>NC_141559.1:69891640-71274973 GCF_036417535.1 Chlamydotis macqueenii
TTTGTATGGTTCAAATATTGAACTGATACATTTAAAGCATATTTTGACATGAAAATTTTCAAAGTTTTATGTTTATTCTACCTTAATAAAAATGAATAGCAACAAAATACAATTGCTTCCATAATGTTTTGCATTAATATCAAGGACTTTTATGTTTCTGCAGTTTGAAAGAAAAACACAAATAATGTCAATGTATTTTGCACATATCACATAACCTACATCGTATAAATCAAAAAGTGATGACAGTCCTGTAAATATTGTTTTGTAAGGTATTCAAGTCAGATTTCTAAAGAGACAAATAGTAAATCAAAGGTGAGGTGAGGGAGTCCCTGATTTCGAGAAAAAAAATTAACTAGAGCTTAGATCTGCAGAAAAACTATTCCTGGTTTCAGGACAGCATTCTTCAAAGAAATGAAAATCTTCAAAATGGAATGAAGGACTTCAATTGTTTCCTGAAACAGATTTTAAAATGAGGAAAGTAAGGCATCTGCATTATTAATCAGGAAAACACATCCTACGAATTTTAATACTGTATTTGTTATTTTCTACTGAACACATTGTTCCTCACAGCCTGACAAGGTGATGATCCCCAAACCAAAACAGATGGTCTTTAAAAAGATCTACAGATCCTCTCTCCTAATGAATCTCAAGAAACCTACAGGATTTATAATAAAGCTACTCATACATATAAAAAGAAATGCACTTCTCCAGTAGCTTGCTTAACAATGTTTCTATGAAATCAGTTACCTATGTCTGGTGGGTTTTACATCTAACTTAAGAGACATCTCCTTGCTGTTGCACAGCCAGTACTGCAATGCTATAGTCTAAGCTTTAATTATTCCTCTTCCCTTCTGGATTGGGGTGTGGGGTGTGTGCATGTTTTTTCTTATCCTCAATTTTGCTCTGTAGCTACTTCAAATTCAGTCAAATTTTCACTTTCCCTGTTAGCCCTTCCGTGACTTTGCCATTCTACCCTCTTGGCATGGAAAAAGATCAGAATCAATTTCTCAAGCTGCCACTCGGTTCTTCCTCAATCCCTATCACAGCTGTGAGTCAACAGTTCACTCCTTTCATGTATTAGTCAGGCAAATGCTAACCTCTGACTTCTGCATTTCTGCCAACCCTTGCTTTTTTTAAAAAATTACATCCTCATCTCAGAACATTGTGTATTTTGTTCTACCTATTACACCCTGGAAACTAGTTATATTTTATACCTTGGAAGGAGGTGATTATTTTTGTGATGTAGCTGTATAATGAATCATTGAATGCTGCTCCTTCAGTCAGCCATGGCAATACAAGTTACAATGGAGTGCCTACATCAGTGGACAAGGGAAGAGCTATGGATGTCACCTATCTGGACTTATGTAAGGCCTTTGTCATGGTCACCGACAATGTCCTTCTCTCTAAATTAGAGAGATACAGATTTGATGGGTGGACTGTTCGGTGGAATTAGTTGGATAGTCACATCAAGAGTGTAGCGGTCAACATCTCAATGTCCAGATGGAGATCGGTGACAAGTGGTGTCCCTCAGGGGTCTGTGTTGGGACCAGTACTGTACAATATCTTCATCAATGACATAGACAGTGGGTTCAAGCCTGAGGGATTGGATGCCATCCAGAGGGACCTGGAAAAGCTTGAGAAGTGGACCCATGTGAACTTCATGAGGTACAAACAAGGCCAAGTGCAAGGTCCTGAAACCAGCTCAATCAATACCAGCTAGGGGATTAAGGGATTGAGAGAAGCCCTGCTGAGGACTTAAGGGTACTGGTGAATTAAAAACTGGACATAAACCGGCAAGGTGTGCTTGCAGCCCAGAAAGCCAATCATATCCCGGGCTGCATCAAAAGAACCGTGGCTAGCAGGTCAAGGGAGGTGGTTCTCCCCCTCTACTCCACTCTGGTGAGACCCTATCTGCAGTACTGCATCCAAGTCTGGAGCCCTCAACAAAAGCAGCATGTGGACGTGTTGGAGTGGGTCCAGAGAAGGGCCATAAAAATGATGAGAGGGCTGGAGCACTTCTCCTATGAGGACAAGCTGAAAGAATTGGGGTTATTCAGCCTGGAGAAGAGAAGGCTCTGGGAAGACCTTATTGTGACGTTTCAATACTTAAAGGGGGCATGTAAGAAAGATGGGAAGACACTTTTTAGTAGACTTTGTTGTGATAGGTCAAGGGGTAATGGTTTTAAACTGAAAGCAGGTAGATTTAGATAGGACTTAAGGAAGACATTTTTTACAATGAGGGTGGGGCAACACTGGAACTGGTTTCCCAGAGATGTAGTAGATGTTCCATCCCTGGAAACATTCAAGGCCAGGTTGTATGGGGCTCTGAGCAACCTACTCTAGTTGAAGGTGTCTGTTCTCCTTGCAGGGGGGTTGGACTAGATGACCTTTAAATATCCCTACCTACCCAAACTATTCTATGATTCTATGACACTAAGCTGTAACACTAATTAAGGACATGTACTTTGTATACTATCAGGTATAGATAATGAAAGTCTTTCTTAAAAAATACTGTAGTAGCTATCTTCTATATTTATTTACAATATTTGATCAATGATTTAACAGATTTCTATCAGGTGGCTGGTTCCTGAGGAAACCTACAGACAGCTGAAACCTTCTGTGAAGTGTTGCATCAAGAGTTAAGCGCTCACTGGCTCACTGAAACAATGCACTGAAACAATGGGATTTCTAATTGCTTCATGTTCTTCTGACTGATGAGAAAGGAAAGCAGGATGTAACATGTACATTGTATTTCATAGAGTTTATCCAAGCATCCCCATGTTTTTCTTATCAGCAGTTCATTATTTGAGTCCAAACACATTCAAAAAGCCAGTGAAACTCTTAATTGCAAGTTTCAGCTGGCTTTCCAGTGAAGAAATATGAGACTTCAAAGCTACAAAACAAGTCAAATTCCTTAAGAAATTGTAGCCCAATGGAAATCAATAGTGAAACAGATTTATTAAATCATATCATCTAGCACACTGATGGTATGTTATCTATCCTTACTATTTTTGGTGCTTTATCTAGTCTTGTTTTCAAAGTCCTACACAACCATCGTGAAAACATTTCAATGTTTCTTCAAAATCACTAAATAAACCATAATTATGAGTGGAAAATTTATACTTCCTGAATTCTTTTGCAGAGTATATCTCTCATTTGAGACATTGTAATGGATCTTTTGCTCCTAGAAAAAGGTTCACAACATTTCATAGAATCATAGAATCATAGAATGGTTAGGGTTGGAAGGGACCTTCAAAGGTCATCTAGTCCAACCCCCCTGCAAGGAGCAGGGACATCCCTGACTAGGTCAGGTTGCTCAGAGCCTCATCCAGCCTGGCCTTGAACGCTTCCAGAGATGGGGCCTCCACCACCTTTCTGGGCAACCTGTTCCAGTGTTCTATAACCCGCATCGTAAAAAAATTTTTCCTAATTTCTAATCTAAATCTACCCCCCTCTATTTTAAAACCAGTACCTCTCGTCCTATCGCAACAGGCCCTACTAAACAGCTTATCCCCATCTTTCTTGTAGGCCCCCTTGAGGTACTGGAAGACCGCTATCAGGTCTCCCCGGAGCCTCCTCTTCTGCAGGCTGAACAGCCCCAACTCTCTCAGCCTGTCCTCATAAGAAAGGTGCTCCAGCCCTTTTATCATCTTCGTGGCCCTCCTCTGGACCTTCTCCAACTGGTCCATGTCCTTCTTGTGTTGGGGGCTCCAGAACTGGACACAGTTCAAAACTACATTTTGGTGGTGTTGGTTTTTTTTTTATTTTATCTGACTGCTCCTATACATACTCCCTCTGTACTACATAGAAATAATTTTCTGCTCCTGAAGCCCTTCAGATAACTGTAGAGAACAATCATGCAATCCTGCAATCCTCTTTTACTGAAATAACATATATTCGGCTCTTTTAATCTTCCTTCAATCCTTCCTCTCTAACCTCTGTTGTTTGTTGCTAGTGTTCACTCTACCCTCTCTTCTTTGTGATAATGTGAGGCTGTTCGTAATTTTCCACAGGAATCTCTTTCAAGGATTAGATTTTTAATAACATTTTAAATCAGTGTATTTTACATGGTTTGAGGTCATTATAGAAATGATGTGGAGCTCCAGTGTATGCCTTCTAATCGCCTTCAGCTAGTAGAAATTCTATTGTTGTTGAAGTGGAAGAGGCCTATGATTTCAGAGAAGAAAGTTGTAATTTCCTCTTCATTCATCCATTCAGTTAGCTGGTAAATGTGATTTCTGAGTATACAAGCATCCATGAATGGCTTTATAATGATCCTGCAGTAAATTAATGTGATTTAATCTGAAGAGACTTGAAGGCAGCAGCTGCAACAGAGGATGTTGCGCTCCTGAAATGCGACAGCAGTTTTGGTGGTATCTCAGAAAAGCTATCTTTTGCAGAGGGGCAAATGGAAAACAGGACAGATCAAAAAAAAATCTAAGGCCATAATTTCAGCTGCCTTACTAACAGTAGAACTGTTGATTAGAGAGTGTAGTTTCAAAAAGAAAAGAGGTGAGCAAGTAGAATCAAAGGGAGGGAGATGTAGTCAGGAGGAAAATAAAGCTGTTGAGTTAGAGTTTGCACTGTGAAACATTAAGAAGCAGAGAGCCCTTGCAAAATGTAGCTGAATGAAACATGCAGGGCATAGGCATGGCCATGAGCATAAAAACCTGGACAATCCATTCACTCATAAACACTGCAGATTTTCTTGATGGTAGAACAAGACAGGAAAAAAAAAAATTAAGAAATCAGAATTCAGGGTGGAAGCTACTAGTAATGCAACCTTAGAAAAGCATAGATAAAGATACGTAATATTATCTCTCTGTGAAGGGAAGAAACTTCATGCAGAACCTGTCATATATCCCCTCCATCTCAATTTATGGACTATCTTTCCTTACTTTATCTGTCTCAAAGACCGATCTCTTTGGTCTCCTGCCTTGACACAGATGACTGTTCTTCATAAGCCCTAGCTCATTGATCTCCTTATAGCAGATCTATGAACATATGATCAGGAAAAAGGCATTGTCCAGACCACTGTAAAAGAAATGAGGAGAGGACATGTTGCATCTCCTGCCACAAAAGATAAAACAATTATTTTCTCATTTCCTTTAGCAGTCAGAGTACGTGGGGATTCTGTTAAAGAGCTCAGGGTTCTGATCAGCCTTCATATTATCTCTAGTAAGGGGTTAAGCACTGAAATTTCTGAGATATCATCTGTGCTAGCCCATTTGACCAAAATCCTCTTGTGCATGTAAAGATTCTTGCTTTGCAAGCTATGAATGATAAAACACCCACACATTTCTAAAAATGTAGTAGTGTATAGTAATATTAGATATTACTGAGTCTCTACACACAGAAATCAATACCTAGTGAAATCAATTATTAGAAAAACTCAGAGTGGGAGAGGGTTAAAAATAGTTTCCAGTTAAAGCTGATGCAGGTTTAAGTAACATGTTTTTAATGATGTTTTCCAATTAATTACAAATGTCAGTGAAATTGAATACAATTATTTTTCATTCTTTTCAAAGAAAACCTTTATTTCTCAGTTCACTGTTTCCATTAGAATATTTCAATGCACTTAAAGCACTTAACACCTTTTGTGAAATTCATGTCTTCAGTCATACACAGTATTTTGAAAAATAAGGAATGTTTATTTCTATTAACCCTTCTAAAGCATTTGACTATTACTTCTATGCTATGCTTGTTTCCACATTTGGACAATTTATTTTGTCGTAATAATTAGTGGTAATGAGTTTGTTTTCTGCACTTATATACATGCAATGTTAATGAGGAACAGTCATTTCAGTGGCAAAAATTTAATTTGCTGAATTATCTCCATGCTATGTCATTACACTCTTATATAGCCTTTGAGTTAATTTGCAGTATATGAGAGAAGTCCTATAAAAACAGTAATGAGCATAATTCCCTATTTATTAATTTGTAATCAGAAAGATAAACAAACTCTTTTGTCCTCACCATGAAATCAAGAGAAACTGTAAATCTAAAACCCCACTCTAGACAATCATATATTAAGTCATGCAAGTATTATTTGCACATACTTTGTGCATGAGATCAGGTAAGAAATAGACTTATCTCATGGGTAATGGACATACACCAGTCAGGAACTACAATTTGGAAGGATGTTCTGTTAAAACAAAGATAGCAGATTTGGAAGATCACATATTACTGAATTTGTTGTGCTCTGCTCAAGCATTCTTAATGAACAAGATAGTAAAGCAAAAAAAAACAAAAAACAAAAAAAAACCAAAACCTCAGAAAGTACAAAAATACAAAAAACCAGCATCAGCCATGACCAAGGAAAAATGTTGCAACTGGATTGGAGCCTCTCCCACTTCTTTTACATCATCAAATACATTTATTTTGCATAAGTCGTAATAAGAGCTGGCGCATAAATGTGTGTTCTGGTTTTGTTAGTGAGGGGGGCCTAAGGTCGTAGCTTCTGTAGGAAACTGCTAGTTGCTCCCCTTTGTTTAGTGGACTCGGCCGGGCCTAGGGCGGACCCGCTGCTGGCCAAGGCCGAGACAATTGGTAGCAGAATGTCCCGTGATAACGCCTCTGCGATAACATATTTAAGTAGGGGAAAACAGAAAAAAAAAAAGGGAGAGATGTGAAGCAGCTGAGCGGGGGGCAGAGAGGGGGAGGTGCGAACCTCATGGGCCTTGCAGGCCTCACCCTCTGGCCTCCCGCTGGGCAGCCGACTGGGCCCAACTCGGCCCGGCCTGGCTGCAAGAAGTGGAGAGGAGATGAGAAGTGAATAAGATCTAAAAAGGATCCTGAGAGGCGTCTGCCAGCCTGTTGTGAGGAACGGCTGCAGACGCCAAGGTCAGTGAAGAAGGAGGGGGAGGAGTAACGCAGCTCCTGGCCAAGATTCCTCTGCAGCCCGTGGTGAAGACCATGATGGAGCAGGTTGTCCCCCTGCAGCCTGTGGAGGTCCACAGAGGGGCAGAGATCCACCTGCAGCCCGTGGAGGACCCCACGCCAGAGCAGGTGGAGGCCTGAAGGAGGCTGTGGCCTGTGGAGGGCCCGCTGGGACAGCTGTTCTAGAGGGACTGCACCCCGTGGAAGAGATGACCCACGCTGGAGCAGTTTCACGGAGGACTGTGGCCCATGGGAGGGACCCCATGATGGAGCAGAGGAGGAATGCGAGGAGTTCTTCCCCTGACGATGACACAGCGGCGTAAAACAACGCGTGATGAACTGACCACGACCCCCATTCCCTTTTCCCGCCCCGTGCCGCTCGGGAGGGGAAGGTAGTAGAGATAATGTTAAGCCCGGGAAGAGGGAGGGGTGGATGGAGGTTATCTTGTTCCCTGTCTCATTCTCCTGCTAATTTTAGAAATAAATGAATAGTTTTCCCCAAGTCGAGTCTGTTTTGCCCGTGACGGTAACGTTAAGGATTTCTCCCCGTCCTTATCTCAAACCTCGAGCCGTTTTCCTTATATTATCTCCTCCTATTCTCTCGGAGGGTGGGGGGAGTGAGAGAGAGACTGCGTAGTCTGGCCCCGATCCGGGCTGAACTACAACAATGTGTTAAGTGCTCTTTTTCCATTTAGAAACAATCAGCCTTTCTCTAGCAATTTAAATTAAAATAACCCAAAGGTAATATACACAACCTGTAATTAAAAACCAAAACAAAACAAAACAAAACAAAAAAACATAAAGTAAAGGGGAAGTTTGCTATCCAGAAATCGCCATGCTTATTCTGTCACCTTATATCTATTTGGCTAAGCACTATTTTATTTCAAAAATATACTGGAGGGTCAGGTGGAAATCAGGGTTATAACAAAGGAGATGAATGAGGGGAAGATCTTGTGAGACTCAGAGAAAGTCAATTTCATGAGTGAAAGGGAGAAAGCTCAAGAGATAAAACTACGTTTTATCTGAGATAAAACTACGTTTGTGCAGCAGAAACCTTTAGGGCAAGCATAAGATGGGACAAGATGGGGTGAAACGCGTTGGGGTGAGACAAGGAAGGATATAAAAGAAGGATGAAAAAGGAATAATTTAAATACAATAGAGCAAAATTACCTGATACTCAAATTATTCAACTATGAAAACCTAGAAAGCTTAAAACACCTCCTGGGTCATAAGCTGTTTGAAGAAACCCAAGATTTTGGACAATTATAGTAGCATACATAATTTTTAAGGTTCTGTATACATGTGAATTGCATATATATATATTGAGGTGAATATTGTATGAGTTAGGAAAAAAAAGGTATTAATTGATGCATTGTATTTACATGGCAAGGTTTTAGCTAGGGGTGGTGGGGTGGTGGTGCAGGGGTGGCCTTGTGAGAACAGGACGGAGAGTGCCCTGATGTTGGATAGATCTGGTTCCAGCCAGCTCCACAAATGGATCCACGGCTGGCCAAAACTGAGCCCATCAATGACACTGGTGGAGCCTCTGTGAAAATATATTTAAGAAAGGGCAAAACATGCTGTGCAACAGCTGTGGGAGAGAGGAGTAAGACAAATGTGAGAGAAACAGCCCCAGGACACCAAGGTCAGTGAAGAAGGAGGGGAAGGAGGTGCTCCAGGCACTGGAGCAGAGATTCCCCTGCAGCCCAGGGGTGAAGACCATGGTGACACAGGTTGCCCCCATGCAGCCCATGGAGGCCCACAGTGAAGCAGAGATCCACACTGCAGCCAATGGAGGACCTCAAGCTGCAGCAGATGGAGACACCCTGGTGGGAGCTGTGGCCCATGGAGAGAACTCCATGCAGGAATAGGTTTTCTGGCAGGACCTGTGGCCCATGGGGAATCCACACTGGAGCAGTTTGTTCCTGAAGGACTGTACTCCATGGAAAGGACCCACACTGGAGCAGTTCTTGAAGGACTGCAAGCCCATGGGAAGGATTCATGTTAGAGCAGTTAATGAAGGACTGTATCTCGTGGGAGGGACCCCATGCTGGAGCAGGGGAAGAGTGTGAGGAGGAATGAGCAGCAGAGACAAAATGTTATGAACTGATTGTAACCTCCATTTCCCACCCACCCTGCACCACTCTTAGAGATGGAGGTAAAGGTGTCAGGAGGGAAGGAGCATGAGAAGAACAAGGGGAGAAGTGGTGGAGGGAAGGTAGGTTTAGTTTGTCTTTGTTTCTCACTATCCTACTCTATTTTTAATTGGCAATAAATTAATCTTCCCAAAGTCAAGTCTATTTTGTCCATGAGGTTAATAGGTGACCAATCTCTCTACACTTATCTCAACTCATTAGTTTTTTTCATCTTGTTTTTTCCCCCTGTCCTTCTGAGGAGGGCAAGTGAGAGGCCACGTTGGTGGGCACCTGGTGGCCAGACAAGGTTAACCAACCGCAATTGAACATGAGAAAGAGAACTTGAATTTGGTGGCAAAAATGTCGTATTAAGATTTATACCCATACATGAGACTTAGGGTTTAAGGTAGAACAAAGTTTGCCATTCTAGTATATGTACATTAAAGTACTAAACTGCAGGAAATTAATTTCCTACAAGAAGAAAAATATGTGTGAATGAACTATCACCCCTCTACTGCCACAATACTTCAACAGGAAGAGGTTAATGTGAAAGTAAAGCAATGTTGAAGGTGAAATTAGATGGGTTTGTAAAAAAAAAAAAAAATTATGTTGGCCCCATGCCAGGTGTCAGGAAAACTCACAGGATACACCCTTCAGGACTCTTCCTGAAAGGAAAGAAAGCTTGGGTGGAGTTTGGCAAAGCATAAAGCAGAAATCCTAGGCATATCAGTGAAAGGGCAGAGTGCTTAGATTAAAAGCAAATTTGCTTCTTCCAGGAAGTAAGTATCAGATCAGTAGTGCTGAGACTTGGACAGCAAATCAATAAACGGACAGGAGAACAGAATGTTACTCAGTAGTTGTAATTTTCCTCCTACAATGGAGGAAATAAACTATTTTTTTTTCTTTTTGATTGCTAGTGCTGTGTATATATTATACATTTGCATAGTAGAAATGCATTTATCTGCTGAAGTATGACTAACAGATCTTGGAAAAATAAGTAAATACAACTAACATAGATACTAGAAGATCACATTTCTCAAATCCTAGCAATGTGCCCAGATGTGTGCTACTCAGGACCAAGCTCTTAATATTTTGGTTGCAGTCGAATGTGACCCCCTTTGAATATGAACACTAACAAGTAGCCAGAAGGGACACAGTGCAAAATATTTACAGGGAATAATTTGGGTCTCAGATGTCTTCGTTATGCTCAGAAAGTAGAACACCAAAATGTGTGCGTAGGCATGTCAGCATAAAACAGATGTAAAATGTCTATGTGTAAAAAATCTGTGTGGAATTCTCTCATTGCAGGAAAACCTGATAGCTATTTTCATTTTAATACATTTTAGAAACATCTTTCTTATTTTGGAGACCTAACAGAGGGTTAAGAAGCATCAAAAGTAACATTTTATATCTTTAATTACAAAGGTTTTAGAAAATTGTAATTAAGCCAACACTGAGCCCATTTTAAAATCGTGTCTCACGAAGTGCTTCTGCATAAAGAAGATGACAGTAAGCGGGCTGAAACATATGATCTTGGGTTTCACGGAGTCTTTGACTTCATGAATATCAGACCTGAATAAGGACTATAGGATCACAATCATAAAACTCAGCAATGCTTGCCAGGGCGTTAGTGAACTTCAAGAACTAACAATTCTAGGGCTTTCCTCTATTCAACAAAACCTGTAAAGCTTAATCCATTTCTCACAGAAGCCAAAGACAACCTACTTGTTGCCTTCTAGTCACCATGGATTAGATCTTTTGTCATTGATCATCTTATAAGGGATACAAGGCTAAGCTAATTGATGCAAATGATACATTCAAAATAAACCCTCATTGTAAGACTAATTGCTATTATATGATAATACAAATGACAAGCTTATTTTCTAATATGTGCGTTTCAGATGATAATCTGAATGCAGCGTGCTAATGTGCCACATTGAGGTATACTGAATTACCGAAGGTCAATTCAGACAAGCTATTTAGCAATGATAGTGTATAATGCCATTCAGTAGGAACAAAGCAAGCAAGCCATTTTCTTTTCAGATGGAGAGGAATAGAGTACATTTTGCTTCTGTGCATGTACATTATTCAGTACATTGTGAGAAGAAAAGAGAGGGACGTATGTCCAGGATGCTGTTCAGTTGCTCTTTCCTTGGTACTCTGAAAGTAGTAGTGGTGGCTTCTTCATTAACCTCTTAGGCAAGAAAGTACTTTGAATACTTGAGTATCTTAAACTCAACAGGAATTTTCTGCCAGCTTCACCTGAGATAAACTTGCAGTTTATTGTGAGCTTGTTTTTGAAGAAGTTTCACATGAAGCTTAACTGTTGAGAGGTTTTTTTTAATTTCTTTATTTTTGTAGGGCAATTTATCTCAGCATCTGTCTTTTAAGCAGTATGCAGCTACCTTAGCTAATGAAGGCAGAAGCAAAAGAAAAGCTGCTATAAATTCATTATTGCTTCTACTCTAAAGAGCCAGGTTTTCTATAACATTGTTAAGAACAGTAAAACCTAGAGACAAATAAAAATAAAAATAATTTGACAGGACCTATTTTTTAGAAGTGCATCTGTTCTGGAGAACTGACAGAATCTAGAGGGACAGTTGATGAAAGTTCTCCAATTCAATAGCTTTTAATATATACAAATCAGAAATAAGCATCTAAAACTGGTTTAATATAGTGACCACTATGAGCAATGCTTTGCAGGAGAGTCAGTTGCTGACTTTTGCATTTAAGAAATAAGAATTAACTATTGCAAAAAAAAAAAATTTGGAAATTGTTGTTTGTTTTGTTGGGTTTTTTTTTTCCAAACAGAACATGTGGAATGTGTGATGTATTCTGTGGGATCTCACAAACTAGCTTTTCCAGTTCAATGCAAAACACATACTCATCGCCATGTATCACATATAGTGTATACCACAGGCACAAGGGACCACTCTGATCATAGACCTCGTGATAACATGTACTGAAGAATTCCACTCCTGTTCACTAACCTCTGTATCACGTTCACTACCTTCTGCTTGAACAAGAAAACACACCCATCCCTTTAAGTCCCACCTTGGTAAAGATTTCAAGTGTTGATAAATTCACACCTTGCCTTGGTTGATTGTAGTAGTAACTAAATAAATGTTGAAGGAGGTGTACCTCAGATTTTTTAAAATCTTGCTTCAACACAAAATTCTTCAAAGTAGCAAGAACAATCAATTTTGAAAGAATTTCTGTTTGATAAATTGTCCACTTTTGAGTCTCACAGGAAGGACAGATTTTGCTTCAGTGGTATTGAAAAACAGTGCTGTTAAATGTCCTGGATTGAGAAAAGGTCTATTAAATAGGATATTTAAATTAGCTTAAATCTTACACCATAAACAACTGGAAATTGACTCCAAAACTAGATCTTACTTTTAACTCCAATTCAGAAGGAGTAGAAACCCGACATCACAGGAAACATCATTAAATATTTCAGTCCAACATGTCCTCTCTCTCATGATAACATTAAGAGGAGTCAAAATTGTGTGGAGATAGTCCATCATGAAAAATATATCTAGGAATTTGTATATCTGGAGGAAGTTATTTGTCCCAGAAAATTAAAATTAATTTCATTTTCACAAAGTATTATATAAAACATAAGTGCTGGTATTTTTTTGAAAATATGGTAGCATTAATTTGACCTGATTTTAATTATTTTCTTAGCCTCTAATACTTCCTACTGAAAGATTGGAAATATGCTGGGTACCCTCTAGTGGACAAAATAACATATAACTTCTTAAGTGACCATCCAAAAATGAGAATTTGTGCATGTATTTCAACCAAGTGAAATAGAATGGTTTCAAGTTTTGAAAGAATCTGAAAACTTCTTGGGCAGCTATGATAAAAAAAAATATATAATAATAGTAATAAAAAGATATTTAACATTTAATTTTGCTTCTAGATTAAACTGTGTGGCCAAAGCCATGTAACAGATTTCTTTTCACTCTCACTGGCTGGAATGACCCACTGTGATTTCATGGCACTGATGTGGCTGTTTAGTCACAAGGTCACAGCTGTGGGTTTTTCAGAGTTCTGTCAATAAAAGGATAAAATACCCTTTAAAATGTTAGCTAAGTAAAAACTCAGCCTAAGAGATTATAATCTATTTTTGTAATATACTCTGTAAAAAAAGTACAAAGCTAGGTTGCTATTCAAAAAAAATTTTTTTTTTTAAACAGAGAACCGGGACTCCCCAGCTTATGCTGAAGACAGATTGATGCACACACATTTTTTTATCTCACTTCAGCTACTCACTAGCTATTCAGTATCAGCAGATATGGATCAGACATTGCAGATTTTATTGGTTTTCTCTAAAGAGAAGCTGTGAAAACTTCACAGATAGAATTGAGGATTATTGTGGTACATAGCTGCTGAAAATATTTTTCCTTACAACACATTAAAAGGCACCATTGGGTGAACCATTACTGACTACCTGGAGCAAGTAGTAAATCATAGAATCATAGAATCATAGAATAGTTTGGGTTGGAAGGGACCTTTAAAGGTCATCTAGTGCAACCTCCCTGCAAGCAGCAGGGACATCTCCGACCAGATCAGATATGGTATACTTACTTTTTTTCTGCAATTTGTTCTTACATCTTATCTGTCAACTTTGAAGAATGTGAAATTGCTTCTGGCATGTTTTGATGGTCACTACGTAATTTACACTGACTAATTTCTCTTCCTCCATGCAGCTGACTGACATCACTGGTTTGACATATCAATTAACACTTTGTCAGTCTTTCCTTCCCACATTATTCGTTAGCAGGTCACCTTCACTTATATACCATCATTATATCATTTAATCGCACAGCAATTTCCATCACTAATTTGACACATATATTATTAGTACTTCTGTTGTCTGGATGCAAATTAGATTAAATCTAATCGACTTGGAATTCAAGAAAGTTTTTCTCCTCACGTTAGAAAATTTCGTAATACATATTTCATGTTCTCTTTGTCTCAGTACTTCCTTTTTTATTATCAGGTACCTAGAACTGCACACAATAAAGGATTTATGTGTTTAAAAACAGTGCAGCAGAACAGCTATGTTCTTGAAAAAGGAATAAAGCTTCCCAAGCCATGGACTTGGGTTTCTCAGAATGGGATCCAAAATAGCCAGCATGCAGAGCGAGGACAGACCTTCTCCTAGCTAGGAGGATAACCATAATCATCCCTTTTGAGAGCACAGATTCAGAGACTCCCTCTGTTCACAGCCTGATTCATAGACTAAAACCCTCCCCTCCATTTTCCCACTTAATTTTTTCATTTCAGAAGCACGATCCAGGCTCACGTCTGGATGACAGTTGCAGTGCCACTCAGTTACATGGCAGGCAAGCCTTATCTAGTACATGAAAAGCCAGAGTTTCAACTTTCTTTTCAGATTTAGATGTTTAAAATTGCATTTTTCACCTCTGGGCTAGACTGTGCTAATCAACAAGTAAACATGTCTATCTGAGCAGAGCAACTATGCCTTTCTGCTGAAGTGGCACTGCTATTTGCCAAAGGACATGTGGGTGGTGGGCCAAGCCTGACACCACAGCTAGCGGGGAGGCAGGGACGTGGGTTCCCTAGCTCTCTGCAGCTACTGCTCCTACGTGGATTTTGTATTAAACAGTAACTGGTTACACTGAACAAGAGACAAACACAAGATATGCTGTTACTATGGTTAATATCATTGTCTTTGATTTCGGAAAAATAAACGATCTTGCTTATCTGAAGGAAAGAGTAGATTTATCCACATGCCATATTAAAACATTCTGGGCAACATTCTGCTTTGTCTCTTATTGCCTTCCCCTCTCAGCTCCACATGACTAAACTTCTCTTGTAAGATCGGAGAAAAACCCTTCCATTACCTTGAAAAGAAAAACCCTTTTGAGAGGACAGGGAAGTTTTAGGACAATCATCTTTCACTCATCAAAAATAGATAGATGTATCCCACTAATAACAACTCAATATTAGATTATAAAACCACTTTTCCAAGGTTATGCAATCTCTACATTTCAGACAAAATCTTTTGTTCATTTTCACATTTGAAGAAAAAAAAAAAAAACTTTCCTACCTCACGTAGTTTTTTTTCTCAGATGTTATGATATTCACATTTATAGGATAGTCTACATGTATACTATACTCCTGGGAGTTTCTCTTCAGTCTAAAAGACTGATTAGTATTTCTTTCATGCCTGAGTCAAGTTCAAAATTATCTCAACTATAAGCAAGGGAGGGGAATCCAAATCTTTTTCTCTAACAAATCCCTTGAGCCTTACAAGGGCTCAAAAGGTAAGGCAAAATAAGAACTCCCATGTAGAGCAATTGTGTCACTATTTTTTCTCAAAGAAATGACACCAATTGTTTGTCAAATCAAAATCAAACTGTTTGTACTGATCCAGAGAAATAACTAGATTTTGAAAAGTAGTTTAATTTGGCTATTTCTATGGCTAATCATTCTTTAGCATAATATGTTCTATAAATATCCCAGCTTTATATAGCTCCTCTGCTTTGCTTTCTATATGGATATTTTTAACATAGGATATGTTTAGGAGATTGGGACAAATGAAGCCTGTTTCCTCAGTCTAGAAGTCTAGTGGTAACTGTATATTTGTGAAGAGGTGAAAAAGCTTGGCTTAAATTTTAATCCAAACTTTTTGTAAAATTAAGCAGATGGCTGCTGGCACTGTAGCATTATCTAACTGAAACGAGTGCTGGAAACTCTAAACACTTGTACAGGCAATGAAAATATTACTGAATTTAAATCACCAAAACAACAAGCTCTTCTCAAAATTAGCACGTCATTTGGTGACAGAGAAGGCATGCACATACATCAAGGAAGGAAGACTGCTTATTTTAAGGTTATAAGCTATACATACAGAAATAATAATGGCTTAATACTTCTAAAAAGAAGGGCACTTCAAAAGTGACAAGACATGTAAAGATGTTAGCTTATTTTCCAGTGAGTAGTTTAGAAGAAATCCAGGCCTACTACATAACTGCCCTATTAACTTTTTGTTTCATTTCCACACTGGCAGCAGAAGGCAGGTTTACTAAGGGGGTTGTGTGTTCTGTTCTTTAATATAAATGTTCTGATTTAGTCGTTACTGAACTGATCACAGCAAAGAGATCATTTACAGTATCTTTAAGCACAATGCTTGCTACTGCCTCTGAACACAGCTCTAGCTAGTTTCACCCCTTATCTCACAAGGCCACTCGCAGGAGGTTTCCTTCACATCAGGTCCCTGGAACTGCCTGCACTGTATCCCTGGAAAAGCCTTAAAGCAGGAAGGAAGCTGATTTAATAAATGGCAGAGGTATGATATCACTCTCTTCTCATGCTGCAAAGGCACGTGAACACTTGTAAGAGACCTCCTTCTGCCACTGTCTAACACAAGAGTAATTACTGCCGAAGAAATGAGTTTCCAGGGTGGGTTGCTTTGCAGGGTTGGTCCCAGCAAGGAGGGAATAATTCTCCTCAGTTCAACTTTCCCTCTCAACATAAACCCTCTGACTTTAAATCAAGGGTTATAGGTGAACTTCTCAATGTCTCTGCAATGAATCTACAAACTACTGCAGCGTTCACCTGTAGTTCTCCATACTGATACCCTACTTTCCCTCCAGGCTACATGTCATGGTCTTGCTGCCTTCTCCATTCCCTTGTAGTTTGATAGTCCCTGACACTCAAGACTGCAGGACTTCTCAAACTGTGGGACAACGAGGTGAGGTCGTGAAGACTGGGAAGGCTGTGAGCAGAGGTCCATCAGTCCAGCTCTGCATCATTCCCAGCCCTGCCTCAACCTCTTCCTGAAGGCCTTCCTGGGCCAAGTCTCCTAAGCAAGGCTTTCTCTGGCACTTTCCTACCCCTCCTTCGCCCTGCCCCAGCAACGTGTTCCCTGAGTTTCTTGCTCTGCTTCCAAAAGTTTTCCTGCAATGTGCCCCCAATCCCTAGCTCCTCACATACATTCTGCACCCCTTGTCTATAGAGTCACTACCCCTTGTCTGGGTAATTATACTGCAGGAGACAAGTGTCAGCTGGCTGTTAAGTATTATAAATTTTATAAACCACTGGAATTATCCACTAATTTTGAACTCTGGAAGTCATTCTGTTCTCAGATGCTTGGTAAATCATTTTTTTTTTCTGAATATGTGTATTATGTCACAGTAGTATGCATATTTATTTTGCTTTTTTATAAATTGACTTACATTTTTCTTAATTTTTTTTGCAAAGAGCATGAATTTCTAAACATTAATGATCTGCAACCCTCCATAGAAAACACTTCAAAAGAAATACAGGTGGGCAACATATGTTCTCTTCTTGCCAGTCTCAGCTAATCTAATGGCTTCTGATAATATCTAGCAAAGTCCTTGCAGCCCACAGACTGCATGCAGGTACTGCTTATGGAATTTGACATTACCTGTGTCAGTTAAGGTTTCTTCTCCCTAACTGGCTCATCTTATCTCTAAATGAGCCGGAAAGAGCCACTAGAATTTTTAAACTCTCAAAGAAAAGGTGGAAAAAGCAAGGCAATCTAGGACATTACAGATGACCCCAAATATTCTCCACCCCTGTTTTGCTAAAGATAGCTGCTTTTACTATAATCAGGGACCCTAAGGCCTAAGACATGATGATATTGCCTTGAAGATACTAAATTTATTTTATTTTCTCATTTATGACACTGACCATGTATTCTTCTAGATGTAAATACTCCTGGTTTCCTCCTGAGAAAAGTGTGTGGAATTAGCTCTCCAGCCACAATTTTCTCTTGTCATGTTGTTTCTCAGCAGATTCTGTGACTCTCTCTGTCGTCTGACCAGGAACACTGTCATTATACTGTCACCTTATTGGCAATGACAAAAAAGAAAAAAAAAAAAAGGGTATCTTTCACAGATATGTCTTCTGAAATTAAAACATCTGGCTAGGGACAGCCTCAGGGGCTTTAGGGTTGGGAATTTTGGGTTTTGGTTTGTTTTTTGGTTGTTTTTTTTTTGTCTTTCTGTAAAAATAAAACCACTTTCCCTGGGAATCTGTTATAGAATTTATTCCAGACTACCTGTATTACAAGGATCCATAATCTTGCTATCATGCACTGAACATAGGAGGATAACCTCTTGTTTCATATGTCAAGGGTTGAAGAAACAGTGGTGTTTTTTCCTCTGTATATGTTCAGTGAACATTTGCTACTGCAGACAAACTTTGGGAACTCATACAGCCTAAGCATGCCCATCTTTTGCACAGCCCCTTTTTAGATTCAGGTGGATAACTTGGCAAGATGCTGTGGGACTGTCTGATGTACAGATGCTCTGAAGTGTAACAGATTTGAATAGAACAGTAGGCAGCTTGATTTCTTGTACAAGATTATCTCATAGTTTCTCTCTCATGTGCCACAGCAATAAATGAATGATAGCTCTGAAGCTATCTGGATGCTATTCAGTCTACATGATGTTTACTTTAAAGTCAGAAGTAGTACAGACACAAATACAGGAAAAGGAATCTCGACAACATTGTGTAGCTGTCTGACCCAGGTACTGAACCCGAACAACCTAAAAGAACTATAAAAATCAGGGAGAGAATATTTTAAATGCTATTTGAAAGCTTCTTTCTCCCATTCCTCAGTCTTTAAATCCTGCCTTCCAATCCTGCACAGACACTTTCACTTCAGCAGATGTTTCCCCTTTGAGCTTTTCCTATTTAATATATTTCAAACTGAAGTCTCAAGCTGCTTGCTCACCTCTCTCTACTTCAACAGATAAGTCAATATGGAAGGAGAAAAATAGCTCAAGCAGATGTTTCAGAAGTTAGAAATGTTAGGAAGAAAAGTGGAAGTTGCTAATGTGGATCTTATATTTGTGCATGGCAGCATTAACAGATGCTCACAGACAAATAACTATTTCTATCTTTTTTCCATGGAAACTGATGGCAAATCTGAAGTTAAAAAGTTGCTTTGAAAAGCTCACATGGAGTAATATAATTTATTACATACAGTGAAAGACAATGAAGTTTTGCCAGGAAAGCATTTATTATATTTCAAGGAAATGAAAGTGACAGACCCTTGCCCCAATAAATTTCGCAGGTTGTGGTTTCCCGGTGTCTGGGTGTACAAAATGCTGAGAAGGAGAAATCAGCCGCTCCACATGATGCAGTTACTCATAGGCCTATGCTTGGTTTTGTCTCTTTTACTCTTAATACAATAAAAGTAATACAGAGACACCTCTAGTACATCTTGGTTGCAGTGACTATGCCTCTTAAGTATGAGCAAGCAGCCTTAGTGCCTGTATTTGTACACACTCCCCCGATTTGATTGGCTAATGGCAACATCAAAAATACCTTGGGCACCACCAAAAGGTTTATAAACTATTGAAGGCTAGCCAGACCTTTCTATAAGTGTTGCCTTGGTGGATATTTAAAAGAAACAAACAAAAAAAAAAAAACAAAAAAAAACCACACCACCAAAAAAAAAAAAAAACAAACCAAAACAGAACCCAACAACAACAATAAAAAAAAAAACCAAAACCAAAAAAACCCAACAACTCCAACAATTTATATCTTAGACCACAGGTCTAAAGAGGGCTACAAAATATGGGAAAAGCCAAGCCTGTTAATGTACTTGTTAATGCTCATTTCCCTAGTCTCTTTTTGAAATTATGGTTCCAGGCTGAGGACCAGAGCAGAGATCAGTTCTAGGGAGCAACAGGAGATAGCTCAAAGGAAAGGACTATCTCTGACCAAGACAAGGTACAGGAAACAGAAGCCATTAGGAGCACTATTTTAGGATATCTTTTACAGTCAAAGAAGGCTGATGACGGAATAGTGAGACTTAGCACAGGATACAACACCACAAACAAGTTTAAGTTCGGTACCTGATGGATGAGCTGCTGCACATACAAACAGTATGGAAACTATTCCAACTTATAAATATATTCAATGAGACAGTGAAACTAGGTGATTTGCCCAAGGTGAGACAGTAAAGTGTGGCAGAATTGAGCACAACAAAACTCCACTCCTCTCATACGCTCTTCCATCCTATTCTGAGTCCCAGCCATGGACCTTAACAGTGGGGAGTTCGGACTTACAACTGTGCGGTATTTCATCTGCTCAGCAGCTAAAATATCACACAGTTTGTTGCTCTGCCCTCACCGTACCAGCCAGTCCCCACCCACACCTCCCCCTGCAGTGGGATGGGGAGGAGAATTGGTAGGCAAAACTCATGAGCTGAGATTTGAAATAAATAAATAAATAAATAAGAGAGAAAGAGAGAGAGAGAGAGAGAGAGAACAACTGCAGAAAAGAAAATAGAGAGAAAACAAAACAAACAAACAAACTCCAGAAAATACTTAAGCACGTAATATACAGTACAATAGGTCATGGTGAATCCTGGTACCCAACTCTCTCAATAATAGCAGGATCCACCCCTCATCATAGTCCCCACTTTATACACAGAGCATGATGTCACATGGGATGGAATGGCCCTTTTG
Source organism: Chlamydotis macqueenii (assembly GCF_036417535.1). Taxonomy (NCBI): domain Eukaryota; kingdom Metazoa; phylum Chordata; class Aves; order Otidiformes; family Otididae; genus Chlamydotis; species Chlamydotis macqueenii. The sequence goes on from NC_141559.1 coordinate 69,912,138, forward strand.
CCAATTTGGGTAAACTACCCCAGCTGTTGGCTAATTAGTAACTTACCCAGCTGTGTCCCCCAGCCACAGGGGCCACCAGCTCCAGTTCCTCTCCCAGCTCAGGTGAAAATTAGCTCTATCCTAGCCAGAACCAGGACAGCAACAAAGCTTTGCACAGTCCTACCGAAAACCTTGATCCATTTCCCTTTCACAGCAATGGCTGTCCAAAAGTCCTTTGATTTCAACAAGATCTTAAACAGATCCTTTACAAGTGAAAAATAAATTAAAAAAAAAGATTTTTTTCCCCTTCAGTTTTTAGTGATATACATATTGGTGTAAAAATATCAGTCAAATGGCAAAAGCAGCATATTCCGAACAGTTATGGGGTTTTTTTAATTCACTCTTGTAACATGCTTTATGTTTTCTATATTGAGAGATGGAAGAAGGTTGAAGCACCTGAGAGAATAAGAAATGCAAAAAGCTGTAGGGAGTACACTTCAGAGAACAGTCATTACGTAAGTAGTAGCAATTATATTTTGCATAAGTCTAGTTACCTGTGAACCAAAAACTATGTTTTGAGTTTTGTTTGTAGAGTAAAAATAAGTCCTTACACAGGAGAAAAACAGATTGTTATGGCAGCTGAAAAAAGTCAATGGTCTTGCAAAAAAAATACTACACATATTTAAATTCAGACCTATATACATAGTTAGCACTGTGGGAGGTTTGTATTATCTTCCTCTATTTTTGAATGATACAGTGTTTGAAGCGTTGTTAACAGAGTAGGATGTAAATATTTATTCTTCTTCTCCCTTGTTTATCTTCCTTCCCTTCCATTTATTCTTTGGGTCAGAACTTGCATCAGCTGAAGTTAACTGCACATATTTAATTAACTTCACATATGTGGGATTGAGGGGATCTCATACTTTTCTCCACAGAATTCCCTTCTCAGACAGTTTTCTAAGAAGTGAAAAGGGAGTAACACTGCTTAATAGATTCAGTAAAGTCACCTGAGCACCACATGATCCTTTTTGCATAATAGTCTTTTTGCTCCATACTTTTCAAATAAAAGGTGCACAAAGTTGTTATTAAGTGAAATTGTGAATTCCTAAGTTAAATCTGCAGCAAATTTATTTTACATTTTCTTTTGTGTACTTTACTGAAAGGAGATAACTTCATGAAAAAATCAGCGAGACTTATGCACGCTGTGGTTTATGTTAGTCAAACATATACTCTTAATCCTGAAAATCCATTTAGAATGGATTTTGATCACCGTTTTGATACAGTGCCACTTGACATAGGGTTATTGATTAGAATATACCTACCCACATCTCATTAAAGGTACCATACATTTTGCAAATCTATGGCGCAAGCTGGGCCCACTCTGAGAAGGGGTTGGCCCACAGGGCTTGCATTGGTTCCGTACTTCTTATATTACTCCATGATTCCCTGCTGTAGATTGCTACGGAAGCCATTTTTAGCAATTAATTTTCTATTTGTTATTTAGCTATTAGTGTTTGAGAACAGGCAACAAAAGATAAAAAAGCTAAGTCAACATTTGTGAGTGTGGGCATATTTTTAAGAAGTCAGTGTAGAACTATTTGCATTATCCATTCTAGACGCTTGCCTGAGTAATGCACTCTTTAATCTTATGATCTTGGGATCTTATAATTCTATGAAAAAACAAAACAAAACAAAACAAAAAAAATAAAGATAAAATGAGTGCTGGGTTTTTACTTTGAGAAGAATAACAGTATTTGTATTTTCAGAAGTGAGTTATTTTATTTTCACTGGAACTAAAAATGTTTTCCAGCACGTGTGCTTTAAGTATTAATTAAGTCATTAAAATGGTATTAAAATAATATAAAGGGACTGTTCTTAAACTCACAAAACCTTATAAATTATTAATCTAGTGAAATTTGCACAGAGCTGTGTTTAAGTAGAATATAGTGGTTTTCCTCTGAAATTTTCTTCTAAATATAGCACTTCAGCTGGAAAATAATTACTTTAAAATGATGGCATTGGACTTAGATATTAAAATTTCCTAAATCTGTTATATTTATGCTTTAAGCATTTAATACAATAATCTAGAACGTTTTTTTAAATGTAAGTAAATCTGTGTCATTAAAAATTATTTTATATTACAAAAAGGATCCAGAAATAAGTTCACTTTCATATTGCATATTAGTCTACTTTTTGATTCAGTAAAAAAAGAGTAATGAAAATACTTTTAGTGAGATAATTACTTACAGAAGTACTGATTGACAACACTCCCAAACTAATTCCCCTCATCACAAACCAAAGCAAAATACTTGTCTAGTCCCTCCACCTCAGACAAGTTTCCCTTTGTTCTGAAAGGCACACCTTTCCTCCTCCTGGTCATCCTTCCATCTCTGACAGGTATTGCTGGTAGGGAACCAGGCAGCACCTGCCTCTCAGGGTGTAAAAGTTTGCCTCATTCCTGCCTACACTCCTGTGAATCAGTTATTTGAAAGCAGGCTGTGCAGTGATCACCTAGGGCCAGTGCATCTGACAGACGTCATTGTATCACTGAATAATTTAGATTGGAAGGGATCTCTGGAGGTTCTCATCCAACATCCTACTCAAAGCAGGGCTGGCTTTGAAGTTAGATCAGGTTGTTCAGAGTCAAATCCAGTTGAGGTCCAGGCATCTCCAAACACAGAGATTCAACAGCTTCTCTGTGCAAGCTGGTCTGCTTTTTCATCACACTCACTGTGAAGAATTTTCTCCTTAGATCCTGTCGGAATTTCTCTTGTTGAGACTTGTGTCTGTTGCATCTTGCCCTCTCATTGTGCACTTCTCAGAAGAATGGCTCTATCTTTCTACAACTACTCATTAAAGGAAGTTAAGACAGCATTTTAGTCTCCTATATGTTTGCTTACGCATCCATGATTTGATTTTAGTCAGCTGGATAGTACTTCACTTCCTCAGAGCCTGCCAGGAACCTGTAAGCAGACCTTACCAGGAAAGAGCTCAGTGAGAAGTACCTTGTTCATCCACGCTTGACTTCTGCCACGTTGACTTCCTACATGTTGGAACAGACCATTCTTGTGCTTTGAGGAGCTTGATTTAGAGTTTTCCTTCTGTGACCTTGGTATTCCCTTTGCTGTTTCTCACTCTTCCCCCCACTCCACCTCATCTTTCTCTCTCTGTCTGATGTTTTCTGCCTTTTCTTAACTATATTTCCCCAGAGACACCACCAACTTCAGCTGTGTGCAGCGCAGGGCAGCCCCTGACCTCTCACCACAGAAGCCACCCCTGCAGCCCTTCCACTGCCCAAACCTTGCCACCTACACCCTACAATATTATATTTCTGTGTATTTCTGAAAGAGTGTGGCAATCATAGTGCTTACTCCTGAAGACACCCTGAGAGTTTGGGGAAGCATACACTTGCATCTTTCTGAACTATGATAAATGCTTTACAGCTTACAGTGATGTGACTATAGATACCTGCCACTAAGAACTGGACTCAAATAATGATTTCCAGCATGTGATTCACTGGAAAGTTATACATGCTGTGCAAAATTAAAATGGTGACTATTTCTGTTAACTTTTGCTCTAAATTTGCAATCTGTAACCTAGCATCTTAGTCATTGCTCACTTGCATCAGAGTGAATTGGCTTAATTTGATTTACTTAAGTATAATTGCTTCCAATTTGTACTAATTTACTTCCAACTCTATATATCACTTTCATTCGAATATGTAGAGATGGATGCACTTGTTGTTTTGAGACATCACTTAAACATCACTTAAAGTAAGGATATTTCCATTCAAAATAGATTTTTGCCAGAACAGAGTTAGAAAACCAGCAAAATATCAACACTACCTTTCTTTCAAATGTAATGATTTAGGATTTTGTAAAGTAAAAGGTGTATGGAGTTTCAAAATACTCACTGAAAAGGCTTGTATTTATTTATTTAGTGTAAAAATATGGCATCTATGTTGATAAAGTGAGGATCATTGGATGTGAGTGAGTGGGTGAGTTGTTCAGGTTGTTTTTACTTGGATTCTAAAGGGCAATAAAGGTAAACTAAAAAGGTTGCTACAGGAAAATATTTTATTTTGTATAAAGTGTTCTGGTTTTGTGGGTATTTCCATTGCATAACTGTTAATTTTTATTTCTTTGTGTCCTGCTGTGGCATAAAATTATAGTAGCAGAAGGTCAACAAAGGCTTCCTGCACTTCCATTGCTTATTAAATAATTGTTCCACTGTGTTTCCCTTTTAAGTTTTTTTTTTATTTCTCCAAATATAAGTTAGTAGTCAGACCAACTAAACTGTTTTAGGTTGTATAAAAATTTTGTAACTGTGAGTCCGCTAGCCTCTAAAATAATTTCACAATACTTCTTTCCTGTGCCAATATTTTACTTATTATTGGCCCTCCAGGGTCAAGGAGCCAGAGCTGCACAAATCCTGGCTCCTCCATGACGCAGAGCGAACACAATCCAGCTATAAAAGGAAGCTGAGTGTGAGATTCCATCTTTGGAGCAGTGCAAAGACACAGACTGGCTGTGAGAATCTGATCCAGAACACATTTCCATTGATCTAGGACTTTTCTGTCTAAATACCTACACTTATTTCTGACATGTTAGTTTCATTTCCTTTTTCCCACTACTTTATCCAAAAAACAAGACCAGAAATAATAGCTCTGAAGGTAAATTTTATTTGCCCCACCAAGTGTTGACATATAAGGAAGCTAACACATTTCATTTGCATCTTCATTCCTTTAATAATGTAATATCTGTTTAACCATAATGTCTGCTTAATCTAAGCGGCCGAAAATGAAAAGAGGATTCTTGGTGTAAAAGCAAGGATTCAGGAAGGGAAAGTATTCATCCTGTGCCTTACTGGGAAAAGCAACAAATAAAATGGCGAGGTAGATACTTCACCTCAGGAAAGGTTTCCTAATACCTCCCTCCCTAAGTCTCTTTTTGTGGCTCTAGGAAGTTAAAAGGAAGTAGCAGAGAGCATAGAAGCAAGAAAATAGGTCATTCCTTGTTTAAAAGTTCATGTCGCACCGTGGTTCCTGTCCTCAAAAGCTTTTTTATTTCAGAAAAGCAGCAGGCTGAGTGCAACACATGGTGCAAAAGTTATTCACTACAGTCTTCTGGGAGTTAAAAACAAAAACAAAAACAAAAAAAAAACACAAAAAAAACCCTACAAACCACAAAAGACAAACACAGAATAGTTGCCATAGTAAAAAAAAGAACCTGTGCTTTGCTAGAACAAAGCCAATATTGTATAATGCAGTTCTGATCAACTTTTCTTTTGATACAACAGTTTGCTCTCAGGGGAAGAATTTAAAATATTTATGTAGATCCACAGATTTTTGTCTTGATTGGACTTAGTAGACCTACTGTCTGGAAGATGCAGAACTTCACTGACTCAGTAAGCATGCACATTAACTATCTTCTGTCCTCTGTTTAGTACTTGCTTACAAATATTGCTGACAAATAGCAAATGTTCCTCCTTGACTATGATATTTATACAATAAAGGTGTGGTGGACATTAGCTATGAACAGAATAAGAGATACTTTAAAATATTTTCTGGGGTTCTTCTCAATTATTTTTATGGTGGTTGGCATTGCAGTTCCCCTTTCATTACGCTGAACCTGTTTTTATCAAGATGCTGAGCAGGTTGCAATGCCTTCCCAATCAAAGCTCTCAAGGACAGGCTATGCCTGCATTGCATCTCCTTCCCTGGCAATTTCATACTGTTAACCAGTCTCCTTATTGAGTTCTCTACAGAACTTCTTTCTTTGACCTTTCAGGTTCAGGCTCAGAGAGGAGACCTAACTCACAGTGCTCCTTGATAAACCTTCCATTCGCTGATCGCTGTGTTTAACCCACAGGGTACACCAATCTTCTCAGTATTTCACCTGCTGCTGTCGAAGTTTAAGCAGTAAAGTTGCCTGATGAACACAGGCTGATTCACTTCAAAGGAGTATTTACCATTAAATCTTCCTTTTTTTCTGCAGAGAGATTTTTTCCTAGTGAAGGGAACATGCACAGCAGCAAAATTAATATGCCCGTGAGATTCAGGTTACATTGAACGGGACAGGGAGAAAGGAAAAACATCAATAGGTCATAGATATTTAATGTGAACCTAAAAGATTAATGCATTACTATGGATTTGTATGATTTCTAGACTAAGTAGAAGTAATGGCTACATAAAGGTGTGCAAGCTGCATCCAGACATCGCTTTGAGACAGCCATGGTACAAACACAGTGTATCTCTCACCAGCTGCTGAATGCTCCACGACCAGTGCCGCATTGCATAAACATGCAATGACTGTTCCCCTTCTCGTACTAGCCAAGATCTTACTAGATCTTAAGTAAACAAATACCAGCCATTGTACCTGATACCCTCACATTAAGAAACACATACATGTATTACACTGCATAAAAAGCCGAGGACTGTCAGGTAGACAAAAATAGGCAGGCAGAACAAAATGCAGCAGCAGATGCAGATACCAATATTACAAACTCTGATTAAGTATTTTTAGTTCAGCTCTCAACATCAGTGCAGATTATTTTTGAATACCAAGGACAAGCAGCATGAGTAACTTGGGGGAACAGACTAATACAGGGAAATAGAGTAGGTGCTACTAGCAGCAAGATAAATTGAGGAAAAAACTCCTGCATCCTCTCCCATTAGTGGCAAAGATGTGGTGAGTTTTCTAGTCACATTTCTGTACTTTCTTTGGTGATCTCACTGTAACAGCAGAAAAGGAAATTGGTCTTTTCCATCTGTAGTGTCTCCAGCTTAGGGGTCAGACAATTTGGACAACTGTTAGGTTGAAAAACAGCCCCTAGAGTAAAGTCTCATAAAAGATCATTAATACGCTATGGAAAGGGACAAGTCTGAAAATGCCCTCCAGTCAGATATTCCTTCTAGCTCTCAGAATCCTCTTCAGGTCTTCTCTTTAAAAAAGCCAAATTTTTTACAATACATATCAAGACACAGGCCTCATTTGCCTATATCGTGTCTTCATTCATTCATGTTCCTCCACTCACATCCTGTAGTCTGCGATCTTCATGTGTCAGGTTTTCTTTTGTTCTGCAACTCCCTTCATATAATCCTATTTTCTTTCTCATTACTATGCCTAAAGTTGGAGCATCTTTTCAGCCATTTCAACCTCTTCCAATTTTTGACTTAACAAAATTTGGCACCCACCATTAATTCTACCCTTTTATTTGATGCTCCGGTCAACGTATTATGGCTCAGAGAGAATGATCTTAGAAATGCACATGCAATTAAAAAAAATAATGACATACTAAGAAAGTAAGACTGAAATTGAAGCTTTCATGCATCACATAAGAAAAATTATAAAGACTGGGGAAAAAATGAAAGTGGTCTCATCATTTTGAGAAGGCAAGTGTCTTTAAAAGCCAGTTCTAAAACAAATCACACCTAAACCAGAATGGGGAGAACTAGCACCTGATAAAATTATTTCTTAGGTAAAAAATCACGTTTTACCAAGAACTGTAAAGCCCTGCTTTGAAATTCTAGCCTGACAATTAAGACAAAGGCAATATTAAGGATCAAGAAAAACATAATGATCCTAGAGTTTGATGAATATGATGATTAAACAATAACTCTTAATTAATTTGAGAAACTGATGGAATCAAAACCTGTATCTTAATGGAAGATGATAATCTAATTGCAAATCTGCTCCAGATGAATATACAAGAGGGAGATACAAGAGAGTGTGAAAGTTCAGGTTTATTTTGCTGCAAGAAGGAACATAAGGTCTTTTCTATGAATTATACAAGAGTAAACACAACTTAGGTAGTGAACTGCAAGCACCCCATTAATATTGCTCTTGGAAAAATTCAGAGCCTAGCAATACCTAAAAAAAAAAAGTTTATGGAAGAAAGGCACCTCTCCTGACCTTTCCTAAAATCCCTCCCCATGCCACCCAATAGCTTTCTTCTCCCCTCCATCACTCCAAATATATTAGGTTATTGGAAAATACTTACTCCCTTAGGACCACTTCAGATGTGTGATTTACATCCTGTGCTGCATATTACAGCAGGTCAGAGGATCTTTTGGCTTGCATTCTAACAGAGAACAAATAAAAATCAAGTGCAACAGAATAAAAATTTGTCTTTGCAGGTCATCCTTCCACACAACTGAGCTCAGGTATCAAGTTCTCATCAGATTTAATAATTAAAAAGAAGCATGAGACTTGCACAACTTTTGTCTTTCTAAGTAATTTAGTAAAGTATTTCACTGCCAAAGTTTTCCTCAGAGACTTATCTTCAAAAGGAAATGATAGGTCTCTCTGATTACAGGGTTACAAATGTTCAGGTTCCTCGCCATTCCATGTCTTTCTCCCTCCCTCCCTTTTCTGTCTAACATCCCAGGCAGCTTAATTTTGTCCAAAAAGAAAAGAGAAAGACATAGGCAGAAATACTGTCATTGTCACAGGCACAGTTAGGAAACAAAGTTAAATGTGACAAATGCAAAGCTGAAAGAATAGAACTTCTCCTACATACTAAAAATAAAGTTATTTAATGAAATCTTACAGTCCCAAAGCTGGACTGTCCTAGTGCTGACAGAGGAAATAAGAAATGTGAAGCAGCAAACAGCAGCCCTCAGAGCCTCTAGGTTACCTTTCGTTATTATAGGACAAATACGGCATTACACTGAGATGCCCTTTTCCAAATTCTGGAGAAGTCTAAAAAGTAAGAGGGAAATATTGCATGCCAGTTATTCACAGCTCTATTAATAAATAGAAATATGCAAATCAACAGAGAAGTTTTCCTGTCATGCTTATTTTCAAGGACTATTCCAAATTGCAATTTATGTGCAATAACATTGCCTTTGGTATATGTTGCTTACTTTTTGGTCTTAAAGCAGATACAAGAAGGGAACTCCTGTTTACGAATGGAGCTGGAATGATATGTCACATTTATTTTTGTGAAAGAAATACAGGAGAAGTTCTGTATCACAAGCTTCAGTTCCCTCACCTTGAAACGTACTGTATTACCTGCACACATTTAGTAAAATGTATTTTTAGTTACATTTTAACACATTTCTGAGGGAAGCAAAAGTATTTTCCCACTTTCTAGCATAAAATAAGAGAACTAATGGAGTGAGAAAAAACACCCAAACAAACAAACAGATTTTTTTCCAACTGTTTTGAAACACCAAACACTTGAAAAAAAAAGTTTTCTGAGAAAAACCTTTTCAACAGTGCAATTGCTATGGGAAAACATTTGGGAAAAAAAAAATCAGTACTGCTTGCAGATCTTCTGAAGACATCCAGCTGCCTTTCCAGTCTTGCAGATAGAGGGTTAGACTGTATATAAAGCAAGAAAATACTCCAAATGTAAGGTGTAAGGTGTAAGTCACCTCCCCGAGCTACTGGAAGGACATTATTTGCCGTCAAAAAAAAACCAGAGCAAATACTTACCTAATTCTTTTTTTTTTCTTTTTTCCCTAGGAGTTTGATCCTTAATGTTATAAAAAAGAAACTAAATCCCATCTGATTACCAACTTTCAAAAAGGGACACAGTAGGTCAACACAAATGGTTTTTTAAAACTGGAAAATCTTTCAAAGACCAATTAAAAACCCCAACAGAACACTGCAGCAAACCACATCAAATAAGAATTAATCTACAGAGTAATGTCCCATTTTTGCCAAGACTCACATTTGCTTACTTTTATATTTGTCAGTTTTATTGACTTCAGTGAATAAAACTATATACAAGTCTTCCCAGAGTTAAGATCTAATTTATAAATTGGAAAAAGTAATAGTGAAAATACAAATGACTTAGGATACATAAACTTCATTTTGAATTCTGTTTACAACAAAAAGATGGCAAAGTCTATCTAACTACAGTAGAAACTTAATAAAAAGTATTTTCTGCATTCTGTCTTGTCTTCACTATTTGGAGTGATGAAAAAAACTTCCAGATATGCAAGTACACCACAGAAATAAGTCTGCATTTTGAACCAGAACTTGTGCTAAAACACTATTTCCCATCACAATTTACAAAGACCTGTTCCAAGTGTTCTCTAACTAGCAAAGTAGCAGACTTTGCAGTTGCTATTCATGTTACCTGTGTTCACAGATTTACATTGCATTCAGCAGATTCTTAATCCCTCAAAGGCATTTTTCTTAAAGTACAGGGAAAAGCCGATTACGTACTCTAAAAGATCATTGTAATCTATGCCAACTCAGGTTTTCTTACAAAAGCTTTATCCTTTTCTCTCTTAGAAATATCAAAACTCACTTCATTTTAGCAGTTCACTAAAATTCCTGTCTAACAAATTTGTCACATACATCTGTTTCTCCTGCCAGAAAATTTCTCCACCTCCTTTACCTTTGCAAACCATTAACATTTTAGATCAGTTCTGCCATATTCAGAAAACAGTGAGTAATCATAGAATCATAGAATGGTTTGGATTGGAAGGGATCTTTAAAGGTCATCTAGTCCAACCCCCCTGCAAGAAGCAGGGACATCTCCAACCAGATCAGGTTGCTCAGAGCCCCCTTCAACTTGGCCTTGAATGTTTCCAGAGATGAGGCAACTACCACCTCTCTGGGTAACCTGTTCCAGTGTTCCACCACCCTCATTTCCTTATGTCCACTCTGAACCTGCCTCCCTCCATTTTAAAATTACCCCTCATCATATCACAACAGGCCTTGTTAAAGAGTTTCTCCCTGTTTTTCTTAAAGGCCCCCCTTAGGTACTGGAAGACCGCTATCAGGTCTCCCCGGAACCTTCTCTTCTCCAGGCTGAACAGCCCCAACTCTCTCAGCCTGTCCTCATAGGAGAGGTGCTCCAGCCCTCTGATCATCTTTGTGGCCCTCCTTGGAGTCACTCCAACAGGTCTATATCCTTCTTATGTTGGGAGCTCCATAACTGGATGCAGTACTTCAGGTGGCGTCTCATGAGAGCAGAGCAGAGGGGCAGAATCACCTCCCTCGACCTGCTGGCCACACTTTTTTTAATGCAGCCCGGGATGCGGTTGGCCTTCTGGGCTGCAAGGGCACATTGTCAGCTCATGTTGAGCTTCTTGTCCACCACAACTCCCAAGTCCTTCTCCTCGGGGCTGCTCTTGATTCATTCTCTGCCCAGCGTCTATTTGTGCTTGGGATTGCCCTGATCCATATGCAGAACCTTGCACTTGGCCTGGTTGAACTTCATGAGGTTGGCATGGGCCCACCTCTCTACTGTGTCAAGGTCCCTTTGGAGGGCATCCCTTCCCTCTAGTGTGTTGACAGCACCACTCAGGTTGGTGTCATCCACAAACTTGCTGAGAGTGCACTCTATCTCACTGTCCGTGTTGCCAACAAAGATGTTAAATAAGGCTGGTCCCAATACTGACCCCTGAGGAACACCACTCATCACTGGTCTCCACTTGAACATACCTTTCCTCATAATCCCTTTCTCCATCCAAGGACTCAGAGGACTCCGGTAAACAAGAATGAGTTAAATTACAGGTCATAAATCATAGGAAAAAAACCTATTTTCTGTGACAGCAGGAGACAACATAACATTAATAGTAAGTTATTTCCAATTTATTTAATCACCTGTATATATTAGTAAGCTCTTCTGTCACATTCATTTATGTCACCCTTGCACAGATTCTGGTCTGCTGGGTTTTTTTAACCTCTAGTACATTAACTAATCTACTCCTCTCACACTGGCAGTCATCTGGAATTGGACTCTGAGTGGTAAAATAAAGCTTTCAGTAATTTACTGTGAACATATTCCCACTCTAGATATTTAATTTACTTATGTCATCTTCAAAAAAAAAAGAGCTGTAATAACAAGTATTAATATTACTCTCTTTTTACCACTCATATTTATAGTGTTTTCAACTGCTGATCTCAAGATGGTCTTTAAAAGAAGTTAACTATAAATGCTCTCACTTTTGCTCTAGACAATCAATTACACCCAGTTTTTATCTGTTGGTTACCAGTGAATATATCTGAGTTTTCTGAACATGAACATATACTTAAATACTGCTGACTGGGAAACTTTTGTGATAGAAAACGAAAGGTGTAAGTGTGCAAATTTACGATGCCTTTTCCGTAGAGTAGGTGCTCAGGAAATACTGTGAAGGAAGGCGGGGTAGAATACCATTTTCTTCGTTTTATTGACTCAGTGTTAGTACCCCAAATTAGTGCACTTATTATCATTTTGATATTTCCTTTACCATTAATTAACTCAGAATTTGGTCTTCATAAGCTAAAAATCAGGACTATTAAGGTCAATGCAGTTACATTACTATAAATTCTGGGTTAGCTATCAGTTTTAAATATTTCCAGATCATTAGCCATGTGGAGGTTGACATTTCAGCATGCAATTAAAGGCTGGGAATGCATCAGGCCATGTGCAAATAACACTTGACGCGACATAAAATTTCTACTGCTGCTTCAGACATTCTGTAGTGACTTCCTAAAATATTTGCCACATGCTACCTTTTCTTTTACTATGAAGTGGAATATTATTTATCTTGTGCAGGCATCACTGATTTACTGAGATATTCTCTAGAGCTAAGATTCATCAAACAAAGCCAAATAAACGCCACACTGGTGTATATATAATAACAACTGTTGCCTAGTTGAGCTTGTGTCACTACAAATCACCTCACCACACATCACACATTGGCATTTTCCCTTGTTTTAGCCTCAGTGGGTCATTTCCACGTCCAGGTAAACACATCTTTGCAGGTAATGTTTGCACCCACTTGGTTGATTTGGAGTTCTTGTGCAATGTGAAGGCCAGCGCACAAGTTGCAGCCTAGAGCTTTAACTGAAGACAACAGGAGCCATGAGAAAAAGCCCTAGCTTTTGAAAGACAAGGGGTGCCCCTGAGTTAGTAGAGTAATACCCTGGTTCAATAAGCTAAAGTCCTTACAAGGAAAACAGGATTGTTTTCGTCATCTTACTGTTTTAATTCACACATAAAAAAATCAAAGATGACAAATGAAAGTAGATGTACATCCAATTAAGGCTAGGTAGTGACATAAAAGAATAAAGAGGTAAATACATCATATAAAAGCAACTCTTTCTCTTGAGATCTCTTTTCATGATAGGCTTTAAAGGAGCATCATTAACTAAAGCTTGTAGCATATGATTCTATAAGGAAATTTAGGTTTATAGTGCAAGAACTAAATACCCATTTCATAAGTATAGAATCATAGAATAGTTAGGGTTGGAAGGGACATTTAAAGGTCATCTAGTCCAACACCCCTGCAAGGAGCAGGGACATCTCTAACCAGATCAGGTTGCTCAGAACCCCATCAAATTTGCCTTGAATGTTTCCAGAGATGGGGCATCCACCACCTCTCTGCGCAACCTGTTCCAGTGTTCCACCACCCTCATTGTAAAAATTTTCTTCCTTATGTCTAATCTAAATCTACCCTCTTTTAGTTTTTTATGTTAGGGCCTCCATAGCCGGACACAGTAGTTCAGATAGGGTCTCATAAGAGTGGAATAGAGGGGGAGAATCACCTCCCTTGACCTGCTGGCTATGCTTCTTCTAATCAGCCCAGGATGCGGTTGGCTTTCTGGGCTGCAAGCGCACATTGCTGGCTCATGTATAGCTTAGGAGAATAATAGAATTAAGCACAGTATAAGAATTTATTTGCTGTACTGCACTAAGGAAATGAGTGAGTGAATGAGTGAGTAAATGAAATTTTCTGTTTAAGTTGTATTTCCTAGCTGGAATATTTATGGGAATAAAGACATATTATAAACACATTTGAATAGGTAAAAAATATTCAGAAAGGGGGAAAAAAAGGTGAAGGATTGTTGACTACAGACACAGTTACTCAGCAAAGCTAGGTCCATGCTGAAATAGATCCACTGTCTATGCAACACTACAACTTCCAAAAAAAAAAAAATAGATCAGATCCAAACTCTATGATACATGTTTGCATGCAGTATGAACCATAAATTGTATGATATAATCTCTAGAACTTTTTACAAGAAAGAACTTAATCAAGTGCTCTGTATAGTAAAATAGAGAATCCTTTCCATTTTAATTGAGTTATTCAGATTTTTCAGCATTTGTAGGAAAGGCTGGAGCCTTAAACACTGGATCAGAAATAATTCAAAATTGGTATTTGCCATCTGGATTCCAAATTACTTAAATCATTGTCAAATGCTGAGAATCTTCAGTATATTCTGGAATTCATCTTTCTCAGATTAATTTCACAACAGTATTTGTGTGGCCATATGCCATAGGCCCTTATAGATTAAGAGTGTTCAGGTATCTTTGCTCCATAAAACCTAAACCATCAAAACGACTTATTGTAGGTTGCTGTGCTATATCACTTCTTTGCTGTTGCTATCTGCCTTTAGGAAACTGAAAAATCCAAATACTTTGTAGGTATTTCTTGTAGGAACAAATTAGGAACTTGTATTTACTATGTATTTACAGTTGTTTTGAGTGAGCCTAAAATAATTATTAAAATCATTAATCAGCGCCAATTGAAGAAATTGTGTTTAAACTACATGCAGCCTTGGGCTCTTGGCTTAAAATAAAATCATGTCTTTTGTTTGCTTCTCTCACACTTTCCTTGCTGTTCTTTCTTCTTTTAAATCATTAATCCCTTTGTATTCTTGTATTCTTTCAGGCGCAGAGAGATATTTATCATTCAGCTTCCTTTTACTAAGCAGGACATCTGTGCATGTTTATTTAACCAGCTTTTAGATTGAATCCGCAGTTTCATTATTTGTATGGTTATTCCTACTGCCTCCAATGGAGATGGCCCTGTAACAATGTGCAGGCATTGCATTCAAATCCTGTTACCTTCCTTCAGAGTTCAGAGAATTCAGGACATGCTTTTAGGTACAGAGATTAGGAAGTCTTGTAAAACAAAATAATTTCTTGCCTCAAAACAGCAAGAAGAATTATATGTAGAGAAAAGATGTTGCCAGTGGCTATATAGAAGTAAAGTATTTGAGTCCTTATTTTAAACATATGCTTTGCCAAGTAGCTTATTTCCTCACCTATTTCAAATGGACCTAAAAAAGGAAAGCTAATGAACATGATACGAAGTTCCACTGATTAAGACTAACACTGGGATAGTCAAACTGCTACTCTCAGCCTTACTTTTGCTTTCTGTATGAACAGCCATTGGCTAACTGCAGCAATAGTCTTACAAAGAGAGACTCTGAATACTAAACCCTTTGTTATGTATCCTGACTGCAAAACCAGAGATGAGGTGGTCCTTGCCTAATGGCTGTGTGAAGGACAGCCTTGCAGAACATAAGGGTCTGAACTTCCTCAAGGGAACTGGTAAATCCAAAGTTCTTGTTTTCATCCTATTAAAGCTAGGAAGCATCAATCTCAGCAGGATTTTTTTTTTTTGAGAGAATCTACACTGTCTGTATTATATGTATTTCAAGCAAAGCTGTCAATTTTAGGCCTTTCAAAGAATTTAGGCTTAGGGATGGCTGAGCTGTACGTTTCAGACAGGTGTAGGAGAGACAGAAGTAACAAGTACACAGCTCTGCTGTGAGGGTAGCAGTTCTTCACTTGCAAAGAAGAAATGAAGGCAGCTAGGAATTCGGTTTGGTGAAACTGAGTCTACTGTACAGATTTACACCTATAACTAGGAGTTTTGTGGATTTGTTAGCCACTTAAATTTTGCTGATTTGGTACAAAATGACAGCTGCTTATGAATATTATTAACAATTAACTCTTGGTCTATAGATAATTTGGGAAAAAAAATGCTTCCTGCATAGTTCTCTAGCTGTAGATAAACTGGAATAGTTTGTAAGTATATGGCAATTTGTTTAGTTCAAACATCACAAACTGAATTGTTAATACGTACATAATTTCTCATCAAAAACAAATGTAAGATTTTGAGTATTAGTACAGAGATATATATCTATTAACAAAATAGTCAATGAATATATTCAAATCAAGATTCTCTTTAAAATTATAGTAATAAGTATACACAAGATTGTGCATATGAACAGCATATGTGATTCTAGCAGCAGACAAGATGACAGTTGCATTCAGGTATACCAAAATATTCTGAAGAAAAGTCAACAGAATGTTGTTTTTCTCTGCTTCTATTATGTTCTTTAGTAGCCTATTTGAAGAAACAAGAGTATACACGTAAAACTATTATACATTTCTTGGCCTACAATAATTAGCTCCCCTACACAAACTTCCTGATCAAAAACATGTCATCATAGTTGTGTAGTAATCCACCAAATACAGTAGTTCACATAGTTTTCCACTTTTATTACAGGTGCTCAAACTGAAAAAAAATCTATCAAATTGAGTAGATACGAAAGGCAATTTCTCTCTCTCAGAGAAAGCTCAGCCTTTCCTCTGATGCTAATTCAGATCTTGTTGAGGCAGAACTTAATCCCATATGAACATCTTGAGAACAGTTGGAGGAAAAACATAAGGAATGCACTAGGTTACATATGGCATCTATGTGCAAAAACTCTTCCAGGCAATATATCTATACACTCTTTTATTTATCCCAGGTCTCTTCATTCTTTTTCAAGACAGTACTTAACTGTGTAGTAATTAAGTGCACATTATGATTCTGCTTCTTTAATATCTTAAATCCTTCTTTCCACTAAACATAGACCTATGTATGAGTAGCTCTATGTTTAGTACTGAGTAGATAATGTAAGTGACATGCAATAACTTTCCTATACCATGGTCATTAGTCTTGGCATATTTCATAGGAAAAACCTTACTAGAAGAGCAATAGTATTCAAAAAAAAAAAAACAAAACCCAAAATTTGGCATTAAAGAAGTGGCTATTTTGCTTTTCCTTTGAATTCTGTATCACTTCATCACATAAAATTGGTTTTCTTATTGGCAGTCTTCAAATGCCAACTGTTAATTAAATTAATGACATTCGAATCACATAGGTTCATTCTTACATATGGTAACTGATAGTAAAAATGAAACACACCTGTACTAGTTCTTTTGTAAAATGTTCATAGTTTTAAGTGATCACAGAATTTTGTCCTGCATTGCATAAAAACAAAAGAATAGACATTCAAATTAAAACAGACATTCAAATGAAAACATATAGGTATTTCTCTTATCTCCAACAATGGCAAAAAAAGCAAATGCTTTGGAAAAAAAGTATAAAACCAGGATTATTATCCAGATTATACTTTGTATATAGTCCCTTGAAATAGTTTCCAAACATAAAATTCTCACAAGTTTCAGATTCATTAAGGAAGATAAAGAATGCTAGTCTTTTTTAAGGTCAAATAAATTACTCTGGACCTTCACTATATCTAGTGGGATCAAGACCCAAGTAGCTGACATGAATAAACTTGATTTACCCTAATTAGGTCTGATAAGCCATAGAATTCATTTATTCCTTCAAGTATACTCTATGTTTCTAGTAATATCTTTATTCTTCTTGTCGGCAACAGGCTGGGTACTTTCACTACTTGACCTGGTAACATATCCCAACCCAGCTTTCTGGACTTCCTGCACCTCAAACTCAAAACTTTGTATGAATCAGGCTCTTTGATACAGTTTTTAAAGTCAGTATCTAATTTTCAAATGCAAAGTCTCGTGAACTTTGGAACCTCTTCTGTTTCACTATGAAATTCTATTTTAAAGTGATGAAAATTGTACTAATTAAATTGGATGTGTTAAAGTGTCTTAAAACACTGTAGAGATAGAAAAGGAAGACTTACTGGCAGTTGGATTCTCAGTAAATACTTAGAATATATCAGCATACAGGAAATATCAATATTTTTACAGAAAGTAGAATAAAAGATGAAAAATGATGAATCACATGGAAGCCCATAATCTTATGAGTGTCATATCAGCCTGGCAGGCATTCATTTTGGATAAGTACTCTTAATATCACAGGATAAAGATTATATAAAGGAGTTGCCAATATTTTGTTATGGAAATAAGAATATTCACAGTTAAAATAGAGCCGAGCAATTTCTTTTCATCACCAAGTGAGAAGATCAGCAAAAATTCACATGGAGCATCTTTCTGCATCTCTGTGGGAATTCTGCTTTTTGTGATCTGCTGCTGCCAAATTTAATGTACTGAATTTATTATATACAAAGTTGCCTGACTCACAAGTCCTTTTTTTTTTCCTCCGCACAGACACTGCTTTATGTTGTTGTTTAACAGCATAAAATGGTTAACTAGAACATGTTTTTGCACTTTGTAGCCTACAATACAATAAAAAAGGACATGGGCTATTTAATATATTAAATATCTACTAAAAACAAGTGTCTGCACCATCTGCATGCTATTTGTAAAACAGCCTCTAATTCCTTCTCCACATTCCTCTTTAAAACATTCATCATACAGGATAATTCCCATTGTTGATCTCTGACCACATCACCTGTCATCCCCAAGGAAGGCATTAGTCTGTTCAGGATAAAAAAAATTTTTTTTCTCTAGTTGTCAATAAAATACTTGAAAAATTAGTAACATTAAAATTTTGCTCCGTTTTCTTATTTGAACCACAGTGAAGCAGAGCCCCAGCTGAGGGCACAGCCCCCTTTCTTATTGGGATTAGCGATATCACTGCACCACTGAGTGGTATTTGTGAGGAAACAAGGGTGGGACTGTGCATAACTGTGCTGCATGGAGTCGCTTTTATTTGGGCATCTTTTACCTTGCCCACATAATGTACACAATTTAAGA
The DNA here is from genome assembly GCF_036417535.1 of Chlamydotis macqueenii. Taxonomy (NCBI): domain Eukaryota; kingdom Metazoa; phylum Chordata; class Aves; order Otidiformes; family Otididae; genus Chlamydotis; species Chlamydotis macqueenii. Next base: position 69,930,774 of record NC_141559.1, read on the forward strand.
TTAGTGAGATACCGTTTATTGGCTGACATAGTAAGCAGCAAAGGCTAACATAGAAGTAGCATAAGCATTAATCTGCTTGCCACCCGCCCGGCGGGGACACATACAGCTGGTGAGCCTCTCCCAGCCAGGCAATTGCCCAGCCAGTGGGGAAGGGTTGGATCTGTTAACTTCTTGGAACTGACTGATTCTTGATGTTTCTGAGCTGCCATCTTCTAATGCTCTGCTTTGTCTTGTTTCTTTTATACTTTTTCATATTAGTATTTTTCCTCTTGTGTCCTTGAGCTGCTGACTACTATCCCAGCTACTGCACTTCTGTTTGTGGTTTTACTTTTCTTATCTTGGGTAGCTTCAGTTCACATATTTTCTTATTTCTTAATGAGAATTTCCTCAGTAAAACTGAGCCTTAGTCACAGAGCTGTCATGCACCAAACCAGGCCTGGATCACATTCAGCTGAAGCCTGAGGCTGTGGGTTACAAGAACAGCAGAATTCACAGCTAAATGGATTTACTCAGCGTTACTGGTGAGCCTGGATTATACTCTGGCCATCCCTGCTGAGCTCAGTGCCTTATCTGGTAGGCCACATTGCCCATCTTCAGTAACGGCACAAACATAGTAGCACTGGCCAAACAACTGTGCTAAAGAACACCATTAAGACTGCAAAGTCATTATTCAACTTTTGCAGATGCTATAACGCAGTTAGAGATATCAGCTAATTCACTGCCTTTACTATTAATACATTCTAATACAGACTAATCATACGATCACCTACTCTTTTCTTTTAAATAGGTGTCTTGCATTATTTAGCACTCATTTAGGAAGGAGCTATTCAATATTCTATTGCTTTCCACTTCCAGTGCCTTATTTGTTGCACATTATTAAAGACAATTACTAATTCCTTATGGCATTCCCTATGAAGTTCACCTCTGCAGTTAACTGCAAAGTTTAACCACAAAGTTTAACCACAAATTTTGGCACAGCCGTTCAGGGTAGTTGGGACCTCACTTCTAGACCAGAAGACATTTAAATAACACTTAATTGTTGTTTTCACTCATGCCATTAAAATACAAAGCTCTAGCATCAAATAATCCTCATTATTACCGTGGTTGATTCTTGTACCAATAGTAGCTGATAGTCTAGCGTTAACAATCTACTACCGCTTTTCCTTCAATTTTTGATTGTGACAAAAAAGTGAAGGCAGAGTCAGGAAACACCTCAGGTCTGTAGGAAGTCATTTAAAATAACAAGCCTATAAAAACAGGGCCCGCAGCACTGGTGTCAAGTAAGGATTTAACTGTTGTGCCTTCTGCTGTTCACTGGAATTCTCAATCTCTTTCTATGCCTGTCCAAGGATCCAGGGGGAAAGAAAGATGAATTGAGAAATATTGAGGGAAATCTATCTGTAAATAGTTTAACTCACTGCCTGTGAACAAAAATCACAGACCTTTAAGTAACAGCTATTTCCATGACTGACTTTCACTTGAGACTTCCAGTCAGAAGTTGAGCCCTACTACTTTTAGACCTCGATTACTTTTTTCTGTCTGTACAACCAGGCCCAGCCCCAGTTCTAGTCTCTGAGCTCTTGAAAGGTGAACAAGAGCACTGAATATATATTTTATATAAGCAAGGGATGTTTGTTACCAAGTACACAACACCTCTAGTTTAAGAATAAAGCAAATTGTGCAAATCACTAAGGCAATGTAAGAAGTGTGGGTTGAGGAGGAAAACCTTGTGTCTGAACCAGCACAATAAAAAGGAATTGTCCAAATTTCACATGTAACTCCAGCTCAGATATGTGTATTTGGTGTCCATCAGTGCTCATTTCTTAATGTCTTCTTTCTTGTCTCTAGGAACCGCGTAAACAAGACACCCTTACCCAGATCTGGGAATTCCGGATAAAAGGAACCAAGATTCTAATTTTGTAAGACAGGATTGAACAGGTATCAGTTGTCTGTAGAAAAGTTTACTTTTGCTTTGTAACTTCATCCAAAAGCACGTGTTTCCTTGAACATAATTTCTGTTGTGTAGGTGATGAGCATATGAACTGCCTAGAAGTCTCGACTAGTATTTCTGTTATATGTTAGTATTTCCGTTATATGTTAGTATTTCCAAAATCCTTAATCTTATCCCTGTCAACCTACAAAAATTATATTTTCATAATGCACTAATGTAACTATGGTCCATAAAAACCTAAGAACAAATACTATTCTAGCAAAATAAATATGAAATGCATATTTTATTTTCTTTCCCATATGTAATGAGCTATACAGATAAAAATAAGCTCACAGAACAGAGGGCTATACTGTTTCAGTAGGAAATCAAAACCTTTGCTAGATAACAATCTCATTAGGTCTGACTTTCCTATTTATAGTAACATTTCCTTTCTCTGATTTATTTAAGAATTTAGAAAGCAAGCTTTTTTGGAATACAGACTCACAATTAATTGGTTCCAATAAATAATGGTATAATTTGGGGATCTATTAATTAATAATGAGATGTTGTACTTTCCACAAATATACTAATGATTTTTCCTTTTAAAGATTATAACATTTTAACACTTATCTTTATTTTTTTTTTCCAGCAAAAACAACATGAGCCAGATATTTTGATTTCTACTTGAAGAAACTCCCTATAGTTCCAGGTAACTTAAAAATAAGTATGCTTAAAGTTTCTTGAAGTAAGGATTATTTATTATTTTTTTCTTTCTTGTGCAGCTCAAGTTCAGTGTCATTCATCTGCTGTACTGCATGCATGAGGTATTGTCTGATACAGGATCTTGATTTTTTAATAAGAATTTTGCATTTTAGCAGTCAATGAGACTGTCTCAGAGAATTTATGAACTCTTTTACTCACAAATTAAACTGATTCAGTTCTGGAGAAATCCATGGACATTTTTTTCTGTGTGACAGAATGATGCATGTTTTCCATGATGAAGTGATACTCTCCTAACCCCTCATCTTTCTGTAGATATTAAGCACTGATAGTCTTCACTTTGCAGAAAAAGACCTCTCTGATTCATAACACTCATGCTTACTAATGTAACTATAAAGGCCAATTAGCTGGCTGAAGTACTCAAATGGGTCAGTAGTAAAATAATTGTTGCAGCAAGGACTTATCTACTATCAATGTGAATCATTTTTCCTTTTTAATAAGACAAAAAAATATCAGCTGTCCATTGCCTATGTCTTGTTCACTGTTTCAGGTTCCGTTTTCTGTGGGACAATTAAAGTTTGCTGGAATGTATTTCAACACAATTTAGCAGGAAGCAGTGGGTGGGGAAAGGGGAAATAATACAGCCACAGGTTTGGATTAATTGATTGGATTAACCTTTGCAGTGGACTCAGAGTTTAATAGTGAACAAATTCTTTTTATGTAGCAGGCCAGCAGAAGGCAAAGTACAAATATAATTCCATAATAAAATTAAACCTGCTGATTTTCCTGGCATGAGCATTGTTAAGGTATGAGCTTTCATATAGCTGTTTTTTTGTGTTTGTTTGGTTGGGATTTTTTATGCTGCTTTACCCTACTTCCTCTTTAGTAGGTCAGGCATTTTGCAGATTTGAAGAGTTTACCAACAACAGAACTGGCTGTGTTACCATTTGTCATTGAAGCAATTCTCCACTTAAAAGATGCTTGATGGCTTATAGCTTCTTCTGTCCTCTGACCTAACGAATCTAGGTTCCTTTATGGCAACCCATTAATATATGGAATTGACCCCAAGCTGCCTCCCAGCTCATTAAAGTTTACACCTTCTTATCTGTCTTTACCTTGCAGTTGTACAGTGAATCTGCAAATTGGATACGTATATTTTGTTAGGTAGCCAAATTTATACAGGTTTGTATAAGTAAGTTACTGCCTTTTAAGGTGGTTTATTTGGCTGAGTCTTTGCACACCCATTCTGAGTATATATGCTCTCTTTAAAGTACTGTAAATCTAACTGTCCCCTAAATCACCTTTGAGACTTCTGTCAAGCAGAATAGGATTAAAACCATCAAGAGTATTCCAAAGTATAGATCTTTCTGAAAATCATAATACTGGTTTTATTTTATGTTTATGACAATGCAGAAGAATTATTGATTTATCCAAAGGCAGCAAAGACTTTCAGAGAGAGTATTGAAAGGGATTCTGAATTAGAATGATGAAGTGCCTAATGGCTGATATTCTATGGCAGAATCAGCTCTCTATCATTGCAATATATGTAACAGTCAGGCTTTTGCTAAAATGTGTTTAGCTTTAGAATGTATTCTTTATTAAATAAATTTGACTTTCATTTGCCTCTTTCATTTTATACTCCCTTTTCTACTATTCTAGAATATTTTATAGCCATTTGTATTAAAAAAAAAAGATTAAGATTGTAGAGTGTTTCCTTCTAGATGATTGGTTTAAAAAGTCCAAAGAAATGTATAACAAATGGCAGTATGTATCTGGTGAGGACTTGCTCATTGCTTTCTCTAGCAAAGTTATATGATTTTGTAAGCCTGGTACTTCATTATGTAAATGTCTTCAATTTTAAGATGCAGTTGCCTCACTCTTTAATTTGGATACTTCTAGTGCTACAGTAAAGATTTTTATGTTGCAGTTACTGAAAATAGCTTAGCTATCTAGTATCTGAATCATTATTTTAATACTTTGAAGAATAACCATAATAGAATCACTTCATCCTCTTGTAAAAATCCATTAGTGAAGCTAGAAGAAAGCAATAGGATCACCCAGGCTCGTTAATAATGGTAAAGAGTGACTGGATTGAGAACAGGACAAAGAACATCTCAGATATAACTTCAGAAGGAAACGGTAAGGAAAAAAAGCAAAACGTCATGCAGCACTAGGAAAGGGGAAAACTCTACGGGAAAGTTTTATAGAATCATAGAATCATAGAATCACATGGTTGGATGGGACCTATAAGATCATCTAGTCCAACCGTCTTCCCACTACCATTGCTGCCACAGCTACTAAACCATATCCTGTAGCTTCTCATCAAGCCGCCTCTTGAACACTGCCAGGGACGGAGACTCCACCACCTCCCTGGGCAGGCCGTTCCAGTGCCTTACCACTCTTTGAGAGAAAAAGTTTTTCCTCAAGTCCAATCTAAACCTCCTCTGGTACAACTTGTGGCCATTTCCTCGGGTCCTGCTTGTTGCCTGGAAGAAGAGGCCAAACCCCTGTTCATCACAACCTGCCTTCAGGAAGCTATAGAGTGCAATGAGGTCTCCCCTGAGCCTCCTCTTCTTCAGACTAAACAATCCCAATTCTCTCAGCCGCTCCTCATAAGACTTGTGCTCCAGACCCCTCACCAGCTTTATTGCCCTTCTCTGGACACGTTCCAGGGCTTCAATGTCTTTCTTGTAGTGAGGGGCCCAAAACTGAACACAATACTCAAGGTGCGGCCTCACCAGTGCCGAATACAGGGGGATGATTACCTCCCTGCTCCTGCTGGCCACACTATTTCTAATGCAGGCCAGGATGCCGTTGGCCCTCTTGGGCACACTGGCCCACCTGGGCACACTGTCGGCTCATGTTCAGCTGAGCATCAACCAACACCCCCAGGTCCCTTTCCTCTTCACAGTCCTCCAGCCACTCAGCTCCGAGCCTATAGCGCTGCATGGGGTTATTGTGGCCAAAGTGCAGGACCCGACACTTGGCCTTGTTGAACGTCATGCCATTCAGCTCAGCCCAGTGATCCAGCCTATCCAGATCCCTCTGAAGGGCCTCCCTACCCTCAGGCAGATCAACACCGCCACCCAACTTGGTGTCATCTGCAAACTTACTGAGGGTACACTCAATCCCCTCGTCTAGGTCATCAATAAAGATATTGAACAAGATGGGCCCAAGTACCGACCCCTGGGGGACACCACTTGTAACAGGCTGCCAGCTGGACTTGACTCCATTAACCACCACCCGCTGGGCACAGCCCCCTAGCCAATTCTTTATCCAAAGAAGGGTATACCTACCCAGTCCACAGGCAGCCAGTTTCCCTAGGAGAATAATGGAGGTCAAAACTCCATTTCCAACAGCACCACTAAACAGGATACTTAATATTGCTGGAACAAAAATCTTTGCTATTGAGCTAGGAAGACAAGACATCTGCTTGAGACCTTGAAAGCCAACTAGAGAATTGATCTATGCAACTCCCAGTGACTGGTTGCATGGCTAAGGCTGTTTGGTTTTGAGGGAGCATTGGTGTTTGGGGTGGTTGGTTTGGTTTGGGCTTTTTTTGTGAACTTTAAACAGCTTAACCACATCCTTGTCTCAGCCCTACTTAAAGCCACAGAAAAACATCAAAGCCACACCGAGCTGCTTCTTCATAGGTTTAAACATCATAAGTTCCTTTACCCCAGTATCTCCAGCTTACTGAGTGCCACTCTTGATTAAAAAAAAAAAAAAAAAAAAAGGAAGTCTAATAATGTACACACTGGACTGTACTTAACTATTCATAGTTCATAATGGTTTTCAGAGAAGAAAGGTTTAGTGGCCCAAAATACCAGACCAAATTCAAATTTTCTTACTTCCCACCCAGGCACTAAAGAGAAACACACGTGTGTGCACATGCAGTAGCTGAGGAAGGGTGTCTTCCACCCTGGAAAAAAAAAGCTGTATAAAATATTAGACAAGAAAATTAGAAAATAGTTGCCCAGGGTACAAGTATGGCTTCCTGGTTTCAAAAAGCAAATAAGGTGGATGCACATAGACTCATCTATCATACGGGCTTCCACTTACTGATAGAAAGATGGGAAAATGAACACACAGCTGCACAAATATACAAAAACAAAGGTAGTTTCCTACACCAGAGACTTAACCCAGTACGTATTCAATCAAGATTTGTATTCTTCTATCTTAGTAATTAGGCTGAAGAGAAAATGTACTTTCTTCTCATGTTTGTGCTCTTTTTTGTACAAATAAAATTGCTGACCTCTGCTACACTTCTTCTGCAGTTCTTACTCAGTTTTACAAGGCTTAATGAACAATTTATTCTATAATAAGTTACTTTATGCTGCCTTTCATGGAAAAATCATAGCATGAAAGCTGAATGCCACTGTATTATTTTGCAAACCTTTTTTTTTTAATAAGGAAACTATCTCAAAAATCAAATTAGTTGTGACAGAGCATGTCAAAATGAATCAATACCAAAAAAAAAAAAAAAAAAACCAAATAACAATTTAAGAAACTCCACAAGTACAGAAGCCAAGTTTCTGAAGGTGGAAGCTGCTGCCATAGAGCACTTCCAGGCAGGAACAGAAGCAGCATGGATTCCCAGCTCTGTGCAAGTGCATAGCTGTGCTCTTGTCCCACATCTGCACAGCAGTGTCACCACTCCTTAACCTCAATATTATGATTTCATGCTCATGATCATCTTACGTCTCCTTCTTCTGAAAAGCAGGGCCAAATCCTGTTCCTGCCTGTCTTCAGTCCCCTGATACTCTGCCCGGGTTCTCCCACTTCATCTCTGTCCTTGCTATATCACATTAGCTAAACTATGCCTCCATACTCAGAACGGAAGGTACAAGTCTTCTGCAAGCCAAGTAAGCTGGGAAACAAGTTATGTACATATAGCAGCAATTTACCAACAAATACAGTTGGTTGTTTGTCGAAGTTTATCTTACAGCCCAAGTGAGAACTTCCTTACAGAAGATGCCACTGCTATGACTTTAAAGCGATCACATTCCCTCATTGGTACATGCAACACAAACTCATAGCAGCTGCTAGAGTCACATTGAAATCTCCTAAAATAAATAATGAGATTAAAAAATATAGCCAGCAGTCTGAAACACCTTATCTACAGTCTATTAATGATGCATTTAGGAAAGATTACTACAAAGGACATAGCACTAATTCATTACTCTTTACAAGTTATCTGCACTGCACATTTAAAAAAAAAAGGCATCTTTTAAGACCATGTAGCTATTTTGCATATGATAAAAGACTGTTTTGTACTTGTGTCTTCCAGGGGCAGGGAACAAAACCAACATGGCTTAATAAAGTTCAGAAGAGGTACCACTCAAGATTAGTTTCAACATAATCTGAGGATCACAGAAAGACTCCTGAGACTACTGGACTTCAATCAGCAATATACAGACCACGGGGAGTCCATAAATTACTTTTAAGAGAATAGTGAATTTATCTCTAAAAATCACAATATTTTCAGTAGGCTTCAATGTGCCAGGAAGGGTTCAGAAAAAAAGAAAAATGGAAAAAGAACTCTTATACCACATGAAAAGCAGACATTTCCTTCATGGAAATGATTTGCCAGTCTGCAGCCATAGAAGTCCCAGTTCATCAAAATACACAACCAAAAGCTTGAACATAAGCAGGTGAGCTGCGTCCTTTTGATCTGATGTAAAATCTAGCTCTCCAGCACTAAAAACAGCACTTAAGGTTTCAGGCAGGGGTAACTCATTAATATCCTAGTCTTACTTTATGCTGCAAGTCCAGTGAGAAACACAATAGTCCATTGGAACAAGCATGTTTGTTGAGGGATTGTATGCTTCATGAATGTGTTACAGGAGATGATTTCAGCTGCAGAGGGAAACCAGGACTGACAAGGTAAATAATCTTGAAGTTTTTGTATATGGGCAGGGTGTATTCTGCTACAGCCTTTACTGCTGGAACTTCCCAACAGCCCTGGCTGCCAGCGGACATTCATAATCCCTTGAAACAGAATCAGTAGGCAGAAGACCCATTTCTTGGCCTGTTTCCATTTTTTTTTGTCTAATAGAATTTGCACTTCAGACAGCTGGCTGCGGTCTCTAAATGCTCTTAAAATTTGCATAAAAACTCAGTGTAACTAAAGGTATCTGAGATCAAAAAGCCTACCAATGCCGTTGATTCCAAAAGAAGGTTCCCCTCCCCTCCCCCCAATCTGCATTTCTTGCTACTTCTATTATGTTAATTTGAAATGTTTTTAACAAAGAAGGTCTAATTTTGAGCCTAGTGCAAACCATTCCCTGTGAAACAATGAATGCATCACATATATCCAATAGCAGAGCTTAGTTGTAAAAAGAATAGGTTATTGGATTGGAGTAAGCTTGATATCTTATTTCTATAGACTTAGATAAAAGGGATAATTTGAAGTGTATTGTTGTACAACACTGAGCTTTGATTTCATGGACATTCTTTGTTTTTCCTATGTAACATATTTCATGTCAGATAATGGTATTAGCATAAGAAAGCAGTCTTAGCAATGGAAAGGGAAAGACATCTGTCCTTATTCTTAGGGACAGAGATTGTGACAATATTTACCAACAAGATTGCCCAAATTCCCCAAGCAAAGACTTATTTTACACTGGCTCATGTCATCATGAACTTTGAAGTCATTTAGGCTGGAATCTTCCATGCTCCAAATGCCTCTGTCAAGTGATTTGTGTGTATGAGGAAAGCTTCAGCCCAAACAAGATCAGAGCAGAAGAGCTTGTCTTGACAAACTGACAGAAAGCAAAGAATTGTCCATTTAAGGCTTACAAACTGTGTGCTTTGTTGCAGACAGTTGCAAAGCTTATTTTGCATATTCTTTTCACTCGCTCTCAGAACATTTGATCAGATGCAATTGAATCTCTCTTAACCACATTTTACATCTTCACAATGTGGTATAGACTACTGCAGAAAGAGTCAGAAGCTCCATCTACTTGCCGTAGCTAAGCTACTGGAAAAAAAACATAAAAAGAGAGAAAGAAGAAACTTGCATATGATCATTAGAATCCTGCTGGACTTGGCTAGCTTAATTATCTGCACGTTGTGCCTGCAGCTGTCAAGGGTTTTTTGTATGAATTTCCATTTCCTTACTGCTTTAGACCATGCTGTGTGCAGCCTCTAGACCCAAGAGGAACACAGAAACAAGATCTGTCCAGTATTTGCAGTGTCTCCATCTAAGCAACATCAAAAAGCAGATAACTATCTTCATCGGTTGTAAAGAAACTTAGCATAGCAGAGGAGAAAAAATGGGGGACAATGATCCTGGGTGAGAGATTGTGACTGAAGCTATGGAAAGTACTAACGAGGGAGAAGATCTGATACACATGATGAATGGCACTGACTGAGGTCAAAACAGATGACGAATAACAGATGATCCTGCAATGATGCATATATACCCATAAAAACCAGGAAGTCACATTTACATATATTAAAATAGGACCAAACAGACAACTTCTGTCATTTTCTGATTTTGGGGTATTTGTCTTCAGTTTTAGTATCGTTTTTCCTGTTTCTCCTTTTTCCTAACCCAGGAATAGTCTGTGTAGGTGCATGTACCCACAGGAAAAAGACAATCATATGAATTAGTAACTAACATTTGGTATGACTGAGTTATATTCTCCGCTTAAAGCAGTGATTCAGACCTTTTGTTAGACTATCTCCCCAAAATATTCAGCTTTCATTTTCAGGACCAGGAGTTTGTGAAATTAACAACTGTATCTTTTGACTAATTTTAGGAAAAGGCCCTTTCTCAGAGTTTTATCTTTCCCTCTAGTGATGTTATTAACAACCACAGATTTAGCTCTTATTGGAAGTCTTCTGTTCAGGTTTCATTGATTACTTTAGACTCTAACTAAGGTAAGCTATTCACAGATAAGTTTATTGCTTATACTAAAATGCTATATATAATTATATTAAAAATGAGACCCAGCCACTCACAAGCTTTCCTCTTCTCATAATTCGCATCAGAAAGTTTTTTGTGATAGTTTGGTCGTATGGCAGAGACTGGAGACACATGTCAAGAGTTTTTATCAATAGTTTGCTTCTCCCATGTGCCGTTCTAGGCTTCGGGCTGCATGTTACTGTGAATGCTGTTGTTCAGTACTCATAATTATACTTCTATAGCTGATAGACTTCAAACAAACAGCAGCACCAGGAACACAAGACTGGCTTTGGAAGATATATTTAATCTCATAATAAAAAAGATTGTTTGCATTTGAGAAGGATTTAAAGATGTTATTTCATTAGAAATAACTCAGGTTAACATTTTCTTGGGATTTAATTTAGGATTAGTGCTTATTTATGAAATCTTCTGTTTTGTAGGAAATGTAATTTCCCACAATATTATTATATTGACATAGAATTAAAGCTGATGACTATGGGAAAATTACTCTTATAATTATGTTCCCCTTATGTTAATCCTTGGAATGCAGACTTATGTTCAAATTTCAAAGAAAGAAGTTCATGAACTCCAGAAAATAAATCTTAATCAAAAGCTATGTAAAAAGTGCAGAAGTTAATGGGGTTTGTGTATCTTAATGATGTATAGCTGCACTAAGATTTTCTTCAGTCTGTTCCTCACATGATTTAAGTGATTTTAACTATACATTTCCCATGTTTGTATGTTGAATTCAGGAATAACTGACATATTGCCCCTCTACTCCACTCTGATGAGACTCCACTTGGAGTACTGTATCCAGTTCTGGAGCCCCTAACGTAAGGACGCGAACCAGTTGGAGAGGGTCCAGAAGAGGGCCACAAAGATGATGAGAGGACTGGAGCACCTCTCCTGTGAGGACAGGCTGAGAGAGTTGGGGCTATTCAGCCTGCAGAAGAGGAGGCTCTGGGGAGACCTTGTAGTAGCCTTCCAGTACCAGAAAGGGGCTAATAAGAAAGATGAAGAGGGGCCTGTTGCGGGGCCTGTTGCGGTAGGACAAGGTGTAATAGTTTTAAAATAGAAAGAGGTAGATTCAGAGTGGATATAAGGAAAGAATTTTTACAATGAGGTCGCCCAGAGAGGTAGTGGATGCCCCATCCCTGGAAACATTCAAGGCCAGGCTGGATGAGGCTCTGAGCAACCTGATCTGGTTGGAGATGTCCCTGCTCCTTGCATGGGGCTGGACTAGATGATCTTTGAAGGTCCCTGCTAACCCAAACCATTCTATGATTTTATGATTCTATATTCAACTGACATACTCAACCACTATCTTTTATCTTAAATTAATGCTAACATGGGTTGAGTTAAATTGCAGTATTTTTTTACTCCAAATAGATAGCACAAATGTATTATGTTTTGTGATTAGGATTAGAAATTACAAATTAGTTTTTTTAAAGTTTCCTCATTGTCCCAATAGAAATAAATGTAAATAAGTTTGTAAAAGCACATATTTTTACTTTCTAAAATCTCACAAACTTCCACATTAGGAACAGTGAAGTTAAGATTTATCAAGCAAGCATTACACAAGAAAAAGGTTTTTTTACAGAGTTTGATAAAAGTAAATCCTATGTGCATCTTACAATTTGTAGTCCTTCTTCAGGTCTTTTTTTCACCCTATTTGGAATGGCCTATTTCATTTTCTTTTAGGCATATTTTTAAAAAAACCCAGTGAACAAAACATCACACTATCTGGATAATATAAGATTGAAAATGAAAGATTTCTGTTTGAATTTAGCAACTCTACAGATAGTGAAGACAATTCTGCTCATTTGTGTAGTATTCACAGAATTAATTAGGGAAAAGCTAAACTTTAATATCAGCATGATTTTAATCTTTTTAATATTTTAATGGTAAGTGTTTCTCAAGTAGAGAAAGATTATGTATGCACAAAGATTATGTATACTACAAGTAGGAGTATTATTTAAAATTGGCTTTTCCTACATTATTTGCACAACTGCCAGAGGAGCTGAACCATTCTGGATGGAAAAAAAAGGAAAAAGCCCAACAAAACCTGTTGAAAGTCAAATACCATAACAACAAGGAAGAGACAAAAGTTCTTCAATTAGAAAGATTCAGAAATTACTAGGCAAACAAAATGAGCCCAGCCTTAGATTTCCATCAGTTTATAAGTCAGCTAGAGATATAGCTTCAAAACAGCAACAAACCTAATGTGCTGCACTTCACTGACTACAACAGACCACACAGAGAGCCATAAAAAGCCTCTCAATGTTAGTTTTATTCATCATATGTCAAGAACTGCCATCTGTCTTAAACTGCTTGCATTCTCTCATTTAGTAAAATCAAAACAAGGCAGCAAAATGTTAGCTCAGAGCCCTCCTCTCCACTGCTTTCTACAGCCATTTAATACCTAGAAACCTACAAGATCAAATAAATAAATAAAATTCTTGCTAGAGTTTGATAGTTCTTAGTCACACATGTGAAATAACCACTATACTTTTCAGCTACAAGAAAAAGACCCAAGTGATCTCCCATTACTCTCTTCACTTGTCATGCAAACCAGAGACAGTATGTATTTCTTCCTCTTAATCCAAATTAATTGTCTCCAGGTGCCCCTCTGCAGGAGTGGTGGTGGGAAGAATCACTGATTTAAGGGTTTTGACAGGTCTTACACAGTACCACAGCATTCAAACACTTCTATGTATTTGTGTTAGCAGAGTACTCTTCAAAATGTTTTTGTCAGCTGAAGCGCTGAAAGACATTGTTTTCACTTTTGAGACTAAAGATGGGGCAACTATTTTATTTGGGAAAAAAAGTATAAACTGAGCCATAAAGGTTAAATTTCAACAGGAACCAGCTCGTGGAATCGTAAGACAGTCTGCATGGGGAAATTGCCAGTGTGTTAGAGGGATAAATAAGATACAAGAAATAAATCTCTCTACAGGTATCCAGTGAATTCACACTTCCAGTTACTACATTCTTGTTTCACCACATATACAAGCTTTCAGAGGAGGAGTGCAGGCTGATTTTGGGTTATAGTAAAATAATAGCCAGCTGCAATGTTTCAAAAGTGACTCAGTGACCTAGGACTTCCTTTGCAAATTACATAGTCACTCAAAAGTACACGTTCCATGGAAAGCCCTTTTGAATGTATAAACCCGAATTGCTGACATAAATCATGCATATATGTTTATGTATATGTTGATATAGATGACAATTTAAATCACATTGAATCAACCACATAATGACAAAAATGGACCCTGCATATTTTGGAAACTCTGGCATTCAGAGTTCCAAAAATGGTAGAAACAGTGCAGCATCAATATACAGTTTCCTACACTGCAAGGAGAGAAGAAACCATTAGAACACGTACACTTGTTTCTAGTCTGCAACCAATCTCCTACCTTGATCCAGATAAACTTTTTAATTGAGATATTAATAAAACTCAGAACTAAATTTCAGACTGTCTAGACCGTATATAGAAACATTTTTGGCCAGTATTTGTAGTTTCAGACAGACTGTAGTTCTGCTGATAGTTTAGAGCTCTAGAGATTCATATTTGTCAAAGTACCTCCTTCTGTACGAAATTTACTCCACTTATTTTAAATAGATTGAGATTAGAAAAAAAAACAATTATCACTCACAACAAAGGCTGGCATAGAACAGATTGGAGGTGACATGGCCAGATGATTCTGCTGCTTAGAGATGAGGCCAAACTGCAGCTCAAGTAACCCATTGAAATCTAAAAAGGTGAGCAAATTATGCAAGCCAAACAAGTGCAAACATCTCTCTATCACCCTCTGGGCTCTGGTCTGTTGTTCCCACATGTCATCTGTAATTAGAACAAACCCAAACAATAAGGCAAATGGGAGGGCGAGGGGAACGACACCAAAAAAAAAAAAAAAACAGCAGAATATATCTTGACAATTTGTAGCTTCTACTGTTGTCAACACCAAAGCATGCAACAGATTCCCTAGTTCACTAGATTTATTTTGCATGCATTGAAATGATGCAACCAGGTCTGTTTTGCAGCAAAAGCTCTCCCTAAGACAACTAGAGCAGAGTGGCAAATACAAGCAGAATATTGAGGTTTAGTCATTGCTTAGCCCTTAAGCTCTCATCCAGCCTACAACCACTTCCCATATTTTTGAAAAAGCTTTCTGAAATCTCATCAATTGTAGTATAGTAATAAAGAAACCTTGAAGAACTTCTGAACTTTGAAAATAGTCTTGAGAATATGTCTTAAGAAAATTTTCAAACTGATAATACTCAAAATGTATTGTGAAAAGCCAAGAATACATCATTCCTATGGGGAATTTCAGAAAAAAAAATCTGCTGTATAAAGATAGTCTTGTAACAGAAACCTGGAAAGCTAACCTTTAAAAAAAATTACCACTTTTCCCATGTCATGATGCCATGATACAACACCAGAAGTAAAATAGTAAAATAATCCCTTTCTCTCTAGAAGAGCTCCCAAAATCTTTCAGTTACAAATCTCTGACTGAGCTCAATAGAATTATTCGTTATTTAGAAGGAAAAGTAATAAACTAGATTTTATACCAGGAGAGCAACCTAATCATGGAGGTGTTGGATGCTGATAATTAAACTTTACCAGGAAATCTGGAGATTGGTTTATTACTTACTTATATGTTATTTGAGTTCAGATCCTATTTATAAATTCAGGCACATTCTCTGCTAGGTCATTCCAATTACTTGGTATATAATTCAGCTCCTGAATCAATTCTATCAAGATGAACATGATACACTTGATGAGATCCTGTTTGCTGAACAATGGTGGGTAGAAGCTTTTTTAATAAAATAAATTTTTTAAAAATGTGAGTACTTAAGACAAAGTGGAAAGTTGCTCTACAGATGCAGGGCTGTTTTCTGTGGCACGATGAGTCACAGCCTAGCATTTGCATGGTGGAGTGTTACTTACAGATGGAACTGTCAAAATCAGATTTTCATTATACAGGATGACAAATGCAGTCCTCACTGGAGATATTTCTCAGCATAACAGAATCTAATCTCTCTAATTTCAACATTGGTGTCTGTACTTTTATAAATAGATCCAGAAGACTGGAAGGCAAAAGATTTACTGCCTGTTCATTTCTATTTTCTCAACTTCCGTCTAATTACTTCTTGTTTTATAAGGGCTTCACACCTTATCACTATCTTTGCCAGCCATGACCAAATAGCAAGGGACATGGGGAAGAGATAGAAATGCCCATAACTTAAAATGTTTCCCCCTCCTGTGCACAGCTAGTTTCTTCTGTTTCTGCTCTGTACCACAGTGGTGCTCAGCTGGTGGAACATGGTAAGGAGTACAAACAAGATCTGTCAGACCTATACCAGCTTGGCCCAGCTCAGCTCTCTGATTTTTTGTCTACCATGAGTTCATGCACATCTTTGGATCCTCCCGTGTATTTGGAACATGCAACTAAAAGGACTGTATTGCAGTTATCTTTCCCTGGTTTCCTTGATTGTGTGCTATGCAATTAGCTTTCCCTCTGACTCTTTGCTTATGCCCCAGCAAACATGTCTTACCAACAGTCTCATAGCTTTGTTTGTTTGTTTTACCACCTACTTACATTGCAACACGATATCCTGTTCCAGCCAGGCATTTGTCCATAATAATCTTAAACCTTAGCATCCTTAACCTTTTGGGCTGTGACCTGCTTTGAGTACGGTGGTTTTAGTGGCTCAGGAACTAGCTAAGGATGACGGGAAGGTGATCAAATTAGAGACTGAAAGTCAAGAAGTGCATCTAAGTCTCTGTATCAAAGTTGCCAAACGGGGCAGTAAAAGCCAGCAAAGCTGAAGAAGACGCAAGGACAGTAACTTCTGGAAAGTGGCAAAGAGGCCACTACAGTGAACCATGGATTCATTATCTCATAAAAAGTTTGCTTTCAGAAAAGATTGAGAATTTCTGTTTTCTAGAAGAAAATATAGAAAACAAGGAAAAGGTAGAGTCCTCTTGAACTTTTCCTTTTCTTCAGAGGTTTCTATGCTTATATAGCCATCAAATACTTGTGTTTCTCAACCACAACAGAATTCATCCAAGCGTGTATCCATTGAGCTACATACCTCTCTGAAGGTATGACAACATTTGTCTATAAATATTTCCTCTCTACAGTGTCCCTGTGGGTAAAGATTAAAGGTGTACCTACTTGATACTACTCTTTAGAAAATGAGATTTGCAGATAGACAGCAAAGTCTATGCAAGAAGCTTTTATTTGTTATATAAAACACAACTAATATTTTCTGTTCCATAACAAAAAAAAAATCTGCAAATATTACACAGAATCATAGAATCATAGAATGGTTTGGGTTGGAATGGATTTTTGAGGATCTTGTAGTTCCAACTCCCCTGCCATGGGCAGGGACAATAACTAGTTACTAACAGTTTTAGTCTCTGAAACTGTTTTATCTTCTAAAACCCACAACTGGAGACATAAGTATAAATTTATTTTGAAAAATAGATTATTTTAGTATAATTTCATTTATAAAGATAAAATACCATCTAGTACACCACTTCTTCAAAGAAATAAAAATAACGCACAAAGATTCATATTTGAGATACAAGAATCTAATATGAAATTATATGTACTTTACAGGATCAAATAATCTTAAACTCTGCACAAGAGCCCATTGTATTTCCTTGTGGTCATGCACATGTGGGAAGAAAGTAGGCTATACAGAGTCACAGAAAAGGAAAACAAAGAAAACACAGAGATTCCATTAGAGCAGGAATCAAGACAATTGCCAAGATATGACAGTACTCTTAATGACAGTGGGAAAGAATACACTCTCTTCTTTGGTCTCACCCCTCAAAATTACTGATGGCTTGAAACATCTTTCTCATTATTGCCTAATATCTGGTCCACTTAACAAACTTGGCAATATTTTTACTACATTATTATGAAGTTTGATGTTTCCACAAAAGTTTTTGTATTATTACCTATGTTACATGACATAATTACATTAGTCTTCTGGTATAGTTTATTCCACTTCCCAATCAGGAAAAAAAAAATCCTTTCTTGACAACTGGAAGAAAACATACAGGTAAAGTTTACGAATTCTGATCAATAATGAAGTCACTGTACTGCTAACTGTTTCAAAGGTGAGTGAGTCCTTGAACCAGGTCCTAATATATAATCCATGAAATCTAGAATAGGAAATCAGAGGAAGCCAATCTCTGTATTATTTGTACACTAAAAAGTTATTTTAAGCAGGGGAAACCCAGGTTTCATTAAAATGAGGGTCAGTGGCCAAGAAGAGTTAAAAATCCCCCAAACAAAATATCAATTTGGACCTCGCAGCCATTAGTAATAGCGCTGAAGACAGCTGCATACAGGTGAATCTGGCCCCTGTTGGTCAATTTGCTTTCAACATAAATACCTGTTAGACACAGCATCACAGGAATCATTAATTTGCTTCTACCTGTGAATATATCTGAAAACTGGTTTCCAGTCTACAGTTTTGCCGGGATAGGAAGAATGGAGATTTCCTGCTGTATTTTGTGAGTGCTGGGACTGCTTGTATTCACAGCACTCAGTGAGAAAGCAAATTATGAAATCTGATGGATTTATACAATTCCTCTTTTCTTATTTACTTGCCACAAGCTACTTCTAGTGATCCAACTGCAGGAATGTACTTCAGAAGCTACTCTTTACAGTGAGTGAATGGCTCAAAGAAGAATCAGGGGCAATGAGGGACAATTATTGTTTTGAATACTTAGAAACTTGTCCCCAAAGATGTAAGTTTGTTTTTTGTTTTTTTGTTGGGTTTTTTTTTTTTTTTTTTGTTTAACACTTTGGGATTCAATCAGTGAGCTTTGACAAAGAAATGTGGATTTGACCTTTCCAGCTCCACTGGGGAACTCAGCTCTATCATATGACAGTAAGAAAAAGACCCTGTATTTCAGGAGGAATCACTTTCTTATAGCTGAGAACTCTATTAGCTAAAGAAACTGGTATCTTCTTCGGAGGTAGTTGCTGCCTTTCTTCTTCAGCCCACAGCCTTTGCTCAAAACCTTTCTTATACCTCTCCACCCTAGCTTCCTGCTGCAATTTTGAGGAAAACATGTATATATAGCTCACAAATTCCAGACAGGTAGGTAGGCACTTTCTTTGTGAGTCTTCTGTCACAAACATTAAGTTTGAATTTGATGTTACCTAGATGTCTATATCTAGATGTCCTGCTGCTAGAGGTGTCAGAGCACAATCCAGCCAAAGCATCATGCTTCTTAGCTTGTTTAACCTCCAGTTTCCACACAGTGGCAATTCTGCACATGTGCATCTTACCAGCATCTTACCAGAAATAAGTATAACATTCAAGAACAATAAAAGGTTGAAAGTCAGTGTAATCATACTGAAATATTATAAATTAAGAAGATGGAGTATAAATTCACAGGTCAGAAGAATCACATGGAGATATGTTAAATTACACTAAGAATCCAAATTTAGTGCACCAAGATTAACCTTTTTTAAACCTGTTATGAATTCATAGGAATTTTGTTCATTTTTAAAAACAAGGAAGACTTGGGAACTACAGGTCAGTCAATCTCACCTCTGTGTCTGGCAAGGTCATGGAGCAGATTCTCCTGGAAACCCTGCTAAGGCACATGGAAAATAAGGAGGTGACTGGTGACAGCCAACACGTCTTCACCAAGGACAAATCGTGCCTGACCAATTTGTTGGCCTTCTATGATGGGGTTACAGCATTGGTGGATAAGGGTCAACCAACTGATGTCATCTACCTGGACTTGTGCAAAGCATTTGACACTGTCTCACACAACATCCTTCTTTTTAAACTGGAGCGGCATAGATTTGATGGACGGACCACTCGGTGGATAAGGAATTGACTGGATAGTCACACTCAAAGAGTTGTGATCAACAGCTCAATGTCCAAGTGAAGACCAGTGATGAGTGGTGTTCCTCAGGGGTCAGTATTGGGACTGGCCTTGTTTAACATCCTTGTTGGCAACATGGACAGTGAGATAGAGTGCACCCTCAGCAAGTTTTCAGATGACATCAACCTGTGTGGTGTGGTCAACACATTGGAGGGAAGGGATGCCATCCAGAGGGACCTTGACAGGTTGGAGAGGTGGGCCCATGCAAATCTCATGAAGTTCAACAAGGCCAAGCGCAAGTTCCTGCATGCAGGTCAGGGCAATCCCAAGCACAAATTCTCTGCACAATCTGGGCAGAGAATAAATTGAGAACAGCTCTGAGGAAAAGGACTTGCATGTGCTAGTGGATAAGAAGCTGAACATGAGCTGGCAATGTACATTTACAGCCCAGAAAGCCAACCACATCCTAGCCTGCATCAAAAGGAGCATGGCCAGCAGGTTGAGGGAGGTGATTCTGCCCCTCTGCTCTCATGAGACCCCACCTGGAGTACTGCATCCAAGTCTGGAGCCTTCCAGGACTTGTTGGAGCAAGTCCAGAGGAGGGCCACTAAGATGATCAGAGGGCTGGAGCACCTTTCCTGTGAGGACAGGCTGAGAGAACTGGGGTTGTTCAGCTTGGAGGAGACGAGGCTCTGGGGAGACCTTATAGTGGCCTTCCAGTACCGAAAAGGGGCTAATAAGAAAGATGAAGAGAAACTCTTTAGCAGGGCCTGTCATGATAAGACAAGGGGCAATAGTTTTAAAATAGAAAGAGGTAGATTCAGAGTGTATATAATGAAAAAATTTTTTACAATGAGAGTGGTGAAGCACTGGCACAGGTTGCCCAGAGGGGTGGTGGATGCCCCATCCCTGGAAACATTCAAGGCCAGGTTGGATGAGGCTCTGAGCAACCTGATCTAGTTGGAGATGTCCCTGCTCTTTGCATGGGGTTGGACTAGATGACCTTTGAAGGTGCCTTCTAACCCAAACTATTCTGTGATACAGTGTTTTAATTTTGCTTGTATCTAGAAGTAGAGGTATTCTGGAGATGGATTAACATTGTTAAGTAGCTGTTAAATAATCCGTAACAAATAACAAAGATTACATTGCAACCAGTACTTAATGCTATCTTCATTTGTTCTTGTTCAGTATAAGTTCACTTTTCAGACTGCCCGTCTGTGGGAGTGTGTGCAAACTTCAGTACTGGTATTTGTAGAAACAAACAGGTGTTTGCTTGTCAAGTCAGTTACAATATCCACAATAACTAGTTTGCACAAACCAACATGTGCTTGTGTAAGGTAAACAGATGGCATCACATTTTCCCACCTGATGCAAACACTTTTTAAAAGCTGTCACAAATATTTCTTCAGGAGAGTTAACAGTGTCAAATACAAACATATTTAGCACCTCTCTTCAGTTCTAATTCAAGTTATTGATGCAGTTGGTGTTTCTCTATCCATATGCCTCATGACATGTATTTTCCCTCATATACAATGCTTTATTGTAACAGAGCAGTCTTCAAGTCAAAGGGACTTTTTCCATTCATGTAACTGTTAAGATTACTTCTCCACGAAAGCTTTTTTTTTTAACAATAATCATTCTCCACATTTCAAAATTCTGCCACCGCAGCTCAGATCCTTCAAGTACACAGCAGGCAATACTTTCACTTCTGGTTTGGCTCAGGTACTTAAGAGGGAAGCGTGTGCTCAAATATTTGTAGGATTAGGGGTTATATTATGGTCCTGATGCAGTTTTATCACACATACTGCACAGACATATTATCTTTGTTTGTGTTGTTTAAAGCTCTGTTAAAAGTGAAGTTCCTCATGGCTGTAGGAGAACACAGATGAATATTCTTCCTTCTCAGTAGCAAGGGAGTGCCTGCATCTCCAACTGCCTACTAGCTTTTGTACCTAACTCAAACGTGAAACACGGCCAAGTGAGCCTACTGTACCTGCAGCGCATGCAAGAGCTGCAATGCTCATCATGGGGATCAGAATTTAGATGTTCCTCTGTGCATGAAAAACTCTGACACCTCAGAATGTCTTTTAGCTGTCATGAGAGGGCAACAGTGGAAATGCCACTCTGAACAAAGCCTCAGAGTTCTGTAAACTTCTTGCAGATTCCACATGCTTAGATCTTAGATTGATGTTTCCTACAAATCTTGGATTAAATTAGACATAGAAAATATAATTAATGAGTTATTTCTCTGGACAGGAAACAACTTCATTTAATTCTCTAAATGGCAGCTGAATATTATTTACTGACTGTCTCAGGACATAAGTCCTGGTCATTTCCATGCCTTCTGCCCTTTTCATTTTATTTTCTTTGCACAAAAGGGACACATGCTCTCTGCTTGATCACTTGTAGAAGCCTGTTCCAGAACCAGCAGCTGGATGTGCAGGACAAAAATGTACAACACCACACAAAATAACCAGCTGACAGATCTGGTAAGATTCACTTAATTCTAACTGCCTTCATCTGAATTATCTTGCTAGCCTTACTTTACTTTAATGAGGAGAAAAAGGCATTGCTGGATACACAGCTCATGTTACTTTATTTAGGCTTACTTTCACTTGAAAACACACTATATTGATTATATTGACTATAAAGGGGAACTAGGACCATTAACTCCTGATGTAGACACTAGGATGAAACCAGCTCTCAGATCAAGCCAGCTTACTGTCTAAAGTGGGAGGCAAGACACACCAAGTCACTACTGCAAACTCACAAACAATTGTTGTAGATTCTCTCACAGATAGCTCAAAAAGGAACAGCTCAGACAGTATTGACCCAACCACTTTGAGCTATTGGTATGGATAATGAGAAATTAGTCAAGTACCGATTAATAATACAAGTCAGTGCAAGTTCTTACACTAGTAGGTTTGTTTTGCGGATTGTTGGTTTTGTGTGCATCAGATTTAGGCTGAAAGGAAATTGAAGGCAGTGGTTTACACAAATACAAAACCAATGGCAAATCAACTTCAACCAGACACACCTAAATTAGGAGAGAAATTTTCTTTTTAAACTGCCATGTAATTCAAATCAAAATAATGTTACTGAAACTAATAAATATTTCCAGAACCTTACAAAATCTGATTCTTGGGAACTTTGGCTTTACGCTTTATCTCCTTACAAAACAGACTCAGTAAGAGAGAGGGAGGTCTCTTGTAAGTCACCTGTGTGATCTGGTGATCCTGACCTGCAGCTTAATCTAAAGAAACATAAGGACTTTAACTCCATCAGACATCCATCTATGTCCCCCTGCCAGTTGCCAGAGACAATTCCTCCACTGACAAAATTCTTCCAACCCCCAGAAAAATCTTACTCTCCCATTCTCTTTCAGAAGCTGTGGTGCCAATGCAGAACTGCCAAGAGTCCCCACACTCCATCCCGAAGTCCACTAGTTTTGTCATATCTCCAAGACGACAAACAAAATGGAGGACAGGAGAGCAACTGGGAGATTGTACCACTGAAGATAATTCTTGTTTTCAAAATCACTCTTGCATAGTGTTATCTGTAGAACTTCAGAAAAAAAAAACAACAACAAAACTTTGTTTAATGAAAAACAGCAGGGTTTTAACAGTTGTTTTCAACTTTCATCAGTATAAAATAGAGACATATTTTCATTTCTCTCAAAGGCAAGGTGGCAGAATGACTTTCAAATCACTCTTCCCACCTGAAGCTGAACAGAAGCTACAGCCTTGTCTGATGCATTCCGAGAGAGAATAGAAGGGGTCTCATCTTTGCATACTGAGTCTGTGTCATAATTCAGCCCCGATCGGGACCAGAATACGCAGTCTCTCTCTCTCACTCTCCCCCCTCCTCGCCCTCCAGTGGGACATAAAGGAGAATTGGTAAACAAAACAAAACAAAAAAAACAGCAAAAACACATGAGTTGAGATGGAACAAAAAATAAATTTAACAGCATTAACAGAAGAAAACAAAACAGTGATGGAATACAAATACAGTATAAAGGCTTACAACAAATCCCCACACCCAGTTTCTTCCAAGTAGCAGAAGACTCCCCTCAGCACCCTCCTCACTTATATACAGAGCATGATGTCAGGTGGGATGGAATAGCCCTTTGGCTAATTTGGGTAAATTAACCCCCAGCTGTTAGCTAATTAGTTAACTATCCCAGCTGGGTGCCCCAGCCATAGGGCTACCAGCTCCAGTTCTCCACCCAGCTCAGGTGAATATTAACTCTATCCTAGCCAGAACCAGGACATTATCTACCCCTTATTCCATACCATCTACATCATGCCCAGATCCTACACTTTCCGATTAATCATCAACGTTTTCTTTCTTTGATCTACTTGTATACATACACACAGATGTAACTCCCTTAGTCTATGGCTCATCCCTCCAAAAGGTCTGTTGAGTTTATCCAGTCCATAACTTTGGGCTCCATCTGTCATAACAGTCTCTCAGCGTAGGACAGACAACTCAGTGTTTCCTCAGGTAGTCTATCTGGTGCAAGTGATTTAGCAAGTTCATAGTCTGCAGACTGAAGATCTGTTGCTAGGTGCTAGTAGCAAGAGCCAGTTCTGGTTCCATCACTGCTGCAATTTTTCCTGTTTTATTAAAGTTCATTCTTTGTTGGTCTAGGTGATTTTACTATAATACTTTTGACACAACATAATTCTCTCAGGGCGTGGAGCAGGAGGAAGCAAGGAGGGGCATATAACAGCTGGACAATGACATACAGTAGTATATAGTAACCGACATCACGCACTTCAAATTATTGGCTGTTTTCACCTAAAATTAGGTCTCCTTGAGGTACACATCAGACTTCCCCATCCTCCTGCATTACTCACCAAGTACACCCAGGTCCCTGAGCAAAAGCGATCCCATGCATAGGTTTGCCTTTGCCCAAGGGAGAAATAACCCAGACTCTTCCCCAGTGTATTCCTTACGTGCACCACAGGGACTTTATCCGCTTCTACAGTATGTAGAAGTTCAGATTGGGCCAGGCCAGCTCTATTGGTCGACCCTCGAGTGCTGACTATCCAAGTTGCTTTTGCTAAATATTTATCCCAATTTTTGAAGGTTCCACCACCCATTGCTTTAACCACCCCCACAGAACATTTGCCACCATCCATGAGTCAGTGTAGAGATAGAGCACAGGCCATTTTTCCCGTTCAGCAATGTCTAAAGCCAGCTGGATGGCCTTCACCTCCGCAAACTGATTCGATTCACCTTGGCCTTCAGCAGCTTCTGCAACTGGTCGTGTAGGACTCCATACAGCAGCTTTCCACTTCCGATGTTTTCCTACAATACGACAGGACCCATCAGTAAATAGGGCATACTGCTTCTCATTTTCAGGGAGGTTGTTACATGGTGGAGCCTCTTCAGCACGCGTCACCTCTTCCTCTGGTGGCTTTCCAAAATCTTTGCCTTCTGGTCAGTCTGTAATTACTTCTAATATGCCTGGGCGATTGGGCTTTCCTATTTGAGCCCGCTGTGTGAGCAGTGCAACCCACTTGCTCCATGTAGCATCCATTGCATGACACGCAGAGGGGACCCTTCCTTTGAACATCCAGCCCAGCACTGGCAGTTGGGGTGCCAGGAGGAGCTGTGCTTCAGTACCAATCACTTCTGAAGCAGCTCGAACTCCTTCGTATGCTGACAGTATTTCTTTTTCTGTTGGAGTATAGCAGGCCTCAGATGCTTTATATCCCCAGCTCCAAAACCCAAGGGGTTGACCACGGGTTTCCCCTGGTGCTTTCTGCCAGAGACTCCAGGTAGAGCCATTCTCCCCAGCTGTGGTGTAGAGCACATTTCTTACTTCTTGCCCTGTCCAGACTGGCCCAAAAGCTACCGCATGAACAATTTCTTGTTTAATTTGTTCAAAAGCTTGCTGTTGTTCAGGGCCCCATTTAAAATCATTCTTCTTTCGGGTGACTTTATACAGACAGCTTACAATCATACTATAATTTGGAATATGCATCCTCCAGAAACCCACAACGCCCAGGAAAGCTTGTGTTTCCTTTTTGTCAGTCGGCACAGCCATAGCTGTTATTTTGTTGACTATATCTATCGGAATCTGACAATGCCCATCTTGCCATTTTATCCCCAAAAACTGTATTTCTCTTGCAGGTCCTTTCACCTTACTTCATTTTATGGCAAACCCAGCTTTCAGGAGGATTTTAATTATTTTCTCCCCTTTTTCAAAAGCTTCTGCTGCTGTGTTGTCCCATACCATGATGTCATCAATGTACTGCAGGTGTTCTGGAGCACCACCCTTTTCCAGTGCAGTCTGGATCAGCCCATGGCAAATGGTGGGGCTGTATTTCCACCCCTGGGGCAGTCGATTCCAAGTGTACTGGACCTCCCTCCAAGAGAAAGCAAACCTTGGCCTGCATTCTGCTGCCAATGGGATTGAGAAAAACGCGTTGGCAATATCAATGGTAGCATACCACTTGGCTGCCTTGAATTCCAGTTCATACCGAAGTTCTAACACATCCAGCACAGCAGCACTCAGTGGTGGTGTTACCTCCTTCAGGCCACGATAGTCCACTGTTGACTTCCACTCTCCAGTTGATTTTCTCACTGGCCATATAGGACTGTTAAAAGGTGAGCGTGACTTGCTGATCACTCACTGGTTCTCCAGCCGACGAATCAGCCTATGGATGGGGATCAGGGAGTCTCAGTTGGTGCGATACTGCCGCCGGTGCACAGTTGTGGTAGCAATTGGCACCTGCTGTTCTTCAACCTTCAGCAACCCCACAACGGAAGGATCCTCTGACAGACCAGGCAAGGTGGACAACTGTATAATTTCCTCCATGTCCAAAGCACCTACACCAAAAGCCCACCAATACCCTTTTGGGTCCTTGAAATACCCCCTTCTGAGGTAATCTATACCAAGAATGCATGGAGCATCTGAACCAGTCATTATAGGGTGCTTTTGCCACTCATTCCCTGTCAGGCTCACTTCAGCCTCCAATACAGACAGCTATTGGGATCCTCCTGTAACTCCAGAAATACAAATAGGTTCTGTCTCATTATATCTTGACGTCATCAAGGTACATTGTGCACCAGTATCCACTAGAGCTTTATACTCTTGTGGGTTTGACATGCCAGGCCATTGGATCCACACAGTACAACAAACTCTGTTGTCCCTCTCCTCCACCTGGCTGGAGGCTGGGCCTCTCTAATCCTGGCCACAGTATTCATTGTTCATTTCTTTTAAATATGCGTGAGAGGTCCCTTCAAGAAGGGCAGAACTAAAGCTACTCCTTCTACTCTGCCTATTGGAGACTGGTGCAGCAATTTTCCGGGGAGAACTTCTATTTGCAATGGTTTTTCCACGCAACTCACATACCCGTGCCTCTTGGGCTGAAGTAGGCTTCCCATCCCAATCCCTCATGTCCTCTCCTTGGTCACGCAAGGTAAACCACAGGGTACCCCACCGCGTATGCCGTCTCTCTTGAGCAGGGAAACGTTTACTCCTAATAGCTGAAATATTGGCCCATACCGGTGGGGAATGCTCTATTTGCATTGTCACTTTTCCTGGGTTCCTTGAACAATCAAAATGAAATGCAGGACATTGTAAATAAAGCAATAATAATAAATAAATGTACATTAAAAAGTATTTACAAGCAGAAATTATACATTTAGAGGAACAGAGAGTCTCTACTGTAGGAATCAAAATACTGAGTTCAATAGATATACAGATTCAGTGTTTTTTTAAAAAAACGAACACCTAGACTGCTGCTGAATCAATTTTTTTTTAAATGTGATTAAGATTTAATCTCTCTTTCATTGCAGTAGGAAAACAAAAACGAAAAATAAAGACATTCTGATAGCAGATTAAAAAAATTGTGAGAAGACTGTCTGAAAGCACAATGTTTACTCTCTTCTTCAGTAAATTTATAACTGAGTAGTCCTAAAAGGGAAGTCAGGAACAAAAGCAAGAAAAGAATGAGCATTAGCAGGGAGTTACTGTGAAGGACAGGAGGACAATCTCCCTATACATTGCGAGGTAACATCAGTACCTGATTCAACGATCAGGTACAAGTCATATAGGAGTGCCTTGGCATCAAGTCCTGTGTAACTGAACCTAGTATGGAACTGTATCATGAATTTATAGTTATTCTATGCTTACTAATTGACTACTGACAGTATTTTTTTTTAAATGAACAACAAAACAACCTTAACAGCTTCCATTTCCAAGTTATGCCAATACACTTGAATATTTTTATAGAATACATATATTATAACATATTGTTAACACAAACTTTCATTTTAATGAAGATCAAAGGCTCCTTTTCCAAATATAGGTCCTTTAGATGTTTCTGAAATAAAGGATACTTTTATTTAGATTAGATCTTCTTTTATTTAGATCTTGACACCCAAGTATAAAAGTGGATTTGTATCTTGGTTAGAATACATCTTCCCAGATCACATCAGAAACCCCTGAAAAACACTCCACAAGCTGATGATTGGTTATCTTAATTCAGTAAGCCATGAGTGCCATATGCTGAGCCTTAGGACAGTGAAATAGAGCATCTGTTCTACTGCACCACATTGCACATTAAGATGACTGTGAAAACCTGACTTCTTCTAAATGGTTCAAAGCAAGTGGGAACCCTATTTCAGATAAATCAACAGACACAAAGACTCCAAAACCTTTAAGCTGTTTTCCAAATTAAGCTACAACTTGACTTCTTGCTCACTTTTTCCAAAGCCATATGTTGCTTTTCCTTTTTATTGTTTTATATACTACTTAAACCTCTCATGTTTTCCTTATCCCCATCAATGGTTATCACTGCCATTCAGTTTGGTGATGCTCTGCTTAGATTGTCCCAACTTGTATAATCAGATAAAGGAACGAATTCCTTCATGCCTGTTCATTCTGGATAGTGACCAATACTGTGAGTCTTGTTTCCATGTCACTGCAACAACAACATCAATTAAACATTCGAATATAAAGAATTAACTGACACATAATATCACAATTTTTTTTCCTTTTGTTGATAACAATAAGGGAAAAAAACCACTGACAAGATTTATCTCCATTTTATACAGTACATATAAATAAGTCTTACAGGTTTACAGTAGAAATTTTTAAAGCTAATGGAAATCACTCTTCACTGAGGTTCTGCTTGACAAGTCAAGTTATTTTACATTGATCTTTCATGTGTTTCTTATTTTGAACTCTTATTATACCAAAGACTAAAATTCATGTAATATATGGAAATAATTTTTTATTTCTGTGATCACATATGTAAGTGGGCTAGGATACTTCCTTCCATGTGTCACGTTTCAGTCATGGGATAACTGGAATCACATTAAATGTTTTTCAAAACCATATGCAAATATGCGTTGGAGATAGAGTGTAAAGACTGATGTAAAAGCTGTTCTGCTTTGGAAATACAAGAGGGAACTGTAGATATTAATGTTTCCAAAAACTCAAACAGTTTTTAAAACTTCAATTTCACTTCAAATGTTTAACTAATTCATCTCCTTAACTGCTAATTTGGTATTAAAAACAACATAGCAAATATGCTACAAGTATCTATTTTTTCTTCTAACATATGCTTCATTGTTTCTGAAAATTCACAATCTGTGTAACGAAATAAAGAAATAGCCATAAAATTGTACACCCAAATAAACCCCCACGCCATCCAGTTTTGCTACAAGTCAGGAGATAACATTTCAAATGCTATACAAAGCTGAGTTATCCTCAGTTCTTGATCAAAGAAAGGTGCAACAACAGTCCTTAGCCATCCCCAAAGAAATGTTGTGAAGGGCACAGAACTGATGTACTGGGAAATGTGTGAAACCCTTAAATAATCAAGACTACTGTCAATCATTAATCTGAACCATTCCTTGATTGGTAGCTGTATACTATTAACTGTGATACACAAATTGAAAATAAGAATATTATTTGAGCATTCAAGAGGTTTTTACAAAGTTATATTTCTGTGATTTTAAAAGTAAATTGATCAGCAATATTGATAAGCAAATTCCTTTAAAATGGAATATAACTGAATAAATGTATCAGAGTCTAATAGCAAACTTCCTGCACCTTTCAGAAAATCAAAATTGGCAGCCACTGTCCTGAGTATAACTTTACTTCTGTTTGACACATCTAGTTCTCAAAAGATACCTATGTAAATTATTGCTATTATAGCAACATATACAAACTCCCTTTAGTAAAACAGGTGAACTGAAACACAGTGGAAAAATTCCCACTCAATATAGCACTGATTCTGAAAAGCAAGGAAAGAGGTAATAGAGATGAGACTATAAGACCATACCAAGAATTGAGAGAAGAAGGGACCACACATACATTAGACCATTTAATCATCTTAACATGGAAACAACAAACATCTACTGACAATTGTTTATTTCAGAAAGGACTAGAACAGCCAGCTTAATGCAGGACTTTTAAACGCTTTTACTGAGTAGAAATTAATCAAGCACTTGACTTTGTGACATTTGATTTCTACGTTTAGAGGATTATGAGTGTTATTAACATCAGTTCCCTGCATAAATGACAAATTTACAAAGATTATATGGAATTATTCTGAAGAAAAAAAAAAAAGATCGTAATGGAATTGTAAATACAGTGTAAGGGAGAGGGGAAAAAAGACAGAACACTTCAGGACTACTAGGTAAAAAGATGGCTTACTAACAAATTATTACATAATAATGATCTAATATTTTTTTGTGTCTCAGGCAAGCATTAATCACAAAACACAGGGAAAAGAACTGCGAGAAATCATAGACTCTTCAAATAGTTGAGGTTGGAAGATATCTATTAAGATCACATAAGTCCAACCCTCCTAATGAAGCAGGGCTACCTAGAGTCAGTTGCCCAGGACCATGTCTAGTTGCTCTCTGGGCAACTAGACGTGAGAGCTTGGTCATTCTCAGAGTAAAAAAAAAGTACTTTCTCGTGTTAAGAAGGAATTTCTTTTTTTTTTTTTTTTATTTGTTCCCATTGCTATGTCAGCGGGCACTACTGAAAAAAGTCTGGCTCCTTTTTCTTCATTCCCTCCCATTAGGAGGGAATACAGACTGATAAGGTCCCCTCTGAGCCTTGTCTTCTCCAGATTGAATAGTCTCAGCTCTTTCAGCCTCTCCACATACAAAAGATGCTACAATACTTTAATCACCTTTGTGGCCCTTTGCTGAACTCACTTTAGTAAGTCCATACTAGGTACTGGTGATCTCACTAAGTCCAAATAAACCCAAATAAGTTTGTACATTGTTTTCTAGAATGTTGTAGGAAAAAAAAAGAAATAACACAAAATCTGTTGCCAATGAGAAGAAAATCTACAAGAGGATATTGCATGTCACACAAGTTCATTTTTTTTTATATTTGTATTTTATTCTCTTTCAGATCAATGAAAGACTTAGCAGACACCAGAAGCTGAGGGATACTTGCTGCAACATGCAAAAAGAGGACAAATCAGTGAAGAAAAAGAAAAACAAGTAAACCACATAGTTCTTGTCTGATTTGTTTCCTACAGATGTACAGCCACCCTGATACAAAAGAAAGCAGTGAGGCAGTGCTACAGGAGCAGTAGTTGACAGTTAACAAAAAGCACTCGTGTAAAAACAAAAAGAGGAAATCAAGAAAGCAATTTACAGCAATATGTGTGGGAATATTCATCACAATATGCTGACTGCATATTCTGGAATGAGTATGCACAAGGAAAAATAAGCTAGAAAGCTGTTCAAACCATACCTGACTACCCATATTATGGTTTCCTCACATAATGCTCATTGCTCTGCTCTGGGCTTCTTCCACGATTGAAATGATCAGACATGCAGATTGAGTCTACCCATATGTGCTCTGGCTCTTTTCTGTGACTATGCTGGATGCTCTTCTGCTGATACAGACACCTAAGATGCCTGCAAGCCCATATCTACTTGCTTTAATTTGTCAGCAAAACCCCAGATGTTCCCAGAAGCTGCCTTCTGGATCACACTTCCTCAGTGTACCTCTGCCTTCAAAGCCCATGGCAGTATGCTGACAGTCCTACCCAGAGGTTTTACACAAATGTTGTCCTTAGGCCACCATTCATTGGAGACAGTCTACCATGAGCTTTACCATTCACAAGATTATGCTTGTATAAGAAGTGGTTATATAGCCTAAAGGTCTCAAACTCTGTCTCTTCTGCTAGCATACTTCCGTAAGAAAGTATACAATAGAATGGCTGAGATAGATACCAGCCACAACCTCTTCCCAGCACCACTCCTCTTACTTGTAACACAAAGTTTAGAGCCTCAATGGCACTGCCATGGACAATCTTGCACCTTTTGCAGTGTATGAGGCAAAAGCTATGGAGCACATCTTCTTACCTGAGACACATAAAAAGCAAAAACTTGAAGTGACTTCTTTACTATTTTTAATTCATGGATTTCTGTTCGTCTCACAATTTATGAAAGATTTAATGTCATTATTTTTTCTCTGGGGATAGATTTCAGGAATAGCTACAAAAACTGGTAAAAACTGTATAAATCAGCCCACTGATTTTTGTGTTGATTCATGACTATTAAGGATTGATGTCTTAAGTCTGCTTTCTCTCTCCCATCTACGATTATTTTCAATTATACTTTCACTTACAGTTTTATCTTCCCATCCTTTTCTTCTTTTTCTGACATACCTCCACAACACAGTTCTTTTGCTCCTCTCTGCAAAACACAAAGAGCAAAACTGTACTCTCAAGCAGCTCATCCACAAACCACCCCACTATGATGTTACTACAATTTTCCGTATCGTATGTTTATTTATTTTCTCACTTGCAAGAATTTTGAATTTCTCAACCAGACACATTGGCACAATTATTTTTACCTTATTTTATGCACCCTGCTGTGTATGTCTACAGGCTCACAGTCAAACGTCTGCTTCCTCAGCAGCTGATAATCTTCCAAGCTCTGCAGGACTTGTTTACTACTCTGTGCCAAAGGGGCACAGTGTTCTTTGAGTGACTCTAGTAGAGAGCTGTTGAATATTTTAGCAAGAGGAAAATCAATAGTGAGCAAAAGCAAGGATGAATTTGCTTTCACTTAATTATCTCAAAAAAAGTACATTTTCAAAGGAGGGTGCCATTTACTCAAGTCTGCTACAGTAAAGATATAAACTTCATAACTATTTGGGCTGTTTTTCTAACTAAAGCATAAACATCCAATCAGAATCTGATTGAAGAAAATTAGAATGGGATCTTGTTTCTTTCTTAAAATATCCAAGTTAAAATACTGGCAGATCATGTTAGATTTACGGCATCGGTGTATAAAACAAATATATAATCTAGGTAAGTGCTTAATCACACCAAATTTGTAGTCGTTCTATATCCAGTATGTGCTGTTGAATCAGACCTTCTTTTTTTAAAAGCAACCACTTATCCTATGATATATCTTTATCTCTGCTTTCACGAGACCCCACCTGCAGCACTGCATCCAGCTCGGAAGCCCCCAACATAAGAAGCACATGGACCTGTAGGAGCAAGTCCAGAGGAGGGCCACAGAGAAGATCAGAGGGCTGGAGCACCTCTCCTGTGAGGACAGGCTGAGAGAGTTGGGGCTGTTCAGCTTGGAGAAGAGAAGGCTCCAGGAAGACCTTTTAGGGTTTTCCAGTACCTAAAGAGGGCTTATAATAAAGATGGGGAGAAACTTCAGCAGGGCCTGTCGTGATAGGACGAGGGGTAACAGTTTTAAAATAGAGGGAGGTAGATTCAGGCTAGATACTAGGGAAAAAAAATTTCCAATGACAGTGGTGGAACACTGGAACAGGTTTCTCAGAGAGGCTGGTGGATGCCCCATTCCTGGAAACATTCAAGGCCAGGCTGGATGAGGCTCTGAGCAACCTGATCTGGTTGGAGATGTCCCTGCTCCTTACAGGGCGCTTGGACTAGATGACCTTTGAAGGTCCCTTCCAACCCAAACCATTCTATGATTCTATAAATAAGATGAAAGAAATATTATTTTCTCCCCCTGTGCTCTATTGTGCATGTGAGACAGCATGTCCCTCTAGACAAAAATCTAATTGTATTTCATGCATGTCCCTTCCTGATTCAGCCTCTGGGTGTGCTGGACAAGTCATTTTACTTCTGCATTTCCTGCGAAGCAGTAATAATAATACTGACCTCCACGGCAAATTGCTTTGAGGTATAATGATAATAACAAAATAAAGAAGGCAGGAATTATCATAGTAAGATGATAATAATTTCATTGTTTATACATCAGTAAAACTAAAATTAAAAGGTAGTGCCATAACCTTAAAACAGTATGAAAATTCAGCTTTTGAAGGCTGTTCTGCTGTGCATTTGCTAAACAGTTTATTATGGTTCCCAACACTCATTTTTCAAGAAGAAACTATTACTTGCCACCTAGAGGTATAGCAGTTATCAGCAACTTCACTGATAACCAATAACTTAGGATAGATAATTTAATTACTTCTTTGGCGAAAATTGAGCATTTCTTTTAATATATTTGTGTATTTTCAGCATGCTCAAATTTTCCTTTCCTACCAAATGGAATAGCTATTAACTACTTCTGCTAAACTATTAACTGACTGGATAAGCTCCATGCAAAATTTAACACAACTGAATTTCAGTAAAAGGCAGAGCTGTAACAGCACCTCTCCAAAATGCACTCCCTTATGGGCGCAAAGTGAGAAATGACCTGCTTCGGCTTTATGACCTGAAACTTCCCAGTTCTACAAGATTTTTCTAGAGTCTTACTACTAGACTCTTAGTAAGTGTAATCCTCGTATAATCCTTCTGGTTTTGGTATCATTCCTTTAAACAGCTTGCATTAATAGAAATAGCGAGATTAAAAATTATGTGTGCTAAATAGCAGGAGTCAGCATCAGATTCTGCAGTTCTTGCTAACGTCATAATAGTTACAGTAGGACATTCATACCATGATACCATGCTATGTTTTTTGCATTTTTTCCCCCCAAATAAAAATAAATAAACAAGCCCCTCACTCACATCCACCAGCCTAGGGCCTTTGGTGAGTACAATTTCAGGAATAAGGTGTAAATTAGCTATTCTATTGAAATGCATGCATTTTCTGATTAAGATAAACATTTTGTGTGTAGTTTTGAGTGTTGTTAATTGCCTTATTAGTCCAATGCTGAAATTAGATTAAGTGGTCGTGATTATAACAACTGCATGAGACAGAGTTGTATGTTTGTCTTGACAGTGTAACAGCACACAACAAATACATTCAACTACCTAGGAAACAAATAGAATGTTTTTTCTTACATTCTAACCAATGTCTTCAATCCCAGTAGGAGTCCAGGAAAATGAAAAAAAAGATATGTACCAGGTGAAATTATGTGACTGCTTTTCTCCTGGGGCCCTGATAAGAACAAAGGCATGGATACCAAGGAGCAAACAGTCAGCTATCATTTGGCATGGAAAATAAAACAAATGCATCAGCCTCAAGAAGGACAAAAAGAATAAAGACTTGAGTACAAGGTCAAATTTCAGGTATCTTGCTGAGGTAACTGTCAAATTTCCTCTGTCATTTGTTATAGACTCACCAGGTGAAACAAATTGTTACATAATGGTTGAAAAACTTTGATAATATTCAGCTATGACAACTTCTTCTTCTTTACATAACATCCAACTCAAGTATTAGAACGAACAGCATAATACAGGAAGGTACAGCACAAGTGATAGATACAGTCATTAAATGTAGAAATGGGGAAAGTTATCTTCTGCAGACTGAATATCCGAGAGCTGTCTGAAATATGCAAAGTAAAAAAAACATTCATAAAAGAACAAAGATGGAATGAGGAAATAAGGGACCATTAATTAATCTTGAAAATATTTATTTTCTTCTTTTCCCTTTGACATATTCACTAGCTTTTTAAAGTATTATTACTATAATTGGACAGTAGTGGTAATGAGCTGCATACTTTGGTTTTATCTTAATATATTGCCATTAAGATTTATCGGCCTAATGAAATACAAATAAATAATATTTTCAATGTCAAAACACCTTTTGTATGCAATATTGCTAGATTATCATATGTTTTGTAAGCTCTCCATGTATCTGCATAAAGTCTTATGCTTACATGGAATGCACATAAACTCATTTAATAATGAAAATTACTAATTATTCTGTAGCTCCATAAGTTGGGCCAGATGGGGGATATTCAGATATCCTTTATTTTTTTTCTTTAGGGAATCTATATTTTAGAAGGAAGATAGAAATATATTTGAGGGCATATTCTAATCTAGTATGCAAGGCTTTTGAAAGCACATTACAGATACTGCTATAAAATCCAGAAATCTCACATTTTAAGCAAGCATATATTAAAAAAAAAAAATTTAGAAAATTTATATTGAGTAATGAACTTTTAGCTTGCTTGACTCAGACATGAAGTTCCATACAGCGGGAACGGGAATCCTTTTTCCACTTGTCTATTATTTCTTTGAGACAGCTAAACCTAATTTGTTACAGAAATTCTCTGCATTAACAAATCAAATTATCAGTAGTCACATAGACCTTGACCCTTCAATTATTTTGGAACACTTAAGATGCATTTCTTTACATTCACAAGCAGCACTACTGTTGTCACATACAGTAACATAAATAAATACATCACTACTTACAAAGCTCAATGCCAAAAATTTCAATATCACAACCTATAAAATTAAGCAAGGAAGTAATAGGTGCCTTCTTCGGTGGATTCTGATGGGCAGGTTGCCTAAGTTCTGCAGAAGGGAACTCTAGAACAACTAGACTACTTTTAGCATGATTCTTAAGATTATGCTGAAAATCACCTACACATTTGACATTTGAACCTTTAGGAAGGACACACACACACTCTGGCAGCAATTACTGAAATACGAATTAGTGTTTAGTACCATTTTCCCTTCTTTGTTCTTCAAGTTCACATTAATTTAGGGAAAACAAAATCTCCAATACAATGTTTAAAAATTGCAAGCAAAATAGTTATCCATGTAATATTTTCTTTCTTAACTTGTTGTCTGTAAAGTGTTTGTATATTTTTGCAATTCTACTACAAATAACTAATTTACAGAAGAAAACAGTAGCCAAATTAAATCCATGGTGCAACTCAACTGTAAATTGATGGCATTATTCTCAGGATGCACTTGGCCATTGTTTTGTGCCAAGACAGCACATTCATGTCTCTAAAAAGCTAAATGAGTTTAGGTAAATCATTTTCATCTCTGAACTGGAACCTTCTCCTACTGTGTTTGAATCAAATGCATTAACGCACTGAGGCCCGCAGAACAAACTGTATGTCTGTGCCTGGAAACTTCTGTTAGATCCAGTTTAATGGAGTAAAAAATCATTTGAGGGTGGGGTGCCAATTGCAACTGCACTTCACTATGAAGCAAGGCGTATAACATAAAAAGTTCCCTTCCCAATCTGAAAGAGAGGATTTCACTTTTGTCTCTGATGTGCTTGTAAATTAAGATGGGTGAATGTCCTCGACATTGCTAACATTCTCAGTTGATTTCAGATCCAAGAAATGCTCCACATCCCTGTACAATTCAGGTGAAAGGGTGTGAACTGGAAATAAAGCACATTAGAAACTTCTGTCTCAAGATTAGCAATTCTGCATATTATAAGTTCTTAAACCCACAGATTTCCTTTAACAGAAAAAAAAAAGAAACAAAATAAAAAAAAAAAACCACCCCACATACTATATTTGATGTCATGACTTATCCCTGATCTTTTTAGTATCAGGCATGATAAATCCTACACCAGGAGTACCAAGTGCTTCCCAGTCAACTGAGGATAGGCACTATTCAGTCAGCATTCCTAGTCTGGCCAAAGGCACGCTCTCAAACTCTGACTGTGGACTTGGGTCCCTGTTCAGCTCATAGAACTCTGCAGTGCACTAGGTTTAGATCATGTAGTCAATGCCTAGACAGCCTGAGCCCAAACTCACATTTGCACACTCTTCATCAAAGTATCACATAGTCTTTCATTCCTTGGCTTCTCTGGCTTCCTCATTAAGCCTTCTTTTAGTCGAATAGAGTAGAAGACAAGAGAGTACAAATTTAGCCATGCTAAGCCAGGCTTAACCAAGGTATACACAAAATCATTGCAGAATTGGGGTGATAATCTGTTCCTCTATTGAGAAAAGCAGCCCTTTCTTTCTTCCATACAGGCAAGTTAAATATTTACAGCAGCTCAAGCCGCTACTGAGGAGACAACCCACTGTTATGAGGAGCTGGACCAGAAATTCTGAAGCAGTCAGAGATGATGGTCTTTAACTGCTGTATTATGTTTTCTGGGCCACAAGCCTTCCAGAAATTGTCACAAACCTGTGGAATATGTCATAGCAGATTTGCCTGGGCAAGCTTAGACACACACTGAGCACTTACCACAAAATTCAGGTCAAGCTGGAACAAGTGGATCCTGTGTGCCACAGCCACTTTCCACCGTCTCACCTTCAGTTTAGAAATAAAACTGAGCTGCTGATCATTAGCAGTCACTGAAGTTATTGTGTGATTTTTCTTCATTATTTTCTCACTAGTATCCTAGCCTGATTCTGGACAGGTTATTGTAGTCTACTTGCTTCATGCTCTGTGTTATCTTTAAATTGGATTGGATATTCTCTCTCACATCTCTTCCTGAGCTGACAAATATTTGAAAATAAGTTTCCATTTTACTACTTTTAACTGAGCAAAGCAATTCCTGTAAATATTTAACCTTCTCACAATTTTCATACTCAAAATGCCTCAGTTAGTGCTGCTCTTCTTTCCTAATATTCACTGTATCCACCAACATTTCTAAAAGCTTAAATCAACATATCACATATCCACACTTGCTAAAACTAGAGAAACAGCTTACCAGTCCAGTTCTTTCTAAAAAAAATCTACCCCAAATGAAAATACATTAAATGCTATTACAAAGCAAATGGATTAGCATGTGATACCAATGGGATAATGTAATCTTAATCTTACTTAACACACAGCAATCACTGCATTGATGATTTAGGATAAGGGGCACAGCATGAGGTACCTTCATAAAACTGTAAGGATTATAACTGACAATAATCAAAACAATATATGAAACTGAAAACACCCTCAAGATTATCCTTTTTTTTTTTTTTTGTAAATATGTATGAACTTATTGAAGAAAGGAAAGGCTTGGTTATTTTATCTCACTGGCTTCTTAGCACCTGTCATAAACAATAACTACTCTACATTCTCTCACTATATTCCCCCTTCACTCCCTATCTGTGACCTTTCAGTATGATACGATTCTGTTTTCAGCAAAACACACTGAAACTATGCAGTGGATGGATATAGATTATTTGTGCACCATCAACTTGGATGCTAAAAGTCAGCCTCCAAAAATTTAACAGAGACACCTACCCAAGTTCCATAGCCTGCTTTATCACCTCATATGTTCTGGGAGTGAAAGTGTTTGATACATAGTTCAGAAAATCCATGGATAAAATAATGCATCTCTGCTACAGACAGACCTCCCAAAACTATTGGATTTTTACCAGAAATAAAGAAAAATCAGTTACAGAACTAAAAGGAAGCTGTTTGCATAGCTCTCTATAACTATAGATTTTTATCACTAATGCACCTAAAGTCAGCTTTTTACATGGCTCCCGGTTCCTCAAAACTTAAATTCTAATGGTTCGCATTTTCCTTCCACAACTTAATCTCCTCAAATCTCCACATTCTGTCCTTCAAAAGTATCTGTCTTTCCAGTGGTTAGTTTTCTAAGAGACAGGTAGTCAGTCTCAGTCTTATACACCTTTTAACAAGTGGCCCCTGTTCTCAAGGATGGAGACAAGCCACAAACTTTTACTGTCTTCAGAGGAAACACAG
Source organism: Chlamydotis macqueenii (assembly GCF_036417535.1). Classification (NCBI taxonomy): domain Eukaryota; kingdom Metazoa; phylum Chordata; class Aves; order Otidiformes; family Otididae; genus Chlamydotis; species Chlamydotis macqueenii. Next base: position 69,970,043 of record NC_141559.1, read on the forward strand.
TCGAGCCAGCCATTAGAAGCAGTCTACAAGCCAATTTCTTTGAGATACCTAGAAGGATCCACAGTTCCTTTACAACTTTTCCATTCTGAAGAATTCAGCAAGCTTTAATCTCTTATATAATATAATCTAGCGGAAACTTATGATCTACAGATACTTTCACCAGGTCAGCACCCCATGATTTAAAACACTGTATCTGGGAGTCCTTCCTTAAATTTCATCAAGAGGGGATTAAAATGGTAGAGTATCTTTCAGCTCCAACCATATAATCAAACCAAAATTGGTTATCCACTAAATCCATTTGTTGATGTGTGTTGATGTGACTAACGGGAATCATTGATCTAGTAAGTGAACCTTAATTACAGCTTTGATTTGACTGTATTTTTCTTCTATTTTTAATAAACGTAATAGTAAAAACTCAGTATTAATTATACATAAGAACAACTTTTATTTCATTAGAAAGTTGAGCAAGAAATATTAAAAAAAATACACAAAGAGAAGAGGGAGTGGATCCCCAATCATCTGCACAGTATCACTGTTAGACAGCATTTGCTTTGCTTTGGTTCACTCCAGCTACCTCTTTCCAAGACAGCTCTTCTATAGAGGGAACAAGTACCAAGATCTTCAGACATGAGCCAGTCATTGGCATTAATACTGAGAACTCATGGTCAGTTCTTAACCCTCCTTTACTTAGTAGTACGGACACAGCCCAAAAGGGCCATTAATCCTGACAGCTCCAGAGATTTCAGGAAAGTAATTTGCACACCATAGGACTCTACTTCCAAATTAAACCCAGTCCATTCACATCATTGCATAGGACTACATCAAATCCTTATAGACTAACACAGTGATTAAAAAGCTGTAGATATACTCAGCCCAGCATTTTAGTAAGTTGTGTTAACAGGTTTATGAGTGTTGAGAAGAGAATAAGAACATGATCTGAGTACAGTCCTGCAATCTGCAAGGTCTAAACAGCTTTAGAAGGTCATTTAGATCTGAAATACTTCCACATAAAGTGACAACTGAAATTATGAAGAGACATGATGCAAATTGTGTGGAATGTTCAGTGCTCAGTAATAGAAACAGTAACCTTTTAAAACTGACAGAGTGAATTTGAGAATCCATGGCACTACCACTTCCCTAAAACTGCTAAGTTTTACATGAAGATGATGGATATAACAGGATATGCCATCACCTTAACCTAACAGTGCAGCTTCTGATTGCAAGTCTCTTCCTGGCCTTTACCTTTCATATGCTACAGTGAAAGCTTGAAGATCCCAAGGTGTCAAGAATAGATTACATTGGTGATAGGAATCGCATTCCTTAAATCCAAATACCAATGTCCAGTACTGGAGCTGAAGAGCCGTTCAGCTCCTACAGCCTAAGGCTTTTCAGTAGCACAAAACCAATAGCATTTGGAGGGAAAGGCATGGCAGTGAAAGGAAGGAAATTCACCTTTGAAAATTAGTGTTTGCTTTGAATAACTATTGCACTGATGATTTGCGTGTGGCTGGTCACAGACCTCACATAACACAATAAATTAGGTCTGCACAGGAACATCCAAGCATACTAATTTTTTTTTTAAAGCCCCACTTTGATACAGCATCTATCCTTTCTGACTCACCTGTCTTCCCTCTTCAGTTTTGGTCTTCACACTCCATTATAGGTTAGTTATTTCTTTTCCTCTTCATAATACTTATCTGTCCATCTCTGGAAAAAAAAATATTTTCTATACTACAGCAGCTTCTGCTTTGCACATTTTGGGGGTTTTGAGGATTTGCTTAGTTTTGGGTTTAAACCTTCTCTTTCTTGTTTCTGCTTCTCTTTCTCCTTCCCTTGGCCTTATTTTTTTTTCTTCTCAATCGCTCCCAGAACACCATACTTTCTGCTCCATTAGGTGCTCATCTTATCCACATCTTTATCCTGCCGCAATTCTTACCTTTTGGGGGTGTTATTTTTTTTGCTAGCTTGCTCACATTTTTCACCTGTGGCTTACATCCATATCCTTTCTGCTCCTTTGGTAACACCTCTCTGCCTTTCTCCCATCTGATGTCCACTCTGTTTTCTAGTCACTAATAGGAACTCCATTCGCTGCTGCCAAATTGATGTCTCTCATCATCTTTGAGGCTTCTTGTTCTACCTAAGAGCTAAAGTAAAAGGAACACCAGGCACAATATGAAGAAGGAACCTCATTAAAGACAGAATAGTTATTATTTTCTTACTTTTTCTTAATGCTATCAACATCTAATTGCTGTGATTTCCATACATCCAGCCCTTGCTAGTATAGAAAAACCCTAGGAAGTTTAGCTGGGACTTTTCTGTAGTTTCATGAGGTCATTTAGAAGGAGAGATTTTATCATATATTTTCACTCTTACAACACCAAACAGATGCAATTATGCCATTCTAAACATTTTAATCTCCATATGGAAAGAGGTATAAACTATATTAACTCAGGGCAGTGTTACATTAGATCAAACATATCCCCAAGGAGGTTTTTCAGTGTTATTACTGCAGTTAATATATTACAACTTTTTCGTATAGACAAGACCTCAGATGATTTACATAGCCCTTAGGCTTGACCATTACAACTGAATGCAGTCATTTAAATGATTTGTTATGTTTTTCTAACTCAGCTTAAGGAAAACAGAGCTATGTGGTATATAATTTTTTTTATTGTAAAAAAAAAATTATGAAATTCTTTTTCAGTTTTTTTTTTCCAGTAGCTGTTTACTCTTGCAGTTAATAAGTTGGTGACAGCACTTGGTTTGATTTTTAATTTCATAAATAAAAAAAAAAAGAAACACATTATAAGTAAGACATTAGAGAAAATATAAAACCCTTTTGTACAACATAGATTTTTTTTTTGCTGTCTATGGTTGATTTTAAACTTACTTTACTTTTGGATCTCTTACTCAGGTTACTTTCAACAGTGCCATTAAGGTGTATTTATATGTACTTGGATGCAATTTGGAATTTCATGTGCAGTAAAAAAAAATTCAGATATCTTGTTCTAAATCAGTGTGTCAATATAGAAAAAGACTGTCATAGTATCATGGTTTAGGTACAGTCAGCAATTGAGTAGCACACAGCTGCTCAATCACCCTCCCCCTCCCCAGGGGACGGGGGAAAGAATCAGGAAGAAAACTCACGGGTTGAGATAAAGGCAATTTACTAGGATAGCAAAGGAAAATACAATTTTATATATATATAAAAAATAATAATAACAGGAATATCAATAAGCATAATTTTTTTAAAGAAAGAGAGGGGAAAAAAAAATGCACAATTTCTCACCACCCAATGACCCAATGACCAGTACAGTCTGTCCCAAGCAGCAAAACAAAAACCTGTAAGCGATCCCAAAATGATTCTGAACAGCGAGAGAAAAGCAAGAGCTCACCAGCCCACCCCCACTTAAATACTGAGCATGACGTTTATGGGATGGAATACTCTCTTTGGCTAGTTTGGGTCAACTGTTCTGTGCAATCCCTCCTGGCTTCCTGCACCTGCACATTAGTGAGATCTGGAACGCCAGACAGTGTCCTTTGTCTCTTTAGCAAAAACTCATAACATCAATGTGTTTATCAACATTCTTCACATACAAAATCCAAAACACGCGGCTGCTGAGAGGAAAATTAACTCCATCCCAGCTGAAATGAGGACAAAGACAAAGCCTTTTACATAAAGTAGACTTCTTCATCGTCCTTTTCCAGTGGGAGAACCATGAAAATTCAGGGGATTATTATAACCTCTAAAACACATACCTATGACACTTTAGCTAGGGGCAAGATTTTCTGTTCGATCAGACAAACAAAGGACACAAAGTCAACTCATCACAGGGCTGAATACTGCTAGGTAAAATGATTCACTAACACGTTCACTTTATTTTCTGATGTGGAGGCAGAGAGTGCAGCACAGCTGTTTGATACTGATGAATTTGAGCTATGTCCTTGAACACCACTTGCTCAATAACCAGAAACAGCAACTAGAACAAGATAAGGAAATACCAAAGGCAAAAACAGTAAAGACAACCAAAAAACTGTTACCAATCCAAATGAAGCATAAGGCGTGTGAACAGTATATTGCTACCAATCAAATTAGATGATTAAGTGTGTGCACTTTGCGTGTAACTTAGATAGACTATAAAAGACTAACACTGACTAACAATAAGGGTCTCTGGAACACCATCCATGGAGTCCGTGTTTTTACTGCCACATTCTGAGAAAGCAGAAGCACTGAGAGATACAATGCTCTTTCATACCATTTCTGATAGCTAAAAAAAATTCAGAGAGCACAGTGTGTTTTTTGACATAACAGATTAGAGATTGCCACTGTAACCTCTTCCATTGTCTAACTAAACCCACCGCATGCAGAAATGTGCTCACTCTCAGAGATAATGTCTCACAGTGCGCTTCCTCCTCACCTGACTGCATTTATCTTGTCATAATCCTACAAGAAAAGGGGAAAGGCAAAGAAAGAAGATACACAAAGGAAGAAAATTTGTTTACAAAGTAGGGCCTGTTTTCATTACTAGAAGTTATGACACTCTTGAGATGTGCTCATCATCCTCATGTTCTATCTAACATGTATTTCTTCACTCTGACACTTTGAGTATTTCAGTCTTTAATCACTCCAGTGCTCCAAAGTACTGTTATCCATACTGCAAAAGGACCCATTCACTGGACTTGACCAAAATCACTGCCAGCTTTATCACTGCTTAAAAAATAACATTTACTTTGATATTTACATATTTACAGCTTCTAGTGGTTCAGTATCTGCACTGTATACAGGAATATAAGACAAATCCTACAGCACTGACTGTATTAGAGTTACAACTGTGCGTTGTGACACAGTCAGTACACCTACACTAGCTATATGTCAGCATATATAAATTCTTAAAATTATCAGGGCTATATGCTGCATTCTGTTATTTTACCTTATGAGTCTCTCAAAGAGATAACAGAAAGACTTTAAAAATCCTGAAATCCATATAATCCTCCATTTTATTTTTTTTTAAATTAAAGTATTCCATAAACTTGAGCATCATGCATTCTTAGCCCGGACAAGGCTGAATAGCCTAGTTTTACCCATGTTCACAATCCAGGCACTTCTTTCTTCATTTTGAAATGGTCACTGACATTCACTGCTTTCTCTTAAGAAGTTGCTCATTATACATATTTCTCTTATTTCTACTCTTTGCATTACATAACACAAAGATGTCACTATTATGCCTTTTTCCCCTCTATGCAAGAGAAATTAGTCTTTTATATATAGCTTTTGCTTATGTGGGAGGTTTCTTCCCAACAGTAGTTTTCCTCACACTGTTCTTAATTTGTAATTTAGACGGATATAGTTTACATATAAAGTACAGGTTGAACGTATAGATTAGACAACATACAAGCAAACCAAGAAAGAGGCATACAAACAAAGAAAGGGACACCCTAATCAAGTGGCACTGCAACATACTTGCAATTACTGTTTGCATTTTCTATCTTAATTTTATTTGGAGATCATGAAACGTAAACTTCAGCAAACAGGTATTGCACACATTGAAGATTTTTCTGGCTCTGTTTCAGTGGTTTGTGATAAGGGTCCATTGCCCCCTCCACAGATATGTAAAGAAATTATACCCTTCCTCAAATATTATCTCCAAAGTAGAGGTAGAAATAAATTAGTCTTAAACTGGCATAAAGTAGATTTTTTTCAGAGTACTATCTAAAAAAATCACATTGTAATTATATTTTTTCTTTTTAGCAGATTATTGCACATCAAGAGCTTTGATACAAGAGAAAAAATGAACAACAAATAAAATGGGTAACTGGAGTTAATAAAATCACATAAATTAATATAAAATAAAACATATTTATAGAATAAAAAATAAAAAAAAAAAGAAGAAGAAATAAAACCAGCTTTAAAACTAGCTTTTAAAACTCAGGTGCTAGACCAAGAGCTCCCAAAGCAGAGATATAAAGCCTCTTGGGGCCATACAAATTATCAGTGAAGTCATGAACTTGATGGAAATTCCATTGCAGAAGTGGATTTTGCAACCACAAATGTTGATACCTCATATAAGCTGGGAAATAACAGCTGCCAGAGAAACCTGGCTTTCAGACTAACAAAGAACTTCCCTTAAAATCTTATTCTCACAATACAACGATAAATAAAGAATAGTGCATTGCGGTTAAAACACAGAGAATTTACAGCATAAATTTGAGTGTCTGGATAAAAAATGAAAAAGAAGTGTTTGTACTCAAAACTTCAAATATTAACTTGAATATCACTAACGAATGGCCATTTCACTGGGAAGGCAGCTAACTTCAGTTCAGAGACACAGTTTCAAAGATCCAGGAGACTGAGTCCAAAAGAAACTGGAGCCTGTTCCTGAATGTAAGCTTAGAGCAAGGCAAATACCTTTTTAAAGCACAGCACCTCCTCATAATCCTGTCTCTAACACTGAATTATTTTCTTACTCTGCATGAGGTAAGTGAATATGACTATACGATTCTCAACTACATAAGACGAATAAGTGCATCTATTACTAATTTTAAATTATTTCATGTTTAAAAACAAAACTATTGGTCTATTTGGTATCAAGATGCCTTTCAGTCTTTGCTCATGGGAAGCCCTGAGTCATTTGTTCTTTCTGGTTCTTCTTCCTGATAATAGTTTCTAGTAATCTGATTTCCTATTCACGTAACTAAAGCCAAACTGGGGCTGTATTATCTGTGACTTTCACTTATGCTTTGCTAAGCTTTTACCTGTATTTATTTAGGCTTTTTTAAGATTATTGTGGACTATCAAATGTATTAAGGCTTGATGACAGACCTCAGAAATAAGGTTAAGAGTTTGGAAATAAGGTCACCTGTGAATGTGTTTAAAAAATGCTTCTGTGGAGGATGAAGAGCTCTTTACATCGACAGGCAGAGTAAAAAGCAGCCTCAAAGCTGCTTTGTCTACATGAGTTATTTAACTCAGATACTAATAGAAGCTCCAAAATGAAGGTACTTTCTACCCCTGTCTAGATGAATAAAGAGAAAGACAGCTTCACTGGCACAAGATTTCTACTCAGATGTCTTCCAAAGACACTTTGTGAACCACCATAACTTAGCACGAACTCAGCACTAGTTCGCAGTTAACCTCATTTAGGCAATAAAATCTTCCATCTTAAAACTAGGAATTCAGCTTTAGCCATAGCAATTTTGCTTCAGAGTCTCAGATAAATTTGTTCTCTGCTCAAGTGTCATACAGACTATAAGGTTCTGCACAGGTACTAATAACAGAGGATGATATGGAGATTATTTTCTCAAACAGAGCAATGCCAAAAGAATCTTTATTGAAGTTCCAGAGGACAACAGCTCAAATGAGTGATCTCTGCAGACCGCTTTCCTGGTCTATAATAATTTTGCTATATAATTTTGAAATCATTAAATCTAAATGAGATGCAGGGAGCATGAGGACTGAGCCTGACATCACTTACTAAGGTAGTTTTCTTTGTGGGCATATAAAAATTGTAGAGTTGTCACACTTGTTGAAACTAAACTACAAGTGGGATTCGTGGGATAAGAGAGGGAAAATTATAATGGAAAGGACAGTTTGCCTCTTGTAGACATATGTGGCTAGGTGAAGAGTCACTTAACAGCTTCCTGCCAACCTTGTTATGTTCCCTTTCTCGCTTGTTACAAAAGTGTCACACTCTGTACTCAATACGTATATTACTTCTTTTCCTTCTCTTCTCTCTTCCTCCCCTCTACCTCAGTTCTCTCTACTTCAATTTTCAACTTGCACAATCCAACAATCCAAGCAGACAAAGTCAGAATTTCCATGCTGGGTCAGATAAAATATCCATCCATGGTATGTGCTGTCTCTGCCTGTCTCTCGATTGCTAATACTAACAGAACAGCTTAAGCCCTGAAGTGTGATGCTGGACATCTTTTCAAAATAAGAGCTATAATACTTTTTTACACTGATGGGTACTCCTTCTGCCTACCAATACACCCCTTCCTTCAAAACAATTGCTGGTATCTTGATGTGTGATACTGAATTTGAGTCTTGCACACACAAGGGAGAAGGGTGGTGGAGAAGGAGAATTTAATTATTCTACACAGAGAATCTTTTGATTTATTTTAGTCTCATTTTGCTCTTGTGTTGTCCTGTTTGCCCTATCAGCATGATATGCCAGATTTAAGAAAGTCCATTGATGCTTCACTGTCATTTTCCTTTAAACACTATTAAAGCTCTGATATTTAGAAATTCCAATTTAGTTACAGGTGAAGGTTTGGGTTTTTTAAATATCTGTCTTTAGAAATCAAATGCTTAAGCAGAAACATCACGGTATCAAAGGGTTGCTGAATGTCAATTTTTGGATTACTGGTCTTCATCTGAGCTTTTGACATCTGGCATTTTACTCAGCTCTCTAAAGAACATGCTTCCTAAGTGATATTGCTGTGGAGAACATGACACAAGCTAATTAGCACTAACAGATGAAGTGTTGATTTATCACCAGAAGTGAAACCTGCTATAGGAAGGAAAAGAAAATTATTGGTAAATGTAAATGAATGCTGGTGATTAGCATTTCTAATTTTCTTTTTCTTGGTACACACAAAAAATATGGAAGGAGGTATGCAGAGAGAGCCTGTGCGAAAATATGTGCACCTGTACTGTGTGGGTGGGAGGAAAAAGGAGGCAGCAGATGCAGTAGCCACATGGCCTCTTCACCTTCTTTGCTTTCAAATAAGTTTCTGCCACTAGTTTCATAGCCCAAATAAGAAGGCACGGCAGGTACAAGCTACATGAGAGGTCAGAAGAATATCTGGGTTCCAAATAACAAGAACCCAGTCAGCCTCTATAACAGAAGGAACAAAGGACTGGAGAAATAAATCCAATTCTTAGTCTAAATTAGCCATCTACTTTCCTCTGTAGTCAATTAAGAGAGATGGACACAAGATGGAAAAAGGTAATTCATCTCATCCATCTTGAGATGGAATGAATTGCTCTCTGGAGATAGCTATTTCTCTCCACTGACTACAGAGTAAGCCTGGATGACTGCTTTAGATTAGAGCTCTATCTGTTTTGACGGGTGAAATAAAATAAGATGAATCTAGGCAAAAATGACTAGAACTTCTAGAAAACCCATTTATTTTTCTTTCATCTCAGGTTACCTGTAATCACTGTAAACAGTACAGATGAGTACATTTTCTCTGCTCATTAATTTTAATTCAATAACATTTCTTACTTAGCCTAATACAAATTTCTTCAAAGATGCCATACTCTGTTTGTCTAATAAATTTCTGCTAACCCTTCAACTCTGTTTAATTTCTGAAAAATATTTTAACCCTACATCATAAATTATTCAGTATTTCAGTTTATTTAAAAACTCTGAACAGTGGGCCATAAGAGGTAAAAATCTCTGTTCATTAATTCTCTGTCACTTTTCCATTTTATCTTTTTACTGTTAATGGCTGTTTAAAGGACAAATCTATAGACACTATCGTATTGGAGAGCTTGCATTAAGTAATTAGTTAAAAAATGTTACTTTAGTTCAACAGAAAGGCTCTAGAATCTTGCTTTTTATTTGCTGCAATAACTTTTGGTTTTAGTTCAGTACACATCCTGCCCAGGTCTGTGCTTCCTGCTTTAACATACGAAGAGGTTAAAAACCTCCGCTCTAACTTGCACAGGGCAACTTTGGATCCAAAGGCAAATGGATAGGAATCACTTCGTGTTCTTTTTGCTTAATTATCTCTCTTTTCCTCTCTGGAGCAAATGCAAAGGAGAGGCTAAGAATGAATTGGTCCTTGATTGTGCCTTTAGCAGACTACTCTGCACAGCTAGCAGCACATTAACAGTCCGTGGAGCCAGCAGCACATTAACAAGCCGTGGAGCTGGACAGGGTTTGGATGGACAGCATTTCAGGAGAAAGGTTGTGTGGAAGACCATGCAGAACAGACAGTGGGTGAGGAAACTTGAATCTCGGTCTGGTCAGCAATTAGAGAGAAGCTGTTGTTAGCAATGAATGTTAAAAATAAATAAAAGCACCAAATTTTGCTACTTCTAATGTTTTTGACTGAATTATACCAAATATTGTCATAAATAACACCACTGATTGCACTACGGATACCTTTCTGATGACCAAAATTCAAGAATATTCTGTAGACATGCTTATTTATGGTAGTATTTGGAAATCTCAAATTCTTAATGGATTTTTGTACACCTTGTTCTTCTCTGGGGGGGGGAAGAAATATTTAACTGTCAAATATGTTCCATTCATCAAATCTAGAATTGTCAGTAACATCCTTCCGCTTGAGGGACACACAGTGCCACCTAGGTGTTAACACAGTGGTAACAAATAGTATAAAACCAGGCAGGTTAAAAGAACAGTTTGCCACATGCCTTGAGAACAAAATGTTTAAACTCTTCTTTGAGAATGAAGAAAAAGGTGGTTATTTTTCAGCTGGCAAGCCATAGTCTGTGGTTCTCAGGAGCATAATTAGTAGCACCTGCAGACCACAGAGGAAAGCTGGGCCTGAACTGGTTTTTTTTTTTTTTGATGACACTCTGCTGTCTTTCTACCTCACATTCATTTAGTCAGGACTAGATTTAGTCAGGACTGCTTTGGTATCTGATTTGCCATGTGGGCGCTGCCTGACCAGCCGCCATGAGAGCCATGGTGAGCTCCTTGTCCCATGGGATGGTAGTGGGCAGGGGAGCAACCCTGGGACAGGCCAGGCTTAGGGGCTGCTCCTGAGGAAGCGCCGCGGCCCAGGGCCTGTGAACGGGGATTGGCCCGTTTGAATGGGGGAGGCCGTTGGTGGAGCAGTTTAAATGGGGGCAGCCCTTGGTGCAGCAGTTTGAACAGGGGTGGCTGTTGGCAGGGCAGGGTGCTGCTTGTGGTCAGTGCTCGCAGTGTGCGCAGCAGCTGAGGACTGAACTGGACGTGGCTCAGAGCAACTCAGTCTGGCTAGGGCTGTCTGAGCCGGGGAGTGGATTAAGATGGCCTCTGGGGGTCCCTTTCCACCCGAATTTTTGTTCTGTAACATTATTGTCACTGAGTGCTGTTATACAGCCTGTGGTGCTGCTCAGCAATAAAGCAGAAAAAATGGAGATACAGTGTTAGCATGATCTTTGGACACTAGTGCAGACAAAGCTTGTGGCGACAGATGATGCAGTGGGATGGAGCATAATAATACACACTTTATATAGGTTACTAATTAGATGCAAGTCTAAGGAAGCCTAATTGTTGTATTTAAATGCTTACAAGAGTCTCCTTGAGCTGCTACCTGAATGTGTACCACTACAGATAGCAGAGCACGCTGGAATCACTACCTTGGCTTTACGTTAACAATGCTTGTCAGTGACACTTTTACAGGGGCAAGAAATTAGACAAGGAAAAGTAAACGAGAAGCAGTGTGAATGGGAAAGGCAAAGGACAGATAAAAGAAGAAAGTTTGATACTTTAAAACAAAATTCAATGCTTTATAATGTGTTTTTAGTGTATTCAAGTATAAATCTATTAATAATTTGATTATTAGTGGAACTTCGATCCTGTAAATAGGGATCATTTCTTCACTAGTTCAGATTTGAAAGACATTTCATTGAGTTTAAATGACTGTGCTTTTTTCTTTTTGTTGTTGAGAGTTTGCCAAAGATAGTAGAAGGAAGCGGTCTTTGAGCTAAGGCCCCTGCCCTTGGCTGTGTGCAGTGTCCTGCTAGCACCTCTCAGAAGGGTCATCACGTTGCTGCGAGCTAGCTCACGTGTTTGGGGCCTTACCTAGCGTGCGTATGAAAAGAGAGCTGCAAGGCCTTTCACACCACACTTAATTTTTCTAACCGAACCCTGCAAACTAGGTCAGGCCCCAGATGCTCTCACGGGGAGCTGTCAGACACACATATGTAAGGTGCGTGAGACTGCAGAGAAGATTTTTAACTTCCTGTGGGCCACTTCAGTGGTTAAAACATGTTAATACTGGTGTCTTGGGTTGTTAACATCTCCCCCATAATTCTGGTAAATGCTGCACTAACAGTCTCACTAGCTCAAACTCTCTGTTTTCTTTCCTTTTTTTTTTTCCCTGATAGAAACAGAGCAATTGCCCATAAGTTTTACAGTATCGTGGTGGGTTCTACAGTGGCTTTTGTCTAGAAATCACCCTTTCCAGCTCAGCTGACATCAGTGATGAAGCAGGTGCACCACACGAGCAAATATTCTTTGGCAAGATAAAGTGTCATTTCAGCTAAAGTTGTGATTCTGCAATAAAATCAGCAATGTTAATTCCAGTTTCAGAGGGGGGAAAATCAACAAGGTTTGTCAAAGGAATTACAATTTTCAGTCCTCTTTAAAGAGTGATGCAGATGAGAAGAATATCTTACTTCAGTCTGTACTGGGTTTTTATTTAACCAGTGGATTGCCTGCCTTTCTCATAATGGATTTTAGGACTGAAAAGGCCTTAGCACTCCGACCCGCAAACATTGCTTTATTGTATTATTATTTTAAGAATTCAATGCATTAGAGCTGCTGAAGACCTGGCTTCACCTTCTAGTTTGCAAAGTTCTCAACAGAATAAAAAGGGTAGTTCTGTAATTCTAAATCTTTTATGGATAACTCCTAAACCAGAATATATTTATCACAAGGGACACTTGGCAATGATAACTACATCACCTAGTGAATGTGTCTTCATTTAGCCTTGACTTGAGAATGAAAGAGTTTTAATTGTTACTTCAGTCCTGCTTGTCAACAGTTGGCACAAATTTCACAGATTTCCATTATCACTAATCAGCATTAATTCGCTTTGTACTATGTGACAGTTTTGTCACCCCTTTAAATTTTCCAGCATTTTGCAGAGTTGTCAGAATGGAAAATTTGAAACTATGTGACCTCAAAAGTTCAACAATTATTTGATGCCAGCAAATGTCTATTCTAAATGGCATCTGTTTCCCTTTGAGATTAAAATGGAATTATCACTTCCAAGAATACTTTTTTTATTTACATTTCCCGTTCCATCCTTGCATAAAAGTCTAAAGAAAACCTATTATAACATAGAAGCAGAAGTGCTGAAATTTAGACGTGCCTGTACTTACATAATTACATAACTGAGTCTGAAAATTTTGCACGGTTCCCATTGCTGTATTAACTCAGCTTTGTGTCCACTAGAAATTGACTAAATTAGATTAAATCAATAGTCTGCTTTTCATTTTGACATATTGCACAGAAAAAAGAAAACCACAAAATAATGAGCTTACAGTAGTTCCATTAAAGATAGTTCCATTCTGATGGATCTGTAATAGCACTTGTCTTCGAGTTAAGTCTTTCAAATATGCTCAAATCCCCTACCAGTGGAAATGAAGAGTAGAGTGCTCTTGCACGGCTAAAAGGCAATTTTAAATATTTTTCAAATGGAAGATATGAATGAATGAATATTCAGTTGGGACAACTTTTAAATACCCAAGTGCTCCTGACATGCATTAAAAACATGGCTCTTCACAGTTTATTACTTTATTCAACTAAATTATCTATAAAATGTTTTAATTAATTTCCAAAGGCATTGCCAATGCTGTTCCTTATTCCCTGTACAAATATTCATATATCCTGATTGTTCTTAAATCTCTGAATAAAGAGAGATACCTTTAATCCTGCATAAACAGCTGAATTTCAGATACTCTTTTCTGAAGAATGACTCAACACAATGAAACACTATTAATAATTAAAGTTAACATATGATTAAAAATGGAAAGAAATTAATCCACATTTTAGAAACTGATGATGTTCTCTCCATAGACATACTTGTCCCGGGATCTCTCCCTATAGCTGTTCCAGAAGCTTCTTGGACAGAATTAGCTAGTGCTAAGAACTGTAGAAAAGTGAGCCTCCCTTTTGTAAATAATTAATGTGATGTTAGAATTATTTGTAGCACCATAACAAATCAGTAATGCAATAGGGGTGAGAAATGGAGAAGGAAGAGGATGAAATGAGAGATTTAGAGATGCTAGATAGCAACTAAACCTAGAATATCAAAGGTATCAGGTGACAGAGCTCAAATTTTTTATTGCACTTTTCTTGTCAGAAAACCACCCTTAGAACAGAACTTTTCATGTGATAGCGTCAGATTTTTTAATTGAGTTTTTCTTATTAAAATATAACTTTCAATTTTCCTGTCTGCACTTTCTTCAGATGAAAATTTTATTTTCTAAGACTTCCTTTAGACATTCTAAAACAGTTGTAATGTAGATATAGCAAATCTATATAACAACAATGTAGTTAAAGATTTACTATGTAACTCCAGGATACATTGCTTTAGCCTTCAGCATATTATAAGCACAGTTATGTATGTGCTTCTGTTAATATATGTCCATAATGCCAGAAACTCCCACCATATTATGGAGCAAGCATATCGCAAGGAGGAAGAAGTGTTTCCTCTTTCCCTCACCTCCCGCCTCTGATTGTCCTGACAAACAGGCTGACGTTAATTCACTGTTAATTCAGGTCTATTACTGATACACAGCTCTTACTAAATATGTTTCCTAGTTAACATTTTGCGGTTTTACCACAAGCTGTGTTGGGAACAGGCTGTCACTTGTTTGAAGAGGCTCTGTATTTTTGTTTTCAAAAATGAGCACATATCACTTGATTGTTAAATTCAAATAGGAGCCAGTCTCCTATCCAGCATTCATAACTAGGATATAACAATTTAGGAACTATGTGGCCAACCGTGGCATTGATCATTGGATTGCTACAAACCTTGACCAAAAATACTGACAGGAAATTTGTCAGGGGATTCTTGGAAAAATTCCTTCCTGATCAGTCTATAAGGGTGAGATATTTTAGAAAGGGTTACTAACTAATGAACTGATGTTTTACATATGAATCCCTCAGGACTTTAACACATTTACCAGCAGTGAATTTGAGGCATGAATTTTTCAGGGAAAGAGTTAAATCGCTGCCCAAAAAACCTCACTATGAGGTGCCATATGATAACCTGATCTTGGGACTATGCAGCCCCTGTTATCCCTCTAATGTAGGTCTAGCCTATATCTATACCTGAATTCAGACATTTATTTTTATCAATCATTAAAACTTGTATTTCCAGTGGTTTTAAAAGTGCTATTTACTGTGCCAGTGTTTGTTTTCCACTAACACTTACTTCCTAATGGAAAGAATTTAAGCTTTTTGCCAGTCTCTTGCTTGGCACATGAAAGGACTGCCAATTGTCAGTTTTCTTAAGCTAGATTTTAAAATAGAAAATAGCCATTACCAGTGCAGTATTTCCTTGTAAATAATGGGAATTTTTAAATCTAAGTCTTCCTTACTCCCTTTACAAGTCCAGTCCATCAGTTCTGGCAAATATCACTGAAAATGATGCAGCAGCATCAAAATGTCCTGCACAAGTGGAGACAGGGATGCACACTCTAACAACCCAGTCTTCTAACAATAAAGTCAGTGATTAAGTAGCAAATATAGTTTCTGACAAACTGGAATCAAACTGCCACTAACAGAAAGTATGTTTTTTGAAGAAAAGTGGTGGTAGGAAGGAATGTCCTCATGAGAACATTGTGTCACTAGGGTGTAAAAAGCATAAAAATCCTTTTCTTTCCAGATATGAAAGTCAAAGTAAAAAAAAAAAGCAACCTTTAGGCATGTTATTATTTTTGAATTACTCAGAACAAGAGAAGGTTTTTCCTTCTGGATTTACAGTTTCCAGGTGTTTCAAGATTATAATGCCAGCCTAAATTCTGATTTGACATCAAAAGGAATAAAAAGGAAAACTAACGATTTTCAAAGGGAAGAAAGGGACAAAACATGTTTGTTTGGAACATCTTCATACATTTTTAAAATACATTATTACTTTTAAATGTCACACAGATCTCCCTGCAAAAGTGACTTCTCCCAAAGCACTGAGACTTCATACTCACAGACTAGACGCTTAGTAAATCACTCGGCTATTTTATGTCTCCATTTACCCAGCTATAAGGCTTAGGAGGATAGGTTTTCCAATTTCACACCCTCTCTGTTACTGACTGTGTAATTGTTTAATTTGTTTATTCACAATTACTACAAATTTCCATGGTTTTGATCCTTTACAAATAGCTGGGCAGCAGGTAGAAAAGCCGCTTCATTTTCTCTGACCCAGCACGTACACTGAGTTGAGGAAACCTGGAAAATGGGGAAGGTTACTCCTTCCTTGAGGGCAGCTGAAGGGAAGCCAGTGGGAAGAAAGCAATACTCAGCATTGTGGAGGTATCAGATCCCAGAATGCTTTCTTGAAAGAAAAGAACCCTAAAAAAATCATCAATATCTAACCAAGCTGGGAATATGCTAAGTTTTGGGTTTTTTTAATAAATAAACAAATTTTGGACCACTTAATCCAGTATTATCCTTTTTTACTTCAATAACTAGTCTGTATTCTGAAAACAATAATTGAATTTGGGATCTTTGGTACAATCCTGTTTTTTCACTAAGCCTTTCATGGATAAAGAAGTAGAAATGGTTTTGTGTCTCACAAAAGAGCTACAAGGCACTTTTAGACAGTACTCTGCCACAAACTCTCTCAAGACTTGTGTTTTTGTAGTCATAGCAAGTTTTGGCATCTTCAGTTTTTCCCTCTGAGCTCTGACTTGCTTCTGCCTCTCCCCAAATGCCTCCTTGGCAGAAATAGACCAAATGAAAAACATTCCACCTAAATAGCTCCAACCAAAGTGTTTATACATATGCCTTTTTTTCTATTTGGAAAAATTTATCTCATAAGTTTCTGCAGTCACAAGTTCAGGGCAGGGCTATATCCATACTCAGCTAAGCTCTTCTAAGCTTTATTATCTTTATACTAATAACTACCGACTTTATTTCCTGTTCTTTAAAATAGGCTATTCTTTTATTCATTTTTAGTTTCTCATTCAGATACTGGGTTTGTAAATACCATTTTTACCTTAGCATCTTTACTGTCCTGGTAAAATTCACACATTTTAAAATTACTTAGCATTAAAAAAAAATTATATATATATATATTTAGCAGAGGTATTTGTTGGTATTGAGGGATATTTATTACAGTGCCAACAAACACCTCATCTTCCTCTGTGACAAAGAGAAATTCTTCTTCTGCCAAGTTGTCCTTAGGGAAGTTTAGAGAGTAAAAAAATGGTAGAGGCTGGTGGCTTCTCTCCTATGAAATGCAATATGTGGCTTTGCTCCTTCTGCGTTACAGGACAGATTTGAGTCTCCAACCTCTGTGTGTTCCCAGCTCCTAGGTACTTCATAGCACTACGCTGTTTTTTTCCCCTCTTAAGCAGTGGATTCTTGTGAAACACAGCTTTTTTTTCCCATCTTAAAAAGACAGCTTCTCCCTCCAGCTGCTCTCTCTTTTGAAAGTGTCACACAAATTCTTTTCATTGATTGATATTACCTTCTAACTTTAGTCAGATGTATATACTCATACACACTTGTTCCTGTGACAATTTTGTTTAGTTTAAATAATTCTTCCCTCCCTGTTATTTTCCCTCCTAGTATAGAGAATCTCCTCCCAGACTTTGTTATACAAGCTGTTCCTGTTTACTTTCATCAGATACACATCTTGTTCCTTATATCAAATATGTGTCTTTCTCCTTACATGACGCATTTCAATTTCTTATTTCCAGATAAGATGCTATGAATCATTCTTGGTCCCTACCAACCTACAAGAATATTCACTTATGGCTGGGAAACTATTTCCTGAGAAAGTAGAAGTTAAGCATTGTAATTCTCTTCTTTTTAATTTCCGAGGAAAAACAGACTTGAGATCACTCAAAGAGCAAGCAGATAATAATGGCAGCACAAACACACCCACATCGACCTTAGGCCAAATTTTATCAACAAACTATTAATGACGAGGAAAAGTTATGAAAAGTTAAACCCTGTGCACATTCTGATAAAAATACACAGTGAAACTGAGGGTTCTCTAGAATTATAAAGTAATTATCCTCTGGTTTCCATAGAAAGGTATTTGTTCTAAATCTTCTAGCCATAGCCATGTAATCTGTTATGAAGAAACTTTCCAGATTTTTCTTCTGAATGATGAAGACAAATAGACACTTCCTACCAGACCTTTTTATGCCCATTTTCACATCTGTCTTCCTGTTTCACAAGCAACAAGTTACCTGCTTCACATTAGCAGGTAAAGAGGTACTTTTCTGCTGAATTAGTAGCTACCAGAAAAAATAAATTCTTACAATATAGTGCACAGTTGGGAGGATAAAATAATACACTTAAAACTTTTCAATCATGGCACAGCATTACAACTCAAAGCCCATGAAACCTCATGCAAGCACAAAGACATGTCTGTTTTAGAGTGATCTGAGACTAGGACCACGAACTGCAGGACTCTGAATCTATTATTACTCTAGTGGAACACTGGAACATGGTGGAACACTGGAAAAGGTTGGTGGAACACTGGAACAGGTTGCCCAGAGAGATGGTGGATGCCCCATCCCTGGAAACATTCAAGGCTAGTCTGGATGTGGCTCTGAGCAACCTGATCTGAAGATGTCTGTGCTTCTTGCAGGACGGGTGGACTAGATGACCTTTAAAGGTCCCTTCCAACCCAAGCTGTTCTATGATTCTATGATACTACTATAGAATTACTTCAGAAGAAGTTAATTTTCCCTGTGATGTTCACATAGGTTGAATATTTCTGTATATTCCTCCTAGATGCTTCTGGCTCTCCTGATGGCAGGATAAAGGTTATT
Organism: Chlamydotis macqueenii; assembly: GCF_036417535.1. NCBI lineage: Eukaryota > Metazoa > Chordata > Aves > Otidiformes > Otididae > Chlamydotis > Chlamydotis macqueenii. Next base: position 69,988,740 of record NC_141559.1, read on the forward strand.
TCTATCCCTACCATTCACTTCATATAAACGTGGGTAATATTGGAGCTTTCTGGGTGAAGGTATAGCACGGTATTTAAAACATTAGCTGTTTCAATCTACAGCTCTGTGAATTTATTTTCTATCCATTCTTCAATTAGTTGTCCCCCTAAAGTCAGCTTCCCAACAAGACACGATTACAGGGAGAATTTAGTACAGAAGCCTCAGACAGAGGATGCAAAGCTACTTCTTGTGGCTGGCACAACAGAACCTTATTATTTTCTGACAACTCCTTAGGTACAGTTGTTTTGAAAACACTGTGAAATAGGTTACATTTAAATATGTAGTGGTGCCTGTAAATGCAAATAATCCAATTTCAGCCATCTCTGACCAAACTCCATTGACTCCTGGAGCACTGCATTAATTTATCTGCATTTTGAAATCTTTTTGAACTTTACTCCAAAACATGAGAAGGCCATTCTTTAGGAATATTGTATCAGTCATGATCAAGTAAAAGGAAAGTAGGAGGAAAAAAAAAAAAGAGGGAAAAAAAGAGCTACAAGGCACATCCTTCTACCTCAAAGCCCATGACTGCATTTCCAGAATATACCGTTTCTCAATAACAGTACATCAGCATTACAGCTTTCCTCAGCCTGATTCAAAGCAAAAGCAACAAAATGTCAAGGCTGGCTAATTTTAGTAGAGGTAAAACTGAATAGTTTTAAACTTGTTATCTTTTCAACGCCAGTTTTTCGGTTTCCTACTCAGCCTGCATTCTTCATCCTCTTTTTCCCCTTTCCAAATCTTTACTTCTGCTTATCCCTGCCCTTTTACTTTAAAAAAACACCAACAGAAAATCCATGCTAACTTCAAGTCCTCAGGTCCAGCACTGAACTCAAGCCCCCATGCCACTCCTCACTTTCTTGACACCGATGAAGCCCTGTGGGAGTATGCAGTACATGTCTGTACGTCCCTAGGCAGCCTCACTGCTCTTCATACCTGGAGATTCAAAGCAACGTTGCTAAATGAGGCCATTCAAGAACTGAAGCATTTGGAAGGATTTTGGATGGGGAAAAAATCACTGAACATTTAAGGCTGTTGGCGTAGTTCTTAATTCACTTAGAGAAAATACTTTGGTGAGTGTTTTTAAACAGATTTTTAATTCATGTCTTCCCAAGTTAGTACACCATCCCTTTAACAACCACTAGCCTAATTCTCTGCTCAACCCATCTGCATACAGCACTTTACTACCTTTTTGCATAACTGGAAATGATTTAAGAGGTATGAAGTATTAGAAAAGCAAGCTCCATACGCCAGATTTCTTCACCTATCTAGACCTAGAAAATCTTAAAGATGAAGTTGAAAGAATATTACTTCTGCTGTGAGTTTATTTTCCAGATTTCTCAGTAATTGGGAAAATTGTATTTTATTTTTTTTTACTTTTAGGTACTTTTTTTACTTTTTATAACTAACCTCATGATTGTAAATATGTCTGTCACTAAAATTGTATTCCATTGCCTTTAAAATTAAAAAAAAAAATCCATAATTATTTTTAAAATGTTCATTATTTATGTCAGGGGGTCTTTGGGGTTTTTGAAATAACAGAGGTTTTATATATTCAAGCTTTCCTCTGAGGATTAGAAACATAATTCCCTTTTAAAGGAAAGCTGAATCTTGCATAACCACATGACTTTGGGACTATGGCCTGCTAGAGAAAAATAACATATATTGCAGGACTGGCTCACGAGGATTGGCAGCAGAGAGGGCAATGCTGGTCTTTCAATCATCATAACAGAATGTTTGGAATCAAATACATAAAATCAGAATAAAATGTGATAAATATTTCTATCAGTCTCAATTCTATAAAAGTCTATTTATATGCAGTGTACATGCCAAATCTAAGTTGGCATAATCCCCATAAACCAGAATGAAGAAGAAAGTTGCAGACAAATATGAATAATACTTGTTTAAGAGCAAAAGCTTTTCTGAATCTCAGTAACAGCAATTCTGTTGGAGACAAGATAAACATTATTTATTTTATTTTCCTCATGTCATGTATCTCTACTGATTATTGAGTAAGCTGTAGAAATGGATTTTTAAACACAGTAGCATTAGTGTGTAAAAATGAATAAGATATGTGAGGCTTTGCTATGCTTCTTTTCATAATATAATCATAGGCATGCCATAAAATAATAATCATAAGCCATAATTTCTAAGAAATTGAGAGTCACACTCTATTTGTCCATAAGATAGATAGTGATGTTTTTCTTACAGTACTTAACACCATGATGCCTTATTGTGGCACATAGCTAAGGAGTTTAGTTTTCAGCTATTTCAGTGTGCTTTGAGCTAGATTCTACTTGAGAATCTCAATAAAATATATTACATCATCTGAAACAGATGTATCTGTTGTTTTGGAAATTCCAGACACTTAGGAAAGTGATTCATCGACTGCCTGGAAGCAATAATAATTGTCTGGGAAGAATATACTGAAAAAATTGGTATTATCGAAACCAGTCTCTTGCATACACACAGCAGTACTGGAATGAAGCATTTACTGGAAGTTAGCTTGTGATCAGCCCCTTCCTCCAGTAACACTATTCACTGCTTTAAATCAATTCTCATTCTGCAGACTACTGTTTCAGAGAAATATTTGTAGAATCATCTCTCTTAAAACACCTGCTCTTTTCTATTACTATTTCATTCCATGCATTTTAGGAACCATTCTGTGGGCTTCTTGAAATACCCTTCTGCATTTACACTATATATAGAATCATAGAATAGCTCGGGTTGGAAAGGATCATCTAGTTTGGGTTGGAAAGGTCATCTAGTCAAACCCCCTTGCAAGGAGCAGGGACATCTCCAACCACATCAGGTTGCTCAGAGCCTCATCCAGCCTGGCCTTGAATGTTTCCAGGGATGGGGCATCCACCACCTCTCTGGGCAACCTGTCTCAGTGTTCCACCATCCTCATTGTAATTTTTTTTTCCTTATGTCCAGTCCAAATCTGCTTCCTTCTATTTTAAAACCATTACCCTTTGTCCTATCACAACAGGCCCTGCTAAATACTTTCTCCCTGTTTTTCCTATAGGCCCCCTTGAGGTACTGGAAGACCTCTATCAGGTCTCCCCGGAGCCTCCTCTTCTCCAGGATGAACAACCCCAACTCTCTCAACCTGTCCTCATAGCAGAGGTGCTCCAGCCCTCTCATCATCTTTGTGGCTCTCCTCCGGACCCTCTCCAACTGGTCCATGTCCTTTTTATGTTGGGGGCTCCAGAACTGGACACAGTGCTCCAGATGGGGTCTCACAAGAGCAGAGTAGAGGGGCAGAATCACCTCCTTTGACCTGCTGGCCACACATCTTTTGATGCAGCCCAGGATGTGGTTGCCTTTCTGAACTGCAAGAGCACATTGCCAGCTCATGTTGAACTTCTCATCCACCAGCACTCCCAAGTCCTTCTCCTCAGGGCTGCTGTCAATCCATTTTCCGCCCAGCCTGTATTTGTGCCCGGAATTGCCCTGAGCCATGTGGAGGACCTTGCAGTTGGCCTTGTAGAACTTCATGAGCTTCTTATGGGCCCACCTCTCTAGCCTGTCAAGGTCACTGGTAAACACGTAATGGTAAAGTACACTACTGCTCATGGGTGCGTGTTCCTGACATGCATATACATACACACGCTGCCCCATTAGTTGACACATTCTATTCAAAGCATCAGATATCAAATTCCCAGCAAACATTTTAATAAATATGTGTCCTCAGCAACCTTGTGAGGTTCAAAAATTGCTTATTATTTGGGAGGGGTTGGCTTTGGGTGGACAATACTGTTAAATTACAGCAGGATGGACCATGTATAGACTGAGAAGCATGGGCCAGGATGAAAATTGCTGTAGTAACTATACAGAAGCAGAATTTTACATGATCAGCAGTGATAAGTATTCCTTCCGTGCCTTGAAGAGCTAAAATTATTAAAGAAATCTGAATAACGAAATAAAAAGCTAAAACCACGTATGTGACAGCATAAGAAGACACTGGCACACTCATTATTCTGGTTACACTAAAAAAACTCATTCTCCTTTGGTTTGTTAAATACTTTTGATCTCATTTACTGTGATGGTAGGCATTTTTAGCTTTTGTACTACCGTGTTAGAAAAATGACCTCTCCTGTAGTATACAGGAGGGAATTATATACTGGAGATTAAAAAAATTTAGAGACTCATTTTAACATATTAAATATATAAAGCAAATATAAGTAAAGCAAATGCACAGCAATAATAAATATATAAAGCTAATCTGTAGGTTTGCTTGCAAAATAGTGAATACACTGTATACAGCTAGACCCCTAGAGTAGTATTTCCTCTGTTTTTTTAAAAGAGCAATATTATAGAAATTTTAACTTGCAAATGATTGTGTGTAACCACACAAACAGTACATAAGAGACTCTGCCAACAGTGACAGACTAATTAGAGGCTCAGTCAACAAGCACTTATGGACTAACACCCAGTGTTAGTAAGATCACTGCCAGCAATGCTGTACCTGCTCTGTTGTCCACAGATGACGGATGTGAAAACACAAAGGCAGTTCAAAGGAGGGCCAAAATAATGAACTAGGGGATAGGAAAAATAAATCCCATGATAGGAGACTTAAAGAGCCCGATTTATAAAATAAATGCTTGATCATGAGTACATGAAATAGCTCCTTGATAGTGGGAGGCCTTTGAACCTTGCTGACAATGACATAACAAGATCCAATGGCTAGAAATGGAAATCAGACAACTTGACTTCAAAGTAGCTGAAATTTCACAAAAGATGACATTTCAGAGAAATGACAGCGATTAAATACTTCAACAACTTAGCTTTACTAAGACGTTGAGCTTGTAAAGTGAGCTTAGATATATTTCTCCAAAACAGAATTAATTTCTTTTTGGAAGAAATTCCTTGGCTTGTGATCATGGTATGAAAGGAAGAGTAAGGCTGGAGAATCTTTCTGGGTTTAAACTCTTTGGAATGGATTAGTATCAGTCATGTCTTTTATTTCTGAGCCCCAGGGAAACCAAGACTTCCATGCATATCTATCTCACGCGCTGTAGTTCTGCATTAAGATAAGGATTACCAATTTTATGCTTTGGGATTTGTCAAAATGCCTGTAAAGAATTGAAAATAACAGTTTTTCCTCAACACTTTATTTGATGCCAAGGGGGCAAGGGTTCTTACCTCCCTCAGATGCAACAGGGTTCAGCTATGAGGAAGGGTAACACATGGAGAACTACAAAACTCTGAGCCTCCCAACTAGTATGCTTTATAAATAAATAATTGGCTTTGGTGCAGGGAAATAAATTTCCTTGTCAGTGAGAATAACACAAATCTTCATTTTCACAATTCTGACTCAAAATGAGTCATTCTACTCTCTCCATGTCCTTGTCACTGCAGAAAACTCACTTCATTATTACATGTGGTAAACATTTATTTTCTGAGTACTGAAATACTTGGTCTTGCCTGATGATCTGTAATATAAAGATCAAACAAGGTGTTCTCATAGACTACTGGTCTTTGACCTAATTAATTAATTTAATTTAAATTAATTAAAAGTAGTTTAATTTAATTTTTTTTTATTACATTTACTGTCTGGCCAGTGTAAGCAAACAGTGAGATATATATAAATAATATCTACAGATATATATATATATATGCAGATATGACTAATGTGCCTAAATAGAGCAATTTTACTAACATAGCCTTCCTTTTCCTTGTGCTACTAAAATATGATCAGATTTCTGTAAGTGCTATTATTGATCAATTTCTTATCATTTTTATGTTCCTATAGCACTTAGAAACTCAGAATCCAAACCAATAAAAACATTTTTGTCATTTCCTGCATTGGACCAAATGACTCAGTTATTTCTAAGACGGATACTAAGGATGATAATAATATTTTTCCCATGTAAAAAAACCACCTTTAAATATATTTTAACTGTGTGAAAACAATTTCCATCATTTTATGTACAAATCTAGTATTCCAGCACCTAGATTTAAAAAAAAAAAAAAGTCTAGGACACAGAAATAACATTTATGTTACAGATGTTTACTTCTACTGTGAAAAAAAAAGTCTGTATTTCAAAATTTTATGAAAACTAAGTAGTCCCAAAAGTCTATAGCTGCTTAGATAAACTGAGATGCAAGTTTTCTGAGTGACTTCCGGGGGAACCTTGCCAGCTGTGCCTCTGAGAAGTCTCGTCCTTGCAGACTGCTCTGGAGTCTTCCAATCTCGTTAAGTCCCAGCTTCACAGCAAAGAATCTAGAAACAGGGAGATGTGATTTATGCAGAGTTTCTCAGTGGTCCCAGGTTGCCTTTTGTGAAGGTGAGAGACGAGCTGTGTGGCTAGAGCCTGGGTGCCCCAGTCAGAGAGACTCTGTTTAAATGGTGCTGCCTGAGGTTGTGGCCCCTGGAGTCACATCAGGCAGGTTGCCCAAGAGCTGGGTCACCAGCTCTCCCAGGCTGGCTGTCTCTGGGAAGATCTCAGGCAGAATGGATCTGATGTTTCCAGAATGCAGTGTTTCCCTTGAAAAACAAGGTACCCAAGAATTTCAGATTCACAGCTGCTGGCTCTCGTGTCACAGTATCCAGTGTGGGTCTCTCCCAGAGCTGTAGTACCACCTTACCCATAGTAATTGCAGGAGAGATTTTGTTCACCTTCTGTTGACTTCACTCGTATTTTGTCAAAGATGAGAGGTTTCAAATGAAACATTTAGGGTAATAGATGGGTTTTTATTTTAAATAAGAAAAAAAATGTGACTACATTTGTTAACTGAAGTCAAACAGAGCTGTGCTTTGGAAAAAATAGAGTGCATAGAAGAATAAGCACTCTGAAAAATTAGATTTTTTTTCACCTTAGAGTGGACTCTCAAAATTAATGAAAGCTTTTTACTTGAATCCCTCAGTTCTTCATCAGTTAAAGAGGGATAATGTCATCACCTCCCAAGGGTGCTGTGAAGATTTATTAGTTAATGTTTATGAAGCACTCAGATATCACAGTGATGATACCATAGGAAAGTCTGTCAAGATTATCAAGAAAGTAATAACTCCATCTTCAAAGCAGGTTTCCAACAACATGCAGTAAAAAGATGAGACATGAACCAAACAGTGAAAAAAGTATAAACTGTTTCTGAGCAAATCCCACTCACTGAATGTATTTAGCAAGGCATTCTAATGTTTTGGGTTGGGTTTTTTTAATGTAAATAAGAATTTAAACTGGGGAAAATGGAATCTGAATAAGTTTGCCCACACAGAAATTATGGCATTTCTTAAATTCTGAGTGCTTACTATGCAACCTCCACAAAGCTCTTCTAAAGCTGAATTATTGCATAATCTCTCAGAGACCAAAAGACATTGTTAGCTGTGTTTTACCATATATATTTAATGTATTTAAAGTATCACACATCCAATCATGTGTTTAAATTTCTATGTCTACCTAAATGAGAATCTAGCTACTAAGCTCTACAGTGAACCTTCTTTCAGCAAGTAGTTTTATTAACCAAAAGCTTAGCTCTAGTAACCTGTCCCAGGAAATATGACCAACCACAAGCTTAAATTGAAAGAAAAGTACCTACAAAAAGTGTGAGCATGTGCAAAGGTCTTCAAGTCTTTTACTGACAGTGTGAGATTTTACTGACTTCTCTCTTTGTATAATTGGTCCCATTTGAATTGGTTAAATGTATCACCAGTAAAATTTTGAAGTACTTGGTCTTGGGTCAGACTCAAGCATAGGATATGGTAATTTTGTTAGCAAAAAAAACCTCTAAAATTAAGTTACAGTCATAAATCACAAAAGCAGTGCTCAGGATTCACTGTCTCAGCCATCGACGACTTCTTTCTGAGCGGAGCATCAGCTGAAACACCTGAACTGGGAATGCGTGCAGGAACCCAACGAGAGGTACTGAATTCTCATACAGGCAGGCCAGCTCAGCTCATCAAGCATTACATTTCACAAAGGAAAAGGTAAGTGATCACCTGGTTAACAGCATCTTGTCTTGGCTCCTGACTTGTGCATCCTGCTGAGCTTTGAGCTCCACAACAGCTAAAAATCTGTTATGCTGAGGGTGGACACTGCCTTTTGGACAGGCAGCAAGTTCTACCTCACTACTTTTTTCAAATGCATGCCAGGCCAGAAGCCCACGCTCCTCAGGGTGGCAAAAAGTCATTAGCCAGCTACAGTCACAGTGATCCTCTGAACTGGACAGGTATAATGCATAATGAGAGCTGTGCGTCTATGCTGGACAATGTTAAATCAGTGCTGTATTGATGAAACATTATATTTATGTCTTCAGTACTTGATACTGAGGTATACAACGTACAAGTGAGCTAATTTGAACTACTTGAAAACCCTTCATGTGAAACCATTTCAGAGTTTGCATAGGAAGTAAAAATTAAACAAAAAAAAAAAAAAGAAGAAAGGAAAAAAAAAGAAACCATGCTTCTCATCTCTGGAATGAGTCCAGGTTGACTTTATTTTTTGAAAAAAAATGAAAAGACAGAATATGACTTGTTACTTTAATGCCTGAGGAGTGTGATAGTGACACTGAAACATAGATGAGTGAAAAGCAACTGCCCCAATTGCTCAGTTGCTCCGTCATGTCCCAGTTAGACATGAGACATTGAATAAGTTATCTTGTCATATCAGCTGAATTGGAAAAGACAGAAATAAAGTAGGTTTTTTCATGCTTTTAAAGGCAGAGGAATCAGGAATGCTTTGCTGATCCTTTCGGCAATCCCACATTAACACCAGGCAGCCATGTGTCGGGGTGACTCCTGCTCTCAAAAGCATGCTTATGTTCACGGGCAATTTCAAAATATTTCACAAAGGTATCTCTGAGTTTACCTGAAACCTACCATTGAGTTCCTTTTCCCCAAACTCAAACTTCATCAGAGGGATGAATCTATTCATTGCAATTTACATGGACTAAGCCAAACACACTTCTTTCTGCAAAGGAATCTATTTCAGCCACTTTTACCCAAGCCCATATTTGACCATTGTGTTATTTAAAACCTCAAGTTGAGTACAAACAACTAAAAAGCTAAGCCACCAGTGATTTGCACTAAGTTTTTTAATCAGCATATGCTATTATTCTTGATTTATTAACATAGAGGTTATGACTATTTTAATAACACACTTTCTAGAGGTAACTGAGTTAGAATAAAAGATGAATGGAGACTATTTGCATTGTTCACCAGGCCTGGTAAGTTTTTTATTTCTTAACCAGTGTTAAAACTTTCATCTGATTTAAGTCAGGCTTCCCAGCAGCACAATGTGCAGATTTCAAACACTACATCTCGGGGGGTGGGGCGGGGGAGTGGGTGGGGGAACTCACACAAATGAGCTAATTGACTTAATATCAATGAAGACTTGATTTGTTACCAGTCAAAACCTGTATCGTTTCAGTAAATTTTTGTACCTCACAGACAGACACTTTGCTATATGAAAATATCACATTTCTAGTCAACATGTAGGAGAGTGGATGACTGCAATGAAAACAAGGAGACCAAAAACACTCATAAATTTGACTGAAGTATGATTTCCTGATCCAAAATTGGCAAAATTTATTTTGCCAAGAAAAAAAAAATATATATACAATTTAAGAAAGTGAAACTTCCCAACACTTAAGGATAGTAGAAAGAGATTCATACTGACCTGCATTGTAAATTTACATTCTCTCTAGGTTCCCTGTACAGAGAATGGAAATAATCAGAGCATTTTAGGGAGCATAAAAACATGCTGCTCTGAATCATTAAGAAAAACTAAGTCTCCCTCCATTGACCACAGAGTGAGTGGTCTCCTACTTCAGTCATTAAGCTGGGTACTGAAAGCTTAGACTGTACAAATGAAAAAGGTTAAACAGAGTTACCAGCTGAAAGAGAGCTAAACACATCATTGTACACCAAAATTTCAGCTTTCACTTCTCCAGAAGTAAGTTACTTTTATTTTGACCTGAATTAATGCAAGTTTCTTCCTGTTTATTTTCACTTATCTTTCAATCCACAAAGCAAAACCTATTGTTTTTCCACCTGTATTGATATAATTTCCCTAACAACTATATGGAACTACAGTGGCAGCAGTGCACTGCATCCTCACCTTACCAGCAATTTAGCAAAGGCTCCCATAAGGCTTCCCTGGCATTATGATTTTTCACTTTTGCTTAGAAGAAGAATACATTTAGATTTAAAAGATACATTCTGACCTCATTTATATCAACAAAGTTGATCAATTACTGCAAACTTAGTGACCTTGGTAACATACAGACGTATGGAAGTGGTCTCCATTCAAAAAATAGCAGAGGCACACTCTGCACAGAGCTTCCCAACCAGATATGCCAGCCTTATTTATATTAGCATAAAATGCAGTAGGATTTACTGGTCTGTAATTTGGCTTTATAAATGACACTGAGGAATAGATAAGAAATAAAACTGAGAAGTCAGCAAAATGCATTTTAAATAAAGGAAATACTGTGCTTTTCAAAGCAATATTATAAGCAGCAGAATGGCAAAAAAAAATCTATAAGCAATTGAAAAATAACCTTCCTGGAAAGATTTAAATACAATTCTGTAATGCTACAGGCAGCTTATTATTGCTTCAGGGAAGCAATGCACAATATACATGTTCCATGTATACTAGAAGCTCCATTATTATGAATAGGATTTATCCATAAAACTATCCATCATCAAAACATAAACTGGAAAAAAAGGGATGGAAAAATGTTACGGGTTTTTTTCATTGGTCAAAACACAAAGACAATGTCTGTCCTACAGGATATCACCCTTAGGACACAAACGTAAACAACATAAATAACAGGTCTTGCCCCACCGTTTATTAATTCCAGCTTTCCTCAGCACAGTGTTTGAATGTATGCAGGTAAGACAGAAGATTACTCCCAAGCATCCATGCTCTTAACCCTTTTTTGCCCTTTCACTGACATGGGAAAGAAAACAAGTGTTTATTCTCCATATCTCAAAGCTGAGTTTATTCTTCTTTCCCTTTTCTCTAGGTGCCTCTAAATTCTGTTGTAAAAGCTGTCTCTTTGTGTTTACTTTCCCATCATAGTTCATCAACACTCACACACAAAAATAATTATGCTGTTAAAAAAAGAGTCTGGTGATTCTGGCATTTCATCCTGTGTTGATTGCTACCTGCAGTATTTAAAAATGTGGGTAATGTCCTCATGACTAACAAAATAATTTACTAAAAAGAAAAATAAAATGTGCAGTAATGAAAAGGAAATAAAATGGACATCTGAATGTTGGGCTTCTAGTTCTTCATCAAAGAACTAAAGGGAATGAACAGAAAAGGCAATATCCTCCAAAACAGAAAAGGCCATGTACAATCCATTCTTCTCTCTGCCTCTCAGAGAAAAATATTCTGTGTCTGTATAGTTGATTAAAGGGCACTTCTACTGGTCCTATTAAGTCTAAACTCTTCAGTATGGTAGACCTGCAAGAGCAGCTTTATATGACAGCATCCTCCACAGTACACGAGAACTTGCGGGTCCAAGGATGCCCAGCGTCTTTGTGTGCGTTAGGCCTGTCCCGCAGGCAGTCTGCAGGCTGTGTACCAAGAAAGCCATGCAGATGGAAAGCTTGCAGGAGGCAAATCACGCTGTGTTTACATCTGTCCTGGGATGCTGCTCTTTCAGAAGCGTAGAGACACGGCCATTGAGTCACTTCCCTGTAAATGAACCATTTTCTTACAATGAACAGTTTGGATATTAAAGTAGCAGTGTACCATTTACTAAAGGTGAAGTAATATCAATGTCAATTACAATGTTAAAAGAACTTTTTTTTAAAGAAAAGAGACTGTGAGGGAATATAGCAGCTAACCACTTCAAGATGCTGAGAAATTTTCTGAGGAAGTGAGATTTTTCAATGAGTGTCCTGGTTTCAGCTAAGCTTGGTTTCAGTTAAACCATAACAGCAAGTAGACATGGATTAACTGAAATTATTTTTATCAGCAACTAAAGCAAATAAATCCAGGCAAAATGCCCCTAATCACAGAGTCACAAGCACAGTATAAAAGATACAATCCCACTAGAAACTGCCTCACAGCTCCAGAACTGTCTGTTCTGTAAAACATGAGCAAGGACAGACCTCTGGAATAAAAACTAAAGTCATGTTAACATTGCTTCGGTTGAATGAAACCTCGAACAGAAAGCAAGAAGAGAGGATGAACAGCTGTGGAGGCGCTCCTGCAACATGCAACCAGAAAGGTCCTTCCTGCAATGGACAGTATCAGTGCCATTGTGCCATCGTTATTCCCCCTTTTAATCTCTTCCTAAAAATTCCTGTAGTCACTCTCCCTGAGCAGGATAGCTAGGACTGCCCATAGCACAATTAAAAAAGGAAGAAGAAAACTGAATTTGCAGATTGCTTTACAAAAAAAAAAAAATCATAGGGTTCATATTCACCCTCTAAAAGAACAATGAAAGACAAGAGCAGGACTCCTACTAACTCCAGTTTATGCTAAATCAGAACTCTGTATTTTTGCAGTGTATAATTATAAATTTGTTCATATGCCATAATGATGGCTCCATGCAACATTTTAATTATAATATTTTATTTATACACACAGTACTGTAAATGCTTTGGCTTCAAATTGTTGGCATTAAAAAATCTCAAATAAAAACATAACATGCTTTCCAAATATCGCCAAAATATCTATTGGTTTGTGGGCCATATGCTGAACTAATTGAGAATTGCAATTATCTATTCCATTTTAACTGATTTCTTGCATGAAGAGCAGATTTTCAGGTAAAATATCTTATTTTTCCTGAGAAATACAAGCCTGCAGCGAAGCTGTTGTAGAGGGAGTCAGCTTACAACAGAAGTACTTGTTTTGGAAATTCCATTACAAAGATTTATTGGGGCTATACTGTGATTGCCCCACATGTGTTAATTTCTGAGCTCCTTCAAATGCTGCCATGCTCTTACCCTGGACACCATTCCTCATTGTATACTATGGACAGATGTTTTCAGGACGTACAGCTTTCCCCCACAGCAACATTGTATTTACAACATAATATTGGGAAGTATGACTACATCCAGGGTTTGCCATACATGGACTTCACTACAATATACAAAAGAGTCTTCTGATGAAGATTGATGCTTTTTAATAGAAAAAAAAAATATTTGCTGAAGTGTATCTTTTTAGAAATCACATCTTTTCTATTTTCATATAGATCTAATGTTTTAAAATACAAGGAAAAACATTCTTCGTGTTCTACATGGTAGCCCTATACATAGGTACAAAAATATACTGAAATCTCTTGAAGCCATAGTGTAAGAAAAAGTACATTGTTCCTGAAATATTAATTTCCTTTGAGAAACAGATAATGAAAATACTTTAAAATGGCTTAAATTTATAAGCTTTTCAAAAAGCATGAGAAGATAAGAAAATTTAAAATAAGGAGGAATAATTCTTTTCCTCCATTAAAATTAAGCAGCAGCCTATCAAAATATTTTTTTTCTCCATACTAAGGTGTGAAACAGCTATCGCCATGAAGATAGAGTTGTTGAATATGGGTTAAGGTAGACAGGCATGAGAGAGTACATCCTCTGTCTTGTCTTACTTTGAGACAGATTCATAGAGAGGAAATGATGGGTATCCACTGGCCAGGTCTCATACTGCTGATTGGTGCCTGGGTGTGTGGTAGCCGTCCACAGGAAACTCATCAAAAACCTGCAGAATATTCTCCAGCTTACACTGTTTCAACTTATTAGTATCACTGACCTTCAGATAGCTTTGTGAAGCATTTAGCAAGGGTGTACAAAAATTGCTTCACAGGGGAAACCATCTTGGCGTTGTGCTGGCTCCAAACCCATGTGCCCTGAAGGAAAGCATCTGTGAGTTACCCTTGTTTCTTCCTATGCTCTTCTGCTTTTAAAAGGTTTCTGCTGAAGATAAGAGGTTTAACCAAAGGATTAGCTTGTGTTCCAGACTCTGCTTTTCTTCTCACAGGTTCCTACTATGAGTTGCAATATGTGAATTGCATGGGATGTAGGTCCTAGGAACAGCCTGCCACCTTGGGCAGCCTCACAGCATACAGTGAAAGCTCATGCCTGCCTTTTTTTAAACCATTTTCTTCCCTTATCCCTTAAGCAAATCAATAGTCCTTCTACAATTTTTTTACTAACTCCAGTGTATGTGTTTTCTGTGTTGCTGACTTATGTTTTCAGGTAGAAGTAATGTATTAGAACTGCATTATAAAGTTACACTTAATAAACCAATGCAAATAGTTTCCTAAATAACTGTTTTTACAGAGAACTTTGGCAGCTCCTATTAGAGATATATTTTGTTACTGTGAAGCTTCTGGTTTCATTTCTGGCAGAAGAAGGAATCAAACTAATGTGCTATTAAAATAAATTGAGCAACATGCTAATTATTGCCAGAAACAAATTAGTGAAACCAGATTGTGTTAATTTAAATCAGATAAATAAGTACTTTCTCTTATATGTGACTGTTTTCTGTTGTTGTGAAGACAGACTTTGAAAATAATCACGACAATGCCATTTGACAACTACCTTACACTTGCTAGCAAAATGACTGATTCAGTTCCTACCACTGTTCCCTCTTGTACTAAATACAATTGGCCTGGTATGACAAAGCACTTCCAAAGGATATAGAGTAGGACATGGGAAGCATAAAAATTAAGCTTCCCAACATTTCCTGCACCTTAACTGTAATCTTGTAACAGATTTTCTGAGCCAGGTATATAGTAGTATCTACAGCAACTTTCATCTGTTTCCATTAAACTTTACTGTGAGAATACAAATGGCCAAATGAGCAAGGATAACCAGCACAAAGTTTACACAATGCCTCTGTAGTGCCGCAGTATCTGCATGAAGATCTGGCTTCTGGTGGGCATTTTTACCTATTTATAGGAATTTATATAAGAGACAGATTGAGTTAATTATTTACAGAATTGAAAAACAAATTCCTCAATTCTTCCTCCAGGGTGCCTAACAAGGAATCTGGCTATGCTGTCACCTGGATTTTCAAATCCGATTGTCAAAGGTGTCTGAATGATTTAGAAGCTTATGTCCCATTTTCAGAAGCAAATTATGTGCTTGCTAACTCACCTTTGACTGTTGAAAAAAGTCAGGTTTTTTTCCTGTACCATGCCAGGTTTTAGGTTGGTTATTTTCTGTTGGGTTTGGAGCTCTTTTTAAGAAAAATTTAAATGTTCTGCAGAACCTGCAGATTTTCTTCTTATTCAAACAATGGCATAAAAAACTTAAAGTACTAACTAGCACATACTGTCTAGGAAGTTGTTAGTAGGACAAACTAGCACTGAATGTCCACATCAACAGACAGTGACCTTACTCAGGTCACCAGAACACTTCTGCTCAGCATTTTAAGATACTGGGTCACACCCAGGACACTGCAGGTTGCTGTGATTGGCTCCATTCTGATGTTTGGACAAACAATTCATGAAATTTCCTGCAGAGGCCTGGAATCTGTTTGGGTTGCACATCCTTCTTCTGAAAGTAAAAGCCTCAGGAAATCTGCTGCATTGTTTGCAACACAGCTAAAACAAAAGCAAGGGTACATGTTTTCGCATGTTTTCCCTCTGACTTTCATTTAGCAATATTTGAAAGTTTTTGATTAGTTTTCATTGTTCTCAGCAAATAGCACTTGGCTGGCTTTTTAACCATGCTTCTTATACTGACGATGGCTATTTTTCCAGGTAGCATATAAAAGTTGATTCTCATTTTCTCATTACACTTAGTTGTGCTTTTTACAAATTGTTAGTGGCTTGGGGTCTTTTATTTTCCTTGCTTGTTTTTAAGTTGAATGGAAGTACCTCATTCAAGCCTAGCTTACAGAAGAGCAGATTCTGTTGGTTATTTTGACGAAGATGGTGCTCTTTCTTAGGAAAGGGGCATCACTGGTGTAGGCCCCTGCATCAGTTTGCTTGGCAAGGGTCCTCTGCACCGCAGGGCTTTAGCCGAGAGAAGCAGACCCTCTCCTTGACTCCTGCACAATGCACTGGAAGTCTCTGTGTTCCTGCATTTGATAGACGAGGGAGAAAGGCAGTATAAAGCCAATCATAAGGCCCCAGCATTTTGGCTGCCTGCAAAAGATTTTTCTCGTCCTGCTGAAAAGCAGGCAGGCAGCTAGTTTGTTGATTGTCACTTACTCCTCATTTAATCCATGGAACATCTACATTTACAATTTGGGACAAGTTTACTAGCCTAAATGATTGCAAAACTTTTTCTTAATCAATAACAGACACGTCTGGTAATTTGACTAACTGTATCTATTCCAAAAATTTTATTTCCAAAGGCCCCCACGCCCACAGTAAAGGCAGCCACCCAAATTCAGTAAGGGTAGACTGCCAAAAAAAGTGGCTTATCACAACAGTTGCATAGGGGAAATTTGTATAGTGTTACTTTTCTGCCGTGAGTGATTTCCAGCTAGGTTTAGTTACAAGAAATAAGGAGATATTTCTTTGAATTAGCTGAACAGGATCTGGATGATCCATCAGCTAAGTTCTACTTAGATCTCCCTGGCATCTTTCTCAGTTGAATCCACTAATGTTTTTGAAGTTTTCTCCCTGCTTCAATTTACCTCCCCACTACTGACAAACTCAATCTTTCAATACTCTCAAATAAAGTCTTAGAAAAACTGTAAGGTTTGATTTTTTGCATGTGAGTTTTCTCTTCTTGTCCTCCCTCTAATTTAGACCTTGTACTTTTAAGCTCCATTCTACACCAAAATGCCTAGAAATACTCAAAAAAAAAGAGATTATTACATACCTCTGTGTAATTATTTAATTCCTAATAATCCTGTCATTTTTAATACTGTGAGTTACTGGTAATTGTTGGAATTATTATGCATTTACAATATGGCCCATGCTATATTTTAATATTTTGAAGCAAGTTTAACAAGTGCAAAGACTCTAACATAGAAAATATGGGCCAAACTTTTATATAAATGATCTTTTGATCCTATAGCTCACATTCAATAGCCAATTTTCAGGTAACTTTCTTTGGAATATTAAGCTCTTTCCAGATATCTGAAGGGTAATGTCCAATATTTCAGGTAGGAAAAATAGCTTTTCTTCTCTTGTTACGTGACGAGAGAAATCAACACTCCCTAGTGAACTTTGAAAAAGCAGTCATTTAGACAAAAGTGCTGTTTCTTGCACATCTTCCAGGATTTTTATCCTGTCTTAATTTAAAAAGTAATTAAGGAATCATTTTTCTCAGTCAGATGTCCATCTGCTTCTACTGTGACTGCTTATTGTAAATCACAAGCCACTGTTGGCTATTTCTTCTATCAGAAACACATTGTTGTTACATCAGACAAAGAGCAATCTGCCGTAGAAATCTACCAGAAATTCCACAAACACTGAATAAATATAAGCAGTATGGAACACAGCAGGAGAAAATTAACTCTAGAAAAATAAAGCATTTTGGTTCACTACCAATACCATTTAGCAACAGCTAAAATTGGGTTAAGGCATTTTAAACTAAACTGAATGTGCACACTCCCTTGTAAATAGAAAGCTTAAGAATTTTTGTCTGTGAATTTCAGACTAATTTAAAATGAAAATGTGAAATAGGGTGAAGATAGTAGAAAGCTCAGAAACAATCGGCATACATAAGGTTGCAAGGCCCTGCCATTTGACAAGTAGTTGCACATAAGGAGAGAAGAATATAAGACTATTTTTTACTCTCACTACAGTTATTAAGCTGAGAGAAAGTAATGGCAGTGGACAGTGATAGAGACAGAGTAAATGGAAAAGTTACAAATTCCATTTTTATGTCCAAATTATGGGACTACTAAGGCTTCTATTAAGAACTATCAGGCAGAGACAAGCAGACAATTGGAAAATTGATTGAGTCATCCACATGAAAGACTTGGCAATACAATAGCTGACAATACAATAGCTGACAACTCTGAAACAGCTTTTAGAATTTTAGATTTCTCCAACAAAATTGTAAAACTATACTTTTAAAAGGGCGTGTATATGTTTGGGTTTTGGTTTTGTGTGGTTTAATTCCCTCATTTGTGACCAAGGATTTTCACAGACTCATAATGTCTAGATTTGGTTTTGAGAGATCCTTTTCAAAATTTATGCTTGGTTCTCACCTTACAAATTCTCACAGAAATACAGATCTGTATGTAAAAATCCCATTAGGGACTGCACAGATAGCAATGGTAGAGCAACGTATGCATAAATGAAAGCTTGTTCATGTGCAAATGGAGACTTCATTATGGCCACCTTTAAAAACGTGACCATGCAATATACTTTCTGATGCTGGTCATAGTCATCATCACATCTTCAAACAGACTAACTCCTGTCAAAATTGAAGCATTTTCTCCTCAGAATAGATGATATCACAAATTAAGTTCTTTTCTGCAAAAGGTTTTTTAGGAAAAAAAAAAAAAAAAAGGACTACAAATGCATACATCTAGATTTTTAAGATTCTAAATAAACAGTATATTTACTTTTTCATCACAGACTCTTTTGAAGATTTCCATTTCCACAAGTCAGGAATTATGAACAAGGAGTAAGTACTGTACTTCAATGTTTTCCAGGCTCTTTGGCACTCTCTACTTAGCTGTTACTGCATTTGATTATTGATGTTAATTTTATGCTTCACTCATGCTAAAGGTTATGTGGTTATGTGACAGTCTCACAGTCATCCCAAATCTTCTGTAATCTATTACTGCCTTCTACTTTTGTCATTTCTAAAACCATCCTCTTCTGCTTTATCTCCTAGTTCTCAAATCACTCCTCCAGGATGATTTCTGAAGGGTGTCCTTAACTCCACTACACTTATCTCCAGTATTCAATATATAAACCTCATCCATCTTTCCAGCAGAGCATTTCAGGGATTTTAAAGAAGGCTGAAGAACCATCAGCCTGATGCTAGTCATACAATGCTACTGCCAGTGCTGATGGGAATTGCAGGGAGGCAGTGAAGCCAGGAACAAATTATACATATGCAACCTTTAGCAGACGACAAGAGAAAGGGAGACCTAAGAATCTTCGGATACCTGGGAAGACTCTGTAGGACTCCAGAGTTAGCTTGTAGGAACTTCTAGTAGTAATAATGTGGATAGGCAACAAAGTCTAGGCTTGATTTTGAAGCCAGCCAGTCTATTTTAGACTGAATGCATGGCCAGAGTTATTTATGCAAGGTCATATGGGGTTTCAGTAGCACGTCCCAGTAAGGAATGCAAGGTTGCCAAATCCCACTCTGATGTCCTTCACTAAGAAACACTGCTTCCTGTGTTTCTTTTCAACAGGGACATTTGAAGATAAGTTTTTTCAAAGCAGTTCCAGAGTCATATACTAGTGGATAGCTCTAAGAATATGTTTTAAATAACCTGGAGCAAATTGATTTTTCCTTTGGTAATAAATGGACTTTAAAATATTATTGTGTCACAAATCATTCCTGAAATTATTTCTCTTGTGTAAGTATCCAAAGTGAACCACTCATCTGGGAGATAGAGTCAATAACTTTTCACTTTCTTTATGTGTTTCTATTTTTTTTTTGCCTTGCATATTTCTCTGAATTTACAGCTGCCCCCTGCAAAAAAAATATTAAGACAGAACTGAGAGGCAAAGGCTGAAAGAGACTTCTGTTTTTGCTGTTGAGACAATTTCTTCAAAGGAAATCAAATTCTTTAATAAGGTGACCCATCTTTCTTCTACTTTGAGACATCTTGCCTCTTACCCATAGTGAGTATTTGAACTTCAGCTCAGGCTACCTCACTTACACCAGTTACACTGGTGTTGCAACATCGTTCCACTGCAATCTGTCTTCATTTTAGGGTGGCTTTGTTTCCAGGTAGCCTCACAAAATCACTGTCTGTTACAAGCCCCACCCTTTCCTCCTCAATAGTGAACATCTTAACAGCATATTGACTGCCTGGAAGTGCTGTGTGCTGCATCAGGATTCAACAGCACACACAGAAAGGAAATATTCAGCACTGAAAAGTATTCCCTTTGCTGCAGACCAATTCAGTTATAAGGAACAGAGCAACTCAAATGCTGGAATGTATTTTTTGTTTCAAAACATACTTTAGGTAATTGAGTAATTACTGAAATTGACAATGGGAAACAACTCCCCAGGTTAGTCTTTGGTTTTAGATCTTTGTGACTCAGACTTTTCATAGTTTTACCTCCTTTCTCCTTTATATTTCTCCTGCTCTACCTTCATCACATTGCCTCTTCTCCATCGATTTTGTCATGTTTCCTCCAGTGCTCCCAAATGACAGAAGCCACCACATAGGGTCCATTCATTTAACAGGTCCTCTGACTACTAACATGAAAACATATTTTCAAAAGTTGGAAAGCTTTCATTTGCTGTGATATATAAGTGGACAAATCACAGAATAGTTAAAGTTGGAAGGGACCTCTGGAGGTCATCTAGTCCAGCCATCCTGCTCAAGCAGGATCAGCTAGAACAGGTTGCACAGGACTGTCTCCAGTTGAGTTCTGAGTATCTCCAAGGATGGAGAGTCCACAATGTCTCTGGGCAAACTGTGCTACTGGTTGACCATTCACTCATTTACTTTAATACCCCTGACATTCCCAGAGTGGGAGTGAGTGTGTGTGTTTGGATAGAGGAGTCCACCCTGTTACTGGTGTAGGAGCTCTGTAGTTCAGAGGGCAGTAAAAGCTGAGCCCCTAATTTTGCTTCAAGTTTTGAAATTTGCTAACCAGTAGTTTTCTCCCAGGGACACACCCACATTTCACTTTTTTTCATCTGTTGACTTCAGGTAGAACTGAAATTCACAGGGAACATAAGGGAGGCCATGTAATTTCTTAGTTAGACACTCACAAAACTCTCAGATTTTGCATGTCGCAGAGGCTACGACTGAAGCTGTATTTCAGAAGATGTTATTTTCAGCAGCAGCAAGAGGTTGTGGTTAAGGGAGGAGGGGGACTTGTTGGGGTTTCTTTAAGCTACGGCACTCTTTTCTTCCAGCTTGGGTCCATCAGTCAGGATCACCTCATGACATTTCCACAAAGAGTAGGGGACCTGCAGCTTCTGCTTACCACCCCAATAGAAACAATAAGGATCCGTGAAAAAGTTGGTTTTTTTTTTTTCTGTAGAAAAGCTTGCTCTGTACCTCATTTTCTGTTGTGGTTATTTTTAATCACTGCAGACACCACGAAAATGTTACTGCAGAAACACCCTGTAACTACCAGATCTTGTAAAGAAAGAGCTAACTTAGCTTAAACTAGTTAGCTCACTACAGAGAGTAACATACCCACAGCAGCTCACGGCTCAATAAAACTATCCACTGGAGTATTTACCCCCATGAGCAGGCAAGGATTGCAGCTCTCAATTTAAAACTAGCTTTAGGGGATGCACCTTGGCTGCAGTCCCTTGAGTAACAAAATTTAAGATATGCAGTTAGGTTTTATACATGCTGTGGAGGGCCGAATTTGTGGGTGTGCACGAGCACTAAGATAATAGCCTAGCACAAGTTCATGTTCTGGCAGGTAACTCTGGTCAACTCTTTACAGTAAAAGAAAAGTTGCGTATATAATAGCCAATACCACTCTGAAAAATTATGCCTATGCTGCACTTGCAGATATTTTTCTTTTTCGGCTGGAGAAAGGAAGACTTTTTCAAGTTTCAGTGCTCAGGTGTAGCTAAACGAGAAGATTTCATAAATACTCATCTTCTGAGCTACCACAGAAAATATAATGTATGTTTTAGGAAGTTAGACTTCACAGGGCACTGGACTTAGGAATAAGAAGCAGCAAATCTGATTTAGAAAATTAAGAACAGTTCCTGAGTTCTTGCCAGGTTTATCAGATATGTACTTTCCTGTAGCTTTTATAGATGTCAGATATAGAATCATAGAATAGTTTGGGTTGCAAGTGACCTTCAAAGGTCATCTAGCCCAACCCCCCTGCAAGAAGCAGGGACATCTCCAACCAGATCAGGTTGCTCAGAGCCTCATCCAACCTGGCCTTGAATGTTTCCAGGGATGGGGCATCAACCACCAATCTGGGCAACCTGTTCCAGTGCTTCACCACCCACATTGTAAAAAATTTTTTCCTTACATCTAGTCCGAAGCGACCTTCTTCTATTTTAAAACCATTACCCCTTGTCCTATCACAACAGGCCCTGCTAAAGAGTTTCTCCCCATCTTTCCTGTAAGTCCCCTTCAGCTCTTCCTCCTGGCTTAGCTACTGTTTTAAGACTGACTGGCCAGTGGCAAGACTCACCCAACTTGAGTTTATCACTTTGAAAGTGTTTTAAAAAAAAACAGGAAAATATGATAATATATGAATTTGGACCATGACACAGCATTCTATAAATAGAGAAATTTAGTAATCACTGAATGAACTAC
This sequence comes from Chlamydotis macqueenii, assembly GCF_036417535.1. Lineage (NCBI taxonomy): Eukaryota > Metazoa > Chordata > Aves > Otidiformes > Otididae > Chlamydotis > Chlamydotis macqueenii. The sequence continues at coordinate 70,011,086 of NC_141559.1, forward strand.
TGTAGTCCCTAGATCTGCTGGCAGTAAAACACATGCCTGTGACCCTGGCCAGTATAATTTTTGTGGAAAAAAAAAACCCCATGTGTGTAAATTCATTTAGCATTTGTAGTATCAGAGTTATAGTCAGTAAAATAATACAAAAGCACATAAGAGGTGCACATGCTTTTCTCTCCTACCATAAGAAAAACAAAACCACTTATTCCCTCTCACTTGGAAATCAATGGGAAATAAATACCTAAATACCTGTTGTGGTTTAACACCAGTCAACAACTAAGCCTCACACAGCCACTCGCTCACTTCCCTCCGGTGGGATGGTGGAGAAAATCAGAAAAGTAAAAATGAGAAAACTCATGAGTTGAGATAAAGGCAGTTTAACAGGTAAAGTAACAGCTACACATGCAAGTAAAGCAAAACAAGGAATTTATTAACTCCTTCCCCTCGGCAGGCAGGTGTTCAGCCATCTCCAGGAAAGCAGGGCTCCATCACGCTTAACGATTACTTGGGAAGACAAACACCATAACCCCAAACGTTCCCCACTTCCTTTTCTTCCCCCAGCTTTATATGCTGAGCCTGATGTCACATGGTAGGGGATATCCCTTTGGTCAGTTGGGGCTAACTGTCCCAGCTGTGTCCCCTCCCAGCTTCTTGTGCACCCCCAGCCTCCTCGCTGATGGGGTGGGGTGAGGGGCAGGAAAGGCCTTGACTCTGAGAGCCCTGCTCAGCAGTGACTAAAACAGCCCTGCATTATCAACACTGTTTCCAGCACAAATCCAAAACACAGCCACATATCAGCTACTGTGAAGAAAATTAACTCTACCCTAGCCAAACCCAGCACAATACCTTTAAATCCATGAGCTTAAACTATGTTAAAGTCAACATTCTTTTTCTTCCTCAAGGAAATTAATTTCCAAAGTCTCTCTAAACTTTGCCACAGTCTCTAGCACAAAAAGCAAAAGCATAACCCAGTATTCCTGATATCTTTAACTAACACCGTGAGGCAGAATAATGTCTAGAATGGTACTGTCTTTGTACATCATAAAATAACATCAAAGAGAATAAACAACCTTTGTGGTTCACCCTTCCATGTACTGCAGCTCTGTGGGTGCAGTGTAGTAATGGGGTTAACACAGAGTTTCTGGAACAATGCACTCATCCTCTTTTCTGTTTTTCATTTAATTTTCTCTGAAAGTTGACCAGAGGGAAAAAACATGTGGCTACTATTATCCTGTTCAAGGTCTTATAACAGCCATGCAATATATCACTTTTTAAAAATATTTTTTAAATTAACAAGTTGCCCTTGAGGCTAAGGACTCATGAAACCTCCCATGCTAGATAAAACCACCACTTTCGGTTTCAGCTACGGCCCCTGCTGCGACGGCTCTTTTGAAGTGCTCACAGGTAGGGGCAGCTTAGCAGAGAAATCCCTGCTGTTTTAAACCAAGGAGCCTGAACCCGGAGAGCTTCCTTTCTGCTTGTTCTGGAAAAACTCCTGCTGAGCTGCAGGCAGACGTATTCAAATAGGAGGGTGATAGGTACGTTAGAAATACTGCAATTGATTAAATTGCATTTTGCATGGGAAAGAGGCTCAAATTCAAGCTAAGGTCTTTGCACCTAACTGTAACATAGCCATAAACTGAATTTTAACCTGTGTTTTAAGGCCAGCGGCTTACCTTTGCTATGGAAGTGGATTTTTAACTACATCTGAGACTTAAGATGTTGCGGTATCACCTGCCTTTGAAGCAGGTAGAGAGATGTCTCTCTGCATTGACAAGCAAGTCTTTAAGTCAAGTTCCAACTGATCTACAGCAAATTTAAAGCCAATGCTTTAAGACAGTGGGTTTCTTTGTCTGTAGAGAGGAGCTTCAACCCCAGCTGAGTACTTCAAAGCCATAGATGCCACAGCTGGAACTAGAGCTAGAATTAAGATGCCAGCTTCAACACAGGCTCGGTTTTATGATCCAAAAGTTTCCAGCATCAGTTTTATGAATGTACACATTTTAATAAATTTGAAGTAATCTATACTACTAATTTGCAATTTTAAATATAGCTACACTCTAAAATATTATTTAGATGAAGTAGACATTTTAGCATTTGTGAATTATTTACATTTGTCAGAGGCCTTCCTTTCCAAAGGATCACAAATATACCGCCTGTAGTTTTTTAAGGAGCTGAAAGAAAGATTTGCCTTTATTAGCATGTCAGGTAGAACTGTTCCTATGATCAATCAAGGCCTCTGAAATATTTATACAATATACTGAGAAATGACTTCACAGCCTAGCCAAGTACAGCGTTCACTGCAAAAACTGCCAGTGCTACTATACAGAGACATAGCATTATTCTCTAGACTTTGTTCAGAAATAACCAAACCACTTCAAGCACACAGCTTGGTGCATGAAGGGAGAGCTAAGAGCAAGGCTGCAGCTTTTGCCACTGTGTAAGTGTGGCAAGGCGGGTGAGCACCACACCAGAGACGCTGCATTCAGGGGAAGCTCAGTTCATGCTAGGGAAAAGCACAGATTCTGTAATATTGTAAAAAAAAAGAACAAAAAAAATCCCTATGATACATTTTTAAATAGTATTTCCTAGATTAATCCACAGACTTCCCTGGGTTATCCCTGATCCACAGATAATCTAGTTCTGCTATTCTCTGTCTCCTGAGTTTGGAGTTTAAAGAGAGGATCTAGACGTGGGCAAAGGACACAAGAGGAAAACTCCCTGCTAGTCCATTGTCTACATGGGGTATTGAGCCAACAGGAATGGAAAAGTATATTAAGAAGAGGGTTTTTGGGGGCTGTCAATTTCATTTTTTAGTCATGGGGTTTATTTCCTCTGAAATGAAGCTCTACTTTTAAGAGCTTGCCCTTTTATTTTTAATGAAAAAGCCAAGTCAATAATTTACAGCCTTGCTGACAAAAAGGTCTCTTAAAAAATGCCTTAAGATTTCCTTGGTGAAGTAGCTTTATTTTACTTTCTCTTAATTATTTGCTGAGCAAAGCATTCTAGTTTATTTGGCTTTATTTATAAGTTTCCTCTCCTTCAGAAATAAAATGAGAGGAGGACAAAAAAAATAAAGAATGAGATTAAACCAGGAGGAAAAACTAAATTAAACTGGAGACAGCGCGATGCTTCCTAAGAGTCCTCTGTACATACTCATTACACCTCCCATTTCCTCCCTTCCTCCTCTGGGCAAGAGGCAATAATCCGTTTTACTAGCCCGCGATGAGAAGCAATGCAATGTTTGCTATCTGGCCAGTCTGGAATTACTCTCAATTAAGCTGCTGTATACCAGAGACATTGAAGGGTATCTCTTGTTCCATACTAGAGTTTACGTTTTGTCTACAGTTATGAAGCTTTTTCAGCCTTTTTAACAAGGGCAGTACAATGTCTTTGGAGGGATTATATGCTTGCCCTTTTCTTACTGTGTCTTAAAGTATAATAGAGAGCTATAGAGTAAATATAATGCTGCAATTAACTGGAGTGGCTCTGCTGATGTTATTAACCATGAACGTGTAACTCAAGCGGCTTCTGAACAGCTACAAAGGCCCAAGAGTGAAATACAGCTCTGTATTCACTTCATAGCCATCTGTTATTATCAAAGTATGTTGGATTTTCTAGTTAATGCTGAAAGTTTTAAAGTAAGACATCACCATGAGACATTGGAAAATGCTTTTATAGGCAGTACGTGATTAGGGGAGTGGGCAAAAATTCTAATACTTTGGTACTAAAACACTAGCATTTTTTTACTGTGTCACAGCAAAGGCATGCTTGTGATGCCGACTACCCATTTTTTCCCCAATGCAATATTCTTTTTCATTCTAATTCTTCATTTTGAGCGGTTTATGTACATCCAACATAACTATAGCCTGCATTAGGGAGGAGTGGAAAACATAGAGTTCAAAGCCATTATGGCTCTCCCTGCTCTGTGGTACACAGCCCAGCTTGTGCGAGTTGTCGTAGCCGTATTAAGGTCAACATTCCAGCAACTGGTAGAGCATCTGATGCTGCTGCGGTTTTGATCTGAACACGCTCATTATTTTCTTCTCATCTGCATTCCCTCGCATATTAAACATTTATATTTCAAAAATTGTATGCTTAAAATTTCACCTTTCAATTCACATGCAAGTGCTTAAGCAAGAACATTTTTGAGGTGCTTGTGCCATCTCTAGCCCCTGGGAAAACAAGACAGGAACCCTGGCAGGGAGAGAAAAGCATTAGCAGGCATCAATCCTTAAGCTTTTAGGACAGAATTTGAATTTCCTGATTTTTTTTGCTTCTTCCCTTGTTACACACAACATCACTCTAGTTCTATTTTTATAAATTGAAGATATTTCGGGACAAATTATTAAAACATGAAATTGGACACAATAGGGAGCTAATCACTCAAAGGAATCCAATAAACTAGGCAAGGTGGACCTCATAATTTTCCTTTTTAATAGTACTCTGGCCAAATATCTCAAGTACAACTGAGTATCCACGAGTGTCTATCAAGCCACTGTAGTCACACAGAAAGAACTGGGAGCCGAGATGAAAAAAGTCAGTAGAAGTGTGAATCCAGTTGCTGATGGGTGGGGAGTGGAAATAGGATTGTAGGGCATTGTTTAAATTTGGGACATAGTCAGATCTAGGACTGGAGTCTGAGAGTAAAGTAACCAGAGTTTATTTCTTCCAGGACTCTGCAAGGCATGTGCACTTAGATTAAGGCTGTTGCTTCTGCAAACAAAGAGCTTATGTTTGTTTGAGGCTATATTAAAACAAGTACAAGAACTGGAGTTGGTCGAAAGTTCTCAGAAGAGTAAGACCTGAAAAGATGATTGTGTTGCTGAATGCCAGTGAGACCCACAGAGCCAGCAAATGCATGTTATTGAAGATTACTTTACAGATGGATATGGTTTGTTGAGATACAGTAACACAGTAACACCCAGGGACGGTAGCCAGATTTGGCCAAGAGTCCAGATCAGACAAGTTCATGGCAGTGAGGCAGAGCCAAGGCAAAGTTGGGAATTCAGGTTGCTGGTCAAGGTTACAATCATGTCTACTGAAGATAATCAGTCAGACACAGCCCAGCTGGGCAGGCTCAAAGTCAGGCTGGGAAGTACTTTTGTGAGTTGGGGTCTGAATCAACAGGGTCCATGGCCACACATGGTGTCATAGTTCAGCCCCGCTCAGGACCAAGCTACACAGTTTCTCTCTCACTCCCCCCATCCTCCAAGGGAATGGGGGTTATAGTCAGTTCATCTCATGTCATTTTACGCTGCTCCTTCCTCCTTGGGGGAAGAACTCCTCACATTCCTCCCCTGCTCCGTCATGGGGTCCCCTCCACGGGCTGCAGTCCTTTGTGAAACTGCTCCCGCATGGGTCATTTTTCCACGGAGTGCAGTCCCTCCAGAACAGCTGCCCCAGCGGGCCCTCCACAGGCCACAGCCGCCTTCAGGCCTCCACCTGCTCTGTCGTGGGATCCTCCCCGAGCTGCAGGGGGATCTCTGCTCCTCCATGGGCCTCCATGGGCTGCAGGGGCACAGCCTGCTCCACCATGGGCTGCACCACGAGCTGCAGGGGAATCTCTGCTCCTTCGTGGGCCTCGATGGGCTGCAGTGGGACAGCCTGCCTCAGCATGGTCATCACCACAGGCTGCAGGGGAATCTCTGCCGGGAGCAGCATTACTCCTCCCCTCGTTCTTCACTGTCCTTGGCGTCTTTGGCCGTTCCTCTCACAAGAAACTCTTTACAAATCAGGCTCAGGCAGACACCTCTCAGGCTCTCTTCACATCTCATCTCCTCTCCACTTCTTGCAGCCAGGCTGGGCCAAATTGGGCCATGCACCGGGAGGCCGGAGGGTGAGGCCTGTAAGGCCCACAAGGCTCGCACCTCCCCCTCTCTGCCCCCGCTGAGCTGCTTCACATCTTCTCCTCCTTTTTTCTTCCTGTTTTTCCCCTTCTTAAATATGTTATCACAGAGGCATTATCACAGAACATTCTGACACCAGTTGGCTTGGCCTTGACCAGCAGCGGGTCTGCCCTAGGCCTGGCCGAGTCCACTGGACAAAGAGGAAACTTCTAGCAGCTTCTTACAGAAGCTACCGCCTTAGCCCCCCATAGTTCTACTCAGGGAATAAGTAAGCAATATAGTTAAAGGCAAGGTTTATTGCTGGATCAGTCAACACTAGGATAAGAGCTGTGGCTGGCTGAGTGAATGAGTTGTGTCTAGTTTTAGGATGAGAAAAATTGCCTTGCAGTGTCTCTCTGTAGTGCTAAGACACATTTTTGCCATCTGGAAATGAAAATCCAGGTATTGGTTGAGCTTACTGAGAAGACAAACTGGCAAAAAATGAAAATAATTTTCTGGTGATTTTCTGCTGAGTGTGAACAGAATAACTTGCAGATCAGCTGAAAGCAAGGATGAGGGGCTTGGCTAAACTTATTCCCTCAGAAAAACATATTTTGTGTGTGTGTGTGTGAGTGTGTGTGAGTGGTCAATTTAGCATGGACAAATACTGAATGCGCATGCCCCTTCTGAAGAGGTTTTGATTTTAATTGACATTACTGAGTGTTAGATCTTACTAATATTACGTTTGAAGCTGAAGCCGAAACAACTGGGCTTTAGCAGTTCCGGTGATCTGTTGATCTAGATGGAAAATTGGACAGTGTTTCACAGGATTTTTCTTATGTTACCACTTTGGACATGACATATAGTAAAACTGCCTGGGTACAGCACTACCAACCTTATCCTTGGGAGGAATTCTGCTGGTAGCATTTTGCACATCAGCAAGGGCAAGCAGCAAAGCCTGCACTAATACTCTGGCAATGAGTTAATTGAGAGAATGAGGGTCCTATACAGCCAGTGAAGAACCTTTGAGTTTGCTGTCACAACAGGAAAAAAATTGATCAAATTATGCAAAGCCTTGCATTAAAAAAAAAAAACATGTCTTTAAACAAATAATGTTCTCTAAGGCAGGGAAGGAAGGAGTAGCTCCTCAGACTAATCTAGCCTTCCTGTGGGGACATCATGAAATTTCAGTTTGTTCATTTTTTACTGTAATAGATATTATAAAAATATTAAAGACAACTGTATTGTAGAACTATGCTACAGGATTCATAATACAAAAATGCATTGTTATAAGCCAGTTTTTAGTATGTTAATTCATGTCAGTAAAATAAAATAATCTCCACTTCTTCCAGCCCCTGCTCACATTTGGCAGCCTTTAAGCTGCCAAAGCATTCCTTCTCCTTTTGGTAGCATCCTGATGATGCTACTCATGACATCCTCAGAGAAAAGTACAAGACTTTTGCTTTTTCTGTCTCCAACTTGAAATTTCTATTGCTGTCAAAAGAGAATATCTCTGGTTATCATTGACATCTTGACAGCAAGAAGGAAAAAAAATTATTGATGCACATGAATACAAATGCAAAATCAAACCACTTGAGAATAGATGTTTTTATTAACAGAAAGTAATTCATTTGAAAAATTGTATACACATACTGAGTAAGGTACAGAGTTTGTGAAATAGTTTTGTAGTGATGGTCAAGATGGATCGGGATAAATGTTGCTTTCTTTTTGATTCTCCTTGACCTCTTTCTCTAGGTTCAGTTCCATATTCCAATGGGGGAAAGAATACAAAAAATGGCCATTTTGGATTTATAGATGTTACTGAATGAAACCTTCATTTGTCATAAACAGATTAAAGTTTACTTTTAAAACCTAGCATAACTCTTTTCAGCTTCCACTAAAGATACTGCTGAAGTATCTTCTTCCCTGCAGTGGAGCCTATCAGTTCTCGTTGGACTGCCTTTCCCAGCATAAGTTTTTATATGCAAATATTTTGGACATGCTTCCTTGACATTTAGCCTTGCATTGTTTAATCTGGGCATGGAGCTCAGCATTTGCTTTCACTAGACACAGTACCTGAATATTAGACACTTTGGATAGCGTTTTTTTAGGTGTCACGTTATGGCTGTATGTTGAATTCCCAGTACTCTTAATTTAGCCCAAGTGTATATCTATGCAATAGCACGTTCATACGAAAGACTTCTGTGGTATGCTAGAATAAGGGTGTGCAGTAATGGTACCACTATTCAAAATGGCAAGGTGGAAAAGTAGTATATTTACAATGCTGTTTTTCAACAGACATCTACTGCAAAGACAGGCATTACAGGAATCTGATCAAGACCCTTCTGAAATCAATGGGAATTTTCCCATAAGCTTATTTAGCTCTATGTCATTCATTAGATTATGAATGTGCTTGCTTATGAAATGATGTAATATTAATGATTCTACCATTAACTTCAGAAGTAGCAGAGGTTAAGGAGGTGTTTTGAGAAGGTTTTGCCATTAAGTTAGCACTATCGATTTTTACGAAGTAGCCTAGCCGTTGTGCTCTGCCCAGAAACGGAAACACTGTATTTGATCTCTGCTCCACTAAGCAATGTCTGACAGCAATTAAAGTTGCTACATGCAAGACATAAATACAAAAATAAAAAATAAAATATTGAGCATAACTGGAAGAAATTAAACAGCCCAAACTAGAGCCAAGCCCCATAGCTGGTCTTATTCCAAGGCCACTTCACTGCAGAAAGGATGGAGAATTTGAGGACTGTTTAAATTTTATCACCTTCAAATCCCGTGCATCACAGACAAATTTGAGCTAACTTTGTGCTGATTTATTATGAAAATCCAGAGTGCTCAGTTATTCATGGAATAGTTTGTTTGTTTGTTTGTGGTTCCTGGATGCTTCTACTTCTATTGAATGGCCTTCAAGGAGAGAAGAACTGGGACAAGGAACAAATATTAGGCTGGAGTTGAAAGTTACAATTTCAGAAATCTTTTCTAAAAGGAACATTATGCTGCTTGTGAAATGTGTACCAGAATCAGGCACTTATTCACAAAGGCTTCAGAAACAGCATAGTCTATTCCACCCCAGTCCCTCACGTTTAGTAAGCTGCTCGTGTAGACATCCAAGATTTCACACACATACATGTCTGTAGCTGTCAAGCAGCATGAACTGAAATGCCAGGAAGCCATAACATCGGGTAGCTGGCAGTGCTGAGCAGATATCCAGCCATGACTTTTGTAGAGTTTACACTTCTGTAGGGTTTTACAGAGAGGGGTACAACTGTACAAGAGTGGCCAAAAGCAAGAAGAGGGTTAATCCAGGATTAGTCAGGCACAGACACAGATGGCAATCTAGGACTGGTGAAGAACATGGGTTTTTACATCAAGTTGGATAACTGAGAGAGAAAGAGAAAGAGAGTGAAAAAAAATCTCTTAAGTGGGGTTTGTTAATGTTCAGGGGCATTTAGCTAGACCTAGAGAAAAGCCAGGCTTTTCAAACATGAATGCCTACACTGAGGCAACAGTAGGTTAATTCAAATGTGTAATTTATATTTTAGGATCCCAGTCTGAGTGATACGAATGCTTAAATAAGCAAATATAACCTCATCAGCCAAGCCTCTTCTCTTTCTCCCAAATCGTAGCATTTCTTACATTTGATTTTTCAGTGAGTTCTATAGATTGCTAAATCAAGATATTAAAATATTCTGTGAAATTTACGGGTAGTTAATAGCAACTCTTTTCCAGTCAGACCCCTACAGAAACCACTGCTTTACTATTTGCTGTCCTCTATGAAGAACTTTCTGTTAAAGAAAAGTTGATGGCTGTTTTTTCTAAGAAAACTCAAAGAGGTAATTAAAAAAATATTTTTTTTCTTTGTTGTTTGCCGATGATTCAAAACCTCCAACAACATGCATACAAATGAAAGAACCAGCTATGAAGATACTTGCTTGCTTTCATTTTTACTTGAAGAATGACTACCATACTTACCTCTAATACAGCATGGAAACCACTCCTGTGAGAATACTTGGAGCAGTCATTTTCATCCACCTATAAACTGGATTTCATTGGCAACCTGTAACCACAGTGTAATGCTGTTGGATTCACAGATACCACGGACGGGGATATAGGTTTACAGTGCAGTAGCTGTAAAGTGGAGTGCTTCAGTGCACGCTGTTCTTTTCTCTAGGTACATATTTCTCTCCTGCGTTGGATAGGGTGATATTATTCTCCCTGGATACTAAGAGCCATATTTTAGGTTAGACTCTGTATCTGTGAGGGAGGGATCAAGCACTTGTATTATTATATTTATATGCAGATTACTCACCTTGACTCAGATAGAGTGAAATTAAATTAAAAGCTGCTTACCTATTAGCTCCTTCCTGACAGCAGATAGCAAGGAAGGACAGAAATGGCATTTCCTTTGAGTTCTAGCTCGTTACTTGCCTGTCACGTGCAATAGGTCTGCTCAGATTGTTTTACGATTTGCTGCTGTAGAGAAGCAGCAAGCCATCAGCATAACAGGGATAAGGAGGGAATTTTGAGTCAGGCACTTAACTCTGAGCCAAATGTCTGCTGAAACAGCAGGTTTGCCTAGGGCTATGGGGAAGACTGCCAGGCTCTGGTATATGCTAGAAAGAGCTGCACACATAGTGACAATGCCCTGGGCAGTACTAGGTCACACAGCACCCCGCCCTAGATTTTCTGGCAAGTAGCTCTAGCCAGAACCACATCCTCTGAGATAAGATATCATCTGCTTGGCTTCTTCTCTGCTTCCAGGATGTTCCTCATCTGCAGAGGAGGAAGATAATAAACCTTCAGCTCCTCTGACCACTGAGACAGAGATACTTAGGTATTCTTTAGGCAAGTGGAAAGCTACAAGGCTTCAGCTTCCCTTTTCACATCAAGCAGTCCCCAAAAGGTCTAGGAGATGGTAATCCCAAGATTTCAAGCACTAGTGAGAGAATTAAGAAGTTACATATTTTCCCTCTGACTTCCTTGGGTGAATAGGGATTTACATTGTCCATTACAAGATGCAAGGTAGAGAAACAACGTATCCTGATGTATGGACTTTAAAAGCCAGTAAAAATAACTTGGTAGGTAACAACACAGAACAAGTTTGAAAGCTGTACTGCTTGTAAGAAAGAGGCAAAAGAGAAAATAATTATATATATATGTATGAACATTCTGAAAGACATATTTTGCAGGCAGAATTATCTTTAGATGGAATGTTCTCAAATCTTGCATGTTCTCTGAGAGTGTCAGTGTTACCAGGATCTTTACAAAAAAAGTAAAACACATTTGTTTCCTGTTCACATCTTTGCTCTTTATTCCAGAAGAAACTCTCTACCATTTAGATGTGAAAAATCCCAAGGGGTTGCACAGAAGCTAAGAAATGTAAAAATGAAAATAGTCACAGTGATGCAACCCTAAACCTCTACAAAGTGTTAATATCATCCCAGGACCAAATTCAGATGAGGCATTGTAACTGAATGACTCCGACTTCTACAGTCACAAACCATAGTGCTTTTTTAAATTATTATTCTGCTAATATAAAGCATTTTACATGTATTAAGGACTTCCCTCAGTCATGCCCACTCACTTTAGTATTTGGCTGCTGGGACTGAAAAATGTGAAAATTCTATCCACATGACAGATTTGGTTCATTTATGCTTTTCCTCATCTTCGCATAGAATACATTATTTCAGGTGAGTTTAGCAAAAGTCACTGAGAGACTATTTTTATCTGCACTTAATAAGTATTTCCATTACAATCCACTGTTTGTCTAATCTCCCTGCTCTATACTGTGCCATGGCAGAGCTGCTATTGTAGATAAGAAAGTGCTTGGCATAAACACGCATAGCATGAACAGTAACGGCAGGTATCAAAGCCTCCCACTAGCATTCTTCCATGTGTCAAATGTCTGTGGGTACCTTTCAGATACCCACAGACCCTGTCTCTCGTGACAGCATCTCTTCAGCCAGCAAGTCACTGCCTGACAATTTATTAGCAGTTCAAACTACACGAACCTGTCTAAATGCATGCCGGTCTCAAGCATGTGGACTGAGGTGGCAGATGCTGGGTTTAAACAAGTACATATTCAAATACTAATGAAGCTGTGTGGTACTGCCTGAGCAGACATACAGGAAGGGTAAGGGAAGGAGGAGGCAAGCTCACAGTTCACACTATTTCTTTCACGCCACGCCTCCCCAAGGAAGCTTTGAAGTGTGGTTCAGATTATATTACAGCATTTGCCTTGAAGTGTCCCAAAACACTCTGTTGCTCTGTGAATATGTTTTGTCTGATCCAACAGAAGAGTTGTGGGAAGAAAATCACGCCAAACACCAAATCTTTTCCAGGTGTTTCTCTGCACAGCATGGAGTTACACACAACAACAAAAAACAAATCTCAGTTTTGCAACAGCAATGACTTAAAAGGGCCAGTCTCTGTGAGGATGTGCAATTAACGTTGAGTAAAATATTTTCTCTTCCTACAAGATTACAAACACTTAGCTTGATATATGCATTAGTATAGTGCTGTCCTTTCCTTAAGCCACAATGTCTTATCATTTTTTCTCTTTTTAATCTCTCCCAAAGTGCAAAGTCACCTGCCTAGGATTCATTACAGCAATTCCAAACCAGATGAGACTGTAATACAAAGAAAAGAGCATTCTGTGTATCCTAATACCTGTATTAACCAGTACTAGAGAAGTGGGATTCATAATACATTCACCAGGAGACATCTTTCCCTGATAAGGCTAGCTTTAATATCTTTTCATATTTTGCATGTGGACTTGTAAGGAGCTGGCATTTTGGAGCTTGTTAATGCAGTTTGGCATTAAGGAAATGTTTTGATTTGACACTTTTAAAATCTGCATTTAATGAGTACAATAATTAATGTTCACCGTATTTGTTTTTCTGTGGGGTTATTTGAACTGATATTATGCTGATTGGTTGGTGTGTTTATACACATCATTTAAAATGTTGCCAGGGAAACCTAGAGCACTGTTTTTTGAAGAAAATAATTCAAATGAATTGTGCTAGTCATAATTTTTAAGTAGTTTTGCAAGTGATCAGTTACATAATTATACTAAGAGAATATAGCATTTAATATTTATTATTATGTTCCTAACATTGAGTTTACATAAAAAGACCAGAACAAATGTCCTCCTACTTGACACACTTGGGGGACCACAGCTGTAGTAGGTTGAATAGGTTAATCATATCGGCATTTGTTTTATGGAATTTTTTCTAATGTCACCACACTGAGTACAATACTTCTTTGGACGATCTTATTACTGTTTCATAAAACTGACCTTTATAAATCACAAGGAAAAAAAAAAAAAGCTTCATGTTAGAGCAGTATCTTGGATATATTTCAGAAAAGTGGTTAGGCCTTTGCCTCAGACCTAGACGATGCTTATATGCCTGCGTCAAAACTGTGACAGCTGAAAGGTCAAATTTCTCTCCCTTCCTTTTGGCTCTGCCTGCCTGTGTGCATGTGGCAGCCTGACCCTGGCCAGCATCAAAGCCACACAGAGCCGCTCGCTTCCTCCACTCCATGGTGTTCTGGTTTTGTTTAGTGAGGGGGGGCCAAAGGTGGCAGCTTCTGTAGGAAACTGCTAGAAGTCTCTTCCCTTTGTTTAGTGGACTCGGCCAGGCCCAGGGCGGACCTGCTGCTGGCCAAGGCCGAGACAATTGGTAGCAGAATGTCCTGTGATAACGCCTCTGCGATAACGTATTTAAGGGGAAAACAGGAAAAAAAAGGGAAGAGAAGATGTGAAGCAGCTGAGTGGGGGCAGAGAGGGGGAGGCGCAAGCCTTGTGGGCCTTGCAGGCTTCATCCTCTGGCCTCCCGCTGGGCAGCCGACTGGGCCCAATTTGGCCTGGCCTGGCTGCAAGAAGTGGAGAGGAGATGAGAAGTGAATAAGATGTAAAAAGGATCCTGAGAGGCATCTGCCAGCCTGTTGTGAGGAACGGCTGCAGACGCCAAGGTCAGTGAAGAAGGAGGGGGAGGAGTAATGCGGCTCCTGGCCAAGATTCCCCTGTAGCCTGTGGTGACGACCATGGTGGAGCAGGTTGCCCCCTGCAGCCCATTGAGGCCCACAGAGGGGCAGAGATTCACCTGCAGCCCATGGAGGACCCCACGCTGGAGCAGGTGGAGGCCTGAAGGAGGCTGTGGCCTGTGGAGGGCCTGCCGAGGCAGCCATTCTGGAAGGACTGCACCCCGTGGAAGAGATGACCCACGCCAGAGCAGTTTCATGAAGGACTGTGGCCCGTGGGAGGGACCCCACAATGGAGCAGAAGAGGAATGCAAGGAGTTCTTCCCCCGATGACGAAGTAGTGGCATAAAACAACGTGTGATGAACTGACTGTGACCCCCATTCCCTCTTCCCCCCTGTGCTGCTCGAGGGGGGAAGGTGGTAGAGATAATGTTAAGCCTGGGAAGAGGGGTGGGGGGAGGTTATCTTGTTCTCTGTCTCATTCTCCTGCTTTAAGGATTTCTCCCCCTCCTTATCTGAAACCTCGAGCCGTTTTTCCTTATATAATCTCCCCCTATTCTCTTGGAGGGTGGGGGGAGCGAGAGAGAGACTGTGTAGTCTGGTCCCGATCGGGGCTGAACTACGACATATGGGACAGGGGAGAGACAGAAGAGCAAAAGTGAGAAAATCTGTGGGTTGAGATAAAGACAGTTTAGCAATTGAAGGAAAGAAGAGAAAAAAAAAAATTAAACAAAACCAGTGGTGTGAAGGCAATCTTTGAGCAGTGGCTACCTTCAAAAAAACCCCTCCTTTGGTGTTTATTGCTGAGCAGGATGTCCTATGGTATGGAATATCCCTTTGGTCAGCTGGCGTCGGCTGTCCCATCTGTGTCCACTCCCAATCTCTTCCTCACCCCCAGCCTGCTCACTGGGAGGGCAGAATGGGAAAAAGAGAAAGCAGGGAAAAAGAGCAAGCCTTGATGCTGTGCAAGCACTGCTCAGCAACAGCCAGAACACAGGTGTGTTATCAACACTGCTCTGGTCATAAATAAAAAGCACAGCACCATACAGGCCGCTCTGAAGACAATTAACTCCATCCCAGCCAGAGCCAGTACAGCGCGCTGCAAATTCTCCCACCTACATAGAAAGGTAACTCTGTGCCTGCCCAAAACTACCTCAAAAGGGCTTAAAAGCTGAGCAGGTACCACAGGCCAGTCAGGGTACCGAGGCTCTGTTTCAGCCTGTTAAAGGCCCTGAACACCCTTGCTTGCATATGCACTCCCCATCTGCCCTTCCCATCCACCAGCAGGATCAAAAGTCACCTCTGATTGCTGCCCCGTAGGGAGGGATAGGGGGAGTAGTGAAACTCCCCCACTGCCCATCTGCATGCATTTATAGTGTTCAGGAAAAGGAAGATTTGGGCTCACGTTCTTGGGGGATCCAAGCCCCCTTTCTGGAAAGCACCCACAGAACGAGGTCTGCAAGGTATTTTGGTGAGAAGCACTCATCGCCTGCCCAACTGCCATGCAGAAAAACCGCTCCTCCTTCACTGTATGCAGCAGAGCAGGCTGTGAGTGAAGAGTCAAGAGGTGCCTGTGCTCAGCTGGGGCATAGGAGCCCACACCAGGTTCTTGTACCTGTGTTTTCCTTTCAGTGGAGAGCAAATATAAGCAAAACACAGTAATGATCGAGGTACTAAGCAACATACCTCCTCTAATTACTAGATTATTTCATACAAAAGATGATGGATAGCTACCCTTCACTCTTCCATGCGAGAAAGTGTCTGCCTTCCGCTCCCAGCTGCATACTGCAAGTACAAGGATGCACCTGCTCTCCAGCCTGAGCAACCACTGAGGCTGAAATTTCAGGCAGCTGCTCTGCGCTAGCTCACGGCAGCTCCCTGTTCAGCAAGCTAGAGATTGTGGACCCTGCTTTGAGGGGGTCTTTAACTTTACAGGCACCAGGCAAAGAACTGCAGAAGACCTACATCCCTCCCTGAGCAGCATCTGGAGGCTGGGCAGGATGTAATGAGGGACCCAAAATGGCAAGGCACATCTATGTTCAGGCAACTTCAAAATCCTAACTTATCTTCAATAGCGAGATAGCCCAGTCAAGCCAGGTTCGTGATCTCTCTTGCTTGCCTGTATCCCTTCCAAAAGTGAACTCTCTGCTGAGCACCACCTTAGGGGTTTTTGACTGCGTTATCTGTGGTTAGATTTAAACATTGCTTCTGCCCTACTGACTTCAGTTTTGCTTAATCAGGGCCACAGCAGAGGTGGCTAAGCCTCCTCCCAGCCCAAGCCCTGCAATTAAGTACCAGCATCTGAAGGCAGATGTTACCAGAAAACAAAATGAACAGTACAATGCACTTTCAAACCATTGTGTAACAGAATGACCTTGCAATTGCAAAGTCCCCCAGAATCCAGTCACAATGGCACGTGCAATGCACATAACCACCTTTAATCATCATTTGAGGAAACGTGCTGCTTTCTGAATGATAGTACCACTTAATAATCACCCGGGTAAAACATTTATTCAGAAAATAGCTTTAAGCCATGGATTGGGATAATCAGAGTGATAAATAGTGGTGTCCTTTTGTTGTATTATGTAGCCCATAAAATATAATACTGGCCTCTTTCAGTAGTAGTTATGATACAAAGGTGGTTTTCTCTCTCCAAGCACATGACAGGCGCATGGATTTTCAAACTAGGGACTGACCTCCTTCAGATGTTTACAATCAGTAGAGAGTTGCAGACTCCATATTTTACTCCTTTCCTTCTAGCAAAACTTTTTGCCTTCAGCTTGTTGTTTTATCCCCCATTTGTTGGTTGCATCCACCTGTTTTCTCATGGTTTAGAATCATGGAATGGTTAGGGTTTGAAGGGACCCTTAAGGGTCATCTAGTCCAACCTCTCTGCAAGGAGCAGGGACATCTCCAACCAGACCAGGTTGCTCAGAGCCCCGTCCAGCCTGGCCTTGAATGTTTCCAGGGATGGGGCATCCACCACCTCTCTGGGCAACCTCTTCCAGTGTTCTACAACCCTCACTGTAAAAAAATGTATGCATCCTTTGGACTGGGATTGACTTTATGATTGTGAATCATCTGGCACAGGGAGGATTTCTTCTATGATAGGAGCTCTCAAACATTTCTGCAAAATCAAATAAATATACTGCAAAAATAAGTAACTACAAAAACAGATAACTGCAATAATGTTTAACCAATAGGGAATTGCTTCTGAATATTTTGTGCCAAATTATGCCATTTACAGTGTTTCAGGAAAAAAGATTTGACACATGAGTATGGCAGGGCCTTTGGAAAGTAGTAACTGATTGAACAAAACGTCAGGCACTATTTAACTGTTTTATGTACAAGTATTGCAGCCAGAGGAGAGCTATTTAATATGATAGCTACTTTTGTTGTTTCACTGTTGAAATGGAAGAAAAGAGAGAGAAGAAAGATAAGACAGAATGGCTTTTTTTCTGTTTTAGCCATCTGAACTTCAGCTATTTACTTAGCCACGTTTTATTCCTGGCAAGTAAAATTTACCCTAGTAATAATCCCCTTAAATGCTGTGAAGAAAACAAATTTCAAATGCAGTGTCTTATAATTTACCTAATAATTTCACGACTCTTGGAATTTTTAAGATTTTTGAAAGAGAAACTTTTATACATCCCATTCATCATAAGTTAATCATAATTTATTGCAACAGAACCCATCAAGATGAATTCAGTTGACATTAATGTAAGTGTCATCTGTATTTCTGTAGGTGCTCCATCACAATTTGTCTGCAGTTAAATATTAGTCAATCATCACTTAAAATGAAGCCTGCCCTCAATTTTTCACCCCAGTATATCTTCTGGCCATACATGATGTAACTTAAATCTTGAGCTGAATGAGTATTGCTGCTCTGTCTGTGTATTTGGTCAGTCTGCAATGAGTATCATAAATGGAAAAGGTACAGAACATAGCCAGTTAAATGAAATTCCATTTTCCCCTTAAGTTAAAAGACATGAAAGCGTCTTCAATTGCATAGAAAAAAAATTCCATCTTTTTGCAGAAGGAGGGAGCAATGTTGCTGCAGCATTGACCAGAGAATGAAGGAAATCCTGTGAAGAAAAAAATGCTTTGGCCCTATAATTAGACATGGGGATTTAAAAAATGGCATAGCTGTATTTTAAAGCAAAATTGGTGAAAAATACTTTTTTGTAATCTTTTTAGGCAAGGTGGGGATCTTATTAACTTAGATCACTCAAAAGGTGCTGAATGTCCTTACAGCCTGAACCTATGACAAGTTTCTGACAAATCTTGTACTTCTGAGCCATTTATGCTACCAGTTACCAGTAACACGTATGTAGTTCTGAAGGACTCACAGAGGTAGCCAGCAAAGGAGGTATTCACTCTCAGTGCTGCATCTCACAGGCAGACAAAAAACAGACTAAAGAGACTAAAATAGTTCCCTGCTGCAGGCAAGGGACAGCTTGCAGAAGGTCACTCTTCAGGTGCATGTTGGGAAAATCACCACCAGAAGAGTCAGGGAGGAATGCAGTAAATTCAAACACACAAAAATCATGTTTACTGCATGTATAATATTCATATGCAATAGATCTTTGCATTTGTAATACACACAGCCTTAGGGGGAGCTGGGGGACGAGTTTTGCAAAAAAATGAAGTTGTTCTTTTAAAGGACAAAAAAATTATACATGAGTGATAAAGAGCATAGAGATGGCAGAAATCAGTTACCTCTTTGTATTCCTGATGCTCCAGAGAGATAACTCAGCAGTATAGATTTAACCATTTAACCAAAATTCTCTATAATTATAGCAACTGTTCAAGCATACCTCTCGCAATAACTCCACAGCTGAAAATATCTTCTCATTCTTCTGAAATTTGCATCTTTGCATTCGTGCCCGTTAGTATTTCCACACTGAAAAAGAAATTATCAATGTGCACATTCAAATATTGATTACAATTTTGTTGTTGCTATTGGTTTTTTGAGGGCATATTTATAAAGAAAAAATTGAAACTTGATTTGGCAATACTGATTATAGGATCTACGAATTCAAAGGAATTTGGGCAGGACTAGGTCCAGGCGACATTGTTCAAGAGAACATGACCATGTTTCCAGCCTGTGGGAATTATTTGGTGAGATAATCCTAACTGTTTTGCAGCGAACACTGAAGTCTCTGGTAGTTAATGGGTAAAAGTTTAAACTATCTTAGTGTTTGTTCCAAGGATTTACAGATCAGTATTATTTCACATGAGTAAAATAAGGAGCTCTGTTTCTAAGTGGGGCTGAAGAGCAACCAGGATCAGAGAGGCCAAGAGACTCTGTTGCTTTGATAGCTATATTGCTGGTGTTCAGCAAGTATTTTACTAGCAATAGAGATCTTGGACTGGTGCCCCTGGGTTTTAATTCCTATTCAGTTGTACAAGAATTTAATAAGCATCCTACTCTAAAGAAACCAAAACACTGAATGCAGGAATTCAGTTCCCAGGTTTTCATTCTATTAGCAGGAAATCATTGTTCTTTTTTCCAAATAGTTGAAAACAACAAGAAAATCAGCAAAATATTCAGAGAATATAAATGTTCGAGGTAGGGACGAAGGGAATCATTTATATATATGCATTTCCCAGATTTGAAAATTTGTTTTTCAACTTTGCTCACACTCACATTTTTTCCCCACTTACTGCCGCTTGCTAACAGTAAATTTTGTTCAATTCCATCAAGAATTTCCAACAGGAAAACGATAGTACTTCGCCCAGCAAATTCAAACAGCAGGAAGACATCTTTGCCAAAAAATAAGTAAGTAAATAAATAACTTTCTAAAGCACTGATAAGTAACATCAATAACAGTTTTATTATTGATGTGTCCATGCTCTAAATAGCAGACAGAGAAAGACCAGATGGCTCTAGTGTGGTTTACAGCCTGCTCACTGAACAGGAAACCACTCAGCTTCACTCTTTGTTCAAAAGCTGCTGCTAACCTAAATTATTTTGTAATTCTAAGAGTGAGGCAGTTGAAACTCAAAGATTTGTGTTGGTATTTCACAAACTTCAGGCAATTCCAAGGGTAGATGCTTAGATACTCAATAAAATAAGTGTACATTAATGCAGTCCTAATGTGATGCATGGCCACATTTTCATTGTACAATATTTCTTGCTGTTGTTTTTGAATACTAAGTACTACTACTGCAATGATCCATAAATGTTGCTGGACAGGCTGCTACAGAGCTAAAGTCCAATGAGTAAAGGGGTGATGGTGAGAGAACCATCATCCAGGACACCAGAGTAAGGTGAAGATGCATTTATGTGTTTCTTGCACACTCAATATATCTCATATACTCCCTATGGCAGAGTAATAGCAGGATGGAAGAATACCACATCAGGATTAGGGGAAATTGTTATACTTATTCTGCTGGCTGGCAGAATGGGAAGGGAGCCATGTGCAGTGGCACAGCTGCATGCTAAAACAGAAGTTTAGCTCTTATCTCCCTAAGCAAATTCATCCGTCGAACAATATACTGAATATGCTAAAGCATCAATAAGGCTGTTACAATATTTATGTCTAAAACGAATGATTGCAAAATGAGTAGAGCTCTCTGTAACTGCACCAAACTTGGAGCTGTAAGTGAACAAAAATGTAAGGTTTGATGCAAGATTGTTGAATTTCCAAATCTGTCAAATAATTTTTCAAATTTAACTATTATCCTTGCAGCTTTCACTCATGCTATTAAGCTAGACTCTTTGAGAATGCTCACAGAACAATGTCAATTTCTAATATTTAAGTGGATTGGTTTTTTTCTTGTTTTATGTCTTTAGATCTTGCCCAAACATACGTGCAGCAGTGAATCCGGATATACATCCAACAGGTAAAATTATTTTCATGCTGAAAAACGAAGTAGTATAGCATGTCTTTTTACCATACTTATTAGTCAGAGTTAGTGATAGGTTGTAACATGCAAGGCATGACAGATCAGAACATCGTAAGATCATAAAAGTTAAAATTAATTGTAAGAAAAAAAACATGAAAAGAAATGGATAGCCACAAATGAAGAAAGCAAAAAAAAAAGTGTTTACTTCCTGAGTGTCCTGAAAATGTTTGCCTCATGATGCTATGCACTGCAAAAAGCCATTAATAAGTCATCCTCTCGTTGGAGACAAAACATTACATCGGCTGATGACTTCTAGGAAGAAACTGAGGGGACTTTCCTTTTTCCTCTGCCACCACTCATGAAGGACTTCCCTCTTTTTGCTGTTTGCTATTCCAAAACAACAGGACAATGGCACAGGATCTCTAAATCTGATTCCATGACAGATTATGGTCAGTAGTAAGCATGTGTTAAATCACACTGATTTCAAAGTAAAACACTGTTCCTGCTTAAATCAACGGAAAATTATACCATATTTCACAACTGTATCTGAGCTAAGAGACATACAAAAGCACACAAAATTATCTAACAAAATAGGGGCAGATAAATTTATTTGGCATACCATATGTTTATTGTGTTATGTGAAGTTTGCTTAAATGCATTCAATATCCATACAATACAGAAGATTTAGATTTAGGGCTGGAAAAAGCAGTTCTGGAAAAATAAAATGCAGCAGTCTATCATCTTATTGCAAATCTTTTATTCTCTGTGGATAGCTGGCCATATCACAAAAGCTCACCACAACTGGCATTCATTCACATGCCTTTTCACAGTCTCTGAAGCAAAGCCTGTCTAGCATTTTGCCTGGTCCTGGAAGTAAACCTATGTAATTTAGGAAGCTTCTACTTATTTCACCCAACTGCTCCTAAGGCTAGAGGAAGATGCCCATATACTTAACAGGACAAGGTTTTACACTGTACTTTTGGCCCAGACAGAAAAAAAAAAAGTGACTCTGAAAACTCCTATGCAGGTTCTTCCTTGCAGCATTTTCAGCCTCATTTTTTTTTGTGCTGAAGGGTTTAGGAGATGCCCTGTCAGGATCACAAGGTTTGTTAAAAGACAACCCACAATACTTTATTGCTTTCTGTCACTGGCTGAAACACCAAAAACAAGGACTAAAAAACCACTGCACATTCACAGGCTCACTGAAGTCAGTGCGAACAGATTTGCTTCTGCTTTCTCATTTAAAGAAGGACTATGTTTCTGACGTTGGGCTCTCATGTACAAATTGTTAACCTGTCACCCTTTTGAACAGACTTTTTTTAGGTCACTATGAAAAGCAGGCAAGGCTGCCACGAAATGCACATCATTTTATTCCCTTGCAAGTTAAAGATAAATTAATTTCTTCCCTTTTGTCCTTTGACATCAGGCATTCTCTGTCAACTGGCAGAAGCACACCCACACATATGCCATAGAAACATAACACCTTACTATTGTTATAACTCATATACTCCATTTATTAATTTCACAGAGGATGTAGCAAAGCAACAAAAAATTTTCCGACTGAATGAAATAGGATCAGTCCCTAGAGCTTGAGGAGACGCTGACTCCTGCCAGCTCTAAGTCTTCAGCTTGCAGTGAAAAAATATTGATGCCAGAAGGTCCAGCTGATTGCAACTACCTGGCACAAAGATAGTGTCCTTTTTTCATTCCTGTACAACAGCCAGTGCACCAGAAGCCAGAAAATTGGATGTTCCAGGGTGATATATATAGTAAACAGCAGAAACAGTCTCCCTCCAAGTGGCAAGCCTCTTTGATGGCCTTCTACCACCCGGATGGCACGCAGCACTTCCCATTCTGAAGGCCCGACATG
Organism: Chlamydotis macqueenii; assembly: GCF_036417535.1. NCBI lineage: Eukaryota > Metazoa > Chordata > Aves > Otidiformes > Otididae > Chlamydotis > Chlamydotis macqueenii. Next base: position 70,033,631 of record NC_141559.1, read on the forward strand.
TACAGCATAGCTGAGACTGAAATATTCATCTTCACTACCAAAATGTCATCCTTAAATAACAGGAGGAGCAGTTTATAGCTGGTTTTCACTCCTCAGCTAGCACAGAGCAAATATTTAGGCATTCACCTTATGTAAAGGGAATGCCCACAGGAGAGCAGCAACGCTGCCTCTCCCTTCACTCACGCTGTGCAAAGAAGGCGTTAGAAGAAAAGGAGAGAGAGGGCTGGAGTTCCTCCAAACTCTGGTGATTCCTGTGTAACAGAATAAACTAACCTAGACATCAAATTGTAAACTGATGTTGGATAGCAATAAATCACCCCAAAGGCTGGTGTCAAACAGTCCCCTTTCAGCATTAAGTCATGAAATGCATGGCTAATAGCTTCAATGTTCACCACTGCTATTCATATCTTATTGTTGAGGATAGAATAACCATTTTTTTATTAACACAAGTAAAAAGGCTACAGTTTAAGACACTGACTGTCTTTTTTCATTATTGTATTGGTACCACCTAATTATCCTCATCTGCATTAGTTTTCCTCAGCAGTGTCATTGATTGAACTGAGTTTACTTCTGATTTGCACCAGCACAACTCAACAGAAAATCAGACAACTAGTTTTCATAAATACCTCTTCCTCCCCCTGTGAATGACCCTCTGAGCAGAGATAAAAGTACCGCATATATTGAATAAATGAACATTCGATGCCATCTGCTGGGGTATACAAAATTCTGCAATATCAGGCTCATGCAGTATTCAGATCTTAAAAGAACAACAGTGACAACAGTAAAAGGCTGTTTGGGTAAAGACTGGCTTCTTTCAAAATACAGCTGGAAGGGAAGGTTGTGGGATGCTGCCCATCCTTCATACACTTGAACAGGGTACAACACCTGGGCAAGAAGTGAGTCTGGTTTTAACTCTCTCCTTGGCATAGAAGGGCTTCAGTCCACAGTTCTCCCTTCCTCCTAAGCATTACAGCGTGCTGTAATTATATGTTATAGGTTAGGCTTAACAAAGACTTTCATGCTCTGCTTTTGAAATCAGAGTATTATGTAGCCACAGATGCAAGATTTGTGAGGCTACAGGCAGTCTAAGCAAGGATTGCTTCAACAGTCCAGAACAAGAGCACGTACTGGGCAAGGACATACCATGGCTGTTTGGCATTAAACAAACACTGGATTAAATGTGTAAATCAGGTTAAGGGCAGAACTTGGGAGTCTATTCTCAAGTGAACTCACTTTTTTGTTCACAAGCTCTTTGGCCCTGTAACTGATGCTCTCCTGGTTACACCATGAGAAAACTTCCATGAGCAGACAGCCACTACCTAGAATAGTTTATAGTCTGGTAGCCTGGAGTGTTCTCGGTTTTGAGAAACATTAGTTTAGAGCTTCTCAAGCTGAAACCAGGACTCTACTTTCCTGGGTAAGTGCTGTGCTACTACAGAAAAGACATCAGCATCATTTTCCAGTTCAGTCTTGAAAGCAAGAAGTCAGATTTTCTTCTGCCACTAAAGGAACAAGATATGTTTCTATTCAGAAGAGGGATTTCCAGACCAGGATCCTCAAGCTCATCAGGGTGAGCACCAAGTTCTGTACCAAGTAGCAAAACTCAGAAGAGAGAGAGAGGAGTTCAAGCACATCCTTCTCTGACTGTTTTCTGTGGGCGGGCTTAGACATGCTAGCAGTTGTAAATCCCATTTCCACAAAGCTACCTCCTCATGCACTGTATAGGTCAACAAACTCATGGGTGGATTTGCTTCATCTGCTTTGTTTTAGTATCTGTAAAATCCTGTGCAGTTGGCAGATCTTTATTCCTTTATATAAATTATTAGTTATTGTATCATTTTCTACGGAATGACACCTGCTGATATTTTTTCTCTATTTCACACAGAAAACAGAAAAACTACTCCTGCTGATCCCTATAATTTTGTGAGTATTACACTGTTCTTCCTAAAATTTTGCTTTTCTTTTTCTTCCTGTTGTGTGTTAATATCATCTTGGCTATAACGCTGACAACAGAAAAGGTAATCCTCACTGTTTGTTAAAGCAAAATACAGCATGAGAAATTTGTATATATGAGAACTTCTACTTTGTTTTAGTGGGAGCGCGGTTAGAGAAGTTACTTACTCACTAGTCAATTCTCCATTTATGGTCTGAATCTAAAATACACCTTTATCATAAGATCATATGAAAACAAGTGTGTAAGTCATAAACCTAAATGTTTAATATGTAACCAACGCAAAAGAAAGCTGAAAAGCTAACAGTACACATTTTAATGTCTTCCCTTTCGTATCTGAAAGCTGGGCTTGAGTTTCAGCTCAAGTGTCTAAGAAAAGACTGCAAATATCTTACAAGTCAGAGAAAGATAAAAGGAAAGCTTAATAAGCAAGTTGAACAAGTAAAGGATGACTAAAGAAGGCTGATCTAATCAATACTTTGGCTGCTTCAGGTTTCATAGAAAGGATAATTACAGTCAGATTACAATCAGACACTATATGTGATTAATAACAACCAGAAGACAGTAATAGCACACAGTAGAACAGGGAAAGAACAGCCAGGAGAATATTTACTTATGCTAAAGCACTTAAGGAAGCATTCAAAGTAATTTCTAATACATTAATTGATTATCTTTGGGAACTCTCCAAGGAGTCCTGAGTATCTAAAGCAATGGAAAGAACAGTGGTAACCTTGATTTCTTACAAGAATGAAAGCAAATCCTGAGTGTTCATCGGATACTTGGAGAGACTATTAAACAAAGTCAGTCTGAAAGCATATTTTGGAAGTAATAAGTCTGATTATGTAAAAAATTGCTAATGTGAACATGAAGAACATCTCATCAACTCCTCAAACTAAAGTAATTTCCTTCTCAGTGGAAATATGGCCATAATGAGGGGAAAGAAAACAGTACATGTGATACATCTTGATTTTTGTTAGGTCTTTATATTTCCCAGAAGTCAGTCTCACAAGTAGAAACCTGGAAACCTAGTCTAGATGAAAATGTGTGAAGAGTTTGCACAACTGATTGAAAAAACACCCACCCTCCACCTAGTTGACAGTATTTTGATGCTGAACTGGAAAGAGTTATGCAGCAGAGGAGCCTGCAAACCCAGGTATCCTCCAGGGGTCTGTTGAGGGTGTGGCAGTAATTTTATGTACTGTTATAAAAAAAGGCAAACCTCCCCCTGAAATGTACTGTCAAGAACACTTCTTGCAGGTCTGCTTGATGTTGTAATAAAGATGTGTACAACCTGGAGAGAGTTCACAGGAAAGCAATACTAGGGATATGAGGTTCAAAATCTTTTAAGTTCGTTGACATCTCAGGAAAGCTTTAAATATATTTATAGGCATTAAGTATAATAAAGATTGAAATAAAGCTGATAGTAATCATTTTTTCTAGTGTCCTTGGAGGGTAAAACAAATTGGTTTAATTTCCAGCACTCAAGAGAAAAAGCATGAACTAAAATGACAGTTAACTAGTGGAAGAAGACACCCCAAGAAGGTATTGATTCCCCATTCACTCTCAGCACCACATTTCTGTGGACACCACTGTTCAGTACATACTTGCTACCACATTCACTTGGGCTGTACATTTGCTAGCACAAATTCTCAAAAACAGTGCATGTTTTTATTTTAAAAATTATGACATCTGTGATGATTCTTGCAAGTAACACACGTAAACGGTCAGTATAATACAAATACCACATGGATAATACTATAGTGAAAGACACAGTTTCAAATGTCTGCAATGATTATAAAATTAAACTCTATCATTATATTTGCAAGAGTAGTGATAGGTCAAACTTAGAGAGAGACCTAAACTGTCCCCCAAATGGCTATTTTATGAATCTAAATCAAAATTTAGATCCTCAAAACCCTTACTCAACTACTTTCCCTTCAATCTCCATCAGAAAATTTGCTGTGCACCAAAATGCTTGTTCTGGTAATCAAATATTTCCAAATCTGAAATTAATCTTGAACTTAAACTTATTTGTATTATCTGTGTATCTCTTCTTCTATCCAGAATAAAGATTCTACAATGAAGGCCAAGAGTAACTTACAATCTTCCTCCAATGTATCAGAGGGGGAAGAAGGTGATTATGAGATTGTAAGTTCTTCCACTCTGGAAGCCATCCATGCTTTGAAAATCCTTCCTGCAAAACCTCTACAAGAATCTGAATACGCAGGTAACTTTTCCTGTCTCTGAAAGTGAGTCAAACCTAAAGGTAAATAGGAACAGTACATATTTGGGGTTTTCAGTCTGGATATTTTTAAAAATTAAATAGTTCAACTGAAAAATAAAACACTGGTGGGAACAAGAGAAAAACTTTGTCTGATCTTCATATTCAACAGTTACCCTTATTTCCATTAGATTATGATAAATTAATAATTACATGCTGCTTTTGTCATTTTAATGTTACCTTCATGGTTGAAATTCCACCTGGAATGTGCAAAAAAACTGGCTGGTCAAACCCACAACCATTTCAGAGAAGCCCACTGCTATTTAACCCTAGAAACCTTTAGGATGGAAAACATATTAAAGAACACATGAAACTTTCCTCCAGATGATAATTTGTGTTCTCTGCCACTTTCAATAGTAGTAATAAGTAATTACTTTGACTGTATTTCTCAGGCATTCTTAACCTTGCAAGATAGCTGCACTAATCAAGTTTTGGTTTACTAAACCCATTCTAAGTCATATTTAGTGCCCAAACATGCATAGCCAATTAATACCCTGTTTATGAAAGTAAATATCATCCTAGCTATCCATTGCTCAAAGCCATTATAAACACTCTGTTGAGGTTTTAAACAATTAAAAAAACAGAGGGAAATCCTAGATGAGGAAGAATGGAAACCAGAAACCAAAAATATCTGAAAATACTGGATCAATATATGTATGAAAGTTTCCTCCTGTTCACATCAAAGTCAGCAAAAATTTTTCTACTATTTTTTTTTGTGGGAGTTAGTTCAATATCTAAACAAATAGATGGCTTTCAATGTGAGTACTTTTTTCAGTGTTTCAGTGTGTGAGCAGATCACAGTCAGTCTGAACATCTGAACGTAACATTCTATGTTATGTTCCAAAGGCTCGTTTGTGCATTTTATTTGGAAATCTGAAGTAACTTCCAAATACTGTTTTTATTTTGCTTAGTAATAAATACTTTCCATCAGCAGTCAGCATCTTTTGTTGTTTATGTAAGACTGTCCTGAAATACCAAAAAGACACCATTTTTGGTTTGTGATTTCAGAGAAAACATATTCAACAAAAAGCTGCTTTTTGCCTGTGTGTTAAACCCAGAAACTATAATGTCAGGACACTATCAGTCAGAAACTATCTCGTCAGGACACAAGAGTGAAGAAAGGTCTGAAAATATATTTCAGAAAGGCAAAACTCAATGATAACATTCCATTTTGCCATCTTTCTTAGACAAATAACAATGCCCTTGAGATATAAAATTAATGACTAGAAAACACATGCTAATGTACAACCTGTGCATTTCTTTTAGATGGCCATGGGTGCAGTATTTATTAAAAGCTAAAGTAAAAATTTAAAAGCCCTCTAGAGAATAAACCCCCACCACCACGCCTCTCACAAAATCAGAACAACGACATTGCCAAGAACAAAAGGTTCAAATAAAAAATAAATTCACTAATCTATTCCCAGCTTAGGTCAAATGTCTGCCTTAACTGCATACCAGCTTATGAAAGCATTCTTTTTAAACCACAGTGAGGAGGTTAACCATAAAACTATTACTAGGGTCACGTTTGTCCTCAATACAGCTACTAAAACAATGGTTAAAATCTGAAAAGGAAAAAATTAAACTGCTATAAAAATGGCAAGATCTGACCTGAAAAAAATATTTTTAACATTAAAACCTCTTCTTCATAAAATACAGTATTACCGAATTACTCAGACTTGCTTTTTCTTCCTCTTTTACAGATAAACGTTGTTTAAGGCCTTCAGGTACCACTTCCCCAATGAACAGCCAGCTCACATCTCAGCCCCCTCAAGATTCGGCTGTAAGTAAAGATCTTAAACCCTACTCACAAACAGATTTCCCCTTTTCTGTAATATCATTTAAAGTTAAGTGCAGTCTATTTAAAGTCTTAGCCACATAACATTCGATTGTACAAGGTTGCACAAGTTCCTGTGACCCGTTCCTGTTTCACTTTGCACCAATGTCCTTGCCACTTGCTTTCACTTGTTGACTGCTGGGGACCTACCAAGCATTAGAGGCATCCCAGTCAGGAGCAGCGCCGTTTCTAGTAGCCATATTTTCAAGGATGATGACTAACATCACATCTTTATTTTGTTTTATTAACAGAAACACACACCTGTTCTGGAGGGGAGGAGCGCACCAAGTGTTAGAGGTATAATTTAGAAATCTACCCATTTCTGCAATCAAAAATAGAATTTGTTGCTTCTATATTTAGCATTTGTACATTAGTAGAGCCTGCAGATGATAGAAAAGACATGGTTTTCAGAACAGCAGCCACTTTCCAAAATAATCACACTTCAAAATTCGCAATACTATCTAGTATCAAAGTAATTATTTACAAAAGGAGATATATGTTATCTCATTAATTCCCTGTTCCTCAAGTGGGAGGAAAAAAAAAAGTTATTCAATTTTAAAATCAAGTTTTCCTTTTTCCTACAATTATAAGGACTTAAGGTCAGGGGGAAGCCTCTGTCTTCCAAACTGTTCCACCAAAAGGCTGCAAGATCCCTATGCTTTACTTCTCCTTCTCATGCTCTCTTGCTTTTTGGCTCCCTGTTCTTCTCAGGCATTTTGTACTAATATATTGTAAAGCATAACCTAATAACTATTTTTAAACACTAATATCAACTATAGCAATTCCTACTAAGGATTTACGTCCTAGGGTAACTATGTACAAAAGCTATCTGACAATGTCCTCCTAAGAATACACTAATTATATGGTATATCACCTAGCATATTTTTTTTCTCCACTGCTTTAATATTAATTGTAAACTTGCTTCAAAGTCCTGTAATTTTGAGTCACCAATGTACCTTTAATTTTTGTTTGTTCTACTTTGTTTCTTGTGGTGAATTCAGACAGATTGCTATCTTGTTCTTCAAGAACCTAATAAGATGTCCAACTATTAAATCCTTAAGTTAATTATTTTACTCAGTCATAAGATTATGTTAAAGTAGGTTTATACACACTTTTCTATATTTTTTTAATATTTTGTATACTTTAGATATAGCAATATCTCATTAAGTCAACTACTGCAGGATTAAGTATCTGATTAATCTTGAAAGGGAATGACATTTTTTCTCTTACAGTTTTCAAATCTTTGCACTTTATGCTAAATATGGTCAAAAAGAATGCAATTGCCACACCAGGAAAATATGATCTTTTCTGTGTTTGTTGCAACAGCTGATTTTTAGAAAGTCTTATATTTGATCAACCAGAAAAATAACACAGAATTCCATGCAAAACAGAATTTGTTTATGTTTTTCTTTTTAGTTCATATTATAATACAAAACATAAAGCTAAATAATCCCTACAGATTATGAGAAAGTAAGCACGATGAAGTTTGCAAAATGAAAGGTTAGACTGATTCTTGTGAGCAAATCCTGGTGTAGCTTGTAAAAAAAAAAAAAAAGCTGAATTGAGAGATATTAGAGTAAGCCAGCTTCAAAATCTGCAGAAATCAGGAGGAAAGGTCCCACTGACCATTTGCCAGTTCAGATAAAGCTTCAAATTCCACGAGGATTTAGTAGGTTGGATTTACATGTTTGTCTGTCTCCATGAGATGTGTGCTGACATTAAGAAAAAAATCAGACAGTGCAGGCAGGTCAACTCTGCAGTCTGAGAATGCAACTTATACATATTTTTTGTACATCCTGAGCTAAGAGTGTTTATAGACGACTCTATTATTTTCACATAACTACACACTGTTATTACATGTACCTTAATATTTCCCATGCCCAGTGCTATTAAGTGGTTTTGCCACAAGATGGCATGAAGAGCACAGAAGAATTTTTATCAAGTTATTTTCTAGAATGTTTTACTTGAAATTGAACTTAAGATATATTGCATGTCTTTTTGCATTAGTTAGGATTTCAGCACATAGAATTTAGAAAATATTTTCAAAATCAAAATTTAATGCAAATAGAGTAATACAGGGTTTTTTTTTTTTAGTAAGATGTCCTATGTTCATTCAAATAATCAGTTGTATTTTGGTAAATTTGAAAAAAAAACAAAAAAACCACCCAGATTTGCTTTCATTGATTTTCAAGATTTTTATAAATTTCTATACAAAAATAAAAAGTGTCCCAAACAACTTGATAAGCCTAAAGTCTCTGAACAATATTTAAATTTACAATACCTGAACAAATATCACCCTCAGATGTTTCATTTTGAAAGCCAGAGGTAAAACCAAAGTTCACTCTATTTTATTGAGTTTCATGATGATTTTTTATTTCCTATATTTTATATTTTAAGCTGAAAAAAAAAAAAACTTGTTTTTTCCAGCTTTAACTTTAACTAATTCCCAGTTATGTCTCTTATGAAATGAATCTTTGTGAGTGAGATTAAAAAGATTTACTTGCCTACAGTGTAATAAGATTCTTAACCCTTCTATGATCACCATCATTATCTAAGTACACTTAGTCTTTGTGATTTATAAGGAGAGAAGCAGACACAGCTGAGAATGAGTCATAAGTTGCATCTGAATCCATCCACGAATCCATCCTTAAAAAAAGGCAAAATAAACTACAGATCAAACAAAATCACACCATGTGCAAAAAGTCTCATTCAGAGCCCCCTGGCCTCATGTGCAGGACAGTTAACGGAGAAAACATGCACTCAGTGCTGGCTTCAGTGACCTCCCTCTCAGGTCTAGACTGTGACTTGCCTTCATTACCACACACACCAACCTCCTGCTGAACCTCTGAACTTTCCAGCTCTAGCTTCACAGAAACTCATGCTTCCCATTCCATAGCAGGAAAAGTTATGGAGATATAGATGTGACAGGTAGGATGAACAGTATAGGGACAGCAACATGACCTCAGACCAAAGATTTCTGGAGGTAGAGGAGAAGGAAGGATGGGGCTGGACTGCCAGTAATAATAAAAATACTAGAATAAAGGTATATCTTTATTTGTTAATTATACAGACAGAACTCTATTAACAATTATTAATAATTATCTTTAGGAGAAACAGTGAAAATACCTGGACCCCAGGTAAGCAGAATCTTTCATCAATTAAAATTTGTACAGGTCATTTTGCCATTGAATATATTTTTGAAAGCTCGGTGCATTTTTGCTAGCTGTAACAAAAGGATAAGTGAATTCATATCTGCAGTCTTGTATTATCTCACTTATTTGCATTCACTGTTTATGTAGATGTCTTTTACTCCTCAATGACTTTAAAACGACATACTAAAGTGTGATGTTTTGTGTTGTAGAATACACAAACCTTTTAACTGTTGATACAGGCATGTCTGCTTAATCTAAACTCTCTATATTTCTCTTAGTAAAACAAGGAAAAAAGCTTACACTGTTTTTTGTTTCCTGTCTTTTCCAGAACCCTGTGCCTCCCCCACGGTAATGTCACTTAAGAGGTCGCTTACCTGCAGTCCTTGGGGATCTCAATGCTAATGAAGGCTCACATCCATCTATATCAGTCATGGTAACGAGATGACTGGAAGTGAGCCGGCATCCTTTTTACTACCTGGCTCTGTTTGGATTTTTTAGCTTCTGAAACGAAATTAGGGAGAACAAAACATGAGCCATAAGTGTTGACAGCTGGAGCTCAGGCCCGCATCTTTAAAATCAACTTGGCTGAGCCTACAACCAAGTCAAAAGCCTAGATATCTTGAATCTGGTTCAACTCATATATAAATTGTTGGGAAAAAAATCTTCCATCAATTTGTATTGATGCCTTAGGTACCTCTGTTCACTGTGATAATATTGACTTCATTGCCTTTTAAATCATTCTGCCTATTTTTTGCTACAAGTCTAAGTTGTGTCCATAGAAATCAACTGGAATATTGCCACTTACTCCCATAGAAGATGGACCAAGCTCTATTTCATGAATATATTTTTCTATTATATGCCCACAAACAAATAATGAATCGCTTGTTAATCTTTTCAGCCCCAAACAATAATAACTGTTACAATTATTATTGTACATAATTGTGAATTTGTGACATCCTTCCAAAAGGTCATCCAGGACTGAAAAGCTTATTCCTCAGTGCCTATACTGGCTACTGCAAAAGCTGTAAACAAGTTTAAAATATGATTAGCATTACAGACATTCAGGTTGTTCCTTAAGTTAAAATAGGAAATAAGACCATAAAAGAACAGTGTAGCATCACAAATTCAAAACTGAAAAACTGCTGAAATAAAAACATCCTCATTTCATTTTTCTACAAAATTTCACTACCTGTTTCTGTTTGTATTATTATGACCAGAATGGATCTTAACTCTCTCACCTGACTTAATTTTGGTCTCCACCATGCAAACGCCTAAGGCATCCTCCCCAGGAGCCCACTGCTGAAGGGCAGGTCTGCCGTGCAGGATGGACACACCTCCAGTTTTACTCACCCAAGCTCTCTGTGCTACAGCTACCAGTTGGAGCTGGGCTGTGACTGGCTGGTCTCAGAGCATGCCCACATCTGCCAGAAAACCACAGGCACATGTTAGCTGTAAGTTTTCTGGGCTGAAAAATATTTTCTCCTCAGTGTCTGAACCGCAGTGTGTTCCCTGGCTGGGCCTTATACGCAGCCATATCCACCCAGAAATATCAATACTGGAAAGCTGTACTTGGCACCTACTGGTGAAGCACACAAAAGCAGTGTTAAGTGACACGTAACACAGTAGAGTAATGGCTTGCAAATGCCATTATTATCCATAATGACTATTGCTACTGAAGGGCCCCAAGATGCTCCTGGACTTGAGCTAAGCTCAGCACAAATACATTGAAATGCTCTCAGAAAATTCCAGAGATTTACTTCTTGAGCTTGCACTTACAATGCAGTCCCTGAACCTCCTTTATTCCCTAATAGTTCTTTAAATTCTCCTTTGATTTCTCTAGGCCTCTGAAGACACTGCCAAAACAGTATCAGCCACTTCCCCCAGAGCCAAAGACAAGGAGCCAGTTCTTTCACATGAGAAAAACGCTCAGCCAAGCTCACACCTTTCCAACATCAGCAGAAGTCACAAGGTATGGGTGCATTCCTCATCCTCATTCCCTGACAACTAAAACACTCTCCCCAGTCAAACCACAAGACTTTACCTCCATCGTACCTCTGCTTTTACTTAAGAAAAAAAAAAAAGTTATTCTTTAGACAGCTGTGAATAATTGAGAGAACTGGTATTTAGCGTAATGGGACACTAGCATTTTTTAAAGAAAAAACTGCCACAAGTCTTTTTTCAGCCCATGAGATCAATGAATCCAGACTCCGAGTCGTTTCTTGCCCTTTCCATCTTGGCCTCCTCTGTCATACGACACCCATGTTCACTCAGCATCCTGATATGGCAGTGTGGATGAGTGCTGAATCATGAAGCACAAGCCGCTTCTGTCCAGCTGTCTGACCAAGCATATGCGTATGTCAGGTTATGAGCCTGGTTGCTTTTTTCACACAACACACATATCTAGTCAGATGAGTGTGTGTGTGTGTGCTGCTCACTCCCACATAACCAGATGCATATGTGCTCTTGCTGCATGACGAAAATGCACATTCATAAATGGGGATGGTGGTGGACACACACTGGGAAGAGGAGTAACACACATCCAGGGGCCACCGGATATATTGTTCAAATGCCTCTCACAACAATCTATTGCAGCCAGAAGTTTGGGCACAAATGAGCTGTGTCAATTCTGCCCATCCTTCCTTAAATGGTTTCAATTTCAGTTCATCAGGATGGAATTTTGCTTTGTTTTGCAAAGGTCACTAGAAATCCCATGAGAGGAAAATGAAAGCTTAGAAATCAATGAAATAATCTTCTGCTTAAAGTTAAGTATGTAAGTAAGGAGTGAGCTCTAAGTATGGGTTGTTGGTTTTTGTTTTGTTGGGTTTTTTTTTCCTGAATGGTGCTTAAATTCTTTCATGGATTAGGTTCCAAAAGCTGTTGGTTGTTAAGACATTTTATTAATATGAAGTAGCTTCATATTCAGGTGCATGACCTGGCTATAGCTGCAAAGTTCCAAATCCCATGACTCATCCCCCGCCTGTGAGAACTGTTATAAGCTGTGTTTGTCAGCAGATATCAGTATGCAGAGCACTTGGATTTGAAAGGTCCTACGATAAAGCCAAATTCTGTAACAAAAATACATGTCATTTCTTATTCTAGAAGTAAAAGGCAGCAGTAAAAATCATAACCATCAAACTCCACTTCTTATTGCAGTTACAGATGCCAGAATATTCCTAATAGTGTGTTGGATTTTTTCCAACTGTACTAGATTTTTTAATCACATGAGTAAGAGAGAAGTGGCACAGACTAAGACCACATATGATCTGGGGAAGGCACTTCACACATTTCCCACACAAGCACTCCACTCAAAATATTTCTCACCCATCTTCAGTCCAGTCACAGCTTTGTAAGAAGAAAACATACATATGAGCTGCAGCGTGGAGGAGTGCACGCTACAGCCGTTATCTGCTAGACTGTAAGCAAAGCTGTCAAACCGTAGATGTGATTTAGGAGTGTAAGTCCTGTTTTCCAACAAGATTTGGAAGACTTGTAAAATTAAACACATCATTATTTATATACTCTATAAATAGCCTCATTAAAAAAAAAAAAAAACCAAAAAAAAACAGGCATGTGCAGGATCCTGGAATATATCTTAGAAGCTTTGGTGCGATTTAAACTTTCCCATGCCTGTGGTACGCAGGCCATGTGAGCGGTGTGTCCCCTCATGATGGAGGCCAGGCGAGTGGCACGTCCCCTCACGGTGGAGGCCAGGCCTGCAAGCACACCTTTGTTACCGCTTAACTTTACCATGCACTCAATGGCCTGAATATAGGCTTCCACAAGTTAAATAATGACCTTGGAGAGCAAGCTAACAAACTACAGAACCTAACGCAAAAGCAACGATCCAGACCGAAAACACTTGCTCTCATTTCTCTCTCCTTAACTCTCCATGATGATGTTTTTAGCACAGGCACAAGGAAAAGACCCCTTCTCACTGAACAAGTGTTGAAAAACAGCTCCCAGGGTTTTCCTTATCGAAAACGGTATATACGATATATACCGTATCTTCCTTTTGCATTCTCTCTGACTGATTTAGCAAAATAACTCACTGTCATATTTTCTAAGTTCTGGAAGTAAGCTAAGCAGGAACTAAATCCTGGAGCCTACAAAAACAGCCTCCAAAAAACTACTGGATGTTTATCCACACCTTATATTGCTAAATAACTTCTAAAATCATCTAACAAAAGATGTTAGACTCAATACATTGTCCCTTTCTGGGGAGAGAATATTTTCTGGTTAACCTTCTCCAGAAAGGAAGATTTTCCCGTTGACCAGGCATATCAGGAAGGCAAAAAAAATACCTAAACATCAACTTGAATCAGGACCATGAGGAGCATTCTCTATTCCTCTTTTCCTGGTTTGCACCTCCTTTTCTCTACACCTTCCATTCTGCCTCTGTGAAAGTTTCATTTTTGAAACTCTTCAATCTTCAAGGAACTTACCTCCATTTATAGCTGACTTTAAAGTTCATAATAAGACTTTTTTGGCATGAAATGAAAAGTGTTGAAGAAAGTCGATAATCATTCATATCTCTTCTCTCCTCCTCCCAGAATAAATCATTAACAAAGACTTTTCTCATTTGCCATAAGGAATTCAGTGGATGCTATTCTTTTTTATGGAAGTCAATAACCTTCTCCTGCAAATAATTTATGTAAAAAAATAGCCAGCCTCTGAATTTCTATTGCAGTAATAAAATCCTTCCCTTGCCAAGAGCTGTTAATTTCCAGTGATGATGTAATCAAAGTAATTAAGTACTCAAAGTGATTTTTATTTTATGATAAAGAAATGTTTTGCATTAATTCTTTCTTTTCCAGGCATCTATCTGTTAAGGAACTAAATGAAGTAAGTAATCATAAGTAACCATCTTTGCATATATTAGTACAATAAAAACCATACACACTATATGGCTGCACAGCCTCTCTCGTAACAGTAATTCAGCCTATTAAGTAAAAACACTATAAGAATCATATTAGCTTTGGCTCAGAAATCTATCTGTCTTTCATGTGTGAAGCATTTTCAATGCTGCTACTCTCTGAATGGCAGGTAGGTTCCTGAAGTTGTTTACAGAAATAAAAACATACATAGAGTGCAAAGCTTCCTTCCCAAGTATTCACATAAAAGCACATCCCATAACTGTCAGATGCTGTGGATGCCTATGAATGGTAAGCAGCAGGACAGACACTCTCTTTCAGAGAAATACAGATTCCACATAGATTTTTAAAAGTAGAAGACCAGGATGAAGAGACAGATGAGGTATTCTACAAGCAGCTGGCACGAGCTGCATGGTCGTCAGCCCTTGTCCTCATGGGGGACTTCAACTTCCCTGACATATGCTGGGAGTACAGCACAGCACAGAAGAAGCAGTCTAGGAGGTTTTTGGAGTGCATAGAGGATGCCTTCCTAATGCAGTTGGTCAGAGAGCCCACGAGAGGAACTGCCCTGCTAGACCTGCTGTTCGCAAACAGGGAAGGTCTGGTGGGAGATGTGGAGGTTGGGGGCTGCCTTGGACAGAGTGACCATGAAATGATACATTTCTCAATTCATGGTGGAGCTTGGAGGGGGAATAGTAAAACTGCTACCTTGGACTTCCGGAGGGCGGACTTTGAATTGTTCAAGAGACTAGTAGGGGGAGTCCCCTGGCATTCAGTCTTAGCGAACAAAGGGGTCCAAGAGAGCTGGTTGCTCTTCAAGAAGGGAGTCTTAAGGGCGCAGGAGCAGGCGGTCCCCCTGAGCCACAAAATGAGCCGGCGGGGAAGAAGACCGGCGTGGATGAATAGGGAGCTATTCTTGAGGCTCCGGGAGAAAAAGAGAATCTACCGCCTGTGGAAGGAGGGACGGGCAACTGAGAATGAATACAAGAAAGTCGTTAGGATGTGTAGAGGTGAAATCAGAAAGGCAAGAGCCCAGCTTGAATTTAACCTGGCCACTGGGGTGAAAAGGAATAAGAAACTCTTTTATAAATACCTTAACAGTAAGAGGAGGACAAAGGAGAATATCCACTCTTTGCTGGATGAGGCTGGGAATGTGACCACTGAGGATAAGGAAAAGGCGGAGGTTCTGAATGCCTTCTTTACGTCTGTCTTTAAAGGTCAGACCAGTTATCCTCAGGGTACTCCTCTCTCTGACCTGGTAGTCTCGGCTGGGGAGCACGCTAAGCCCCCTGTGATTCTGGAAGAAACGGTCAGAGACTTACTACTCCAACTGGACTGCCACAAGTCCATGGGGCCGGATGAGGTCCACCCAAGAGTGCTGAGGGAACTGGCGGAGGTGATAGCCGAGCCACTTTCCATCATCTATCAGCGCTCCTTGTTGACTGGTGAGGTCCCGGAAGACTGGAGGATTGCCAATGTGACTCCCATTTACAAGAAAGGTTGTAAGGAGGATCCGGGGAACTACAGGCCTGTTAGCCTGACCTCGGTTACAGGGAAGGTTATGGAACACATAGTCTTGAGGGAGATCATGCGGCATGTGCGGGATGGCCGGGGGATCAGGCCTAGCCAGCATGGGTTCATGAAGGGCAGGTCCTGTTTGACCAACCTGATCTCCTTTTATGATCAAGTGACCCATCTGCTGGATGAGGGAAAGGCTGTTGATGTGGTCTACCTAGACTTCAGCAAAGCCTTTGACACTGTCTCCCACGGTATTCTCCTGCAGAAGCTGGCAGCCCATGGCTTGGATGGGTACACTCTTGGCTGGGTAAGGAGCTGGTTGGAGGGCCGGGCTCAGAGAGTGGTGGTGAATGGAGTTAAATCCAGCTGGCTACCGGTCACAAGTGGTGTTCCCCAGGGGTCGGTGCTGGGGCCTGTCCTCTTCAATATCTTTATTGATGACCTGGATGAGGGCATTGAGTGCCCCCTCAGTAAGTTCGCAGATGACACCAAGTTGGCTGGGAGTGTGGATCTGCCTGGGGGTAGCAAGGCCCTACAGAGGGATCTGGACAGGCTGGAGAGCTGGGCTGAAGCCAATGGGATGAGGTTCAACAAGAACAAATGCCGAGTCCTGCACTTCGGCCACAACAACCCCAGGCAGCGCTATAGGTTTGGGGCAGAGTGGCTGGAGGACTGTGTGGAGGAAACGGACCTGGGGGTACTGATTGATGCTCGGCTGAGCATGAGCCGACAGTGTGCCCGGGTGGCCAAGAAGGCCAACGGCATCCTGGCTTGCATCAAAAACAGTGTTACTAGCAGGAACAGGGAGGTAATTGTCTCCCTGTACTCGGCACTGGTGAGGCCGCACCTCGAGTACTGTGCTCAGTTTTGGGCCCCTCACTGCAAGACAGACATTGAGGCCCTGGAATGCGTTCAGAGGAGGGCTATGAAGCTGGTGAGGGGTCTGGAGCACAGGCCTTATGAGGAGCGGCTGAGGGAGCTGGGATTGTTCAGTCTGGAGAAGAGGAGGCTCAGGGGAGACCTGATAGCTCTCTATAACTTCCTGAAGGGAGGTTGTAGTGAGCTAGGGGTCGGCCTTTTCTCTCGTGTAGACAGTGATAGAACTAGAGGCAATGGTTTCAAACTGCGCCAGGGGAGATTCAGGCTGGACATTAGGAAATATTACTTCTTGGAAAGGGTAGTCAGGCACTGGAATGCACTGCCCAGGAAGGTGGTGGAGTCACCGACCATGGGGGTGTTCAAGAAACGTTTGGATGTTGTGTTGAGAGATATGATTTAGCTGAGAAGTATTGGTGATGGTTGGACTGGATGATCTTCTAGGTCTTTTCCAATCTGTGATTCTGTGATTCTGTGAAGACTGAAATTATAAGGTCAATAGAGGAGCATAACAGTATTCTGTTATGTAAATTCGAGGCTACCTCAAAAATAAGATGACCTTTTTCAATAAGAGAAATAAAAATTCTCAGTAAGAGAAATAAAATTTTATATCCAGAATGAACCTCACCTATTATCCCTCAGCTCTCTTCTCCCTCTCCTCCCGACTCCCCTTCCCCACGGCCTGTCACAAGCCCTGTGAAATTCATCACCTCAGACAAACGGCAGCTTTGCCTGCAAAACAGCTCCAGCAGCAACTGAGGGGGCCACCACACTACTGCTCAGGTGCTTGTGTGGTCCTACAGCTTCCTCCAGCCAAATCCCTCGTCACCCTCCCCAGCAAGGTGGGGACCACAATCTCAGCGATGCTCAGTCCTTGCCGCCCTCTGAGCCCATCACAGCCCTGCATAGGACAGCCTACCTGCCCAAGCTCACAGTCCACTGTGTCCTCAAAGCTCCTGAGCCACTGGCAGCCCTATAAGCCCCTCTGTATCCCCCAGTTCATCTCCTACTAGCCCCATCCTCCAACTCACAACCCACCTGCTTCACTGCTGGTCTGCAAAGCTCCACCAAGGGCAGCTCTCGGCTCCAGGCTCTGCCAAGACCTTTGTGCTCTCAACACCAGCAATGCTCTGAGTTCCCTTGTCTGAGAGAGGCTAAAAGGGCTCTTCCCTCCCTCCCTGCACCTCCAAGCTGACCACTTCTCCTCCCAGCATGGCCACTTACAGCCCTGCCACCAGCGACCTCGGCACCAGCTGCCTGAGTCGAGGGCAAAAGCTGAGAGAGGTGATGCTGGCAATGCACCTATAGGCATATGTAAAGCAGAAAGCAGTAACTTCTACACAGAGACTGGTAAAGGCAAGAGATTTTTTTTTTCCAGATCCTAATTTCTGTAAAAAAAAGTTTTTAACAAGTTCCTGCACTTTCTACTCAGGCCAGTGAAGTCAAGCAGAGGAAATGGGTTTAGCAGTAAAGTGGTTTAGTTATGACAAGTGGTTTCCTCTAAGATGTATTAAGAAATACAGTCCCTACAATAATACAGAGTGTCAAAGGATGTTTGGAAAATTCAGAGATAGGTTATAATTTATTTAATTTTGTGTTTCTTACTGAATGTGCTATTTACTGCACTAATAGCTTTCTGTTGTATTGGGTTTGTTATTTCATTGCAAGGGAACAGAGGAAAGAAAGGAATCTCTACGCTAGATAAGCCCAGCCATTTCCAACCACAGCAGGCTGTAGCACAGATCTATAGACTGCTTTAGCCCTAACTTTCAAATTCTTTGAGATTTTCTTCTCCGCAGTTCTGACTGGGAGGCTGTCCGAAACATCAGTCTTCCCATGGTCAGAAACTCTTTTAGTTTGATAGCTCACTACAAAACATGGTTTGATTGCAATATTGTAATTAACACTTAATGCAAAAAAAAAAAAAAAAAATTATATATTGGCAAGAAAGAGAATATTTTAACACAAAAAGCTTTGTCTTGTCCTAGATACTGACTCACTACAAACCAAATATGAACACCCCCACGAACACTAAATATCTTACATCTGTAATTAGTATTTCTGGCTGGGCACTGTACAGCTGCACAAATACTGCAGCTCCTAACAGGCTCTTAGTTTGGCTACATCTTAAGGAGAAATATTGTATATCTCATAACACGGAAAAGATTAAATTTAATTTGGATCTTTTCCCATTCATATAGATCTGAAGACATAAATAGTTTCAGTGTGGCCTGGAGGAGGAGACAGTTTGCCCTTGTCAGAATTTTGGACACCACATGGCAGGTCAATAGGTTTGAGAGCAGGACTGCCCTTCACTGGCATCCAGACAGGCTGTAGGAAAATGGAAATGATAACTGGAAATGATGGACTAACTCCCTCTGCAGCAGCTCTGCTCAAAATTACCTGGGGACCGCAGGCTGAACATGAGCCACTGGTGTGTCCTTGGTGGCCATACAGGCTCACAGCGTACTGAGCTCCATCAGCAGAAGTATAGCCTAGAGATCAAGGGAGGGGACTATTCCCTTCTACTCACCACTTATTAGACCATACCTGGTCTAATACTCTTTACAAAGAGTAAAACATTCTTCTCTTTAATATTTATGTGTTTTAGTCTTGTGTGTATCAAAGTAACAAAGTAATTACTATTCCCATATGAATCAAAACAATACAAAATACAGTGAAAGTCTGAGTCAAACTCAGGTCTTTAGATACCTGTCTATCATTCACTTCTTTGTAACATAATATGCTGAATTAAGACTCTCCACACAATTATTTTGAATTAAGTATCTGCCATGACAGTAAAAATAATTGTACTGAAAATAAATGACTGATTTTAATCTTTGAATAGTGTATCTCCAGTCAATCAAAATCACTCTCTTGACTTAATGCAAGCTCAATGAAGGAAAGTGATACTGTAAGTTAAACTGACGCACAATAGTCATCATGAAATGGCGATCATTGTGGTAAACTGTATGTTCACTTACACCCCTAAAAATTCAGTTCTCATTATTCCCAGTGGACTGAGATCAGCATTCAGCCTGAGATTTTGACAAAGTGATCAGGTATTAATTATTAAAAGTCTATAGATTTTTTTTAAATTAAAATATAGTTGGGTCTGTTGGGGTCAGTTCAAGTTGTCAATCAAAAGAAAAATATTTACTGTCTTATGTTATCATTTTATATAGGCACCTGGAAGAGAACAAGGTTAGTATTTCATAATATTATACTAATTTGTTGTCTTTCCTTCATAGTCCAATAACAAAATATTCTATCATTAAAATTCCAGCTAAAGCAATCATTATAGGAACCTGGCATCTATCCTGTTATGTCGTATCAGGCCGGCTGGCTCTAAATATAAATGAGTAAGAGACATCTCCCAGGGATATGTCTGCTGAGAACAGAGAGATTTAGAGTGACCTCAACAGTTGTGGTAGATGTAGCAGAAAAAAGGAATTTAACTTGGCATTAACTGCAGCTATTTGGGGAACCAGGGTATCACATTTATCCTAAGTCAATAAAAGTCTTCAGCTACCAGGGAAAATAAAGAGCGCTGGAACCTAAAACACTGAGGGAAGAATATCCCAAAGAGAAAAGACTGGATTAATCTGGTCTGCACAGAGAACATCCCCCTTCTCTCCATCTTGTTCCATGTTTTTAAAACATGTCAACTCTTTAGATGTACATACAGTGTTGAAAGAACAGCTTAAGCCACTCACTGTGTAACATGTGCATGAAGGTCCATTAAAAAAAAATGTAAAAAATTACTCTGAAATACTTTGAAGATAGATACAGACTATATGATTTTTATGCGGTTTACACCTTTTTGTTAATGAGTTCATAATTTCCTCTGGCACTTCCTTTTGCAGATTAAGGCACAGTTTTCTGATTTTCAGATAGAAATAGTATTGACTGCATTAATACGTTCAATGCCTATCTATCCCATCCTATAAATAGGATTTATGAACCCTCCATATACTTCTAGTACAGCGTTCTACATTATTTACCATTATGTTAAGCCGTACCTGGCATCAGCAAAACCTGTAACATTCACCATGTAACATTCAGTACAAATGTTTCCCACTGAAATAATTAGCTGACTCATTTAAGCCAAACTGATTGCAGCCCATTAGGTTTTTCTACTGAACTGTCTCCCCCTCACATATGAAATCAGTTAATTTATTTCATGGTAGTTGCTAAATACTGTCAAAGTTACACACAAAAGGAAATACTAAGTTCTTATTCTTTTTAATAGTTACAGATTCAGGGAAGAAATCTGAAACATCTTTTCAAGCACAACAGTATAAACCAAAGCATCATCCTGAAGCCAGGTAGGAATTTAAGAATTTCATTAGTTTGTGCTGGATGCTTCAAGGACTAAACATTCTGCCCTAGAAGATTATCCTTCACTATGCAATAAAAGCAAGATGATATCACTTTCTGATGCCATGTAGTGATAAATTATGTTTTGCCCTGATGCATGACAAGAACCACCTTTGGAATTGCTTTCAAGTTATTGTAGTTGCACATTCAATTGTGCTCTTTAACAGCATACTACTGTATTAGATTTTCCCTCACTTTCTGTGATAGGGTGTTAAATATACTGTATAAAGAAGCTCTACCATCTCCAGCTTCAGCATTTCCTCTCTCCCTTATTTTCTATTTTTATATACAAAGAACACATATCTGGCCTTTCAAAAGCCAATTATTCTTCCATAGAAATCTGCCACAGTTGCTCCTATTTCTCTTTTCTAATCTACAAAAATATTTTTTTCTAAATCTATATCCTCCTGAAGTACTCAACAAAAGTAAAAAAATAGGAGATAAAGTATAGAAAGTATATGAATGATTTAACATCTTTACTAGACAAATACTGAATCTCTCATCTAGCCTTGTTTACAATGATGACATTTCTCCAAGATAAAATTCTTGTCTGGAGCAAGTGTGACAGTATTTGTGACCTCTACTATTTTGTTTCTTCTTGTGTGGTACCAGTGGCTCTGTTATGAGAAGTTATTTGGTCGGTGCTCTTCCCAGTGAAACTGTTCTAATTAATAGCACAACAAAATACCCGCTGGGTACTCAGCAGCAGTCTAGAAAGTGAAGAAGGACAGGGAACAACTCCTCCCTGGGTATTCCTATAGAAGGACTGGGAACATCAGGTGAAATTAGCAGGGAAGGGGCTCAAAACAAACAAAAGCAAATTGTGCTTCACTAGACATGCAGCTAAAATATTAAACTCTTGCCAAATATTCTTGCAAAGAGTAAAAATTCAAAAAGTGGCTGGTGAAACTAATGGAAGAGAAATCTGTCAAAAGCTGTTAAAGACAAAATTACCACCTGAAACCCAGGAAGGGCCAAAGCTGCAATTGGAAGAGGGAGGAAGGGGTATTCTGGAGAAGCACAGCTATGCACTGCTATCTGATTTGTCTCTTTCTTCAATACTTGACACTAACAGAAATATTTTTCTGACTTACTTTCATTCGTTGCTTTTTCCTAGCCTTCAGTATGCACAGAGCTCTAGAAACATTTGCAGCTCAGGTAAGAACCAGAGATTGCTTTGAAAACTAAACCAGGCATGGATAAACAAGAAACGGATCTGTGTTTCTATGTGTGTATGTCTGCATTGGGGATTTGTTAAAGAAAGCAAGCAGAAAACAAGTCAAACAATGGCATGGTCAACAGCAGTGAAGAAACAAGCTGAGCGTTACTTGATCAGCTATACCCCATGTCTGGCTCAAGCTAAGAAATGCCCACCTCAGAACGCAAGTGTTAAACCACTGCAGACCTCCATGCCCAGAAAAGGAAGGGGATTTAGACAAGTTACTGAAGGACAATGGGGAGAGGAAGAAAAGGAAAATTGCTTGGGCATACAAAGAGACACCCACAGAGAAAGTGCATGCTGTGAGCACAACCCTTTGCTTTTCCAGGCAGAGATGCAATCAGCTGGGCTAAACGGAAGCGACAGATGTTCAGGACATTATAGAGCAGCTACTGTGGGTTTAATGCCTTTGTGTAAACAAATAAACTGATCTTTGAAGAAATCACTTTAGATTTATCCCAGATTCCTAGAGGGAAGGACTTGTAAGTGCCATTATCAGGCAGGTCTGTCAAATAACTGTGGCTGGAAATAGGACTTCCCAGGGACTGCACGATTTTAGCTAAGGGAATGTACTGGAAGCCGACATTAACACTGGTGAGGTGTCGTGCCAAGAAAGGGCCTGTGCTACAGTGTGCCCAGGAGCCATGGCAATGGCCCTCTGCTCGTTTTCCCTGGATTTCTTTAAGACTGCCAGAAATTAATGCAACACACGAGTAGTTTCACTAGATTCATATGCACGCTGTCTCTCTAATCTTGAAGACAATACTTCTACAAACACTATTAGAAGTTGTGTTAGCCTTTTGCTGTCATATTATACTGTATCTGTTCCCCTCAAACCCCTCTACCCAATTTCTTACAGAAAATTATGGCCTCATTAGTATTTAACCCAAAATTGCTATGTGACTTATCCCTACGTTTCAGTATGCTTCCATCTGCTTTAAAAAGTATTTCCATAAACCTAAGAGAGACAGAAAAATACCCCAATATCTACATAGACTTCTGAAAAGCAAAATCCCTTTATTAGCCAAACTCCATTATAAGAATTATGTAAACAAAAGAAAACGCTTGATTGATAAAGTAGGATTTGCCTTTCCTTCGGTCATTGCCCGGCTAAGCAAGCCCACTTCCCCCAGCTTTGTGGCACAGGCCCCACCTTCCTGACCCTGGTGGTAGCCCTCCACCGAACCACTTCTGGTGATTAATGTCCTTTTTGTGCCAAGGGTCCAGTTCCACACACTCTTCTCTGGACACCTACTAAAAATCTGTTTTTACAACACCCACAAACCTAATCAAAGTCTCTGTTTCCTGCTGTTTCTCAGCAGTCTCTCATTCTTTTTCCTAGATGCCTCACCCCTATCTCCACTTCAGATACTTCCTACCATCCCTACCACTGCTATTTGTCATTTAGGCTCTCTCCAGTGGCACAAACTCCTTTTCCCTCTGTAAATTTCTTGCCCTCATGAAACAACAGGAACAGAAGAAACAGTGGCCTTTCCCCCTGCTATCCTACAATTTCATTTCAAGTCCACGTTTGGATTAAAAAATATTTAAAGAAGAAATATTAGTGTTATTAAATTTATACAAATATCCTTTCTGATATTTTTAGCTTTTATTGTTGAAAACAAGTTATTTGCTGTTCAAAAATCTAAAATATTCTTCTGTAATTCTCAGCAAGCTGTTAACTCCATCCCAGCCAAACCCAGATCACAAGCATTGCAAGAGAATCCTCTCACTCCTTGTCCC
The DNA here is from genome assembly GCF_036417535.1 of Chlamydotis macqueenii. Classification (NCBI taxonomy): domain Eukaryota; kingdom Metazoa; phylum Chordata; class Aves; order Otidiformes; family Otididae; genus Chlamydotis; species Chlamydotis macqueenii. The sequence continues at coordinate 70,057,456 of NC_141559.1, forward strand.
ACAGTTTAAGACATATCAGAAAAAAAAAGTTCTACAGAACATACACAGCACAGGTCATAAAGCAAACATGGTTTTAGCCATGCAATAACCATCAAAAATGCAATGCGAACACAAATGCCAAAATCAGGATCCAATAAGCTGAACAGGGACATATTTGTATTTTGACAAATCAAACTGACTGCAGAAACACAACATAGATGTCTGGTCCCAAACCCTTTGAATAGCGATTTCATTTCTGAACGGACCAATTGCCTCCTGAAGATCATGGCTGTTCATCTACTGAGATCAGTGGACATTGTTTCTGGTCTTAAAAACAAATGTAATGCTGTTATAAACCAGAACATGGTACATTTATGTATGAAACTGTGAAACACAGAAAAAAAACCTGTATTATTCTTCTGTAAAATAATGTCTTCCAAGCCAAATTTCTTTAATATTCTGTCATATGCTATGTATGGGCAGAAAAGTAATAAACTGATAAAGCATGAACAACAGATAAAACATAATGAAATACTGCTTTGGCAAACAGTACTGTCTCTTGTGATAGTAACCAGAAGGAAAAGATGGAAGCCATTGATAATTGCATTTTTCTCATTTCCTCTTACAACGGACACAGATCGTTTCTCCCACCAGCATTGCACAAGACAAACAAAATGCTTTCTGTTGTAAAGCACAATATTACAGGTTTTATCTTCAGTTAACCATTTTTCCCCTCATGTTGTGTACCTGCAAACTGCATTTGACCTATACACTGGAAGCACGCTATTGCTTTTCTCAGGCTGTTTCTGCTGCATCCTAATCGGACACAGCCCGAGCCTCCCACATTACCTCACATTTGGTGTTCCTGCCCCATTCCCTGTGCTCACCCAGCTCCTCCGTGACGTGGCAAGCTGGGTCCAGCTAGTAGGTGCAACCCTAAATCTACAGACAGTGAATGAGTATTTGCTTTGGGAGAACGGTTTCCATTTCAGCTATCTAAGCTCCTTCAGTCATGCCTTCTCAGCAGCGCAGAGCTGGAACACGCAGCCGGGGGACCACCACCTTCATCTTTTTCCTAAAGCAAGAACAACCTCACTTCTTGGTCCTAAATTTGTTGAAACAAGTCACAGAGCAGACAAATTCATCAGCATGGCAGAACCTCTAAATTCCTTAAAGTTTTGACAGTTTGGTGGAAACAATGCTAGCTGGCAATAGCATAATAAGAGGCTTTAATACGATCCAGCCTAACAGCAGCTCTGATCCAACACAAATACAAAGTGCTCAAAAGATGAACGAACAGAATCATTACAATTGTAGAACACAAAGATCCCATATTTATTATTTTATTTAGCATTTTCTATTTTAGTAATAGTTTAATATTTTGCTGTGTTTGTGTGCAAGAACCTGGCAGAGTGACGTCAATTAAAAAACATTAGGAAACTAATGTGTTAAATCTCTTGGGGCATGAATCTGAAATCACTGGTACTGCATTAGGACAAGATCAGTCATAACTGACAGCTCTAAATTTTAAAGGTTAGTATCACAATACTGTATTTCCAAACTGTAAATGCTATTCTCAGACTTAAGTAAAACTGATGAGGTAAAATTAAACTGTAAATTAAGTTTAAAAAAATACACCTTTTTTCCTTCTGAATTTACTTTTACAGGGTCCATGTTAAATGAACAGAATTTATCAGTGAAGAGGTCACCATCTCCTACACTGTACACAGCTTGCAAAAATAAATCAAAACATTCACTTGCAAAATGGGAAATGCCATCTCTTACTCAACCTGTTGAAAAGGTAACGAACACTTCACTTCATAGACAGGTTTTTAGAAAACAGGATTATCACTATAGGGCACGCACACACTGTAAGAAATGCTATTTTCTGAAAACATTTCCCCAAGTTAAATGGTCTGAAAGCTGTGGGTATTCAGCTTGCCTGAAAACAGTCCAATGTGAGCTCTTGAACCAAGGGATAAGAATTTACATGTCTAATTTGATTCAGATTTCTTAACAGGACTTCTCAATACAGATGCACTACAATTATTTTTATAAACTGTGCTAAACTTGCTTTAAATGCAGATTAGATATAATCTGTTTTCACTGGCTTTTGCTTCTGCCAGCTGTGGTTAGTTTCTATACACTGATTATGCTATCTTAAAATTAAGGATTTAAACAAATATGAATGGTACGTTGGAGACTATGATCGCCATGAAGCAGAGAAGGCACTGTTACAGGAAAACACTGTAAGTACAATTTATTTTGAAACCTGGGGTGTAAACTCTTGGAGAAAATGTCTGTTAACTGTCCACAATGGCTTACAATCCAAAATTTGAATCTGTCTCATACAGGATGAGACATTCTTGGTTAGAGATTATTCAAAGAAATCAAGCACTGAACCGTATGTTTTGGTTGTCTATTATGGAAGAAGAGTTTACAACATTAAAGTACGTTTTCTGGAAGAGAGCCAACAATATGCACTGGGAACAGGGCTCAGAGGAGATGACGTAAGTAAAATCCCATCTGATGTTATAGTCTATTGCTTTTATATTGCACTTCACAAGATCTTAATACTAAAGATTAGTTATAAACTCTCATACATAACAAACTTGTTGTTTCTTTAAAGTTTCTTTTACAATACTCTTGTTTCAAGTGTGTCTCACTGTTTCAGGCAATTTCAATATAACAATTTAAAACCCAGTTTTACATACCATGCTCAAATTCAGATTTAAATCGATGTGAAAATTTCCTAAGTACTTATAATACTTCTACATACTCCAGTTAACATCTGCAAAGTAAGGGGGGAGTAGGAAGGGGGAAGAAGAGTCCTCCTTTTCTAGGTATACATATCATTTTAGCGTACTTTTAAACTTGTTATATTTTTAACTCGTAGACAATTTAAAACATATACAACTCCACACATCTGACACCACAGCCTGTTGCTGTTACTGCTGCATAATCTCTCTTACTGTCTGTGTCTCATATAGCAAAAGGGGAATCAATATATAATTTTTAAAAGGGATATAGGACAGGTGTTGTCATGACTACTCAGAAGCAATTAAATCAATCTTTCAGATATGGTAAATTTCCATTAGAAAATCCCTTTAGGTTAACAATGCATTTTTACACAATTAAATCCAATTAATTCATTGTAACAGTCTAATTCTTATTCAGCTTATATGGTTAAGTAACAATATTGTATCTGCATGTCTTTCACACAAGGAGAAAAAGGTTACAACTGAAACAGTCATGTCTATAAAGATGTGATACTCTCAAAAAAATAAACATAAATAGTGCTCAGCTGAACAGTAAATTCAGCATAAGGGACAACCAGCTGGCTGCAACAGCAAAAAAAAAAAAAGCAAAGCAACAACATACTGTGAGGGTTATCAGCTATGTACACAACAGACAGAAATCCAACTAAAGTGAAGCAGTAAAGCCTCTGTAGCTCAATCTTCAATTACATCCTTTTTATGCGTGTCAGTACTTCCAAAACTTATCTTTTCTATAGATAGACTTAAAAAAAAAACACCTTACACCAAAATTTGATACACTTGGCAGGTCTAAGATTTACATTTGGATTCTTATAAAACATGGGATAGGATTCATGAGCTTTCAGAGATGAGGGGTAAGGTTTACTGGCAAGTTGCTCTTCAGGAACACTGGTTTAATGACAGAAAAGTATCCTTTGCTGTTCAAGCTCACTGAAAAAGTTTGGGAAGCAGAAGAGTGGAAATCGAGAACTGTACTGCAGGTCCCATCACCCTGCCATTCCTATAGTGAACCATCAGTCTTCTGTAAAACATTGTCTGCATTTCTGAACTGAGCCTCCCAGACAATTTCCTGGAGTTTTAGTATGATTCAGGAGAAAGCAATTTTAGTCTTCCTGTAATGACTCTGATTTAAAAAAAAAAAAAAAAAAAAAAGGTTTAGATTAGAAACAATGACTGACTAAAAAATATTGAATGGAACTGAAATATGGTACCCTGCAGGATAATGTAGTATGTGTACAGTATACCACATCATTCTAACAGTTAAGACAACTAGAAAATTACCTGAACAATACATAAACAATTTGAAAAATTTGTACTGAACTAAAAGGAAGGAGAAACAATCCCTCCCATCTCAGGAAATACCAAAATATATGACTCTGTTGTTTGTTCCAACTTGTGCACAGAAAGTATACATACAAAGACAGTGGATCTGGACTGACAACAGTCAAGTTGTAAAGTTACAAATCCAGAATAAGGATTTCAAGCATCTAGTTAGTAACCAACAGTGTATCTAAGACTTGGCTCTACCAGGCCAAATCTGTAATCATGACACCTTAAGCCTTCTTTTTTTTTAATATTGTTTCTCCTGAATTCAGAAGTCCTCCCATAGATGAACTACAACAGAATAATTTCAGAACTGTTTTGCTAGTCAGCTATGTGTAGTACTAGCCAGCCACAGAAGTGTCAACCTCTCACTTCCATGCACTATTCTCGACAGCAGACATGAAAATAAAAACAAACACTGGAGTGGTGTTAATTTTATTATATGAAACACATACACAATAATGAACAATCAACAGCACCAACCTTGCTCAGCACAGCTACTTCCGTTCAGACAGTCTGAAAAGATTCTCCGAAAATGCTCTTTCCTGAAAACTGTCATCTTAACTTCTGCACCTCGCTTAAAGTTCTTCTCTCAGGAGGGTGAAAACACCTTGTAAGGCTGTGAATTACAGCAAAATTGCTGCCTATAATTTTCTGATGCCTATTAAAATACTTTCCAGACCATGCTCTATTGTTCCTCCCTTTGTTACACCACACCTCACAGTATGCAAGGCAGGCAGACCAGCTGCTTTATCCAGATTAGCTGAATACTCCCTCTTCACCTGCTAAAGAGAAAGCAACCTAAACAAGACAGGTGCACAGCTATTACTTTTCTGCTCAGCTGTTCATTTTATTCAAAGGTTCAGTCTCGCTGATTTTGTGCGGCATGTTTTCACTTTTGGATTAGTCTCATTCCAGTCAGTTTTCAATATTAAAGCTCCAGAGATATCTGTAACCCTGCTTCTTTTCATGTACACAGTTCTTTTGAAGAAATCAAAACCTTGCTCACATTTAAAGCTGATTATGACATTAAATTTAAATATTTTTCTTATCACCTTTGCAAAACTAGATCTGCCACACAAAAAAAAATACATGTTTTCAGCATGTCCGCAGCATCAGACTCAACTCACAATCCAATAACTAAAAATCAAAGGCAGGAGTAGGCTCCTTTTCAACTCAGCACCTGTCTTACACAGAAGCTCAGAGCACGGCCCGACACGTATCTCCATCTCAGTGTTCCGGCCACAGATGTTTTCTCCATCCTCACCACTCCCTATCACTATTTGCAGCTACCTTTCATTTTCAAACCACTGGTCATACAAGCCACATTAATCCAACTCATTTCATTTCAAAGTGAGTCAAACAGATCAGCTTCAACTACCTTCATCAGCTATTAAACCGGCCTGATTTTAGAGTAGATGAGGGAGCACTTCCACAATGCCTTCCAGTGAAAGTGTTATGATAGAAGTTACTGCCAGGAAAATGGACGGAGTGAACACCTGTCAGGGGATGCTGATACTTTCAACTGAGATAGAGGTTTACCTCGTAAACATCACCTTGTAAAATATACAGCTTAAAGGTATAGTGATGAATAATATGACATTAGCCAAGTGAAGCCAAGTCAAATTTCCAAAGCAGATGAACAATTACAGTAAGATTTAACTTTCCAACCAACAAAAACATCAGAAGACAGAAAAAGAACTTGTGCTGATAGAAAGTAAATTTAGAATTAAGAAGTTAGGATTAACTTTGGTATGGCATGAAATACAAATCATGGTTTTGCCTAGATTGCTAGTAGCAATGGCCATCTTGAACATAAGGCAAGGACAAAACAGCAAAGTGGTACAGATGTATAAAAGTAAAAATTACCAAAACTTTAAAAAAATTAGCACATTAGTTTTGAGATCAAATAATTTTCATCTTAAAATAATACAGGAACAGTTACACTGAATCACTGATTTAATCAAATTCTCTTGTAAACTCAATGTGGATCAGGTGATGACAGAGACCACCATTAGATACCATCATGTACACAATGAATGCCCATGCTTATAGTAACAGTGATATAATAGAGATATAGGATAAGTATTACTGTCACAGTAAGCTTGTACTGCTGTGTACAGTTCTAGTTAATACCAATGAGTCCAAAGAACAGCCTAAGACGATAAAAAGTGGTGTGATGACAGCTTAGTGGTGTGAAGATGAAAGCTTACAAGTTACACACAGGGAAGAGAACTATTTAAACTGAAGGACTCCTAGCCATCAGAATGATACGATGAAGAAAGACTCACCAGGACAGATGAGGATAAATACCTTTGATAGCTTTCCATTGCTGCTTGATCAGTTCAGGAATCTAGAAACACACCTTTATCATTTTAGGAATGGGCTTGGAGGATATCACTGTTTTGAACATCAGAACAAGACTAAAACCTTGCTGAGACCCTTCTTGCTCCATACTTTAAAGGGATTTTATAGCAACTTTCTCAGTAAACTAAATGGGAAAATAAAAGGTACATTTTAAAAGGTACAAAGAAACTTGCAGTATAAAGTATCATGCACTGATAATTATGCAGAACTTTTGACAGGGTAAAGTTAGTAACGATTTATAGTTGCTTCATCTTTTCAAAATCTGTCATCGTATCTGGCGTCACCAACTTTTACAGGTGACGCTGCATTCTCAGACCTTCAACACGCTCCCCCTTTGCTCTAAGCAGCCAGCTGCTTTCTCCTACACAAGGCAGAGAGACACAAAGGAAATAAGAGGATGAAGTTCTGGTGCTTTTCCTTTTATGATTGCTTCCACCTAATCTAATCATAATTCTATGCAAAAATGTTATCTGTTTCTAATGCTGTCATTTGCAAGTCTTTTAATGCTATAGATAAAACCATCTAGCAATTTCACTTTTAGTCACTGATTACAATTTTTCTTTTTCCCCCAGAAATTTAATTCTGTAAAAGAGATCATTGACTTCTACAAATGTGTTCCCATCACACTCGTTGACGGAAAAGACCAATCAGGAATCCGGAGAGAACAATGCTACCTTACATATCCATTCAAGCTGCGCAAAAGATGTTTTCTGCCTTAACATAATCAATTTGTTTGTGTAGATGTAAATAGAACAATTATTTAAATGTCTTAAAAATCAGACAAGCCTTAGAGTGAGGAACTCCTCATAGTATTACGAAGTATTCTAAATGGTCCACTGAAAAATTTCTCTCCAACTGAAGAATATAGATCTACTCCATTTTTTTTTATGCTTGTAATTTGTTTTTAACATTGAGGATACAGGTAAAGTATACACCATTGTATAAATCCACAGAAAAGCATTAGGAGACTGACCCCTGATACCTTGACAACGACTGAGCAATTTGCTTATCTTGCACTCTGCCTTCTAACACAAGACAAAAACCAAACTCAGTCGTGCTTACCTAAATGCCACTGAAGCTCACTGAGTAGCAAAACCCGACAAAGCATATAAAAAAAAATATTGCTTTTAAAAATATACATGAAATCCTATTTATCTGAGTATTCACTGTTTAACAATTTCATTCGGTGTGCCTATGTGTTTGCACAATAACAAGCTGTGCTCAGTAGCCACTGAAGTCAGTGTGGGTCAGCTGATGCTCATAGATATTGGAGCAATTATAAAGCTAACTTTAATTATGTAAATTCTATTACTTAACTAACACTTACTCTTTAGCTTAAGGAGCAAATATTTGTATTCCATATCTGAGCCTTCAAACACTTACATAGTAGGACCATTATGCAATCACTTTGAATTTGTACCATATGCAAATACAGAGATAACATCATCAGCAGGAAGGGCACACGTGCTTCAAACTCAGGAAGAAAACATGTCCCGGTGTATATCAAAGACAATGACAAGGCGATATTTTTCCAGAAAAAAAAAATATAGTAATATTTATTCATATGAGTTTTGGAAGGCTTAACAAAATTCATTATAAATATGAAAGGTAAACTTCAGTATTTTTCTGCAAAGTATCCATAATCTTCCTTTCTAAGCACACTCAGAAGTCTGACTAGTTAATTGGAATATACTAAGAAAGCAACCTCAGTTACTTTATCATTACAGAATAGGAACAAGGAGAATAAAAACATTCAAGCGCAAAACACGACATTCCAACTCAATTTATGATGTAGTTTGAAGTGGCACAAACTAGCTCTAAAAAAAATTCAGCAGTTGGTTGTTATTTTCTTGCAACCTTTTTATTTCTCAATGCTGCATCAAAATGCAAAATAAAGGTTCATTATTTCTCTCAAACCACTGAGACTGTTAAAGACTGGAAAGAAGTTATTCTGACATAACATTATCTAATAATAAAAATGAAAATTAACAAAACAGAAGCTGCTAAGTAGAGTTTGACAGAGCTCATAAAAAAGAAAAGATGCATGACGTAATCTGCTATAAGAGTTTCACAGCCACCATACAAAAGGTTTTCATGTTAAAACAAAAAAGGTTTTCTAAATTAAGCCCATTAAAAAAAAAAAAAAAATCACAGCTTAACAATTTAGACAGCAGATTATGGCAGTGACATGCAAAGCTTTGCAGATGTTTACTGAAACAGTAAATTTGCTTACAAAAGACAGGCATTATTAGTATACTTAAACCACCTAGAGTTTATAAAGCTGAGCAGCAACACTTCCCCCTCCCCAGTACAGCTTTCATGAGGAATGTTCTAGTTTTGCCAGTGACAACTCTTACAAAGCAAATTCAAAACTATTTATTTAGTAGCTTCTACAGAAACAAAATTAAGTCAAAGAGTAATCCGGACTGAAGGAGTTAAAACAAAGGAGAAATTTTAACCATGTTTTTTTCTTATGTTAACAATTTCACTATTTATTGTATGTGATATGTCAGAATTTAAAAATGGAAGCTAATTTCACAACTGAAAATGCAAATAGCACTGTTCAGTTTGGCATCAAAGTATATGATGTGAAAAAAACCCCTCTAGTTTACCCACCTAAAAAAATATAATTCCATTTGAATACAAAATGAGAACTGTCATTTCATTGTTATTGACAAAACAGACACAAGGAAGTTTGTTCTGTGGAACAGGTTAGTCTGATACAAATGATACAAAAATTTTCCACGTATACACGATGAAAAATATATGACAAAGCACCAACTATCTGAAGGATTTCAATACTGTATTGCAAAACGATGGGAAAGCAATATTTTAACTGGTTTTGAAAATAAACCTCAGTCAGATGCAGTTTTAAAATATTTACATTTCAATGCAGATACCATACATACTTTATCAAAACAAAGTATAATCCGCTGGAGTATATAAAAAAAAATATTCCCAGCTTAAACTGTTTACAAAAATGCACCAACAGTGAAAAGAGTTAGGGACTACCTGTTTTTGAAGAGCAGTCCCAGTTCAAACATAGAACACACATCCAGCATTAGAGTCAGTATTGATTTTCTTATCCGTAAAAATGTAAGAAGTTAATTTAATTGTAAATATGTGCTTCAATATAGTTCCATTTATATGACACTAGAACAATTTCAAATTGACAAGACGAAGAAAAACACCTATTGTTCATGTACAGAAAGATTAGACTTCGGTATCGTCCATCCCTCTTCTTCACTAAAAAATTGAAATTTGGCCCTGATTTCGGAAACTTTTTAAGCAACTAAGCAATGTTTACATTGCACTGCAGTCAGCAGATACATGTTAGATGTACATATGTAACTAGGCACATGCTTGTATGAATTGAGGCCTAAAAAATATATTCTAACATTATCTAAATTCTTAAGACTAAGAAGGATGAAAGACTGCACTGAAAATCTGTTTCAACACTGTCAACGTAAAAGCTGTGCAACATGGTTTTTCACTGTGAAACATCTTCATCTTCAGCAAGTTCCCCTCATAAATAAGCATTAACGCACCAACTGGAGTCCTAACGAAATGCCCAATTCTGCAAATGTATTTCTATCAGGCTACACACACATGGTGGCAGAGGGTTTACGTTTGGCTATTAACTTCTCTCTCCTATCGATCCAAGCCTGATGGTATCTCTGGCTCTGCCTACTCAGAACAAAGATGGTACAGAAAGCTAACAGTGTTCTGCGCTCTTTCTCACCTCTACGCAACACAGGCTAGGTAAAGACTAAGTACGAAACAAAATTGAACTTTTTAGTGCTATCTGAGCTAGTGGGAGTAACTCTGATCCCACAGATTCTTCATTTACACCTTTGCAACTTCTCTGAAGTCAGATGATGTGTTTTTGTTTCAATGAAAGAGTACTTGCATTTAAGTTTTACTTTTTATGTGTGGTGCTTAATTTGCCACTAAAAGCTATGATACACACTTGCTGCCCACAAAGGATCAAAGGTGCTTTTAGTACATATACACTTGATCTCTGAAACACCATGCTGTAAAAAAAAAAAAAAACAAACTAAACCCTGTTAAATTTACAAAGATCTCACTGTCTAAGATTTTAATCCCTAGAGTTAGCACAAACCAGTTACAGCACAGTATCCTAGCACAGGGAATAGTAACTAGAAAGATGTTTGCATAGCAAATGTTTTTCAAATTTCTCCTATGGAACAGTTGACATTGACATCCAATACAAATTTCAAACATGAGAGTGCAAAGTAGTGCTTAATCCTCACTATTGACTTCTCTTATCTCTATAACTCTTCTCTTCTCTCTCACTTTGCTAACAGTAGAGAACTTTTGGCAAAACAGTTATTTCAATCTTCCTTTCCAAGCAAATTAGTGGCACTCATTAAGAGAGGAAAACCCCCCTAGTCTCTAACTTAATGCTTTTTTGCTGGAAGAGAAAGAACATCCCAACCCTTGGTTGCCTCTATCAAGTGCCTCTGTCCGTGACTTATCCATTCTTCTTGGTCCATATATACTCTTCCACAAAACCAACACTTAAACATACACTGAGGTGTTTCAGCTGGTGAAGTTTCCACCACCTGGTAGTTGTTTTTATGGGTCTTTTTAAGTTTCATTTTTAGCATACTCTGCTTTTTTGCTTGGTTTCCTGTCTCAGCATTCTGAAGAGTAAGACGCTTTCGATGACGTTTGACACCAAGACAACTACTCGTCCTTTCTGATAGAACCACTTTCAAGACCTGACCTTTATATTTGTTGATAGTCTTCATGACATTAATTATCTCTGGCGAGTCAACGTCAGGATGGTTTAGTACCACAACTGGCTGGTTACGACGAGGGCATTTTATCAACTGATTCATTCTCAGAGGGACAAGCCGAAGACGTCTTGCTGTCAACAGATATGATGTGTCAGAACTTGAACTGGTTTCCGATTGAGTTCTTGTTTTCCTTTTAGCAAGTTCCCTAGAGCTTGCCTGTTTTGCCTTATTTTTGGGACCTAGTTGACTTTTTGAATAGGGTTTGCTTTGCTTACTCACATCACTGTTTTTCCGAAACGGTACACCAGTTTGTTTGCTATAATTTTTAACACTTGCCTCTCGCTTTGGTCTTTGCCTGAGTGATATACTTCGAGGCTGAACATTCGGTTCACTCTGGTTAGTCAAACATGGCAAATTGCTGCTAAGTGTCTCAGAAACACTGACAGGAACTGGGCGAGGCAGAAACATTTCATTGCAATACATTGGAGGAGCTGACGTTTCACTCCTGTTCTCTATCGCATTTGAGTTTTGACTGCTAGTAGAATTCAGCACTCTCAGCATTGTCCCTTTCGGGATAAATACTGGAGTAGCAACATGGGAATTTTTAGTTACCCTGCTTTTAGATGTTCTTGCAAATGTAAGTAGCTGATCTCTACCGTATCCTTCACTACTAATCACACTGTTTCCACCATGCACTTGAGGCAAAGATGCAGACTGTTCCACTTCAGTGGCAGGAACAACTCTCTCACAGCTTGCTGAATTTTCTTGAGGGTAAAGCACCTTTTTACTAGAAGCTTGACATCTCAAAGGCATGGATTTCATATTAGATTCAGCAGCAGACATGAGCCGAGCAATCTTCTTACACAGCAGTGTTGCTGACTTCTTATTGCATGTTGTGTCATCCCACCTGACACCCTCCGGAACGTTTTCAGCCCCAGAGCTAAGAGAAAATACAGATGAAATAACAGGTCCCTCAAAAGGGTTGCCTTTATTTTCAATCTTCTGTAGTTCTAATGATTCCAGAAGAAGATTGTTCTTTTGAATTACGGTTTCAGCTCTCTTAATTTTGCTAAAGCCAGAAGTCATGTCCACACAAGGTGGAGTTTTAGTGACATGAAAGTTTTTTCCTGCTTCAGAAGATCTAACAGATTTTTTATCAAAACTCTTACCAGCAAAATGTGTTTCTGTAGAGCTGACTGGCAGACTCCGACATTCTTTGTCATCCCTTTTTAGAGGCAATGTATCCTTTTGTTTAAGGACTGCAGAAGAGGAGGAATTTTTGCCCTCCTGAGCAGCCTCTACTGAAATGTTCTTAGAACTTTTCTCTTCAGAAATAGCAGCATGTTTTGGAGGGGGCACATCCACACCTTCTTCAAAACAACACAAGTCATAATGCAAGTTATTTTTTCCATCTCCTTCCCATCTTGAAGATCTAAGATCACTTTTTTTTTCAGTACTATTCATCACCAGAGATGGAGAACAAAGTTCTATAACACCTGAATGGACATCAATACCTTTCACCAAATGAAAGCATAATTTTGATGCATCTTCCCTCTGTATAGATACAGAGTTACACTCTGAGAGTTGAGAATCAGAAAAACAAAGGCATTCAGAATTCTTGTCATATGTACTATCCAAATTAAGCTGGTTACTAACAGTGGATAATTTGTCTACATTCACTTCCATGGTTAGTAACTCACTTTGAGATAGAGAAGATGCTTCTTTTCCTTCTGCAGATCGTTCTATACCTTGATTCTCAAGTTCTTCTAAAGCACCATTCACAGGTTTGTAAGTTGCTTCTTTCATAGGAATTAGTTTAAGAACTAGCTGTTGTGCTCCATCCACGATTTTAATCTCTACTATCTGAGCTAAACAGTTAGAAGGAACTACAAGTTCAGATGGTGCAATTACTGTTAAAGGCATCCCAGGCTGTAAAGGCTCTGTTTTTGGAGAATAAACCTCAACTTCAACACTTTGATTCTCACATACACTTACTTCAGACGGCTCCAATACTGTTTTGTCCTGGACTGATGCTGTGTTTACACTACATTCTATATCATGAGACAAACAGACTGTTTTAGTTACTTTATCTGGAATATCACAAACCATATTTGAAGAAGAATTTGAAAGTTCATTCTGAAAAGGAATTTTATCATATTTCTGCTTTTCAAGTAAAGTGCTTTGACTCCGCTTCTTTTGCTTGTGGTTTCTGACAGTATTTGACAGCTGTTTTCTGGGTGTTTCATGTACTCTTCTTGTATGTTTTACTATATAGTCATGTCTAACAGCACCATATTCACAGTATTCACACTGATACGGAAAAGTTCCAGTGTGCTTCACCAAATGTCTCTGGAATTCTCCTTTGGTGTAGGATATGTAATTACAGTGGGAACAAATAAATTTAATTTCTTCATGTTGACCTACGTGCTTTTTATACTGCAAAGGATCCTTTGTTGAAAATCTACATTTATCACAGTAGTATTTACCTGGCAGGAAGTTTTTAACTTTAAATGTTTTGTGGGTTTTACTTGGGGACTTTTTTTCACGTTTTTCAAAGTCTACAGCATTTACATCCTCAGGAACAAAATGGAAAGCTGGTGGCATAATATGACTGCACTTCTTGCAGATGAAATTTTTGTCTTCAGTCCACCCAAGCTTCTTATGCTTTTCTATGTCTTGCACTGAGATTTTCTGAACAGTCCTGCATTTTATACAGCTTATCACTGACAACTTATTATTCTCAGCCTCAGTCCCTTGGTAACAGTAGTCCTGGTCATCATCCTCTTTCGATGGATTTGTTTTCTCCTCGGAAGATTGCTTTGGGGATGTAGTTAAGGAATTATTTTTATCATTTACTTGGCCAGGGTAGAATCTTGGTAAAATTTTCCTCATTTTTTTCAACTGCATTTCAGAAGATGTGATTCTGCACCAGTTTTCTCAAACACAGCAGGATGTTTTCTTGATATTAGTCTTGTGTATGTTGCTTATCAATCAATCATTCAGCCCAACAAGCTGCAGAATATACACTTCAGAAGAAATAGTGCTCAAGGAACTGTATCCATATGGTATTCCATGTTCTTAATTTTTTTTCAATGAACTTGCAGCACTGAAGAATGAAAAGCAGAAGATTAAGTCAGTTAAAATTCAGTGATTATTGAAATACAATGAACTAATACTTAAAAAGCTATTAGTGCACTACATCTGAATTACAGAGTGCAGGCCTACTGTTAATATACCACTAACCGTATTCCACACATACAATCATTAACTCTAAGCAAAATATACCAAATCAAATAATCCTTTAAGTTTGCTCTTATTCAAAATGTTCATAAATTCATACAAGTATCTGCTACGCATCAAAACCTAAAGAGTTCATGCTATTTATTCCATGCCATGAAAAATTTTACATTTAAGAAATGTATTTACAAGCCTAACAAGGAAGACGCTTCGTAACAGAGCTGAGTAGGAAACTATTATTTCAGTTCATACTTAGCCCTCAACTCAAGAAAAGGTATTATGAAACACCGCAGGTGCCACTCATTTGTGAATCCCAGCAGGAAAAAGAAGAGTGACTACAATGGCTACTAGAAACACGAAACTGTGAGTTTGTTTTAAATATAAGGACTTTTTAACTTAGCATGGAAATTCCTGAAGCACAGAAGGAAGTTATTTTCTAATGACTGCCATTGTTTCAGATCCAAACAGTCCTGAACAGCAATTCATAAGAAGGTGTGATTTATACTTCACATGTTCTCAAAGTACTGAAGTCTAAACAATCTGCAGCTGCAAAATTAATTACTTTTCCTTCTGCAATATCACAGTGTAATCACTTCTATATTTATATGCTTGTCCACATATAATTCATTACATCCTGATAATATAGAATGTGTCAATCAAGCAAACCAAACAATGCAGTCGAATGCAGAGGAAGAAAACTATTATCAGTGTAACACAGCCACATTAACTTGTGCAGCACATTTGGCCCCACAGGTTCCAGCACTCTCACTGTCTCTTTTCTATACTTAACATGAACAAGATCTCAGCCTTTAAGCTTTTGCCAAGACTATGAGACCACTGGTATTTGGAAAATAAACATTAGCCTTTTGAGACATACATGAAACACGATAGAAGTCCAAAGCTAACAGCAACAAGTAGAATCTACTCAACATCTCTCTTATTCAAGCATTCTTACTTACAGACATACTGTTGCACAGATCTGCATTCATGTACAGACCCCATTTCATGAGGTTATTTCTAAATTCTGAAATCCAGTTCCTCTCCAAGTCTATCTACAGAGAGCAGGGCCTGATTTGGGCTCCAAAAGCAAAGTGGTGAGATTACCTAAGTAGCATCCTATTACAATAATCCTACATGAATGAAGAAAACTTTACACCATGGTATGTCTCCACAATGGCTTGACATGATCCAGAAAATGTTTCTTGCATCTCCCTGTGCTCCATCTGCTGATACCCCTAACTACCACAGGAATGCTGCCTTAAAGATGGAGCTTTGCAAAGAACAAGTATACGGATGAACCTCAAACAACAGTAAAAAAAAAGTTAGAAAACTGGTTAAGGACAACATAATGGGCTTTTCACTCCTTAGCAGATGGACTGTTGCACACCTGTGAAACTCCTCAGTAGGTAGTTCTTAGGACTGTAGTAATTTCACCTCATTGTAATGCAGACACTTCTACATCCCTGTGTGAAAAATCTCAATATCCTGATGTGAAAATCAAATCAATAGCAGCCTCCCAGGAAGGAGTTAAGTATACACGACTACTGTATCATGATCTGAAGATTTTTTGGGTTTTAGGCAGTTCTAATGTTGGTAACATTATGCCCTCTATTATCCAGATTCTAAAGAGGAAAGAAAAACAAATGTTCCTGGTAGTCTCAGATGGACCATTCTTCCCCTGCTAATATCACTTCTTAGACTTAAGATTAATCTTGATGACACACAAGTGTGATGGCAGGCCTATGTTCAGGAGATCCACTGTTTTATTTCAGGGGAAAGATAATGAAAGATCTTGATAAGCTCAAGATCCAAAGATGCTTTGGAGATTTCTATACAGCTTTAAGAACTAATATTGCATTTGAAAGGAAAGGGTGAAGTTAGATCAGTCTTTGCCTTTTTTTGTTGTTGTTGTTGTTAACAGCTATCCATTGATACTGAAATGGCACTCCATATGAACTGACCAAAAGATAAGTAGAGAGCACTTTATGCCATCAACATCCTTGACCACAAAAAACAGTATTAAAGACATGGAGAGTTTTCTTACATTTTTCAACACTGTAAACTTCATCTTATGGGACAATACGAAAAAGGATCCTCCACTTTTAAGAAGCAAGAAAGTACAAGAAACACCGTCAAATACTTTAAGAATGCTTCAATTTACCAGATAGATCTAGGTGGCTCAGTCCAAGAGGACACTAGAAAAATTTTACAGAGGTAATTCAAAGAACAGGCTACTAATCCTTCTGAACTTTCTTTATTCAAATAGTTTTATATATGAAAGTGAAAACAAACAGGTATATAACCCCCAAGCCAGGCTTTCATTTAGACCCATGACAAATACCATGTTGCTAGAATCCAGATTTCAAATGCTGTTGGAGTTACTGCAACTGCTTTTCAGATGTGCGGCAGGCTGATCCTAGCCAGCAGCCAAGCTGCCACGCAGCTGCCCGCTGGCTCCCAACCCATCCCTTAGTAGGAAGGGGAGTGAACTGGAGAAAAAGAGTAAAGCTTATGGATCGGGACTGAGGCAGTTTAATAGGTGAAGGAAAGAGACAGGAAATCACTCACCCCACCTTCCACAAGCAGACAGATGTCTAGCCAGTCTCTGAGCAACAGCCACCTTCGAAGCCACCCCAATTCTCCCCTCCTTCCTCTACTTCCAGTTTTCACCACTGAGCATGAGGTTATATGGTACAGACTATCCTGTTGACCACTTCTGGTCAGCTGTCCCAGCAGCGTGCCCTCCCCACCTCTTGCCCACCCCACTGCCTACTCACCGCAGTGGAGGGCGGGGGCTGGAGGTGGGGAGGGGAAACCTTGACATTGTGCAAACACTGTTCAGCAATAGACAAAACACTTTTACTCACAGATCTAAAACACAGCACAGTACAGCTACTATGAAGAAACAGAACTCCATCCCAGTCAGACCCAGTACAAGCTGAAAAAGAACTGAATAACCAGGTGCTGCTGAAGTGACACCACTGTTGTCTCCCTAGCTACTTTTTCACCAGTCTTTCCTGAATATTGAATTAACAAGAGAAGTTTTGATGCAAACAGTTCCGCTTTATCATTATTTTAGATAAAATAAGCCCAAAAGTATATTGTAATTTCATTCTTGTATTTAAAAAAAAAAAAAAATTGCTTTTTCTGGTTACTTCAGAAAAATGAGACCATCAATGTACAAAGAGGCAGAGCAATCCAGCATCTATTCATTCCATATGAACGGGTGGGAAAAATCCCTTGAAGATTTGTTTTGATATTTAAAAGGTTAGCAGAGACACACTTCAGAAGATTAAATTTAAATATATATAATCAATTTTTCAAGTTACAATCAAATGCAGAGCACACAGACCAATACAAAGATATCATTAAAGGAAGATCTGAAAGTCTGCATGGAGTCTGAATGACAAATACAAGAACAGGACAGATTAAGAATGGAGTAAGAGATACTGGGAGTGTTAATATCAGTTCCAGTCACTGTCTTCACAGGAATAGATTCAGAAAAAGGTTGTGAAAATAGTTTGAAATACAGGAAGGTACCTGAACTGGGAAAAATTGTTTAAAAAATATAGAGGCCCTGAAAGTTTTTAAAAAAAAACCTGGAAGCCAAAATTTAGAGGCACATGGAAAAAGGAGGACAGAAGGAAGATAATCTCAACTTTCTCATTCACTCCTTCTACCAAACACTTGCAATTCAGGGGTATTAAAAGACAGGCATTTAATAAAAGGAACTATTCCTGCCTTTCACATAACACTAGTATATCTTGAACCTTGCTGCTCAAGACACAGAGATCAATAGATCTGCAGGAGTCAGAAGGCATTCCAAACAATGGATATCACATTTACACAAAGGTTAAAACACAAAAAGACCAATTAAAATCAAGAAAAGGAGGACTAAACATCCTCTGCAGCCTGACTATGCCAAATTCAACCAGTACAAGGTTTTTTGCACTCCAGTAGATTACAAACCACTGATGTGGCCACTGTCAGACAGGAACTGACAGTGTCTTCCCATTATTCTATACTCCTGAAATTTCCATTTACTTCAAATACATTAATACTTTGTTCATCATTTCAAAGATTTGTTTTCCAGTGGTTTAGTTCCCTTTTTTACCTCAAATTACATGCTGCTATTAATGAAAAGGGTGTGACAAGCAGCATGCATTTATCATATGTGATCAAATAAGTAAGACCTTACTTCAGCAAAGCACACACCTCTCACACACAGACTGCATCCAACAATCAAGGACTGCTTTGGTACTGAAAAGCCCATATAAGTCATCTCCTAAGAGAAAATTTTAAACAGAATTGGAAGACACTGTGCATCACTGTCAGGAAGATATAGTGTATAAAATCTGAGTCTCTGAAAAACCTAAATCTCTACGTAAGCTTAAAACTACCTCACCTCTATTTTACAGTTATATATATGCCATGTATTATCCATTTAACATCGGCTGACTACCTCTGTTAAGCAGAGTTAACTGTTCTACTGATGCAACTACGTAGCTGCATTATCAGCCATTAATTTTAGGCCTGGGAGAGATCTAATGTGCTTCACTCAAGTACAATGTATTGTAGTAATTAAAACAACTATTCAAATACATCAAAGAAGTTTTATCTACAATTATTTCTTCTTAAAAAGACATTTTGTTTCACAATAACAGTTAATCACACAGTCATAACACTTTTCATATCTTAAATTCACGTGAAGTTTTTTCAATCAACAGGAATAAGGAATGTCAATGCAGAGAATTAAGAAGAGCAAACACCATGCATCAGGTTTTCAGAGCTTACTTTATTACAAAATATAGTTATTTCACACTACAGAAAAAAAAATTATTACATTCAAAGTTTTTATTACTTATGATATGAAGTTATGCAAACGCTGCTTAAAAGTAAATCATCATTTTTAGAATGTATAGCTGAAATATTGTCCCATTTACTGACATTCATTGGCATTGTAAGAACTCAGGTACATATATAGATGATACACTATTCTACTGAAATGGAGGTCTGCCTCTCTGTGGCTCTAGGACTGAGGCCTAGATTTATTTGTATCTGAAAAACACACATTTCTGACTTATTCAATTGCTTGGTGGTCCTCCTGCAATAAGCTAAGCAAGGCATTCTCAAATAACTATTGTATCAAAAGAAGTATTTTAGAGAGTGCCGAGATGTTTATACAGTTGCTTATCATTACATGTATGAACAACTGTTAAATTTATGCTGCACATTTAATCACTTTACACAGTTTATAACCATTTTCAAAATCTCTCTGTATATCCAAAGGATACTGACTAGTATTCAGCATTACCTCACTTTAAGCTTTAAGGCCCATAATCAATAAAGCAAGAAGTATAGCACTGAAGAAAATGGAAGAGGGGGGAGGGTCCCATTAAAAGCACATATCCCTCCGTGCCCAGTTCTCAAAAACACTCATGTAGATCCTAAAATTCATTGCTACAGATTTAATTCCTGCTAAAATTAGCCACATACTATCTGTATGTGCAAGAAAAGGGCCTTGACTGTAACCACTCATTGTGGTAACAATGCAGAACAGAACTCTAGGAAAATCCTGTAAAATACCATTAGTCATCTTAAAAATAAAACAGAATTTTTATTAAATGTATATTTCAGGACACTTCAGTCAAATCTATGGTAACACTGGATCATTTATTTAGAAGAAATCCAAGTCATTTTATACATCTAAATGATCTTAAGTGTCCAATGTAACACTTATTAAATTATAGATCCTCTTACAACAAAGTTTAATGCAGGATTTAACAACACAAATCTTATGCCCAAATAGAACTCCCTAAACAATAGTCCTCTAAAGAACACAATTTACATACAAAATACAGGACGTTCTGTTTTGCTCAGCAATACAGTTACTAACCCAAAAGCTTCTCTTCTTCAGGAAGAAGACCAAGATGACAAACCTGGACAACAGCTTCACAGTCCAATCGAGTCTAAAGCAGCCTGATGGCGTCCACGAGACAGCAGCACCCGCCAGCCAACACCAAAAAAAATCCCATTTTCCTGGGCATCCCGCCCAAACACGCAGAAGCATTGCCGCCTCTCCGGGAAAGAGAGGCCTTTTTCGCTCAGGGCCCGTCTCCGGCGGCCGAGCCCCGCTGCTGCCCGGGTGAAGGCGGCGAGGCGTGTGGCGGACCCTCCGCAGGCCGCGCAGACCTCCACTCGCCGCCGCCAGGGAGGCGGCTCCGCCCGCACCGCCGCGCAGCGCCGCCGCCGGCCCGCAGGGGGCAGCACCGCGCGGCCCGCAGCCCGCGCTTGCCGCTGCGACCCCCCGCCCCCCCACCCCCCCGCCCGGACAGGCGGGCAGGCGACAGCCGCGGCGCCGGGCCAGCTGGCACAGGCCGAGGATAGGGGAGCCTTACCTGGCTCGGAGGAGAACGAGGAGAAAAAAAAGGGCTGCCTCCTTCAGGGGCAGACCCCGCCACCGCTCCCCTTATCGCCGCACGCAGACGAAACGCAGCGCCGAGCCTGAGCCTCGCCGTCCCCGGCCCGCAGCTCCCGCCCTCCCGCTCGGCGTTACTTACCCCCGCGAGGGCGAGGGCGAGGGCGAGGGCGAGGGCCAGCCCGCCGCCGCCTCAGCACAGCCCCCCGCCCACCGCGCCGGCGGAACTGACCTCAGCGGCCGCGGCGGCGCCGAGCCGCCCCATTGGCCAGCGCCGCGCCGCCGCTCCCGCCGGCGGCGCCGTGTAGAGCTCTACTGAGGAGCCCCGGGCGCGGCGGCGGCGGCGCAGGCGCACTGCGCGGCCCGGCCCGGCCTGGCTCGGCGGGGGAGGCCTCGGGCTGGGGTGACACCTCGAGGTGCCCCGGAGAGCACAGCCCGCACCCGCCTGGGGCCCTGTCACCTGTGCGGGGAATGCACCCGCCTGGGGCCCTCCCACCTGTGCCGGGAGCCCAGTACGAGGCATGGGGGAAGAGGCTGGGATGGTGTTGAAACACCTGCAGGATGGCAGGCGAGGGTGTCTAAGAAGGTGGACGGTCAGGTTGTTGCGCGCTGGCCATCCCTCAAGGATTCTGACAGGAGAAGAGGCAGAAGGAGGAGCAGTTGTTCCAAATAATTCCCTGCATTCCCCCTAATACCACAATGTTTTATTAGTATATGGCACGGACATACATTTCACAAGGATTGCTCTGTTAAGCAGGACGATGATGTAGTGGTTGCGTATTTTCAGGTGCTTCCAATAAAATCCAAATTTCTCTTTAAATAAACTGTTCTCAGGCAAATTTGAAGGGAGAAAAAAAAAAGGATTTTAACTGCCAGCATCTTGGTCTCAAAAAGTACCTGTAATGACTCTGCAGTATCTAACCACTCTGCTTAAGAATGAAACCATATTTAACATTTGGCCCAAAGTCTTTCAAGATGCCGTCTTTAAAGTGGAGTTTTTTGGTATATGACTTCAAAGTAGAACTCTGTTTGGCTGATTGTTTTGTTAGCATGGATTCTGTGCGATAAGAGGAACCACAAGTAAGTTACATCTTATAATCAATTCTGTACTGGAATGATTGGAAACAGGGCTTGGCCTGTCCTTACTGTTCTCTAGACATTAACACGGATCAGGGATCTCGGATTTTGGGATAGGTTCTTCAGGTCAGACAAAAGAAAGGGAAAGCTAAAGCTATCAGACAGGGAACTTTAGGGGAAAAGAATCCTCTCAACTATGAATTTTTTAGTTCCTAAATGAGATGTTTCCCTCAGAGTCTGTTACATCTTTTGATCAGCAGTGTAAGAAAACACTGTTAATGTGGAATTTGGAACATTCTAGTTTATTGAACATTTTTAAAACTTGTGAAGCTGATCAGGCCCGTTGCAATTTCTAGAAGGCTTTTGGCAAAGGCTGTCAAAGAAACTAAGCAGTAATGGTACAAGACCAAATGTCTTATTAATAACTGGTTAAAGATGGAGCATGGGGGGTGGGAGTGAGTGTGTGGTGCTTGTAGTATAGAGGTCACAGGTGCACTGCTGTAGCAATCTGTGCTTGCACCTCCTCCACATACTCATAAGTGACTTGGAAAAGGAGCTGGGCATTCAAGTGACTGGTATACCAAGATGTTCAGGGACTTAAGAACAAAAGCCCACTGAAGATCTGCAGAAGGACATTATAAGCCTGGATAACTAGAAAGTAAAATGGCAAATTACAGTCTGGATAGATAAAAAGTGAGGCACAGTGGGAAAAAAACATTCAAATAGAAAGTGATGAGCTCCAAGCTGACTAGTACTGTTCAGGAGCAAAATCTTGGAACTACAATGCGTTTCTGCAAAAAACTCACTTCAGTGCTTAATAGAGTTCAGAAAATCAAGCTGTATGCTGGTATTTGAAAAGGAACAGAGAACAAAGTATCCTTATGCTGCTGTGTAAATTCATTATTTTATCACATCTTGAAAGCGGTGTGTGGTTCTGAGTTCCCTCAGCTCAGGAAAGACAAAACGGTAGTGGAAAAGGTTCAATGAAAAGTTAAAAGGATGATCAAAGGTACTTTGCTCTGAACATTCATGTAAGGAACAACTGACTAAGCTTATGTCTGAAAAAAAAAAAAAGATGACTATCAATATAACAAAGGGCTAAAAATCACAAGTGTACATTGTAACATAAGCTGTCACAGGTGGGAATTCTGTACGTGGATCCCACGTATGCCACCAGGAAGAATTTGCACTTAGTGACTTGTGTCAGCCACTCTGCAAAGATGCTTATGTGCTGTTACGAAAATTTGCTTCCCTAACTGTTATATCAGTCAGTCTTTATAATATGCAAGTGTATTAACTTTGTTAATGTATATCAGTTCACATGAAACACTGCAATGTAACCAGGTAGTGGAATTTTACTGGAGACTTTGGTATTGTTCATGCACATGTAAAACAGACAAAACAATGCCCTGGAAATAAGGACTGTGCTTCTTGGAAGCTTAGAGCTGTCCATGAAGGATAAAGGATACCTACCCATGGACAACCAAGATAAGGCCAGCATCCTAGCCCCTCTAACATGTCTTTGAAACCCTCCTAGTGTCATCTGGTATCATAGATAAGTAACTCTAGCAAGACTGACTCCAGAGACGTCTGAATCAATAGACAAGCAGCAAGAATGCTACAGAAATACAGTTGCTTTGCAGAGTTTTACTACAATTAGTAATCAGTAGTGTGGGTCTTAGTCAAATCATGTTGTACCTGAATGGTTGAAGGGTATAAGAACCACTTTCAGGGTGACCCAGTTTGGCTGGCACACCTCATGTGGGTGAATAAATATTTACCCTTGTAATTCTATACTTTGTTTCCTGGCCTCTCTCCTTGGTCTGCACAGGCAGTTGCAAATTTTTGTAAGTGAGCTACACTTAGATCATTTTCTTCAAAACCAGAAAATTTTGAAACATTCCTAAGATAAAAGATTATGTTCTGTAACACAAGTAATAATTCAATAAATAGTTTGTTAGTCAAAATGCTTTTTTCAGCTCATCTATCTGTATCTGAAACAGTCTAGAGTGTCCTTCGTATCAGTAGAATGGAATCAGTTATCTGATAACTCAACACTGATTAAGCACTTTTACCACTGTTCCTTAAATGTGTGTAGCAAGCTTGCTCTGAAGTTGGAAAGGCACTTGCCTGTAATAAATGCAAATAGATTATTCAGTATTTAAATAAGGCCAGACTAAACAACGTCATCCAGAAGAACCTTTGTTATAGAAAGCTTGAGAGTCAATTTGCATCTTCCTCAGTGTTTTCCAGCTACATAAATTCAGTCCCTTCCCTGCATTTTCTAACCTTACGTTCAAAGCTGCTCCATTTCCTTCCTCTGTCGTGTGAATGCTGTCTTCGCAGAAATGAGTCAGACCTGATCAAATCATAGCTCCCCTTTCTCGCTTAGTCTCCAGCCCCAAACCTGTTTAGGCTATCAGAAAGGGAGTGATTCTGCTGCAGTTTCCACCTTATCAGTCCCCTTTTGTTAGCCATTTGCCAGTCGTCTTTGGTGACCTCTCTTTCTCAGTTTGTCTTGTGACTCACGGACTCCGCAGTGTTAGTTAAGCACTTGTGAGACTCCCTGCCAAGGATCCTGAAGGGAGGGTCATCACTTAGTAAGGGTTGCTACCTAGGTAGGAGATGCTGGTGGTAACGCTACTAATTGGCAAATAGAAGCAGGATCCAAGCAAGTAGCCTGTTTTACTTCATAGTGGGTCCTAATTTCTGCAGCAAAGAGATGATGCCCTTCCTGCATCCTTGCAGTATTGCTGTCCCCTGTGAGACTGGTCCTGTCCTGCACTGGGAAACACCCACATACCAGAAATTCGCCACGACTACTCTGCTGCTTGTCCTGCTGTCAGCCTGCATTTTTTTCTGCCCTCTAACAAGATTATCTGACATGAAATGCTGATCCTGGCTTGCGGAGCCATGGGACCCACAGGTAGACAGTTGCTGCTGTAGAGCTTCAGCTTTGCAGCTCAACTGCAAAACTGGGAAACAGCTGTGTTTGGAGAAAGCTCAGGAGGAATGAGAATAAAGAGGGTGAGTAAACGGGCCACAAGACTAGTCAGGTGTTCTAGGAGCTTTTCTTGGAACAGTTTTTCTTTGTATGTTACTAAGCTCAGAAGCCGCCCCAATAAAGTAAGAAACCAATGCACTGGAAGACCTGAGAAAACTAGCAGCGAGAGCCCAAGTTGAAAATGAAGAGGAGCACTTTTTGGAGACATACAGAATTTCTCTCTAAGCCACTGCAGTACCCTCACGTAACAGCTCCTCCTTATCCCCCTCAGGACACTGTCATAACTATAGTTCAGGTGGATATGGTTTTTCACTCTATAGGCTGCAATAATGCAGTGGCACAGTCTATTGGGCTTTGAGAACAGAAAGGAAGGAGCTTCTTTTGGGTATGTATCCTGTGAACGCACTTAGTCGATGTGAATTATGTTGAGTGGAATATTTTGGCTTCCACGGTGAAAATATACTGCTTTGTAAGCGTTCAGAGCACTTAGAAAAGAAAAATGCAATCTGTTTTCTAAAAAGTGCAAGCACAAACTGCATACAATGACAATATTCAGGATTTAAAATAGCAGCAAAAGAAGATTCGATTCTGAAAGTTTCCCAGCCTCTCATCATGCAGGCTTGGACTTTGAGGCTGAAGGAACCAGCTTAGTATTTGCTTTGCACTTCTGCAGCTGATCTTAATGCTGTACGCTACATTCCCACTTCAAGTGGCTGAACAAAGTGCATACACGATGTGATGCATTCTAGAGGTTTCTTTAGATACGCGTTGCTGCTAATTACCAGAGTGCTCCCTCCTGCTATTTGGTTTGATCGGAGGGCATTCGGACTATTAAGAAGCGGCAAGAGGGTAGTTCTGCATTATGATGTTAATTTCTGCATCTGTGTTTGTAAAAGCCGGCACGGCTGTAGGACGCTCGGGGATGGCTGTGCCGAGCGCACCACTGCTGGTTGTCTATTGCTCTCTAGTGGCCAACGTGTAGCCCTGCAATGTTCTCTAGGAACATTGCCTTCGTGCTTTCTTATCACAGGCTCTTGCTGTAGCATTGGAAGCCTGCTTGCAGACATTCACCTTTAGTTTAAGGCAATTTACACTTTGAGCAGTGGAGCGGGGCGGGGGATAGAAGTATCTTGCATTTTTCTGTCTTCTCTCGCCCCAACATTTCTAATATTTCCACCCACGCTCCTATTTGTCAGTGACCTCACCAACTGCCAGATAGTATCTCTTTTTTCCGTCCCAAAACATACACAGACAAAGCCTTGCTGCCCTGTTCCTGAGCTACGTGGCAGTGCCTCACTCTGCCTTTTGCCAAGCAAAACAGGTTTTGATGGGCCAGTAGCAAGCAAGGCAGAACAGCTACTAGTTGGATTAGTTTAGTTGTCGTTCCTCCAGCAAATGACCCGGTTTTACAGTCTTATGGGGAATTCATTCTCATTTAGACCTTTACTCATTTATCTGATTGTTTAATTTGAGAAGCATATAAGCATGAGAGTAAAGGTTGTGGGCTGTGTGATCACATAAGCCTGGTTCCCTTAGGAAATCAAGTTAACAGGTCAGCGCAGAAACTGGAACAAGGTTCTGAACAACCAGAGATGGGAGCTTCTGCAAATGGCCTTTCAACAGACAGAGACAGGCTGTGAGCAATCATTAATTTGGAGGTGACTTGGGCACTTTTGTGAAGGGCAGCATGCAATGATTACCTGCAAGAAAGAGACCCAAGCTGAGCCGGAGCCCCTTGGAGCACTGTGTTCCCTGTTCAAAGCTGAGCTGAGAAAAGCCCCTGGGGCAAGGACACACGGACATCCCAGCCACTGTCAGCCGGCACATCTCCAGCGCCAGCCCCCAGGAAGACAGCCAACTGGCAGTGATGCAGATCCCAGTGGACTGCAAAGCTCCCTGAAGAAGAATGGAGAGGAAATACAAAGTGAGGGAAAGCAAAAATTAAAAGTAGATAACTGGATTAAAAACACACACAGTTACAAGTGACCAGTTCTCTCTCACCACTTATTTTTGTAGCTAATCCTTAAAAACATTTGAAGCTACCTAGGGGTAGAATAAGTCTTAGAAAAGTAACAAAATGTGTTCATGGTAAAGATGTATCCTGTAAACTGATGTGGTAAGAGAAACCTGAAAGTCTTACATTTTTATCTATGTAAAATAGTGTTTAGCCAGATATTATTAACATATCTGAATACTTTTTTTCAGGCTTTTCATATCCACTCTGCAGGTTCACTAAAACACCAACAATATAATGTAGTTTAAGTGGGATAAATACTCCAACAGATTTTTTTTTCTTTTCCAAATATCTACACATGCAGTAACACAATCAATTACTACTGTATGGTGACACACTGTAGTAAAAATAAACCTTGCAGTAATCCTGTTCCAGCATCTCCTGAACAGCCCGTGATTTCCTAGGAACCACAGCCATCAACACTGGCTCCTCAGGGTTAATTCATCTGTTTCAGATTCTCTAGGGGAATGTTCATACACAGAAAATTATTCCTGTCTGGGAGAAACAAGAGAGGCTAACCACACAGTGATGAGTAAACAGGTGGTAAAATCAGTGTGGGTGTTTTCTTACCTGCATTAGTGCTAGCTGCTGTGTGATAACAAAAGTACATATCTTTTCCTTTAGAAAGTCACTGTTTTCATGAAACATGTTTTGTGAAAGCAGATTTGCTCTACTGCAGTAGGGGCCTTATTCTCCCGACTTACCAAAATGTCAAAGGTGTCTTGGACTTCTCTTTTAAGTCTTGTAAGTATTACAAGAGCTTTTTGAGATAATGAGACATTTGTTAAGCTTGTGTTTTGTCATCTATGAGGAAATTAAAGACAGGTGGAAGATCGTCCCTGTTAAATCTATACATATTCACACCCTGTTAAAGCTATGGAGGCCTTAAATAACATTTCTTTATTTAAAAGAATTTTACCTTGTTACTTTTTATAAAAGAATCTTAGTTTTATATTAAAGAAAATATTCAAGAGTACATGTAAATCCAGATGAAGACTTGTCAGTATGTGCCTTTTTTTTTCTTTTAGAATAAATGAAGAAAGGCAAAAGAAGAACTTGGGGCTATTTTTGTTTTAGTTTTTCTCCAGTAGCTCAGAAATTCAGGTCATCACTGTTGCTTGTGTTTTCCTTTTGTATCTATGGGGTTTAATTTTGAAGAAGTAAAGGTGCCGAATTAATAGAAGGAAATATTTTAAGTCATTCTCAATGTTCTAGAATTAGTAAATACGTGTTTCAGTCAAGCCTGAGAACTGCATTTTCTTTCTCCTGGTCAACATCCCGAACCACTGAAGCTGCTCTGTCAGCATAGAGCACTGAGCATGGCATGAGGCAGGGCTGTGCTTTATGATACACAAGCCCTTCAATACAACCCTGAGACACAAAATGTGATATCAAAACTGCCTCATTCTGGATATCCTCTCAAAATCATATTTGAGGGTCATTGTTTTATTTCTTATATTAGACAGAGCCTAGGAGTTTAAAAGTTTAAATGGCTTCTAGCTTAAAAGTTTCCTGAACCTGTAGATTGCTGGAAAGTGTCTCAGACATTTGATAGTTAGGGGTGCAAACACTATGCCCATATGATATAAGAGAGAAGGAGAGAGTAATTTTTAGGACAGTCTTTCAGCAAGCCTACTACGGCTACATTACTTCTTCCTCATTTATCATTTGATGCATAAGAGCCTTAATTTTAGAAAATGCTGCAGAATCACAGATTTTCCATACTTGAGACCATGAGGTTTTAAAATTTCCTGCTGCTATAGCAACTTTAGCAAAAAATGCATTTTAAATACCCCTTTGATGAGTCATAAGTGTCTATTAAACTCTCTTTGTAGTGAACTACCATTTCCATTCAGAGTCTGATTGCTCTTTTATAGTAATCATTCATTCTCTCAGATCTAATATTAAGGAACAAAAAAAGTAATATTTCAGATTCGTACAGTCACAAAATAAATATTAGCAAATCCTTGATCTTCAGACATAGTCCCAAGTGTAATGAGGGGAAACATTGAGTCATATTACCAAACAGCTCCAAAATAGAGCCTTAAAAATCTTAGATACTCACAAATCTGAAAAACAATTTGTTAAGCATCAAATATAACATACCAAAGGCTATACATTCAGAGTTACAATCTCTACTATTTATCAGAAATTAGATCTGATAAATACTACCATGCTTGCTTCCTACATACTACAATTACAGATATTTTTCTTTTAAATGTGCCCAGAAGAGAAAGGTGATAAACAATAAATTACTTTAGATAAGGCTAAAAAAGAAGCTTTTTTAGTATAACCACTTTCAGACCCAGGTACTTAAAATTACTCTCTCCTCTTTGGAACTTTACACCTCCTTAGTTCTATAAACAAGCTCAAAAGGCCAAACGTAATCAGTGCCGTGCAAGCGCTTGGATGAGCGTAATTGAGGGAGTCTCTTCGGCTTCAGCATCTAGCTGCCTAAGTCTAGTTTGATGGCATCAGTCTGGACAGTTCACAGAGCAACTCAGATTGCGAGGAGAACTGTGCTGGCAGAATATTACATACCTGCAGACTCCTGTTTGAGGACTGATATACCTCATTTCTTTTGCAGTTTTTACAAGCTACATTGCAAGGAAAAAGATTTGAGCAGCTTTTGATGGGGAGAGACCTAGATATAAATATATTCTAAAGTATGATTACTTTTCTATATATGTTTAGTCTTGTAATCATGACTGAAAAAAAAATGTGCACAGTTGTAGTAAGGATTTCTGGTTTTAAATAAAAGTAAGTTAATTGACTTTGAAAAGATAATGGATGCAGCTAGTCTTTTGAATACACCTAATGAGCTTATTTGCCTTTTTGAAGTCAATTTGATGTCTCAACAGGCATCCTTAGTGATATTTTTGGTTGCAGTAAATAATTTCATAAAATAATGAGATTTGCAACAGGGAAAACTTTAGTCAAATTAGAATTCCAGGACTAGAGTACATTTCCTAGCAGCTGCAAATGTGTATTTTTTTCAAGTAAAATATAGTCTTCTGTCTCTATTCCTGGAAATGGTTCAACTTAAAGGGAACTAACAACAAGATTACATCGGAGACACTGTGCTGTTACTTCACCGTAGCACATTTTATTTGGCACTGATATTGCTAAACTATGGCCCTGAGCTTAACTTGATTGAGTGGCTGCATCAGTTTTAATGACTGTTCACAGGGTGAGTCTGAGCCTCCCTAGGCAGAGGAAGAGACACCAGACCGCAGGATAAGCACCGCGAACAGCCAGCGTGAGAGCAAAACAAAACCGAACATAAAGTAGGCATTGCGTGGTGGGCACGCCAGTTCAGAAACACAAAATAACAAAGGATGAAAAGTCAAATTATGACATTTGCACACCATTTCTAAAAGTAAATTGTAATTCTCATACATTCATAATCTTAGATGAGACTTCAGGTGAGAGCTCCCTTGTGATAAACCATCACAGCTTTGTTGTCTCCAGGGCAGTGGCCACTTAAATCAGCTCTTAATCCAGAAAGGTAACCCAAAACTAAGGATAGTAAATTCTTCTGGAAGTCAGTACAGAAGCCTCATGTCATTCTAGTTGATGTTCAGTTCTAGGAAAGTTATCATCAACATTTTCAACTAGTAATTATGTTTGGTGACTTATTAATAATCCCAGCATGATCATCAATTTACACTATCTCTCATGAGAAAAACCCAAAATTATTAGGGCTCCAGTCCCTCCTTGCAGCAGACATACACAAAAATTCTTCTATTGCAAATGTCACATCTGTCAACACAAAAGGAGATACTAATTATTTCAGTTTCAATTAATACATGTGTTTCTGCAAGTTGAAAATGTATATATGTTCATAAAGAAATTTACATCAATTAAAAAAACCTTTTTGCTGCCTCTTTTTCCTTAGTGTATAATTGCACATACAATCCGAATTTCTTGGGACAAGAAATATTTCCTTTTTTATCTCTCTTCTCCCTATCCAAACATCACGTGTTGTGTCTTCAAAATTGCTGATAGCCTTTTTCCCCAAAGAGGTTTCTTTAATGAATGTTTAGTATGATCAGCAAGCAGTTAATGATGAATTTTGGTCAAAACAGAATGTGTTTGTCATGCAAGAAGACAGGGCAAACAGGGAAAACACATTGTTTTGTGTGAAGACAGATATGCACAAGACAGGTAATGTCAGGAGAATTAGTGACAGTGTAGAATGTTGTATAGGTCTGTGAATTCTGAATTGCTTCACAGATGCCTGAATCTCAAAAAATATTGCAGCATGACCAAGTGCAGTTTGTCAGATGACAGCATAAGTTTTGTAAAAAAAAACATTGACCCATAAATTCAGGAAATTTCATACCTAGCACATTCCATATGGAATATACGTGCTACTGAAGGAAAAAATGGATAGTTATGAAGGACTTCCAAGGAATAAGAAAAGCAATGTGGGATCAGAATAAATGGTGATAGATATGATCAGCACTAACTTAACAACAAAAAAAAATACTGATGAAAATTGCTTTGTGAGAAAAAGTATACAGAGATTTTATTCTTAAAGAACTGCATATGGTCTAAGGTAGAAATCTTAGGATTGTCTTATGTGATGAAAACCTCATTGAATTAAAATATGTCTCTGAATAAAAAGAGGGGATATTAACCTTTTCTATTCAAATTAGGCATGGCTTTGAAGCAGAATTTAAATTGAGTAGTAGCCTGGAAGCTTTGATTTACATCAAATAATTGGATATGTACTTCCAACTTGCAAAGCAGGCAGCAGCTGAAAATGATCTGAAGCAAAACAAGATTTTCAAAATCATCACTGAATTATTGGTAACAAAGGACAGGAATATGGGAACAAAACCAAGAGTGAGAAAAGTATTAAAGATCAGATGATTTGCACAGGAAAACTTGATATATAAAATAATGGCCTCTCCGACTGTTACTACCATTCAGGGAAAAGATCTTCTGTTAGATTTGAGAATTTTATTAAAATGTCAACTAAGTGCTCAAGTACTGAGGTCAGACAAACAAATTAAATGCTAGAAATGATAAAGATAGGAACAGAGAACAGAAGAGGGAACATTATTATTTTTTCTCTCTATGAAACCCATGTGCCTGTGTCTTGGGTATTCTGGGATATTATGATTCTCCCATCCCAGAGACTAGAATGAGTTCAGAGAAGGACAGTGGGGATGATAAGGGTCTAGACCAGCTCTGTGAGGAACAAGTGCTAGCATGAGGATGAAACTGCTGAGGAGGGAATACAACAGAGGCCTCAGCACCCATTAGCAGCAACACCGAGAATAAGTACAGGATAATTGTTTTTTACAGTCCAAGAGACAGGGGTATTATTCTCAAATAAAGCAAGCAGGCAGCAGATGCAGAACAAACAACAGGAGGTGACTTTCCGCACAACAAGTAAATAAACTACAAAAATTCTAGTGACAGTCTTGTTCATTGTAAAAGTGCAGATGGATTCGGCAAGTGATTGGGCAAATGCAAGAGGAAATATCCACAGAGGGCTAAGTAGAGGGACATCACTCTCAGAAAGTATCACTACTGGTTCTTGTACTCTGCACTAGGTATCTGCTGTTGGTTGCTACAGGTGGCTGGGTTAGAAGGACCTTTGGCCTAACGTGCTGTTTTTATACTCTCGGGCTGCTGCACTTATGTGCTTGTATCTTAAACAAATTTAATTTGTATTGTGCATCAGGCTGATGCACAGAAGAAACAGGAGAAACAGAGAACTGTTGCCAGGGATCAGTAAACGGTAATTAAATAATTACCTATGGATGGTGATTTTACCATCAAAACCAGCAATAGGCATTTCTTACATAAGAACAGGGTTGTTACCACATGAGCAAAAGGAGTAAGTTAAAACGTGATATAACAAAATTGTAACTTAAAAGTCCAAAGGTATTTGGAGTTCTTTATCATATGGGAAATTAATTTACCCATAGATGTTTGGCTCAGATATTCACCAAATTGTGTCATTACTTTACAAATTTTACCTGCTATATCTTTTTTGTATTATTTCTCCATAAAACAATTTTATAATCCTCAAGAACCGATCCACAGCTTGAGACACTTTGGTTATGGACATTGGATATTAAAAAAATTGGAAGCTTAGAGTCAGAGACAAGAAGTTCATTAAGCACAGGAATGAACACTAGTGGTGTAAGTACTCTTGAGGAAAGTAAGCTATGAATGTAGTGAGAAGATCTCAGTGAGAAGGCCTCTCCAAAAAATTTTTTCAGATGTAGCAGTGGAATGACTGATGAGCAAGAAGAATTAAGACAAATGTCTCTATCTTTTAAAGGTTCTCAAAGATGACTTATACTGCAGTGATACTATAACATGACCAGATGGAAAAACTCACTACTTTGATTTTACTGGGATTAAAGTGTATCCTTCAAATGCTATTGTTCCTCTCTGTATTTTCAGTAACTGAATTCAGTTCCTCGGCTGAACTAGTTAATGGGAGGATTTGTTGTTAGTATCGCCTGTCGGTGCTGCACAGCAATCCCACACTGATTGATCCTCAGGACAACTACGCTTCCTTAGCAAGGCTGCGGAGGCAATAGGTGGGGGATGATGGATGGTGGGCAGTATATTCAAAGGCTGATACAAGCACCTGAGATTGAACATCTTGGGCTCCTTCTAGCGTCAACAATTGGAGCTGGAGTCCTTCAGAAAGGAGTGAAACTCCAATTTCACCACTTTGAATTTCTCTCTGCAGAGCTTATCTCTATACAGTGACTGTGCAGGGAGCTTGGGCAATGGGGTTTATTATGCTAATATTGAGCTTTGGGATGCTACTCCCCTTTGAAGATCTGTCACTGTGTGCCATAGCCTGTTGGATTTCACAGTACCATTGCAAAGGCTCTCAAGAGGGCAGGCAGAGGATAACAGCAGAGGCTGGGCTCTGCACTGGGGTGTAAATACAAACCACAGAAGATCAATGACTCACCAGGGCAGGAGTGCAGCCTTGGAAGTCAGGCAGAGCTGGGTTTAGGGACCACGAGGAGAACAGACGTGTGCCTAACGTATGTAAAACATCCCATATACAGTCAAAACACAAAGACGATAACAGGGAAATGTAAATAACAGTCACAGTCCCTACCAGGGAACAAAGGAAGAGCAGAATTAAAGGAATTGGTCCAGCACCCTCTCTTCCATTTACAGAGGAGTAATGTCACTGCTCCACCACAGCTGCCACCTCCCTTGCCTTTAGTAGAGAAGGAGGACTTTCTGATTTGCCATCCCTCACATTTTGCTCCTGTGATCCAGCAGTTATATGTAAAGAGTTTTCTTTTATCAGCTAATCAGGTTAAGTAAATAAGTATGTCAGACAGCAGTTTGTGCGTCTCTGTGTTCTGCTCCAACTTTCCCACAGAACAGTGTGATTTATTACCACAGTGATTTATTACCAAACCAGTGTAAAATAGGATGCAGCAGTCATGATGTTGTGCATGCACTGAAAACATTTAACAGTTTAACAGTGAAATTAAAATTATGTGATGGCAAAGTGAACTGTGAAAATACCTGTTAGAAGAGAGAGACAAAGATGAACCAATGACTTAATAAATCTCACTAGTTTTTTCATAGTGTTTAAAAAACTGACACTTGGACACAAACAAAACTCATTTCTGGAGCAGGTAACTGGGTTCTACCTATCTAATGTACAATAGCGACCAATGAATGACTGCTGATCTGTGGAACTGTGGCTGTATTCCTTCATAGATGGAACATGCCGTAGACAGTGGCACAAAGATGATGCCAACAAACTAGTTCAGCATCCATTGCTGGGTGGACTGAATTTTATTGCCTGTCTAAAAGGCTCCATATGTATCATGGAAAAGACTTCCAGATGAAGTAAAGTGAACCTTATTTCCTCCTGTATGACTATTCTGACAGTAGAGCAAAATATTCAGACACTTCTTGAACCATGACTCTCTTCGAGAGTGCCTCTGCAGCACCCATCATTATTTCCCTAGTTATTGTCTTAAGGCTGTTTCTGACTCTATGCCCAATGTACACCTAGAAGCTTACTTCATTTGAAGTTATGCTATTATTACAGCACCTTTCCAAGATAGGATCTGGACTTCAGTCATCAGATTGCTGATAGCACCCTAAAGTAGGTGACTCCCATACTATCTGTTAGCTAAGAGCCAGTGATGAATCTCATTTGCATAAGAGAATAGATGAATCTCATTTGCATGCTTGTAAAATAGACAAATTTTATAGCTCATCAAGTACACACACTTTGCCCTGGAGTATCAATTGCAGAATGTTTACTTCTTCATTAAGAACCAACATAATAGGACAATCAAGTACAGGCTATATCTGCCAAAATGGCCTCTGTGTGTTTAAAGAGATTTTTTGTATAAAAAGATTAAAAGGCAATTTTATTTCATTTTTTCACTTATACCTTTTACAAACACTTGTAACCGTGTAGCTGTCCCAACTGTCTGAGTACACTGTCAGTACACAGCCAAGTCCTTCTGCGTTTCACCTTATATTTTCAATAAAGTAAATACAATTTTACAAATGTCTCCCAGCTCACACCCTGTTGAAAAAAAAAAAAAGACAGGAGACATGGTGCAGAGTGGTAGTGGGCCACAAGGATGCTTTGTGCCTGCACCTCTGCCTCTGCACTGCTATGTCCTAGTTCCACTGCAGGCCATTTGGAGGAGAGTGAGAGTCTGAACCTATCCTTTTTGTTCCCTGTCTTTGCATCTTTTTTCTGGTTTCATTGCTGTGCTTCTGCTCTGATGTTGCTACTCAGCCCTGCTATCTCAGCAGCGCAGGACTTAACGGACCCATGATATGAGATGCAGTTCACTGAGTATTAACAGAATGGCTAAACAATTTTGTTATGGCTCCAGCTAAGATATTTGCTAAAAGCTTCCTGCCAGTGATAGACTGCAGTAGTCAAGGCTTCAAATGTGTTACAACTGTCAGCCAGCTGTAAATAACAACCAGTTGCATTCAATGAGTCAGACCAGTGCAAGAACAGAGCTTGAGGAATCAATTTTTGTTTGGAATAGAACAAAACCTTAACTATAATTCTGTCCAAATTATTAAACTGAAGCTGCAGTACATTTGAAAAATAAATTAAGATTGCTGTTAAATAAAGATTGAATTCTGAAAACCTTCATGATGAGGACAAAATGTCAAATAAATGTATATTTGCAATCAGGACGTAGCTGTGGAAAGTTGCCACAAATTAAGTCACTGATTGAGGTATGGGAAGTAAAACAGAGAATTCAATTACTTCCCCAAAGAAGAGACTGGAATGAGAAGTCAGTATAGCAGAAGCTTTCTGTCTACTCCTCAACAACACCAAACAACAAATTGTTGCTCAAGCATGAGGCAAAATTTGCAGTTAATGACCAATGACTGAAAAAGTGAAAAAGATATCTAAAACTAATGCAAAATGAAGCAGAAACAGAGAATGCATTATTTGGGGAAGATGGGCAAGAAGATATAGATTATTATCACAACAACTCGCTCAAATGACAGCTGTAGCAGCAGTCAGTTGATCTGCAGAGGCCAGGGATGTGACACTGAAGGGAGATTGTTCCTTTGCCCAGAGAGCTGCAGATACAGACTTCTTATTGATGGAGTTCCTGACAAAGCAATACAACTTTTAAGAGAAACCAAATTATATTTATAGGAATTAGAAAATGTAAATTATAGACTCTGATGTTATACTATTCTACGATACGTCAGATGATTTATAACATGCCTGAGCTACTTGGGAAAGTCCGGGACTCCTGGCAGGCAATGGGCTTGCCCTGGCAGCAGCAGGATGCAATGTGTCACCAGCTGTACTGCAGTTTGCTAAAACAACAGCAAAGATTTTCAGATGGAATAGCTGACCTTCGGTTACTCTTATAATGTTCTATTAAAATGTCAGCTGAAAACATCAACCTATTGCCAAATCCTTACCAGCTTCAATGAACACAGCAAGAAAAAAACCTTCAACAGGTATTTTTGGCTCATACCCAGATATCAATTTCTGCTACCAAAAAAGGTCAGAGTCTAGGTAGAAGTTACAGTAACATGGCCTTCATGTTTTACAGTTTAACTCCCCCATAAATGTGTCTATATTCTAGTTTATTTTTTCAGTTGATAAATGCTGAAATCCTCCTTGTTGGTATGTTTGAACTTTGGTGAAATGGAGATTTTGCATAGAAAGTAGATAACTTAGCAGAGGTACCATGTTAACCATAGTGGAAAACAGAAAGTTAAAAGGAGGCATTTTTTTCTGAGCTTTGACAAGAGAGTTAAAATATATGTTTTTCCTTTCTGTAAAAGCTTGTTTGGAGAAACACCATTGGAACAAATCTTTTTACATTATTCATTACCGATAAATAAGCATTTGCAACACTTAATGCAGTTAACAAACAAGACTAGTCCTCCAAACTGGAATTCAAGATGCCTTTTATTTTCTCGTACTTCCCACCCCCACCTCATCTGGAACCCATTCTGGCTCCATGTTCTGCAATACAGTTATTGATTAGCCATTTTTTAAAACAGCATCATTTACAAGACAGGAATAATTGTCCCTTTCACACAAGGTTAGGCATTTGCATCAACTGATTTTTCAGAGTTAGGCAGGATGGATTTGTCCTTATTATTTTCTTGGGTTTGACTGTTATCTTATTGTTTTCTTCTATCCTGTCAAATTCTTCTTCTGGAATCAACAACACTCAGAGGGTTTGTTACACGGCAACACTCAGCTGAATTTGCTGTAAACTGTCCAGGATTTCAATTTATTCAAGGACAGTATTTTAGTTCACAGTTGTATCTTTGAATCTGACATTAGCAATACATCAAATGGTGAGATTTACTTGCTTCTTAATAGGGAAATATAATCTCTGTCTGTTCTAAATCATTGCAAAATAGTAGAAGTTGTTACTATGATTTGAGTCTTTCCTTTTATATAATTTACAGCCTGTTTTCAAGCCCAGAGTAGGCTGAGTTTCTCCATAGCCTTTGAAATCTAATCCCTGTCTTGTCATAGAATTGTGGATGGATTTGGCTAGAAAACTTCTCAATGATAGATATAGTTGTAGTTTAATCTCATTCTGAAAATACACCAGTATTTTCTGCCTTAGTATTCCTCCTCTTGTGGATCCCTGTTTGACAGCCAGGATTTCAAAATACTATTAGCCTTGCCAATAATGTGTTTTATTCAAATATTTCATCAGTTAAAGGGAATTTCATAATAATGTGAGCAATGTGAAAGCTAGATCCCTTGTTAGACTCCTTTCTAAATAATTTCCTTGCAAATCTCAAGGCAATGAACCAATGTCACCTGGATGTCACTTCTGTCTCTATTTCCATCACAGCAATGAAATATAGAATTGCATAAGTTCTATAGAATCATAAATACTGAAGTTGTGGGAAACTAAAATACCAAATTTGACATCCACCAGCTGCTTTTTCCACAGAATGACAAGACAGTCTAGTTCAGAGCTATTTTCTAAGAGCTCATTCTGCCATTCCTATAAATGAAAATAACTTACATGCTGTGCTTGTGGCAGATCTCTTGTAAATGGCCTGAATAATGATCACTCTTGGGACAATATCTCTGCTTACATTATCCTTGTGTGCTGTGGATTGATTTCTCAGCATCGTAGTTCTCATATTTGCGTGATTGTTTACTTACTTTCCCTTTAGCAGAAAGGGAATGAGCATATGCTGTGGTCTTAATATGACACAGGCAGAGTGTGTTTCAAAAACCACATGCGTAATCTTTGTGGAAAACTCACACATGCTGCTACGAGGCACAGAAAGCTGATTTCTTGCAAAATGTCATTATCTTGTCCCACGGGGCAAAAATAGAGAGAGTGGGAGACGGGAAGAGAACTGCAAGCAGCTGGAGCCTTCTCCTACATCCTTCTTCACTATTTTGCCATGTCAGAGGCAGGTAGCTAATCCACCTTGGGTAAGGGACCCAAGCTCAAGAAGAGTAATTGGCAAGATGACTTTCACAGACCGTGACTATGCAGATGATGCGTTAAACTGGAAGAACTTCTGAAATACTTGAACACTTGAGTGCAGATCGCCCTGGCAAGGTGGTCTCATCTCTTCATCTCATCTCCTGAGATGAAACCTGAGATGTGCAATGCTGCTCCTGCCCTCCTGTTCAGCATTTGCACCCCTAAACTACAACTGCCTCTGTATCAAGACTGAGCTGCAATACGTGTCCCACAGCTTTGACATGTATAGCTGTAGCTTGGATGGTAAACTGATCAGGAGATGTTGCTGTCCCCCAAGGGCAATTAGCAGCTCCTAAAAAGCCATCTCACTGCAACTTGTGCCTACGTGGAACTTGGCAATTTTATTAGGGTCAGCACTGCATGAAGGATGTGGTTCAGAGCAGAATTCAAAGCTTCCCAAAAACGTGCAGTGAAAAAGGACAAGAAGGAACAATACGCTGTCAAGTTACCCAAGCTTTTTGAGAGAAGAATTAAATTTTTTGTTGATCCTCTGTCCTTGTGAGACCCCTGAACACTGACCACAATTTCTTTAAATTATGTCTGTCTTTTTACAGCCTTTTGAAACTTCACAAGTGTCTGTCAATCCCTGCATGAGCCTCAGAACATCAGGACTCACGATTTAAGAAGCACTGCTGGGCAAATTCCCCTTTTGGTTTTGTGCCTGGAGAACATAGATGACAATTTCCCCCAGATGTGCTGCAACACTGGCAATAAGCAGCTCAGAGCAGCTCAGGTAGCTCACACACGTCAATGGCAGCACCGTGCAAGCAGTGTCTGAAAAATGGTCTCAGCTCCCCCCAATTGCAGTAGGGCTCTTCTAATTCAGCCTAGTCCAAGCAGGTTTGGGCACAGTGGTTGCTGCTACTAGGTACGATAGCACTGAAACAGGGCTCACGTGTGTATGGGGTTATTATTCAATTTCTCTCCTAGGAAGCTTAGGGCTAAGACAACATTTAATGTAGACAGCTGTGAGCCTGCATTTTACTTTGTTTTCCAAAATTATGACATTTCTTTACCATTACACTGGCAACCACTTCAGATATGCAGGGCGAACTACCGCAGCGTCTTGAGTGTGAGAGCTGTTAATTTTACAGAACCATCCCTTAATTCTTAGGAACTCAAGTATAAACACATCATATTGGATCTACAGAAGCTACCTCAAAACCTATCCTAACATTAGTGCCAATTATTCTTGAAAAAGTAATTGGCTTGATTCAGTGTTTAAAATACTGTCTGATAGAATGCAGAGCAGGCTGTGCAATTTAGACATTGGGACTGTATGCACAGGAATCCTGGGGAGTGTTTGCCTCTCTCTTATGGGCTTGTTGGTTAACTTGAGCAAATCACCCCATTGCTGGTCCTACATCACCCACAAGAATGCCTGAAATATTAAGTCAGATACTGCCAGAAAAAGGAGCAGTGTGTAAGAAGGTTACAGGTCTCTTAATGCAGAAGACACTTCAATGAGAAACCATATATTCCTCTAGAAATGACAAGTGCACCTGCTGAGACTTCCTCGGGTCCTCAAAGAGCAGGCTAATCCTATGCATCAATATGTATCCCCGAATCTCAAGTTGAAAGTTGCAAAGATAACTCGTGGAGGTAATAATTATTCTACATATGGTGGAAATTTGACAAACAAAAACAATACAATGGACAACATCCCTTTAAAACAAAAAAAAAATGCTCTGTAGCAAAACTTCTCTTGTACCATTTCTGTTCTTTGCATGACAGAAACATATTGTACCAAAAAGTGTCAAATGGAGATTAAAAGACTGAACTACTCCAAATTTCATTAGGTATCTTTTGAAAACAAAACATGCATGGAGTTTTGTAGTTTCTGATCACACCCCAGTAGATAGGGAAGTACAGACATGAATTAAGATCTTCCCAATCTACCCATGAAATTCAATAACAAACTTTTACATGATCAAGGATCTGACTCATGGAAAGAAACAGTAAATATCTACTTAGAAACTAATTATAGCTACGTGTTGTTTTGACTGGCAATGAAACCAGACTTGCAGTCACTTACTGTTCCTATTCAAGCAGGCAAGAGCAAAATTTCAGGCAAACTTACTTAAACACTCTATAGTCTAAGAAATACAAATAAACAAGTAAATGGGAGAGAATACTGAATCAATTGCATAAAGAGATCAAAACCTTCAATGAATATTATATAGAGAGATATAGATATAGACATGCAGGTATATTGATATATGGTGAGATATATGTATGTATGCATATACATGTATTTAAATAAGCCACCATGCCAAATTGATCACAGTTTAAAATACACAAAATGATGAAGAAATGAGTGTTCTTAGAAAACACTGATAGAAAACTAAGAGTATGAGATAGGACAAATTAAAATAAGTAAGAAAATGTTTATTGGGCCAAATACCTTTATCAAAAAGCTTATAGCATGAGTTAAAAAAAAATAACTGAAGGTAGGATGGGGTTTTTATATCTCTTTGAGAAATGGCACTACTTTAATGCTTGCATCAAATTCAGTGCAAAACTGACAGCTGTAATGCTAATCAATAAAAAAAAGGAAAAAAAAAAAGTTTCTGATTTGTATATTTGAAGAATGTTAGATATCATGACCAATAAAGATTTAATACAGGTTTTTTATTTAGAAGCAGATATTCAGAAAAATAAAGTGACAGTATGAAAACGAATCAAATCAAACCTCTTTAACAAATACAGAATTCATAGATAATCACATCTATAATCTCAAATAGAACCCATGTAACTATAGAAAATGGATTTCATTGTGAAGAGTAACACATTCTGCTGATTATTCATTATTTAAACAGGGAATGCATAAAATGGGGCACGACATAATGCCAGAAACTGTCACAATAATGGCAAACCTACAGTTAGACCATCAAGCCTGCTTGAGCCAGGCTTCAAGACACATAGGTATGAGCCAACTCTAGTCTTGTCATTCTGTGGTTGCTGTAGTGTAACAATTAACCATAAAAATAAATTATTAAAACCTCATCTGAGAAATATATCTAATATTGGACATGGCCCTGCTACTGTGGCACCTCACTAATTCAACTTCCTCCTCAGATTAGATTTTTAGTGAGGAACAATGCCACTTGGCACTTCTGCTCCCTAAAATACCGTTCTTATTTTGCTGAACTAAGAAAATGCAGGCTACCCAAGAAATCAGACCAGTGATGTGTAGTATTGCTCTATAAATCAGCAGTTTTGTTCCTGGATTATCTAATAGGGGTCTGCAAAAGATAATGAAAAATAAATACATTTTTAGGCTTAAATCCACTCCAAACAACTCTCCAGTGCTGGAAGAAAATATTGACAGGCTTGCAAATTCAAAATGGTACAGATAATACAAGGAGATTTCACCATGACACCTGTCTTTGAAAGACTCTGTGAAATCAGGAAGGAGGGACTGCAGTGTTTTATACACCCTTGGAGACACTACACTAGCTTGATGCTAAAGTTGCCTTGCACTACACTACAGGGTACCACAAACAGGCAATAGATTATTCATGTGTGCCATCTGTAATTGCGCCAAATACAACCAGTGACTCCAGTAACCCATTAGCAATTTTAACTATGGGAGTAATGACTATGGCAACTATGACCTCATTCTTCTTCCAGTTAATGGTACACTATGACAGGAAAGGTGCATTTTTTACATGCCATAATGGTTAATGTGGGGGATGTTTGGGGAGTCCAAATATGCATGCTTTGAATTCAGACATTTTTGGACCAGAGGCTACTAGCTAAATGCATCCTGCTCCACACTGCTCCTGGATACTAATACAACTTAGAATTCCTGACTACTCATTAGGGCAAAGGTAAGCTAGATTTAAAGAAATGAAGACAGGACTTCTATTATTCTCAATTGTTTGCTTAGAAATCTTTGGATCTTTCCATGTATGCAGTTAGGGTTACTTAGCAAGACATGCCCACTAAAAGTGCTGTTGTAGCATCATCTCTTTCTGCTCATCTGTTAGGACACCAGCTATCTCAATTATTGTTTATTACCACAGGCTGGACATTGCTCATTATTTACAAGCCAGTGTCTTATTCTGTCTCTCAAACTTAAGGTTTTTACACATCCAAAGACTGTAAACTACAACCACACTACAGTGTTTACAAAATATCTTGTTCCAACCAAGCGTACATGAACAGGGAGTGCCTAGATTGGTCTTCAATACTTCACTTTGCATCTTGCACCTATCATCTGTGTGCCACCATTGGGAAGGAAGAGTATTGTGGGCAACCCAAGTGACCATGCTGGCTGGATGAGTTCCCTTCTATCCTTCACATGGGAGATACTTGGCATCTCCAGAGATGAAAGACTCCAAAGTGAGAAAGAACGCAGTCAGAAACTGTGTACTTTTTGAACAAGATCGGTGTCTTCACTGAATTAATATTTTGCCTTTCCAGAGTTGTGTTTGAAACATGTAACATGGGTCATGGTGTCATGAGCAATGACAACAGAACTCCTGGAAATTTCTTTACTCCTGCCTTGCCGGTTTTTTTTACTTCCCAGCAGTCAAAAAACAGGTGAATTAAGTAGTTAATATTTTATCAAGACAATACATATTATGTATAACACATCAATTACAAAAAAAAACCAGCAACCATTACAGAAGCATACAGTGATGTACTAACACAGATTTATCCCTTAAACATAATTTATAAGTAGTTTGTCCACTTTTACAATATTAATAAGCAATGCTACAATGGATTTCAATAGAGATAGCTTTCTTTAAAAGCATTCAGAATATTTGTATTCACCAAGACTCCAGGGAGACCTTACTGGCTCCA
Source organism: Chlamydotis macqueenii (assembly GCF_036417535.1). NCBI lineage: Eukaryota > Metazoa > Chordata > Aves > Otidiformes > Otididae > Chlamydotis > Chlamydotis macqueenii. The sequence continues at coordinate 70,101,226 of NC_141559.1, forward strand.
GGGAGAGGCTATAGCAGTCTTCCAGTACCTCAAGGGGGCCTACAGGAAAGATGGGGAGAGGCTGTTCAGTAGGGCTTGTTGTGGCAGGACTAGGGGTAATGTTTTTAAAATAGAGGGAGGTAAATTTAGATTAGATATTAGAAAAAAAATTGTTTACACTGAGGATTGTAGAACACTGGAACAGGTTGCCTGGAGAGGTGGTGGATGCCCCATCCCTGGAAACGTTCAGGGCCAGGCTGGATGAGGCTCTGAGCAACCTGATCTAGTCGGGGCTGTCCCTGCTCCTTGCAGGGGGGCTGGACTAGATGACCTTTAAAGGTCCCTTCCATCCCAAACCATTCTATGATTCTAAGACAGCACACCTCTGGAGATGCAGTACTTGAAAAAGAAGTGATCAAGAGAAGTTAAATTATTACCAAAGCATCAGCTTAATATATTATATACAGCAATAGGACTGTCAGCATTTCGAGTGAGGTACCATTAAATGTACCACAGATGACTCTGGACATTTACACATTCCATACTGTATGATGCAGCAAGGGCAAGGAACGGAGTCCAAAGGATATTTCTTCAACTATTTTTCAAATCAAGCTTGTAATACATAATATTATCCTTTACTTCAATGTGTTGGACATGTTTCAAACAATCTATGAAAAAAAAAGAAGTAGCAGAGGCTTACAGATTTCAGTTACTGAATAGTCTCCAGTGAGAATATACACATCATTCTTGTCAGGTTTAACCCTAATAAAATTAATGCCCCAAGCTCTAATTAATCTGTCATTCCTATTTTGTATAGCAATATAAATCCCTCTCCCAGTGGGTCAGGATGCAGGAGTCTTGCCACATAACCATTTTGCCCCCTGTAAAAGAGAAGTGTTTTCCCCCAGTGCTGATCACTGATTTTATAGTGAATAAATCATAATGTCAGCCCTACTGGTGGGTTTCTGGGCATACACTAAGGAAGGGCACAAATGAAGAACAGTTTTTGTGAATGGCCAACTGCCTCTTTGCTAAGCATCAGGCCCACTTAATTTATTATTTTCAAGATCAAGAAGGAATTATTCTCATCTATCCCCTTCCCCCTCTAGCAGACCGGCCAAAGCATCAAAATTTCATATTCTATGAAGCAGGGAAGGACTGAGACACGAAGTTTTGGCTTGTCAATGGAGTGTTGTTGCTTGGCAGAAGGTAAGAGGACCCTCAGGGCTGTGACTGACTTTATGTGATACATGGAAATTGTCACTGTAATCCATCAGCTTGCAGGATTAGAGGCCTTTCTGTTGTCAGTCACTAGTCTGCTATAGCAACGGTCTCTGTATGGCTAATTTCCCTCCAACATAGAATCATTGAACAGTTTGGGTTGGAAGGAGCCTTTAATGGTCATATAGTCCAACCCCCCTGCAAGGAGCAGGGACATCTCCAACCAGATCAGGTTGCTCAGAGTCTCATCCAACCTGGCCTTGAGCATTTCCAGAGATGGCGCATCCGCCACCTCTCTGGGCAACCTGTTCCAGTGCTTCACCAACATCAGTGTAAAAGATGCGTTCCTAATATCTAGTCTGAATCTACTTCCCTCTATGTTAAAACCGTTACCCCTCGTCCTGTTGCAACAGGTGCTGCTGAAGAGTTTTTCCCTGTCTTTACTGTAGGCCCCCTTCAGGCACTGCAAGGCTGCTATAAGGTCTCCCTGGAGCCCTCTCTTCTCCAGGCTGAACAGCCCCAACTCTCTCAGCCTGTGCTCATAGGAGAGGTGCTCCAGCCCTCTCATCATCTTCGTAGTCCTCCTCTGGACTCACTCCAACAGGCCCACGTCCTTCTTATGTTGGAGGCTCCAGAGCTGGACACAGCACTCCAGGTGGGTCTCACCAGGGCAGAGTAGAGGGGCAGAATCACCTCCCTCAACCTGCTGGTCACACTTCTTTTGATGCAGCCCAGGATGCGGTTGGCTTTCTGAGTTGCAAGCGCACATTGTCAGCTCATGTTGAGCGTCTCATCCACCAGCACTCCCAAGTCCTTCTCCTGAGGGCTGCTTTCAATCCCTTTATGCCCCAGCCTGTATTGATTAGGTGTCTTTATTTCTGGTCCCATTCCCTTTTGCTGCTCACCAGACACTCAGGCTGGACCCTGGCCTTGGTTTACTGCTTCTGGGACTGTCAATGGACCCAGTTACCTGTCCCTGGCTCTGCCCTCTGCATTCACCCTCCAGGGAACTGTGCCCTGCTCATAGGGGAACAGCCCATCACCCTGGCCCACCTGAAGCATCCCTGCTCATGCTGCTCCCTGACAAACCTCCACAGACAGGTCTCTGGAAAGGCAACACACATCTGTAGAGAAGAAGGATCATTAAGAATGCTATAAGGTGGTAAAAGAGATCTATAAGAGGAAAGGAGTGATGAGGAAGTGAGATATAACATTATTTCTTGCTTTTTCTAGGTATATTTCTTGCAAACTAAGCTATTTTCATTATTTTTTAAGAAAAAAATATGTAATGAAGAAAGAAAATAATGAAGCTTGTGATCGTTACTGGGTCTCCCATTTCATATTTTATTTTACAATTTTAGATTTTTCTCAATCCAGACAGGATGAGAAGGCACTTCTTATAATTAGTTACTTAGGTCAGCAGACAAGGGTATAAAAAGGAACTCAAAGGTAGATTTTTTTTTTCCAAATAATACAGGGCTTCAAAAACTAATTGCTGCATAACACAGGGCAGGTTTGATTTGTCTACAGAGCAAAGACATCTCTGACAGAAATATTTCTATCAAGTGATTGCAGAGTGCTGTTTTTTCAATGTAAGCCCATCTGCAAATACCGTGACTAGTGACCTAGGGCAACTGCAATTATGTTTGAGGAAAGGTCTATTGTCTGATAATTTTGTGAACAGTTTTTTCCACCCCTCCACTATCTGTCCCCACCCATAAGCAAGATACAAAGGTAGACATTTTTAATTTCACAAAATGTACCCATTTATATAATCTGGCAAATCTTCAATGTCAATAAAGAAAAACGCTCAGCAAAGGTAAGGAAGGGAAGACTATGTCTTTCCTCCTTGCTTAGTTCTGGGAAGGTTTGGCACTGGGAGACCATTTGTCTATCATTTTTTCTTCTTCCCAGTAGTCAATGACAGTTTACGCAGTTTGGAGAACTTGCAATTTAACTGACAGAAGAAGACAATAATTTGCTGCAAGAACAAGAGTACATCTGAAGGTGTGTTAACCTAAGATTCAGGCATTTAATTCCAGTCATTCTTTTATAACTAGCCAAAAAATACTCTTTTAATACTATTATATTACATTAAGGAGAGAATTACAACTGTATGTCCAGTGATCAAAGTTAGCTGTCGTATCTCTAAAATAAATTATATTATTGTGATTTGAAATGTATATTCAATACAAGAGTTTATTTTCTTTTCTATCCAGCCATCTCTCTATTATTGATAGGATTTTCAAAAATCAGAATTATTTTAAGACACTTCAAAAGCCTAATGGTTAAATCTTCTTTTCCACCCTAACCGATTAATGCCAGCTAAAGGGGCTAGGGTGGTATAAGCATTCCTTCAAATGCCACTGTTTGCTCTGGCCCAGCTTGCTTCCTTGGGGTCTTCTTGCGTGTGGGGCATAGAGGGACCCAGCACAGAAGCTGCATAAGTGTCTTCAGGACAAGGGTGTCTATCTCTCTGCTTTTGTGCCAACTTTATTCTTGCCTTAAATAGCTCCTCTCTTCACCATAGTTCCCTGAGAAGTTTCTACAGCGTGCATTCATATGCGGAAACCAGATCTCCTTTAAGCCTTCCCTTCCCCAGCTATCTCAGTAGCCTCTCTCTTTCCCAGTCCTTTTGAAACACTGGTGATCTTGCCTGTACAGTCTTCCAGAAATCTTACCGGGCCCTCTCACACTGCTATTCCTATCAGCATTGCTGGAAGTGCTTTTCCTGGTACATACTGCAATTATATTCACCCTTTTCATAGCACCATAAAATGAGTTAGCAATAACTATCCTGCGATCAGCTCATGTATCCAGCTCCTTCTTCTTCTCAGGTCCTTCTTTTTCTTTGCTTTCTAATGAAGTGCTGAGTTTCTAGGAGGTCTTGTATCTGTCTGAGCCCGAGTACAAGACCTTGCACTTTCTTTTCTGAATTTTGTGTCTATTTTAACTCTACAGTAGCAAGGTTGTTTAGTTCTTCCTTTATGAAATTCTGGTGCTCTTCTGTTTTGACACTGCATCCAAGTCCAATGCAATCAGAATTTTTCATTTTTAAGCACTTACTGAGCACAGTCATCAGAGAAGACTTCAGACAAGAGCAGTCCTAGTACTGATGGTCCAGGAGCTATCTTGCTGACTGTCCCATGACCTGATATATTCCTTTGCAGCACAGCCCTCCGTTGCCTCCTTTTTCAACAGTTCCCTATCCATCTTTGTACTAATTCCCATCTTCCATACCTTAGTTAGCACTTTCCCATATAGTGCCTGTGGGCTATAGGAAGGCTACTAGGAGGGTTCTTGATTAATAAACCGTGACAGCATCCATCCGTCTAAAATTTAACAACCTGAACAGAAATGTCAAGCACATTTCACAAAAGAAATTAGTTGATAACACAGTGTTTGCAGAAAGCCATATGAGATCCATATCATTTCCTTTCTCTAGAAAACTAGAAAGAGCAATCAAGACAGCCTGATGCCATCTATCCTGGTAGATCTATATTGCATTTTACGCTATTTTCCAGATAGTTTCATGTCTTTAATTATTCTTTCCTTTAAAATCTGTACAAAAGATTTACGTGCTCCATGTGCTTCAAAATCTATGCTCTTACGCTCATTGCTGTAATTGTGCTAATTCATGTGTTTTGTCAGGCTTCAAAGTGAGGATGGTTTTCTCAATTTGGAGATTTTTAACAAGAAAAATCCCCTCAACACAAGCAGAGCAGGCAAACAAAAATTATCAGCTATATTTTGGTTTATTTCTGTTTTAGCATACTTCAGAAGAATGAAAAAATAAAACTGATTAGACTTGAAAGAATTTCTTTTGATCCACATTCATCATGGCTGGTGCACGCCACCCACCAGTTCTGAGGGGAAGCAATATTGAATGTGACATGCAAGAAAAAAACAAAAACAAAAAGTTACCTTGTACAGATAAAAGTGTTAGCAGACAGTAAGGCAGGCGTGTGAGTATGTTTTCCCCTTTCACCATGCCCAAACCCGCCTCTTTGCTTCCCAACCTGAGATACAGACCCAAGGATGATTCCAGGCTGTGGAGCTCTGAGCCCACCCTCTGTTTCTCATCGCAGGATCCAGTCAGTGCCACATTTCAGGAAGAGCTCTAACATTTTCTCCTGATGTTTTCAAAGACCCTCCTTATTCTGTGGCCAAGAAGAAATCCAAATTTAAATCTAAAAGACACCACAATTGTAGAGTTATTATATTGTACGGGATATGGCTGGGATGGATTTAATTTTCTTCAGAGCAGCCTGTATGGGGCTGTGTTTAGGATTTCTGGCCCGAACAGCATTGATAACACACTGATGTTTTAGCTGTTGCTGAGCAGTGCTTCCACAGCATCAAGGCCTTCTCTGTTTCTCACTCTGCCCGCTCAGTGAGTGGGCTGGGAGGGGCAAGAGGTTGGGAGGGGACACAGCCCGGACAGCTGACCCCAGCTGACCAAAGGGATAGTCCATATCATATAATGTCACAAGCAGAGATTAAAAAAAAAAAAAAAGACTGGGTAGTTTTCCAAGAGTAGTTGCTCAGAGGCTGGCTGGGCATCAGCAGGAAGTAATTGCTTTTGCATCACTTGAGGTTTTTTTTGTTTGGCTTGGTTACACTTTTTTTTTTCATGCCTTTACTTATTAAACTGTATATTATTCCAGCCTATGGCTTTTCTCACTTCTGCCCTTCCTGTTCTGTCCCCCATCCTACTGAGGGCAGTGAGCAAGCAGCTGTGTAGGGCTGAGCTGCCATCCAGGGTGAGCCCACCACAGTCCTTTTTGGCACCCAACATGGGACACAAAGTGTTTGAGAGAATGACAGATTTGACTGAGATGTGCTAGAGGGAACTAGTTATTATACTTGTTGCTGGTTGCAGTGTTGACTTATTTGTTCTCAACATTAGTTTGTTTGTTCCCTTACCTGCTCCTCCATGCCATGCTCCATCTCTTGTTGTACATCAAATCTCAGATTTTATTAAAGGCTGAGTTTGGCTTTTGCAGTTTGCTGTGCTGTGTAGCACTTGATTGTGTTTTACCTGGGAGAACTCGGCTAAAAGTTCACTGGCCTTGAGCCTAATCTGGTATTTGGGCCTTGCACTGCAGCCATCTCAGTATCTGGGAACCATCTCGTGGAGATAATTAACAATTCCACCTTTCTTCCCTTCTCTGAGAGCCAATTTACGGACAAAATGAAGAATGGAACCTTCCTCTTCTTCTCCTGTGGGGAGATGCTTTATGCCTTGTTACAATGGCTCTTCAGTCCCTGCAGCATCCTTGGATAATCAGAATTCCCATACTGGTGTGTCTCAGGAATCTGTTTCTGGCTTTTCCTAAGGTTAACCAACTATTTAGGAATTTCATACAGGGATATGGCCTGACGCAGTATGGTCATGGGTAGCAAGGCGCATGGGAGAATATGGGCAGGTACCCACACCAGTTTTCACCTCTGAGGGTGTGGGACTTCACCCCAAACAAGTGTTGAAGGATGGGGAAATCCAGTGTGTATTTTGAGGAGAACTAACTTTCTTGAAAATAGTCCATGATTTTAATTACACGGTGCCATTGCTGTATGATGTTGCTGTACGACGCGGTATGTCACCATTAGCAGCAAAATACCTTGAGGTTAAAAAGTCTGGTTTGGTCTAAAATGAGCAGTGAGAATACAGTATATGAAAGAGTGGATTCTACCTACAGGTCTTGGCTTTTGAACACTTTCTTTAAGCCAAAGTGACTCCATGTTTGACCCACGAGAGCAGAGTTGTGTTTAAGGTCTTTTGCCTACGCTTGGCCCTGCATGTAATGAGAGTTCACATGCAGCAGTGGGACCTGGCTGGCACCAGAGCGGAGAGAGGCAGGGCTGCTGGGGCTCATCACTCCCCTGCGTGCACACTCCTGTAAGAAGAGAGGGCCAAAGCCAACCAAAAGAAGAAGGAAGGACGTGATTACAAACACAGTTCCCATCTTTTCTAAACTCAGATCCGCCTGATCACACCATCCGCTCAAAAGGAAGGCCACGCCACCACATGTCCATAAGGAAACCCATCTGGACCAAGCAGAGATGCTTGTTTGCATAATAAATGAGTTTGCATTGATTATACGACTCTGTCCTTCTGTCTCACTTTTACTCACAAGCCAGCACTGTAATCCCACACGTAACACTCCCTGTATGATCAGGCCAACATAATGAGACACAGGGCTGGTATGATAAGCACAGGACATATATATCCTCTCATACACAGAGTTTAACTCAGTGTTTTCAGATGGCTTGATTTTTCACAGCATTAACAGCATACTGTGCTGTAGCACACCAAATACCTTATGCTTTCTGCATTTTTATATTGAGAAACATAGAGTTTAAAAAACAGCTCCAGAACTAGAGAAAAGTGAAGATGTCAAATACAGTCAGATCCACAAAATTGTTTCAAATTGAAACCGCACACTCTCAACTGAGAGTGAGCTCTGTATTTTACGTGCTGTGAAGGACGGGTCTATTGTTCACAATACTGACTGGCCTCTAGCAAACAGCACGTACTGCTCTGGGAATGCAACTCACCAGGCTGGGAAAGCTGGTGTCATAGTTCAGCCCTGATCAGGACCAGACTACGCAGTCTCTCTCTCACTCCCCCCACCTTCCGAGAGAAGAGGGAGAGAAAATATAAGGAAAAACGGCTCGAGGTTTGAGATAAGGACAGGGAGAAATCCTTAAAGTTACCGTCACGGGCAAAACAGACTCGACTTGGGGAAAACTATTCATTTATTACTACAAACAGCAGGATAATGAGACAGAGAACAAGATAACCTCCATCCACCCCTCCCTCTTCCCAAGCTTAACATTATCTCTACTACCTCCCCCCCCCGAGCGGCACAGGGGGGAAGAGGGAATGGGGGTTGCAGTCAGTTCATCATACATTGTTTCACGCCGCTGCTTCATGGTCAGGGAAGAACTCCTCACATTCCTCCCCTGCTCCATCGTGGGATCCCTCCCACGGGCCACAGTCCTTTGTGGAACTGCTCCGGCGTGGGTCATCTCTTCCACAGGGTGCAGTCCCTCTAGAACAGCTGTCCCAGCGGGCCCTCCACGGGCCACAGCTGCCTTCAGGCATCCACCTCCCCCGGTACGGGGTCCTTCACGGGCTTCAAGTGGATCTCTGCTCCTCTGTGGACCTCCATGGGCCGCAGGGGGACAACCTGCTCCACCATGGTCGTCACCACAGGCTGCAGGGGAATCTTGGCCAGGAGCCGCATTACTCCTCCCCCTCCTTCTTCACTGACCTTGGCGTCTGCAGCCATTCCTCACAACAGGCTGGTAGATGTCTCTCAGGATCTTTTTTACATCTTATTCACTTCTCATCTCCTCTCCACTTCTTGCAGCCAGGCCGGGCCGAGTCGGACCCAGTTGGCTGCCTGGCGAGAGGCCAGAGGGTGAGGCCTGCAAGGCCCATGAGGCTCGCGCCTCCCCCTCTGCACAGCTTCTTCACATCTTCTCTCCTCTCTCTTTTTTTCTGTTTTCCCATTCTTAAATACGTTATCGCAGAGGCGTTATCACAGGACATTCTGCTACCAATCGGCTCGGCCTTGGCCAGCAGCGGGTCTGCCCTAGGCCTGGCCAAGTGCACTGAACAAAGGGGAGCGACTTCTAGCAGTTTCCTACAGAAGCTACCACCTTAGGCCCCCCCTCACTAACAAAACCACGACAGCTGGGATTTTATAATTAAATTACAGCAGCTAGTAAAGGAAATATTTAATTGATTATTCATTGTCTTACTAGACATAACACTAATAGAATATTAGAAACCTCTCATATAATCAATACGTTGTATCTATATATATACTGTATTCAAATTCTTATCAATCCGTAGCTGTGTACAATGTTGCCTTTCACAACAAATTTCCTATTTGTTTCTAAATTTTCCTATTTGTTTTCCTATTTGTTTTCACAACAAAATTCCTATTTGTTTTCCTATAAATTTTCCAATTTTCCTATTTGTTTTCACAACAAAATTCCTATTTGTTTCTAAATAAAACATATAAAAAAATACTTTTCATCCAGTTTAATTTTCATTAAATGCCGGTTTACTAGGTACAGTGCAGGTACAAGCATAGTAACATGGGAATGTTGCAGCTAAATCAGCATGTATTATTTCAATTTGTGATGGTGAAATAAGAACCACATGCAAGTCTGTTTGAGCATGATAAGAACAGGAACAAACATTCAGTTCATGTTTTGCTTGAGATTGTCAGCATTTGAATACTATGCATTAGGCAAAACACTACAATGGAAGTGAGAACAGATGGGGAAAACATTAATGCTTTCCTAGACTGCAGAACACACTGGATATTGTACTTCAATTGTTACCAGGCTCTACCATGCACATATCATCTCACATTCAACTGATAGGCAAAGTGATGAAAGGTAATATTTTAATAAGTTAAAATTATGGCATTCATGCTGCATAAAGACCAGTACATCTTCCTTAATGAGCAGATATCATCAGCTATGAGATGCATGTGCAATGGAATCAATGGGGAAGATATATCAGAAAACTCCACCCAAATTTAAAGGTATTTTACCTACAGGGGAGGGAGAGAAGTCTCAGCTCCTTTTCTGGAACACATACAGAAAAAAAAAAGCCCTGGGAATAAAAGATATTGGGCAGTAAGACATTTGTTCTGAAATTTGTTCCCAATGTCTGCACTTGCATTCCCAATTGCCATCTCAACACACCAAGATATATCACCAAATATTATGAAAAAGGTTGCTTGTGTCTTGATATAATAAAAAAATACAGCTTGTATCTTAAAATCTATAGCCAGATTTCTCACAAAGTTACATGCGAGGCATGGCAGTTAGGCACATAAAAGAGACAGCAGTCAGAGCCAGCCCTGGTCTGAAAAGCTTGCAGTCCTGCAGACAGACATAGGTTAAGACAGGGAGACACGGATCAGAGATTCAAGCCTTTATACTCGCACCTTGTTAAAGAACTGGTAGTGTGTGAAGTTTTATACAGTGTCTGTCAGCTTCCCAGAAATACTTTTTCTGAAAGCATTGAACTTCTGATGGCAGGTCTAGCTCTAAAAATACAATGTGTAAGAAGTCCTGCAGAGAGAAATAAAGGAAGAAAACAACCTGGATAAAAGAGTGGAGCCATTACTGGAGCAAGGGGAGCAAGGTAAGAGAGAAGACCAGGCTGCTGACTGAGATGGAGCTACAAAGGCCTTCAAGGCAAAGAGCCATTTAAACCCGCTGGTGGAAACGAGCAAAAAGGAGCAACAGTGGCAGGTGTAGTGGGGTGTTGTGTTTTGAGTGATGGGGAGTGGAGAGAGAGAATTTCCAGTGAGGCTACAAGGAAAGAAGTTATAGCAAGGGAGGAGAGAGATCTGAAGGACAGCAGATGAGGTTAACCTGCATTAACTGAATGGAGCGAAGGAGCAGAAAGACATTCACGGCCAAGTCAGGATGCAGAGGAAGGAGGAGTCTTTACTTCATGTTATGAGCCTGAGTGACAGGATGGAGCTGTTGTCGGCAGCAACAGAGAAAGGCAACAGCGAGAGGATTAAGGACAAGAAATAAGAAGCTTGGTGTCGCCAGTGTTAAGCCAGAGCTGCTGGGGAGTTGCACACTGCTGTGCCAGGGCAAACTGCAGCACAGCACTGGACACACAACACAAGGACAGGTGAGGATTTATGATTCACCAGTGAAAAACTAATAGCTGAAATAGTTCAAGAAGTTGTTCAGGGTTAACACATAAAACAGTGAGTTAAGCACGATAGCACAAACTGCCCTCTTTCCTCCAGAACATTTGCTCTCTTTGGCCCAAGCTGTGTGCCAGCTCTGAGGACTGTCTGGATCCTTCCCAGGTTCCTTCAGTTTTCCATTGCGTCTTGCAAGCATCCTTTTCTACAGGGTAAAACAGTTTTTGCAGTTGATATTTAAAGCACACACGTCTACAAGGTCTTCACTGCTGACCAGGAAGATGGTGCTTGCTTCACGTTAGACTCCTGTACCTCAGCTTCTTGAGTCTTTAAAGCCTTGTCACTTCTTAGAGTTTTGGCATTTTTGATCTGTTTCTTCTCTTATATTTGTTTATTTTGCAAAATTAGCAGGCGTCTTTTCACCTTAAGCCTTTACTTTTCTGATCTGAGTTTTTGTATTCCTAGAATACCAGTCTAAACAACATAAAAGCTTTTCTTAAAAAAAAATATACCAAGAATAATGTCAATGAAAATTTAATTCTGCTGTGATCCAATTCCAACTTTTTCTGGTTTATTTTCACTTAGGTTGTCTGATATAAGCAAGATTGATTTTGTTTCCTACCATGAGTCTTTTATTTTGCCTTATAATTGAAAATAGATCAGGCATTCAACAGATATATAGGAAAACAAGTTACCTGTACCACATCTTATATATGAAGTTACCTGTATTTTCATCTTATATATAAAATAATAAAAAAGTGTCAGTTACAAGAAAATTCATGAACATATAAAAACAATTTTAATGCATGTACTTATAGTATTTAAGAATATTCCTATAAGGCTAGTTTCATTAGCTAATAACTATTGCTGTCTAATTTTTTTCAGATAAAAATAATTTGAGAAAAATTAATAAAAGAACAGAAGCAAATACTCAGAAAGAGAATTAAGCAATCTTGTTCCTTATTCAGTGAAATACGATTAGTAATATTTCCATGTCTTAATCTGCCTTCTGGAAGAGTGCATTTAAGACATGCAGCATATAACTAGGCATTAGTAAATGTAATCCTGACATTTGTCCCTAGAATAAAACTTAAAAGATACCTCTGTCCCATTCTTTTCAGGATAACTTGGAAACCTGAATTAGTTTAGAATTAAGCAATATTACATAGGGAAATGCATTTGACAAAGCTGTCGTTAATCTCTTCACTATGGACCAAGGCTAAACAGACATTTCTCCCTTTCAGCTATCCAAATTTCAATGACCCAGAAGTTTATGGCTGGGAGCAACAGCTGTAGCAGTGTTTAGGGGAGAAATCTCGTACCTATCTGCAAACAGCAGCCAACTGAACAGTTCTTATCACCTTCCGATCACAGTAGGAGTGAAGAAGTTTATGTCAACAATTTATACAAAAGTATAGCATATTTTAATTCCTGTGCCAGGAAGAGATATGGGTTGACAGTGAGGGTAATGTCAGACAAGGAGAATAGGGTCAGAAGACTACTCATATCTTTTCTGCCTTACTAGAAAGAGTGGAATACCAACTGCCAGGCGGTGTCCCCTACCCAACACAGGGCAGGCAGCCTCACAGTTTGCATTTAGATCAGCAGCTGCAGCAAAAATCCCTTCAAGCAAACCTGAAGCTGCCATTTCCACAAAGGATGCAGAAAGCCCACTAACTAATAACAGAATATAATGTCATTCTAATAATAGAAGAAAAAAGGTACAGTCAGCTTGGCAGAGAAGTCAAACTACTTACAGATACGGCAAAAATTGTTTGTGTTGTTGGTATGGTCTGTAAGGAATAACGCTTAACAAGAGTTATTAAGCAATTTTTCACAGCAGAAATCTCTGTTACTTCTTGCCTCTAGGAAGCCAGGTGTACACTCCTGGCAGTACCAGGAATACTCCTGGGAATAGTCTCACAAAACATACGAACTCACCAGTTCTGCCTGGTAAGAAATTCCTAAAACTCAGCCTAAGATCCAAAGAGACCACATAAGCAGGGATGAGATTAGCAAATGAATGAGCACCAGTTCAAAAACATCAAACCTATTGAAATATCTCCATGTCTCAGTAAAAAGGGATACAGACAGAGACTATAAATATTTTATATGTAATTAGCTCTACATTTAATAGTGATTTCAGTGGGGAAGAGTAAATTCTGAATCTTGTCATCCTGAGCAAGGACTCTCCCTGCAGACAGGCACTGATTAATGATACCATTCTCTGAAATCTGAGCCACAGAGTCCTTCAGACTTCAAGAACATTTTAAACTGAATTTATGTGTCCTTTCCAGTTCACTGAACTCACTGTTTTGTTATGTCACATTTACTTGCAGGAGAAGACTCTAGACTGTAACTGCACATTGACATAACACTTGAAAAAAAAATTTGTATTTTTGAGGAGGAAATTTTACAAGAAGGCAGTGGTCACTCTGATTATATATAAAAAAAAATCTATGCACACTAGAGAACTGTATGTCTTTGCCATTGCTGATCATGCTTGTAAGCTATTTGCAGTTCACATTTTTTACCTGATCTCATCATCTGTGTGTCACAGTGGTACTCTACTAATGAGACTAAAATGTATTCTTATCAAGAGGATAAGCCAGTCTTTCACTTCTTTTAGACAGCAATTCTCACAGCTGGAGCATCTTTATTGTCTAGGAACATTTATAAGTGGTTGAAGAATTCCTTCCACGTCCTTCCACTTACTTAACCAGATCGAAAGTGCAGATGATGGCAAGTCCTGGAATCCTGATCACTGAATAAAGCCTTCGAGTCACTGCTAGGGATGAGCATTGGAAATTAAGGTCTCTGGCAAAGAGCCCCAGATGATGTTCAAGCTGATGTCCAAGTTTCCACTTCCTTTAAAGTCACAGCAAGTAGATACAAGTAGGAGTATAATAACTTCACTTGCCTAACTGCTGTTTTCACTTTTTAAATTCAGGTTTTTGTTTTCACTCTTTTTAGACATAATCCCTAAAAAGTAAAACTCCCAGAAATCCACATACAATTATGTCACTGGATCAAGTCAATCTGTCCAGACTATCTGCCCATCTCCAGGACAGGAGGAAGAAGAGTTAAAATATTGCAAGCAGAAAATCTTGTGCCAGAGATATTTCTTCCCCTGCAAGGGAAATATTTGGAGAGATCCCATAGAAAACACTAATTTTCTCCTGAGCACACAGTAGAAAAAAACCTTATTGTTTAGACATTATAAGGTAGATATATTGAGTTACAGAGGTTATAGTTTCCCAGCACACTCTTGTCAGGTGTGGTAGGTAGTTCTGCGACTGGAAAATCCCTCCAGACAAAGCTCTCCCTCCTCATCCTGGATACCGTCCACCCTGACACTGTATAAGTCTGGGTACATGAGGAACAGTCCTGATAGAAGAAATATTTTTAGTTTTGTCTCCTTAGCTTGTGACAGATTAAATGGATAAAAACACTTAAGACCACCAACAATAAAATAGCCATCAGAGAACAGCAAAATTGGCAGCTGGTCGTAACTTCTATGACCAAGTGAAAGAGAAAGTGCATGATCACCAAAATGGATACTGAACCTGGCTAACTATTTTCATGGTAAATGGGGATGCCCTGCGTGTCCCATCCATCTACCAAGCACATCCATGCAGGCTCTTAGCACAATATAACCAAATCACAAGTTAGGACCCTTGCCATGTACTGTGGAGGTTGCAACCTCAAATCCAGTATCTGTTAAAAGGACGAGTTTTAAAAATACTGGGGGGGGAGGGGGGTGTGTGCAGGGAGCAGGGGTAAAGTGTGATTTTGGGAAGAAAATAGGCCTAAATAGAATAGAATGCACGCAGAAAAATGCGGTGGAGCGGATCCTGGTTTGAAAGCTCCTGTTTGAGCTGTTGACACTAGATGTCGTTGGCACCGCATCTCCCGGGGTGACCGCTGGCTCCCGCTGCAGGGCTGCTTTAGTGCCTTGCTGGAATTTGCAATATTCAGGAATATAAACCTTTTGTTCTTGTTACTGGAAATACACTTGCCCTTTTCTTCAGTCTGTTTTTAGTACTATCGTTTCAGATGCAGCCTGACGCCTGAACAGAGAGGGCCATTCAGGGCTAGAGGCTACAGAGAAGCCTCAATTCCTTGGGAAAGTCCCCAACACCCAGCTGGGAAAGTCCCCAACACCCAGCTGGGATTTCACACACCTACAACTCTGCCCCTGTGGTGTCTATGAAGATGGACATCAATAGATATCTCCGTCTGTGCACATCGCTCCAGGAAGGCTGGAAGGGCCTCCCGTTGTTCCAGTTTCACATGCGCTGTTGGTGGGGAGCCATGGGCAGCATCCTCTTCACACTCAGCATGCTTTGCATTTTTCTGTGAGACTGATGAAGGGCCTTCTTCAGCCATATCAGCATTTAATTGGTCCCTGCTTCATTCACATTCAGGGTTAAAGATTTATCGTCCTTCAACATGGTGCAAAGAAAATTCCCATTCTCCCTCATACTGACCCAGATGTAGCCGGGGCGGGTGGGGTGGTGGGGAATAGTGTATTGAGGTTACACCGTGAAAAATGCTAGTGAAATAAAAATAGGAAAGAATGCTACCTAGTTGGAAGATGGAGCATCATGTTTAGCAGAGGAAAAATTACCATATTAAATTAGTGGAGCATCCAACTAACCTGGTATCTGGTCACTAACAGTGACACTAAGTTTTTCTAAGAAGGTAGAAAAAAAGTTATGCTTTTGATGATTAGGGACTTACTGAGCTCCAGGAAATATTTCTATCAAATCCTCAAGAATCAGAGGCTGGAGTTTGCTCCAACACAGAGAATTTATATATTTAGAAACTCTAGTCTTATGAATCATAAAACTCTCTTGAGGTATTTAATGATTCTTAAAAACACGTAACTCCAATATTTGATTAACTAGATTTTTGTACCCTGCAAAGCAGTGAAACTCATGGTTTCATACTCCAGTTTTCACCTACCTTTTGAAGAATGCTTCAGAAGAAGGAATTTTTTTAACTGAAAGTGGTGCATTTCTGAATCCAAAGAATTTGAAGTAAATTCTATTGTGTCCAGTTTTGGGTCACCTGCTACCAGATAGATGAGGCAGCCAAGAGGAGGGTCACCAAGATAGTCTGGGGCAGGAGCACCTGCCCTACGAGGAGGGGAGATGTGAGAGCTGGGCTTGTTCAGCCTGGAAATGAGATAGCTTCAAGGGAGGCCTAATAGCAGCTTTCAAATTTACAAGCTGGGCTGAGATTCAGCTCCATGTTAGTGCAGCTGCCTTAGCTTCTGGATAGCCTGTCACACAAGAGGGAACAAGCTCCCTTCCGCTAGCACAGAAAAGGAGTTCCACAACTCCTTATCTCCCCTGTGCTTTTATCCCTCTCTCTGTGAAACAGGAATGACACAACTTCCTTTTTCACCTTTGTCTCCATCTATCTGGACTGCAAATTCTTTGCCTCTCACTATCAGTGTGTGCAGTATCTAAAGCAGCTGATCTCAGTTAGGGCTTCTCAGCGCAACGATGACACAGATAGATTGCCAAAATCATTGGAGTGCTCAGTTAAAACTCCAGGAGTATTTTCAGAGGCTGAGAGCTGCCATCTGCAGTTTTTAGCCATGTTTTCAAGGATTAGGATTTTCATAAATCAGATGTCACCAGCAGCTATTGTTCTCAGAGCACCACTTGTAAGAAAATTTCCAAGTTATTTATCATCTGCATAACAGGCATAATCTATCAAACATCTCAATTTTCAGATAAATTGTACTCAGACATAAAGCAGTAATTCTTTGCTTTAACGGGGGATTTCTTGATTTTTGCGTTTGGATAGCTTTTCTTGAAACTGTGACAACCCCATTATGCTGCTGTTAATTTTTCAGGAGGACTCTTTCTTTCATTAATTTATTAACACTCCTTGATCTACAGACAGCACCAGCAGAACAGTATTTTGGCAGCATCTCAAACTATATCTTTAGTTTCATTATGTTTATTTTTTCTCAAAATAATCCTTATGCCATAGTGTACATTTTTGTGTAACATTAAATGGTTCCTAAAAAGGATTTTTTTTCCTTTTTGTTCTGTGATGCTACTGGGTTTGACATTGATCCATATAAGGATGCAGTACATTAACTTTGCCAGATCTGAGTACTGGCAGCCTTCTTCACTCATTTCTGCAGCTAAGGGAAAGGATGTAGTAAACATCTCCACTACAGCCATGCACTCTGCAACGTTTAACTGTTTCCAGAAAGATGCAAGAGAAGTCATCATGGGGAGTCCTTTCTTTGCAGGAATGAATCAGCTTAACCAACAGGATTTGTTTTGGTAAACTGTATCTAATTTGCTGCAGAGATTCTGGTTTGCCAAAGAAAATGTCATGGTAACACAGTTAAACAAATAGTTGTACTTCCCTCATCCCTAAACAAGAACCAACGGCTGTCATTGCAAAGCTTTCTTCTGCTTCATTCAGAGCAGCCAAAGAACGCATCTTCAATGCAATCCTAAAGGCTGCGTTTTCTTGTGCCGTTCCTGAGAGCGTAACATATCGGCCCATGTAATGCTGCAGTATGACTGTAGGGAACGTGACTGACCTGACTTCAACACAGGGAAGAATTACTGTTTTCAACCTCCTATGCTTTGCTGCCAGAAGTACACCAGCAAGATAGTCATATGCTTACTCAGGAGTGTCTACAGAAGCCGTGTCTCCTGCAGAAAAGACATAGCCCAGTACACAGAGGGGAAACCAGTTCCCTAAGGTTTACACAGCCCTCGTGGCAGAGCTGCTGCTTCCCAAGCACACTCACTCAGTTCTGCTTTCCTGGCACCTGCCTGAATCAGGCACACTTCATGCTCTTGCATCATCTGCATTTCTCAGCCCCCTCACTCCCATACTGACAGTCCTGCTGGGCTGAAGTTAATATTGCATGACGGCTTTTTGAAGGAAAAAAAAAAAATCCTTTTATTTTTAGACTATGGCACAGTTTTAGATGATCCTGGACTCATTTTTACGTCAACTGACACTTGCCATTAATCTCACGGATCTGTAAAGAAAACAGTTCTAAAAATTTTTACAAACCCTGTATCTGTAGTAGAATGGCCCTGGAAGTAAGCTGAAGCCCAGGTTAGACGCAAGAGCTGTTTCTACCTGGTGCTTGCTTGCCTGTCAGCATCACCTCTGCCCACTCCTCCAGAGAAGTCAGGCTTTCTGGAATGTGGGAGGCATATCAGATGGTGTCTGTCTACATCAAAGACCAAAAAATGCTCTTACACATAATGCAGAGGTGTTGTGTTTTGGTCCTTTTCAATAATTCATCCTAGAAAAATATGCCTTCACAGTTAGAATATACCTTTTATAAATGCTCCTTTAATAATGGCTAGTCTTTCTTTGGGAAACCATAGCCACTGTACAGTTTTACTTCAGCTGGGAAATTAAACCTCTGTCTAAATAGAGGTTGTTTATGCTTAGCAGTCTTTCAGAGTGCTAAGGCAGTGCTGCAACATATCCAGTCTTCAATATATTTCCCTCGGTACAGACCAGCTCTGTCGTTTGAAAGTGTTAGCGTCTGAAGGCTGAGTATCACTGTTAGAAGACAATATATCATGCTGGATCTGACAGAAATGAGAGGCGAGGCTGCAGCAGCTCTGTGTCCCCAGGTCCAACCAGCAGTGAGGCTGAAGATGTGTTCCTAGTAGGCACATGCACAGAGCACATATATATGACATATATATATATATACACATGCCCAGATCCAGAGATCACAGGTACACAGAGCACTCACACAAACACTGAGAACCCACAGGAAATCTGCCTTTCTTCCCCCTTTCTTTTCAAGACTCTCCCCTCTTCTCTCAAGGCTCTTTCTCCACTGGCAAACCACAGCACTGGTGACTTTCACGCCTCAGGTATCTGTGCACAACTTGATTACTTGTTTCTTTTTCCAAAACAAGAGAAACGCTAATGCGTGTTCCCACAAAATGTCAAAAGGAGTTGTTACATTTGACTACCTCTATTTCTGCTAAAATTATAAATTCTGCTTTACAATTTATTAATGATACATTGGGGCAGACTTACTTTCTATTACTTAAATGTAAACAATCAATAAGTAAAGCATTTCTCTATTTTTAGGTTTTGGAAGAGACAAGTCATGCTGTATTTTTAGACTTTGAACATATGCCTGAAGCAAGCCATCATTGCATTCTGGTTTCCTCAAAAATGGGTTTTTTGTGACTGTAGTGTGCATCCATCCATCCATCCATCAGTCCCTCTCATAATTTGTGAGCAGTTTTCTAATATCACTCAGATTCGACAGAGAATTGTAGTCTCAAAGACAAATTTCCTACAAATTTCACCAGTTTCATTAAACTTATAGGAACATAGTTGTCTTTGAGGGAGAGGAAAGAAACCTAAATCAGCATCCCTGAAATCCCCCATGCAAACTCAAGAGTCTTCTCTTCTGTTCGCTCCGCCAAAACCCAAACAGCATCAACACAGCTCTGCACTGGACACAGCTGTACTTAAGTAATGTATAAAGGAGATTTTGTCTGAAAATTATGGTTAGCTATTCAGTGAGGGTTACTGGAGGCATTATAGGTGTGAAGAATGTCACAAGAGACACAGCAGGAGAATCCCAGTATAATATAGTGAGAGGCATGTAGAAAGAGTACACAAAGTCTTAGAAATCAGGCATTATTAGTTCCATCATTAATGTAATAGTTGTTCTTCTGAGACTTTAGTGTAGAAAGTATCTCTTCTTTCTCCTGAAGAGACTGGGACCTTTATATTGCCATTTGAGGAAACTTCTAATGTCTGAATTTCCACTTCTATATGCAAAAAGGGCTCTGCACTTCTGCAGTCTGACCTGGGCTGCCTCACGTAAAAGCAGAAAAAAATGAGCACTTTGGATGAACAAGCTTGCCTATGATATGCTCTGCTTCATTGCTTGTGGTCTTCAAATACTGAACTCCTTACTGAAGTCACTAACATGCACAGGGGTGTTGCCATAAAACTTCTGGCAAACAAACATTTCAAAGGTCCTTTGGTACACATTTAAAAAAATTAGTAATTTAATATAAGTTTATCTAGACTTCCTTATGTGTGCACAAAAAGCTTTCTGTACTAAAATAAAAATTGTGTGCTGTTTCATGATTACTTACAAGTTACTGTTTCTGCATTGCTGTGAATGAACAGCAGCAATCCTGGATACACAGTTTGGCTAAGAACCATTAGGATGCTCTTTGAAATTACAAGGATGTCAGTTATGAAGTGACATTTATGCAAAAAAAAAAAAAAAAAGATAGCAAGGAAACAAGGAGACTTGCAAAGCTCAGGAAGATGGGCTTATTAGTCTTATAGTGCTTATTCATGCACTGACTCAAGTGAGATGTCACTTGTACAGAACTGAACATTTCTCCACAGCCTGCAGCACTGGAGGCCCACAGGTGGTCTCCAGACAGTTACAGTCTTCCCCTTAGATCAGAACATATTTTCTTTAAACTATATTGATATTTTTTACAATGCACTGTTCAAAGTTATAGCTTAGCCATCCCTAGGATGAACTCATCACTCTTTGGGAATTTGCTGTTTCTACTCTTCGCCTTCTTCATTCTCCCATTTCTTGTCAGTATAAGAGTAGAGTACAAGGTAGACAATGGACGATTGTGTCCTGGGGCACTTACAACACAAACTGCTGTTATAAACTGGAATATCATGTTTTGGAGGCAAAAGGATCTAGGTGTACCAAATAGCAAGATACTTCAGACTGTCAATGAAAGGCAAAGGCAATCCTTAGATGTATTAATGACAACATTTCAAACATAGATAGGAAAATATTGATGTTATTGTGTGAAGCGTTTCTGCTGTCTTGTCTGCAGTAATGTATATCATTACAATCATTCATACTCAAGAGGGACACAAACTCAAAGACGGCCAGGGTGACCCTGAATTTGGAGACCCTATCACGTAAGAGCGGCTTGGCTTATTTAATCCAGCAAAGCAGCACTGAGAATTGATTGACTTGTCCCTGCTCCTTGCAGGTGGGTTGAACTAGATGACCTTTAAAGTTCCCTTCCAACCCAAACCATTCTATGATTCTATGATTTGATCATTGACTACAAATACATCATTGCATTGTTAGGAAAGGAAAATTCTGTCTAAGTGAGAGAACAATTTGTCACTAATAATTATAGCCTCATAATATATAGCTGTAGGGTTGAACATTAGAAAAAAGCTCTGAATAAGAAGTAAATTGAGCTTCTGAAACAGCCTTCCAGCCATAACAGAGGATGCAAAAGAGATGTCAGAGCATAGTAAGGGCAGGTGGGAGATCCCCGTGGGAGCCATCAGGGCAGGGCCTTACCAGCCTGGGAGCAGGGCAGCTGGGGGCACCAGGGCAGCCCCCGCCCCAGGCATCAGGCACCTCCCTGGGGACAGGGACAGCCTAAGGCCAGGCCAGGACATCAGCCCACGGATGGGTGTGGCTCAGGGCGCCCATGGCTGGGCAAGGAAGCTGGAGACCAGCATCCTACAGCATCACTGAAGCAGGGACTGATGGCCCCAGCTAGGGGCTGAAATGTCCTGGGCCATGGGCAGGGTGGGAGGGAGGCCCCAGGGCAACTAGGAAGGAACTATCAGGCCTCTTGGTGCCCTCAGGGCCCCCCCCCCCCCCAAAAAAAAGCCACAACCTAGCTTTTATTAAATTGGGTTTTGAAAGTCATTAATTATACTGTGCGTATAATAGTAGAGGACGATAACTGATGCACACAGTGTCATTTCTAGTCCTACATTTCTACGCAGTTTGATTAAATGGGGCAGAAAAAAAAGACTCATAGCGCCAAATCTTCCCAAAATCAATGGAAAAGACTCACTAGAAGCTGGATCAGACACCTTAGAAGAAAAGCAGGCAAAAAAAAAAAGTGTCCAAAGTCCTATTTTCTGCTTTCAGAATGAGTCACTCAAAAAAACAAAGTTGCTAGACTACACCTTGAGAACAGACTACCGGCAGAGATGAGGTTTAATATCTGCTGCCTTCCTAAAGCTTCCAAAACCTGCTAGTCTCCTTGCTGCAGAGGAACAGTCATCTTCTGTTGACTCAACTCTAAATCTGCCTCTGGGCATTAAAGTATCGGCACTTAGTCATCTGTCAATAAATTTCTCAACAGCTCAAATGATGCTATGCTAGTTTCAGCACAGCCCGTGTCCAGAACGTCCATTATCACCAGAACTCCTTCCTTAGCACAGTTCATTCATTCCACTGGAACTGTACACTCACTAACTGTAAAGGGCCCTTGGTACTCCTCATCTGACATGGTTATTTTGGTCCATATTGTTCAGGTAAATCACATGTATGAGAAAGAGAACAGGAAAACTACTGGCTAATGAAATCCTGTGAAAATATTCATGAGAAATTACTGAGCTAAATGTCCTGAAGGGGAGCTGTTTGCTCAAAAGCCATATGTTCTACAGGTCCACTCTTTGAAAATTATAACAAGGGGCTCAAAAATATTGATCATTGTGACTCTAGAGGTTCACAGAACATGTAAAAACTATGACTAGCAACGCGTCCTCTGTTAAGCACACTTCTGCTCTCTTGTGAAGGTACCTGATTCTCAATGTACTCAATACTGCGGTATACTTGGCCACGTCAGGGTTGTCACTCTCTTCCCAGTGCTGAGTCCTGCAAAGCCTGATGTGCTAAATAATGGCTTTTAGGCACTGAAGTTCATGGCTGAGAATATATCATACCTATAAACCCACAGTTCCACGTTGAGAGAACCAGCATCTGAATGATTTAACAATTCCATTTGCCTGAAATGTTTTCAGACCACAAAACCGCAGTGTTCCTGAAATAGCAACAGAATAAAACCAAACAAATAAAAAAAAAAAATCAAAGCTTTTAGCATATAATTTACTGTGGTATATTGGGACTAATAAACTGAGTGATTTAAAAAGTTGTTTAAAATCAATACTGGGTGCCCTAGATTATATGTGTTACATTAAATTTGAATGTACTGCCTGTATAATTTAGATTGAAGAGGGGTGGGGAGAATGTGGTCTTAGCTGCTTTCCTACATGTTGTGTAAGAGCTGGGTACAGCATAATGATGCAAGAATGAATGTTTCCAGGTAATACTAACTGTTGGTGCAAAGTCCATCCTTTGAATAATTTAGTCTTGATATTAAAGCAACAAGAGTGAATTTACTCTAAGTTATTTAAATGCTTGTGGTGTGATCCTGTGTCACAAGGCTCTGAAGTAGGTGCCCTCTGGGCTTCCTCCCTTAAAAAAAAAGTGAATTCACTGAAACTAGGCTTTGACTGTTCAAATCTAAGTTGTATTAAAACATAGACTGGATGCAATGTTACAGAGGTATAATAAGCAGTTCTTTATAACTCAGATGTGGTCATCAACGTTGTAAGAACACATGGTGTTATTTATAATAGCTTTTTGAATGAAATGGCGGGTGTGTGTACATGCACCTGTCTTTGCGTCTCTGAATGCAATTAATATACAGTTTGCTAAAGGGTAAATAGTGTGTTGCTAGAATTTGATATCTATTGCGAGCTAACTGGAGTTATACTAGCTGACCCCGCATTGTCCAGGGAGGGTTGGACTAGACCATCTCCAGAGGTCCCTTCTAACCTTAACTGTTCTGCTGTTCTCTGTTATTTTATTCAAGTATGTACAGAATGAAACATACTTGCTATCACCCATTTGGTATTTTAAATATCATTAAACTCTTGGAATTAAATTAACTGAGATACACTGTGAATATACATCAATGAAACAGCTATAGGTGCATACCTGTTTCAAAGCACATTGCATGTTTGTTCAGTTTTGTTCACCTGCATGTCTCATAATTTGTCTCTTCATCTGTGCATCCTCAGTAGCACCATCCCTTGTCTATTTAAACCTCTGTGCACACGCTACGTGCTGCCCTTTGAATTCCAATTCATGAGCAATTCATATACGGACACATGATAGTAGTGTTGCCACAGGAATGTGGCCCCACACTGACATGTAGGACTTTTCTTGTTCCCACGGAGAGCTTGTCCCATTGTCCTTCAGTAACTCAAGACAGTTATGCAAGCAGGTGTGAGCAGCCAGAAAGGTGACCTGGTTAGAAAGGAAAAATACTGACATAAGAAAATGCCTGCTGGCCTGGGAACTAGGAGTGTGAACCAGAACATCCTTGCTGGTGCAGCTGGCATCTTGAAGTACAGATGGGTACCTAGAAACCAGAGAAGCCCTGAGCTAGCATTGATAACCCCAAAACCAAGGAACTGTAACAGCAACTAACCATCTGAAAAGGTGAAAAATAGTCTGGAAAAGGGGGAAAACATCCTGAAAAAGTAAGTGTCAGTAGCTGCTATTGGATCTTCAGCTGTAAGATGCTGCCTGCGCTTTTCCCTTTCCTAAACAGATCTGCTCAAACCTTCTACAGGATCTTGGACCCTCACCAGAGATGCCTGGCTGACTCCAAACTGGTGTGGATCATCTTCAAAGTGAAACTCTGCCTGTTATTTTATGGGCTGCCCTCTGGGCCCACTTGTGGGGCTGAATTGGTTTGTCCTTCTGCTTCTGTGATGGTTGGATCCCCTTCTGAGATCTGTTTAATGTGGTTGGTATTATGTATATATAAAGTAATGAATCATAACCATAACTGCTGTTATACTATTGATGTTTGCTTCACTAGTGATAAGTTTATATTAACTTATAATATTATATATATATGCTTGATTGCTGCTATTATTGGGTGCTGCTATAATTGATTGTTGCTATACTATTGATCAGTACTTTAGTATTGATTGCTAATAATAATTTGCAACAGCTTGATATATAACTATTTGCTTTATTACTCACAGGTATACTTCTTAGTGGTGATTTTTGTGGTATTGGTGGTAATTTGTAATAAAGTAGTGAAATATTATGGAATCCTACAAACCCACAGTCACAATTTCTATACACCTGCAGGCCAGGTAAGCCTTTAAGTCATGACGGCAGGTACCCAGAAAACAGTACATTACAGGGCACAGGCGGTCATATCATGGACTTCCTGACTGATGAACAATGCCTGTAGTCTCAATAAATCCATCATACCAAGAACCAGACAGAATCAAATGTTATTTCTACACTGCTGGAGGCTTCTGCCCCAAAACCCTATTTCTGGATGCAAAGCCACATGGTACACAGCCTTGTTTCCACTGTGCTCAGGCCCAGAGTGGACTTTCAGCAACAACTCCAACCAGTTCAGAGATCAGCCTGAAATTCTGCCAGAATCAAAAGATGGTTGTGTCAGTTCCAAGATTTCAAAGGCATACTGTAGGAAAACTTTAATGAAGGAAGACCAATCCCAAATCCTGTAATAATGCTACCATATTGATTTAACTTTTCTCAGGATCATATGCTTTTAAATTATTCTCCTATATTCTCTGCTAAAAATATTGTTCAACTTCCATACTGCTTTTTTTTTCTATAAATATATGAATACAGGAACACAGTGGTACCTTGCCTTTATCATATCCTCTCAGGATTTGCAGGGCTAAGTCCTGCCCGGGCAGAACGAATCCAAGAGGAGCAGAGGGAGGAGGACTTTTGTCTCTGCCCAGGGACTCATAGCTCTTCAAGACAACTTGGAGTCAGACCACCAGTCCCAGAAAACTTTGCACCTCTCTATCTAAGTCAGGGACATCCACCTACAGTCCCCATTTTTATTTTAATTACGGTTTTGAGGAGTGTCTGCCTGCTTTGTCAAGAGAGCCCCTGGCAGCTCCCTCGTGCCAGGTAGGTTTGTACTTGGTGTGATGCCCAAGGCCCTGCTGAGCTGAGTGGTGGGAGTGAAGGCTGGGACTTGTGGGCTGGGTGATGCTGCTTTGGTGGCTGTGACATCACAGAGGACAGGTCACAATGAGAGCTGACCCCAGGGACACCACCAGGCAGCCTCACTGCTCTTTGACTTGGGTGATCGGTGAGTGCACCGTGCATGGGGAAGGCTGCGCTGGATGGGGGACGGGGCAGACGTCCAGGGGGTTTCTGACCCAAAGTGAGAGCCGAGCCCCTCAGGGTAGGGCACGGCACCATCCTTGGGGCTGGGGACAGAGGTGCTCAGGGCTCCCTGTGGTGGCACGTGCCCAAAGAGGCTTTGGGGATGTGCCGGGTGCCGTGGCTCCTTGGGACGCTGTTGCATGGCAGGGATGGGAACACGGGAGACTCTACTGGGGTGTCCCTTGCCCTTTTACGGGGCACAGCCTGGCGAAGGCCTGGCCATCAGGGCGGCTTGGGCAGGATGGACCCCATGCAGCCTCCAGCCAGGGCTTGTGGCCCCTTCAAGCCTGTCGACACCAGAGCCCAAATGCTTTCCTGGGATACACCGCAGCTCCCCTGCATGCGATGCTCACAAACCCTGCCCTTGCTCCTTCCCACCTCCCTCAGCCCCTCTCCTACTGGCCCCCAGCTCCAGGCAGCTCCTGCCCCGCTCCCCCAGCCCCGTGCTCCCTCTCACCCAGCCCTGCTGAGCTCCCTTTTCTCCCACCTCTTCCAGGCCATGGCTGTGGCAATCGCCTTCCTCCTGGCTGTGCTGGCCATCGAGTACAGACTGAAAGGAGCTCCCCAGCCAGATTTGGCCACGACTGAACGCATGCGGCAGCGTGAGGAGTTTCTGCAACAGCAGATGACTCGGCTGCTGCAAGAGATTGAGGAGAGCAGGAGCACATGGGAAGGCATGCTCTCTTCTGTGTTGCAGCAGTTGTCACTTTGGAACATTGCAGGAGCCCTGGTCCTGTTTGCTGTGGTCTGCTGGATGGCCAGGAAAATGAAGCTTGACTCTGACAGCTGCAGTGAGCAGCACAGCTCCAGCAGCTGGAAGGAGGAGGAAGAGGATGACGAGGAGGAGGGAGACCTCAATGGTGCGCACAATGGTGTCAGGTCTTTGGCTGTGTCCAGACCATCACCAACGCAGGTCCTGCCTGACACGTGCAAGGTGGTGAAGGAGCTGGTGGGTGACCTCCTTGCTGTGTGCCAAGTCCTTTGCAAGAGGGCTTTCATGCCACAGATGCACCCAGCCATTGGGACGGACGGCGCCTATGAATCCTGGAGCATCCACAAGAATGTCATCACCTACCGCCTGCTCGTGTTCCTGCAGCCACCGCCTGGACACTCTTTCAGTCTGGAGCTGCTCACCATAGGGCAGCTGCCAGTAAGGCACTTCAGGATCCGTGTGGGGCTGGAGTGCATGTGCTGGGATCAGCAGCAGCTGGGGGATACTTTGTGTTTCCTCCATCACTGCAACAAGCTGCCGAGGGACAAGTACTCATACCTCCTCTGCACCCTCTGCACATGCTCCTACTTGGACACGGAGAAAGTTGCCTCCTGGGTCCAGCAGTTGGTGAAATCAGCCTGGCTGCTTTTGCCTCAGTCGCAACACTGCCAGCTCAGGCTGCTGCCCTCCTCCCAGTCCTGCAGGTTCCTGTTGACAAGCACCTCCAAGATGAACATCTGCACTGACATTATATTTGCGGTGCAGCAAGGCAGCTCAGTGCCTACCTGAGCCTTGAGGAGGCAGAGGCCAGCTTTACCAGCAGCACACCATGGCTGGAGAGCTGCACTGTTGTTGAGATGCTGTTTGTCAGACTGATGGCAAGGCATGCCCAGCAGGACAACTTCTACCTCAGGAGTCTGCAGCTCTGCACCCGTATCCTGGTGGTCACCCATGCCTATGACCCTGATGACCTACTCTCCTCTCCCACGGGTGGGGCACGCTGGACAATTTCCAACACCAGGACAGAGAATCTGCTCATCTCAGAGACTGCCTGGAGAGTCTGTGCTGCCGATCTGAGTGAACTAGGTGTGGAGATGACACCGCTCAAGAGAAGCTGAGCGTAACCGGAGCTTGGGGAATCTCCGCTGCTTCAGCTGAAGATGCCGTTGCAACTGAGGCTCCTGTTACCACCTGCAAGAGGATGGGACAATGCATCCTGTTGGAAAGAGTTGGTCCCCTCTGGGAGCTTTACATGATGCAGAGATGACAACAAATTAGATTGTTTTTACCGACCCTCTGTCTGTGTCTGTGCAACACCTTGTTGGGGAATGCAGGCAGGTAGCAGGTTGTTACCTGCTCAGATACAGAAGCAGCAGAGCGGCATTGTGAGGGGTAAGTAAGAAGTACTGAAACAGAGTGCTTCCTCGATGCCTTTTTCCTTTCTTTTTCAGTTTTCTGCTATGCTTCCATTTTAGGGGGAAGACGCCTCTGCGTGTGCATACCTGATGAGAGGCAATGACAGCAAGTTGGCCAGACCTTTCTCAGTAGTGACCACTGACAGGACAAGAATGGGCACAAATGAAAAAACATGGAGTTCCACATGAACACAAGAAAGTGCGTCCTGACTCTGAGAGTGCTCTAACACACAGGCTGCCCAGGCTGTCCAGTTATCTGGACACAGTCCTGAGAAGCTGTCCTGGTTTTGGCAGGGATGGAGTTAATTTTCCTCTCAGTAGCCGGTGTGTTTTGGATTTCATATGTGAATAATGTTGACAAAACAATCTGATGATATGAGTTGTTGTGAATGAGACCAAGGACACTGTCCTGCTTTCCACGTCTTGCTGATTTGCAGATGCAGGAAGCTGGGAGAAAGACAGACAGAATAATTGACCCAAACTGGCCAAAGAGAGTATTCCATCCCATAAATGACATGCTCAGTATATAAGTGGGGGTTGGCCACGGCGGGTATCTGCCTTCCTGGCATCCATCTCTCTCGCTCATTTGCTGGCATCGTTCCCTCTACCTTCCTGGCTCCCTTTCGCTCCTTTGCTTGCCACTCAGTTTTGTTTCCATGATTGCTGCTTGGGACAGGCTGTATCAGTCATTGGGACATTGGGTGGTGAGAAAATGTACATTGTTCATTTTGTATATTTTAATATCCTTGTATTCTGTTATTATTGTAATTTTCCTTTGCTATTTTAGTAAACTGCCTTCATCTCAACCCACAAGTTTTCCTTTCTTCCCAATTCTCTCCCCCATCCCTCTGGGGAGGGTGAGAGTGAGCGAGAAAACTGTATGGTAACTCAGGCTAAACCATCACAGAAGCCTGCTCTGGGTGGCTGTGCTTGGCATGGGGGTTGCACCAGATGAACTTGGAGCAAACCAGCCCCTGGAAGCCCAACAGCATTGCCCCGGGGCAGCCCGTCAGAAGGTGGACATCACAGTCTCCACGTGGTGAGCCCTCTGCGCAGGGAACAAGCATCACGAGTATAAATTAGAAGAGGAGGGGCTGGAGAGCAGCCCTGCAGAAAGGGATCTGGGGGTGCTGGTTGACAGCAGGCTCAATAGGAGTCAGCAGTGGGCCCTGGCAACCAAGAGGGCAACACACATCCTGGGGTACATCAAACACAGAATAACCAGCCGGTCAAAAGAGGGGATTATCTTCCTGTATTCAGTTGGTGTGGCATCACCTGGAGTACTGTGTGCAGTTCTGGGCCTCACAATTTACGAAGGATGTTCAGAAACTCAAATGTGTCCAGAGGAGGGCAACAAAGCTGGTGAAAGGGCTAGAAGGCATGTCCTGTGAGGAGCAGCTGAGGACTTTGGGCTTGTCTAGTTTGGAGAAAAGAGGCAACATCATTGCTCTCTACAGCTTCCTGAGGAGGTGAAGTGGAGAGGGAGGTGCTGATCTCTTCTCCCTGGGATCCAGTGATAGAATGCATGGAAATGGTTCAAAGCTGTGCCAGAGAAGGTTTAGACTGGATATTAGGAAGCATTTCTTTACCAAGAGGGTGGTCAACCACTGGACCAGGCTTCCTAGAGAGGTGGTCAATGCCCCAAGCCTATCAGTGTTTAAGAGGCATTTGGACAATGCCCTTAACAACATGCTTTAACTTTTGCTCCACCCTGAATTGGTCAGGCAGTTGGACTAGATGGTCACTGTAGGTCCCTTCCAATTGAAATATTCTATTCTGTTCTATCCTTGACTGCATTAGTCAGAGCACTCCCAGCAGGTCAAGGGAGGTGATCCCTCTCCTCTACTTAGCATTGACAAGGACACATCGGGAGTGCTGTGTCCAAATCTGGGCTCCCCAGTATAAGAGAGACATGGACAGACTGGAGAGAGTGCAGAGAGGGACCACTAAGATGATGAAGGAGTGTCTCTCCTATGAGGAAAGGCTGAGAGCTGGGACTGTTAAGCCCAGAGGAGAGAAGGCTCAGGGGGATCTTATAAGTCTATAAATATCTGAAGGGGAGGTGTAAGGAGGATGGAGCTCTTTTCAGTGGTGCCTACTGACAGGACAAGAGGCAATGGGCATGAACTGAAATAAAGGAAATTCCATTTAACCACAAGAAAAATCTTTACTACCATGATAGCAGTTGAACACTGGAGCAGGTTGCTCAGAGAGGTTGTGATGTCTCCATGCTTGGAGATACTCAAAATCTAAGTGGTCTGAGTGGTCTGGGCAACCTGGTCTATCTGACTAGATGATCTCCATAGGTCTCTTCCAACATTAACCATACCATGATTCTGTGAGACACTCCATCCTGAACAGATGAATCATTATATACATGATTCTAGCCCAAATTTCTAGAGATCTGGAGTCAGTTCCCAGCACCACTTCAAATTCCTGTATAACCTGGGAAAAGTAATTCATAACTATGTCCTACTGTTGCCTCTACTAACCACAACTAATCGGGTTTTTATTCAATAACAAAAACTTTTTATTATCAAGTAACTAATATAAGTTAGACAAACAATCACGTCAGGCCCTCACTCATGGAAACCCTGGATGCAGTTGTGTGTTAGGATCAATCACAACACGCCACTCACGCTGTCTGCCAGTCAAGGTAAGCTCTGCCAGTCTAGCAAGAGCCACATCAGGTTCATAAAGGCTTCCGAATGACAGGTCACACCTCCTTCTTTCATGGGATGCCTGTGATCTCTCCCATATGACAATATTTCTTGACAGCTTACTTCATATTATAATCCTCTGCATTTATGAAAAGTGTTTCATTGGGGGATCTCACAGAGCCTTACAAGAGGGGAGGTTTTTTTTATAGTGAGTTTATATGAAAAAAAATTTCATGTCCTGACTCCCCTGCTTTGTTCAGTAATCAAAGCTATTTTTTTCAATAGGTGTGTCTCATTTAACTGTCTCTTATCACCAGGATTGCCTGAGTTTCTGTCTACTCTCTCCCTGTTCTCTAGAGGAAGTTGTGAGGAGCAGAGTGAATTACATTCGTATGTGCCAAAGAACAGCACAGGACTGCTCACCATCTAAACTTTCTAAAGCAGGGATCAAGTGAGAACCAAAGGGTGAAATAAAAAGGCTCTCTTTCTCTGAAGAGGAATTAGCTTAACCTGTAGGAAAAAAAAAAACTACACAAGCAACTAAAGTTTGACTCTCTACAAGGAGAAGGCATTATTGGCATATGTATCTCCTTTTTTGATATAATTAATTTAATTGAGCTGACTCTTGAAATCAGCAGACCAATTTTTTATTAATTCCAGCTTAAAATAATTGTTACCATTACTATAGTGCATTCCTCTCAGTAACGTGCTGATTCTGCATGGTTTTGCCACGACAGAAGTGAAGGTGTGAGCATCTACAGGTAGTTCTCTGTTTCACAAACTCAATAATTTCTAAATTTTTTCGTTCTGAATGAGATGTCATCTAACAAGCAGGCCCACAGGACAATCTAATGTACCCACCAGTAAATAGTGTTAAGCTTCCTGTCTAAGAACAGGGCTGACAACATGCCATCACTGAGAAGCATGCCAAAGTCCTCAGCAACATCAGAATTCTCTTTCTAAAACTTCAAAATTGTTCCTTATATGATAACATCTGGCTAACACAAGGTGATCCAAAAGAGGTGTATGCCTGCAGTAATTCACGGGCATGTTATCTTACATGTAAAGTGTTAAAAAAGCTATTTTCCTCCATTTTTGGTTATTACACAGCCCAAAGATGCTCACAGATCACACAACAGTCAACAGATGATAAAACATTTAGATATTAACAGTTAGATATTTCTTCTTATGATGTTTCCATTATATACACAGATGTTGCAAGTGATTACTTTGGTGCAACACCACAGAGAGATTTAGGGTTTAACTTCAATTTAAAGACCAAATTCTCAGTGGTTTCAGTGGAAATAAGGCAATTTAAACAGGATTGGACATTTAACTCCCTTAAGAATGTAAGCCTTTGTCTTTCTCTAGTAGATAGATGACCATTGCTTTCTGGACAGTTCAGTGTTGATGACTTTAGCTTTTGGCTCTTTAGGCTCTATGAAGTTAGTCATTATATATGATCCAGAAATTCTAGAAGACATTTGGATATTATCAACTATATTTAGCAATCTACTTTTAAAGCATTAATAACTCCACCATTTAAAGAAAACAACTTTATCATAATGTCTGAGCAGAGACAAACAGAGCTAAGAGGGCCATATGAATCTTCACGGCTGTATTTAATTTTTGTTCTGCCACTTAGTATTGCATTTTTTGCGTGTACATTAAAGCCCTCTGGAATATGAAAAAAGTTTTATTTTTGCCCTATCTAGCAGCTACTAAATTTGTAGATCTTTGAACTTTATAGACCTGAAATTATTGGAATGACTCTTAGTGAATATATTGGGCTTTTGATTAGTGTCATATTCAAACTATTTCCTATGCAATAGGAAGACTTTCCTGACATTTAACACATCGAATCCCCAAGTATAGTCATTTAAGAAACTGGTTACAAATTAAGTTAATCTAATCTCACTTAAGGAGCTTTTCAGTTAAGAAGCTCTGATTCTCCTTTCAGCAGAGTCATCTTGGCAGGCTCTGCTTAAAAATCAAGCTCAGAGAAGTATGGAAAACAAAGGTCTCTGAAGGCTACTTAGATAGTTTGGAATGGGATTTGCACTACATGGAAAATAATACTAACCTGGCCATAGCTCATTTCAAGTCTGTCCTCATAAAGATTGCACAATTAAGAGTTCCCTTTGCTAGACTGAGTAATCTCCCATGTAAATTAGCATTTTGGTGGTGTATATATTGGAGTTGAGATAGTCTCTCTTCCAGAGCTCTAAGTAAAGCTTTTTGGATTACATCTTTTTCCAGCTATATCATCACATTTTCTGATGTGAATCCTTCACCACACTCATTTCAGTAGTTTCCTGCAGTTAGATTAATTATTCTGTGATACTACTGTTTTTCTGAAGTCTTTTGCCGCTTTTTGTTCCTCTTGCCTACCAGGCTTCTTTCTAATTTGCATACGTCAGTCTTTGTCTGCCTCATTTGCTAATTGAGAGTACAGTTGTGCTCTACTAATGAGAACAAAACCCAACTCCTAAAGAGCTTGTTAATGTAGAATGGAAAAACTGTGTTCAGATTATAATTCTTGGAAAGCAATCTAATCTCCAGTATAAGATTAATGTTAATGTTTGGAGGAAGAACCTTCTTATGCCTCAAAAGACAAGAAATATTCCTTATGTTATTAACTATGCTATAGGAACCTCAACTATATTAGCGTGGCCAGCAGGTCAAGGGAGGAGATTCTGCCCCTCTACTCAGCTCTCATGAGACCCCACCTGGAATACTGCGTCCAGCTCTGGAGCCTCCAACATAAGACGGACATGGACCTGTTGGAGCAAGTCCAAAGGAAGGCCACGAAGTTGATTAGAGGGCTGGAGCACCTCTCCTATGAGGACAGGCTGAGAGAGTCGGGGCTGTTCATCCTGGAGAAGAGAAGGCTCCAGGGAGACCTTATAGCAGCCTTCCAGTACCTAAATGGAGCTTATAAGAAAGATGGGGAGAAACTCTTTAGCAGGGCCTATTGTGATAGGATGAGGGGTAATGGTTTTAATATAGAGGGAGGTAGATTCAGATTAGACATTAGGAAAAAAAAAAATTAGGATAAGGGTGGTGGAACACTGGCAGAGGTTGCCCAGAGAGCTGGTAGATGCCCCAACTGTGGAAACATTCAAGGCCAGGTTGGATGAGGCTCTGAGCAACCTGATCTGGTTGGAGATGTCCCTGCTCCTTGCAGGGGAGTTGGACTAGATGACCTTTAAAGGTCCCTTCCAACCCTAACCATTCTATGATTCTATGATTCTGTATACAAGCTACCATCAGAAGGCTGAAGATCAACACTTTCAAATTTGAGTACCTCAAGGTAATCACTTTAAGCTGTTTCTATTATAGGTCTGATCGTTATGGTGATGCTGACATACACACACACACACACACTCCCTCCTCTTAACGGAAGTGAAGGAAGGAACATGAACATATTCACTACACCTGAAAATGAGGCAACCTTGTTTAGAGGCCTAAAAGGCATTGCTCAACACGCTCAGCTTTGACACTTTTAGTTTGGACTCAAGGTATTAAAATCAGAGCACACTGAATCTAAGGAAGTATACTGAATGGCACAGGAGAGCTACTGCGTTCCAGAGAGCTGTGTCTTACAGTGTGCATTGTCACACACACGGCAGTCAGAATTCTGTTGGCTCTCACCAGTGGCATTGGTGGTATGCTACAGGGAGCAGAGACTAGGTCACCAGCAAAACGTGACAACTATAAACGGAGTGGCCGATTGTCAGCTGCAAAGCCAACCTGTAGGGAAGAGCACCAGGACTCAAAATAAAATGCTGATGTCAAATTTGAATCCCGTATATGGCACCAAGAGCATCAGCAAATGAAGGACACTGTCTAACCCTCAGGGGTGCCCCAGGTACATGAGTGATAGCTGAAAGCCAATGCATTTTTCAAAAGTCTGTGTTTAGCCATAATACTCTAAATTCTTTTTTTGAAACAGCTAAAACTTTTTGTATGATGAGAAAATTCAAGGATTTTTATTTGTCTCCAGTATACTGCCACATTTCTCCTCATGTTGATAACAGCACTGTAACCAAATATCACAGCCTTTCTTGTCAGACCAAATCAACAGCGAGCATTTAGAAAGGAATGTGTTTGTTTTGTTTGTAGCTGTGTCTCACTACAAACAGTGTACAATACATCTCTTGGAAGAACAAAAGCTTGCCTGTTTTAGAAGCTATGTATTCCTTTTGTTGTTAGGAGTAACACAGGTATGGCTGCCCCTGTGCGTGGAAACATTGCCAACACCAGAGTATCTACAGCACAGCAGTCATCATAACAAATGTATAACATGCTCTGTTACATGACACCTCTGCCTTGTAATCCCTGATCTAATAAAGATCCTTTTTTACACCACTTATCCTTGTTAGGAAGAAGGGAGCTTTAACCACTCAACAATTTTGGCAATTGTAAATTGCCTCATTTAATTGGGTTTAGGCTGTTGTGAAATGTGGAGGTATAAATACATACGGTTTCCCAAGCCTCCATTACAAAAGAGGATGATGTCACCTATTTCAATCAGGATAATTTTCAATAGAGTAAAATAATGTAGCCCATACTCTACATCACGTTGCTGACACCAGTCAAAGCTGTGTGCTGGAAGATGCAGAACCACAATGCATTCAAGTAATGTTTCACGTGGGGGAACTTACACCTCCTTCCAGGTGGTTTATACTTTATGCCTTTAATCAGGAAAACAATTTGTTTTCTTCTTACTTAAGGCAATTACAGATAGTATTCTAATGTACATATCACAGTCTTATCTTTGTAAATGACTGAATTCAGTGAAGGAATTCGACTGGAAGTTAGCCTGTGGCAAAGAATTCCATGGGTTAATTATACAACATTCCTTCTATCACTTCTAAAACAATTGTCTCTTAATTTCAATGACTGTCCCCTTAGGAGGGTGAAAAGGATCTAATTGCCTCCCTGTGGACCGCTTGTAACTGCCTGTCTGTCTGAAATTCTTTTATACTCCTGTCCTGTGTTTTTGTGCATTTTAACTTGATCGTGTATCAAAACACCTTCCTTCCTTCTAGTTGTTAATTATTTTGTCATCTTCTCAGATTATTTCTGATACATTTCCTGATAAGATGTCCAAAACAGAATGCTGTATTACTGGTGAAAACACAGACTGAGGTGATACAACTTTTTTTTTTCTTTTTCTTTTATTTTTTTCAAAATTTACCATATCATTTTCCTTTCATTTATACAGCTGAGGGTACTAGAGATACATCTTTACATTTCTGTCAGTGTTGCTGACAAAAACTACTTTTGTTGAGGTAGAATTTAGTGTAAGAAGGTCATATCCTTGTATTGCTAATAGCTCCATGTAAAGCTGTGTTGATTCAAGCACGAAGAGGGATGCAGCTTCTGGAGAAGCATTATTTTAACATATAACCCTGTATTTCAGAGCATCTGAAATTAGCATTATAAATCTTGCAGAAGAGCACAGAACTTAGGCCTTCCCAGAAAGGTCCATATATGATCCTCAGTCGAAAGTGTCAATAGCCTTTACTTTTTATTGACTTTTTAGGGCTCCCACAGTTCTTTTCAACACACAGAAGTCATAGAGAGACAGGGATTCTGCAATAATTTGTTATTGCTAGGGCACATGAAGTGGGCAAGTGGTTACTATTCCAGTTCTTTCATGACACCCAAGCTTTCCCTCAGATTTTCCCTTGGCTCTCTGACAAAGCTAAGAATCTGTAAAAGAGAGAAATAACCAAGGTTTAGCTCGGTAACAGCTGAAGATAATCTAAAACCATATTGCTGATTTTGCAACCTTCCTCTCACACATTCCCAATCCTTTGCAGCAAGCCCTGAGCTCAGTTAATAGTCCCGTGAAACAGGCCAACATTTATTTAATTAAAAATCAACATGGCAAAAATTTCATTTAGTTTGGCCCAGTTCAGGTCTCTGATCTAGGAACGGGAACACATGAGTGCCAGTATCTGATGGGGCAATAAGCTGTGTGGCCTGGAGAAACCACAAGTATGGGACTGAGGCAACCCAGAACGAGATTCTCTTCAACTGCAGGGAACTTGATCTTCACCCATCTGGAACAAATGCTGACCCTACAAAGGCCAGTGAAACCTGAATTTCACCTTAATTCTTAGTATGTTTGCATTTGTATATATTGAATGATCATGTTGCTATAGTATTTCAAAGAAGACAGTAACTCAAACTATTGTATTTTTTAGCTTTCAGTGTATTTCAGTCAGAAAATATTCATCACAGCCTGTCTTTTTTCACTGATTCGACAATAAGCATTCTGACACCGACCCCACGTGAGTCTGGCTGGAATCAAAATTCAGTATTTCTTAGAGCACAAAACAGAGTATTTATCTTGTTGGCATTTGTAATAAATATTTTATTAATAATATATAATATCTAAAGCACCTACATATTGATGTCTGGCATTCTAAAGTGTTGCAAAAATAGCAACACATATGATGTGTAACATTAATTCTCATTTCAAACTTCTTGTTCCATTTCTGTTTGACTATTTGTGAGCAGTTTTCACCACTTAGACCTCAAGACATGGAGATAAACCAGCTGCAGCCTGGAAAAAAAAAAAAACACAGCACAAAGAAGTATTTTATTTAACATTCCTTTTAGAAAAGCTGATGGCTACTCAGCATCAGACAAAACTTGTGTATTAATACAATGTTATGCTAAGTGATGTGGAAATACCAAAAGACTGTGAAATACTTTCTAAGGAGTTGTTAACATGTGCCTGAGGCTAAACTGCTGAGTTGCAAATTTAAGGGGCGTGTTTTCATCAGTATTCAAGTCATATTTGTTAGTGAGCAAAGGAGAAGGGTAAATAAAGCCAAAAAACCATGAAAAGTTCCTAAAAATTTTAGAAATTCCATGTGCTGTGCAATGCAACGGCATAATCTTTAATTTTTCATTACTTTCTTTTCTGTAGCTAATGGTTGGAAGTCCAGCCTTAAGTCCACTCACCTTCCTCACACAATGTTGGCATTTATGCACATTGTTATCTTAATGCTGGCCCAGAGCCTGAAGCATGACATGAGTATTCAACTCTAAATACGTGAGCAACATCTTTGATATCACATGCCTAATGGTAAACATCTACCTGCCTGGAGAACTTAGGCTGCAGGTTATGAGCCTTCTGGGGGAGAGATTGATTGATAATTTGATATTTTACAAGCCACTAGATACATCTATGATCAACTAAGTAAATAATAACGTTTGAACATTCTCTCAAGCAACCTAATACGATGTCCACGTCATCACTATGTAATTAATGCTATAAAGACACAACACAGAGCGGGTGACACATTCACACTCTTGAAAAAGATGCAGTGAAACTTGGCTTTCCAAAATATTCAATGTATTAATGTATAATGTAAAATATATCAACATGTGCCAAGCGTAAGCCTAGGGGTGGCAGACTTTTCTGGCAGATTTGGTACGGCAGAATGAAGCAGTTAGCGGTTGCTGCCCACCCTCTGCCTGAGACTACCTCTCCGCAGGTACGCTGATGTAAACTGACATGCGCAGATCCCCACGGCAGTCATTCAAGAGAAGATGCCCATAACACCTGGGAGCAGTAACTTCTTCAACAATTCCAAATAAATCTGTCACCGGATACAAGTCAGCTGTGATTCCCCAAGAGGCTGAGCACTTGCAGCTTGAGTTGGCTAGAAATCACCGTTCAAAAGTGCAAAAATGATTGTGGAAACATGAAAAAATTGCTAAGACTTGCTAACCAAGTTAATAAAAACTAAGTCAAGTAGGGAAAAATAACAATTCATCAATTCCACTCTTCACTATGAGCACCGCTCTGAGTCTTACCAGTCTACTTCAAGATTTGAATTTCTAGCCTCTTAAAATACTGGAGGCAATTAAAAAAAAAAAAAAGATCACGCCTGAAACTTTGACTCTGCATTTTTCGCAGGACTCTCCACAGGCATACTTGCTACTTCCAAGCCTAGGCCACTATTTGGGTATTAATGATATAAATGAGAAGTTAATGAATAAGGTATCTGTAATACATTAGCTACACCATTTCAAGCCATTATCAAATGTATACTAAAAATCTTAGGATGTGAGCAGAGGTCAGTGTTTTAAGAAACTACAAAGGCAACCCTTGCAGGGAGAGAAGATTTCTATGAACCAATGTAGTTGAAAAAATGTAAACATTATTCTAGGAACATAATATTTTATTCATGTACATAAAAGAGAACACAGCTTTGCTACGCAAAAACACCTTACGGCAAGTGTATAATATTTTGTCTTCAGCATGAGGTATTGACATAATAAATACACACAGTTTCATTTATTTCTGAAAAATCCAAACAGGTGAAGAAAAAAAAAATCTGTTTTCATATGGATAATTTGCTTTTTACTGGGCACATGGCAATTATTCAGGGAAAATGCAACTCTGAAGCCACACACTGGACAAAAGAAAAACCCAAATCCGTTTAGTGCAGAAGCGAAAAGTACAGAAACCTCTCATAGTAATGCCAGCATAGTTGTGTCCTGCCCTCAATGTTCCTTACGCAGAGTGGCTACACAAGACAACTCAAGAGAGGTTCCTGGGAAATTGCAGCATCCTTTCATCCTGAAGGAAAACCTCTGAACCTCTGTACTGCAATGCTAATTCTTTCTGTATTCAAGAATCTAAAGCTTTACTTTTCCCCTCCCCGCCCTCGTCCCCGTCCCGCCCCCCTCCTCCCCCCCGCGTCCCCTCCACCCCGTTCTCCCATCCCCCGAAGGAGAATCCCACAGGGCTTCCCGTGCCTGTTTTACAGGTCAATTGGCCAAGAACACAGCAAGAGCACTGCTATTACTACACACTATATTCACATTCTGTGCAAGGCAGTCCTGTCATACCCATCTTTCCTGATGCTTTTTTTCCCATTTGATGTGAAAAAACTAATTCACTTTATGAACAAGGCAGGTTAAAGGCACAAAAGCACAAACCAGCACGTCTTTCAGGAATTTCTACCACATAGATATAAATGCTTTGCTTTGCTATATCATGCAGAACTGATGGTATACTTGTGATTTATATTAACAGCACTGGAAGGAGAGAAAAATACAATTTATCCGAAGTTATGTAGGATACATGCGGGATAGTATGTGGTTCTCCTTATAGCTTGCCGTCCCTGTTAATTTAAGTGGATATCCAACTCGGCCTCAGGGGACAACTCTGAGATAAACTTGCAGTTTGTAAAGCACCTCAGCAATACCTGGATTTGAATGGCATACAAGTATGGGAATTTGCCACAGATATTAATAATTATAACATAATCATAAATGTTTAAGGCATGAGGTTAAGACTGATCTTCAAGGAAATATTGACTGCAGCCAGGAAACGCCTTCCCAACCCCTGTATAAAAGGAGGAAATAAAGGACCAGGAGACCTGCATAACCTCTGTTGCAGGAGGCTACGACAGCTGCTGACTCAATCCCTGCTTAAAAAAAAAAAAAGGTGGTTCCAGGCAAAACTGAAGGGCTGTTCTCTTAAAACTTAAGGCACACACCCGGTGCTCCAACAGCTATCACGGGACAAATTCCCCACAGCTACTACATTTAGCGATGCCGTGGGAGTAGGAGGCCGCTGCGTCAAGGTGAGGAGAACCGGAGCGGCCCCGCAGGCCCTCACCGCACGGCGACAGGGAGTGGGAAAGGGGCGACACCGCAAGCGGGGAGGGGGGCTGCTCCCGGCCTGTTTCCCCACACACTCGCAGCGTCCCCAGGGCTCCTTCTCTCCCCGCACCCTCCCTTGCCTTAGGATCAGCGCGGATTTTGACCCCTCACAGCTCCACCGCCCCCCTCACCGGCCCGACTGTCCCCATGACAACAGCGGTGACCCTGCCCACACCCCACTCCCCCCGCTGCAGCCAGCGCGGCTTCACCGCAGCCTCCGCGCATGCGCCGCCCATCGCGCATGCGCCCAAGCGACCCACAGCGGGGAAGAGGAGCGCAGCGCATGCGCAGCTCGCTCAGCGGTGCCCACCCCGAGGCCGGGCAGAGCCGCTGTGTGGCGCCCGCTGCGGCCTGCGCGCAGCTCCCTGCCGGGGCGGGGCCGGCTCCTCTGCGGCCGTCTCAGCGCAGCCCCGCCGGGCCCGTCCGAGCCGACGGCATTTCCGGGGGAGGGAGCGCGGCGCGGGCTGGCGGGGAGCGGCGCGGCGCGAGCAGAGTTGACTATATATGGTCAAAGGCAGGGGAGAGCGGCGGGCGGCGCGGGCGCTTCCTGGTTCGTGCCGCTGG
This sequence comes from Chlamydotis macqueenii, assembly GCF_036417535.1. Classification (NCBI taxonomy): domain Eukaryota; kingdom Metazoa; phylum Chordata; class Aves; order Otidiformes; family Otididae; genus Chlamydotis; species Chlamydotis macqueenii. The sequence continues at coordinate 70,142,202 of NC_141559.1, forward strand.
GCGCCGCGGGGTAGAGCGAGAGGCCGGTCCGGCTGCGCCGCGCGGGGCTGCGCTCGCCGCCTTTCCCAGCGCCACCGCCCGCCGCGGTAACAAGTGGGCGAAGATGCCGTACGAGATCAGTAAGCGAGGCGGATTGCGGGGGGCCGGGCCGGGCTGGGCGGCGAAGGGCGGCGGCGGGCAGGCCCGGTGGCCGGGGGACCGCCCGGCGGCACCCCGGAGGCGGGTGCGGAGCCGGCGGCTCCTCGCAGCCCCGCTGACAGCAACAAGTGACCGCGCCTGCCGGCACGGCGTTTGGCTGCTGGGCGGGCGTCCGGTACCGGGGAGAAATGAAACATCTGTTTGATGCACCGCCCCCCCCCCTTTCCTCTTTTCTCCTTTTCCCGTAGAAAAAGTGTTCGCCAGCCTCCCGCAGGTTGAACGAGGCGTTTCCAAGATTATCGGAGGGGATCCTAAGGGCAACAATTTTCTGTATACCAATGGAAAATGTGTCATCATCAGAAACATTGATGTAACGTATCCTAATTTATTTTGCTTCGTAATGTAGAGCTTTCGCTAAGTTTCATTTTGTTTCCCAGCCCCTCTCCCTGTGCTTCCTTCGCACCGGGTAATTCCGATTGAGGTCACGGGTCTGTGATCGGCAGCAGGGGAATAAGCAGGGTGCGTGACTCAGGCATAAAACCATGGGCAGCGACTGTGAAAAAACCTGTGGAAAATCTCAATGAAACGTGCAGTTCTCTCCCTCTCTTGGCATAGGACTCGTAGACGGGAGACTGGTGTATTCCGGTTGGCCCTGTTTATCTTCTTAAGTATCACTGTTAGGAAGTTGAGTGCTGTGTTTGCTTAATAAATCGACTCTTCCCTATTTGCTGTATTGGGCTTTCAGCTTGTAAGAGGAGCATGCAAATGCTTGCAAAGACCTATCTTTAAATGCGTTAGTCTGTAGTTTCTTTTTTTTCCCTCCCTCTATGCTGCAGGAATCAAAACAATTGTCAGCTGCTTGACTCCCTGCAAGCTGTCTGCATGTTGAGTTGTCAGCCGTGGTCACAGGGAACTCTTCTCATCGATTAAGTATTAGAATGCTCCAGTTAATGTTTGCAGTGGTGTGGAGGTTTCGGGTGTCTTTTCTACTGTGGTGGTAACTAGAGAAATGTTAAGCGAGTTATTGAAATTATTTGTTTTCAAACATGGCATCCCTTTGAGAAGTGCAGAGGAAGCATTACATGTTTAGGCTATTGTCTTGATACTGGTTTAAAAAAAAAAATACTTCAAAGTGAATACTTGTTCTTTGGAAAATCAAGTTCTCCCATAGATTTACTTTCCTCTCTTACTGCAGATTTGGCCTGCAGGGCGGCAGGTCATACCTCTCTGGGATTTTTAGGTCTCCACAACAATGGATTTGTTTATGGCTGCTTCTGTAAATCACCTTTGTAAAATTAATTTTAATAATTTGTTTTCGTGATTTATCTCATCACCCCTACTATATTCAGACATTTCTTGATTGCCATGCTGTAATACAGGAACGCTGCTAATAACTTAATTCTTCGCAAATTTCTTGTTTGCTACCAGTTTAAATTCATCCACTTAAAAACAAAATGAGCTTGCACTCTGGTTTCAGTGTCTCAGTATAATGCTGTTGCAATGGCATTTCACTCTTGGTATCAAAAAAAGTTCAATTTTCTGAAACCAGAAGCCTCAGTTAAACACTAATGGCACTCAGCGTGATGAGAGAAGAGAGAAAAGCCACTCTGCTTACGTTACAGTTTTTGCCCGAGTTATGGATTGTGACCTCCTCCCTTGCACTGTCAGTAGTGCTCATCTGACCCTATTTTGGAGGTTAAACTGAAAGAAAACAACTTGCTTTTATCTTCCTGAATCAGCTCACTGAAGATTTGCCCGGTACAAATGTTAGTCCCAGCATGAGCCAGGATGTAGAGTCATGGCACAGTCTGAGTACAGGCGAGGTAGGATTGTGGGAATTCAAATTTAGACTGTTTAAACTCTCAAGGGAAGTAATAAATCCTTCACTTTTATGGTGTAATTCATGCTGGTGCGGAAGCTTACCTAACTAGCAAGGAGGGTCTGCTACTGTTAATAATTGACAGGTGACACTCTACAGACAACTACAGAATGTATTGTAGCAGTGACACAAAAACTGACCGAAGCCTGTGCTGTGGCTTTTGTGTTGGGGAATGTTGCAGTTTGTTCATAACATGACATGGAAGGGTGTCCACTATTAGTTGGGAGCCATGCCTCCTCTGAATAATATAGAAGCCTGTATAATAGCTTGCAACAAGCAAATTAAATACTGGGAAATCCATGTGTAAGCCTTCCACGGACAGTTCTCCGATGGGATAGTTGTGCTCTCATTTAAGAAAAAAAAAAAAAAAAAAACCAAAAAAAAAACCCCAATTCATCAAAATGCAGTGATCACCTGTCTCTTAAGTCAGAAGTTGTCTAGTATTACCTGATTAATATAGCATTCAGAGTTAATGCTTGATCTTTGAGCATGAGCTAGAGACTTCCTTTAACAAGAAAAAGTCCTGGAGCAATGCTGGAAAAGCACTGTGAGTCAGAAGGACTAGTGATATTTGTAAGGTTTCATACCTTGTTAATATTTTATTGTCTTCATGGGTCTAAACCTACTTTGAAGCTTGGAACTTCACTGCTCACTTTCATATGTGGCTCTAGTTTCAGTATTCGAAACAAGCCACAAGCTCACTCTTCTTGTTGAATCTAGTATTAGGTACTGTGTTTGTCCCAGCTTACAATATAATCTCATCCTAAAATCTCTTCAGAAGTGGGGTGATTTTGATATGAAAGACATAAATAACTGTCTTTAGAAGCAGAAATATGTTATCAAATAAACAGCATTTAAATTGGCAGCTCTAACTTATTACCTGGTTTCCTGAATCAATTTATCTTAAATTTGGGAGTCTATCTTTCATTTAACCCCTTATGTCAGTCTGTTAAGTCCAGTCTCTCATCTTGGCTTCCTGGACTCTTGGAGATTCTTGCTGTAAAATAACAGCTACTAATGTATACCATTACTAATGTAGTGGGGTGGGGGGGAGGGGAGCTGAGCTCTCTGAACTTGTAGCTGATGCAGCTATAGCATGGGGAAAACATTATCTTGTCTTAGTACAAAATGGAGAGTGATGTGTATGCTGTAAATGCAGATGACTGTGACTTAAGTAGGGCTATAACACACTGAGGCAATGTATAAAAGCAGGAATGAAAAAGAGCTGCTTCTTGTATGAGTAAGCTGTATTCTGTCTCCTGAGATGTAGTAGTACTGCAACAGCAAGAACTCTTGCAAGCATCAGGAGACTGTCCGCTTTCTAACACAGAGCGGGTGTTTTAGTTTTTCTTGATTGGATGGCTGAGTCATACCATCACATCAGGTGGTTTTCTGGTTTGATTGAATAAATCTGTATTAATTATAGCAGTTAAAATGGATTTTTGTTTTGAGCATGAATAAAATTTCTGGAGCTGGAAGATACCTGTTAACTGGTAGAAAAAATTTTCTAAGGAGTAGCGTATTACTGTTGTAGCATATATGCACTATACTTGGAAGATGTGCAGAATGACTTTTTTTATAGAGTTATTTTGAGAGCAGATTTTTGCCTTGATGTCATCCTCCTTCGATTTCTCTGTCACCTCTGTAGTGTAACACTACTGATCTGCTGAGACACTGAGTTAGTTTTATTGTCCAACCTGAAGCATCTGAAAACATGTTTAAGACTGAAGAGAGAAAACTATGTTAGATTCACGGTCAGTTTCTTTCAGAATTCCAGTACAACTCTTGATATGAGGGAAAATGTCTTTTCCGGTGCTAGTCTACTAGCTTTCTAATCAGATTGCAGTTTATGAGAAGGTGTAAGCCTTGCAAACTTCATTGGTTACTGATTGATCTTGACTACATGGTGATAATTAATGGTTGTGCAATATGGTTAACCGTATGCTTAATTTTCATACTCAACTATAGGAGAGCTTCTGGATGTGTGTTGCAAAGCACAGCTTGTGTTTAATATTCTACTTAAGTAACTGCCTTACCTGGGCCACCCCCATAAAAAGAAAGCCCGTGCTTGGCCTGTTATTTTGGAGAGTGTTTTCTACCTTTCAGCAGGTATTTGAGAGGAAAGGGTCACCGCAGTCCTGGCTGTTAGAGGAAATACTTTGTGTCAATTGTTAGAAATTAGTGTGGTGTTTTAGTCATACTGAACAGCAGTGTTCTGCACTTCTTAGTTTTAAATAATAGCTCAATTTAAGCTGAAAGTGTGAGGAGGAATTCTGAATTTTATCTTTGAATGTCTGATTTCACTCCTTGAAAACTGGGAAATACAACTTAGTAACTTTTTTTTTTTCTTTAAACTAGAATCCTGCGATTGCTGACATCTACACTGAGCATGCCCATCAGGTTGTAGTTGCCAAGTACGCTCCCAGTGGGTTCTACATAGCATCTGGAGGTAAAGTATCAGTGCGCATGCTGCATGAGATGTGTGGACAGAGCTGTTAAAGTGCCTGGCACAAAACTTAGTGGTAAAACAGAGTGGCGACGCTTCACGTTTGTGTGCAGAATATACATAGTGTATTCCACGTGCGTCCGTTGAATTACATGTACGTGCCCGAGGCAGGAATGATTTCTGTTGTTCCTTTAACCTCTTTTAAAGCATTGAGTTTAGTGACGTGCTTTGTTTTCTTAAAATTTATTTAAATAAAAAACAACCTGGAAATGAACTTTAAATACTTAAGTGTCAAGCGTTAAAAAGAACAAATCTTAGTGTAATGAAGATTTGTGTAAGTACAGCAGAATAAAAAGTTATTTCTGAAATGTAGAATCATAGAATCTTTAAGGTTGGAAAAGACCTCTAAAGTCCAACAGTCAACCCAACACCACCATGTCCACTAAACCATGTCCTAATGTGCCATATTTTTTTAACACCTCAAGGAATGGGTGACTCTACCACTTCCTTCAGCAGCCTGTGCCTGGCTGCTCTTTTTCAGTAAATAAACTTTTCCTGATATCCAATCTAAACCTTCCTCAGTGCAACTTGAGGCTATTTCCTCTTGTCGTATCCCTTGTTATTTGGGAGAAGAGACCAACACCTGTCTCCCTAGAAGCTCCTTTCAGATAGCTGTAGAAAACAATGATGTCTCCCATCAGCCTCCTCTTCTCCATACTAAACAATCTCAGTTCCCTCAGCTGCTCCTCATAAGACCTGTGCTCCAGGCCTCTCATGAGCTTTGTTGCCCTTCTCTGGATGCGCTTCAGCAATTCAACATTCATCATGTACTGAGGGGCCCAAAACTGAACACAGTGTTTGAGGTGCGGCCTCACCAGTGCTGAGTACGGGGGCACAATCTCTTCTCTACTCTTGCTGGCTACACTGTTCCTCGTACAAGCCAGGATGCTGTTGGCCTTCTTGACCACCTGGGCACACTGCTGGCTCATGTGCAGCTGGCTGTTGACCAGCACCCCCAGGTCCCTTTCTGCCAGGCGGCTTTCCAGCCACTCCTCCCCCAACCTGTAGCATTGCATGGGGTTGTTGTGAGCAAAGTGCAGGACCTGGCACTTGGCCTTGTTAAACCTCATACAGTTCACCTCAGCCCATTGATCCAGCCTGTCCAGATCCCTCTGCAGAGCCTTCCTACCCTTGAGCAGATCGACACTCCCACCCAATTTGGTGTCATCTGCAAACTTACTGAGGGAGTATTCAATCCCCTCATCCAGATTGTTGATAAAGATATTAAACAAGACTGGCCTCAAAACTGAGCCCTGGGGAACACCGTTTGTGGCTGGCCACCAGCTGGATTTAACTTTGTTCACCATAACTCTCTGGCTTGGCCATCCAGACAGTTTTTAATCCATTGCAGGGTACACATGTCCAAGCCATGAGCCGCCAGCTTCTCTAGGAGAATCCTGTGAGAGACTGTATCAAAGGCTTTGCTAAAGTTCAGGTAGATAACATCCAGAGCCTTCCCGTCATCCACTAGGTTGTAGAAGGAGATCAGGTTGGTCAAGCAGGACCCGCCCTTCATGAACCCATGCTGGCTGAGCCTGATCCCCTGGTTGTCCTGCACGTACATGGTGAGCGCGCTCAAGACGAAATGCTCCATAATTTTCCCTGGCACTGAGGTCAGACTGATAGGCCTGTTGTTCCCCAGATCCTCATTCTGGCCTTTTTTGTAGATGGGCACCCTTCAGTCATCTGGGACCTCCCCTGTTAACCGGGACTGCTGATAGGTGGTGGAGAGTGGCTTGGCAAGCTCCTCCACCAGCTCACTCAGTACTCCTGGGTGGATTCTGTCCAGCCCCATAGACATGTGCATGTCCAGGTGGCGTAGAAGGTCATTAACTGCTTCCTCCTGGATTGTGGGGGGTTCATTCTGCTCTGTGTCCCTGTCTTCCAGCTCAGGGGGCTGAACACCCCCGGGATAACTGGTCTGACTATGAAAGACTGAGGCAAAGAAGGTATTAAGTATATCAGCCTTTTCCTCATCCTTGGTGATAATGTTCCCTCCCCTGCATCCAAAAAAGGATGGAAATTCTCCTTGGCTCTCTTGTTGTTGTTGATGTATTTGTAAAAACATTTCTTACTATCTTTAACAACAGTGGCCAGATTGAGTTCTAGCTGGGCTTTTGCCTTTCTGATTTCCTCTCTGCATGACCTAATGAGCTCCTGGTACTCTTCTTGAGTTGCCTGCCCCTTCTTCCAAGAGTGGTGTAGGACTATTGTTTCTGTTTGTTAATAAACTGGTATTTTGGGGGCAGGGGAGGGATTCTAGATGAGCCTATGCTCCTTTCTGTTCCCTCCTCTTTTCTTCCTGACTGAACTTGACAAGGCTTGGCATGATTTTTCTTATATATGTAACCTGAACCAAAAAAAGCTTTATTTGGTAAGTTAGAAGGGAAAGAAGCTGATTCTCAGTTTTCATGTAATGTATGTGAATCAATAGTCTGAGAATGGGTAACATGAATTTCCTGGATTGTTAGTAGAAATGGCTGCAGTTTTTGATGACTTACAAAGAAAGAAACAAACTCTTTTTAACAGAAGTTTGCTTCAAATAATTTATCTTTTTTTCAGGAGGACTGGTATACAGTTGAAAAATACTGTTAAATACAATACTCTAACTTCCATTTCTTAAAAATATTTGTAGTTAATATGTGAATTTTTAAAAAATCTGCTTGTCGTTGTCGATCAGAAATGCTTCAGAAACAAGTAATGTGCCCAAATACAGAAATACTTTCTAAGTAATATATCTGAAAATAAAACATTCTGAATGTGAGCTCCTTAGAAGGGAGTCCAGACTCATGCATAGATGTTGTAGAATGGGAGTTTTTCTTTCAGCAATTTAAAGGGAACTGTATTTTTTAAAAATGTGAACTTTTCTCTCCTTGGCTGTCAGAAAGCTGTACTAGAATATGTATCTTTTGAGTACTGGGGAACCTTTAAGAGTACTGCTAGAACAGCTTCACCCCCCCAACCCCTTCTTAAAGGAACCAGAGCCAGAATTTTCTTGGCTCGGTCTCGTGTATGGACCATATGTCAAATTGAATACCTTCTTAAAATCCAGTCTGCATTCCTTATTCTACAGACTTGGTGCTCTAGGTTGTGCTGTACTTAACCCTCAGAACAACCAACTAGTTTGTTCTTGTAGCCTTGTAGATTTTCAGTCCGCTGTAGAAGAACAATAATATATACATAGCCTGATCTGAGAATAAGTTTTTTATTAATGATCAGCTTAAGGAAACTCCTTGCTCCTAGGAGAGTGTTCAGTTGACTTTTTTCAGAACTTGTCTGTCATGCCTGAGTAAATGAGTTTAGTCTGCAGCATTTCCCTTAAAAAGTCTTCTGTATGTCATTTATAAATAGTTTTGTGATACTGCTGAGCACGGGATCTGAAGATAGTATCAGGCTGTTTAAGCTGTTTCTAAGTATAACACGTAAGATTCATTTCTCTGTCTGTAAATCTGCATTAGCTATGTAACCTCCATTAATACTTCATGTGCTTGATGAGACAGACCCTTGGCAATATGCTTTGTGGCTTTTATGGTAATTTCTCTTACTGCAGTCATAACAGATGTAGTAATGGGAGATACCACAAAGTTAAAGCTATGTATGTGCTATCTATTAATAGATGGAGCTAACAATTAGATTTTGAAGTCCACATTTCTGCTTCAATAACAAGTTCTCTATGTAAAATGGAGGATTCTGCGTCTGTCCTTTTAGCAGAAGTGGAGAGATGAGTCCAAGATCAGGTCCCAAAGATACAGGGTTGCTGTATGTTTAAATTGAACTGCAAAGATGCACCAGTAGACGGTGAATAGAACTCAAAGATGTTCTGCTAAGGTGAAAGGTATACATTTTAGAACATGGTTTATTCTAAAACAGTGGCTTTTATGAAGGGTCCAGTACACACAGAATTTGCTGTGTGGGTTTCATAAGAAACCTGTGAACCTGTTTGTATACAGAACAATTTCTCTGGTTACAGTGCTGCACCACAGTAGTTGCTCTGAATAGAAGCAAGCTCTAAGGCTGTAATACTGAGAGCAAACAGTCACCAAAGAAGCTTTCATTATATTAAGTCTTAAATTGTTATGACCTGTGCTATGTCTGCTGCTTGTGACATTACCATTTTTTAATATTCTGTTGGATTCCTTTGGAGTAATCCAGATAGTGCAGATATCCACACGCAACATTAGGTGTGTACATGCTTCTGTATAGAAAAAGTATGCTGATGAATGTCCATGAATCAAGTTCTATGGGCAGAAATGTCTTTGTATGTTTACCACCTGGTATTTGTATGCAGAATAGGTTTGCTTTGAAGGTGCCAAAAAAAAAAAAAAGCTGAGATACGAATTTTAGTGCATCAGCCACTGTCCACCAGATTGCTCTCTTATTGTAAGCGTAGGGTGACTTCCCCATGAAGTGTGGTTAAGCTGTCTTCTAGCTGCTGGGGAGTGGCTGCTTTGGAGTTGGTTTTTGGGGGTTTTTTTGTTTTTTTTTTTTTTTTTTTCTGTAGCACAGATGCTTAACACAAACTGGCTGATAACATTAAAGTTCCTCTTACTGTGCAATTTTTTCATGTGTTTGCGAAAGTTGTCTACATGTGTTGTATTTATTGCTACATGTCTTGAACCTTAATATCTGGTTAAAAGCATTATTCAGTGAGATGGATGTAGTCTTCAGCATTCCTAAATCAAGTGATTTGTAGTAATTGTAATAGGGTAAGATAATAGGTCCCCAGTACAAGTGTTCAGTGTAGCTGAAAATCTGTATCCTGGCAGATTGCTGAGTCATGTGACCAAGTCATACTGGAACAACAGTAGTTATATTCTGTTTTATTATGGCAGATGTCTCTGGAAAGCTGAGAATCTGGGATACCACACAGAAGGAACACCTACTGAAGTATGAGTATCAGCCGTTTGCAGGAAAAATAAAGGACCTTGCCTGGACTGAAGACAGCAAGAGAATTGCTGTGGTTGGAGAAGGAAGGGAAAAGTGAGTAATTCTTCTGCATGTGTGAGTGTAGATATATATACACGCACATATGTATACTGTGAACCTCTGTATTCTAACAAAGCAGGTTCTTTGTACAAAGCTTTTAAATCTTCAAGGGAGAAAATCACGGCTTGTTCCCTGTTTAGACTTCAGATTGTGCTGTTCTGCAGCAGAATTCTTTATGCGTTATTTCATAGCTGTAAAACTACTTGCAAAATACAATTGTATTAGAATTGCTCAGTTTAAAAATTGTGTGGATCTTGTTTGTTTTTTTTTTTTTTTTCAGAGGTATTATATTCAGTGATAGCTGTTCAGTGTGCCTCTTGGTGGGTTTTTTTTGTCTAATTCTGATAGAGTAGGAAGGGTGAACCACAAGCTAATTCTTCTTCTTTCACTCCTCCCAAATTGAGAGGACATAATTGAATAAGAGTAAAAAAATAAAGAAAAAAGTGTATCTGAATTTTATCTCTCAGCAACATGCACATATTTTTAGAACTTACTATGGTAATTACAAGAAAATCACAACCAGTTGTCCTTATCTGACTAAATTAGGTGCCTTTCTTTAATGTTTAAAGACTGACAGACTTTTAAGACAGAGTCCAGACTAGGTAGTCTTATGCTTAAGAGTCTGAAACCAGTGTGATCCCGTTTCCTGACCCCCTACATAATTTTTTTATTGCCATGATGTATTGTGTCCTGATATTCAAGAGAGATTCTATGTCCTTTGTCACTCCCTCCACCCCAACCTGCTCCTGGGCAGATCATACATAAATTTGCTCTCCTACTTCAGTAACTCTACCAGTTTCCTTTCGGTCCAGAATTTTGCTGAAGTGATTCTATAGAACCCCTTTCTAAGAGCAATCTCTGGCAGTTTAATGTTACTGTATTGATTATGCTGATTTTTTTTAACGTGATTCAAAGTAAGAACTAACAAAAATGCTGTTATAACTCTCCTTACTTAAGCTTTTAAGTAATAATTGGGTATGGTCACTTTTACAACAATCTAGGCAATGTAATCAGATAAATTATCCTATGTAATTGTTACCCTAGCTTTCTGCATTCTATGTAGTGACTAGGCAGATGGAATAATTTACTGCTTTCCTCTACAAACCAACAGACTTACTGAAGAATATCTTCTGAATCTCTGGATTTTAAAAGCTTTATACAGAAAACTTGCTTGTTTGTCTGCTTCAGCAAATGTTTCCTATTGAAGATTAGATTGTCTCTCCAGTAAGATCTCAAATAGCCTTCAGGGAACTATGATGCGCTTGGATGAGATTAACGAGATGACCTAATTTCTTTTCTTTGAGTGCAGTCAAATCTGCTGTTTACAGATGCTCAAGGAGTTAATCCACGTGTAACTCTTATGAATTGTAGTTATTGTGTGCTTTTCCAACTAGATTTGGAGCAGTGTTCCTGTGGGATAGTGGTTCTTCTGTTGGTGAGATTACTGGGCACAACAAAGTGATCAATAGCGTGGACATTAAACAAACAAGACCGTATCGTCTGGCAACTGGCAGTGATGACAACTGTGCCGCTTTCTTTGAGGGACCGCCATTCAAGTTTAAGTTTACAATAAGTGTAAGTTTAATTTTACATGTGGCTCTGTTAAACTGTGCAGCAAGTTGACTAAAAGCTTTCCAACAAGCTTGCAGTTCTTTTTACAATTAGTTGTTAAAACAAAAGTACCTTTTGAGGTATAGTTGGTGTCAGATGGCTTTTTTAAAACCCATGTATGAGTATAACTGAAGGCTTGTCTCAAGCCAAGAAAACTGAAATAAATGGTTGGTTAAGAAGAAAACTTGAAGCACTTTTTCCAATTTTGATTGGTTGTTTTTTTGATTCTTCATCCTCTTCCATAACTTTAGTAGAATGTTTCATTTGCTCTACTGGTGCTTTCTGAGCTCTGCTTCCCAGTGCGGACATGTAGAATTGCTTAATACTCTCCAGTGTGTTTGGGTCAAGAAATGTGGTGGTGTGAATGGAATTTTCGAATCTACTTAAGAGTGCTCAAATCTGAAATCCCAGGGCAGCTTAGAAAGGGTGAGTGTAGATGTTTGAAAACGTAACTGATTTCTAGGATGAGGAAATGAGTATGTAACCTCTGTAGTCAGTTTTCTGTTTCTACATTCCTCTTCACTTTTTGTTTCATATTCTGCTAGTTCAAATCTCTTATGTAAATGAAACAAAACCTGGAACTACCACATTTAAGACATCCATTGTTACTTGAGGCCAAAGAAAATAAAAAGCCAAAAGGTTCTGCAGCTGTTTCTGATGGCAGAAGACATGTTTCTTGCTTCAAAAAACAGTCTTGCAGAGATACTGGATGTTATTGCAGTAGTATATTCAAAATACTTAGTTCTCATTTTATTTTTAAAAACACAGTAGTAGACCTTTTATTTTCTTAAGTATGTGCCTTAAGTAGTCTTCATACACCAACTTTAGTAAGGGTTCCATTCCAGTTCTAGAAAAGGAATTGTTTTGAGCTCTGCAATCCAATGAAGTGATGTAGTTGCCTAATATATTTCTGAACTTAAGTTGATACTTGCATTTTGCTAAGCAGGTTCTTTTGGAACTCTGAATTGCTTACCACTGTTGCTCAGACTGATGTGTGATGCAGTCTTCCTTTTAAAGGGATGTTTGAGTTGACATGTAAGATTCTGGTACAGGCTGTTATATGATTTAGATTAGAGCTTCAGGTATAATCAAGAAAAAAAAAATCTGTAGTTAAATGAAGTAGGTCAGAACCTGCCTTTCATAATACTAAAAATAGTCTCGCAAATCTCTTTTGCATGGGAGCTTTGACCTCATTGTGGAGCTTCCCTATTTAACGCGTGTTTTCTAGTTAGCATGGTTTGAATAGTCTCCTACTTGTAAATAGTCTATTTGGGGATGATACATCGGTCTTGGTTACTTCACAGAGCTACCACTAATGCAGTCTCCCAGAAATGGAATTCCAGTAAGATAATAATTTATTCATCATGCCTGTATTTTTTACAATAACAAGGATAAAGTACTCTTCTGTGTATAAAACTTAATTGCACAATGAAGGAAGAGTCAAAATCTGGAGAATGTTGCAGAAGAACTCAGTTACCAGAGGGGAAGAATCCCACGTTTGCATCTATGTTGCAACTGAGGGGTTTTTTCCTACTTATCCCTGAAACTGGATACTTACTCACTTGGTATTGTGCTAAGTTGTTTGAACTACATCAGTATTGATGTCAGTTTCTTCCCTGGACTGTTCTTGATCCCCATGATCCTCTTTAGATAGAGGTTAGACTTGCTCCATAGCAATTCTCTACAGCAGGCATCTCTTACACAGCTCGTTTATGGATCACATGTAAGAGAACTTCATTGTTACTGGATTATCTTCTGTGTAAAAAGGTCCGTTCTTATTTTGTGTGCCGATTTCTTTTTTTTCCTACAGGACCATACACGGTTTGTGAATTGTGTGAAGTTTTCTCCTGATGGGAACAGATTTGCTACAGCTAGTGCAGATGGCCAGGTAAAAAACAAGGAACTCTTTTTGTAGTGATTTTAGCATGAGAAGATTTTCTTGTGCATTTTGGGAATAGGATTAGTATTGTAAAATCCATGTTGCTTCTTTTTTCATGCCAAGAAATGTCTGGCTTAACCTTTTAAGTATCCTCCTATAAAGCTCTAACAACTGACGTCAACCAGACTATTCTCACTCAGCTTTTTTCCCCATTCCATCTCCCTAATGCATGACTTATCTTAGAGGTTATTTTGGCAGGAACATACTAGACTTTTGAAATGTGTATGTCCTTGTTATGATCCTGAGAAGTCTGGCTGAAATACTGAACTCAGAGCAACTCAGCCCCGTGTGGACTCCCTGTTGATGAGGGCAGGTTTGGTAATGACATGGTTACCATAGCTAGCTCCTCCTCTGAGAAGGCAGATTCCCATGACTGCAGAGCTAAGACTCCTTCACAGAAGGAGTCAAAAATGTAATGTCTTCCAGAATTTCAAATGTCAGGATCCAATGAGCAGAGTGGCTTACTGTTATTATTTACAGTTGTCATCTTATTTGTTTAGTCTTGGCTATTAAATGCAGGAATACTTGTTCCTCTTCTTCAAAATCTAGTGTTTGACAAACCTGCAAGCATGCCATGTAACAAAAGAGTGATTTAGTGCAGTGTAAGTAACAGTGCTTCAGTTCTTGGCGTTTTTTCTGTTACTGCTTTTCCCTTTAAGTTACCTGTTTGTGTGTGATCTCTTAAGATTTTTGTCTATGATGGGAAGACTGGAGAGAAACTATGTGCTCTTGGAGGAGGCAAAGCTCATGATGGAGGTATTTATGCTGTAAGTATCACTTCATTTGAACAAATGGTCCGTAGTATTTCATTACCAAGTTCATCGACTGTGAAATCTTGAAATAATAAATGCACTTACTGTCTTGTGGTGACATTTGTTTTTACAGATTAGTTGGAGCCCTGACAGTAGTCAGTTGCTTTCTGCTTCTGGAGATAAAACTGCTAAAATCTGGGATGTTGGTGCTAATTCTAATGTCAATACTTTTAACATGGGATCAAACGTGTTGGATCAGCAGCTGGGTTGTTTATGGCAGAAAGACCACTTACTGACTATCTCCCTGTCTGGCTATATCAATTATTTGGACAAGAACAATCCAAATAAGCCGTTACGTGTTATAAAGGTAGGCTAAACTTCTGTTTTTGCACCAGTTTCTGCAATAAATGACTAAGTGGTTGAAGTTGTCTAGATGAAATAGTAACTTGAAAAAAAGGTTTTCTTAAATTAGCATTGCCAGACAAGCTGTGTGTGACTGACTCTTGTGAGTCACATGAATCAAGAAGTTAAAATGTTACATAAAGATGTTTTGCTTTGTGCAAATATACAGGCTGATTTTGATTTCAGTTAAGGCTGTCAGCTTGTCTTTCATAGCACCTTTTAAGCATTCTTGAGAAGAGAAATACAGCATAGACAGAAGGCTACTGGGGATGTCTCATTCTAGCAGAGCTAGTGTATTGTGAACAAGGTGACAAGGCTTATTGTGCAATCGAGCTTTAATTTTAGGAATTAAAGAGTTCGCTGACACAGCACTCTCACGGGAACTTACATTTTTACATGAACTAGAAACAGACGTCCCAGATTCTTGCTATTGCTGCTATAATTCTGGCAGTTGGTGTGGGTACATGACCATATTTAGTCATTTTCCCTGAATCGTAAAGTGCCTGAAAAGCAAACTTTGTCGATGGAAAGGCCAGGAAAGTATTTTGGCCCAGGAGGCTGAGGGTATTGACAGTGCCTATTCCTTTACTTCAAAGCATAGTGCATGGAAGTGGCAATGCTGCAACAGTTAAATGACCGCACCATTGATTACTGATTTGTATTCTGGGTGACTTTAATGGTTGTGAATATAATGATGTTATTTTCTGAACAACCTGTAATTCTTCTCAATAGGCTTGATTTATGTATGTGTTAAGATGAAAAATTGCCCATCAGTAATTATTATTTGTGTCTCTTTCACAGGGTCATAGTAAATCAATTCAGTGTCTTACGGTGCATAAAAACGGTGGAAAGTCCTATATTTACTCCGGAAGTAACGATGGTCATATTAATATCCTTTGAATGACAGTGATATTTGTTCTAGCTTTATAGTCTGAGAGCGCTAATTAGTAGGGGAAAAAAAAGCTTTGCCAAAGACAAAAACTTATGTTTACTGGAGACAAGTGAATATTTTATGTCTGAAGAAGTTTATTTTGCTTCCCTCTAACTTGCCTGTTGTACTGGTTGCATTTAAACTTGCCTGCTAAATATAAGTCAGTTCTTAATTTCCACTTCTTTGTGGTAGATAGGTGGTTAGTATGGAGAAGCAAGTAAATATATAAATTAGCCTCTTGTAACTTTCCACGTATTTTGTCATACATGCAAAATACATATTGCTGTCTCTTGCTGTTACTTGTGATAGATATGTAGATCTCAGCATTTGTTGAAAGTCCCGTATCTTGATTTTTGTATGTTCAGGACAAGAAAGATAAACTCTTGTTGATCTGTCTCTGACCTGTTAACATGCATTTCTCTTTACAGTTGTGTTTGTGTTTTTCTCACCTGTATTAAGGTGTGGTTTTGAAGTTCTGTGACACATTGATTGTGTTTTTTATCTGGTATCCCAAATGTCGTCAGGCTTTCTCACTACTGAAGAGAAATTGTCCTTCTTTTGAGACTATTTTCTGTCCTGTTGGTTTCTGGAGCAAAACAGTGAGAATGCAGCCTGGTACCTGAAGGGCATATTAAAGGATGAGATTGGGATGTCTTCAGCTAGAAGACAGAACGTTGACTTTTCTTCAATGTTCTGAAGCTTATAAATAGAACTACAGCCCTTCATCCTACTTGTCATGATGCATTAAAATGATGTCACATTGGCATCAACCATTATTGATACAGGACTTGTTCCTTTACCAACATGTAGTATAGTGTTAATAGTTCAAACAGATGTTAACATCTAACATCAGGGAAAGCCAATGTTGCAGGACTTCTGACTATAATTCTTTAAAAAGTTTTTCCTATTCTCAGACCTAATGCTAATTGTTCCAGTATTTACTACTGTTTTTGGTAGGTCATTAAGCTCATTACAGAATATCAGAGGTTCATTTAATAAATATTTTGAGGGCGTAAGGTTGGCTGAACTCTGGAGGAGGTTGCCGAGGGAGCTTGTAGAGCTTCCATCCCTAGAGACAGTCAAAACCCAATGGAATGGGCAGCCTGTTGTAGCTGACACTGATTTGAGCAGCGGATTGGACTAAAAAAATCTCTAGAGGTCCCTTCTAACCCTAACTATTCTGTCAGTTCTTTAACTTGTTATGATGTATCTGACTGGACCAGTATCTTCAAATGTTCCTTAATTCTATTATGCACATTATTGGGATTCTGAAACTGGAGAGAATGATGGCTTTTCTGGGAAAGGCCATACAAACCAGGTTTCTAGAATGGCAGTGGATGAAATGGATCAGCTGGTCACCTGCAGTATGGATGACACTGTGCGCTATACCAACCTTAGCAAGAGGGACTACAGGTTAGTTAAAATGTTGCCTTTTATTGTAATATTGCAGTCCTAATTATTTTACAGCAAGAGTTTTGTTGATTTATATGGTAAAGAATTTCATGCTGCAATTTATTCAGGTTTTAAGTTACCATGGAAACTGTAGAAATGATTGCTGTAGCAACCTTGCTTTTTTCTGTGATAACAAGAAATGTGTCCCAGACTTCAATTTCTCACATCCATTGCACAGGTTAGATAGAGATCTGTCTTGTATTGGGTGGATTAGTTAGGGGACTGTGGGAAGGGTGTCCGTTTTATGATTCATAAATACCCAAAATATTGGCAATAAATATGGGTAGGAGGGATGAGACACAGCTGTTTCTTCATGAAAACCACAGCTGAAGCAAAAAACTCTAAGGAGTCCTGTTAAGATCACCTAGTTAGTTTAAAAAGTTAAGCTCCAATGCACTTCAAAGGTGTACTACCTGATCATGATACTAATGCATTAAACAGAATGAAACTTCGCAGATTGTTAAAAAAAAAAAAAGAAAAATCACGTACTTGATCATTAGTGGGTGATTATTTTAATAGGCCATTTTAAATAATTGTAGGCATGGAATAATTTTTTTCTCTACTTTATCTTTCCTGCTTCTTTACCTCGTCATGCCTTCCTCCAGCGGCCAGGATGCTGTGAAAATGGATGTTCAACCAAAATGTTTAGCTGTGGGTCCTGGTGGTTACACTGTAGTTCTATGCATTGGACAAGTAAGTATTAACTTGTGGCTTTTCAGCACAATTGCTGTGTTAATAATGCAGTGTATGGTAACATGATGGTTTCTGACAAACCTATTTAGTGTAGGATTACCTTGCACATCTGGAGAATTTCTTAATAAGAGCTATGGGGAGCATAATTAATACTTGATAGACTTGTCTTTTTGCATCCTGTACCAATTTAACAGTCCTGTGAACAGATGTAAAATCCACGTGGTCCCTTGTGTGGATGCATCTGCATTTGTTATCAGTACAGCTTTGTGCTGGAAGGCTACGCCAGTCTGAATCATGCTCTTGCCTGATCTGTTCGGTGATGCAATTTTTGGGGGAAAGGATGTCTTGTGCCCACTTTTAAAAAAATTTTTTCTCCCAACTAATCCAACTAACCAATTAACTAATGCTATTGTACAGCATGGGTAGCTCTAGCTTGCTTGCTGGTAGTATTCAGATCACAGAAAACCAGAGAGATTGCAGCAGGGCTATCTTGTATCAAAGCATACTTAACTACTAATGTATATGGGTTGTGGTTTTATGCTGGGGACTTTCAGTAGTATTGTCCAAACCTGTTTTCCATATGAGTTATAATTCCAGTTCTCCATAGTATAGAACTGGATAGGAAATAGCGCTTAAAATTTAACATTGCAGTATTAACTTGCTACTAGTTTGGTCCTGCCTCCCTTCCTTTAACAGTGAACCTGGAAGGGAGTAATCATTGCTAAAAATACTCTTTTGTCCATGTTTCTTTCATGTTCAAACCAAATGACGTGAAGCTGAAAGCAGTAGAGCATGCCCTTGCGCTACCTGATTTAGAGCACCTCAGTACTCTAATACAGCAGATTAGTTAGTCACTGCACATAAGCATTTCTTTAGTTTCTTAAAAAAAAAAAGAAACTGTTCCCTTAAGATCAGAATATAGTAAACTTTGAGCAATCGGGGTGGATTTTTTTTTATGACTAGCAATGTGGCTTAGTCATAGTTTTGTATTAGGTGCTTTGAAGAAGGGCCTTAGTTTCTGGTTTTCTATTTACAGATTGTCCTGATGAAAGATAAGAAAAAATGTTTTGCAATTGATGACCTTGATTATGAGCCAGAAGCTGTAGCCATTCACCCCGGAGGAGGTACAGCAGCGGTGGGAGGAGCGGTAAGGTTGCACTTCCTAAAATTGTACTACTTTGAACACTGGAACTAGGAACAGAAGCATTTAACAGTAGTAGATGTCTTGTGTTGAGAAGTAGTAGTTACACAAGTAAACTATGTGTAACTGATATTCCTGGGCTTATATTCCCCAGGTTCTCCCACCATTGTGACCTAATGTCTATTTCATTTTTTTGTTTTGTATTTGCTGATTTTTAAACTGTCAAATGGTTTTTACCCCAGTGTATGCTTGAAGTAGGCAAATTCTAGAAATCAGGTCTATATTCTAGACTCAGTGGGTTGTAACCAGCATAAGTGACAGGTTCTTTAAACTATTTCTTAATATAAGCACTATACATGCAAAAAGTTCCAGAAACTCGGCAAGCCTTACTCTTTCTATTGTAAAGTGACTTTTGTACTTTCCCCCCTTCTTCACTATTAATTTGCAGGATGGGAATGTCCGTTTGTATTC
Source organism: Chlamydotis macqueenii (assembly GCF_036417535.1). Lineage (NCBI taxonomy): Eukaryota > Metazoa > Chordata > Aves > Otidiformes > Otididae > Chlamydotis > Chlamydotis macqueenii. Next base: position 70,161,103 of record NC_141559.1, read on the forward strand.
AATCCAAGGAACCTCTTTGAAAAATGATGATAAGTCTTTGGAAGCTAAAGGTCCTGTTACTGACCTGGCATATTCTCACGATGGTGCCTTTCTTGCAGTCTGTGATGCAAACAAAGTTGTCACTGTCTTTAGCGTCACTGATGGCTATGCGGTAAGAACTGTTTTATTAGGAGTTTTGTTTGTTAAAATACAAATTGACTGGCATTACATGTCTCAGTCTGTTGTGGTGAAATATAGTGTAGCTGGTGAGACTTAATGGTTAAATAATTGATGTATATTTGGTGTTTCTGTGACTGTCTGTTTACCTGGTATTTTGAATTAGTGTTGTTTTCCACAGCAGCCTATGTGAAGCCTCCAGGTCATAAGGATAGGGGAGGAAACTTATAGCATAGGTTGGCTGCTGGGAAAACACTCAAACCCATCTAATAACAAGCACATAGTTAAATAGAGGAGGGGTTGGATTTCCACAGGCTAGCAGCAGTTAAATACAAAAGTATTACCAAGTATGCAGGTTTCTTATTTGGGTCAGATGAATCACTAGTGGGGTTTTTTTAAAGTAAGAAAAGTCAAGTTACAATTACGTACCTGCCTGTTAGAGAATTCTTGTGCATTTTTGTAAAATGGACAAGAACGCAGGCTAAATTTGATAAGAATCATGCAGTACAATAAAATTTAATGAAGTAAATAAACCAGACTTGTCAGTTAAATTCTGCTGACTGTGGCACGCAGTTCCATGGTAAGAACTAAGCAATGAAAAGAATACATTAGGGCAGGGAATCTTGGTTTATCCTCCAATCTAGTGTCTTTTAAGCAAGAACCAAAAAAAAAGGGCAATTTCCACTTTTTAGCTGAGCAGTCAGTATGTCTATAAGCCTGTAAAGTCATTAAGCTTTGACTGAAACCACACTGAAGTAAAAAATGCAGGATAACATTCCACAAAAATGTTTCTTTTTCTAAGTAGAAATTGGAAGAATTTTGCTTTTAGAAACCCCTATGGGATTATTTTTAAAGTCTCCTAAGCAAGAAGTGACCTGTTGCATATACACTTTACAGATCCAGTTTTCACAGAAAAAGTCTTAGCATTTTTTACAAAAGGTTTGGATTTTATTGGCCTGATAAGTGTTTAAATAGCATAAAAGGAAGCCACCACTTGGTTTAGGGCATCTGTCTGTACCCGAACTGTACATTGTCTGGAGTCTTGCAGTAGCTTACTGTGGTACTAGACATTAAATGCCAGTGATTTCCTGAAGTAGCTTAAACTGTTGAAATAACACTGTATCCCTAACTTTCAAATAGGAACATAATGTTTTTTACGGACACCATGCAAAAATTGTTTGTATTGCCTGGTCACCAGACAATGAACACTTTGCTTCTGGAGGCATGGACATGATGGTATATGTTTGGACTGTAAGTGACCCAGAAACCAGAGTCAAGATACCAGGTATGTATCTTTCAGAATCTTACTTTTGAAAGTTGCTAGTAGTTCTTGAAATCCAACACAGTACCTGTTGTCTGGAACTAATGGTAAGCAGGCTTGTAATGTTCCCGAGTTAATTTAGCCTGTTTATTAATCTCTGTCTAGCTACAGTAGACAGAGCTCTTCTGTTACGTTATTTTGTAGTCACTTTTAAAATAAATTAGTAGTATTTAATGCAGCTGAAAATCGCACGTAGAATGTGTGCTACAGTTACTTTGTCAGCCTAGCCTTCCTAATTCTCTTCTGTTATTTCACACTACCATACAGATGCTCACAGACTACATCATGTAAGTGGCTTGGCGTGGTTGGATGAACATACTCTGGTAACAACATCCCATGATGCTTCTGTCAAAGAGTGGTCTATCTCCTACAATTGAAATAAGCCCTCTCTTTGGAAGGACCTAATCAGGGACTAGAACTACTGCAGTGGAACATAGCATTTTTCTTAAAGAATCTGTATTGGCCTCTGGGTCTGCTATCATATCCTCATATCTTTACAGGGTGTTCATATCTGTAATTAAATGTACTTTGAAAGCTTTAGCCAGTAACACTTTGCACATGAAAAGCACTTAAATTATGTCTGGAGCTTAACCTTTGTGCTGAACATTCCAGAGGCAACAGCTGAGCAAGTTGGTGTGAAAGATTCAGGCGTGAAAGATTCAAACTCAATCAGTTGGTTTTTTTTCTAACCAAGAAACATGAGACTGTACAGCATGAGAGTAATACTTCTCATTTTTTCTAATTACAGAACATTTCTGTACTAACGGTCATAGTAAGAGTATTTAGTTGTGATCTGAAACCAATCAAGCTGTGTGCAGCTACTGTATATTGCTTTGCTTCTCTGTACTGCACCAAACTGTTGCCTCAGATTTTCTCCTCCAGATAACAAAGTGGGGTACATACATAATAAACTTTTTATGTATTTCATGTCAAAGCTTTGTGGTTTATTTTAAGATGGAAGTGTGGGGTTTTAATGTACTTACTGTATGGGTATAATGTTTACAAATAATTGTTGTGGCAACTTCTCGCTTCAGAAACACATTTGTTATTTTCATCAGTTAAGAATGTCTGGTCATTTCAATGTCAGAGAAAAAAAACCCATTCTGTTTCAAAGATTAAAGATATTTTCTGTTTGAAGGAGGAGAAGCATGTTATTGTTTAAAAAAATGCAGTACTTCTACCACCTTTTTGAAAATACAGGAATTAAACAAAGTGAAGCATTGTTATGACTTGAAGTTATTTTTGAGAAGATGATGTTTGCTGAGTAAGTTTTATGCCTTTGCATGTGCAGAACAGTTGCATGGAAGCCATTATCTAATGCAAACAGATCGTGATCTTGTGTTTAGTTCCCTTCTCACACTCCACAGCACATTTAAGTGATTTGAAGCTAGCAGACCAACAAGGGTGGAGGAGGACACTGATGCAAAGTAGTAGGAAGATTTCTTACCATCTCTAGTGGCCAAAAGAAGTTGCTGCTGTCCAGAACTTTGGAAGATTCTTTAAAAAAACCTTTTCTCTGCTAAGTCTTCATCACCACCACCCCTCCAGTGCTCTTTGGTTTTTATTAAGCTTTCCTTTCTGTGTGGACTTGTGTGTTGTTTTTTTACCAATCATATTTCTAATGACACTAACTATACAGCAAATAAAACGCTTTTGCTGCTTCTCATACTGTGGACCATTGCTCAATTGCTAAAAAAAAAAAAAAATTGCCTGTCAAAAATGACTTGGTGAAATATCTTTTTAGAAGGAAAATGTTGATTTCTTTTTATAAGTGGTGATCAGGTGTCTTCTGGCACACAATCCAACGTATACATTAGAACAGTTGACTTAAGTTTTATCTAAGATGCAGAATATTTTGCATCATGGTTTCTTTGTGCTTACGGCATCTCTCCATTAGCAATTTTATACGTCTGTTTGTTAACAATGCAAGGACAAGAGAAGTTTTGGAAAAGGGCATGTTTGAAATTAGGCATAAGGTCCAAATGAACAAGATTTCTCAGTGTCTGGCCCCTAAAACATTTTGCTGTTGTGCCCGTCCCTGTGCAATTCATCCATTGTTCCCTGCGTCTGATCTGGAAGTGGTGCTATTGAATCTGCTCAGTGAGTTCCTGTTGTCATTGAATCCCTGTCATTTAAGTAATCATAAAAGGGGAATAAAAAAAAAAAGTCATGCAGATGTCTATGGGCCAAAAACAGAACTCACTTGGCAAATCCTGATCTTTGTAAGAGAAAGGCCTGCTAGTGAAAAATGTTTTTTTGAAGGAACTGGCACAATTTCCTGAAACTTCCTGCTACTACAAGTCGATTCTTTCCTGCCCATCAGAGCTTGTGCACCCTGTCTGAAAGGTGATGTGTAGGACAAGGTATTTTTTGATTCCTGGAAGACCTTGTAACACTGCTCATGTGGAATGCCTGTTAACTAGAAACCCTGTATTAAGATTTGTGTTTGGATGCCTGCCTGCGGAGGTGGTTGCTCGTGCTTCAGCTTCCACTGGATTTGTTTATTGGCATATTGCCAGAGCTTCTAATTCCTTAAGGACTAATATGGTCTTTGTAGCTGGATAGCAAATCCTGACTACAAAAATATTCTTCTGCTGGACCAAATGTCATAGCACGGGCTGCTTGTTGATCCAGCACTTGCAAACTGAGTTGAAGGAGCCCAGTTGTACTGTTCTGAATCAGGCCCCGATATTACTTCTGTTTGCCCCAGACTGAAAAAGTCTTGCACTAAACTCAAAAGTCACAAAATAGCGATGGTGCAGGGGCATATAGCTACAGCGTGACTCTTGCTTTCTCATCTCAGTTGTACCAATAACACCATACTTGTCTTTTCTTTCACTGAGCCTTCTACTGATAATTTTAAATGCCAAGTGTATCATGTTTTAATTTTTTTTTTCCTAAAGGGGAAACAAATAGTGAACTCTTATTTGGAAAAGGTCTTCTGCTTTATATAGCCAAAGAGAATGCAGACCTTTCTGGAGATGGCTACATGAAAGTAGAGCACTGCTGAGTTTAAGCTTTCTCCTCAACAACTGGTCTGAAAATTGTAGACTGTCAGCTTCTATAAAACAATAGGGACAGCCATTCACTGTCAGGGTGACTATAAAATATATGTGTAGGAATGGAAGCCATGCTTTACACTGGAAAAATTGTGATTGTTTCAGCCACCGTTTTTTCCATTCTCTGCGAGCCCTCTTCTGCCTGTGATGAAAGAGTGTGGAGATGGCAGCTGGTGGCAGGCTGCTCTTGCAGCAAGCTGTCAGCCCCTTGGCCTGCTCTGGAACAGAGAAATAGCAGGGATAGACTGGGTGAACTGTCATGAGGTCCTGACTTCCATGATGCCCAAATTCTGTTCTTCAGCAGTACTGCACAGATTGTAGTGACCTCAAAAGGAAATATGTGAGATACTTGACATGAAGATGAAATTAGACTGTAAGTGAGAATCCAAATTAAAAAAAAAAAAAGAAAACCAAAACAGCTCCTTAGATGTTGCTATATTAGCAGCTGTGAGTATTTTAATGCTAGTTCAAGCCCTACCCAAACATGGCTCCTCAGGCCCCATTACTCTTAAAGGTTTCTGTTTTAAGCACGAACATGCTTTTGAGCTATAGCTGGCAGGTACTGGAAAGGGGGTTTCACTTCATCATGACTGGCAGCTTGCCTGCTTTGCAGTGAAAATGCAGCTTAATTAGACCAGGGATAGATTTGGAGAACTAACGTGACCTGTAATTCCTCACAAGGCTGTACTGCAGGGGTTCTTCTCCCCTCCCCCTTTAACAGTGTGATTTAATCCCAGTTGCCTGTTCCATTTCTGCCACGCTTGTACAGAACATTGGCCTTCCAAGAAGCTGGTCTATACTGTCAGCCAGAAACTAACAGCAGCTGTTCTGTGGAATATCGTCAGCAAATCCTAAATGAGATCTTTAATTGGCAATGGGTAAATGAAAGGTAAAGGACATCATAAAGCCATTTGGAGATGGAAGTTGTTTGTTCTGCAGAAAGTTGGACACATGATAGAATTCTGCATAGACTTACAACAGATGTTCTGGCACCTCTGTTCCTCTGCTAAATGCTCTTGCTCTTAACTATTAGCGCTTCTCAGAGTGAGAGTAACTGCCTGAAAATCTTATTTACATTAATATTTTTTCTGATGCAAAATGCCAAAGCTGCAGGATCCCTCAAGCTGAAATTGAATTTTTTGAAGCTACATTTCTCAGCAGAGAATCCAAGAATTTCTCCCACTGCACGTGTTAGTATGTCACTGCAGATACTGTTTCATGGTTGGGCCACAAGGAAGGATTTGCTGATCAAATCTTTTCCATATGATAAATTTAGCCATGGCTATCTCTGCGATGAAATTATACTGAGGAGAAAAAGATGCCTTCCTTGTGCCCAGGGGTGGAATGATGCAGTTAACTGGCTGAGCTGAGAACAAGTCACAGGTTCTCATATATACAGCAGATGCTCGTGCTGAGAGTGCAAAGCTCCCCAGAGAGGCTTGGGAATGAATCTAGTCAGTGAAAGAATCACAGAATATCTCAAGTTGGAAGGGATCATAAGTATCATTAAGTCCAACTCCCTGCTCCTCACAGGACTACTGACTAAAAGTGTCATCCAGACACTCCCTGAACTCCGACAGGCTTGGTGCCATGACCGCTTCCCGGGGGAGGCTGTTCCAGTGACTAACCACCCTCTCAGTGAAGAACATTTTTCTAATGTCCACTCTGACCTTCCCCAGATGCAGCTTCATTTCCTCATGGTCACCAGAGAGAGGAGATCAGCATCTCCCCCTCCTCAAGGAAGGTCCAGACTGCAATGAATGAATGCATGTCTTTCGTATACTAAAGGCAGTTCCTTTGAAATACCAATATTTTTACTGATAGGGATGAAATCAGTTACACCAATTCATAGACATGTTGGTGGAAGGGACCCTGAAGATCCCCTTCATTCCTCCATCTAGTCTAATCTCTTGTATGTAGTAGAGGTATGAGCAGTACTAGACCAGGTCAGCTGTGTTATGTTTTCTAGCCAAGTCTTAGAAACTTAAAAGGATGGAGATTACACAGCCTCTTTGAGTAATCTGTTCCAGGCAAGTTTTTCCAAGCTGCATGGTGTGGTTGAGGGCTACCGTCTTGGTATTGTCCCTCTGGAATACTTTCTCTGTTAACCTGCTGGCCACCATTTGGATGTTAAGTTATTGGCTGCTGCTCTCGAAGCCCGATGGTCCATTCCTCCAGCCCACACACCTCAGCTTCTATGGGAGACTGCTGTGGGAGGAGGGCTCTGGAGTCCAGATGTGCGTCCTTCACCTCATCTGCATGGGGTGGGGGGGGGGGGGGGGGCGGAATGCATAGCTATCAAGTGGTTAAGTGTGATTTCCCTATGAAAAGCCTTTGTTGGCTATTCCTTCATCCCACAAGTAGTTAAGATTGAATTCCAATGGGAAATGCTCCTTCATGCCTCCAGGGACTGCAGTGGAAGCAAACTAACCCCTGTTCCCTGGGTCTTCTCTTTATTTGAAGTCGCAGCAATGTGTTGAGTACATCAGCCTTTTCCCAGTCATGGGGGCACTCCCATGATAAACGTGATTTTTCCATGGACAATAGGTAACTGTCTCATCATCACATTGGCCAGCTATTTCAACAGCTCTGGGTAGGTCTCATCACAGCCCTATGGACTCGAATGCATCCAGTTTGTAGGTAATCCCCAACGCTGCTTCCTCCTGATGGCTGCCCCTCTCCCCTTCAGCGCATGCTGGCACACACAGAGGTCTGGGAGCAAGCCTGTCTGTGAAAAACAAGGCCAAAAAGTGTTGGGTGCTTGAGGTTTTTTCCTATCATCTGGTGCCAGGGACTTTGTTTCTCCAGGTTGTTTCCCCCATTTAAAAACAGGCTCAAATTTTTCCTTGAAAAATTCCAGAGATAAAACTGCAGAGTACACTGTTGTAAATATCCAAAGCAGTGCCATGTTTCTCTATTAAAGCAAAGACAGTAAAAGAAAGCTTGTTTAATTTTTGTGGCCTAGTTGCCTGGGGCTTTCAGGAAGTATATTGAGTTTGAAGAATATGCCTCACTTTCAAACTCATTCTGAACTGGCTTGCTTTATTTCTGAAATTTTCAGTCATGTAGCTGTGACAACATTTACATCCTCATGAGAAGAGGTTTGTAGATGGCTGTAGCTTCATGAAGTTTTACAGTTCACACCAGCTTTCTAGAAGCCAAGCCGAGAGCGACACACACAAAATACAAGCCGGGTGTAGCTGTTTTCCTGTGCTATAGGTTAGCTGGCAGCTAAGTATCCTGCCTACGTAACCGTGCGCATCTGCAGTGGGGTTGTTTACTGTTGGTTGAGGCCGGGCAGCCTGCGCTGTGGGCAGTCAGCCCTCACGTGCGTGTGAGTTAGACCAGCCGATTCTGATTTCCCTTAGAGAAAGATAAAAGTTTGAAGAGCAGTTTATCCCTGACACCAAAAGGGATTTTTTTTTTCTTGGATCTGCAGAAGTGCTTGTCATTCCCAACTGCCTGGTCTGCACGACTGCCAGCAAGTCTAGTCCATGCGAAGGAGTCCTCTGTATTTAGCAAGCCCTGAAAACACGGCTTATCAACGTTATTCAGGCTGGGCTCTCAGAGGATCTGACTACCTGCGAGCTGCTTAATGGGTCAGTCAGATCTCGGCGCTTGCCTGTTGATTTGCTTTACTCCATAAAGCTTGTGTAGCATTAAAATGGGAAGAAGACGGTCTCCTCAGAGTAGCCAGGTGTGAATACTTAGGCCAAAGACATAGTACCAGGTGTCTACACTGTGATTCACGTGCTCTGAAAACAGACCAGAAATGACACAGATCTGTGGGTTGGCACACTCAACCTTTGTTTCTTGTACCCTGTCGCCTATACGCAGCCTGCAAAGCATGCACGGCCTATACAGGATTTCGGGGCTTGCTGCAAATGTTACCTCTGAAGGTCCATCATATGTCCATCGATCTGCAGGGGAGCAGAGCTGGCTTGCTGCCTCTCTGCTAGGTCCTTGGTCTCTCCAGTAGTGCAGAGTCTCTAGAGGTGATGACTGCACCCAGGTCCAACCCCACAAGGCAGGGGTAGTGGTTTTGGAATGGGGAAATTGTGCGGGGAAGTAGCTACAGCCAAATACGTTGAAGTGTAAGGTCTTTCTTAGACACAGTCCTGCTACAAGTGTCTCTATAGTACCTATTTGGAGGTGGAAAATGCTGCCTTCTGCTGGGTAATTGTCACAATCTCCACGGAGAGTTCACTTCCAAGCAGCTAAAACTCAACTCTTTAGCACATGACACAGACTAAGCCATGCCTCAGTTTACAACTATCGAAACACCTGCATCACATAAAAACGTGAAATAGATCAAGGTAAGGAAGGGGTTAAGAACACACTTAATCAGAGCATACACATACATATTTGATATTTTTTAGGCTTAGACGTTAAGAACAAAAATAATGCCTGGAAGTGTCAAAAAATGGCTAACTGGTAGTTGCATCTTTGCAACTGATAGCTACCACGTTCTAGGGCACGGTTGGGTCGCCAGCGCCGCCCAGAGCGGAGGTGAATGGTATTAGTATCAGAGCTCACAAAGGGTTACAGAACCTGCCTGCAGTCCGGTGCTGCCATCGGGTGCGGGTCCGCGGCAGCCGGCAGCGAGAGGACGGGCGGCAGCCGCCGGGACCGGTCGCCAGCGCCAGGTGGCGGAGCAGCCCCGCTGGCGCCGTCCCCTCGCCGCCCTTCCCCGTCCAGACCGAGGTTTCGGAGGTGTTCTTGCTTGGGAAATGGGTCACTCGTGCGTGTGCGAGTGCTCCTCGGCAGCTCACACCTCGGTTGGGGCCGGCCGCTCAGCTCCCCGCCGCTGCTCTTCGTCTACCAGCGCGATCAGCCAGCCAGGTCCACGGCACGGGGCAGCGTGGAAGGAGAGTGTTTGACAAGGAGCTGACAGTCAGCACATCATGTCAGGTGTATCAGCATGCCCCGGGCCAGCAAAGATGGTGCTTTCTGTTGCATACTATACAGGAAAAGACCACTAAGAGGGCTAGACCTTAAGCATGCAAAAAGAAATGAAGATATAAAAAGGCAGACAGTGTCAGAAACATGCATTCATAAATTTTTACTATATTTATAAGCCTACGTTTAAGGCAAGTCTGTACATCTGCAGTACTGCATCCAGCTCTGGAGTCCCCAATATAAGAAAGACATGCACCTGGTGGAGAGGGTCCAGAAGATGGAAGATGATCAGAGGACTGGAGCACCTCTCCTGTGAGGACAGGCTGAGAGAGTTGGGGCGGTTCAGCCTGGAGAAGAGGAGGCTCTGGGGAGACCTTATAGCAGCCTTCCAGTACCTAAAGGGGGCCTACAGGAAAGATGGGGAGAAACAGTAGGGCCTGTTGTGATAGGATGAGGGGTAATGGTTTAAAATAGAGGGAGGTAGATTCAGATTAGACATTAGGAAAAAGTTTTTTACACTGAGGGTGGTGAAATACTGCAACAGGTTGCCTAGAGAGGTGGTGGATGCCACATCCCTGGAAACATTCAAGGCCGGGTTGGATGAGGCTCTGAGCAACCTGATCTGGTTGGAGATGTCCCTGCCCCTTGCAGGGGAGTTGGACTAGATGGCCTTTAAAGGTCCCTTCCAACCCAAACTGTTCTATAATTCCTTAGAAGAGCAGAGAAAATTATGCCTGATCACATTTGATTCAAAGAAAAGGCAACAAGTCTTCAGTTCTCAGGGCAGCAGAGAGGTGCTGATGGAAGAAGATGCATGCACTGGAGCTTTGGCACTTGTGGTCACTGTAGGAGCTGAACAGTGCCAAGAGAATCAATGAGTTAAGAAAAACTCAAAGCTGAAAACAGTGGAGGTTTGTACAGCAGCTTTGATACTGAAATAAAATATGAACAAATGAGCCTTTATTTATCAGGGCACCAGACCATATATGACTTATCAACAAAACAAGTTAAATCAATTCCTCTTTATTGTGATCAGCACGACTTGATTTATTAATGTCTAAGTTAACAGAGTCAGTGAGAGCAGAAGTAAAAGCTGCAGTGTATAACAAGGCAGTAAAATCGATTGTATGAAGACCTGGAACTGGTAAGAGCTGCTGACCCTATCCTGATAACCGTGAATGCACAGAGAACGTCACAGCTGGACTGTGCAAGAGTCAATGACCAGCTGAGCCAACAAAGCACTGATATGAGAGAAAGGTTTTTCAAGGTGGTTAGATTAGACTCCTTGGCAGAGGAGTGCTATTGGGTTTTGTGGGCAGCCTACTGCAGCTGACTGGCTTGGTCATGCTGCAGAGCTGGTCCTGCAGAGGCAATGTGGCAGGGACCTAAGGGCAACGAGGGATGTGCCATCAGCAGATTGCTCAAGGAGCAAAGGCGTAGTACCTAACCCCAAAGACATCTGACCTTGTTCTCTTTCTCATAGATGGTCAGAACCACCAAAGAAGAAAGGCTTGTACACACAGTAGTCTCCCTTGATAATGTTGTCAGTTTATCCTCTCACATGCAACATTTCTGGCAGGGCAGTGAAGAGAGGCTGACCATCATCGGCGATTCCAGCCACCATCTCCTCTGTAGCCTCCAAGTCTGCTCTCCAACTTAAGTCTCTTTTCAACAACCCTTCTCATAAAAGTTTATAACTCTGGGAATTCGCCTGTTCGCTCATCTCTGAAGATGTTCAGGAGGACTCCTCTGTACCTGGTTACAGGATACCAAAAAGGAGATGAGACCAAGGCGCACGCTGCGTACAAAGAAACCCATCTGGGTTGGGTTCTCAAGGTCAAGTCCAAGAGAGCACAGCCAGGCACCGTGCTGGACCATATAGCTGCATGATTTGCTCATCTAGTGTGAACAAGGCTCAGTGTCACCGCAGCTGCTGGACAGCAAGGAGGAAGGCTGCCAACTGGCCCTGCCCAGCCTTTGGCACTCTGGTCCCTGGAGAACACACTGGTGGGACAGGGGGCTGTGCCTGCCCTTGCTGTAACTGAGCACACTCAGAGGGGATGCTGGGAGAGCTGGAGGTGGGCACAGGGGCTGGGAGGCCCCATGGGGAGAGCACTGGTGTCTGCAGGGGGGTTCGCCGAGGGACAGAGTGAGACAGTTTTCTTGTGCATCCAGAGGAGACTGTGTAGAGTTGGGTGGGTTTGTTTACAATCTTTTTCATCCCACCTTTTCCAGAAGATGAAAGTTTCTTTATCTGGAAGCCCATAATTCAAATTTGTGTTATAATCTAGACTCAAAGCTCTTTCCATGTGCCAGCAGCATGCATTTTAAGGAAGAAGCACAGGCAGCTGCATTTTTGAGTCAGGTTCTTGTCACAGCAACTGGGATTGGAGTGCAGGTTTTGTATGATCTGGGTTTTGCATATGTTACCTGGCACTTCTCTTTTTCCAGAAAAAAAAAAAAACATTGGGAGCTTGGAGAGGGACCTCTATTATCAACTGACATCAGTTCCCACTATTTCAGCTGTTAACAAGTTCAAGGGTTTTTTACCATTTCTTCTCAACAGTGGCCCATCTGCAGAGAACAGACATTGTGGCACAGACATACGTACAAGTGGCTGAAAGAAAGCTTTTTTTTTTTAATAGCAAGTAGCAGAAAACCTCCAGCTGAGCCAGATAGACTGCTCTGTCTTTTCCAAGAAGTTCTTGGATTTTATTGGATGAGGTTTCCAATGCTGACAATGATAATAACAATCTGCTACCTTTTGCCAGGCCCTAGACAGGTAATAGCTTAGTGTATCTTTGAAGAGGACCTCCCTAAGATCAGCCTTCCAGACCACAAAATCAGGCCTCTGCTTCTGTAGTATTTCTGCTAGACACCTGTTTTATCCCTTATTCAGACCAGGTGTATGGCCGGGTGTCCGTGTAGCTGTTCTCCAATCCTGCATGCTCCACAAAGAGAAGGAAGGTCTCACCAGCCAGCACGCACTAGTTCCAACGTGACCATTTTGGTTCCCAGAGGGTCTTAGTCTCTCATCACGAGGTCCTGCTAGACCTTTGGAAATTCTGCCCTGAGACAGAAGCTACTTAATTTAAACTCTTTAGGTCATCATGTCTCCTCCTGTTCCCTTGGCGTAGCATCTGAATGACCTGACCAACGCACGCTCTTCCATAGGATAGCAAATGGACAGCACAGATCACCCCATTTCTGTTCCAAAGGTAAAGAACTACTGCCAGATTTATGAAAGGAAAGCTTGAGATAAAATGCACCATGTGCTCTTACTGCTGGTTTTTCCCAGATCCATGGAGAGTTCAGTGGAATGCAGCATCCCCCCAGCACTATGGGACAGGTAACACATTTATGGGCTAAACCTTTTTTTTGACATCTTTTCCTTCTGCCTGGTGATACGCGGAAAGGTAAGACTGGCTTTGAGTGATTATTTACGGAATGGTGAGTTTGCTTTCCCATGTATCATTGTTTTCAAGCCACTGTATCACCTTGGCGTTAAACTAATGTGAGTGTCAGCCTCCGGGATACACTAAGCAGCAATGTTGCAATACTGGGCTTGGGGATATAGTGCCAATTACTTACGGAAATTAATTAAGTCCTGCCAAGTATTTTTAACTTTCTGGGTATTTTTAAGGAAACGAAAAGGAAGTTTGGATAATGGGAACCTGAGTGTCAAAGACAACATCTCATAGGAGGGATTGTCTAAATGGTGCCAGATTTTTTTATAAATATAATAGATTGTCTTTTTTTAATATAACTATGTCTGTCTGTTTTGACATTGGTTTGTGAAGTTCACATTAAATCATTAAAATTTAGATTATTAGATTATTATGGTAGCATTAAAAATGCTATACTTCTAAGAGGGATTAATATATAAACCACAATTGTCCTAATTCAGCTCACAGTGGTTTGATTTCTCCATAGAAACTAGAATCTTAAACAGACAGGCTCTTAAAGAGATCAGCTAGGTTATATTTTGGCTACTCTTTTATGTGGAAGTCAATAGCTTAAAATTCTTCAAATGTAAAATCCTTCTTCTTTACCATTTTACAGGCAAGCCCTGTGCAAACAACAATGTACTTACTGGTATACGTACTGGAACAGAACCTTTTCAAAATTGGAATTCTATACCTAAAAATCTTCTTCCTGTATTTTCATACATGTTTGTCTATTACTGAAAGTATGTAGAACCAGTTTTCACTATTTATTTATCTGTTTAACCCCTTGTTTTGCTCTGTTGTCTGTCTCATTCATTATTAGCACTTCCCTTTTCAACGGAAGGAGAGCCCAAATGTCCACCAGCAACCACATTATGAGTATTTGGGGAGGATTGCTCTTCAAAGATGTGCTGACCGTGTGCCTACCTCCCATCCACAGCATGGAAGGTCTCACTTCGAATGGTTTTGGTAGAAAAGGAGCCTAGAGTCACTCAGCACCCGTGTATTTCTCTGCTGAGTCACACACGCTTGCCTCACGAGCATGGCAGGATTGGTACTCTGCCAGTACGATGCTTTGCCAAAATTGTGCTCTGCACAGTATAAGTGGCCATTCTTCAAGTGCAATTGATGATACCCTGACAATTTAGTCAGGTTTATTTGATTATAGAAGAGAATTTTTCCTTTGTGGGCTCTAAGTGGACCAATTTCCTGTTTGCTATATCACACGAGCACCGTTTCCACATCTCTTTTGTAATCCATACCACCACGTTACACCTAAGACAATACCTGCGTTATAATCATTGCTACATGCCAGTTGATTTTACAGGAGAATTTTACTTGATATTGTGTTGCTGTTACCTTATCTAACACAGTGCTCCCTTAGTACTTTTTTTTCTCATAAATTCTATCGTTTCTTTTCTTAGACAAGAAAAAGCTTCCCCTGTCATTTATTACCTGAGAAGATGGCAATGTGTCATGCTAAAAATATTGCTAAAGGAAAGAATTCAGGCTGCTCCTCTGTGGGCTGTAGTTTGCTTCCCAGTGACCCCTGGTGACACCTCCCTGTGTGGTCTATCTCACCAAAGTTAGGGTCAGAAGGAACTATTGGATCATCAAATTCGGCCTGACACATGTCACAGGCATTTAAATTTCACCCAGGAATGTCTTACTTGTTACATATTAAGCTTTCAGGTGATAAAACTACACTATAGTCTGGTGCTTAACAAGACTGACCCCTCCCTCTACCCCCAGCAGAAATACTATTTCTTGCTGTCACCAGCACCAACAAGCCTGGAAGTCAAAGACCCCGTGGCTGCATACGTACTGCAAAATAAAGCAGGGCCAGCTACTAACCGCAAGATAAACCTGGGTCAAAGAGGAACAGTTTATTCATGTCTGCACCACAGAGAGCTTAGATTTGTACCCCTCCTGAGCATTACATTTTCTGGGCTCCTAAGACACAATTTTGAGTTGAACATGTCTGAAATAATGTAAGTGCAGTGTTGCAGCCCATCAGGGGCATAGTTTGATAAAGTGACTTTACCTGGGTGTGTTGCGTGCCTTCAGGAATCACCTGAGGGGACAAAGTCTGCTGGGACAATGCTGGATGACTATGTCGTGTGGAGAACCCAAACCATAGTTTTGTCCATAGCGCCTGTTGTGAATGGTTCTTGTAGTCTGCTGTCTTCTAGACTGGGCCCAGTTATCATCTCATAGTGGGCTAACTGGGAGAGATCAAAACCTGGCAGTAACTGTGTCAAGCAGCAGATCTGATTTAGGGATAAGGTGATTCCAGCTCAGATTAAGAACCAGTACATAAATGGGACCTAGAGTCCTGAACACAGTAAGATGATCTGGCACATCTTTTCACCCTGGACTCATGAACCGATGGAGAAACTGCATGCCCTCCTCGCAGACATATATGTAATCTTTTTGTTGACTGAAGATGGATTTTCTTTGAACAGTAAGCTTTTTGAATAAATTAAAAATGGATAGTGACAGAATAATTCTGTCTTTTCCCCTTAAAAGCACCAACATTGAATGAAGGACTAACCTACTTAAACATCACAGGAGATTCCTTGATTCTGTAACAAACTGATAGACAAAAAACTGTCTGGATGTAGAACCCCCTGGAATGCCAGAAAAAGTTTATTTCAATCAAGTTATACTGACACAAAAATTGAAGGAACACAGTCATTAATCAAGGAAAAACAGAGAGGGAATATTTTATTTGTTTCTGTTTCTTCAAGCTCTTTTCACTGTCCATTTGCCACAGACATTAAAACTACTTCACTTTTAAAAATAATTATTCTCTTTTAATATGTGTAATATCTGTACAGAATCAGAGAGTGATTGATGTTGGAAGGTCATCTTGTCCAAACTCCTTGCTCAAGCAGGGTGACCTAGAGCCAGTTGCCCAGGACTGTATCTAGATCATGTCTAGACATCCTAACAGTAGCATAAATATTTCCCCCTGACACTCATGCATGACTTTTAATTATAATTTCATCATTGGCTCTTTGAAGGGCAAACTTGTCCTTTTCATCATCCCCACCCAAGCTCTTTGAGTGCCTTTGAGTAAGACTAGTAACTGTAACAGTGCTGATCTCAAGAGTCTGTGTACTCCGTAATTCTGTGTTAGAGATCTCAAACAGAATACTTACCCCTTTATGGAGTATTGCTTGCTTTTAAAAATTATGCTCATTAAAATATTTTCAATTCTTTTGTCTGAGAAAACAATTTTGGAAATATGGACTAAGTCTATCGTGGTCTAGATCGGTCTTCCTGAATCTGCCAGATCCTTGAAAAAACTTCTTCCTTTTCTGATAATTTTTAAAGACCTACTTTGCCAATGTGTCCTAAATTTCCAAATTCATATTCAGTTCCAATTTGGTTCATGACAGCCACTCAGCGCAAAACATATGTGACCAAACCAAACTGAACTAGCAGCAAGTCAATAGAATTTAATCTTTAAGTAACTAACTAGGGTGCTACCTGTGACCATGTTATTCATGAAAAAGGGAGGGATTCTTCCTTCTGAAAGCCATGCTACTGCATACAACAGCCTTCCTGACCTTCTCATGTACTCAAGGGTTCTGCTGCAGGTTTCAATCCAGTTTGCCATGTCTTAGATTATTAAATGATCCTCACAAGGGGCCTTGGAATACTGAACATGAGAAAGGACTTAAATGTAAGAATCCTTTCCCAAGAGAATCAGAGCATGATCTCCCCTCTGCAGCCTGGTGACCGAGCAGGACAGGACAGTTCACTGCACAAGGGATCAGCCTGTCTTCTTTACAAGTTTAACACATTTTTAGATCCCTCTTTGAAGTCCTGCTGTTGCTATTCTGAACACAGCTCATGCAACCCTTAATAAAAACAATTATCTAGATATAACAAGAAATAACACCAAAAAGTGCTTCTCTAGAGCAAACCAGACTCCTTGTCCATGTGTGTGCTTTGTTTTTCACCTGCCTTGAGAACTTAACAGCAGAGAACAACTTTGAGGTCTTACCTGCGAACAAGTAGCAAAAGAAATCTGAAGTGAGGCAGAAGCTATGGCATCTTTGAGCAACCATGGCACAGCAAGGTTAAGGCAAGTATTGAGGTGAAATATGTGGTGGCAATGCCAAGCCAGGCTATAGGTTAAAAAGGGTTATTAATTTCGCAACAGAGGTGCCTTTTGCAAGTAGGTCAGGACAGTATATGTTAGTCTTAACCCATCCCAATTCCAGTACCGTGACCTTCAATTTCAAGGGACTCGTAACAGTAATTAACTGTTAAATAAAAAAACACGTGAGTAAGAGATACAGTTTTAAAAACTTGGATTTTTTTATCAGTAAACAAGAATTACAACTCTTGTATGTTCTTTAGTATATCAACATGTTGTAACATTTTTCCTTATTGCCATGATGAGCCCAAGACTGTCCTTAGTAAGTTACATGACCAGATGCAAAGGTTTGGAAGAGGCCACTTCATCGCTTGTGCAAGGAGATCACACCCACTATAGCGTTTTTGGTTTGACAGTTAAGCTTTGGCTAAATACTGCTGAGGCTTTACCCTACATGTGACTAAGGGATACCTACTCCACTTTGTGTTTTCCTTTTTAAAGAAAAGTCAGCACAAAGTAGGCACAAGTTTTGAGCCTTTTGAGACAGGAGTGCAAACGTCAGGGATTTTGAATTTCTGTTCCTAATCCTAATTAGGGAACCTCACCGGTATCTTTGGAGATTACATGCAGCTGCAGCTAGCATTTGTCTATGTATTTAGAATGTATTAATATTCCTAAAATCTGTTAGAAAGAAGAGAACTGGCACATATAATGTCATACCTTATTATCATGTAAACTTCACCCTCCATAACTGACCAGATCCACCTCTGTGCTCTCACTTGGTGCTAACTTATGGGGTACTACTGGAAAACTGGAGTTGCAGAGATTCCCCCCAGTTTCCTAGCATAAGTTCTCCAGTAAAAGATCTGGAGTCAGATGGCCCTTTACTTCTGACTGATACTGAAACACCTGATACCTCTACAAAGGAACTCTGAACCCAAAGAAATATCCTCTCTGGACAAAAGAGGGATCTTTTCTGTTTGGAGGGATCTTTTAGTGCAAGCACCTGAAACAACACTTTCTTTCCTCCAAGCAAACAACTGTTCCTATAAAAGTAGGCAAGGAATCTTCTGGAACCTGCCTTCTTCCTTCCTATCTGAGCTGGTAAACTCTTTAGGGAGGGAAAGGAGGTATTTCTGGAAGTCCATGGAGAAAGCCAAGTGTCTGCAGATGTAAGCCTGTACCTTGCAGCATTTCAAAATACATAAATGTGTATGCTTTTATGATAGCTAGACAGCTGTAAAACTCAGTGAATAATTTGTATAAAATTAATTGTTTAGCTCAAATGGGCTCATAATTTTATTGTTTTCCTCCTTTTTAATACCATCCTGAATTTTACAGGTTCCGCTTAACTGAGTTTAACAAAGAAGTAGATAAACTCCAAACTTGCAGTTTATTGAGCTCCTTTCCCACTGCTTTTCAAATTGAGCTGTAAGATTATGTTTTATCTGTAATGTAAGAAAAGATACAGAAATCATTATGTAATTGATGCCAGAAACAAAATGTCCACTGGTTTCAATAGCCCCAGGATTCATATGAAGTAACCTGATCTTAATGAAGTTCTATTTCATTATCCATTGCAAATCACGGAATCACAAAGCCGAGGTCTTGTTGCTTTAGATGTTGTACAAATGCAAAATATCTCTTCACTGTCTTTCTTAATTTCTTCAGAAGTGCACTTCATAATTATATGTATGATACAAATCTACTTAAAAGAGAACTGGATGCCGCGTGACTCAGAGCTGTGACAGCCAGGCCCATGTTTACACCCAGGTAAATTCTCTGCTGTTAGGAAACTCACATTATATTTGATGAGTTCCACAAGTGCATTTGAGGTAACAACTGGGGTCCGGTTACAGTTATTTTGAGGTCTGTGTGTAACAGAAGAAAAATGCTGTACTCCTTGCATCTTACTGCAGATCTGCACAGAGCACTGCAGAGCCAAATACGGACAACTGGAGCTGGCTCAGATGCAAAAAGGAGAAAGGCCATGTTGTCCCAGTGCTGCCCTAAGGGGGAGAAGCAGGGGGACAGGCCACCTGGTGTGCTTCATGCCATATGGACGTACTCAGAGAGACACCAGTGCCACACAGAGCGTGCAACCATTTTGTCCAGCCGTGTTCCCTCTCATAGAAGGAAGGCTGCAATTTAAAACAAGCCAAAGGCCCTCATTTTCTAGAAAATTGTTCAAATTAATTAACAGTAGATATAAGGCTAACCTCAGCCTTTCAACTGCTGAAAGCTGTGACAAGGGCCTTTCCTTGTGGAGCTGAGTCTTAGGGCACTTCACTCAGAGAATGGTAAGGAAGCTCTGTTGCACAGTGTTTGATGTGAGGGGAGATTTAATCTGCACTAATGAGTCAACAGGGGTTTCACTAGAGGACTGTATGTTGAATATATTCCCAGCTTTACTATCCATGCTTGCAGGCCAGCAGCCCTCAATTCTGAGGTCTTGTGATTAAATCTGACCTGTCGATTCTGTGAAAATTGCCTACTCGTGTTACTGCTCAGCCTCTTCGATGCGGTGTCTGTCACAACAGCCATTTGGTGCAGTTAGAGTGAAAATATTTCTCATCTCATTGACAAAGGATATGGGCAGCCCTATACTAACATGTTGATATGTTAAGATTTGTCCTCTTTTAACATGACTTCTAATATTTAAAGTGCAATTTTCATTTCATGCAAATTAGAACCTAGTAAAGCATGCAAACATCACCTAAATGTGAACTCAGAAATTTCTCCTTGTTGATCAGCACCATATGAGCAATGCAGATTTGTATTTCATGTACACACACACAAAAAATATTTAATTTTATATTTTCTCCTAGTCTCTTTATTTTAGTTCTATGTTCTTCTCTTTAATTCAAAATGTTTATCTTTATAGGATGGCTTGTAGTAAACTTTAACTTTGATATATGTCAAATAGCTCATAAAAAAAAGCTTGACTCAGACCAGATTAAGAGAATGTCACTAATTTACTTTGTTTCCAATGTTTTCTGACATTTTCTTGAATTTTTTAGATATTCTGATGTTAAAAAAGAAGGGAGTCCATACTGAAAGTTCAGAATGATGCAAATTTCATTAGATTGATACGAGATATGTCAGAACTCTAAGGAGTATTCATACATCTGAGCCAGTAAACAGACAGAAAATAATTTAGGCAGGAAGTCACTTTCTGCCTCTGCCTCTTGGCTATCATAGCCATTTTGACATCAGCAAATGTCTCATTCCCAGTGCTGAAATCCTTTTTATGTATCAGAGAGATCAGTCACTACAGACATGAATCAATATAGAGGTGGGTGCTGATCTGATTGCTTACAGACTCTATGTTCATCGCCTCTGGCTTTTACAGAAAACTTTTGAACATATTATTTGTTTCCTCTACTTCTGGAAAAAAAAAGTTCCTTACAATCTCTCCTGATTCTTCTGGGCCATCTATGAAGAGGTTCTTCAAATAATGGCTGTTCCTTCACAGTTAGGTCTATCCCATGAGGAAAAAGATACTGAGACTGTCAGGTTAAAAATTTAATAATTAACAAAAAGATTCACAACTAACAAAATGCCTTTAGTTGTTCCTCGTTTCAGCAGGTAGTTGTCACGTCTGGTATCACAGAGTGGAAAAGAGCTCGCTTACGCTGTCGTACCAGTCCAAATGCAGTTGATAGTCATCTCATTGACAACAGCTTAGGTCAAAGTATGGAAAGACGTAACTATTCTCTGACTGTCCCAGAACAAGATGGAGTAGTCCGAGAGAGAGATGCAACATATGATGCTGTTCAACCTCCCCCAGTCCCCAACCTTTTGCTTACTCCAGGTCTCATTTCAAAACAGCTTTAGCGTATTTGTCTTTAAATGAACATCTCAACTTTGTAAGACACACCCTGCTAAGAGTGTTTTTTGGGATGTCAACAGAAAAAAAAATCATAGGACAAAAAGATGAAATGCATACCAGCAGTGTTTATGTTTTATTGAAATGTGCTTTTCTGTGAGACTTTTTTGTTCTACATAAATCCGAGAAGACACTTAAAAAGATAAACCAAAACGCCCCAAAATTTCAATCATCAACAATGGGGAAAACAACCCCATGTTTTTGCATTAACTTTCACTAAAACAATAAGTATTTTGGTATTTAAAAAAAAAGACGGTTAAAATGAACCAGGAGAGAAGCTGTTACAAATCAGCTTTATTTATTAATGTGCATTGTATAAAGTCTTCTCTTTCTTCTTGTTCCCATCTTTGCTTATTCTTCTCCCCACTTCCCTTCCCAGAGGGAGTTTGCATTTCCTGACTCACAGTTTATCTTTTGAAGCAAATATCTAGAAACAGGGATAACTACATATCGTTAACAATTCAGGAAGTATGAACTAATTAACAATAGTCTGGAAGAAAAGGAAGATAAATGAAATGAGATCTGCTTGCTGGTAGGACTAGAATTCATAGGTCAAAGCCAGTCAGAGGGTCTTGATGTCATGATATACAGCTGCAGGAGGTTCTGGTTTGCATAAGGTAGAAAAAAAGGTTTTCCCCAGGCAGTTGTTTCCTGAAACTAATACATTGTCTTTATATTAATCCTAGGAAAAAGCAGTGGTTACTTTTTGTTTCTTTGATGTTTGTATTTGCTCTTTGTGTCATTTACTTTGCGTAAGAGGAAGGAAGTTCAAGACGTGCTGTGGTGGAAATACCCTTAGGAAAGTAGCAGAGATGGATATAGACCTGAGTCATGCTCTACCTGTTCAACACAGGTCTGTTATCCTTCTGTTAGCTCCAAAAAACCACTGTCATATTCCTCTTAAAACTTGGCATGTTTTCAATTTCTGGATTACTTCATCTGCTTAGTAGGATTCATCAGGAACACTCTGATAATTTGTCTTTGAATTGAAAGTTTCTGAAAATATGTTCATTTGGACTAAGTTTTGATTGAGAACCAGGAGAAAATGAGGATGGTAACTCTCTGTGCCTTGCCTCCAGAACAGAAAATGCAGCACAGTGACGAGTGCTCTCTAGGATACAGGAAACTACTAAAGTGGTTTCTTGTTAGTATAAGAAAGGCAGGAGATAAGAAGGTATATTAACAGAGAGAATTTCATTTCAGGGAGAAATCCTGTGGCTAAGGCTTTTACAAAGCTATAATCTCTTAACCTGGGCTTTCTTCCAACAATATTGCAGTAAAACATTCTTGACATTATCATTCAGAGTAATAGATTCAGCACCTGAGTTAGAGGGTGAAGAATTTTGTTATTTCTGCAGATAGACTTTCACACCTTGATTATATTCTGTTCAGTGTCAGGCATGCACTCTTTGTCAGGCCCTTTGCTGACTTCAGTGTTTCTGAAAGTGCCTTTTAAATGTAGGTAAAGAGAGAGCAAAAGGCAGTGTTTCTTTTTTTCCTGAATAATTTATTTGGTAGTTTATTGCTACATATCTTCAGAAATACACTCTTCTCATTTGAACATTGAAACCTATTAAAAGCTCAACAAGCAGTAACAGCGTAGCTTCTGCCCTAGAAACTGTGGCCAACTCCTGTCATTTACAATGAGTTATTCTACAACTA
Organism: Chlamydotis macqueenii; assembly: GCF_036417535.1. Lineage (NCBI taxonomy): Eukaryota > Metazoa > Chordata > Aves > Otidiformes > Otididae > Chlamydotis > Chlamydotis macqueenii. Next base: position 70,183,646 of record NC_141559.1, read on the forward strand.
AGCAGCACTTAATTTTAGAATCATACAGTAGTCTGGGTTGGAAAGGACTATTAAAGGCCATCTAGTCCAACCCCCCTGCAAGGGGCAGGGACATCTCCAACCAGATCAGGTTGCACAGAGCCCCGTCCAACCTGGCCTTGAGTGTTTCCAGGGATGTGACATCTACCAGCTCTCTGGGCAACCTGTTCCAGTGTTCCATCATCTTCAGTGTAATAATTGTTTTCCTAATGTCCAATCTGAATCTACCTCCCTCTATTTTAAAACCATTACCCCTTGTCCTATCTCAACAGGCTCTGCTAAAGAGTTTCTCCTCATATTTCTTATAACTCCCTTTAGGTACAGGAAGGCCAGTATAAGGTCTCCTCGGAGCCTTCTCTTCTTCAGGCTGAACAGCCCCAACTCTCTCAGCCTGTCCTCATAAGAGAGGTGCTCCAGCCCTGATAATCTTTGTGGACTCCTCTGGACTCACTCCAACAGGCTCACATCCTTCTTATGTTGGGGGCCTAGAACTGGACGCAGTACTCCAGGTGGGATCTCACAAGAGTGGAGTAGAGATGGAGAGTCACCTCCCTTGACCTGCTGGCCACGCTTCTTTTGATGCAGCCCAGGATGCAGTTGGCTTTCTGGGCTGCAAGTACACATTGCCAGCTCATGTTGAGCTTCTCATCCACCAACACCCCCAAACCTTTCTCCTCAGAGCTGCTGTCAATCCATTCTCCACCCAGCCTGTATTTGTGCCTGGGATTGCCCCAATCCATGTGCAGGACCTTCCACTTGGCTTTGTTGAACTTCATGAAGTTTGCACAGGCCCACCTCTCCAGCCTGTCAAGGTCCCTCTGGATGGCATCCCTTCCCTCCAGCTGTCGACTGCACCACACAGTTTGGTGTTGTCGGCAAACTTGCTGAGGGTGCACTCTATCCCACTGTCCATGTCACTGACAAAGATGTTAAACAGGGCCTGTCCCAATACTGACCCCTGAAGAACGCTACTCATCACTGGTCTCCATTAAGACATGGGGCCATTGGCCACAACTCTTTGAGTGCAGCCATCCAGGCAATTCCTTACTTACTGAGTGGTCTGTCCATCAAATTCATGTCTTTCCGGTTTAGAGACAAGGATGTCATGTGGGACAGTGTCAAATGTTTTGCACAAGTCCAGGTATATATAATTATATATATATAAAAATATATTGAGAGATATATATATTCCAGGTGTATGTGTGTATATATATATATATTTTTCTTATAAGGTGGACTGAGACTCTAGACCACATTATAATCTTTGCCCAGTGTTGAAGTGTCACATTTCTGAATCTACTTTTGAAAGACTGTGATCTGAGTTGATAACAGCTTTTACCCAAGAATCCATGGTTCTGAATTCAGTAAAAAGTGATAGAAATGGCTACTCCAGTTTGTGCTAGCTCTTCATAACTCCCATGGCTTTTTCCACTTGCTGACAACTGACTGCATTTGCAAAGTATTCCCTTGTCCACAAACTGATGTCAGGGAAAAAGAACAGGAGCTTTCAGGAAGGTAATTGCTATCCTGAAGCTAGAATATAAAGCCAGGCAAAGAATCTCACAGATTACCGCTGTGTTGGCCCTTAAAGCAGTCTGCTGTTGCAGTTTGATTTACAGTAATATCTGTTTACATTTCACCATTTATAATTCACCTTCCCCTGAATTTGCCTTCAGATACAAACCCCATAACAGCCCCATTCAGGGATGCTTCCTCAGTTGTAGTGGGGCAGTACTCCTACTGCAGGAAAAGAAAAATTTATTAAAAATTGCACTGTGACTAACGAAGTACCTGAATTGTCAGGATTTGGCATAAATCATAAAATAAATTATTTTTCCCCTCAGAAGAATCCTTGGAGCTACAGAACTTTATCAGGATCTGAACAAAGAAACTAGGTGTTAGAAGGAAAAGGAGAACATCATGCACAGGAAGCCTTTGGCAGGAGGGAGAGAAAAAATAACAGAGAGCTTCGTCCTCAGTCAGACAAAAGTTCAGTGGAGGAACTAAGCTGCACTTACAGCAGCCTGACGAAGGAGGGGGGACCTGGCTTTTCTGAACTTCAAGAAAGGAATCAGATGTGAAGGGTTAACAGAAAGAGGGGCGTTGCATTTTGGAAATGGGAACATTTCTAAACAAGCTTTACTTTCTTGTTCCTATCCGGAGAACAAAAAACAACAGAAAGTTAAAAACTCCATACAAAGACTGTCTCTGTGCCTCTGCTTGTTTACATCAGTCATCTATCAAACTGAGATCATCAGTAAATAAGAAGATTCAAACTTTAAATAGTGCTATGTCAGTCTGAGGGTTTACTACTAGACCAGTGCTAGGTGATTGGATCACGGACTCTCGTCTCTCAGGTGGCAGCTGGAGGCAGGAGGGCTATGTGGTAAGACTGGTATTCACAGCTTGGGGGGCCTGAAACTTTTTGAGGAGTTGATGGTAGTATTTCCTTAGGGAGTATTCAGCAAGGGAGCTCATCCAGACTATTGAAATGGAGATGTGATGTAACAGTAATGGCCTTGTATTATTTTAAATTACTTGGAGAAATGTTTCTCTCTACTATAATGCTGAAAAGTATAGTTCATTCCTAAATCTTTTTCATTGCTGTCTTGATCTTCTTGGAATAGAATGAATTTGAGGTAACAGGCAGGAAACTGTAGGACTTTTAACCAATATTTTGAATTCTGCAGATGAAAACTGAAGTTATAATTCCTGGAATAAATGGTAAGATTTACATAATGCAATATATAAAACTGCATGATGTAATGTAATATACAAGTGAATTATATACTTTAATATCAATTGGACTTTCAATGCCTGATTGCAATTGTATTTTAAAATACATAATGCATATAATTTATTGTCATATACAAAATATAATGTTGTAGAAAGCCATAGAAAATTATCAGGCTAAAGATTCTGACACGTTAAATGCAGTACCCAGCTTCCATATATTGCAAGCTATTCCACAAGGTGATCTTTTCAGATTTTAATTGATAAGAACTCAAAGAGAATGAACTTTATTGATCAGTATATCACAGAACCTAGACAGAAAATTTAGTATCCACTATTTAACATGATCTTGATGATAACTGTGGCCTAAAACCAGTCAGAGTAGAGTTGGAACTGCTCAGATTGAGTCACTGTCGTGTGAAAACAGTGACACTGAAGTTGCTCTTCATATGTGAGAAGCCAAAGGCTTGAGTCCTTGGAGTTTCTGTCCTTACAGGCAGTTGGCCTTTGCATCCTCCATGAGCTTCCAGTCTCAAAACAGTCTCAGCAAAAGTCTTCATATTTTCCACCAAAGCTGAAGGGAAGTGCTTATAGGAGATGGATGTTGGGTGCAATCTATATCTGTTGTTCTCATGGAGAAGTATAAATGAGGAATCACTTTTTATGAAGTAGAAGCTCAAGTGTAATTTGAGCGTGTGGTTGCTGATGTGAAAGGGAAGAACTGCATATAAAAGAAAGTCATGATACTGAGAGCAAAGTTTATGGTTTTATTGCCTATAAACTGTAGCCTAGCTATTGAAAAAAAAATCTCTTTTTGTTTGTGTTTCAATGTATAAATGTTGTCCTTTTTCGTTTTTCTCTCTGTGAGCTCTGTTACATGAATGTTTTATTGGGCAATAGCTAACATAAAATATTTTTTATGTTATGGCAACATCTTTGGCAAAATCTGTTGATGTCACAACAAGCAGCAATTAACCATGCACCTAGTAACTTAACCTGTAATCTAGAGTTTTCCATCTACTAATATCTGTGTTCAGAAAGTTGTTACCAGTGTGCTAGAAAAACTGTGGATAGAATAAATGTCCAGCTTTATACAAAATGGACATGGCTTTTTCTTATTATGTGAAGGCAGCAAGCAAGACTTCAAAATGGGTTGTGTTTCACTTGCATGGTCGCTATAATTCTGAAGTGAAACATTTTATAATCAAAGGGCTGGAGAACCTGCCCTGAGGAAAGACTGAAGGAGCTAGGTCTTTTCTCCCTGGAGAAGAGAAGGCTCTAGGGGACCTCACCACAACCTTCCAGTATTTAAAGGGCAGCTACAAAGAGGGCAGAGACTCTCTCTTTGCAGGGAGCCACATGGAGAAGGCAAAGAGCAACAGGTATCAGTTGCACCAGGGGAGGTTTCATTTCAATATAAGAAATAATTTTTTTCACGTGAGAACAATCAATCACTGGGACAACCTCCCCAGGGAGGTGGCAGAGTCCCCACCACTGGAGGTTTTCAAGGTGCAACTGGACATCATGCTAGATAATCTCATCTTGGCTTCCTCTCCCACGAAAGTTTGGACCAGATGATTTTCAAAGGTCCCTTCCAATCTGGGCTGCTCTGTGTTTCTATGATTCCCAAAAATGACACTTTAAAAAAAATATCCTGGTGATGAAGAATTTAATTTTGAAATATGTTTGGAAGTTCTTGGGCAATATCACTGAACGATATATATCTACAGATATTTTTATTTTCAAATTTGTCATTCACGAAATGTAGCACGCTAAAAAGAATAGAGATTCATAAGGCACTATGAACTAAGACATATTAAGACCACTAATACCAGGAAAAGGCTGGTAGGAGACTGAGTCTCTGTATTGTAGAATTGCAAAAGAGTATATGATTTTGTAGTTAAAGACTATACCGTAGTACATATATAAAAAGACCCTCCAGGAATATAAGCAGTACATTCAACATTAACTCCTGAGTTTGAGTAGTTGAGTATTTCACATTTCACTGTGCTATCATAAGGTACAAGTGAGGTGAGGAAGAGGGTGGCCATTCCTTACTCTTGCACATCAATGCTTCTTCAGTATTGGCAATTTCTTCCAAATCCTCACATTTGTGTTCCAGTGAAGGGAAAAAGGACAGAGTGGGTTCCCTTGGGTCCTTGTCCTTCCACACATTTGGATAGTGAGTGAGGACACCGCTAATGCTGCCAGCACTGACTTCAGCCAATCAAGTAGCCCAGCCAGCCTACAGCAATAACATACAGGTTTTAGGGAACCGCAGGCATTCCCAATATGCTAAACACATTAACTTGTGCTTACATTTTCTCTGCCAAATCTGAGAATGATGTGCAATATCATTCACAATTCACAATACAATTACCAACAATTAAGAACAGTTACATACTAGTGAATATGTTTTCTTATGTCTTTACAAAAGCTGAGTCTGACTAACCATGAATACCAGTACACTTAAAAATACCGAGTCTGAATACCATGACTTATAAAGTACCCTAATTTCCAATGAGACATTGTTGTGGTTTTGTTTAGTAGGGGGGGGCCTAAGGTGGTAGCTTCTGTAGGAAACTGCTAGAAGTCGCTCCCCTTTGTTCAGGGGACTTGGCCAGGCCTAGGGTGGACCCACTGCTGGCCAAGGCCGAGCCGATTGGTAGCAGAATGTCTCGTGATAACGCCTCTGCGATAACGTATTTAAGAATGGGAAAACAGAAAAAAAAAGACAGAGGAGAGAAGATGTGAAGAAGCTGAGTAGGGGCAGAGGCGCAGAGGGGGAGGCGCAGGCCTCATGGGCCTTGCAGGCTTTACCCTCTGGCCTCTCGCCAGGCAGCCGACTGGGCCCGACTCGGCCCGGCCCGCCTGCAAGAAGTGGAGAGGAGATGAGATGTGAATAAGATGTAAAAAAGATCCTGAGAGGCGTCTGCCAGCCTGTTGTGAGGAACGGCTGCAGATGCCAAGGTCAGTGGAGAAGGAGGGGGAGGAGTAATGCGGCTCCTGGCCAAGATTCCCCTGCAGCCTGTGGTGACGACCATGGTGGAGCAGGTTGTCCCCCTGCAGCCCATGGAGGTCCACGGAGGAGCAGAGATCCTCTTGGAGCCCGTGAAGGACCCCGTACCGGGGGAGGTGGATGCCTGAAGGCAGCTGTGGCCCGTGGAGGGCCCGCTGGGACAGCTGTTCTAGAGGGACTGCACCCGTGGAAGAGATGACCCACGCCGGAGCAGTTCCACAAAGGACTGTGGCGTAGGGGTGGGACCCCACAACGGAGCAGGGGAGGAATGCGAGGAGTTCTTCCCCCAACCATGAAGCAGCGGTGTAGAACAACATGTGATGAACTGACCACAACCCCCATTCCCTCTTCCCCCCCTGTGCCACTCGGGAGGGGAAGGTAGTAGAGATCGTGTTAAGCTTGGGAAGAGGGAGGGGTGGAGGGAGGTTATCTTGTTCTCTGTCTCATTATCCTGCTGTTTGTAGTAATAAATGAATAGTTTTCCCCAAGTCGAGTCTGTTTTGCCCGTGACGGTAACTTTAAGGATTTCTCCCTATCCTTATCTCAAACCTTGAGCCATTTTTTCTTATATTTTCTCTCCCTGTTCTCTCAGAGTGTGGGGGGAGTGAGAGAGAGACTGCGTAGTCTGGTCCGATCGGGCCTGAACTACGACAGACATTTACAGATAAAGCAAAGGAAATAATCACCTCTCAGTTGTGGCTATTAAGTACAAAAAATAGGCCACCTGGACTGTACGGACAAGTGCATTTAAAGAATGAACAAACTTTATATATAAGCAGGAAGCTGAAATAAATGGAAGGACATCCATGATTTGCTCAGAGATGGATGCAGCCTGCATGGCCTGAAAACAGAAGTGAAGGTGTTGTTGGTGTCTAGCAGATGTTTCTTGGCATCATCTTCCACAGTTTTCCTACTCCTTTTCTATTCTTAAGGGAGAAATCAGACATGTTATGTTACTCTGCATGCTCTGTGAGAAGGGACAGTACCCTGGGAGATCTCTCCCTGGTGCAGAAAACAGTCCTTCATTAATTAAAGCAGAGAAACATCTTCCCAAGAGGAAAACAAAGGAGGAAATTAGCATATGGGCACTGACGGCACTAAAGCAAAATGAAGTAGGTTCACAAAAGCCTGAGGAAGAATGCCAAGTATTTCTCTAGAAGCCCTGGTTTGTGCAGATACCAAGGTTCCACGCCTTTCAGTGAACGTCCCAAGCTATCATTTTCAGATGTACCAGAAGAAATCCAATATACACAAACCAGAAGAGCAGGATTTGAAAGGATCTCAGATGTGGACTCAGAATCTCTGTTGTTTATTCAGTGACATTTTAAGAGTTCATGCTGCACTGTTACAGTGCCAAGCGACTGTATCCAAGAAAGATGTCAGGGTGGTCTTTAACAAATAGTAGGTATTTATTCTGGCCTATACTTCCAATTTGAGTAATAAGTTATTTCTTCATGTGAGGGTCATATTTCCACCTTTGATTTTCACTTTGTTTTTCCTCACATATTGCATTTTACATTTATTTCTTTGAGGCACTCTGATTTTGAGTTTGAATTTAAATATTTTTTTCTTTATGTGCCCAAAAGAGACATTTTAACCTAGTCAGGCAGGAGAGGTCAGGATTGGCAAGTGCTCATAGACTTAAAACCTCTGTCCAGTTAGGTCTTTATGTAGTATGGCACGACAGTGAATATCAGAATTGCTGACTTTACAGTTTCTATGCCTCACTTTTCTCATCTCTAAACAAGGGTTGGTGATAGAGGTAAAATTATTAATGCACTTAAATCATGTGTAAATCATGTGTCTAATATGTGTATAATCTCTCAACCTGAAGAATTCTTGAATTTGAAGATCTACCATAGATTCATTTCTAGGAGACGAAGAAGTCTCTCCTCAATTCTGCATGGTTACATACAAAATCAAAATATTCCTGCTGGCAAGCTGCTGATGAAAAGCATAGTGCTGGGATGTAGATGAGACACTGCTCTGCAGTAGGAAGTAGAAATGAGCATTTGCATGCCAGCACAGACCAGGGATGGCAATAGAAGGGACTGAACCTCTGAAGGCAAGCAAGCTGCCTATGGGCAGAACAAGACTCTCAGAGAGCCGAAGAGAGAAGGAAAGGAGAGATGGGTAATTAAGAACCAAGTAAGAAAGATTAGAGAGCTGAGAGTCTCATGATCACCAGAAGGCATTCAGTGGCCAAGAGGGCCATCATCCCAGCTTCTTGCCTATCATAGAATCATAGAATCATTTAGGTTGGAAAAGACCTTTAAGATCATTGGGGTCAGGGACAGCAGGGTAATCCTGTCTAAGAAAGGTCAGGACTTCAGTAGACTAGGGCTTCTCCTGAGCATGTGTGATAGGTTGGTGCTCAGCTCCAGGAAAGGATGGAGAAGAGGATATGGAAGTAGTGTTAAATGTAGCTGGACTAGAAAGACAGAAGAGTAAAACATAAATAGCAGGAAAGAAGGGATAATGACAAATAACTATCTAATTGAGTAACCTATATAGTCACAAGAGGGTAAACCAGAAATATGTTAATATTAAGGTGGGAACAGATCTTGACTTTCTTTCTGTAAACTGCTCCAGCTCATCAGCTATGTAGTAAAAATAACCTCTAATAAGAAAACAATTCATAATTATTATCCAACTCCAACATTCAGACCATTTCTAAATCCTTATCACAGGCCATGTTGACAAACTGTACCAATAACTGCCTTTATCTGCACTGTAGCCAGGCTACAAAATGAAGCAGAAACAAAACATTACTTAAGGTCATGGAATCCATGTTACATTTATAATTGGACACAGAAATCCCAAATACAGTAAAATCGATATGAGCTGTTAACTCTAATATTCAGTCCCATTCTGCCCAAACCTAATTGAACTGAAGTCTGTTGACAGGGAATTATATTTTTAGGGTTTGCTTGATGAACAGATACTTCTGTCTTTTAGATAAGTAAATGATGTCCAAAGTAATTTAAGTACCAACTTGGGATATATGTCCTGGTCCTTCAGCTCCTACATTTTAAAGAGATTTCTAGTTCAAACCTACCAATGAATTAATTTCTTCTAGGATGTTTTTGTGAGCTGACTGGAACTCATTCCTCAAACTACTATCTTGCCCATGGTAATGGAACTGCTAAAAAAGAGTTCTCAAATTTTCACTTGCCCTTGGCAGACTTCAAGATGTAAAGAAAATATGACTGGCAGACCACTTCTTTTAGGCATATCATGTATGACAGAAACAAAAAAAAATGAGGTATGATGGGGGGAATACTTTTGGGAAGAATGAAATCTGGGGCTAGACAACAAATGAATCATTTCCTTTAAATGTAGGAAGTGCCTATTACAATAATTTTTTTTCATTTGTATTAGCTAAAAGTCCAGCAGTTCAAAGTCCAGTGGAGAATGACGAATCGCCTGAAATATTCTGTGGCCATGGATGTGTTTTCCTCAAGACTTTATTTCATTTCTAGAATTAATCAGAAAGATTTAGGATTTGTATATATATATTCCTCATGCTGACCACTGATTTAGACGGGAACTACAGCAGACAGTTGTCAGTGTGACAAAGTCTTCACTGGTTTTATTAGTTTCACTGTTTTTGTGGTCTTTATATACAGGAAAAGACCGAAACTAAATTGAAGTATGCCAATGAGAAAGCACTTTTAGTAGTATAATTAAGTGTACCTTAAGGGTATTTGTATAATTTATGTTGTCAAAAAGCTATCTCTATTAAAATGTTCTTGTCATACAATCATGCAATAATTAAGGTTGGAAGGGACCTCTGGACTTCACCTAGGCCAGCTTCCTGGACTAGCAGTGTGGAGCTACCTACAGTGCTAAATCAGAAGCCGGCACTTCTCCAGCTATCTCTTCCAGCACTTCACCAACCATTGTGAACATTGTGTTTTCATATATACAACCAGAATTTCTGCTTCTGTACCCGGAGACCGTTGCCTCCGAGGAGATTTTGACTACCTCCTCTCTCACCTTCCCCTATGTCAGGAAGTGGAAGACATCAATTAAATTTACCTCTCAGCCTCCTCTTCTCCAGACTGAACGAGCCTGGAGCTCCCTCAGCCTCTGCTTTTATATTGGATGCTCCAATCCTCTAAGCAGCTTCCTAGCCCTCAGCTGAGCTCCCACCTGTCTGCACATCTCTCTCTTGACCCAGGGGACCCAGAGCTTGGCAGGGTATTGTAGAGGCAGCATCGCAAACACCAAGTCATTGTCCATTATCACGTCCCTTGACTTACAGCCCAGCGTGCCATTAGTCTTTCTCTTGTAATCACATTTTAAGACCAGTGTTTATGCATATAGAAATCTCTTGGAATACTAAAGAATTAAACTAACAAATTATTGAAAAGATCTCAGAGCTATAATTTTTCTTCAATAATCTAATTTGGGAATTTCTCTAGGATATGTGATTTTAAAGATCTGTATTCGTATCTCAGAGTACCTGAATCCCTACCATAGACTAATGCTTAAATATAAGAGGTAAGTATTATGAAAGAAATCAGGATTAGCTTATCATGTTCCTACAGAAATCATCAAACATTTTTTGTTTACTTTTGCCTAATTTTGCTTTGTTTGAAATCAGAGAACTTTTGAAAATACTGAATAAGAGGCATTTTTTTTCTGATGGTTTTGCTTCAAATTGAATATAATTCATGTGATATTTTAAATCTTTTTTTTCAAGAGCAATCTCCATAGAAAAAATGCTCAAGGAAATTGGTCTGTTTTTCCCAACAGTCACTAGGTCTGAAACCCTCTCAGAGTGAGGTTATGAGTTCCTCCCCTTCCAGGAATATTTCAGCAGCGGGAATGCAGCTGAACCGCTTCGCTTAATTAGTCAGTTTATCTGAATTAAGGATGAACTAACACTCCTAGGACAAGTAGTATAAAAGAGGGTTGGCAGTGCTGAAGAGGAACAACTGAAGGTTTGTTGGAAGAAGGGGTAAGAGAAGAAATTTCAGCCTGAATTAAGAATATAGTAAGTAAGTAGAAGGTTATATCTAATAAAATAGGTGCTTTTTTTTTCCCCCATATATTTATGTTGTTCCTTACAAGCTGGGATGTTGAATTGGGGCATACTGAACTAGTGTGTTAGGAGAAAAGTGTGTATGTGCAGGGGCAGATGGGTGGTTAGTTTGTGCTCTTTTCAACTGAAGGCTGGCGTAGCTTGTGATCTGTTTAAAGCTTGTGTGACTAGGCTGATACTGTCTCCTTATGTCTCCCTATATACTTTTTGTCTTGTTTTTCGGGTAAGGGTTGAATTCATGGTGTGTGCATATTTTTTAAAACATATCTACTACAATTGTCTTTGATGACATCAGAGTCTACGTCTTCCATTTGTATTTCCACCTTCATATGTGTTAATCTGTTCAAATTACTCAGGATATGGCTTCCAGGTCAAAAAAGAAAAATCACTAAGCAATGGTAAAGTTTTTTTTTTCTAATTTTATTTGTAACAGACCTTAAAACTATGAAAAGTTTCTGTTCCTTAACCTGCCTACAGCATTTGCACAACTTCCAGGACGGGTCTTTTCCTTTGGATAACTTTCTAGTTGCTGCTACTGTGGAATAACTGACACTGTGGTTGTTTGCATTAGCAGTAAGAACCCCAGAAGTCCTATCCGTTGAGACAGATAATTAACCACAATTTATTCTCCAATAAAACTTAGCATTTACCATGAAATCCCAGGGGTATATTTTTATTCCACAAAATCTTAGTTCATCACATTATGCATAATGGGGCATATTTATTAGCATAATCTAGTCTAGTAATGCTATCTCTCACAATAGCTTGTATTTAGTAGGATCAGAGAGGGGTGTTAGAACAGGAAGTTCTCATCAAGACTAAACTGTTTTACGTGCAATCTTCCTAAGAAGAATAAAGGAACAACCAATGCAAATAGTAATAGAAAGAAGCAGAAATATCTGTTACATAAATGTTGCATTATGAAATATTAAAGACAGCTTGTGCTTTTTACAAATTCAAGTAAGCATTTGTACATAGTTAATGTAGTTCTTAAGAAGGAAACCAAGCTAACCAAGAAGGTCTTCAGTTGTTCAAAACATAAATATTATACACTGAAACCAAGCTTGGTTGTTTACTTACCTTCTAGGGTTTCTCTTTCTCTGTAAGAATGAAGAATGACTTTCATATACACAAGTTTTGGATTTCCTTTCTGGTACTGCTCACATAATGTCTTATGTAAATTAAACCACATAGTTCTGTAAATTGTACTCCTTAGTCTGTGTTCCAAGATTAAGTATGGCTTATTCTAATTCAGCATAAGGTTATAAACATATAGAAAAAGATTACCTGTGGAAAATAAGGGTGTATGGTGGGACTGCATATACACTTGAGAGAGTATTGAAGTCCATGAAACTTCTTCCATTATTTCAACAGGTTTCTTCCATTATTTCATCAAAGCTCTAGTCTGTGCATTAAGTTCTCATGTAGCTCCACAGAGAAGCCGTTCTGGTACAGGAGACATCACGAACATCAGCATGTTGTCTCCTGAGATCAGAGATTAATCATTGGGTTGAATACTTGTATATTGTTTTCGGCCTGTGTCCTTCCAGGACGCATCTAAGCTTGGCTTAACTTGATCAATGAGGAGTTAACAGCCTTTGATACTTACTTTGCTAGCTCAACATTTTCAGCCTCTTGTCTTGTTAATATATCTGAGCTCATAGGAGTTGCTGTGGGCTGATGTGCCTAACACTGCCTCTTGTGTCTAAGCCAGTTTGGAGCCTCTCCACTCTAATCTCCCGTAAATCCGGCTCCAGGCTGGAATGATGATCGGTTAGTGACTGCAGATTAACAGGGTTTATTTGGCATATTAGGTTTAGTTCAACACAGGATTTAGATGGAATTGGAACATTCAAAACTGACCTTATAAAAGCCCAGCCAACTTTGATTTTAAATTCAATTGTGTGAAGCTGATAGCCCTAAGCACAGTAGGTAACTCTCTCTAGGCATCTGCTGCTTCTGCAGTAGCCCTAGTGCTCAATTAGGGCTAAAGTGAGAGAAATTATCTCAACCAGGACTCTCCTCTGAGCATGCTGAGAAGCTCTCTGAGCAGATGTACTTTATTGCATGCCCTAAAGCAGCAGCTAGGACCAGATCTGACAAAAAGAGGCAGCCATGGACATGTAGCTAGAGGAGCAGCTCCAACGCCCTCTTCACTCCAGTAACTTTCAAAGGCTTGCTCACCTCAAGTCACAAGCTGACGGCTGGAGGGATTAGGAGTGTCACTCTGCAAAAGATCACACCAACAACAGTTTTTCTTGTGCCTGTTTGGTAAGAATGTCTCCTAGGCTGTGAACCTGGCTCTGTACTGGAGTGCCATACCTACTTACGACACAGCCTCAAGCTTCCCCTTGGCTAAGCTTTTTTTCCCTAGTGAACCTCATCTTCATTGCTGCACACTGGGTACCACTTTCTCAGGATAGGTTGGAGCAGCGCCTTTCCAAGTCTTCTGCAGTCTGAGCCTGATCCATGTAGGAACTAGTGGAATGGGACCAAATTTCCTTATGCTGAGGAAGAGACTGAAGCCAAGTTTCCCACTTCCTAAGCTGTTAGGGGTGATGGTAGTGGCATTGCTGGAATTGTAAGTGTCTTGGGTTTTTAGGGGGAAAACAAACAGACAGTGAGTGTGAGTCTGTTCCCCCAAAGAACAGCTACTGCCATTGTCCTCAGAGCAGGTTTTTGAGCTGTAAATCTCCAAAACAGTAAGAACGACACGATTATAAGAGACAAACTCGGCAGCACACTGACTCACTGTCCATGGTTTGTGCTTTTCTTTAAAGCATTTGCATAGTCCTGAGACACAAACTACTCATAAAATTCTTCATGGCTCAGCTATAGTCTTGAAAACTAGCATAACTCTTCTGTACTTCCTGAAAAACCTCGTCAAATTTTTAGAATAATCCTGTACTGTGACGGTCAGGAGGTTCCAGCAAGATAAGAGTCAAGTGTATTGCATGACTAATCAGGACTTGTCCTTTCTTCCTTTGCTTGTTGTTCTCATTTTATTTTCTTAATCCAAAGTGCTGTTAAATAATTTCTTGGTAGGGAGTTATCTACTGGATAGTGAAACAGAATGCTGATCCTGGGACTTGTAGTCACTATAGTGTAAATATTTAATACCAGTGATAATGGCTTTTTGGGAAAAAGGGTGTATCATCCCTGAGTGTTACTGGCACTGCTATTACAGTATCCTGGATCCAAGCCAGACGATCTGGCAGTTGTTAGAGGAAGCACACTTAGACCCTTAAGTGAGACACTAACGTAAATACAACAGTGTTCCCTCTCAGTGCCTCTTCAAGCAACGTGTGGTCATTTTGGCTGGATAGTGCTGAGTCTGTGGAAGCTGCTAATCTCAGTGAGAGTTGTGAGCCCAAGGCTGGGTTCCAGTAAAGTTCAGACAGGGAAAGATCCTGATTTGAAAAGAATTCTGAAAAGACCAACTAGATTCTGGAGTCAACTTAAAATTTAATTAATTTATTAGCATCCATGTGACTGACGCTATAAAACACAGGATTTCTTAGGTGTTGCTATTCTTTAAATACTCTGCTTGTGGGTCCCTCAGAACTCTCTGTAAGGTAAGATCAAACAAAAAATAGCAAGTACAGAACTGGATATTTCAATGAATACTAATTCCATATTAGTGTTTTAATCTATACTATAGGAAACCGTTCCTTTTTTTTCTTACCACAAAGACCTTCTAAGATAGGTGCTATTGTCTTTCTAAAGCTTTTGTTGCAGTAAAACAGATTGACTGACAGGAAAACTAATGAAACAAAGCAGATAAATGCACACTTTGTCTAAAGACTTGCTATGCTGATCTTTGTTCTTTTATCTTTATTCTAGTACGCTTAATGGCTTAATATTAAGCCAACAGATTAGTTTAGTTGCTTTGCCTGCTAGCTGACTTTGTTCCTTAGGTACCATTCAGTTTTTTCCTTTTGCTGAGAAACTTAAGGCTGAGTACTTTTCACCCCAATGCTGGGAGCAAATGTGCTGGGCATAGGAAGAGTTTTCTTGGTGAATAGAAAGGTATGTTTTATGATGTATTTGGTTACTGTACTCAAGAGGGACAGAGTGAGACCTTAGCAGTTTCTAGCTGATAGGGATGGCAGGCACGCCTCCCCCACTGCCATCAGCCATGCACTGACTGAATCCGACTCACAAACAGAGGGGTTGGTTGTCATTCCTAATGCTGTCCTGAGTCCTTTGTGCTGACTGGGAGGGAAGGAAGAGGCTCTTCATATTCTCATCGTTTCTCTTGAGTGTGTCGGCACAGCAAAGGATGCCCAGCAATCACTCATCTGTTCACTGATTCACAAAAGGTTTGTTTTTTAAGGGAAATCTTCTGATTCTGCGAGAAGTCTGTCCATGTAATGCTAAAGCTTTTCTCTTCTGAAGACCCTGCTCTTTAACCACGGCGTTCCTCAGACGCAACAAATTCTCTAATACTTCCTTTAATTGATGTAAGTATAGATTAATCATATACTAACTTGGCAAGTGGCTTTATTGCAAATTGCTTCTGTCTTCAAGTACAGTAAAATGCTCATTATAAAATTAAAAAAAAAATCGTGGGGAGTTTCAGCTCCTTGGTACAAATTCTGAGTTGTAAATGTGGGGTCTGGCATAAGTATTCTGAGCAATACATAAGGAAATAATCTTACAGTAGTAAGATCTAAAGAAAAAAGGGCGTAGGTATGGTGGTTTCTTAGAATGTGTAGTAATGTATGTGGAAACCTGCAACAGATAGATGGGGACTCTTGTATCCTTGCTTATTGGTATTTAAGAGGGCTGATCAAATATTTGTGTAAGTTAATGGGAACTTCTCCACTTGCTCTTATGGAATCTAGTTTAGATCTAAATACATTTTCAAAACTGTGAAGGGTATGTTCTTAACTGAAAGGCAGGAAAGTGGGGTTGTGAAATCTTTGCACCATATCCTTCTTAACAAAATAAATTAAGACATTCCTTATTCAGTCAATGGGCCCTAATTCTGTTTCACCTGTTACTTATAGTGAGGCTGGAATTAATGGAGGAAAGATTTAAGCTGTTCTCCTGAAAAACACTGAAAAGTACTGAAGGCTTAAGTTGAGGTTCTGATCTTGTATCTCTTTTTATCATTATATTTCTGAGCTCTAAGATAGAAGAAAGCAAATAACAGAAAGCACCCTTTGCTTAGGCACGAAGTGTGAAAGGCAAGCAAAGATCACAGACTGCCTGAAGTCTGCCAAGCAGATCAGAAAAGCAAACCCATCACTTTTCAATAACCTTTGGTTTGATTTGGAGTGAATTTTCACTTCAAGATTTTTTAAGAGGAACAATATGCCAAGGCCTACAAAAAATCTTCCTCCTGCAAGTGCTTTTTGGGGCATCTGTCCTCAGAGGCAGGAGGTAAAACCCGAGGTGAAGTCTCTAGGCTTGCTTACCGGCTTACTTTGAAATTTGTTTCTGTGCATTTTTTTTTTTTTTTCAAAAATGGTCTTATTGGTCGCCCCCAGTGTTTTGGAGTGTTTCCCAATAGCCTCAGATACCTGCAATGATTGGCCTAACTTGTTCAGTGTCACTGGCAGGGAACAGGAGAGCCAACTGATGCTAGTTTCTGCATGCAGCCCTGCTTGCTCCTTGAGCAACAAGACCTGACACCTCCCAGGCTCCTAGTCCGAACAGCATTAGCTCTCTCTCGATAAATCTGTGTTTTAGTCTTGCCATCCTCATATGCCCCATTCATCCCTTCCTTTCCTCCTCACACTGAAGAAGAGTTTTGGTCCTCAGCCTGAGGATGAGATTTTCTCCGTGTCACTCAGCCATAGTGGTGAGGGCAGAAGAGGAGAAGGTGGCTGTATGGAGAAAACCAAAGAACAGAAAAATGTGGTAATCTGTGTATTTTGGTTTTGGGGTTTTTTTCCCCCTCAAAGCAAAACCTTCCAAAGAGCCCTGTGCTGAAGCATGGAGTGGTCTCATCCAATGCCAGACTCTGACCACCTGGTTATCTCTTTGTACCTCAGGACTGTATGTTTCCAGGTGAATCTGATGTTACAGTAACAAAGCATCAAATTATAGGTTCTAAAAATGTCCAGCAAATCACTGAAGAGTAATCTTCAGTCCTCCATAGCAAAAACAGTGGCAGGTAAGAAATAGAAATTAACTTCTTATTTCTGGTGCTAAGCTATAACCCAAACTGCTTGAAAAGAGCTTATCTCTACTTCTCTCTTTTAAAACAAACAAAACTGGTCCATGAATGAGAAAGAAGAAAATGGGCAAGTAATGGAGCAAAGGGTTTTCTTTCTTTTCTCCACTGCACTGAAACAGAAGAATCCTACCGAGGGACACAATGCTCTCATGGCTTTATCTTAGCAGCCAGAAGTTGTTCCTCATTCCTAACCTTGGTGTTATAGTGGAGGGGGCAATGAAGCTTTTGACTCATCCTAGACTTTTACTAGGAAGAAATTTTATGAACAAACGTCACAGACAATGGGTAGCAGGAAAAATTGTAGAGATTTGTTTAACTAGGGAGTTGTCAAATCAGCTTACTGTAATTGCAGAAGGATTTAGTGTTGCGCCACAGAGTTTGGAGAGAAAAAAAAGTTTATTACTGTTCCATTACTTTATTACTGCTTCTTAGTTTACAAATTGTCATGGTGGTTTTGTGGTCATACAACAACTATAAATTTTTAATTTAAGTTTAAAAGGAAGAACAAATAGGTAATATTGGAAGATACTTGGATTTCTATCTGAAAAGGAACTTCAGGTTCTATAATAGGAAGTTATTCCAGTACAAATTTTTTTGATTGCAAGCTGTTTTTCAAAATGTATTAAAAAATAACTTAGTGGAGCTCTTGAGCAAGTGAAGCAGATAGAGCATGTATTGCCAGAACACTTTGAAGAGAGTGATATCAACTCTTACACTCCGACAGAGGGTTTGGAGTCATCCTACACTGCTACAGAAACTGAGTGGATCCATTTAATGCAAAAACACCTAACAGTAACCTTGAGAAGGAGCAACTGCAGTTTAAAAAAATGTTTTGTCTGCCAAGCTGTCAGTATTTCAAGGCAATCTCTGAAAACATGAAAGAACACGTTGTAGGGAAGAGGGCAGCTTAAAAGAAAGTCACAGCCACATTCCTCCCTCCTTGGGTTTTGGAAAAAAGTTAAGCAGCATGTGATCAAAAGTTGTGAGGTCTTGTTCTCAATCTCCGTAGTTATTTGAAGCTGTCACATTATGCTTTTCACTACTCATATCTGCAAGCTTCCTTGCTTAGATCGCCAAGCATTTCCTTGGCAATCTGGATAGAACAACAATTCTATCAGTAGTTAAGATCGCTTCAGCTTACAGGTGATGGTGCCTTAGAACAGGTTTGGATGGTCACTGTCCAAATGTGGTCAGAGTCTTTCCCGTATTCTATTTCACATACAGCTCACCACAACAGAAAAACAAAGATCTGAGGAATAACACACTATATAAGCTGCTGTCTCAAAAATCTGTGGTCAGTCACAGACTTGCATAACACAAACAAGTCTTGATTTGGCCAGAGAAGGCTGTGGTTTCTGTGGAACTATGTGTACAGGCATGAGTCACAGCAAAGATGTGCATGTAAATGTGCTGCAATCTAACCTTCAATTTGAGAGATTACCTGGTCTTTGATTTATCCTGTCCCGCAAAGGATACGAGGCTTTAATCAACCAATGTAGGTCAGGACAGAGGTCACTTAATGAGGTCTGGATGCCATAGGCTCTGGTGTGGTAAACAGCCTTTGGCATTGGTATCTGCTCTTGTGGACTTTGGGGTGAAGTGTGAGCATAAGATAATATGCCAGAAAGAGATAAGGAAGAGCACATTATGTATTCATTCCAACTAGAATTAGGTCTAAATTACTTACACACAGAGAAAGGAGTTGAAGAGTTAAAGCTAGGATTTCAAGCAAAATTGAGGCCAGGATAATTGCAGACAGCAGGATGCTGCGGCAGTGCTTTGCACCTAGAGGGACACAAATATCAATCAAAGCGATTAAGTGACAAACCAAGCCACGAGGATGTGAGGGCCATGGAGCAGAACTCAGCCTTGGATAACATCATGTTCTTGTCTTGCAGAAATATAAGAAAAGATGGGAACAGCAGCTTATGAAGCTTCAGGAATTAATTTTGTGCCTTGATCGAATGCTGTGGGGGGTAGAATAAGAAACTGCAGTAACAAAAAACAGCTGCAGGAGACTGAGTGGAGGACATCACCAAAATTGTCCAAATTTCTGTTTTGAGAGAAATGCAAAATCTCTCACATCTGCAGAATGTAGTGTTTATTGAGGATTGTTGAGAGTGTCTCAAACTAGAGTTAACACCACGCTGAATTATTTCAATGAGTGACATATATGCAGGGTATTCCATGAAAACAGCATATCTGTCTATATTGTCTGGCTTATGTGCCCACCTAATGCAATTTTGACGGCAGGTACTGTAGTGAGAGAGGTTATGTCCATATCGTATGTCATCATTTTTCTTCCTTTGAGACAGTAAGAATTAATACCAGAGTAACAGTGTCTACACTAAAACTTTGTCTAGCTTATTCTGGCACATTAGATAGATAGCTATTCTTCCAGGCTGGCTAGAAGCTGCATGCCTCTTTTGCAACAGCAATTACACAAGTTAGTTTTTTGCTGTTCCTGCTTCCCTGGGTTATGCTTTTGCAGCCTCATGAAACAATCGGGCAAGTTTCCAGCTGTTATTAACTGCTTGAGAATTGATCTGTTCTCTGTTAGAGAAGAATGAGGAATAGCAGAGTCTGTACTAACCCGTGAACATCATCACGAGTTTCAGTTTAGACAAATTCATGCTGTTTACCCCTTCTGTGGTGGCTCTTCTCTCTACCTCTCTTAAGATCTTGAGTATGAAGTTGGAAAAACTAAGTGCAGAGGCATTATTATCATGTTTGCTTGTAGATTATCAGCTTGTTCTAGTGCAGCTGATAAAACAGTATTTGATTCTATTTAAATGTCATACCATTTGTTGATAATTGGCTATTAAACTCCAGGGTGGATATTTGCTCTCAGTGTTTCTTCAAAACATCATGTTACACTTTTTATACTGTTTAATCTGCAGCTTAAATGCCATGCAGAAGATTCTTTCAGGAACAGGATTCATAGGTTTTCTTAATCTCACCAGTTGATACACGATGTGTTAGGGAAGATAAGTGAGCAGTTTTAGACTTAACCATCTATTGAGCAGACCTCTTATTGTTGTACATCAGACTTCTGAATTTTATGTTCAGAATTTGTCAGCAGGGTGGGAAGGAGGAGAAGAGAAAATGTGCATAAGACCAGAAAGTATTTTACTATATATATATATATATACACACTGCCTAAAGCTCTCTGAATTTCCTACAAGACATGTCTGTTTCTGCTGCTATAGTTACCTGCCTTGCTGAGCCAGACCTACTTTTGCTAATTGAGAATCCATTCTATTTCATAAAATAAATAAAAGGAAAACAGTTAATGAGTTTGCCAATATGTCTATTCTCCCTGTGCCTCTCCATAGGGAGAGTAAGGGGACTGCAGCAGTTTGTGGGGCTCAGGAGCACACCCTACACATCTGATGAGCACAAACCTTTGTTTTACAATATCAGTGAACAAAAACCATTCTGACAGCCTAATGTGCATGCAGTCTTCTTGGAGAGGGGTTGGGCTGGGGAGGAAAAGGGAGTAGGCATGACAGATACTTGTGATATTTAACACTGATGGGTTGTATTCCTCAGCCAAAAAAAAAAACTAAGCAAGTACAAGAATCCATAAACTTTTACATAATTACAACATTACCTGTTCCAGGTCTTTAGGAATAAATAGCCAGGAGCTATCAGACCCCTCTCTCACAGAGACACTAAAGATCTGCTGTATCACAACTGAAGTAGAAACAGCATAAGCAATTATCAAATAAGATGGGAGTCAAGGGGAGAGAACTTTAAACCAATTCTGAAATGGAACTAAACAACTGAAAAAGGAACTTTATTGCAGGAAGCCTGAGAGGATGGAGGAAAGGTGAGAAAAAAAATAGATTAATTAAATATTGCACCAAAGGCAAACAAATAACTCAGAATAATCTGGTAGTAGTCCAGTCTCCCTCAGGATGTGATTGACTCCTCTGGTCTTCCCTTCCCACTCTCAGCCTCTTGCTCTAAAACAGAGTATTCAAATTGTAGGACTATACTAGCAACAGACACCTTCTGTAGGCTGCAGTGCTCCAGTTTGTTGGTAACTCCCCTTTGCTGGCTTCCCCAGCAAGCAGTGATGGCTCTGGTGCCCTGCTTCTCTCTGACCTGGAGGGTCTGGCTCCAGCTTGGTTTGCTCAGGGCACAGGCAAATCTCTTGCACCAGTTACTGGCAGTACTGCACCACTCCACTCAGGAGAAGTGAAGAATCTCTACTAAAACAGACATTTCCTACACAGAGTAATTTCTCTTTAAAATAAACCTTCCAAACTACTATTGGTAGGAGAGAAACCTAAGGCTGAGGCTGCCTGTTACAGCTTTAGATGAGAGGAGATTCCTTGGGCACACTGGGAAGATCATGGTGCAAGCACAGTGGTGTTTGTGTTTGAATTGCGCTAAACCAAGATGTGTTCTGGCTTGTGAGGCAGAGAAGTCTTGGAGTGAGTGAACTGGATGTCTTGCAAAGTTTAGGAAAATGAGAACTGTTTTAATGACTAATTTAGATACAGCCTGTAAGGCATAACTGCTTAATGTGGCACAACAGGAGTGTGCCCAGGGAACCAAACAATTGATGCACAAATGTGCACATACACTAGCACAACTTAGCTTAGGAAGGGTATGGCCAGTAAGTCTCACAACACAAGAATTAGGGAGCTTTCAGGGAAGCCATCAGAAAAGAAGCTAAAATTGACAATCGCATGTATTGATCCTGTGGAACTCATTGCCGTGGGATACTGGAACAAAAAATATAAATAAATTGGAGAAGTGAAACAGAACCATGGAAAGTGGATCCCAATACATACTGCAAGTTAGGAAGTTACTAAGATTCCAATAACCAGAAGCTGGACAGGTGAACTGGGGAAGGCTTTTCCTACACTTGCTTTGTTTCTCATTGCGTCCTTGAATACCCACTACTAGCCATTTTAAGACGTGACTACAGGGCTGGACCAAATAGAGCACTGGCTAATTTTATTAAAGTGAGACTGTTTGTGTAGCTATCTGTACCCTGCAAAGGTGCTGCAAGGAAAGGACAACTTGAGGGAAAAGAGCACATCTCCTTCCTGAGCTAAGAAGTCCTTAGCATACTTAGTCTCACACAGTAGCACTCATCATTTCTGTCCTTCTCTGCACCTTTTTTTAGCTCCTCAATACTTCTGTGAGAGGAAAGGTCTATAACAGAATGCATTGCTGGCTGCAGTCAGGAACTTTTTATAATGAAACTTCTTAAGAATTTTTTTACAATGAGAGTGGTGAAGCACTGGCACAGGTTGCCCAGAGAGGTGGTGGATGTCCCATCCCTGGAAACATTCAAGGCCAGGTTGGATGGGGCTCTGAGCAACCTGATCTGGTTGGAGATGTCCCTGCTCCTTGCAGGGGAGTTGGACTAGATGACCTTTGAAGGTCCCTTCCAACCCTAACTATTCTATGATTCTAAACATAAGGATTCTTTTCTTAAGATTTAGTTTAATGCTTTGCTTCTTTTGTCTTCCTAGGACTATCCACAATGATTTCAAGATCTTCCCAAATTAAAATGGCTACATGTGAGTCCATTGCTGTATATATAGTAAGGGTTATTTCTACAGTCATTAATATGCATGTATGAACAATGAATTTTATCTGTCACTTAAAATACAAAGTGACTTTCTACAGCTCTCTGCAATCAGCTTTAGATTTGACTGTCCCCAGTTCACTGTTACACAAACATTCTCCTCATATCTGCCCTCCTTTTCAAAATAACTTTATAGGTTGAGCAATACAATCCCCAGATAATGGTGGTATTGTGCATTACTCTAACATTTTATGCAGAAGTAGCTAAATTCAGCAGTATGATCAATATCCAGTTTAGCATTTGCATAATTTTCTCGTGTGCTTAGATAGCATGTCCTTGCATCCTGTACTGGTCTGGAATAGAGAATTACTTTTCACAGACAGGGCCACACAAAGTACTTAAAACCTTGTTTTTCTTTACAACCATAAATGGGAGGTAAAGGGATCTATACCCAAAACTCTGCTATGCAATTACCAATTATTTCAATATTTACTCGGGGAGTAAGCTCACAACTTTGTACATTCTTCTCAATGGCTTAGTGTGTACTACCTATAGATTCCTGTTTCAGTTTTCAGGTTAATGTTTTATTAATTAACAACATAGGTCTTAACGTGAAAGTAATGCCCCTTGAACCAACAGCAAAGTGGAATGCAGTAATTGTGTTGTTCCAGAATTTTTTGAAATACATGGCATGAGTCATACACTTGGATATAATTCAGTCACTATCACACCCTGTTGGTATAATTGGCAATAAAATTTGAGTCTCATGAAATGTCCTAGGTTCTTCTGATAATCTAGTGACTATCTTACTGTTAATAACTTGCCTTATATCATATGAGTTCAAGATCCACGGGGCAGCAAGGAAAATACACGGCAAGCTCTCTGCCCTAGACTTCAGGAAGGCGGACTTCGGCCTCTTCAGGGACCTGATGGGCCAAGCGTCATGGGAGGCAGCCCTGGAGGGAAGAGGGGCCCAGGAAAGTTGGTCTATATTCAAGAAGCACCTCCTCCAAGCTCAGCAGAGGTGCATCCCGATGAAAAACAAGTCGGGCAAAAAGGCCAGGAGGCCGGTGTGGATGAGCAAGAAGCTCCTGGACCAACTGAAAGTGAAAAAGGAAGCCTATAGAGGGTGGAAGTGGGGACAGGTAGCCTGGGAGGACTACAAAGAGGCTGCACGAGTGGCCAGGGATAAGGTAAGGAAGGCCAAAGCCCTGGCAGAACTGAATCTGGCCAGGGATATAAAATGTAACAGGAAGAGCTTTTATAGGTACGTAGGGGACAAAAGAAAGTCCAGGGTAAATGTAGGCCCCCTCCAGAAGGGAACTGGTGTCCTGGTTACCCAGGACATGGAGAAGGCTGAGGTTCTCAATGACTTTTTTGCCTCAGTCTTCACCGACAAGAGTTCCTGTCCCACCGCCCAAGCTGTAGAAGGTGCAAGCAGGGACTGCGAGAATGAAGAACTGCCCATTGTACTCGAAGAGCAGGTTCGGGATCATCTGAGGAACCTGAAGGTGCACAAGTCCATGGGTCCTGATGAGATCCATCCGCGGGTCCTGAGGGAACTGGCGGATGAAGTTGCCAAGCCACTGGCCATCATATTTGAGAAGTCGTGGCGGTCTGGTGAGGTCCCCGATGACTGGAAGAGGGAGAACATAACCCCAATTTTTAAAAAGGGGAGTAAGGAAGACCCAGGCAACTACAGGCCGGTCAGCCTCACCTCTGTGCCTGGCAAGGTCATGGAGCAGATTCTCCTGGAAACCATGCTAAGGCACATGGAGAGCAAGGAGGTGGTTGGTGACAGCCAACATGGCTTCACCAAGGGCAGATCGTGCCTGACCAATTTGGTGGCCTTCTATGACGGGGTGACGGCATCAGTGGACAAGGGACGAGCAACTGACATCATCTACCTGGACTTGTGCAAAGCTTTTGACACTGTCCCGCACGACATCCTTCTCTCTAAACTAGAGAGACATGGGTTTGATGGACAAACCACTCGGTGGATAAGGAGTTGGCTGGATGGCCGCACTCAGAGAGTGGTGGTCAACGGCTCGATGTCCAGGTGGAGACCGGTCATGAGTGGCGTCCCTCAGGGGTCCGTGCTGGGCCCGGCCCTGTTCAACATCTTTGTTGGCGAAATGGACAGTGGGATAGAGTGCACCCTCAGCAAGTTCGCCGACGACACCAAGTTGTGTGGTGCCGTCGACACGCTGGAAGGGAGGGATGCCATCCAGAGGGACCTTGACAGGCTGGAGAGGTGGGCCCGTGCCAACCTCATGAAGTTCAACCAGGCCAAGTGCAAGGTCCTGCACCTAGGTCATGGCAATCCCAGGCACAAATACAGGCTGGGCGGGGAATGGATTGAGAGCAGCCCTGAGGAGAAGGACTTGGGAGTGCTGGTGGATGAGAAGCTCAACATGAGCAGGCAATGCGCCCTTGCGGCCCAGAAGGCCAACCGCATCCTGGGCTGCATCAAGAGAAGCGTGGCCAGCAGGTCGAGGGAGGTGATTCTCCCCCTCTACTCTGCCCTGGTGAGACCCCACCTGGAGTACTGTGTCCAGTTCTGGAGCCCCCAGCACAAGAAGGACATGGACCAGTTGGAGAAGGTCCAGAGGAGGGCCACGAAGATGATAAAAGGGCTGGAGCACCTCTCCTATGAGGACAGGCTGAGAGAGTTGGGGCTGTTCAGCCTGGAGAAGAGGAGGCTCCGGGGAGACCTGATAGCGGTCTTCCAGTACCTCAAGGGGGCCTACAAGAAAGATGGGGATAGGCTGTTTAGTAGGACCTGTTGCGATAGGACGAGAGGTCATGGTTTTAAAATAGAGGGGGGTAGATTTAGATTAGAAATTAGGAAAAAATTTTTTACGATGCGAGTTATAGAACACTGGAACAGGTTGCCCAGAAAGGTGGTGGAGGCCCCATCTCTGGAAGCGTTCAAGGCCAGGCTGGATGAGGCTCTGAGCAACCTGACCTAGTCAGGGATGTCCCTGCTCCTTGCAGGGGGGTTGGACTAGATGACCTTTGAAGGTCCCTTCCAACCCTAACCATTCTAGGATTCTATGATTCTATATGAGTGTTCTTTCTTTCATATTCTTGCTTACACCATGAAATTACAGTAGCTTGCTCAACTTGCACGAGTGGGCAGGGGTCAGCTCCAACTGAACTTAAAAGCTAGTACTAAAGACTCAACAGACCAAAAGGTTGCTACAAGGGGAAATGCTTGAGCATGAGTGAAGTGGAAAAGGTGGAAAGAAACCTTACACAGTAGCTGTAAGCAGCAACCCAAACACAGGCTATTGGGCTATCATAGGGTGTTATGTAGATTTATAAGTTGGTGCTTTTATGTTACCTGAGAACCTGCACATACATCTGTCTTGAAGCTTGTGCAGTTACAGGATAGGCTATCTTCTTACGGGAAGAGCTCCCTTGCTAAGAGCCATTCATCAAATTCATGATACCTTCCTGTGGCATTTAGGCATCTTCTCTGAAGGCTCAGGGTGTGTTCTTCAGCATCAGTAATTAGTGCCTGCAACAGTGCTGTGGGAAAAACTTCAACAGTCCTTGGGTAGGGCACTCTTCTCCCCAGCCCTTAATTATAAATTTGTGTTCTATCCATTACATTACAATCAACACCACAGGGAGAGCACAAGAAATAAGATTTATGGTGCTATTTTGTAATATGGTGTAGAGGATTTGAACTGGTGAGCAGTTATTCCTGAACAGTCATCCTCAACCTTCAGTCCCACTGCAGAAGACATGCTCAGCTCCTTGTAGAAATGAGCTTTAAATGTAGTAAACCTTGTGTGAAGAGGAGCAATGTAAGCTCACCTGTCTCAAGTTATTCTTTCTCTCCACGGGAAAAGTTTGGATCCAAAATAATGGATTTCTGTCAATGCCCTGTCATACCATAAACAAATATACCTTATTCATTTGGAATCACTGAAATTAATTTAATATCTAATGTCTTCCTGGAATATGCTGTTCTACTTACATAATCATTTCTATAAATTATTAGGCCACCTAAGGTCTAATATTTGGTTAAGAAGCATTACCACCTTGAGCAAAGACTGACAATTAAGTTTATTACAGAAAAACTGTTCTACAATGTGACTGCAACTGAAGGAAAGAGGGAGAATTCCTTTTGCTGTTACGAATGCTAGCCAGCTATGAGAGTTCTGCTTTTGACAAACAGGGACACTACATTAAGCTCTTGTAATGTCATCCACCTCCCTCTCTAGTGTTCAAAAAACCTCTGATTTCTAGAGCAGAAAAAACATGGAACAGAAACACTGTTATGCTCAAGATATTGTTTATGGGCAAAGAGGAAGCACACCTTAGACCTATTAAGAATTTACTGTTGACTGTGCATTGGTTGCTATAACTGGAATTTTAAGAGTCTTGTTAGTAGTCTAGCTCTATTACAGAGGCAGAGGGAATACCAATGCAGTCAGTGCTGTACACATATTCCTCATCTCCTGCTCCTCTCCCTGGCGTTATGCTCACCCATCCCCAGCTCCTCCAGGCCCTATGGTTGATGGTTTCACTCTGGTGGGGGTGAGTTATGACAAGTCATCTGCACCTCCAGCCCTTTGTTCTTTTTTTATTGGTCTGCAGCTCCACGTGGCACCCGAATTTACTATATAACCATGCCTTTTATGTATGTTAGATACTATTTCTTTGCTGACTATTTCATTGTTTGACTGCCACTTACCTGCTGGCAGTGGCCAGGTTCTCTCAAGAGCCCTGATCTGCAGACGACCGCCTGGTGATGAAGCAGGTCTGGGGTTCAGATTAGAACTGTGCTTGGGGCCCTGAGACCAAGAACTGCTGAAAACTGTAATAACTAACAGACTTTGACCCCAATAGCTTTTGAAATGCAAAGCAGGCCCTTCAGCCATCACCCTTTCCAGTATTTCATAACCCCTGGAAATGTAAGGGAGTTTCGTATCTTTACATTCATGTAATTGAAACCTACTGAGTGTGACAAAACATTTTTTGTAACATTTTTAAAGCTACAATAAAAGACATTTAAATGCCCCTGGAAATCACAGCTAAAGCTTAGGAGAGGTGGGAGGATCTATCTCACTAATTTTTTTTCTTTCAATCATCTCCAGTTCCTCAAAGTGGGAGGAAAAACACACTTGTTCCCAACACACAGAATTTTACCATACTTCCATATGAAGCTTTAATTACACAAATTAAAGTAGCGACACTTTAAAGCCAATTCTTATATTACATTCTCTTTCCCTAATTTTAGAGGGGAGTACTTTGGTTATATTTCTTAGCCTTCAAGATTATAAATGGTGATCTGCTGCTTGCCAGGTTTCATGAATCTGTGGAGAGAATAATTTGTTACGCAAATATCTCTGTGTTATTTTTAGTCCCTAGATGAAGAAGGAGCTATCGGACCTAAAATTACAGCTAGACAGGCTAACAGGGTCTGGCAGCTTGAAGGAAAGCTGGGACTGGGGCTATTTAAAATAACTGGGCAGACTGGACAGGGCAAAGTTTGGCAAAGTTTATTTTCCTAGCTTGATTTCCAGGACCAACTTTCACAAGAAAGCAACATGAGTGTATATTTCTACTCTGGGCTTGCTCTGCCTCCTTTTTAGGCACATTCAGCATTGTGAGGAATGTGTGGACTCTGGGCTTGAGCAGCACTTGCTGCTCCCAAGGGGCTGGAGCTGGAGCCCTGCAACTCAAGTTTTGAGGAAGCTAGAGACTGGCTGAAGTGCTGGGCACGCAAAGGCATTTTGTTTCCCTTACCACTCCATGGAGGCCAAGAGTGATGTCTAAGAGTAGAAGGAGTCATTATATTCTCAAAGATGACACTGTGAGTCAGAACATGGCTCTTCACCTGGAGGGGCCTTGCGTTAGAGACAGATGTGTTAGCAGTTTAAGTGATCTTTCAAAAAAATCACTAGTTCTCCTCTGAAGATTTCAAGAAGAGTAGTAAAAAACTCCTAAGTGTAGTAAGACCACTGACTGGAAAAAACTGTTTCTGTAGGAATTGCCTGCCTGTTCTTCATGTCTATAATGAGACTTTAGGAAAAGACATGTAAAAAAATTAATCTGTCAGGGTATATCTGCCTGCTGGAAGCAGGTTTTGCTACTAAACAAAGAGTGGAAGAAGGATGGAGCCCTTAGTACCCTGGTGAGAAGTTTCCTTGCTTACTAAAGACAACAGAAGCTGCTCAAACATATCAGTCCTGGGAATTTTGAAAGTATTCTCCAATGTTCAACTGAAAACCCTTAGATGCTGGTTACTCTGCCTTCTTTGGGATTAAGCTCAAAATTCCCACCCTAGAAGGGCTTTATTTTGGGCCACTCTTCTTTGTAAAAAGAGTTACTTTTGAGTGTGTCTCCTTTCCACCTGGAAAGAACCTGTACCCAGGAGCAGCTCTGGTCTTAACTCAGGGCATGACCTTACAACATAAAAGCTTTTACTTGTCAATATTTAATTCAACATTTACTAAATGGCAGGTGGATGCTAGGCTGACTTCACTGGAAATAACTTGGCAAAGATTTAACTAGCTTTAATCTACATGGAAGGTAATACTGGAAATAACCCCAACATAATGGTGACATTAAACTCATGGCTCATAAGATTTTTCCTAAATGATGACATACCAGACTTGCATGTGTAAATGAGCGAAAATGGTTAAAACAATGCTAATGGCCAACATAAGAAAGGGTAATTATTAACCACTTTTTCTTCCAAAGTACTGGGAAATCCTCTGCTGTAGTTGATCCAAGTCACTGTTATGTAATAAGCAGTAAAAACTATTTTCAAATATTCATTATTCTTGTTCTGTTTTTTCCCTCTGATCTGTTACACCTGCTTGTACTGATGCCTGTGTATTGGGAACTTTGATGTTTTTAAGCTGAAAAGACTACTAAATAAAAACAGTCAGCGTTTTGGCTTTTGATTTTAGCAGTGCATGAACACAATACATTTCCATCAAGGACATGCAGCCATGAAAGATGCCAAATTTCAGTTTTCAATGTTTGACTAAGTAAGTTCTCATTTTCACCAGCAAAGTATTTATGGACATGCTTAATTTTCCTATGGAATTAGGTTTAAAACTAAACTGTATACTACTGCTTTGCCATATCAGGGCTTTTTTATAGAACTAAAACCTAAGCATCAGTTTTGCTTTCCAATTTGAGACCGAACTTCCAAAGGGACCGACTTGCATAGAAACCAGTTACATCTTTATGTCTGAATGAGTGTTCACACATACAGTTACAGACACCGTATACTCTCTAGTTACCACATATTCTCCAGCACTTCTGTTTCTAACTTCCTAGAAATGAAAAAGTTCATCTTGAGCCTCAACTTAAAATTTCAGACTTCTGTCTGAATATTCAGTTGGTGAGCTTTCAACTTAGACTTGCTTGTAAAGATTTTTTTTTTTTTTTTTTTGTTATGTTTAAATGTTAGTTAAAAAAAAAATCTTTGCTTCTTTCTTGTGTGGTTATCTAACAAAGTAATTTTTGTTTGTCCTCTTTTTTGGTCATGACTGTGTAAGTTGGCCTTGAGATGGCTTCTTTGGAGTCTTGCTCAAGTTGATACAGGCCAAATTTATAAACTTTAATCTAAAACTTGGGAAAGCTTGGATCAAAGAGGTAGCTTTGTTTAGTCTGAAAGGATTAGTTCTAGCACGGAGTACGCTGCTCTTCAATAATCATTGAATTCATGCTTTTTGGACACGTCTTCCCAAAGCAGCTTATATAACCATGTATAACTGGTTTTATACTACTGCAGTAGTGCCAGTTTTATAGCCTTGTCCTGCTTATTTTCCTGTTCTTAAGCTAATCATGAGGCATGCTGAGCACATGTCCTTTCCACAAATGACAGATGCAACTAAGAAATTGTGTATTTTGCTTTTTCACCTTGGATTAATTTAAAAGTTGTGAAGATTTAAGTTAAAACATAAATTATGTAAAAAGTAAATTAAATTTATATAGGCCTGGAAGGTATCATCTGTCACTTGTATCTAAGAGACAAGATATGTTTGAACCTCACCTGTCCGCTCCCTCACTCTCACTCCAGAGAGTGAGGAGACAATCTTGTATTTCATTGTAACCACTGTAACACCTGTGTTACAAAGGGCTAAGGTACAAGACTCTACTTTTTTTTCCTGTTAATTGTCAGATATTGGGTGCAAGTTTAAGACACTTTTAGATAAAATATGCTAGGGGATCTTATGGAGAACTTTTTTCCTGTCCCCGTAAGTGGTGTTTTCATTGATTAGGATCTTGTAACCATAGAAAGATGCCTATGCTTAGCTGAAGCAAATTTGATGGTAATATCTTTTGAGAACTTCCCTGAGATTTATGTAACAGGGTCAAAAGTGATCTGTAGGAGCTGCCAGAACAATCATAACCTCAAATACAAACCAAGCACCACATGCTCAGCAATGTCACCTTTCCTAAAAGAACAAGGTTACTTCAAATCCCAGCCAGAATTTACAGTTTCAGCCAACTCACAACTGTACAGCTGCCTCTCTACCTAATGCAACTTGGATAGCTTAGCATCTGCAAGCTTAAAGATAATCCAATTAAATTAGCTATTAAAGTCCTTGAGGAAATGCTAATGAGCCTAATTTAACATACATTGGATTTTAAGAGAAAGTAACATGGGTACCAGCAGGAAAAAGCCAAAACAGAGAGCACCTTTTCACCCCAAAGAGTGTTCTTATTTCTGCTTAGCTTTGGGATGCAAGGAACTGGTAGCAAAAGCAAAGTCAGAACTGCTACACTCTTTTCCTGACCTGTGCTTTGTTCAGTATTTAAACTGACACTGACACGGAGATCCTCTCTATGGCACAAAGCCAGAACAGCGGACAAGGCAAATCTTTTTACGAACTGCTGTGGTATGTGTTACTGTACAGTATATCTTGTCCCAGTCTTTCAAAACCTTGCAAAGGGGTGACTCCTGACCCATGCCGCACACTGTCTCACACGCATGAGTAGTGGCCCAACGCACCACTGATAAAAGCCGTTTGCAGCACGTGGAATGCTGTGGGTGTTCCCCACCTGCTCACTTGTAGTCGAGTAAGAGTATATGAATGCACGTCCTAGCCTTAGGCACTTGCATTTCTAATGTCTATTGGTTCGAATGTGGGAAGCAAAGCTTTTTCACGTTGTGTGGCAACTGAAACAACGACCTCTTGTATGGTATTGCAGCCATACACGGCATTTTGCTTTCTAATGGGTAGGAAAGATTTATTGCACGAATTTCAGCTGGTGTGTCATACTATTCTTTGTTTTTACTGTTAATTATTTATTACTCCTGAAAAGGTATAAAAGAGTTAAAGCTGGCTTTGAATTTAATTCAATTATTTAACTGTCTGCATTTCAGAGAAGAGGGCTGCTGTAGCAATCCTGAAGAAGGCTGCTTCTGAACTGCACTGAACTTCAGAAATCACTGGAAGTGAAGAATACTTTGGATAGGCGGTGAGTAGCGCCTAGAAGTTGGACTTGATACTTTGAAGCCACTTCTCAAATTTGGCAATGTTCTCCAGGGCTTGACTCAGGGAGGGAGGAATAGATTTTTCTTGGTATAAACCAATTTTGTGAAATTTGTAAACAAATAATTTCCTGATCTATTCAAGTACTCATCTGCTATATAAGCAGTCATTAATTCTGAAATATCTGTCTTCCTCTCCTGGTTAATAGATTTCTATGAAAAATAGCTTTATTTTTTCCCCCAATTTATACCTAAAAAAAAAAAAAAAACCACTTTATTTTGAAATAGAAGCACAATCTTTCCCCTTCTCAGAATAAGAGATCAGATTGAGACTTGTATGAAACACTGAAATCCAGATACAATAATTTATCATCTTGTAAAGACACTTTAGGACTGATGCCACAGGCTACAGGCATAGACAAAAAGAGACATACATATTTTTTGTCACTGTCAACTGATTACTTAACAGACTAGGTATTTCTGGAAGCTGGGGTGTTTACAGTACTTGAGATTAACTCTTGCTAAATGGTGCACTATTATAGGAATGCTCTATGCCAAATCCAAGGCATGCCACACCTGACTCCAGCAATGGTATTTTAATATTGGGAGTGTGTGATATTTTCCAAAAACAGTATAAGAAGTATTTACTTCTAAAGACTCACTTGCTAAGTGAGTCTAGATCTAAGCTAGATTTAGCTTAACAAAACTGCTTGAAAAGGAAATAATCCATTCAGTTCTTAATGGTGTTCAGAACATCTATTTTAACCAGATTGTTATGATGCCACTTAACAGGATCTAACACATAAATTGTTCCTTATTTGGAGGCCACAGAAACTTGAAATGTGTTCTTCACATTGGATGCTCTAATTAATCAATCTTGTCATTAATCGATGGTGGATTTCTTTTATGTAAGTGTGCACGTTTGATTTACAGTACCAGGGAGAGGAGCACATTCACTGAAGTACACACTGTAGACTAGTGGCAGAAGAATCTAGCTGGAAGCTCAGGGAATCATAGAATCATAGAATGGTTTGGGTTGGAAGGGGTCCAACCTGGCCTTGAATGTTTCCAGGGATGGGGCATCCACCACCTCTCTGGGCAACCTCTGCCAGTGTTCCAACACCCTCAGTGTAATTTTTTTTTCCTTATGTCTAGTCTGAATCTATCTCCCTCTCTTTTAAAACCATTACCCCTTGTCCTATGACATCAGGCCCTGCTGAAGAGTTTCTCCCTGTCTTTCCTATAAACCTCCTTTAGGTACTGGAAGGCTGCTATAAGGTCTCCCTGGAGCCTTCTTTTCTCCAGGCTGAACGGCCCCATCTCTCTCAGCCTGTCCTCATAGGAGAGGTGCTCCAGCACTCTGATCATATTCGCTTAAGTGTGTTACCTTGCAAGGATGGCTCCTTTATTGAAAGGCACAAGTGGTCAGCCAAGAGAATTCTGGCTGAGTTGAGCGGAAAAAGGTAGCAGCAGTAGCTCTAAACCACACAAGCTACAGGATAGGAGTGAGATTGCAAACTTTTCTCCTTTGTTCTCTTTTACTAGAGTTGTAGTGCTGAATCAGAAAAAAAAAAAAACAAAAAACAAA
Source organism: Chlamydotis macqueenii (assembly GCF_036417535.1). NCBI lineage: Eukaryota > Metazoa > Chordata > Aves > Otidiformes > Otididae > Chlamydotis > Chlamydotis macqueenii. Next base: position 70,217,264 of record NC_141559.1, read on the forward strand.
ACCAAAAAGTTCTTCCAACTCATCTATCTATTTCTTATTTTCCCTATCAATGCATAGGGAGCCAAAATTCTCAAGCTGGACAATTTTGCTTTTCCAAAGGCAAAAATGATTAGATGTCAGTCTACCATGGCCCAGTAGAGCTTACTGAGTCCATCCAGGTTATTTTTACACTGTGTTTTACAAAGCTTTGTGATTTACACCCTATTGCAGTGTTGTCTCTCTTAGTGCTTTTTCCCCATTTTTCAAAGAAACTAAACTATTCTGTGCTACATCTGAAAGAGGTTTACTCTGAGGAGTGCAGAGCAGTCCATTCCGCCCCTGAGAAGCTGTGCTGGTCTACAATTACAAGTGAATTTTGTCAGCTGGAAGCTGCTCTTCTGTCTTCCACGTCTTCCTGTCTTACGCTCTTCTTAGTTTGGTTTTTTTTTCTTAGTAGCTGTGACTTAAAACTCAGCTTTTCTGAGGTGGTCAACTCCTTGGTGATTTTGTCATCTAACATAATACGACTATTTGAATACAAAATACGACTATTTAAATCCTGAGTTCATCTGAAACTGCCCCCTTTGCGTATTTGCTTTCTGTGAACATGGCAGCTTTCCGATAGCTTTTGTTTTTACTGAATTGCAGTCAGTTAATGAATGCTGAATGTTCAATAGAAGTTCAAAACCAAATCTAGATTACAGAAGGTTTATTCATACCTCTCTCAAGTCAGTTTGCTGTGCCAGTCATAATGCTCCTGCTCTGTGAACTGCTGAGCCACCCTTGCCAAGGCTAACAATTTGTAGGAATCAGTTGGATTGCATATCCTACTAATGAACTCAGCCATTGCCAAATAAACTACTGGATACGTAGGCAAGCAAAATGTAGCTCTGTTTGTAATGCTAGAGTGGAAGGTGGCCCCCAGCCTGACATAAATGAGCCTGTCCTGGTTTGTGGGTCACCTCCTGACTAGCTGTACAAGCCAGGGAGAAGACAAATCTAACCTTCCACAATAAAGAATGAATAATGAATGAATATTTCTGGATATGTATCTAAAGCACTAGCAATATGAACTTCAGGGGGAAGGAATTCATTTCTCTCCAGCTGTTAAAACATTTCAGTGAATGGCCACCAAGACCAGCAGTGCAAATCTCAGACTTTCATTCCCCTAAGTGGAACATCACTTCTTTAGATTTTTGTCCAACTCTGCAAACTGAAGATCAGGTTTCTGCTTGCTGGACCCATGCGTCTCTTCCCTGCACTGAAGTAAAAGAGACTGCAAAAGTAACATTGACAAATCCATGCAGGATTTCAATGATTTCTAGTCCCTCCCCCGTCCAGATTTCTTATTTTTTGCATCACATGGGATGTCTGTCCTGGATATGGTAAAATTCCTTTTTCGACAGTCAAGTAGATATGGTTAAAAAGTTGTGAAAGTGGAGCTCCCCAAAATACAGGAGGGAAAGTTCAGTCTGAACACTTCTGCAGATGTTGCATTGTTAGCAGTTAAACTTCCCAGACACAACAGATATAACTTAAAAGCATTTTAAAGACTGCTCAGAGAACAAGAGGAAGATTCAGCCATACAAAAAAATAAATGTGATGAGAGGAGGTGGACACAAGTTATCCTTCCCAGTGGCTTAGCTGTGAGGTTGAGTTACGTCTCCTTACATGCTTAGCAGATTGATTCTGACTGAGCCTGTGCTGTTTCTGTTTCAGTGCTATGCCTCAGACACTCTTTGTCTTGTAAGCTCTTAAATTCCAGTATAATGATGCTTTGTTCGTGTTTTGTCAGAACCTTCATTAATTTAATTATCTACATTATCTACATATTAAGTACTGTATAGCATGATAGCATTGGACATGTGGGTGCTGCAGTGAGCAAGTCTGACATTATTTTTGGTACGCTTGTTACATGTGGCATGGAACAGGTGAACTGTTTCATGATGAGACTAAGGATCTCTCTTAGAAAGTGAAATAAATTTGCCTTGGCAGCTCTTTTTGAAGAGTAATTTAGCAGGAATTGACTAAGGCCCTTTGCAACGGAGGGAAAGGAATTGTTTCCAGGTTGTCTGTATCATCGACTGCACTGGGAGGTAGAGAGGGAAGAAGGTAGTTTTTCTGGATTTAGCACTTACAGGATGCTGTCACATCTGTAGCTTATCTTACATAAAAGCTCAGCCCGATTTCTTGGAATCATCTGAAATAATGGCCTCAGTACTGCCCATGACAGCTTTTCTATCAGACAGGATTTTTCTTCTTAGAAAATCTCTTGTGTGTGTGATGGTCTCAACACAATTTCCAACCTGCTGTTTCTCTAAATTGACTGTTACTCCCTGTGTATCACAGCTTACTGTCTTGTAGACGCTTGTCTACAAGACAACTTGTATTCAAGACTGTATCTATCATTACCATAACATCCAAGCAAGCAAAGATCTTGAAATGTGTTGTCATCTCAAGATGTTGAGATAGAAGAACCCAGTAATCCATATTCCAAATGAACTGAACAGACTGACGGACTGCCCAAGATCATACAATGAAGCACAGTGTAAATAACAGATAATCCACTGCTTCCAAACCCCCAAAACCAGTTTAGTTTCTTAAAAAGTGGTGATTAAACTGTCCTTTAACACTATTAAAGCATATATGGTTCTGTTCAGGCAAGAGTTTTCTTGACAGAGACGTAAATAAACAGCACTCTCCTTGCAAGTGCTTTCAGGCAATGCTACAGCTAATATAGTCTAATAATCATTAGAATCGCACCACCAATTAATCCAAATGTCCTGGTTGCAACCCAGCCATACTCATGCAGTTCCACCTGACTATCTGAACTCCTTTTGTAGTTGCAGTTGGCTGGTGTTTCCATTCTACCAGAGAGAGTGTGTCCACTGAAGGGCCGTAGCTTTTTTCCTCTCCATGCTTTAGTTGTCCTAAGAACTGCTTACAATTCCTGCTCCACAAAGCATGCTGCCATCTGAGTAGACTACTTAAACACAGTTGACAGGTATGTTTTGGTCGCTTTTAACTGCTTCCAGTTTGGTGCTGCTGTGCCTTCCTGAATGAGGGTCTGACTTCTGAAGGAAGTAGCCAGACATCTTACAGGTTTTTTCAAGTCCTTCATGGGTCAGATTTATGGTTTTATTTAAAAAAAAAAATTGCCTCAGCTGAACAATACCCAAACTTTCCCCTTTTCTTCCCCAGCTATTTCCTAACAGGGTAACAGAATGGAGAACAAACAGCAAAGCAACAGTGAGATGAAAGAAAATAAGGCAGTGAAGAAAAAAACGGTGAGTGAATTCTCCAAATCTTCTGTCAACACATTTGTTTATTTGGGGACTGGAGACAGAAAATAGCTATTTGGATTCTATATGAATACTTGCAGGCATGGGCTCAGTGTCCTAAACATAGGAATGCTGCTTTTTCCTTTTTCCCTTGGGTACCTGGACTGCTGATGGGCTTACTGTGAGGCTGCACCACAGGCCTCTCATTTTCTTCTGTGTTTCCCTTTACATGTAACATCTGGTTTTGAATGAGCCAAAAAATGGTTTAGCCAAACCATTCTGGGATTAAGTGACTTTAGGATAGGTTAAAGCCTCCCTTTTATGGGACAGACTCTCTTTGAGGGCAATGGTAACATTTTAGAGAAGATTTTCTGTGCCTTCAAAATTCTGAAATTCTGGTAAAGTATAGGAAAAAAACCTTTTTTCTCTGACACCTTTATTTACAAGAACTCGGAAAGCTATAGATTCTTCTCCTTTTTCACCATCCACTCTGACATGTAAGAGAAAACAGATGCTGCTTTCCATGTGAACATGGATGTAGAGAGTAGCATGTGTTTGGTTGCTGTAACTTACGACGATTGTTAGAGGTCAAAAAATGTGAATGTGCTAAGGTGAGAAATTATGTACATATTAATCACACGCAAGCCATATCATTTGTATTTGAGTATGAGCTGAACTACTGGCTATTTAAAATGAAACTAAAGGAATCACAGGTGTCTGATTAATCTCAAATACACCCCATCTATTTTAGAGGTGTGATTCTCCTAACTTGACGTTTTTACTGCTTATGACCATTCAAAGAGATTATAAATTATGTCCGGATCATCCATCTATGCTGACATTTCTCAAAAAGTACAATAATTTTACATGTTAATGAGTAGCATCTGGCTTTCTATTCAAACACCGCTCAGCTCGGTCTGAGCCAGAGACACCTGCCATGTTCCTGCATCATAAATAGCTTTCAAACCTGCAGTGCTTTATGGCATTACTTACTGTGTCTTTGAGGGCTCTATGCTAGCTGTGAGGTATGTAGCATGGCAGAAGTGGAAACAGCACAGATTTACACCAATATTAACTGTGGCCAACTGGGAACAGTTCCCAGATGCACTTGATACCTATCCCTTGCCAACGAGAAGGTGTAGTTTAACTCTTAGCAGTTCAAAATCCTCGCATTTGCAAACAGGTGTTCTCAAAAGTAATAGCTGAAAGCTCTTCTCTTCCCCAGGCAGCATGTCTAATCCCCACCCGTGACACCGCTGTACCGCGGCGTGTCAGATCTCAGCCTCCTAGGGCGGCGGAAACATCCGCACGCCGTGGGGTTAGCATCTTAATTGGCCGCAAGTCTTGCGGTATCTTCACTTCCCAGCCTGGGCAACACGGGAAAGCTCGTCCCCTCCTTCCCCTACCGCCCGCCTTGCCGAAGGGCAGCCTAGCTTTCCAGGCGGCGCCCGCGGCGTGGGCCTCCCACACCCGCGAGCCGTGCTCCCGCAGCCCCCGTGCCGTGACATTTCCCTGCGCTGCGGGGTGAATCCCTGCTGCGGGACGAGGCCTGCCGGGAAGCGGCGCGCACGTTGGCTGGAGTTATGTACAAGCACGCAGATAAATGAGCCGGGACTGTTCCACCCCCCCGAGCCCTGCCCGCAGCGCCCGGCACTGCCTCCGGCAGCCGCGGCCTCCCGCTGCCCGCACCGCCGCCGCCCGCCCGGGCACCCCCCGAGCGCCCGCCCGCCCGCCGCCGCCGCCGCCTCCCGCGGCCGCGCCCCCGCTGCGCCCCGCTCGCTGCCCGGCGGAGATGCGCGGCCGCTGCGCACGTGCGGCAGCGGCATGGACCCAGCGGCGGGGCCGGAGGCGGACACGCTGGTGGCGCGGGGAAAGGGGGGCGGCCGCCGCCCCGCAGGCAGCAGCGTGAGTAGCGCGGGGCAGCGCGGCGCGTGCCCGAGGATTTGGGAAGGACGGCGGCGAGCCCGGCGGCGCGGGCGGGCGGGGAGCTCGGCCTGCGCTGCCCGCGCCTGGGGGCCGGTTAAGCGGAGAGGGGGGGATTTGAGCCCTTTCGCGGTACGCGGGGGAGGGAGGAAGAGCGCGGCTGGTGCAGGGCGGCTGTGGGAGCCGGGGTCACTCCCCCGGGAGCCAGGCAGGGCTCAGGTTGCACGGCGGAGGCGGTGAGCCCTTCCTCGCTCCGAAAGTTGTTGGTGCCAGTGCCGGAGAGGCCGGCGGCGGGCAGAGCTAAAAATACCGCGGCCGCCGAGCCGGGACCCAGAGGACGGGCGGAGGGCAGCGGCGGGAGCCGGCGTGCGCCCGGGCGGGGAGGGCAGCCGGCCCCGCGGGGGCTGAGCGGGGCGAAGGTGCAGCCTGCCTCGCCGCTTCCTCCCGAGACCACCCGTGCGGGGCAAGGGCAGGCGCGGGGAAAGGGGACGGGAGGTTTCCCTTCTCCTGCCCCAGCCCCCGGGGGCAGAATAGCCGGAGGGAGCGCGGTGTCCCCGGGCGCACCTGCCCGGAGCGCCCGGCAGTGCTGAGCTCCGGACTGCGGGGGTACCCGGTGCTTCCCTCAACGGGGTCTCCTTAAGGGTGTGCTGAAATCCGGGTTCCCGACGTCGCTAGAAAGTCTTACCAGGATCTGTTTAAGAGTATTGAAACTTCCCTATGGATGCTTACAGTTGTGTTTTGATCTGAGAAGGGGATTATAACAAACCAAAATCCCATATTCTAAACTATGTTTTGAAAACTGAAATGCAAACTGGCATGCATTTTTTAAAAAAGAGAAAGTTTAAGCCTCATAGTAGTTAACACAAATGCTACGCTGAGCAAAGACAGGAGATGGGAAAAGCATCTTTCAGAGTATGGTGCCCTGGCATCTCTGATAAGACCAAAAATGGGGACTTTCACAAGTAATCAGTTTTCAGGTACCTGGAGGTCTTTGCAGCTTTCCTGACTGAACACTTACTGCTGCGGAGATGGTCACACCTACCTGCCCTTGTGCTGACGGCAGCGACGCATGAGCACACGCGTGGCCGTGAAGTCAACACCTATGAGAGAGGCGTGGTTGCCTTCTTCGTTCCTGGTCACTGGAAAACACACTGGCTTGTGTTTTGTTTGTGGTTGTTTTTTTTTTCTTTCCTTTCATTAACGTTGCCACAGGGTTAATTTTTTTTCTGAGGAACAGTTTGGTTGTGGGGTAGGTTTTTTTTTTTTTTGCGTTCTTGCTTCATTGTGCTTTCAGCTTTTATCTGGCGTTGCTGAAGCCTAAGCAAATATTTAAAATAGTGTATGAGGAGACAGGTCATGGAGAAGCTGAAATTTGTGTTCCAAGAATTGTAAAACTTTGAATGGAGTAAATCTGAGGTTTTCTGCAGCAGGCTGTATACTTGAAGATTCTTGATATTGAAGTAGGCTGTAAACTCAGCCATTTGCAACACTTGAAAATAAGTGTTTTGAGTGAATATGGAGTTTCCTAATTTGGCAGCACTTCTGTGAGTTGTCCTGCATTATTTTCCACTTAGCCTCATGTGCATATAATTTGCCTGTGCTGAAAGGTTTAAGCATTCACTGGAGTTTTTAATAAACAGTAGACTACATGGTCTGAGTAACTTTGTTTGCAGAATCAATACAGACTGGGGAATGAAGGGGTTGTGAGCACCCCTGAGGAGAAGGACTTGGGGGTGCTGGTGGATGAGAAGCTCAACATGAGCCAGCAATGTGCACTTGCAGCCCAGAAGGCCAACCACATCCTGGGCTGCATCAAGAGGAGCATGGCCAGCAGGTTGAGGGAGGTGATTCTGCCCCTCTACTCTGCTCCGGTGGGACGTCACCTGGAGTATTGCATCCAGCTCTGGAACCCTCAATGTAAGAAGGACACGGACCTGTTGGAGAGGGTCCAGAGGAGGCCATGAAGATGACGAGAGGGCTGGAGCACCTCTCCTATGAGGACAGGCTGAGAGAGTTGGGACTGTTCATCCTGGAGAAGAGGAGGCTCCAGGGAGACCTTATAGCAGCCTGCCAGTACCTAAAGGGAGGGCCTATAAGAAACGTGGGGAGAGACTTTTTAGCAGGGCCTGTTGTGATAGAGTGAGAGGTAATGGTTTTAAAATAGAGGGAGGTAGATTCAGACTAGATATAAGGAAGAAATTTTTTACAATAAGGGTGGTGAAGCACTGGAATATTTTGCCTGGAGAGGTGGTAGATGCCCCATCCCTGGAAACATTCAAGGCCAGGTTGGATGAGGCTCTGAGCAACCTGATCTGGTTGGAGATGTCCCTGCCCCTTGCAGGGGCATTGGACTAGATGACCTTTAAAGGTCCCTTCCAACCCAAATTATTCTATTATTCTATGTTTTTCTTTCTGCTGGGTCTGACACTTGTTGGAGCAGAGCCCTTTAACAGTATTGCATCAAGATTACCGCATAGCACTTGTGAACTCGCACTTATAATTTGTGAACCCTGTGGGAGTAGACCTGGTAGACCTCCTGGAATATTCTCAGCATCATCAGTTCAGAGTAGCAGCAATCCCTCCTAAGTGTAGGAACGCTTGTGCATAGTAGAGGAATAACGGGCCCCTAATATGAGGTGTTACCCCCAGAAGGTATGTGAAGCCTTGTGTCAAAATTTCTGCTTTTTCCTACCAAAGTAATGGTGCAAAGTTTTGTGTGTGTGGCAGGTTCATTTTAAGAAGCTGGCTAATAATAATAAGTTGCATTTGGCTTGTGTAATGAACTCAACAGGATACATTTCTTATATGAGGCTTTTTTCCCCTGTACACTTCCTCCTGACCTGACCAAAACCAGACTAGTTAATGAACTGTGTAATCTCTTAAAAAGTTCCCACATCATGCTGAACAAGTTAAAAATGCTTGGCTGTCCCACAGGGCACGTTTTGAGCCCTCAGGAGGGGCAGCTACAGAGTGTGTCAGACCCCACACACTCTGGGCTGTAAACCTGGGTCCCTGCCCCGGCATCAGGGTGTCTCATCCCTTCTTCACAAGTCCCAGTCAGTCTGCGATGACAGTGTGGAAACTTGAGCTCTGGTGCATGCTGACCACCACCGTGTGTTGACTTGCCCTGCCATTCCTGTCCTGAGGCTGGTAGAGCTCGTTCCAACTCATCGTCACTGCTGCTATGCTGTGTGCTGGCTACGCAAACCTACTTCATGCGCCAAATCTTAATTTTCCAAAGCAAACATACAGCTTTGTGTAGTTGACAGAATATATTGACCTGCTGTCTCTGCTGTAAGTGATATAACTGAAGCTGGGTTTATCAGGCCTGCTTAAGCAGGTCTTTCTCCTTTTGAAAGGATTGAGGCTTCAGTGAGTGATGGGGCTGGGCATAAAATGACAGTGAACCCTGCCTGAAATGCTAGATTAAAAATTAATCTAATGCTAGATTAAAAAAAAAATTAAAAAACAGTAGAAACCCATCCACTTTTAATGTATTCAGAAGTCAAGAAAAGTGAATTGTCTTGCATGGTCTACAAAACAATGTTTACAGCCAACCAGGCACCAAAACACTGACTTTAACTTGTCTTGGGAATGGCAGTGGTCACTTCTGCCGCTCTCTGTAATGCAGCAGGAGAGCAGAGCGGCAGAAAGTAATACTGGGGAAGGTGGAAAGGACCCTGAAATGCAAAATCTTTCAAATCAACTGACTGCAACTCCAGTATCTAAGCAATCCTACCTTTAATTCAGCAGCTGATGTGGAAGAAGAAATTGTTGGCAGAGGTGGGCTAAAAACAGAGTGAGGGGGATGGAGGGAGGAGAGCTGAGAAAGGAGAGGTACAGGTGTGTTGCTGCGGAAAAAGGGCAAATGGCATCGCAACCGGAATGTGTGCATGTGTGTTGGAGTCTTGCATGTGGATTACAAAACCTGCTTCCTTAGGGGCACACCATCTGACAGGCTTTCTCCTAAGTCAGGTCTACCCACAGACCAGTTGCATCAAATTGTGCTACTCCTTTCTTTCTTGAGTTAATGGTGTGTTGCCAAGAGCTTCCCTTACTGAGGATATGTTTCTCCAGTATTTTACTTTTTGGTGTGGGGGCTGATGGGATGCTTGCAGCAAAAATCTGTGATATTGAAAGAAGTTCAGGTGTTCACTTATGCCTTGGTAAATGTTAACTGAGATGCTGTCACTTCAAATTTACTGTTCCTTGGATTGCAGCAAGGGGAGGTGTTTCAGGCCATTCTGCAGCAGGGAGATCTACCTGCAGGAGCTATGCAAGATAGAACAAGGAGTATTTAAAACTTGAGGTACGTTAATTTAAAGTATGCTAACAATAGCTGCATCTTTTCTTGTTTTTCAGAATTGGTCTGGGAGTCTTATCGTAGCCTCTTTAACTGGTGCTTTTGGGTCGTCTTTTCTCTATGGTTACAATCTCTCGGTGGTGAATGCTCCTGCAGTGGTAAGTGACAAAATTGAAATTTTATATCAGCAGAGGGCAGCTGTGTCCAGTACTGTGCGCCCCTCAACATCCTGCTTTTATAATCCTCCTGGTGTAGTAGAAGAGGTTAAATCTCGTATAGTAACTTTCCTTTGCCTGAAAGCTTCTTTCTACTGTCCGTGAGGTTTTCATGTAAGTTCAGTAGCTGTCAGGAAGCTGAATGCTGCTGTTGAGGTGAATGGGCACACGTGGTTTGCTTCTTATTCTCCCCAAGCCCAGACTAATACGCTTTTGCATGATAGCGTATTTTTAATAGTCTGTCTTTCTGACTAGTGAGTATTTGGTAGCTCTACGCACATGTTCAGCAATTTCTGTTAACATCGTTCAGTTCTGAAAGGCTGCACAACATTTAATTCCCACAGTACTGATATTATAAATAATGCCTCTGGCTTCCTCTTAAATAATGGGCCTCTTCTGCGTTTCGTGGTGATGCCTTGTTTGGTTCTGAATTCAAAACTGCTGTGTTGACCCTCAGTTGGCTGCAACATGTGGAATAGATTTGATGAATAGAGTACTGTGAAATCAGTGTACAATATTTGGGGGGGATTTCATTAAAATATCAGTTATCACAAATGGAGATCTGAACATTTTGTTTTTACAGTGGCTGTCTAGAGATCCTCTTAATTCAATCAAGCACAGCCATAAGCAATTCAGTGGATTTGCGAGCAACACTATTTTGAAAAAGTAGGTAGTAAGTTTGGGGAACTGTGGAAATTCCAGTTCAAAATAGTTCCTTTCCAAAGCTAAGCTCCTTCTTTTATGGAAATCTCTTATTAAAATATGTTACTAGGTTTCCAGCTAAACAGGTTGGTCACATGAGAGATGGGTGTGATATTTATAATGACCCAAAGGACTAGGAAGAGACTCACCTTGTAGGAAGTTTTAATTGCCCCCTTTGTAACTTCTGGAAATTTTGTTGAAGTCCATGGTACTTTTTGTACCAATAACACAGGGTTGGACAAATTGGGTATTTATTCTAGGATGACCTGTCTAGGCAGCACTTCACTTTGCAGTCATCAGGAGGTAAACATGGCTTAGAAGAAATCAGCAGGAAACTGAAATTCTGTGAGCAATGGTGTTGATTGTCCTGATGGTAGACATCCTTCCTACACTGCCTCGGTGCTGTCAACAGAGCAGTGAGAATGATCTGATTTCTACACTTCTAAGTGCCATTTGAAAAATGGGCTGTCCTGGTGATCACAGCTCTCCTGTCACTTTCTGCAGGAGTAAAGGACAGAAAAGATGATAGGACGCGCTGTTTGGTAACACTCAGACTGTTAGGTTTGAACCATGTGATGGATTATTGTGACCAGCATGCGTGTGGGGAGGCTTAAGGTGCAACCATACCGTGACGAATGCTAAATCCCAGGCGTTGTGGTTAGTAACGCTTCCAGGATTGTCCATTTTTGCTTGACGTCTTTACTGTTGCTTTTGGACTGAAACTGGACACCATGCTGCTGATGATTTTGGTCATACTGTTGACAGATATGTGTGAAGTCTCCATTTTTCCAGCATGGTGTTTCAGTGTTTGATTGAGAACTTTGTACCTTTCTTATTCATGTTAAGCCGTGCATTAGTTAGGGCTAAGGAGTAGTCCTACTGACAAGGAGTACATAACTGTGTAGTTCAGGAGCAAAATACCAGTGTGGCCTCTGTTCCTCTCTCTAGGCCCAGGATTAATGTGTCATCCATTTTCCTACGACAGGCCACCTTCCTGTCCCTGTTCCCGGAGTTGCAGTGGCCAGGTTGAAGGGAAGAGTCTGGGCTATGCTTGTAGCTGTGGCGGGAAGGAGCGAGCCGTACCAAAGCTGTGCTTCTTGCAGCACAAGAAAAGGAACCTTTGCCCCATCTATTTTCCTTTGTATGTCACCAAATTGTTCTGCTGCAAGGTGACCCTTTGAGAATACTGATGTGAGGTGACTGATGAAAACCAAAGGGTAGCAGCTTTTACCTGTAGATAAACAGCATTCTTATAAGAGGCTCTATTGGGAGTCCAATAATTCCTAAAAGCTGTAAGCTAAGTTTCATTTATAAACTTGGTGGGACAAATAACTTGTTCTGGTGACGTGCAGCTTACAGCCTGCATTGTATGAGCATCTCTCTGCAGGATGTTGGATATCTTCTGCCACTATTTACTTCAGTATAATCCCTTTTGATGTCTAAGGTCCACCAATCTTAGAGGAGGACTGTATGATGCTTTGAGATGTGTTGAAAAAATGCTTGGTAATGACTGTTGACTAAACATGGAAGTTTCCAGGATCCTGGAACTGAATACATCAGCGTGATGACTGAGCTGGAGGGGAGGAAGTTCATTTAAGACTGAGGCATTAAAGTGTTTGTAAATTCTTGTGAACATTTCCTTTTGGTGCTGGAAGTTGTGCCAGCTCATCAGACCACAGGACAACACCCCTGCGGTTCTCACCTGTGAACTTTACTGCGGGTCACCTGGTAAGGCAGAGTCAGTCCAACTTTGTTTTTGTTACAAGGGGGGAATAAACTGCACCAGCTCTGCTCAGAGCAGAGATCACTTCCCACTCAGTCCCCTATTTTTCTGTGGGAATGAGCAGCAGCCTGTCACAAGTGTGCTTCCCCCTGCACACAGCGCTTAACCACACAAGAAACATGGAACCCCAGTCTTCATGGGTTTGTTCAAAGAGTTACCAGAATTTATTAAGAAGGTATGGGAGCATTTGGTAGTAGGAGGACAAATGCTTTAACTGAATACAAGTTGAAGCTGTCTTTTTCTGAGCTGGATTTCTACAGTTCATTTTGTGGACCGGTTGTGGGCAAGGTCTGCAGAACAATGATGTGCTTTGTGCTCTGTGCGGGAAGCGAGGTCTCTGCTGCTTACTGCTGCGCAGTGCTTGCCCCCTTCCTGCGGGCAGCTGCAGCTCTGCATTCCTTTTAGAGCTGAGATGGGGGAAGTGAGACTATTGCAAAAATGTATAGCCTGCTGGGTCAGCCCGTTCAATAGGCACTGTCTGCAAGTAAACCCTCATCACTATAGGTAAGGTCATTTTTCTTCTCTAAAGACCAGCTCATCTTTTCCCTTGATGTAAGTTATTTACAGTGAAAGAGACAAGGAAAATATTTCCCTTACATTTAAAATATATACCTTATATTTATATATATAAATATATATATCCCTTATATTCCCCTTATATTTCCCACCCTAGCTTTACTACCTTAATGAACTGAGGCAGCAGAACACGAGATACTGGTATCAGCCAGCTACCATTCCTTGTGGACTTTGGTTAGCGGCTAAAATTTTTGTATACAGGTTTATGCCATTAGCATTGTTCAGACAACTGATTAAAATCCCAAAGGAGCCTTTCCACAGAATTCAGTGGATTCAAATCCAGTGGATTTGTTGAATCGGATTTGTTTTGTTTCATGTGCAACTCCTCAAAACCTGTATGTGTTATTAGCTTCCCATTTATCTGGGCACAGATGATGTGCATACCAGCACATTTATATGTTACTATTGAGTGTTGTAGTTTGTACTTTCTTTTCTTGAATACATGCAATTATTTGATGTCTCCTTGTAAATAACAAAGCTATGCTGAGAAAATTAGTCATAACACAAGGGGGGGATAATTTGCGTACTATTTTTAGCCATTATCATTAGCAAGAAATGCTAATAGTGTTCAAAAAATGTTTTCTCTTATTATTCATTACTATCAGAAATTAACTTCAAATAAATAAGAAGATATCTGAATCTAAATATAATCTGAGAATTGGCATTGAAGAGGTAAGATGTATTACTTGATTTAATGGCAGATTCATGTAGAAGTTTACTGTGAGATTCTTCTAAATGGAACAAGCACCATTTTTTGTTCTTTTTTGTGGTTTTTTTTTCTGTCTATTTTTAAAGAAACAGCTAAGATACGATGGGAGAAATATCCCTGTATTCTTTTTAATTAAGGGCACAAGAGGCCTACTGGAAACTTGATAGAAGGAAGACAGTAAGTGGTATGTTCTACCTCCACCTTTCTTAGGTATTTGCAGATAGAGAGGTGTTTCACACTAAATAAAGTCCTCAAATTGAATAGTCCATGTATCCAAGGATGGAATACTTTAAGTTTTAAATTCCTAGTTTGAACAGGGAAAAAGTAGCGTTAGGCTTATCCTACTGAGTGCTGCCCCAGGCTCATTTAGTACCTATGACATGCTGGAGGAAATCTGAGAAGAAACTGGGGAAAAGTGCCAAGATTAAGCGTTGTAATACGCTTGTAGCTCTACAACAAGTGTTGTAGAGCTTGCTGGGGAGCGGTGACACAGAACGGGTGAGAGAGTTACACAAGTGTGTTGTGCCCTTCTGCAGTAGTGACCACCTGGTACTGTATCCTTGCCCAAGCATCAGACACCATGGTGGCATTGGAGCTTTGCTTGATTACGAAACAGGAACAGCATAAAAATGAGGAAGCTTGACCATAAAGACAGTGAATAGGCAATGTCTCTGCAGACAATACAGAGACTATGTACAAATGTCATATTGGAGCTATGACGTCTTTACCTTTTAGAAAGATGAAGAAACTTCCATGTAATTAAACATCAAGGAAGGGAAGTTGTTAGAAGGCATCCTTCGAAAACCTGCAATTGTGCTTACTTGAGGAAAGTAGAAAGAGGATATAAATTCTGGCACACTGAAAGCTAAAAAAGTGGGCTGGTCCTGGAGTTTGGGTACTTACAGCAGGCACAAAAACATCCAGATAGAGGGCTTGGGGATAGAAGACCAACACATGAAGCTGAAAAAGTGTATTCAGAAAATACGAGGACTGAGCAGGAAAATGGAAATAATGTTTTGGATTGGAAAAGCCTGGGGAGGTCCCACATTGGAACCTTCTTCGTAGGGAATGTATTGGAGAAGCTGAAATGTTGGTAGAGATGTGGAATAAAATTAGTGGTAATTTTGTGTTAGGTTGCCGAAATACCTTAACATTTATTCAAGACTGAAAAAAATACCTCAAAATATAGGCTTTGTAACACAATTCAGCTTCTTTCTAAATAGCCTCAGTAATAGGGAGATTGAGAGGGTTAATGTGACTTTAAGAAAACAGTAGGTTTTAGGAGGAAAACTTGGAACACATCTGCTAAGAATCAGTTATTTGTACCTCACAAACTAGCAGAAACTGTAGTAGAAATGTGAGAATTTGGGGAAGAGCTGGCATGACTTTTGCAAAGGAGAACTGTGACTCAGGCATCTGTCAAAGTTCTTCAGAGATTCAAGAGGTACTTGGACTTTCAAAAGATACACTGGAAGGGCCCTTATGGAAGGGCGTTAAGGAAATTAAGCTGCCATGAGAGAAAAAATGTAGGTCTCAGGATAGCTGAAGAGTTAGAGAGAGGTCTTAGGTTTTCATTTCTCAAGAGAACCAGCTTGTCTGGCAGATAGATTCGTATCAGGATCTCAGGTGTCTGATTTTGTGTTTGATACATCTTTCATTACTGAAAAAAAATTGCATACCTTGTTTAACAGCCTGAACTTTGTTCAAAAAGCAGCTTATGTAAATTTGAAGGGGAGAAGCTGTAACATATAAAAGTGATTTGAGATTCTTAATTTTAATGGTGTCAGACAACTACCTCTTTTTGACTGATACTGTGGGCTTTTTTTCCCCCATCAGTATCAAACCAACAGCTGTCAGCTCTTGCCAACAGTTATTTGTCTTGGCTGTAATTTCTTTGGGAGAAAAATGTTGTCTTTCATTGCTTAGCTTAGTAGATCCTTGATTTTGTATGCGTGCCAAATGCAGCAGTGTCATAAATACAATGACTTCTTCCCTCAGTTCATGAATGCTAATTGTTTTTAGCTCACTCTATTTTTTTTTTCCTGATGTTATGCTAAAGAATTTGTAGAATCACTCAGTTTTACAATACTGGCCCTTCGGAAAAAATAGACTAGTGAAAGGCACTTAATTTTGCTAAGATATGCATTCTAGGACTGAGATACAAAATAGAGATGATAAATGTTTTTCCATGGTGTGCACAGTATCGGGTTTTGCCAAAAGGATTTGTACTTCTTTAACTTTCAAAGCAACTTTAAAAATTTTCTGGGTAATTTCCTAAGTTACGCGTGAACCCCCCTACACATCACCAGATCTATCAAGATATGGCTTTTGGTGCTATGTCCTGTAAGACAATCCAAATTCTTCTCTTTATGTCAGTCATGTTGCCATCTGACAGGAATTGGTTGCAACTCCCTTCTTCTTTGTTACCTTTACATTTCTGCCAATTCACCAATTTCTTCAAGACATTTTCACCTCTGCCTGCTACTGGAGCCTCTTTTCCTTCCTGTCCTTCCTTTATTTCCTTTCCTTTCCTTCCTTTCCTTCCATGGTACCAAGTTATTGATGCTATAGAATCATAGAATCATTAGGAAGGGACCCTTAAAGGTCATCTAGTCCAACCTCCCTGCAAGGAGCAGGGACATCTCCAACCAGATGAGGCTGCTCAGAGCCCCATCCAACCTGGCCTTGAACGCTTCTAGGGATGGGGCATCTACCGCCTCTCTGGGCAACCTGTTCCAGTGTTTCACCACCCTCATTGTAAAAAATTTTTTCCTAATATCTGATCTGAATCTACCCCCCTCTATTTTAAAACCATTAACCCTTGTCCGGTCACAACAGGCCCTACTGAAGGGCCTACAACAGGCCCTTCTTTTTCCATGAAAACACAGTGAAAATGTTTACTCTTAATGCAAGACTCTGATTAATGATCATTGGCTAATGATAGTTAGCATTTACACATTTGTGCATGTTCTGTTTTTAAAAGTCGTGGCAAATGCTAGGCAGTGAGGTTTTCCTTGGCTTGTGATTTTCTGGAGTTTCCCTCCTTAGAGATCTTCAGAAACCTCTAGGCATGGTTGTGGACGAGCAGCTCTCAGTGGCCCTGCTTGAGCTTAGGGAGTTGGACAAGATGGCCTCCAGAGGTCCTTCCAGCCTCAGCTGTTCTGTGATTCTGTGTCTGAGCCCTTAGCCCCAGTTTGGGCTGAAATGTTTGTATATGTGTACATAGTAAGGCTAAAACAAACCATTGTTAAGGTTTTACTGACAACCTGAATGGTAACATCCTTGCTTTATAGGAGTTTCTCTTTTTTAAGGCTCTTCTACATTCATATTTACCTGTGTTTTTTCCCCACCATGTTTATTACTGTCATGTAGTTAAGTGTATGCGTGCTTTGACTGGTTCAATTAGGCTGTATTGCAGCTGCCTCTAGAAGTGATGCCTCGTTTTTTGGAGGACGGAGATAGAAGAGCAAGGGTGATTCCTGCAAGCAAGCTGCTGTTTTTTTTTTTTATTCCATTTCTCTCAGTTGTGTTCCAGAAGTGTGATTTTTACATGTATTGTTATTATTATGTATTTTCTTTCAGTATATCAGGACATTTTACAATGACACTTGGGAAAGAAGATATGGCTTCTCGGTGGATGAAAGCACACTGACTCTCCTGTGGTCCATAACTGTTTCGATTTTTGCCATTGGTGGCCTTGTGGGTGCCATCATTGTTACCCCAATTGTGAAGTTCTTCGGACGGTAAGTGTATTGGAAAACCTGTAGTTTCTAAAACAGTTTCTCACTTAGTCTCTCTAAAAGGCCTTAGTTTTGTTTTTACCTTTATATTTTTATAAAAACCTTCCTCACAGAATGCAAATTTAAACATCTTCAAATTATGAAAGCTCATTTCTAAAAGTTCTGGATTTCCAGGAGTAAAATTAGTATCTTTCTCTCTGTCCTTACTGTGCATTATTTGAATTACAGAGGCTAAGTTCATTCAGCTTTTCCTTATTTGTATATTCTGTATCATTTGATAATTTGTGCTCAGTTAAATCACTGGAGAAGGTCATCATGAAGTCTTAAATATAAGCATGCAGCTCTGCTGTTCTTACTTTTCTGTTGTACGTTTTGACTGTTTCCGTCACTTTAGACTGTACTCTCCTAGGCCTGTTTGTCATGCTCCCAACTCTTACACATCCCATTTTTCACCT
This sequence comes from Chlamydotis macqueenii, assembly GCF_036417535.1. Taxonomy (NCBI): domain Eukaryota; kingdom Metazoa; phylum Chordata; class Aves; order Otidiformes; family Otididae; genus Chlamydotis; species Chlamydotis macqueenii. Next base: position 70,234,930 of record NC_141559.1, read on the forward strand.
CAAAGAGTATGGTTTCAGGTTCTTCCATTTCATGCTTACAGCAAGTCATAGAATCATAAAATCATAGAATCGTAAAATAATTTGGGTTGGAAGGGACCTTCAAAGGTCATCTAGTCCAACCCCCCTGCAAGGAGCAGGGACATCCCCGACTAGATCAGGTTGCTCAGAGCCTCATCCAACCTGGCCTTGAACGTTTCCAGGGATGGGGCATCCACCACCTCTCTGGGCAACCTGTTCCAGTGCTGTACAACCCTTAGCATAAAAAATTTTTTCCTAATATCTAATCTAAATCTACTTCCCTCTGTTTTAAAACCATTTCCCCTAGTCCTGTCGCAACAGGCCCTACTGAACAGTCTCTCCCCATGTTTCTTGTAGGCCCCCTTGAGGTACTGGAAGACCGCTATAAGGTCTCCCTGGAGCCTCCTCTTCTCCAGGCTGAACAGCCCCAACTCTCTCAGCCTGTCCTCACAGGAGAGGTGCTCCAGCCCTCTTATCATCTTCGTGACCGTCTTCTGGACCTTCTCCAACTGGTCCATGTCCTTCTTTTCAATGTTCTCTGCTCTGTCAATCTGTTATCCATTCTTCATGAATTTATTCTGTCCCTTCACTTCACTGTTTGATTTTCAATTCTTACATAGTCACATAGTTTTTTTTTCGGTTTGCAGTTTCTTCTGCCAAATCATCAATTTGGCTTCTACACACTTCTTAAATATATGAAGCTATGCCTGACTCAGGCTGATTAATTCCCAGAATTGTCACTGAGCTGCCTTTACTTTATTAAAAAGAGAACTAGAAAATGGGTTCATAGAAGGCTTGAATTTTTGTTGAAGAGTGGAACAGCCTTGTGTTCAAGTGGTGGGTGATCTCAGTCATGTGAATACCACTTTGATGAGAGCAGATCATATTTCCAGGGCAAAGCTTTAAATCTTGCAGTCTCTGCCCCTGTTTATTATGTTTATCTCTGTTAAACTGTGAAAACAGCTCTCTTACAGTATACAACTACTTGATTAGAGATGGAAAGGGATTGCGTCTCTCAGGAACAGGGGATAAAGGTTGCTCGTCAGAATGTGGTTCTTGAGTTTGCTGTTCACGCTGCAGTGTGTTCGTCTGGTCTAGGAAACCAGACTGACTTGTTAGTATGGTATTGAGGAGCACATTATGGAATGTTGACAGAACAATAAAGTACTTCACTGTTAAATTGTTCAAGTGTAGGCTGGAGCGTTGTATGTATGATGAAACAGGGCTCCATTTACCCTGACACAAAATAATGAACTAAGGGGGATCAAAAGCTTTAGTCAGAAATAATGTATGACTTTAAAAAGAGCACTCTTGAATCATATTGCTGTAAGGTTAATAACATAATTTCAAATTACTAGATTCCTACTTACTTCAATGGAGATGTAGAGTAATTTTTTCAGAGCGCCTTCATCCACATAAGCATAAGTCCCATGTTCAAATGTGGCTTTGGCACTTCATACTGTATATTCTTTTCTACTGAGGAGCAGCTGCTGTTGTGGATCCTGAACACCCAGAGTGTTACGCGCTGTGGATGGCTTAGGCCACTGCTGGGAAGGCATTTGCAGGAGAAGGACAAGGCCTTCACTCAAGCACAGTGAACTGTTTTGAGTATGAAGCAATGAAGGGAATTTATTTGGATTATTTTAGTAATGCTACCACTTCATTATTCTGAAGTCATCTACTGTCGGTGAAATGGTGAGCCAGTATTCAATCTGTTGCTGGCTTTTATTTAAACATCTAGTTTAAAGAACACAGCTTGTTTAATTTAAACACCTGGTTTCCTTACTATACTTTTTGCCTAAGGTATCATATTTGCTCCCAAGTCTTTCTTATTACTGAATTTTGAGGCAACAATACATTTCTGATTAAATTTTAGTTCTGTCATTTTCCTAGTTGCAAGTTTTAGACAAAAAGATTATTAATTCACATCCCTAATTAAAGTTACTGCAGCCACTGAGAGCACATAGTCGCTAGGATTCTGTTCTGGCCTCTGGAACTGTCCAATGTCATGAGTGCAAATTACAACCATGAAATCAAAAGAGATTAATCATATCTGATTTTGCAAAAAGCCAAGGACAATTCTAAGCAAGAGATTCGCACATGTTTTCAATATCCAAAATACCTAAAAAATAAAAAGGCAGAAAAAAATCCTTAAAGCTGAGCTCTGTGTTTGTCTAGCTGAGGGGTGTACTGTCTGTCTCGGCTGGAACACTTGTACAAACTGATTCCTACTGAGCAAATGGCTCTTCTCTTAGGACTACTTCAGATTGAGTACAGGACTGGAAGTTACTTTCCTGCAACAGTACAGACAGTCAGCCTTAGAACCAGTTTTGGCACTAAGTTATAAAACTTACTGTTTGGTTTAAGTTGTAGCTGCTTGTGACAAATGCTCTGTGCTTTATCAGAAATTTTTGAAAGCATTTTCATTCTGGAATGCATAAATGCTTTATATTTTTTTGGCTGGAGAAAATTCTGAATTATTTGAATGGAAAGAAAAATCTTCATATCTAAATTAATGCTAGTCTAGTCTTTTTAGCGCAATAGCTGCAGCAGAACCATCTGGGGTTCTGGACTGGAACTTGAGTCCAGGTTCCTGTTCCCAGGTCTGTTCTGCATGTTAGCTTTAGGTTGAGTCCACTTGGCTATCTGTTCCTCTATTTACCCAGTTACAGAAATAGGGATATTGATGTGCACTATAACCTTCAGCAAGAACTGGAAAATGAAATGTGCTCTGTGAGAACTAGGTATGATATTTGTACTTCAATAGGTTTCATGTACCATTTGGACAATTTCTTGATCAGTTTGTAATTTGGGATGTGAGGGAAATGATTAGGCTGACCAACACATCAGTATGTGACTTTTCTAATGGTGGCTTACTGTTGCAGTTTGCACGCTTGCGCTTTGTAAGTTTGGTGAGCAGAGTAATCTGACAAGATTGGTTGGACTTTCTCAAGGGAAAGTGTCTGCTGCAGTGCTTTGTGAAGTGTGATATGTTTATATCACTTATATTAGAGCTATACAAGCAGTGGTTTGCTGGAGTTTTTTGATTTGTTTCTTTTTCCTATGCTTTGTTGCTAAGGTAATACAGTTTTGCCCTACGTGACCAGGAAGGCATGGCTTTTTTATGGTTGTAGCAGACTTGAGTGTAACATAACCTGATTGGAACTAAACTGAGATAGAATGGGGAGTTTGGAGGGTTTTGCTGTATTTTTTCCCTAGGAGTGATAATGAGATGCTGTTCCCACTGTTTGTGTTTGTGATGGGTTGGCCCCAGCTGGCAGCCAAGCACCTGCCCAGCTGTTCATCACTCCCCACCCTCCAAGTGGGATGGGGTGACTGGGGAGAAAGAGGAGGAACAGGAATGAGAAAACTCATGGGTCAAACTAAGGAAAGGGAAAACACTTACCAATTACTGTCACAGGCAAAACAGACTCAACTTGGGAATTTAACTTAAATTTATTGCCAGTGAACATAAATATTTAATTACTGATCAGGTACTGAGAAACAAGACAAACAGGACACCTTTCCTGCCACTTTCCCAGGCTGAACATCACTCCAGGCTCCTCTCCTCCCCCTTGGTACCATGGCAGGTCACACTCAGCCCCTTCAGTGAGAGAATAGGTGGTGCAGGGGGTCGGGGTCAGTGCATAGCAACTTCTCTCTGCTGCTCCTTGCTTCTCACTCTTCTCCTGTGCCCCAGCGTGGGTCCTTCGTGGCCCACAGTCCATCTGTGGTTGTACCTGCTCAGTCCTGGAACACCTTCTCCTCCATGGACCTTGTTACTCCCTCATGCCTTCTTCTCACAGAAGCCATCCCTGCAGCCCCATTGCTTCCAAAGCCTTGCCATAGATGCCCAGCACAGTGTTTTCATTACCAAAGATTTACATGCTTTACATAGTAACACTCTAAACAGCATGTTGCTTTCTTGTTTTTCTTGTTACCTGCTTTGGAAAAGAATAGAGTAGACAGCCTTTCTGGTCATTTCTCTTCTTTTGCATGGAAATTACAGTATATAGAGACTGAAAATCCATTGAGAACACTTATAAATTTAATACCAATTGAGTTTTTAAATAAAATTGGTATATTCTCAGCCTGTGTCATTTACTGTCAAAGTCAATGGATTCCTTGTAATTTACATAATCAGTGATGTTTGTTTTTTGTTTTTTTTGTCCAGGTAAATTTGTTTTCAAATCAGCTGTTTCTTTCCTATGTTATCAGTGGGTCTGGAGGCTTCAGTATTGAGTTGTACCTCTAGAGTCAAAACAAGACTGTGCTTAGTTATGTGACTGCAAAACCAGATAAAGACAAAACTCCATTGCATTACTGTGTACAGCTAAGTGAGGTGGCTCACAGGTGGAAAACATAGGGTACGATCATTCTTTTGCCGCGTAATTCTGAAGGGAATTGTAAGAAACTTTTCAGTTGCTCACAGGGCTGAACCTGATGATAATAACTTCTCCAGTCATTCACCTGCAGGCTGTAGTTTAGCAAAAAGCCACTTAAATCCTTATTTGTGAACAGGTGTGTGTAAGGTAGCAGTGATTCTCTGAGTTCTGGGTGGGTTTTCAACTTCATCTTTCAATGGAGAATTATTGCAGCAGAGCTTTTGATCGTTTTGTCTTTAACCACTCTTCTTCCTTGTGTTCACTGACCTTGTATATCAGTGTTTGAATCTGACTGTCAAAGGCCCGTGAAATCCTACGTATCATTTCTTTTGTAAAGTGTTTCTTGCTGCAGAAGTTATGAGACTTACGGTGACTTTTGAATTAATGAGTCCCTCAAACTTGAGCAGAAAGTTCTGAAAGATAAAAGCTGTAAGAAATACAGCTGTTATTATAGGGCAAATGAGAAATTGAGATATTTTGAAATTTTTAAAAGATATTTTTGTGATTTTGTTTATATATTTTTAAACAAATTTATAATTTTCCAGAAATAATATTTCTTTTGTTTGAAAGAAATATTTTTCCATGTTTTCTTTGACTGCTATAGAATGAAATAGTTTAAAAATTGGGGAAAAAAAAAAGAAAAGAAGATGTAAATCTATATTTTGGTTAATTTCAGCAGTTTTTGGAAAGTGTTGATTTTTATGACTCCTATGAGCCCAAGTGTTTTTTCTAACTCTCCAAGTAGTAAGTAATTTTCCTCAGTGTATGTTTTTAATATCCTAGGTTTAAGGATGAATTATAATGACATAAATGTCAGTGTTGGGAAGTTCTCAAAATGGCAAGAACTGTATGTAGCATAAAAATGCCTGTAGTTATAACTGACTGCTGTTTGATGCATGTTCTCTGATTCCTACATACATACCTTTACCCAGAATACGCTTGTTTATATTCATATACAGAGTCCCAGGCATGGCACTTGGCTTCTTAGGATGTGTAGGATGGATAATTGCTGTGCCTTTGTAGTACAGCTCTCTAGCTAACTATGATATGTTTTATTTTAAGGCTAAAGTATAGGTTTGGAACTGTATACATTTAGGTATAGTATTATATTTTGTAACTCGCTACAACATCTAAGAGGCAGTGTTTGTTAGGCAATTCTTGTTTTTATTTATCGCTATTTAAGAATAATAGTTTAGAGTGCTTTGAATATTACTAGATTTAATTGTTGTGATGCTGAAATCTACATTAAATATATTTTCCTTTTAGGAAATGTACATTGCTGCTCAATAATGTGTTTGCAGTGGCAGCTGCATTGTTGATGTCCCTCTCCTTGTTGGCAGGGTCATTTGAAATGCTCATACTGGGCCGCATTATAATGGGTGTTGATGCAGGTAAGCTTTTATCATGCTGTACATACCTAAAATGTTTGTGCCATGCATAATCTTTCTCCTCTCTCCTAGTTACATCTTTCTTTATACTAAAGAGATGTTTCAGGGACTAGCCACACTGATTTCACTGGGACAAAACAGCAGACTAAGTGTTGGAGGATCTGATATTTGGAGAAGGATGGATGCTAGTCGCTGCTGTCCACCCTGGTTATTCCTCCCTCTTTCCTCCTCCAGCCTCAGTAGAGCGTATGTGTCTGCATGCCATGAAAATCCTTTGTCTAGGAGGACATAGTCTGTTTATTAAACCTGTTTGCTGCTTTGTGTTTAGAAGTTGTTGGATGCCATGCTAATATCAGTAGGGGGAAGGTTTGGTACATTATTATTTGCTCCTAGCGACATGGTCTTCCCAGTTTAAAAGTAAATCATGGAGGCACTGCTGCACCAGAATAGTCTTGCAGCTGGCATTGAGGTTCTCAGCAACTTCACAGATGGCTAGATAGTGAGAAATATTTACCTAATGTGGAGACAGACTTCGTGAATTAAGATGGTTTTACACTCTTAGTGTAAGTACGTGACACTAAACAATGGAAAGGGCTTTCACTTTTGCATCACTAAGCCCCGTTTCTGTCAAGCTTTGGCTATGTTTTTAGTAAGCCCAAACTGTGGTTCTTTAAAAGTGGATGTGTCACTTGCAATTTGAAGTTCATGAGTAATTTTGGTACTGGCTGCTAGTTTTTGTCTCAGATTACCACCAGACTGCTGGAGCTGTGTAAATATTGTCAGTGTACTAACCAGAGTCATGCATTTGTTCTCTCCTGACTTTGAGCAGCATTCTCGCCTTCATTTTATGCCTGCTGTTAAAGAGTTCATTGCAGCTGTAAGCCTATATTGAGAGGAACATCTGCTAATGCCATTTACATTAAAAATATTTCGTCTGAAAGTGTCTGCTCTCTCTGCCTGACACATTGGGGTTTTTTTTTTCCTTACCTGCGACAGTGCTAATGTGATTTTACTTTCTTTGAGATGAGCAAATTTAAAATATGAAATCTGTTCTCCAAGTAACCTTTGGTGCTCCTCATCGAATAGCAGCCTATGCACGTCACTGTAGATCTGTAACAGATAATCAATCTGGTTATTAAATAGTGCAAGAGTAATTAGACATGCAGAGAAGATAATTCATATTATCTATGGATAGATACAATTGTGTTCTTTGCCTGTTTTTATGACACTCTTGTGAGCACTCAGACTCCTTCCAATAGAAGTTTGTTTCATATGTGGTGTAATGAAAAGGCTATTTGACTTAATATATGTTTTTTCCTTCCTTTGTAGGCATTTCTCTGAGTGCCCTTCCCATGTATTTGAGTGAAATATCTCCAAAGGAAATCCGTGGTTCATTGGGTCAGGTCACAGCGATTTTCATCTGTATTGGTGTTTTCACTGGTCAAGTTTTGGGGCTGCCAGAAATATTTGGGCAGGTAAGTATTTAACAGATGTTTTCTGTGAAAGAACACAAGCATGCTTAAAGTATTATATTTTCGTATTTTGGCTGAGTTCCTTACAAAAGGGGAAACCAGAAACATTGTTTTTTTGTTTTGAAGCATTTTGAAAAGTGATTTCTTCCATGTCCTTTAAAAGACATGTCGTAGGCTGAGATTAACTTGGTGGCCACTGGATGTCGTCGTTACTCTGAATAAATGAAGTCGAGGTTTATTCAGGCTGGCACTTGGAAATACTTTTCATCCAGAGGTGGATCTTCAAAGCAGTGTCAAGTAAATGTCTGCAGCAATCCTCTCGCAATGAAACCTGAACTAAGAATCCCTTCTGACAACCAGCAAAAGTAGTAAACAGTTGAAAAGTGAGGAGAGCTTGTCCTCCTGTGTCCATCCAAATTCAACTCTTTTGTAAATACACGATACCATCCTCCCTGACACTTTTATTTTTGTCTGATTGGCTCTCCTGTTCTGTCCCTTTATCCTTGTGCTCACTTATACTCTTCAGCAATCCTGAAGGCAAATGGTTTGATTCAACTTCCCCTTTATTGAAGGACAGATTATTCCTCCCCCCACCACCAAAGCAGCAGATTTCAGCAAAAAGCTTAAAATGGTTTTCACTGACCATCTTTGTGGCTTCTGCAGATCTCCCTTCTCTTGCTTTGAAAGCTAGTCTGTTACAAACGAGTGTATTAAATGTGAAGAGGCTGGTTCAACTGCTTGAATATACATCAGCCCATATGTAGTAGGGTTCTTCAGTTGTTTGGGTTTTTTTTACACTTTTAAAGGTGGAGTGTCTTGAAAATTCTTATTTCCCTGTTAAATCTTTGGGATATTTTGAATAGGAAATACTTTTTCCTTGGTTTCATCTCACTGTTGCTCTTTCTATTTCTCTTCTGTTCTTCTTGCCTTCCCAGTTTTTGTTACTCCCAAATGAGGAAGGTTGTGTTTCTGCTTCTACAACCTGCTTTAGTGAATTAATATTACACTGTCAAAGATAGCCATTAATTTATGTAAGAAGAAGTATGCTTTATGCATAGAATTAGTTCTCTTCAAGATGGGTAACATCAGCATGTAGAAGGACCAAAGTTTTGGCTGCTGTGAATTAGCATATGTCCAGTAAAATTATTGGACCTAGCTTGTATTTTCCAATTGGGTGTATTTTCCTTTTAATATATTAATTAAATTTAGCACTGAGGGGAAATTTCAGGCTGTTTGAAATATGACTCCCTGTTGCAATCTTACACTTCTTAGAAGGCTTTATCAAAATTTCTGTTGGTTTCAGTCAAGCCAGGGTTTTCTTCCCTAGCTTCATGTGGTTCCCACTGAAGTCAGTGGGAGTTTTGCACCAGGAACAGCAGTGTTACCAGAGAATGTTCCTGCAGAGAGTACGTGTGATGAGTACACTTCTGTTGAAGCTGGGAGGCAGCAAACATAGTGTCCTTCTGAGTTCTTTAGACCTTGGAACACTTCCTTTCTCCTCTCCGCAGCAACACCTTGCTGAAATTTCTGTCACTTTGTTTGATCAAGTTCAAAAAATCACATTGAAAAGTAGATTCAAGACATTTGCAGGCTATTTTCTAGTTGTAGGCTTCTCTGATTGGTGTGATGACTTCTGTTCACTAATGATGTAAAAGCTTCTTATCAAGTCATCCCCATATTATTTTTTTCCTCCGTTTTCTTCTGTTGGCGAAATCTTTGTTGCATTTAAAGTGAGGCCAGTATTCCAGATACACAGCCACCATATTTGGGAGACAGCTGTGCATTCATTGTGTCTTGTTGATGTCAGCTGTAACTGGAAAGCAAACTTGTGCTTTACTCAAAAGCCTGAGGTCATTTATGTTGTACTGAAGCCATTCTGTAATATGCCTATCTGTGGTGTAATTCTACCTTTGTAAAAGTCCTAAATTGTTTAAAGCAAATGGACAGGAAAGTTGTGATCAGTAGCAGCTTGTCACCAGCGATAATCGTTCTGCATGACTGCTTGCACTAGTGTGTGGAAAAACACCTTTGTTGAGTCTGTCTAACAATGTCTAGCTTTTTAATGATCACAGCACAAAACCTCACAGGAGTATTTTTTTCTTGCTCTGTCATTGGTTGCTTGTTTCTATCAGGATTGCTTGTTTCTATCAGGATTGGTTGTAAATAATACTAGTTACAAATACTTGTCTTCTGTCATGGTTTCATAACAATTTTCTCCTCAGCTCTGTCATGTATCTATTACTTGTGACTTCAGCAAATATCTACGAGGTTATTGACCATAGTATCTGAGCAGTGATGTTTTTGTAGAAAGGAGAGACAAAGACCAAGTTGGGCATCTTGCTGGAAGAGACTGTTTGGAACAGGAATGGAGATGGGGAGAGCTGGAGGCATGGCCGAGGTCCTATCTTGTAAGAGGAGATGACAGTAACATTGCTTGTATGGCCAAGTAAACAGGAAAGGGAAAGGAACTGAGTACACCGTGCTAACACAAGGAGGAGGAAGTACAGAGGGAATAGAGTGGCTTAATCCTGAGGACAATATTACTACAAGAATAACTTTTTATAAATGCTTTCAGAGTAATTGCATGCTGAAATTCAGTAGAATGATGTTTGGAACAAGGCTCCTGGCTGAAGTAGCTTGAGCAGAAAATTTAACTTTTCAATTGAAGCTTGGTGCACTTATCTGGATTATATGAGGTTGTTGCCTTTAGTGGTTTTGTGGAAGTCTTTCCACAGAAAATAAAAATGTTTATGGAGGCTGTGAGACATAACTTTACAAGCCTTTATTAACAACCTAATTGATAACTTCCCCGGTTATCAAATACAATAGTGTTCCTTTAAATGTCCAGGTGTGATAAAAATAGCTCCGAAGCACTGAGTGTTACTTGAGGCAATTCAGAAAGTCCTTACTGCTTTTTGTGTGAAGTCAGTTAAGAAGCCTGGAAGTTATTTTTTGGCAATCTTTTATTTATGAAGACCAGCCCAGGTGAAGCGGGAGGCACATGGGCAGCCCCAGGTTCGGTGCTGGGGGGCAATGGTCAAGTTTGGCTGTGTTACTCTCTTACTACTGGTTGGCTGTTTCCTATTCCTTCAGCCTTCGCAGGCTTTCTACTGGAAGGGCTGATGGTTGAGGATCTTCTCATTTCCTTCTGATACCTTCTTATGCCAATTCTGTCAGCTTATTGTCATTATTGTTTTGGTTGACTGTTATTCATCCCTTAATGTCTTTCTCTCCTGACCCTCTCTGCCCTCCAAAGTGTGTTTCCTTTCTCTTCTTCCTATCACTTGTGATCTTTGCGTTTCAGGTTAGACTTCATCTGCTCTAGTAAAACAAGCTCTTTAATCTCCTAATCCTAGATGCCTTTCTCTATACTAATTCTGGTTTTAAATTTGAACCCAAAAGAACAAGATTTATACAGACAACCTAGGTGAAATGGTACTTCGAATTATATTAAATACTCCCTTACTTCCTGGTTCTCCTGGAAGTATTTTAGCTGAAATATTCTAGAACTGCATTTACTTTTTTTTAGTGTTACATACCGTATTAACATGAACTTGCCAAACACTGTTAATTACATCTGATTTTTAAATTATAGTATGAAAGAGCAGACGCAAAAAAAATCTAAGAATGTAATAGGGGGTTGGACTAGATGACCTTTGAAGGTCCCTTCCAACCCTAACCATTCTATGATTCTATGAATACTTAAATACAGGCACTCTTTTGGATTCTGAATATATATTCTATTTGTCTCCAGGGGCACTAATTTTAGAGTATTAAGTCTGGGGAAGGTGTTCCTTTAGTGAGCAACATTTACCAAGAATGATTATTCCAAAGGAGAAAAGCTTCTGTCGTGACACTGGTCCTCTGCTGCTGTGATTTATGTTCTTATTTTCTTTCCCCTGTCTTAATTCCCTCCCATCCATCAAATCCCCACAATGCTTTTTTCAAGGTTCTGATTCTTGTAGATCATAACCTGTGGGAATTCACATCTACTGTCTCCATTGAGGTTTGGGAAATTACACGACAGTAGAGCTGGCTGGTGATCAGACTGCAGAGCACAACCACTTCACATGCTGGTGACCTGCTTCTCTCCACCACCCTGACTGCTGAAAGAAAAGTGCTCATTTTCATGTGCTGGCATCTTGTTTTAGTTTTCTGTAAGCCAGAGCCCTTAATTCTTCAGATAGCTGTGGCAACTGTAGATGACAATTTGATGCTGGCCCACAGGAGTGCAGTTGTGTTATCTGCTGTAACATGGGCACTGAGTTATTGCTACTGGCTACAAGATCATTTAATTTGGGGCATTTTTGGTTGTATAGCATATGCAGCTTTACGTATCTCTGACTGAAGGAAAAAACATATATAAAGATAAGGAGGAACTGTTTCAGACCTGTCACTTCTTCAAACACTGCCCTTCAGGTGTTTCCATTCTCTCTGTTTCTGTGCTTCTGCAACTTAATCACCCAGCCCATTTTTCTGACAGCTTGCTCCCTGCAAAGCAAAGGCCAGTGCATTGTCAACTTCAGTTTTGAAAGTTCAAATTTACACTTACTGTCTTGGAGGAATATTGTCTGGCCTGATTCTGGCATATTCCAATGTATCCTCAGGTATCTCTCTGTAACTAACTCATCTAGTTCCTCCTGCTCCAAAGGTTTTCCTTAGGATGGTAACATCTTTTAAATGTTGTAGACTGCCAGCCTGTCTCTTCTGTTGTTTCAGCTTTTTTAATGAAGGTGGGCTTTAATCTTTCCTTAAATGATAGAGAGTTTAGTTTATTAATATAATTGCAGTAGTTACTGTATTAATAATTTTTTTTATACATTAAACCTCAGTATCTCTTTCATCTGTGTACGGATATGTGAAGGGGGAGAAAAAAAGGTTTCACAGTGTGCATATGTATTCAGCACACGTAGAAGTGGAATTGTTGCCTGTTGCCTTGTTTTCCTCAGACTTCTACTTTGAGCCCCCTTTCCCGTGGTGTGTAAGGTTTTGCTGAGCTGTAGTTGTTTCCTCTCCAGTTGCCCCCAGTGGCTGGCCGGTTCTGGCTGCTTCTCTGCCCAGAGCAGCTGTTTGTCATAGGTAGGCCAATGGAAAAATAGATTTTATTTACTTTGGGAACTCTATTTTATACACTTCAAATGTTTCTAGGTCATGTGCCCGCAAGCTTGTCTAACTGTATTGCACTGTTTCATAGTGGATAGTATGTCATCCTAAAAACCTTGTTTTGCTCACATTCTAAGACTTATTAGGGCAACACTTTCTGAAGAATCCCTATTGCTGCTGTAGATGTTTCCAGAAAAAAAAAAAAAGTATAGCAAACAGAAAAACTGTAAAATTCCTGGTGTGTCCATCTCTTGAATGTTTCAGGCAGTTTTGGTCGCCCTGCTTTAAAAGGAGTGCAATTGAACAATACGAGGTACAAGAGGGAGCAGCAAAGATCAGAGGTGGGAAGTGGCTTCGTAAGGAGAAAAGGCTGAGTTATGCACGACAGCTCTTATGTGTAATCCCATGCTGGGTAAACACTTAAAGCAATGCAAAACAAAGTACAGCAGAGAAGACTCAGAATTTGTCTTCCAAATGGGTCTTTAAATAGCACACTTTTTTCTAGAGTTTCCTCAGTTTTTTAAAACATGTTTGGAATTTGCCATGTTGCAAAGCTATTGTGTAAGTGGTTATAGTTACGAACTTTTTCTTAATTGGATGTTGTCTTTGTCATTAAAACAACATGAATTGCAGTTTATATTCCAATTTTTGAGGAATCTCAGCAGCTTTAATGCATATCTGCCTAGAGATGACCAGTTTTTAAAAAAAGGAGTTAGTTGGAAGTAAGTCTGTGACATATGTTGAACCTGTCACAACTGATTATTTTAGCAAAGAAATTCTGTTGTTGATACAAAAAAAAACAATTTCTGCAGCAAAATGAGCTAAATTTGTGAAAGGATTAATGAACTTCATATACACTGTAGCTGTACTATATGTCTGTATGAGTCCCTTTCAAGTTAGTTCTTCTTTTTTTTTTTCTTCTCTTTTAAAAATCAAACTGAGAACTTCTGTAGGTGCTTTGTCAAACTAATTTTCTTTACAAGATCTATTAAAAATTACGTATTTGGATCATAGAATCATAGAATGGTTTGGATTGAAAGGGACCTTAAAGATCATGTAGTTCCAGGGGACTCAGGGACACCTTCCACTAGACCAGGTCACTCAAATCCGCATCCAACCTGGCCTTAAACGCTTCCAGGGATGGGGCATCCACAACTTCTCTGGGCAACCTGTTCCAGTGCCTCACCACCCTCACAGTGAAGAATTTCTTCCTCATCTAAACCTACCCTCTTCCAGTTTAAAGCCGTTACCCCTTGTCCTATCACTACATGCCCTTGTCAGAAGTCCCTCCCCAGTTTTCTTGTAGGCCCCCTTTAGGTACTGGAAGGCCAGTATAAGGTCTTCCCGGAGCCTTCTATTCTCCAGGCTGAACAGCCCCAACTCTCTCAGCCTGTCCTCACAGAAGAGGTGCTCCAGCCCTCTCATCATCTTTGTTGCCCTTGAAGTGATAGATAGTTGTGTATTTAGGAAAGTTTATATAGGAATTTTTCATTTTGCTTTGCCAAGTTCTTTTGAAAGTACTCCTTCACTTACACTGAAATGGAATAGGTAGTTGTACAGCCTGTGCAGTTGAAGGCTGTTCTGAAAACCAAGCTTTTATTTTACGAGATGGCTGGAGACGCTCTTGAAAGGAATCTTGCATATTAGCATGATAACACAAAGTGTAAATCAACCAGTTTCTTCATATTTTTCAGTGAGCTCTTTTGTTCTATACATTCCTCTTCCTGTTGAGCCATGATATAGTTAAAGATATTCGTCTTTCAAGGTATGAGTAGAAATTTATTTCAGAATATAGAACTGAGCACCCTTGTGGCAGTAAGAGAGAGAGGAGACCTTATGCAGGTGAACTCTTGCCGCTGCATGAAGCCTCTTGGAAATGAAAACAGCTTATGCCTCATGGATGCATGCAGTTTACAGAATGTAAAAAGGTGTTTGTAGCTTCCATTAGAGTAGGACTTTTTCTTATTGCTGAAGCAATTTCCATGTCATTTATCAAGGCATTTGCACTTAATTGCATGCTATAAGTTGCTAATCAGGGGCTTGGAGGTCACTTCACCCAACAGTTGATGCAGTCAAGGGAAGCTAGAGATGCACAGCGTTGGTGGTGCTGACAAGGGTACAGAAATGCTGCCAGGACCCGCTGGGTTGTTGCATATTCATAATTCAATAGTACCCATGGGAAGAGAAGGTCTGCTCTGTTACACCAGCCCTGTTGGTGAGATGTGGTGGGTGTTGATATATTTGTAATGGAGACATTAAATGAGGCATTTTGTTTATATCTACTGTGGACCAGCTGAGATTATGTATTTACTGGAGATTATAAATCAGCATTTTATTGGTTCACCAAGACAGACACAAAGGTATTTATTCATCCCTTTTCTGTACAGAACTCATTAAGTAGTGTGTGGGAAAACAGTTGTGAGTCTTTGTATTTGCGAATGAGTTTCAGTCCATTAAAGTTGTGCGTTCAATTCCTGAAGTTTTAGGAAGAACACATGGCTGATTGGCCATATGTAATACTCAGATGTTGCAGTTTTGCATGTCAAAGGGGAGCATCCTGCAGGAGAGGATTTGTCTGAATGTTGAAGTGAAAGTGTGGTTATAGAAGAAAGCAAACTCTAGAGATATATATAGATATTTATTTTTAGACTTACTGCTGAACAACAGACTTAATGGCAGAGCACCTAATGTTACTTTCCCATAGACAGTTGAAGTAGTGCACACCTTGAGAAAATAAGATTTCTATGAGGCAGTACTGTGTTTAATTAGGTCAGTTGGAAAAGCAGTAGACAAGCTTTCGTGGGAAGAAGTCCCTCAACAGCTCTGAAGTAAAGACTTCAAAATGCCATGGAAGCTGAGAGCAGTTGATTATAATTTGTCATACTGCTTTCTCTTGATCGACTGAAACACAGTTAACACATGTAACTAAGCTTAGAGGAATTGTTTATATATATAATATATGAACTTATATACTAAACTTATAAATAATACATATGACTTTGTGTTTCTTTGTCAGACTTTAAAAAGGTTTACTTTTTCACTCATTGTGGTGGACCTAATAACAGGCAATATCTGTCTACAAACCCCTTCTTATCCTGTGTAGTTGGACTCTGCTTCAGAAGTTTATGAGCAAGTAAACCTTTCAGATGAAGATTTGCGTGTCTCATTAGTGCTCGAGTATCTGATAATATTTACAAATCTGTTATTAAGCAATAAATCTAAAATTATTTGACCTGTGACTTCCTTCCCAATGTGCTTCACGCACTGGGGACATAACCACCATTTAAACCTTTCTGAAGGTTCTGCATGATTAACATTTCAGTTTTAATTTCCATTGTCCTTTGTAAAATCACCCATTATTGCAAATTCATGTCCTAATATGTAAATTTGTCCTTTACAAATTGTATATTAATGCTGTGGTAAATTGGTCAAACATCATAGGGTAGCACGCAGTCATTGCATGGAGTAGTAGGGTATATTTTCTAGACTTGTGTTTTTTAGGTTTTTTTTTAAACCGCTGACAAAAAGAAAAATCAGAAGGTATATTCTTGATTAATATTTTGAGGGTTTTTTTAACTTGAAGTAAATGTCACATTAAAATTAGATTTTTTTGTAAACTCTAAAATAGATCTGTTGCCGTTTGATAAGTGTCAAGATTGAATATTCAGCTGTTTCAGTTGTTTTTAAAACAGCAAATGTGCTTAGGATTTTTTAATAGGGTTTTTTTTTTCTAAACCTTGATATACCTTAGTCTAACCTTTATAACTTCGGTTTGTCAAAATATAATCACACAATAAAAGAATTGCATCTAATGTAATTTCTACGTGCCCTGAAGTGTTTTGCTTCAAACCTGCTGCAACCCCAGGAGGATGCTGGTCTCTGGGGCTTTCTGTGTCGCATCTGCCAGTCCCACAGGGACACCTGAGGTACTCTGGGGCATCAGAGTGATACTATATGCTCATGTTTGAGGAACTGAATCTTATCCTCTTCAATTATTTTAATTTGGTTTTTAATATTTTATTATTTATGGAAGTTAACTTGTGTCTACATGCATAACTGAAAGGAAGTTTTGTCAGAAATTTTGCATAGCTCCAACATACCTCTGATATTTCTTTCTAAAGAAGCCTAAGTATATATACTGGCTGCTAATAATAATCCCATTTGAAAGCTCTCCATTTTGCATTGCTTTTCTCAGAAATTTTTACTTTTCTCAGTAATGAATAAGCAATGAAGACAAATTATGCCATTTAAGTGTTCAGTAAGAAGATAGTTGTTACTCCAGTAAAAAGTTGCACGAAAAAGCATCTTGGGAACTTGTAATAGACACTTTAATTCTCCTTTTCAATATGTACAACATGATCTAACATGCAATTTAATGAACAGAAGATCATGGGATTTGGATACCAACCACTTTCAAGGCTGTTTTAAATACTGATGGTTTACTCAGTAACAAAAACCTCCTGCTGACCTCTGTGAATATTAGATTAGGATTGTGCAGCCTTAGGTCTCAGTACTGTTTAATACTTGGGAAAGCACTGAGATTTGAGTAATCTTACTGTCAGAGCTGTATCTGTAGTAGTGACATATAAAAATAAATATTCGTGTGGGTGCAGAACAGAGGTAAAATATGCATACTCTCTGGGTTGCCTGTGTTTTAAATGAGAGGTGAGCAATTCGTAACTCTGTTATTAAAACAAATTTTGACAGAAGTGGGTTGCAGGAATGGTCATGCAAAAAGAAAATTCTATCCAGCAGGGATGCAACTGTTAGACGGGGAGGTTAGTCAAAAAAGGTCGGAGAGCGGTGCTTGGAGTGACACAAGGGAGGTAAGAGGAAGGCAGCTGTCCTGTGCCTTATGTGAGTAGCTGGTTGGAAGCCTGAGATACAGAAGTATTCATTTCTCAGCTGCCTCATGATCATCACCACTGTGCCATACCCTTGGCTCAAGGAAGAAAAGACAGTCCTAATGCTAAGGAATTAGTTCCATCTCAGTGCTTTTTCAGTCCTCGGCCCCAAGCCAGTGAGGTTGTTCTTTACCTTTAGGAGTGTTTTATGTGGCACAGTGACAAAGAAATGCTGGACTTGTGCCATCTTCTCAGCTTTGTACACCCAAGTAAGTCTTCTCAGTCTGTTCTGAGCAGGGATGTGATTTTTTCTGTGTGTGTGGCAAATGGAGTATTTCTCATACAAAGTTTTTGTGCCAAGTCTTTACTAAAGATTATGAGATTCAATTGCATGAACATAAGCATATAGTATCATTTTGATGCCCTAGGGTACCTTGGATGTCCCTGTGGGACTGGCAGATGTGACAAGGAATCCCTGCAAACCTGCATCCTTCTGGGGCTGCAGCAGGAGATAAGGAGAGATGCTTCAGGGCATTTAGAAATTATACTAGATGTAATTCTTTTTGTCTGTGTGTGTGTGATTATATTTTGTGAAAATAAAGATTTAAATGTGTTCCTGCTTCTTACAGGAACAAGAAAAAGAAGAGACTGCAAAATCACTAGTTCCTGGACATTTTGAGTATCTTGCATTGGATGCAAGAGGCTTTTGTCTCTTTGCTGCCCACATATAAAATGGGTAAAATCTGCCATTTTACTCAAGAAAGGTATTATACAAAAAAATCACTGCTGTTTGTAAAGTGTTCAGTGTTGTAGTAAACCCATCATAACCCCCCTGCCCCAAGGAATTAGTTCCAGAATTAATATTTAAAGGAGTTTGGAATAGTGATTGGTAAACAGACTTGCTCACTGAGAGATCACAGTTCATTCTGTGCACTGAATAAGAAAAATGAGGGAGTATTTATTTTTATACAATCTCCAGCCAGTTTCAAGCAGTAAAGCTAAACAAGCCCTCAATAGCGCCATGAGACATCATGACTCTTATACTGGGATGCAAAGCAGGGCTGGAGTCCACTGGGCAGTGCCCTTTGCTGCCCTGTATGCAGGCTGCTTCCTAGGAGGAGGTGTTTGCGTCTTGCGTTTGGCTTCGGTAATTTCCCTGTGGCTCCAGAACAGGCAAGAGGCGGGGATGTGAGAACTGGGGCAGCTGGGGTCGGGGATGCTCAGCTCGACGTGAGGGTCTCCACAGCAGAGAAAACCACACTCAGGGCAGAGAGCAAAGAAGGAGCCCGACTGCGGTGTAGCGGTTGATACTCGGTTGGGAATGGAAGTGGGATGTGTGTCTAGATTATGCTTTGTAAATAAATAAATAAAATTGTTTAGAGAGGAAGAGTAGAGTCTGTGGCAGCCGTATATTTTCTTACTCAGGCTTTTTGATCCTGTCGTACATCTCGTACCAGAATACGTCATTGGCCTCAGTAGATCTTTCCAAAAATGAATGCTCATGTACAGAGCAGTACAGGGCTTCTTCCCACCTCTGTTGTATGACTCTGTCAATGATTCAGTTCTCTCTTTTAATTTTTTTATATATATGTGCATATTCTTAGCCTTTTCTCTGTCAAAAGTGTCAAATTTTGTCAAAGTCTCCCTAATTAGTGAAAATATTAAATGAAACTGTGCTTACATAGGTCAGTGAACTTAATACGGACCAATAGTTCAGCTGTCAGCAGTGCCTGTTGACATTTTCCTATGCCAGTTTCTTTTCCACCTTTTAGAAGTTAAATTTTCTGCATTTTAGCTGATGATTCTCTGACGTGGTAACATTTGGTTAACTGTATTCCAGTATGATTTAATCTTGCCTAATTTGCAGTTGATAAATCCATGTTGTGCTTTATCCATTTCCTTTTTTCCCCCCACCTTGTATTTCTGCAGCTTTGGACTTTATTTTATCAACCTTTGAATGACTCTGTGGTTGTCAAACTTGCTCTACTATTTAACTGTCTTTGGTAAATGGATCAAAGCTGGGTTTTTCATGTTCCAGCCTAAGCAAATATCTATAATGTGATGGCTTAAAATTAAAATCTTACCATCTTGACATATTATATGTACTGATTCTGAGCAGGTGATGAGTCAGGTCCCCTGTAATTAAAATATTTAATGCTTTTTTAAGTTTTTCCTGAGATAAAATGGGATGTGCTTGTTTTCATTTCTCTCAGTAGTGCCTGAGTGCTTCTCCTTACTGATGACAACTGAGGTAAAGTGTTAATGTGTCTTCTAAGTCATGCCTACTCTGTCTTCTGCTTTACCTTATTATGGCTTCTGAGCATTGTCCCAGTTTGTATCCTGTCCTATTCCTTCTTAAAGAGGTTAGTGAACCCCTTTTTTTCCCTTGCATCCTTTAATTCTCTTTATAGGGTCTAATTCAGCTGGATTTTCAGCAATTTGTATTTTATACTTTCAGAGAAACAAATGTAGGTTTTTTTACGGACCTTTTGAACTCATTTTAGTCCTCTTGTTTCTTTTCTGTAGTGGGATGAGGAATTTGCATGTGGCTAATGTAAATAAAGAGAAAAGCAAGTAGAACACATGTTCTTTAGCATTGAATAGACGTCACCTGAAACCTTTTCAAATGGATGGAGAAGTTTCCATGGATTTCAGTGACTTACTGGTTGACTCATGCCAGCAATGGCAAATGGAAGCATATTTATGATTGTTTTACCTGAAAGTTTTAAAAAACCATAAATCTTTCATAGAGGAAATAAAGGAAGCTCGGTGTCTTACGTGGTGAAAACAGAGGGCTTTTTATTATATGTCAAGGTCTGTTATTTATTGTGAAAGGTAAGTTCAGAAGTTCAGTCTCGTTCATAGCTTTTTCAAAATAACACTTTCAGAAGAGTTATTAGAGAAAAATGTAACCAACTGAAAAAAACTATATGCTGTGGGAGACTTCAAAAGGAGTGAAAGCTTATTGCAAGTATATCTCTATAGGCTGGCAGAATGTTAATAACAACAATATACAGAAGTAAGGGACTTTTTTTTCCCTTCAAAAAGTGTCCTTGGCATTGTGGAAAGTGCCTGAAGGAAATACGATGTGCTGATCAAGAGTAAGGTTTTTATCTAGAAGTATTTTTAGAAGTTCTAACACTCTATAAACATTTTATATGGTACATAGCAAGTGTATTTATATTATTTATATTATAGGAAATAATGATAGAGATTAAATGAAACAATGGATTTTTTTAAAATTACTTTGTGAGAAAGAAATGTCTACTTCCAGGCTGACATAGAATAAAACTGCTCGGTTGTACTGCCTGTTTTCTTTAAGTATCTTTTAAAACCAGGTGCCTATTTTGTTTATGTGATTTATTAATTGTTCTTTAAGTCTTAACCTAAGTTTAATTTTCTAATTTTTAAAATAAGACTGAGGCTCATTTGTTTACACACAGATTGTTAACCACCCTTGATTCTCCTATATTAGGTAACTGCATTAAAAAAAAAAATTGGGATGAAGAAATAGGATCCTGAAGTACTTATAGTAATTGAGGCTCTTAGACTCATAATCTTGACTCTTTGAGTAAGACACAATCTTGACTTTTGAGTTGTGTGACAAATCCCTTTTTCAAGTTGTTTTCCCATCCCAGGAGATTTAAAAAAAAAAACCTGTCACTTAAGGGCAACTGAAAAGTTTGAATAGGAGATATTCTGCATTTTCTACATGAGAGTTATTAAGTTATCTTAGGCTCCAGTTTGGGTTGAGGGCTTGCATTACATGTCCCTGCAATGTACGTGCAGTATGTTGTGTTTTAGCAGTTGCATTGCTGAAGTGGGAGAGCGTAAAATGAAAACTATAAATAGAAAGTTGTTTGGGGGCTTTTCACCTTTGATTTGAATGTGAAAAAATGAAGTTGAAATAAAATTTATCCAGCTCTGTTTAGGGAAATGTGTCCTCTGAATAGATAGATTCATTCTGATGGAGGAACAGGATCCAAACCCCCGGTGCCTCTCAGAGCTCAATCAGCCAGGATGCAGCGCAGTCTGCCTTTGATCTAGCCAAGCTTTTGAAAATGTGCTAGACATGGTGTAGGCCTACTGAAGTCTTAGCAGACTTTTCAATTAAGAACCAAGTCTCAAATTAGAAAGCATTGAATTAAATAGATGAATGCTGAACTTGGAGAAAATGACTAAAAAATTTCATCTTGACATTCAGTTGGAATAGAAGACATCTTAAGAACAGGGACAGATCGAGGGCCATTTTGCGGGAGAAAATAATGCTGCTGGCACCTTTCTTGTTCAACTACTTGAAAGTATCCTGTCTTGAGAGTAAGCCCAGAGAGCTGGATGAGGCTCTTTACTGCCTTTCCCAGCCTTTTCCTGAAAGAGCTTTGCTCAGGCCACTCTCTGTTGCTGATTTTAAGTAATGAATGTTTGTGGATATTGACAACTTTGTTTCAGTTGATTTTAAAGAAAATGACCGAAGTCAAGTTGTATCTGAAATCTGCTAGTAGTTGAGTAGATGGGGAGAGGCTGTTCAGTAGGGCCTGTTGTGACAGGACAAGGAGTAATGGTTTTAAAATAGAGGGAGGTAGATTTGGATTGGATATTAGGAAAAGATTTTTTACAATGAGGGTTGTAGAACACTGGAACAGGTTGCCCAGAGAGGTGGTAGATGCCCCATCCCTAGAAACATTCAAGGCCAGGCTGGATGAGGCTCTGAGCAACCTGATCTAGTTGGGGATGTCCCTGCTCCTTGCAGGGGGGTTGGACTAGATGACCTTTGAAGGTCCCTTCCAACTCTAACCATTCTATGATTCTATGATTCTATGAAATTGTGTTGGACAGTGAAGCACCTTGTGCTCCTCACCTGCATCGTGGTGGGGCTCTGGCAGGTTAAAACTGGCTGGCTTCTGTATGAGGGACTTGCCAGAGAGGGGTTATCAGTGCTTTGCATTGGTGGCAATGCTGCAGATGGCTCTTGTGTTTCAGGTCCTTGCTGGAGACTTCCAGCAGATTGCTTGCAAGGCAACAGAAAAAAGTACTTTCTATTTCACAGACTTGGGAGCAAGACTGTCAGTGTTTCATTTGAACATCTGAGCTCAGTTAGCTGATTCAGAGTGGGAAACAGTATACTGTATTATTCTTAGTTAGACTACCATAGAACCAAAAGATGTCTTTGAAGTCCTCTGATTCACTAAGAGAGTGATTAGTTGCTGGAACGGGCTCCCCAGGGAAGTGGTCACAGCACCAAGCCTGTCAGAGTTCAAGAAGCATCTGGATGATGCTTTTAGTCATATGGTTTAGTTTCAGGTAGTCCTGTGAGGAGCAGGGAGTTGAACTTGATCCTTATGGGTCCCTTCCAACTTGAGATATTCTATGATTCTATGATTTTGGGCAGGAGGATAGGTGAAACTCATTTTTTTTTTATGCTTAAATTAGCATGGAAACTAGTTTAAGAGGTGGAATCAATGGTTGCAAGAGAAAACATATCTTGTTTGTTGTTAAATTATATAGCTGTCTTTCACTCTAATTGCATTGAACTCTATGTATCCCCTTTTCTGAATGGAAATGAAAACTGCCCGACTGTGTTCGTTGTACCTGTAAGGCAAACATTGTGGTTTTCCAAGTAGAAGAGGCTTGTGGTGAGACCTCAGCACAATTTGGTTCATACCCAGCAGCTATGAAATTCTGAACAGTCACTGCCTGCATTACACCAAGAACCACAAAACTGTGCTAAACTGCAAATTAGCTGAAGTATTACCAGCATTACAGCCATATCAGTAGTATCACTGGTATCAGTGGTATCAGTGATACTGCTGTGAATGGGGATGACTTGTAGGATATCTGTTTGAGTATATATCATATTTTTACATGTATAGCTGTTGATGCTGAAGGAAAGGAAAAATATGTTATATATTGCTGTTTTCCAGCTGCCTTGCCTCTCTCTTTCCAAGATCAGTCAGTTGATGGCTTGAATTCTGTCTTCCTTGGACCTCGAGTAAGGTCATCTGAGGGGGAAGTGTTCAGACTGCTTACTGAGCTCAGGGAGAAGACATCACTCTACTCACTGACACAATATGTTGAATGATGAAAAGTTACAGCATTTCCCATCACAGCTATTTTTCTTCCTAGTGTCACTGTGGGACAGTATTACTGACTTATGTTTGCATCCATTTGCAGGAATCTCGGTGGCCGTATTTGTTTGGAGTGATCGTTGTTCCTTCATTGATACAAGTCGTGATTCTGCCGTTTCTTCCTGAAAGTCCTCGTTACCTCCTACTTGAAAAACATAACACGAGCAAGGCAGAAAAAGGTATGGTGTGTTACTTTCTTGCAACAAAAGACATTTATTGTAGGGATGCAGGCTGGAGAGTAATTTTGATATCACAGTAAAAGCAGAATATTCCAATAGGAGAGATGCTCTTGGCAATTATTTTTCCCTCACCTTTTTTGTTTGTCTGTGTGTGTGTAAATATAACTGTTGCTTTGATTTTTTTTAATAAATAAATTAAAGAAATTATTTTAAATAGATTAAATTCTCCAACAAACTAGCCTATGTAGCATTATGCGTGGTGATGCAAACCTAACCACATCATCCTGCTGTTATGCATCAGCCACTATATACAGGGTTCACATCGGAGTGAAAGGTGGTTTCAGTCTTCGTGACTCTCCCTTATCTACATTGTTTGCAGTTTGACTAACAAAAACATCGATTCTGTTGCGGGTTTGTTCAGTCATCACTATGTTTGATGCTGTGCTTCTGTAGCTCAATAACCTTTCTAGATCTAATAACCTCATACACCTATTTAACTAGGTGTCAGTTCTTCCATACAGCTTGCTTCAGTTTCGCAGACACAGGCCAGAATAATTTGTTCTTACTTTAGGTTCTATATATAAAATAATTTGTTTGCATGACCACAGCTACTGTACACTCTGCCCCAGTAGAATGACTACAGTCAGTTCTATGTTGCAATATGTCATCATGTTATGGCTGAGAGAATGTTGAATATTTGGTTTTGCTTATTATAGGGACACATTAAAAATAGGAGTGTACAAAGAAGGAAGGAGTCTGATTATAATACCGAAGTGTTTGCAGAACATAACTGCACTTCAAAAATTATCTCTAAAAACTTCATTTGAATATAACCCTTAACATTTTCAGTCACTAACTAGTTGCTTGCAAAAATACTTGCAAAGTGCAAATCAGGCCCTGAAACTTAAATTTAATACTCTTTTAGCATTAAATGAATGCAAGTCCCTCTGTCCTTTCTTCTACTATGAAATGAAAAATTGGCCTTTTTTGTTCTGATGAGCAGTCTGAAATAGAAATGGAACACTAATGAAGAGTCTCCCATGTTGTCTCAGTTTGGTGTTGAATGAAGAATTTTGTAAATGTTGGAGCCTCAGACATTTAGAGATACATTTCAGTGTATAAAAAAAAAAAAGAAGAGCAAAAGCAGCAAGGCTTTGGGGAGAATTCTTTAGCTTTACAGAGTCAGCAGAGATTTGCTGAGGCAGAGAACAGCTTTTCCAGGGACCGCAAAGGAAAGGGCTTGCCTGCCAGCTGTGGTCGGAGCACCCAGCAGTGATCTGGTGGTGAGCAGCTTGGGGCTGGCTGTGGGGTAGTAACTTCTGCAGCACCACGGCTGGGCTGGAAAGAAACGCCTTTGGGTGCCAAGTTTAAACTGGCTCATTTCTACCTGAGAAAATTGTACTGAGAAAAAATGTACTTCCAGAGCTATGGCTGGCAAAGAGTCTGCATCTGCAATGACGTTGCATAATGTCACACTTGTTTTAGGGATCTGTTGGAAATACTGCCACAGTACCTGGAAACCTCAGCACGGACTGTGAAGCTGGGCTTCTCATAGGTAGAGTTTAAAAATGGTAAAAAAATGGCAGTAAAATAACATCACCTGCCTTGAAATTCACACCATTTACTGGTGCTAGGAATGAGCCAACTGCAGTCTGGAATGTTTTCAGCATATGTGTTCTGAAAATGATTTGAAAGCTAATCTAGAAGCATTGGACGTAGATTTTTGAATAGAAGACACCAGGAGAGCAAAGTTACCCGCACCTTATTTGGTAGTTGAAAGGAAATGAACTTTAACAACTGGCTTACTGGTTATGAGAAGGTGGCTTTCATGAGCCACCTTAAAGACACCCTGAGAAAAGAAAGAGGAGGCTGATATAAAAACTTTTCAAAGTAGCTTCTTATCAATAGAAGCTTTTGGACCTGATTAATTCTAAAATAAAAATTTAATACTGAGATATATTGTAGTACAGACTGAAATTCCTCTGAGTGTAAAATTCCACAGCTTTCAAGACAGCTAGGGACTGATGATTCTAGACAGCGATTTGCAAAGGACCATAGGACAGGGAGGTCTATGCATCCCTCTGAATTTCCCTCCCTTTCCTTCCCTGTCAAGCAGCCATGCTTCCAGAATTGTCCATCTTGTTGCACAGGCAAGGTAGCCTGTAGAGTATCAAGTGCAACATAGGTAAGGATGATTGTTAGACACCATTTTGGAGTTCATAATCCATAGAATCCACCTGTAAGACAGCACAGATCATATCAATTTATACTTCTGTGTTATAAAGTATCTTCATGTTTTATTATGACGCGTGTTAGGAACACAAGCAATTTTCTTACGATTGCACGTCCTTTGTAATCCCCCCTCTCCTAATGCAGATTTGCAAGTGAGAGTATCTTTGGATCTCTGTTCAGTATGCAGATAAATGAGGAAGGAGTTTGGTTGACTCATGGAATGACCGAGCTGGGGCCACCTGTGATGTTAGCCCAATGGGGGGTTTGGAGCCTTCCCTCCCACCCCAGGGCATGTGGAGAAAGCCAAATTAGGCACAATCCAAGTCTCAGGTATCTGGAGTAATGCAGTGGAATAATGAAAGCAAGTAGGGGGAAGTCACAAAATAGGAGGATGAATAACTATGAATCAACAATAAAGAAAAATCGTTGGGATGTTAACATTATCTGCACAAATTGGGGAGGAAAAGCCTGAGTATTAGGGAGACCAGAGTCTGTGGATTATTAAAAAAACCTACTGCTTGTAAGCCATATAATGACAGTGCAGTATTCTCCATTTTAATGATGACTACAGTAATGCTTTTGAATTATTTGCCTCTTAGGTTAAATCTGCATATTAATATCAGAAATGTACAAGTCTTTCTTCTGACTAAATAATTTTTCTTTCCCCTAACGGATCAAGGCTATTCATGCAAATGTACATTTCACTGTGGATTATACCTTGTTGGAGAAATATAAAACTGTTATTTGTAAAAGGTCTGCTGTATTTAAGGCAGATGACTACATTAGTCTTTAAAAACTACTCTGAAACGGACGTGTGTGTCAAAGCTTTTAAAAAGGAGATGACAACATTAATCTTCCTAATTGTTTTAGAGCAATAAAAATCCAGTGGGATAATGTAGGTCATTGAATTTCCACAAAACTCTGCTCCTGCTTTCATCTCCTCCTTTTCCTCTGCCCTTGGGAGATAACCAAACTATAACTACCAAAATAGAAGCAACCTCATCTATTTTTTTTTTGGCAGAAGTGTAAAGAAGCATGATGCCTTTAAGTGGCAAATAAGAGACCGAAAGAGGGAGAAGGATGAAAATGTGTTGTGTAAGCGATGGAAAAGAGAAGAGATTAGAAAAGAGATTAGAAAAGAGAAAAGATTAGAGCAGGTAGGGGTCATGTCTGAACATAAACCACACCACCACTAGAGAAGGTACTCTGAGCACAAGAGTAGTGAGTCCTCAGATGAGTGATGTCTCCTGAGCTCCACTAACAGGGATCTACCCAGTTCCCTGCTTTCCCCTTTCTGGCAGCGCAAACAGTATGTGCTGTGGGTGGCTGAGCCAGTGTCTGGCTGATCAGCCATTCAGACACTGTGGCTGACTTGAAGTTGTCTGCTGCCAAAAGCAATGCCACCAGCTGAGCTCTGCTTGTCCTGCTGGAGGTCACCATCCTGTATCTGACTCCTGAGACCAACAGGAGCTGAACCATCTCCCATATTCCTGTCTCGCTGACAAATTTGAAAGAAATTATTTAAGTGTTGTGAGGGGAGAACAATTGGCTGGACCAACAGCACAATCTGTAAACCTGCTTTGCTCAAAAGCTGGTAATGGGGAGAGGGAAGGATCGTTCCAGCCTCCCAGGCTCCAAAATTAACATTCTCCTCTCTTGACAAGAACAGAAGGGAGAAAGATGCTTGGCATTTAACTGGTGTGATCTTTCTTCATGATGCTCACCAGACAGCACAGAATAAATGGGTATTTAAATGGTTGAGGAGAAGGATTTTGGAAGGACATCGTTATTCAGTTGCTAGAGAGCAGTGAGAGTGAAGAGTAACAGGGATAGAAACAGGAAGAAAAAGAAAAATCTGCTACTGTAATCACATCAGGCCATTTACCATCCAAGTTTTAGGATGGTGATACAAGAATTTGACATTAGTTGTCTAGTAGTTGCATGCCATGTGGACCCCTGATCTGTGACTGCGGCAGTGATGCAATTTAAATAAAAACAGTAGTAGTAGTGTGATGAAACAGAATATTTTTATGACTAACAACATTGGTTATAAACACTTTCAGTTGGAGAGTTGACGTGTCTCTGTTGAAGAATACTGTTATAAGGAGGAAGTCTGCATTTTCGATGCGGCTACAGTAGCAGGTCATATAAATCAGTAACGGAATTCAGCTGGCATCCCAGCTTGCCAGAGAACAAGAATATTGTTACATCTTTAGGGTCAAATAACTTGGTTAAAGTGTCACAGTAACATCTGTTGGTGACGTACCAAATCTGTTCATCTAGTATATTCAGTCATACATTAAAACTCTCCTGGTTATGAAAGAAGCATTGCAATAGGTATAGCAAGAAGTGTAGATTTACATTCTTTCTGCTTATCTGGGCTTCTTGTACGTCTCTAGGCATTATAATCCATACTTAGGAAAGAAAAAGACAGCCATGACTTCTAGACTTGCTGGCTTATGATTGAGGCTTGATCTCAAACGACTGCCGACTGCTAAAAGCTGGAGTGATTGTAGAATGTCTGTCTTACTTGTAAGCTTTTCCTAAACCTCCTGTCCTTGACAAAGGACACTTGGTTCATTGGACCTGTGATACATCTCAATTTACCAATTCTTGTGGTATTTTAGGGTGGCATGTGGATATTTTGTTTTACCTGTACATCTTGGCTAGTTTAAAGTTCAGGCCTATTTTGTATTGATGGTCTGTGAAACCAGACGTAAGAACAGGTAAAGATATAATCCCAAACTGGATGATCAATGACAGAAGGTCTATGTGTTTCTGTACTTAGAAGGAGGAGGAGGTGACACATGGCAAAAGCGTAAGCCTTTTGCTTGCAGTTATATTTACTGAATTGGAATAGCAAATTTGAGATTTATTCTTAAACTTTGCTATGCTACATGCCAGTAGTTAACTGATATTTTGCTAGATTTAAATAGCTGTTTAAATCTCTTCTAGCAAGATACATCTAAATTATTCTTCTGGCTATGCAGTACTCTTATAAAATTAGTGGTATATGAAAATACTGGTTTTTAATTTTGCCAAATATTTCCGTGCTGACATGAAGTCACTACAAGGAAATTACTACATATCTGATTCAAAAGCACTGAAGTTGGGTGAAACTTTTGCAAGTGCTGAGGCAAACAGCAAAGCACCCTGTATGTCTACTGCTGCTCAAAACAGAAGCCAGCATTAATAGGAGATGCCTAATTGGGTCCATCCAGCCCAGTATTGTGTCTCGCACTGTGGCCGAAGAAGATGCTGTTTAAGCAGAGCTTAGACAAAGCTTTGCGTTAAAGACAATGGGTTTAATATACTTAATCATCAGCGACATGAAAGTGAACATCTCTGTGGGAAAGAGATGATGATAATACTCATGGAGCTTCTTTTTTTTTTTTTTAATTTTTAAAGGCATAAGCCCTATTACCCAAACTACTACCTGTGACCACTTCTCTGTTTCTGCCTCATCTTGTGTGGGGCTGGCTCTGTTCTGTAAACCACACAATAGCATTTTGATCCTTTTAAATGTCTTCTCCAAGTTTACATCCTAATTCCATCTGTACAATAACAGGTGATTTCTTTGCACAGTCATGGAAGTACTACAGTGGTAAAAGAATTAGTAATTCCCTGTGTGGCTGAGTTCTTGAGTGTCCATCTTTTGTTAATTTAAAGTCTTGATTGATTTTAAAGACAATACCAACCTGATTTCATTCAGACTTTTGAACTGCTTTCAAATGTTTCACCTTCACTTAGTGTTGTAGTTCAGCCTCAGTCGGGGCCAGACTATGCAAGTCTCTCTCTCACTCCCCCCACCCTCCGAGAGAATAGGGGGAGATGATGTAAGGAAAAAGGCTTGAGGTTTGAGATAAGGACAGGGAGAAATCCTTAAAGTTACCATTACGGGCAAAACAGACTCGACTTGGGGAAAACTATTCATTTATAGCTAAAAACAAAGCAGGATAATGAGACAGAGAACAAGACAACCTCCCTCCACCCCTCCCTCTTCCCAAGCTTAACATGATCTCTACCACTTTCCCCGCCCTGAGCGGCACAGGGGGGAAAAGGGAATGGGGGTTGTGGTCAGTTCATCACATGTTGTTTCATGCTGCTGCTTCATTGTTGGGGAAAGAACTCCTCACATTCCTCTTCTGCTCCAGCATGGCGTCCCTCCCATGGGCTGCAGTCCTTCGTGACACTGCTCCAGCGTGGGTCATCTCTTCCACGGGGTGCAGTCTCTCCAGAACAGCTGCCCCAGCGGGCCCTCCATGGGCCACAGCCTCCTTCAGGCCTCCACCTGCTCTGGCGTGGGGTCCTCCATGGGCTGCAGGTGGATCTCTGCTCCTCCGTGGACCTCCATGGGCAGCAGGGGGACAACCCGCTCCACCATGGTCGTCACCACAGGCTGCAGGGGAATCTTGGCCAGAAGTCGCATTACTGCTCCCCCTCCTTCTTCACTGACCTTGTCATCTGCAGCCGTTCCTGTCACAAGAAAAATTCTTCACAACAGGCTGGCAGATGCCTCTCAGGATCTCTTCACGTCTCATTCACTTCTCATCTCCTCTCCACTTCTTGCAGCCAGGCCGAGCCGAGTTGGGCCCAGTCGGCTGCCCGGCAGGCGGCCAGAGGGTGAGGCCTGCAAGGCCCACGAGGCTTGCGCCTCCCCCTCTCCACCCCCGCTCAATCTTCACATCTTCTCTTCCTTCTTTTTTTTCCCTGTTTTCCCCTTCTTAAATACGTTATCGCAGAGGCGTTATCACGGAACATTCTGCTACCAATTGGCTCAGCCTTGGCCAGCAGCAGGTCCACCCTAGGCCTGGCTGAGTCCACTGATAAGGGGAACAACTAGCAGTTTCTTACAGAAGCTGCCATCGTAGGCCCCCCCTCACTAAATAAAACCAGAACACTTAGCTGAGATCTATAAAAGCTGGTGGTGTAAATGGAAGAGTTTTTCAGCTCCTTTCCCCTTGACTGGAACCATCTACTTCTTTTGCTATTTGTAAAAGCAATGTACCAACTTTTGAAAGCTAAGCACCTAGGTCCTTCTGATCCAAGGGAATTAAAAAGAAATCTGGGAAAAGTCTAAAAGTTGCTATAACTGCAACTCCTTAGGTGGTTTTAAGCGTGACATGAAGATAAGACTTCCCTATAGAGAGAAGCAGGCAGTCATGGCAGGAAATGAGTCACTGCAGCGGGGAGAGGAACGACTGCTGTGCTTCTCAGTGCCTATAATGCAGGGGTTTAAAATGTAAAATGAATAGAATTGGACATCACACATTGAAAGACCTTTGAGGTTTCCCATCTCCCTGCTAATGCAGAATTTATTTCCATATTAATTATGTATAAAATGGTGATTTTTATTGTACTGAAAAACTGTTAATGGAAAAAAATTAAAGATGTGTTGAGTAGCAGGAAGATGTTTTCCGAGAAGGCTGTGTTGTCTACTCAGAACTATGCATGTATAGCATAGCATTTTCTTAGCATTTCTTGACTTGTTGGTAATTTTAAGTATCCATCAAAGTATCCTAGTGGCATTTACATCTCTGGCCCTCATACCAGGGAGGGAAGAAAATGAAAACAGGTGTCTATGTTTTTTTGCCTTGTACTTGGTAATTTTGGTAATTGCTTTCTTTTTACTTCCTGGTCCCTCTAGAAATACAGCAAGCTCCTTTTTGCAGAAAAGACAGATTGCTTTCTTTTTACTTGACTGCACCTATATTTTTTACTTGTGTGCCCTACAGGAATGCCAAGGATTCTGAGGACAGGAAAAATAAAGAAAATTGTGCACTGACCTAATTCACACTGATAAACCAGATGCTTAAAAATCTGAGAGAATCTTTTCAAAGAAGAGTGTGGTGAAATGTGTCTGGTTGTTCTCGTCTTTATCTGAATTTTTCTTTATCAGTGCTCTGATAATGCTGAGGAAAGTGTAATTTAAGCATGAAACATTGACTGCAACATACCATAGGCACACGTTGTTCTAATTTTACATTTCTTGTCATAGCCTATAAATGCATCACACTCATTTATCAAGTACTTAGCATGTCATTTAATAATAAGTGGGCAGTGGCACAAGGACAAAACTCAGCAGCTTAAATTGTGGGGTTTGAGGTCTGAATTTGTTCACTTGTTTCTGATTGTGTGAAAAGATGAATCTCATGCTGTTTCTGAAGGATTTAAAAATTCTGACCTCTCCTCTCCCAAAAGAGAAACTAGATATCAGAACAAATGAATGTTATGAATTGACTATCCAAGTCCTTTCTGTGATCCAAAAGAGTGTATATTTACTGAAAAATGTGAAATGAATTTATTTTTAGTCAGTGCTGTGCAAAGGTGCGGATAAGAGGAAAATGGATTTAGTTTAGGAGAACTAATTCAACTTACTCTATTCTATTAATCAACTTAACAAAATTAACAATTTTAAGTGACCTGCTGTGTAAAGGATTGTTTTTAGAGTTAGCATCCTACTGGGTTGCAAAGCCTTGTTGCAGGGCTATGTGTAATGTAATTGTTTCTCTGCAGTCATTCCAAGATGATGCACATTTTAAACGTATCTTAAAAAGCCAACCCCTGGGGTATGTTTGTAAGATTCTGACAAAAGTGTCATCAGCATACAGTCTCTGTAAAACAAGGTTGGTGGAGATAAACCACTTCCATTAGGAGGTATCTGTTTGTAGTATCTCTTGGAGGAGGTGTGAGCTGGAAAGCTTTTATTATTCACAGTTGAAGGATATCTCAGTAAGTCATCGATGTGCAGTAATATAATACTAAATGGTATGTTTTCCTGGGGAGATAAGGTTGGTTGTTTGCTTACATTTGCCAGGTAAATTGACTCCTGTGTCTCCAGTGTTGACAAATAGAAAGTCTTGAACTGCTCTGTGTAATTCTTTCTAATACTAATCATCTTGACAAAGTGAACTTTTGTCTGTATGCTAGTAAAAACAAGAGGTAATATGAAGAGTAATAGCTATTCCTTTCAAATGTCTGCCTTTTCTTGGTTTACCAGACTTACGTACTTTTTCACATGTTATTACTTCTCTATCCAATCTATCTCCAGCAATGAAGTCTGCTATATTGTTAGGCTGCAAAAGTAGCCAAGTCAAATAATGTTCAGAACCGCGTTGCTATTAAACCCTTTTTTTCAGATTACACAGGGTTTCAGCTTGGCACTGGCTCTTAGGCTATTTTATATATGAAATAATATACGGAGAGATCTGGTAGGGTGCCACATAATTTATATTCTTGTTGTAGTTTCTGAGGCCAATTGGAGGAATGAGCCAGACCATACCCAGAGCAGAATGATATTGTTGGCAGAGGAATAACTAAGTTGTGGCCCATGTGTGTTCCCTGTTTGTGTCGCAGATTTCCATTTCTATGAAACAAGCCTGTTATAAATGCACGTAGTGTCAAGTGTCTGGGCTAAGGTACATGTCCTCTCTTTGCAGCATTTCAGACCTTCCTTGGGAAAGATGATGTGTCTCATGAAGTAGAAGAAGTTTTGGCAGAGTCTCGAGTCCAAAGAAACACCAAGTTAGTGTCGATACTTCAGCTCCTGAAAACCCGCGCTGTGCGATGGCAGATCGTTACCGTGATCGTCACCATGGGCTGCTACCAGCTCTGTGGGCTAAATGCTGTAAGTGTCCTTCTACAGGCCATGACATCTCCTGGGGTGCTCCTTTCTTTCCTTCTTTTTAATACAAGGTTTCTGCTATAGCATTCAGCAACCTCTATGACTTTCTATTTTTGGCTGTTTCTTATTAGTAATAATTTTGTTACACCAGCATGTGGGAAGGTCCACAGAAAGCTGAATCTTTTTTTTTTTTCCTTAAAAAAAAAAAAGGGAGGGAAGCCCTATTGTGTTAACTTTGAAGGAAAATATTAAAAGGTAGCACAGATCAGCCGAGAAAGAGTGTGCAGCTTCTCCTTCTGTTTCTGGTCAGTTGAGATCTGGTCAAATCTGCCCCGTGTTTGTTCCCATTAGGTAAACTTGGTCTTTTCAGTAGACATTTCTGTTTGGATTAATTCAATTCTGTACTTACACAATTCAGCAAAAGTTCCTGTAAGTGGTTCTAAGAGGTTGCACTAAATGTTTGATTCTTCTTGTTGTTTCATACAATTTGAAGAATAGGCTGCACTTCAATATGCCTTTCTTGGAAAGCGGAGCAAGAGGAAAAAAGACACAAAATGGTCGATAGCAAGAAGTCCTGTTGACCACTAATGTGTCTGAGGCTAATGGATATCAAAGTCTCCTTTTCCATCTGTCTAAGCCTATTGTATCAGCTAGGAGAGGGTCACAGGACAATTTAGATTGGAAGAGATCTTTGAAGGTCATCTGTTCCAACCCCTGCCTGAAGCAGAACTGACTTCAGGGTTGATTCAGGCTACTGAGGGCCTTGTGCAGTCAAGGTTGAAGAGTCCACAACCTCCCCAGGCAACCTGTGCTGGAGGTGTTTTCACCACTTATACTGTGAAAAACGTTTTCTTATATCAAGCCAGAACTTTTCTTGCTGCACCTTGTGATGTCTGGATTAGATGCTTTACAATGCACAATACAAATGCTCTCATGAAGCACCGCAAAGCAAAACAGGTTTTCGTCATTGCTCAAAGGCGTTGGTTGCTTAAATATGTGAAAGGCAGTATTAGCACTGCTGAAAGGAGCTCTCGCTGTGGCTTTATGCAGCAAGTTCTTTCCCACAAGGCTAATCAGTGATAATAAATGTAAATGCTTCTGATATCTAAGACAACACATTCAGGTTTGTCTCAGGTGTCTCTATAGCTTTGAAACTCCTAATACAAAGTAATTTGTCCAAGACCATTTGAAAGATTACTGCAAGTAGAACTCTGGTATCTACTTTTTTAACGAAAAATAGGGGGGAGCTAGGAGATTTTTTCATACTGTGTAGTGAACTATAAAAACATTTGTATAGGTGGTGTTTTCTTCTAATTGTAGGATTTCAGTGCTAATGACAGGCTATTTTGTTCTTCATTGTGGATACTTTTTAAAGAAAAGAAATGGAATTGTCTTGTCATCCAGTCTTTCTAAGATTTATCAATGCATAAGTGAAATAAAGTGACACTTATACAAAGAAACAGACTTTTAAAATAATGAAGCACATTGCCTAAAAAAAAAAGGAATGCTGCAGCTAAATTTTCAGGGATAACAATTTTGTGACTTTGAGGATATTTAACAGATGACAGAAATTGTCCAGTATTTTGTGGCAGAGCAAATCCACTCTCAGAGCAAATCCACTCTCCCCCACAAACATAGTGGGGGTGTGGGGGAATAGTGAGACATGTCCAGTCCAAAATGAATAGCAGAGTTGTTTTAAAGTGTCATTATAGAATCATAGAATCATAGAATCATAGAATGGTTAGGGTTGGAAGGGACCTTCAAAGGTCATCTAGTCCAACCCCCCTGCAAGGAGCAGGGACATCCCTGACTAGGTCAGGTTGCTCAGAGCCTCGTCCAACCTGGCCTTGAACGCTTCCAGAGATGGGGCCTCCACCACCTTTCTGGGCAACCTGTTCCAGTGTTCTATAACTCGCATCATAAAAAATTTTTTCCTAATTTCTAATCTAAATCTACCCCCCTCTATTTTAAAACCATTACCTCTCGTCCTATCGCAACAGGCCCTACTAAACAGCCTATCCCCATCTTTCTTGTAGGCCCCCTTGAGGTACTGGAAGACCGCTATCAGGTCTCCCCGGAGCCTCCTCTTCTGCAGGCTGAACAGCCCCAACTCTCTCAGCCTGTCCTCATAAGAGAGGTGCTCCAGCCCTTTTATCATCTTTGTGGCCCTCCTCTGGACCTTCTCCAACTGG
Organism: Chlamydotis macqueenii; assembly: GCF_036417535.1. Classification (NCBI taxonomy): domain Eukaryota; kingdom Metazoa; phylum Chordata; class Aves; order Otidiformes; family Otididae; genus Chlamydotis; species Chlamydotis macqueenii. The sequence goes on from NC_141559.1 coordinate 70,270,492, forward strand.
TCCATGCCCTTCTTGTGCTGGGGGCTCCAGAACTGGACACAGTACTCCAGGTGGGGTCTCACCAGGGCAGAGTAGAGGGGGAGAATCACCTCCCTCGACCTGCTGGCCACGCTTCTCTTGATGCAGCCCAGGATGCGGTTGGCCTTCTGGGCCGCAAGGGCACATTGCCTGCTCATGTTAAGCTTCTCATCCACCAGCACTCCCAAGTCCTTCTCCTCAGGGCTGCTCTCAATTCATTCCCCGCCCAGCCTGTATTTGTGCCTGGGATTGCCATGACCCAGGTGCAGGACCTTGCACTTGGCCTGGTTGAACTTCATGAGGTTGGCACAGGCCCACCTCTCCGGCCTGTCAAGGTCCCTCTGGATGGCATCCCTCCCTTCCAGCGTGTCCGCGGCACCACACAATTTGGTGTCATCGGCAAACTTGCTGAGGGTGCACTCTATCCCACTGTCCATGTCGCCGACAAAGATGTTGAACAGGGCCGGGCCCAGCACGGACCCCTGAGGGACGCCACTCGTGACCGGTCTCCACCTGGACATCGAGCCGTTGACCACCACTCTCTGAGTGCGGCCATCCAGCCAACTCCTTATCCACCGAGTGGTCCGTCCATCAAACCCATGTCTCTCTAGTTTAGAGAGAAGGATGTCGTGCGGGACACTGTCAAAAGCTTTGCACAAGTCCAGGTAGATGATGTCAGTTGCTCGTCCCTTGTCCACCGATGCCGTCACCCCATCATAGAAGGCCACCAAATTGGTCAGGCACGATCTGCCCTTGGTGAAGCCATGTTGGCTGTCACCAGCCACCTCCTTGCTCTCCATTAGATGGCCACTTTGTGAAATATGCCTCAGAAAAACTGGTTTTGTCAGGAAACTTGTGTATCAAGTTGGCTGTTTTAAGCCTTACCTTTTTTGGTTTTATTACTCTGTTTCTCCTCCCATATGATGCCACTAAACATTGAAAAAAATTATTCACACAAAATTTGCATTGTGAAATTTTTTAGATAGTTCATCCAGGAAAAACAAGCAAATGATGAGAGGTCAAGAGAAACAGTTGGATCGTTTGATTAAGAGACCAGGTTTCAATTCCTTATCTCTTCTGCATGGCTTTCCTGGCTGATCTTGCTTAAGTTGCCTGAAGCTCAGAGATTAGGGGTGACAGATACAGCTGTATGCAGGTCTTGGTTTGCCTGGCTGCATCTGAGCACCTGCTGAGTGTGTGCCAGCATCAGCAAGGTTTAACTGGCTGTGAACACTTCCTTCTAACTGATAGCTCCCGTTGTTCGCTTTGTCTTTAGTGCCCTGTTAGTCAGTCTGGTCTTTTCCACAACTGCCATCTGGGCAGGGCATATGGGAAAGTTGGACTTCTTTCAGGCGAGAGTCTCAGGTCACTCTCAGGGGAAATTACCAACTGGCAGACTTCTGTAATCTTCCTGCTGGTATCTGAGAACACTTGCTTCCTTCTAAGGCTTTTACTTCATAGTAAAAATTTGTTTTGCTTAAAAATGGTACGGTACAAAAATGGAACAGAAATCACGATCATGTTAGTGTATTCAATTATGACAAAATACCAGACAGTCTGACCTAAGTTGACAGATGAGTCTATGTTAGTCTTTTTTAATCTGATAAAATTTATCCATGATACATATCATCGATTATTTATTTATTTATCTTCCACTATTATATTTCAGTTCTAAAGACACAAAATTACAGCAAAGTTCTCATTGGTGAACTTTATCCTTTTTTATATCAAGAAATATACTGCACTGCATATTGCTTTGACAGAGTCATTCCCAAGTGGGATACCTATGCTTCTGTGGGGTCTGTCCTTAAGGCAGGGACTGTATTTCAAATAGTAAGAAATCATGCAGGGGATGGGGGCCATGCAGCAATGCATGTTTTCAGTATGCAAAGGACCTGCCAGAGTGTGCGCTTCACACCTGCTGTAGCAAGGACCTGGCGTCAGGTAGCGTAGGAGGGGATGAACATGCAGTATGCATCCAGTATGCTACACAGTGTATGTCTGTGTTGTTGCCCATCTTTTTTTTGTTGCTTTCTTTTCGTGTTGAAGAGTTGAATTTCTTAGGAAGAAATGTATGTAGGGAGCTGGATGAGAAATAGAAGGGCTGGAAAATTGAGTCAATGCTAGAGGGGTCCCTGGTGTGAAAAAGTTTGGGAACACCACTGATAACGTATACCACATGCCACTTTAAGCTAAGACCTTATAGGAGTAAAAGCTTATGATAAGCCAAGAAAACAACTTTCATGCGGATAACTGTAATCTGCAGACAAGAATGCTAAAATTTTGTTTCCAAACTCACAGAATTCAGACTGCAGAGATGCAGCTGTTCCTTGTGGCAGCTGTTTAACTTCATCAAACTTCACCAAAGTGGTGAAGTTTTACTTCAGCCTGTGAAGCAACAGCAACCCACCATGAAGTCAGTCCCACCATAGGAAGTCAGATGTCCCGGTGTTGATTTGGACTAGACAGCAGTTATGTCTGGGTTTTTGGACCTTCTGGCCCATTTTCCACAGCTCTTTTGTTCCAAAACTTTCATCCCAAAGATGTAGCTAATAAAAACCACGTTAGAAAAATAACTTAAGAGAAAGTAGAGTAATCGTTATTAACCGAGTAAGGTTGTCTCAGTAGTGTCCTAGAGCAATGTGTTTCCCTGTTTAATGATACACAGCCTGCAAAACATTCACTTTTACTGCTTTCACCCTGTCTTTGGCAGTGTTTTAATCTAGCTGTGTTACTACCACTCTTGCCATCAGTGGTCAGTCGTGCCTTCTGTAAAACCACTTGTGAAACATTTTATGTTCTAGTTGTTACATTTTGGCAAATCAGTTTTGAGTTGACTACTTAAAGTGACTCTTTGGCCTCCTTCTTCTTGTTCTCTTTCAAGGTCTGTATTATCACCATCATTTTTAGCTCTACCTGCTGTGCAAAACTGTATCAAGAACAAATTGCCTAAATTACATTGTTTCTAACTTTCATTGCATTAATTTTTCAATCTCGTAATTTGTCATATGGAGAAAAAGATTGCTTTTATCACAGTTCTGTGCTACCTTGGTTTCCTTACATACTGGGTAGGGGTATGGGACGTGAATAGATTGTCACAGTACTGGGTCCCAAAAAATTTATCAGTAGGCATAAACATTTCAGAGGGAACTGAGAGCTGATCCTTGGGTTTGCTTTGGTCTGTGCTCTGTATCAGCAAGGCCAATGAAATGGACATTTAACACCAGTACACACTACCTGAAGGCACACTGCTTCATTTAGAGAAGTTTGCTGCTATCGCTTGTGGACACTGCATCTATTCCGGTGAGAGCTGATGTGCTAGCAGTAGGCATAAAAGTCTTCAGTCAGCTTCTATTTATCTGTAGTGTGATACAGGTGACTTTTTAGTCCTTGTTATTTTATTTTACTTTCATTTCATGTAAGATGAGTTGTATTTTCTTCTCAGATCTGAGACAAGCAGCTTTGCTGAAGGGGTAGTTGGGAATTTAGAATTACTTTTTTTTACAAAACTCCTGAGTTAGTAGCTTGATGAACAGATGTAGCATGTGCATAATATGCTGGCAGCCAGCAAGGTTTTCCTCATGTGATCAAAACACTTCCATTCATCAGACGAGCGTTTTCTTTAGCAGTGCTCACCCTGTTAGGGCTTGTCACATGGACAGCATGTGGAAAAAATATCACTGCTACTTTTATGTTTAGTGCAGTTATTATTTCTGGCTTTCAGTTTTGTTGTCACAGGTAATCAGCTGTGGTTTAGAACTTTATTTTCTTCTGATAATCAGTTGTTTCAGTTGTTTCTCATCTCCTCTAGTAAATCAATGATCTTTTCTCTCTTCAAGGCACTCTGTCCTTGTTGGACACTTTTGGCAGCCATAATTTTTGGCTTGTTCTTTCTTGTCACCTTGAGTCCAATATAAATATCGTACGGTTTTCAGACTTTATTTGTAGTGTGATTGGGATTCTAATACTTACCAGAGTTGTTATTTTAAAGTATTACCACTATATATTCTCTGTCTGGATATTGTCCCCAGTGGGTATGGTTTTACTGACCAAATACAAAAGTCTTCCTCTAAGCTGGTAACTGCGCTGTCTGTCTTTCTGTCCATTAATGGCAGTTCCTTCTAGCCTATGATTCATTTAATCCTAAAAGTTGTTGTTTACTTTTCACCGAATTACTCTCACTCTAAAAGAATCTTTTCTTTCCGTTGGTAATAAAGAGAGATTAGGGCGATGGCTTGACTGTAGATGTCCATGCTACAGTGAGGTTAAAGTGAGTTAAGTCTCACACCTCCTCTCCAAAAGCAGCATTTCCTGCAATGCCTCTCAGCATCTTACCTATTCTCTCTTCTGTTGTTATGTGCCATTGAAGCGTTACATAAAGCCACCCAAACCTGCTTTTTAAGTAGTGAGGCTCAACCACATGAAACCTATTTGTATCCTCTTGTTCAATCTTAAAGTAGGTTTCTTTGATTTACTCCTAAAGTGAATTAAGCTAAATTGAGTTAAAGGTGCTTGTAATTCTGCCTGGGTCTGCAAGCAGAAGTACAGCAGTGTTGTGAGTAATCCACCTGAAATTTGCACCTTTCCTTCATTTGTTGTCCTGCCCAGCCCTCGGTCCTTCCGGATTGCTCAGTGTTTTAATGAGTGTGGTCGCTGGCAGATCAGATGCTTGAACTGAATGCTGATACCTTGTAGTCCAAGCTGTAATGATTAATAACTCATTTTCTTCTCTGTAATACAGATCTGGTACTACACAAACAACATCTTTAGTGAAGCTGGGATCAATCATGAAACAATCCCCTATGTTACTCTAAGTACTGGTGCTGCTGAGACTGTGGCTGCTGTTATTTCTGTAAGTATGCTTATAAAAATCCATTAACATGCTTGATATTTAAATTACTGATTTTATTTCTTTATTCTGTTTAAAATATAAACACAATACTCTGTTGAGGATTAAATGTAATGGCTGATAAAGCAATTGAAAATACTATTTTTAGGTTTAATCCTAAATTCAGTTTTGTGGCTTGGATTTTTTTTAAGAAGATGCTCTCTAGTTTTAGTTGCATAAAAGGAGCATTAAAAGTTGGTATATCTCAAGGTGCTTTGTATGAGTGAAGAGGAAGAAGGCAGGAACAGCAGGGCCCAAAGTGTATTAAGTGATAACTCATAAATTATTTCACCTGGCAAAATGACTTTACCTGCTAGCGGTTTATTCACCTCAGAGTCTTCTTGTGTGCCTGCTGGGAAGCAGGCAGCGTTGTTGGAGAAGGCACGGGCACAGTACAGCTAGGTGTGTTCAGTCTGGATCGCAGAAGCAGCCTTATGTCTTACTGTGCGTGTTTTAATGACTCGTTTTCTATAGCGGCTTATGAACAGTGAGTGAAATTCTTCAGCCATTTAAAAATATGAGAGTAAATGTTTGTAACCCAGCTTGTTGGAAAAGTAAGCCAGCACGCTAGAACAAGGTTGTCCCATTTTGTGTTAAATTCTGCTTTCTCATTCACCGAGGGCAAACAGGCATCGTTTCATAACACGTGAGCTCCTGAGTAGGTCATGTACCTTTGCTATGCACTGAATGTAGAGGAAGATGTTAATAGGAAAAAATTATCCATGCACATTTTTTTCCTTCCAATTTCAGAATGGAAGAGTTGAGTAGGAAAAAATATACACTAAATGAGCAAACCAAACCTGAAAGTTTTAGTAGATGAATACTCTATTAATTGCTAAAGGAAATACATTTCTGTTTGCACTGCAGTAAATAAGAAACAATTTGGAATGGGAAGTTGCAAACAAACAAATATTCTTTTTATTCTTTGTTAGAATTTTTTCTTATCTTCACATGTTCTATACCAACTGTATTTGCACAATACTGGACACACCACACAAGCATTTTTAAATGTCAGAAGAATGGTTTTGGCAAAAAAAAACCCTTTCCAGTGGCAGAGCAACTGCTTATGACCTATAAAATGTTAAACTAAATCCAGCTATCAAGAATATTTTCTTATAGTCTAGGACATAAGGACTCTCGAAGGTCACAAAGATCTTCTTCAGATCTTTGTGAATTTCCACAAATCTATTTTTGGGTAAACTTTTTTTTTTTTTTTTAATGAAAGGGACAGCCTTTTAAATAGATGCAATAGTGGAGTATGGAAATCCCTGCCTCTTAGAATTTCTTCTTTGTGATGCTGCAGAAATGTTTCTTTGTTTAAGATATATATAAAAACAATAATGGTAATTCTGACAATGATTTAAGTGAAGAATACACCTCTTTTTTATGGGAACAGATGAAAATTATGTGAAGATAACTCCATTATATTAAAGCCATTCTATAAATGGGGTTTGCCATCTTTTCAGTCCCTTCTGTGCTATCAGTGGGGCATATTCAGAGCACATTGATCATACATAATGAGGTGGATGTGTCTGCTTTTTTTCCTGGTATGTGCGATAACTTTTTTATGCCCAAGAGGAGTGTTTTTAATACTTTTTCTGTGTAAGCTACTTGTGTGCCTCTGGAAATGCTGATGTATTGATATTTCTGCTCCCTTCAAATTTGCTCATTCAGTCGAGAGAAATGCTGCTTTGTAACCTTAATTTTATTTCAGTAATCTTCATAAATCTTTCATTGCTGCTGTTAAAAGGAGCAACAACATGAATTTTGTTTTTCGATTGAAGGTTTTGCAGCTTCTCATTTCTACAAGTAACTTCCACTAATTTTTTTCATGCATAGAACTAAAGATAGGGGATTTCCTCCCACTCCCAACCTCTCAGCTGCTCTTTTTGCCTTCTATTTTTTTAATCTATTTGCCAGCATTAAATATTAAGTCAGGTGCATATGTCTTTTGTACTACTCACAGGGAAGAAGGGAAGAAGCAGGAGAAAGCAAGGGGAGAACTTAATTTTCCTGGTATTTTTTTTTTACATGTTGTGCTTCCTAGCAGGAGCCAGATTTCACTAATAATAAATTTCAGGATTTCAGTAGACACTCCTATCAGTAATAGAAGTAGAATTTTTGTTCTTGTAAATGAAATAGCTATTGGAGAGATCCACAATGAAATCATGTTCCATCTGTGATCATTATACATATGTTAGGTGGTCATGAGAGGCTCAGTAAGAATAGGTTGGTATTGATGAGCTCCACTGGTGACCTCCATATGAATGGTAAAGGAAAATATTGAAATAGATATATTTCATAGAGAGGCAAAATCATATTTAGGAGATAAAATATCATTCAAACTGTGGAAAAATTTGAAAGTCTCCCTTTAACATGTCTCCTGGGACTAGCAGCATAATAGTAATAATGTTTGTGTAGTCCTTGAGGAAAGGCAAATAACATCCCATCCTTTTTATAGCTCTATATTGCCTAAGATCATTTAATATGCCTGCTAGTAGCTTGCTTTGCCTACAGCTCCATCCCTCTTCCTCTCGAGCAAAAGCCGCATAAACAAGAGATTGAAAAATGAAACATGTACATCATCATTTCCCTGTCATTTATATAATTTGGCTGCAACTCCTGCTTACACCATCACTTCCTAGTTTATTTCATTAATATCTGTGTTGTAGCATTGCGTACCTGCTGCCCTGGCTTCTCTGTGGGGAGACAATATAAACTTTCTGTATGTTTTTTGTTAATTATAGACTTCACTCATTGTACTCAACACAGGTTCAGTTTTTCAGTTTAGAGGACTGGCTAGACAAGCTGGTTTTTAATGAGAGCGCCATTAATTTCAGTTTGCTTCTGAAGTTTGGTATCCTCTGGAATGAAATGCTAAATAGATTTCTTACTCATAGACGTGTCGCAGCAGTAAGTTATCTAAACTGATGCCATGCTTTGAAGCAGGATGGAATAGACCTAAATAATTCCGTGGTAAATAGGTATTCACTAGAAGTCTGTTATTTAAATTCTGCACTAAGGAGACTCTGCAAACTTAGTTATTCTTTAGTAAGATTGGCTACTGTGACTCTTTTGTAATTTTCAGTAGTTGAGGTTAATTTAATTTAGTTGTTGTCTTACTCTTAGTGGACAGAAAGAACAATTTGCCAGTGCCTTTCTTTGACAAGGCAACAGGCTGAATGGAAATGGTGAAAGAAGTAAATGTGTGAAAAGATTCCTCCCCTCCTCCATGAAACTAACATAGAATAAAGGGGAATGTTATTCAAATTAAGCATCCCACGTCCAATTTTGCCATCTGTGGTACCACATTTGGTCTTTATATGATGTTCACAGAAAGAGACTAGCTGTGACTGTATTGAGAAGATTGTGCCTTAAGAATTTCCTGTAAGGTGATGCATCAAGGTGTTACTAATGTGCCTTCTAAAGCCCGTGACAGAGACAAACGGTATGAAGTCTGGAATGAGTTAAAATATAATTAGGTAGTAGATCATAGAATAATATAGGAAATCCTTTGCAGTATCACATAAAAGTCAAGGAAGCCAGCTTTCTTAGCTGAGATGATGTGATTCTGCTTTGGGATTACATGAGAAAGGGCTCTTAGACTTGTTCTATGTTTCTTTTAATGATAATAGATATTAACACACAAGAAGGGATTCCCTGCTTAGGGCATGGCACATCTTAAAACAGTAGTACTCTAGATACTTCAGTAGGTGTTCTCATCCCTAACACACTTCCTCCATGGAATCCAAAGGGTAATGCAAGATATGTCCATTGAAATTCTGTGGCTCCACTGGGGTTAGAACAGGAAGACATACATTCCAGTGACAGCCAGTTGTAGCAAGTAGAAAAAAATGGAGTGACAAATACTTTAATCTCGAGGATTCTTAGGAAGTTTTGTTATAATCTGTTTTTTAGTAAGACTTTTAATGCAGTCCCTTTTGACATTATTTGCACTAGGTCAGAATCAACTTTCACTTACCCATAATCCCCAATAAGTTGTAAGTAGAGTGTAAGCATGGGGCAAACATGGCATTTTCCCCTTTTGTTCCCCTCACCCTGACAAGCTGTTGCTCAAGGAGTACCAGAATTAGAAGGTAATCTCTTGGCCTTTAATAGCCTGGATAGAACTTTTTCTTTAAATTTGTCTAGTTACTTTTTAACTTTTCTGTGTTTTTAGAACCCATGGCATCCTAAAGCAGTGAATTTCACATTTTCATACATATTGTATGAAAAAGTCCATCATGTTGATATGAGAGAATATAAGATACAGTAGATGTGGGCTGGATTAAATGATAACAGTGTGGATGCTCAGCTAACTGCAAAACTATTCTTAGAGAGTAGCTATCAACACTTCACTGTCATACAAAGAAATATCAAGTGGGGTTCTGTGCTGGTTTGTCCTGGGTCAATTAATCGTAAAAATATCCATTAATTGTATGGGAGCAGTAACAAAGAGCCTTTTTGTCGTAGTTCAGCCCCGATCAGGACCAGACTACGCAGTCTCTCTCTCACTCCCCCCACCCTCCAAGAGAATAGGGGGAGAAAATATAAGGAAAAACAGCTCGAGGTTTGAGATAAGGACAGCGAGAAATCCTTAAAATTACCGTCACGAGCAAAACAGACTCGACTTGGGGAAAACTATTCATTTATTACTACAAACAGCAAGATAATGAGACAGAGAACAAGATAACCTCCATGCACCCCTCCCTCTTCCCAAGCTTAACATTATCTCTACTACCTTCTCCTCCTGAGCGGCACAGGGGGGAAGAAGGAATGGGGGTTGCAGTCAGTTCATCATATGTTGTTTCACGCCGCTGCTTCATGGTCGGGGGAAGAACTCCTCACATTCCTCCCCTGCTCAGTTGTGGGGTCCCACCCCTACGCCACAGTCCTTTGTGGAACTGCTCCGGCGTGGGTCATCTCTTCCATGGAATACAGTCCCTCTAGAACAGCTGTCCCAGTGGGCCCTCCACGGGCCACAGCCGCCTTCAGGCATCCACCTCCCCCGGTGTGGGGTCCTTCATGGGCTCCAAGTGGATCTCTGCTCCTCTGTGGACCTCCATGGGCTGCAGGGGGACAACCCGCTCCACCATGGTCGTCACCACAGGCTGCAGGGGAATCTTGGCCAGAAGCCGCATTACTCCTCCCCCTCATTTCTGAACTGACCTTGGCGTCTGCAGCTGTTCCTCACAACAGGCTGGTAGATGTCTCTCAGGATCCTTTTTACATCTTATTCACTTCTCATCTCCTCTCCACTTCTTGCAGTCGAGCCGAGACGAGTTGGGCCCAGTCGGCCGACTGGCGAGAGGCCAGAGGGTGAAGCCTGCAAGGCCCATGAGGCCTGCGCCTCCCCCTCTGCACCTCTGCCCCCGCTCAGCTTCTTCACATCTTCTCTTCCCTCTTTTTTTTTTTCTGTTTTCCCCTTCTTAAATACGTTATCGCAGAGGCGTTATCACGGAACATTCTGCTACCAATTGGCTCGGCCTTGGCCAGCAGTGGGTCCGCCCTAGGCCTGGCCAAGTCCCCTGAACAAAGGGGAGTGACTTCTAGCAGTTTCCTACAGAAGATACCACCTTAGGCCCCCCCTCACTAACAAAACCATGACACTTTTATAATCAACTATGTCATTCAGACTCTCCAAAGGGAGAAACTCAAAAGTATTTGCAAGAACTATGGGAGATCATAAGAAACTGGGCATGTGGCCTGAAATCAGTAAGATGAAATTCATCAAGAAAAGGCACCCAGTACTGCACTTTGGGAAGGAAAAAATCATATGCACCAATATAAAATGTCTTGTGGAACTGTGTCAAAAGGCTTACTGAAGTCAAAATATATCACATTTTTCGTTTTCTTTCTATCAACTCAACCTCCTCCCTAACAGTGAAAGAAGTCACACCGATCTGCACTGAGCAAATCTGTTTTGACTCTTCTTATCACCTTGGTCTCCTCTAGATGCTCTCAGGCTGTTTGATCCGTTAATAATTCATCCTAGTGTTTTAGGGGGCATGAAAGCAAGACCCTCTCTTCCTTCCTGCATAACAGAAGATAGGTGCCCCATCTGCCCAGATCCAGCACTCTCAGATATTGGCATCAGCTCACAAGATTTCTGAGATTTTCATTAGTCATCATTATAAAAGCCTATTTATTTTAACTAATAAATTGTGAGATGAAAAAATAGTCTTTAGTCAATATGTTACTGCATATTGATATGAGGGAAAAAGTTACCATTAATTTTATCCAAGAGAAATATTTATGCTGCTCATCATCTGTAATTTGAAGAAGCCATAAATAGTTGCCTACGTGAGCAAACAGTTGGCTTCCAAAAGTGCCTACAACACTAATTTGTTTTGCCGATATAAATTTTCAATTGCATGATGTTTTAGATGATTTACGTGTGCTTTGCTCAGTCCTACAAAAGTACTGCTAAGTATGTCTAATAAGTGAGATCCAAAAAAATACTTGGTGATTCATTTGGAATGTAAGATACTGAATTCCTTTAGATGCAGGGAGTCACTAATTACTCCCTAGTCACAAATTCATCCTCATTTCAGATCTCAAATGTAAATGTGTGCAATCTGTGGATCAAATTTGTGAGTGGAAAAATACTCAGATTTACATCACTGTGTTGGGCAAAATGTCATTAGAAAAAACCAGCAGTAGAAAAGAGATATTGACCAAGAAGCTTCCCAGGACATGATATTTGTCAACGACTGGAGTGCATGTGGCACATTTTCACTGCAGGGTGAATCGCAGAGTGATTGTGACTCTGTTAGTGTGTACTACCTTAATTCACAAGTGGTCAATAGAATCACTTTTCTTCTTAATAATTTTATAACACTTGAGCTTTTAGATTGACAAAGATTACATATATTGAAGTAATGATGTAGTGCCTTATGGCAGAAAGCTTCCTTACGAAGGTCTACCTTACAGCGCCACTCCTAAGACCCAAAGCATAGTGGGTTAGAGACTGTATTTGTCTAGTACAAATCCTTCAGCAGGATATGTTCAGAAATTGAAAGTTTTAAAGATGTATCTCCTGCTGTCAAGTATTTTTTTTAGAAAAAAAGATTGTGAGGAAGTTTTCTCCCAACCTGTTCAAGATGATCTGCATCAGGGCATTCAAATGCCATCATTAGAAATTAAAGCACTAGCCATGGTAATCTGTCATAGATCAAGATTGAGATATAGTCTAGCTTTTATAAAATGAAGCTCACACAGAACAAAACGTTGTGCTTTTAACAAATAAATCATCAACAAAAGGAGCTTTGTTTCAAAAATATCTACAATTTACTGAAGGCACACAATAGGAATAAAGTTATGGTGTTTTCTGTGCTGCCCTAAAGGCTGTTCCCAGACACTGCTGAGGTGAAAGCGGCCAGCTAGAACAAATCCCTGCATGGGCTACATCTTGGTCATGCTGGTCCAGCAGGCATTGAGTATGGAGACACTCTTCTAGTGAATGGAAAATTTCACTCCCAGGTAAAATTGATTAAGGATGCTTTACTGAAAAATAGTTCAAACTGAGCTTAGAAACTCAGCAATCAATTCTGCCCTTTGCTGCTAGTAATCCCTAGCCTGGTATCTACAGAAGATGCGTAGGATCATATCCTGTTGTGGCATTAACACAGATACAGGCAATCTGATGTGAGAGCCCAGGTAGGCACAGATTTATTTAAGGCTTGTGCTGATGTGGTCAAACTTGGTTTAGGTACTTAAATAAAATGACTCATTTATTTGATATATGACTGTACAATTCATACAGTAGACAAATGGATATACATAAAAATATGAATCAAAACCCAATTTATAACCCTCAGTCTTCTATTCCTCTCCTTTTCCTGGATGCAAGGTACTAAACTGTGTCATAAGTAGACCTGACAGCAATATAAATGTGATTATCCATTTTAATCCTGCTAATTAAAATGGAAATAACACAGAGTTAGCTTGTCACATTAAGTCTGAGTCTAGATATATGGTCTTACTCAGAGCTATATACAAAATACATGAGGAAAAAAGTGTGGCTACTCTTGACATTAACATACAGATCAAACTTCTTTTCAGAGCTGAGACATCAAGAAAATCTAATAGGGTTTTCTTAGTATAATTTAGGGCCAGGAAATAAGTAGGGAATAGTACTCAGTGACCTCCCATTTGGGCTGTAGAACTCGCTTACATATTCATTTTATGCAGAGAAGCTTGTCTGATCTTTTTTAATGTGCTCTGCTTTCATTATGTCAGCCCTGGTATCTGCAGCTGACTCAAGTGAAAAGACTGACATTTGCTTTTTTAACTTTATTCGCAAGTGTTTCCTTTCAGACAAAAGTAAGTTATGTGAACTGTTGACTTTTGCATATCAGTTGCCTTATTATCACTAAACGTTTGTGTTGAGAGAATTTTGGTTGCAATATTTTTTTACACATTTTCAGTAATTTCAGCTGTGTTAATTACCATGACTGGGTACAGGCTTCTACAAATGCATGTTTATGATCACACATAAACAAATATCAGCCTACACAACTGGGCAGATAACTTAGTGTGCTGTCACAGAAAACAGTTGTAACATTCTTTTTTTGACTGTACTCGAGCATATACTGAATTTCCTATTATTTCATTTACTCTGCCATATAGTGTATTTTGCCTTGTTATAGTTTTCAGTAGTTAACGGTTACCAGCATATAGCAGTAGAGCTTTCAGAACTATAAATACTTGAAAACTGGTGAATCATCTTCCACTTCTTGTGAGTCATAAGCATCTTAGTGGATTTTGCAAGTTAACAAGTTTTGGATTTGTATAATCATAACTAAAAATGAAGTTGTTGTCTGTTTATAACCTCAAAACTAGCATTTTTTTAACCAGGGAAACTTGCTTTTATAGAAGACATTTTAGACCTTTCTTTTCAAGTATTTGCTGAAACATCAGAGTTTATCTAAGTTTTTTTTTTTTTTCCATCAAGAAAAGGGGAACAAACAATTCAGCAGAGAAATGTGAGGTACTGATGTATTGTCATAGATTCTCTTAAGAAATCCTCAAAAATAAATCAAATTTTAGTTAGAAATACTGTAGACCGAAACAGGTTGATGGACTGGCTGTTGAAGTATCTGTGCGCTTAAAAGATTCAAAAAATCTTGTTGGCCTTGGTGAAAGATGAGGCTTTTCTGGTGTGGATTGGCTCCCAGTTGAACAATTTTGATGTGCTGATGTGCTAATGGGCCCTGGGATGCTTCTGCATTGCCTCCTGGTCAGCAAAGCCACAGACTCGCGTCTTTCCAGAGCATATCCTGCCTTTCACGAGACCACAGCTTTGCACTCCCTTTACCACAGGTAGGGAGTATGGTTTTGGTTGTTGTGCTTGGCTTTTTATGAGCTTGACTCAGTGTAGTATCCCATTTCAGCTAAGGCTGATGTGCCTCATTGGAATCTGTGCCATAAGAACCAACCAGTTGGGTGATACAAGATTCGCATTTGAGCAAATTAGAGGTGTCCTTAGCTTTAAAATGGAAGTAGGCATTTCTCTCCCCATAACTGTGCAGGATAATCATGTCTAATTGGGAAGCCGCCTGAGTCTTTATTTCCTGGATTTATTGGTGTCGTCAGTGTACTTAACTTTATATCAACTTTGGAAATGATTATATTATTCCCAGCAATTCTGGTACATCATAGCATCTCTGTGAATAAGGACAAAATTGCTGTTTATTTTTTCCAGTGAACAAAGTTGGTCCATTCTATAAATCACAACAAATATCACCAAGAATTGTAATTGTAAATTCTTTGGGGCAGAAAACGCAGGGAGTGCCCAGAAGCTGAAGAATTGAAGTTCTTCAGTGCTACTGTATTAAATAAATAGCAATGATGAATGCTTGGGAAACCTGGCGTCAGCTCAAGGAAAAGCATGACTGCACATGGATTTGCTTTATTTCTTCCTGAATTGTCTTTGAACAAAAAGAATTTAAATGTATTAGAAAAAGGATATGGAGCCTGCAGATTTGCTGTAAATGTCTATGCTTGGCTGCTCTCAGCTAAAACTGGGAGATCCTCACCAGCCCACTTAGATTTGTCCAAATATGTCCAGACTACTTACTCTCAATGCATGTGGGCACAAAAAGATATGCATACACATATCTTTTTTGAGGACTTAGTTCAAACTGTCCTCTCTTACTAGGGCTTGCTTTTCTTTGAGCTTTACAACCAGAAATGATCCAGCACTTTTTTTCCGGTGTTTTGCACTGTATGAGAGCAATCTATGAACCTTTTTACCTCTAAGAGAAACATTCATGCCTTACCTTGTTTTAATACAAAACCCACCAGCTGGTGTAACTCCAAAATTATTTAATCGTGACGACCAATCCAGAATTGAAAAAAATAAGGGAAATTCCCTGGTATGTCAAATTACAAATGCAGCATCTGTTGCTGAGTGTGTAATTCATATCAAATTACATGTTATGCATCTATTACAGAAGCCTCCATCTTCTTATGGACCCATCAGATGACTTTTCATCCTTTATAGCCATAAAAAATGTCTCTTGGTTAAGCGTATGTGTGGCCACATGTGTTTGCAAGATGAATTCATTAGTCATAGTGGAAAATACTTGGCATCTTATAGAGGTTTTGACTGTGCAGCAGTTACAGTTTTTGAATATTTGGACCCCATAAACACAATGTGAAATGTTAATAGCATCAGAGCGGGTCTATTTTAAACATGGCTCTGAAATAAATTCCATTATGGAAACTGTGGAAACTGTCAAAATGAGTATATTTCCTCATTTAAAGAAAGAAAGAATGCTAAAGCTCACCCCAGAGCTGCTTTCCGTGTTCTGCAGCGTCATGGTGCGCGTCTCTGGTGGGGGGTCAGCACAGGGTGTGGGGTCAGCATTTTTGGAAGCCTGTCCTAAAATCTGCTGATGAACCTCATCCTGTGGGAGAAGCACTTGCTACACAAGGCATTTCTTCCCTGGATAACATTGTATTTTCCTTTAACGCATTTCTTCTAGATGCTTGCTATGGAACGGTGTGCATTGTCTCGCAGGATTAAGGCTGTTACTCCAGATTTCATTTAAGTTGCTCACTTTATCTTTTGCTCAAGGCAGGTGTGAAAGGAGGATTTTAGTCTCCAGTAAATAATGATGTGGCAAACAGCTGTGTGATTCTGACTTTAACTTATTTGAAGTGCTACATTTCAGGCTTCATTAAATTGTTTTATCCTTCTCATAAAAAAGCCAACTGTGATCAGTAATTACAGCAGTTATCAATGGGAATAGTACATTAGATGTCATGACCTAACCTATATATTAGCTTATTTTAATGAGTCAGACTAGCAAAGAAAACACAGTTTCATGTTACAACTGTTCAAGAAATACTTCATTGTGTTCTTCTGTAGCAGGTAAGTATTCAGATTTTAGAAAAATTGATTTATGTTCAGTTGTTAAATATAAATTCAGAATGTACATGATGAGTGCACGAGTGTTACGATACCTTGTGTGAGCAAAGTTTTGTGACAGATGGATTAGTTTTATCTGGTTATTCTAATTTCATTAACTATCCAAAATCATGACTAAATGTTTTTTCTGTGTTTGGACAAAAAAAAAAAATTAAAAATAAATTTTATATTAATAACAAAATTTTAGTCTATGCTAAAAAGTTTTTAATTTTAAATTTCAAAACTTTTAAGCTTAAATTCAGAGAGATGTTGAAATTAAGAAATAGTCAAAATGCAAAAACAAGGGACTGTAATTTGTTTCAACATTTTGACATTTAGAAATCACATATTCTAAGAACATTTTTATAGAAATTTGGTGCAAAGTTGTAAGCCATTCAGTCAGGGTACAACTATTTATGCCCTGGAAAAAAAAATCAAACTTCATGTAGTTATCATCATGTTAATTATTTTTATGTAGCTGATGTACAGCACTCATTTTATTATTAAATTGTTGCACAAGAAATTAAATGTAGAAGCAACTTTGAAATCTATCATGCTAATGGCATTAAACTTGAATTTACCAGTTGCACATTGTTCCTATCTGTATGAACGTATTTGTTCTGTAGTAGGAAATCCAGGCATAAAACGAAGTACTGCTTTGATGGTTTCTGAGTTTTTTCAGCTGTTTCAAATAAGGATGCTGATGCTATGCTGACTTGTTTTTTCAAAGAGGTTAAATCATGTAAACGTAATTGTGAACACAATTAGGAACACATCATAGCTGATAAATAGTATAAAATCAACTTTCATGGTTTTATTTTTGATGTTCATATTTACTTGGAGAACATATTACACCGTCTGAATTCTTCAGTGCTTTATCAAGAAAGACAAATACCATTTTTTGTTTTCCAGGGCTTAGTTATTGAACGGCTTGGACGCAGGCCTCTTCTCATCGGAGGTTTTGGGCTGATGATTGTCTTCTTCGCAGTACTAACCGTCTCTCTGACTTTACAGGTAACACTACAGTCACTTCATATTTTACTCTCTCTTTTGCCTATTTTAAACACCAGGAGTTCGATACCCATTTGCCTCGGTGTTCCTAGATAAGCCAAGCCTTTTAATCAGTTTGATACAAAGATTCAAAGGTCTGTCTTTTGCTCATTTTTATATCTGTTAGTTTCTGTGTACTATGGTGTAGCCGTAGAGGCTTTTGCATTAAAAAGCCATAGAGGCTCTGTTACATTCAGTCTCCTGAACTCAAAGATTCATGCATATCATGAACTATTATGAAGATAATTTTACTCATATTTGGGTAAATAGTTTACCCATATTCAATTTTTTTATCTTTGTTTGTAATGCAGTCTTTTTGAGATTTCTTTCATACTGTATATGTCATCCTTATTCTTAGGTTTGGATGTTTTTTCCAGTAGTGAAAACTTTCAATGTTTGATGTTTCTTTCAGGTTTCTTTCTGATATTTTTATTGAAAATATAGACTCAGCCTTTGTAGAACATCTGTACTTAAGTTCTCAGATGTTATTAGCAGTCAGTTTCTCAGTTATTTAAAATGATCAGAGGAGGATTATTAAACAGTTCTAAATGCTGACCCTAAGTCATTTTTCCTTGTTTAGCTTCCATTTTCATAATGATACAGTATCTTTCTGTTCCTGAGGGCTTTCGAGAAGGAAAGCTGACAGTCTACAATTGCATGGTTTTGCTGTTTTTCTGCCATCATTGATTCCTGTGTCTCGCCATTAGTCTGACTTTCAAATCGTGTTTCTTGGTTGAAGGGAGTCAATAAGTCAGTTTGACTAGCAGGTGTATGCAAGACCACTGTGAAGTTTTATTTGACTTACCTGTATGTACAGCACAAAAAAGCTTTACTTCACGTACCCGTCATGACAACTGTAAGACAACTCTCCAGAAGAGAGATGTTATTGCAAGTTTTATATGCTGAGTGAAAAATTCTCTTCCAAATCTTATAAAACCTAGTCTGATGCATAGGGACCTTCAGCTATTGTAAATCTGTGGGTGCCTTTCAGCTTTACATCCTTTCAGAAGTGTCTCAATCTTTTAATCTGTTAATTAGAGATTGAGTATTGCTTTGGACAAAGGACCAGGATCCAAATAGATTTGATCTCTGGGGAATTTGTATCTACTCTGTATTTGCATCTTCTCTCTCTCAGTGCCTTTAGAGACCTTGGATCTGCATTCAAACAAGAACTCCAAAATGTGTAATTTTGATAGATCTACAAGTCACTTGGTTAATGTTAATGCCTAGGAAGTCACATTTTTCACATAACTAAGGGAGTAACACAGACTGAAAGAGAGAAAACATCAGAAGATGAGGGTCTTTATTTAACACTCAGATAAGTAATTACCTATTTTAGAAAGTATATTTTTACAGTACCAGTCAAGGTGATATTTTGTGATACTACAGTTATACATATCTCAACGAACTTTGCAAAAACAATAAAATTATAATAAAAATGGCACTCACTTTGCTAATGGAAAATATCAATTTACAATTCCCTTAAAGAGCCATTATAGTTTGTTTTCTTTTGCTCTGTACCTGTTGTTTGCACACATGGCTCTCCTTGTCTCCAAAGTCAAATTACGGCTAAAAGTCCCTGGAGTGTGGCTTTCACATGCTTTGCTAAGGTTCAGATACAGCTGTCCTACTGAAAGGCAGCCTATCGTGTCTAGACTTCAGCCCAGCGTTTAACTGGTGAACTTTGAAGCTCTATGGGCTATCATAGTTGCTGTTTTTAAACATGGCTGAAATATCTGAGGAAGAATGAGGCACCAAATCTATTCAATGGAAAGAAAAGCTCTTTTCCAGGTTGGTTTGAGCATAAGAATTTGTAAACTTTCGGAGTTGTGACTCCTGTGATGCAAGTGCTTGTCTAGTGTTTCTCTACAGGGATTCCACAGAGACCAAGACCTTTAATGCAAGTCATCTAATAAAGTTCTACGGAAGTACTGTGATTTTCTAAAGTGATCCTACAGTAAATTCTGAAATAGAGGTAGAATCATGGAAAACACTACCTGTTATCTATGATTTTTTTAAATATTGGTGATACATGCAATATACTTAACATGAACGTCTTTTATCTACCCAGAAAACTGTCCCTTGGCTTCCTTACCTCAGTATATTTTGCATCCTTGCAATCATTGCATCGTTCTGCATTGGACCAGGTATGTCTATACTTTTTCACATTTCTGTGTACATCAGAGCACGGATATTTTTGCACTGGCACTATGTTAACAAATTACTTGTAGGAAACTTAACTTTACCCTTATCTGAAGACCATAAGGAGTCTAAGACAATAAAAGTGAAGCAACACAAAGTGACAGCAACATTCTTGATAAAAACCCATGTACACGCGCATTCCCACTTAGCTGTCAGCATAATTGAGAACTAGTGCTTCAATTGTAATGCGTATCAAATTAAAATGTTGGCTATTATTGTAGAATTGCTATGATTTTGTGAATCTATAAAAAGCTCTCTGACTAGAAGCTGAGTGTTTTATTTATCAATGCTTGTGTTAGCAGTTCAGTGCTGGGCAAATGTGACACAGGTGGAGGGGGAGGAAGGGGACAGTTGTGTGTGGTTCCTTTTTTTCTCTTCCTTTTCAAAGATAGAGAAGTGTTGTGCAAGAGGGTGTACACATAGTCTCTTTAGGAAGATGATGGAAAAGGTAGATGTCCCAATGGTGGAGCTGCTTTTTGTCTGACAGTTTTCTGCTGATTGCATGCATTTTGAACCCAATGCCCTCAAGTTGTTTTTGGAGGTTGTAATGAGTTTATCAGAGCTATTGCCCCATCCCAGTTTTGGCTACTTAAGAAATGGATACAACTTTGTACACAGTATTCACAGATTGTAATTTTTTTGTTTCATTTTCCTAAACAAAGAACATGTTTATGGCATAGAAAAAGTAATAAAGCCAGACCTTTCTCAGAAGTGTAGAATTAAAGGACCAGAGCAACAGTCAAGTCTCAGCAAGGGCAATTCTGACTGGATAGAAGAGAAAAAATCTTACACTGAAAGTGGTTAAGCACTGGAAGATGTTGCTCAAAGAGGCCATGAAATGTCTATCCTTGGAGCTATTCCGAGCCCAGCTGGCAAGTTCATGAGCAACTCGTCCTGCTTTGACCAGAGGCTGATCTCCAAAAGTCCCTTCCAACCTAGTTTTTCCTGTGATTCTAATTGCATCATATCTTTGGAAAACACATTTTAACTGATATGTATAATATGCAAATACTTGCCTGAGTATAGTATTTCTCTAAACAATGTTGCTCTAGCTGTCAGATACTTGATCAGAATCAGATTCTGCAGTTATCAAATAGTGAAATGTTAACAAAAATTAATTGCAGATAGATAAAGAGGAATTTAATACAAATTCAATTCATGTACAGAATAAGATGTCAAAACAGTGCTTAAATTTTTGAAGATTCTCTCACAAACTGTTCTTCACAAAAAGGTGAAAAATCAGCGTTTCAGGAGTTTTTTCGCAGATGTTCTGCTGTAAACCTGAAAGTATTATTTCTGCTTCCCTGAGGTCTCAGGTTTTTTCCTGCACCATTTATTGTCTCTTTTTCTTTATAAAGAGTTTGACATTAAACATTAATCAGCTGTTCATACGTCTTCACCACTGAAGTGATCTAATTAATTGATTGTGGTTTATTTGGGAAAGAAAGACTTGCTGATGTCTCATGTGACTGAAATGAAACATTGCTGTAATTCTGTGGATCCTCTTTTGGAAAAGCTGAGGGAAAAAATATGCTGCTTTAGAGGAAAATGGGGAGATTAAAAGATTCCTTTTCCCTTGCTTCTGGGAAAACAATTTGTCACTACTTTCTGTGCTTATTCCTTTGTATATGGTAGCTGACTGGAAGAAGGAAGGAGTCAAACAGGCTTGACTAGGGTCACTAACACACCTGATGTTGGACTGTAGGTGGCCTATGAAGACTGTTCTTCTTCCTCACCTCCAGTGAGGCAAGGCAAATCGTGCAAACAATCTTGCAGTCCCTTTGTCCTTCTGTAAGGACAAATCTCAGGTTCAGCTAAGTCCTTAGTATTGTGGACATATGTTTCTTAGACTGAGATTTTTTTTTTTTTTTTAAGAAGAATTCTGTGGAGTAGAATGCTCTTGCATTTTGAATAGCTAAGAAAAGTCAAATGTTGACTTGAAACTTCTGGAAAACTTCCCTTCCAGTGTTTTAAGTAGTTCAGACAATTCAAGTGAGTGCAGCTGCTTGCAACATCTACCTTTGTTTTTTCTAAGAAACTCTGTTGGAACAAATTGTAATTTTTTGCCATATTACAGACATGCTCCACTGATTTTTAAAACTTGCAGATCAATATGTTCTGACATGTTGTATTTTCAGCATATTAAGATTACCTCTCTACATTTCTTCTTCACCTCACCATTCTTCAGAATGGATACTGGTTTCTTCACTTAGCTTCTTTCCTTTTACCAATGTTATTCAGGATTTCCTGTTGTACTTCACACTCTCTTTGGAGCAATATCTGCAGATATATGCAAGATAAATAGCTTTTTTTTAATATTACTTAATTTGCTTTCTACAGAAATTGTTTGAAATTAAATCCTCATTTGTGTTTTTCACTGCTCTCATTGCTTTTAAAGCCAAAGAAGCTACCTAGTTGGCCTCCTCCACCTTTCCTGTGTACGTTCAAACATTTGTAATACCTGACAATAGTGGGAATATCTCAGTAGCACTGAACATTGCTTTGCTTTTTATGAAAATTTTGTTAATTGCCGCTTCAGCTGTTCAGAAGAAGTTGTGAAGAACCATATTCTGGTTACTTTGTTAATCAATAGCAATATTTTAGCTAACTTCAGTGGGGCCAGATTAATCTTCAGTGAAACTTTTCACTTCTGGTTAGTGAGGCACAGGAGATCTAAACTACTTGGCTACCTCTTAGCTCGGAACAGTTCTCTTTCAGGAGAACTTCCATTATTAGCCGTGTTTTAAGATGGCTGAATGGGAGGAGAGCATATGTATTTTTTTTTCTGAACAAAGAAAGTATTACCAGAAAGTGAAACATCCACTGCTTTTTCTATCACAGGGCACAACTTCAATATTTGAGTGCAATTGCCATGTCAAATTTTACCCCCATCCTCCGGTACAGGAAAGACATCAATAAGCTGGGGCAAGTCCACTGGAGAGTTGCCAAGTCAGGGACAGGAGCCCTGTGAGAAGGGGCTGGGTGAGCTGGACTTGTTCTGCCTGGAGAAGAGACAGCCCTGGGGACACCTGAGAGCAGCCCCAGTACCTACGAGGAGGGTGCTGCGATGACAGAGCCAGGCTCCCGTGGGTGCTGTGTTGTCAGAATACTTCAGAAACAGAAGGTGTGTGTTGAAACAAGAAAGACACAGAGTGACTATAAGGCAAAGCTTTTTGCTTAAAGACAGTGGAGCAAGCTACCAAGGTTTTTGAGTCCTTAATTATTTCACAAAGATCAAAATTGAATAGTTTGTACTTCTGCTTTTTTATTTCAGAACTCTGTAGATCCAGTATTTCTGGATCTTCCTAGGTAGGGCGAGTGCTACTCACTAGCAATTACCAACTCATTTAAAATTGGCTTTGTTTTGTTTAAAACTGTACTGGGATAGTTATACTAAGACACCCTATATGTGAGAGATATGGCACATACAGGTATATATGTATCATATATACACTAAGGAACTAAGTTTTTTCTCAGAAAAGTGTGCAATGCCAGTGAAGTGTCATGCTACACAAAAACATAATTTCTTTTAGTGGGAAAGTCACTGGTGAAAATTAACCTTATCTTTAATTTCTTACTAATGTTAACATTTTAGCAAGAGGAACTAAGTAGGAAAGAACACATTTTTCAACACATTTCCAGTGCAGTGGCTGTTAGTTAGAAAGTGTCTAGAGAAAAGTACGAACAGGGCAAGCAGGTGAGATACTTTTCTAGAACCAGTGCACATTTTTTCCAGCTTAGGAAAGACATAGTTTCTAAGATTTTCATAGTCTTCCATGGATTTGTTCATTCTCTGTCTGAAACTGCAAAATTTTAGCATACTTTGGCAAAGAAATGTACATGTCTACCACCTCTCATGTGCATGAAGACATCCTTTGTTTTGCTTTGTGTGATGCCCTTTAGGTCTTGCATTGAAAGAAATGGAACAACTGATCTCCTTCCTCCTTCTTCAAGCTTCTCTCAGTGATATTTTATGACACTTCTTTAGCAGGAAAATTTCACACTTCAATATCTAGTATTCTTTTGCAGCACTCTGGTAGTTTAACAAGACGATGCTGCAGTTTAGGAATAAGTTTCCCACCTTTCTAGTCAGTAAGCAGGTTTTCCCCAAGAAAATTAATGCATACTCTTTATTGTTAAGTTGCAGATTTTTAATGTTTTTACCTTTTTGTAGAAGGCTGAGTGTCATTTCTTTGTGTTGGTTAAGAAGGTACTATTGTCGTGGTATTACTATCGCTTAGTATCTTACTTAATTTCTTCTGTAATTATTTAGAGCATTTCAGCATTCTTCAGAATAAATCTCATATGGTTTGTAATGATTCTGCAGATACAGATCTTAATCTAGGATGAATTAAGTTTACGTTCATTGAGCTATTGGTACTTGGAAAAATTATCCCATTTGAAAGTAGTAAATAATGTGAGGAATTGAGCTCATAAAAATACTGCTATAACTTTCTAGAGCATAAAATTGCCTTTAAAAATACAGTCTTTTCTCTCTTGTTAGAACATCTGATACTTTCTTGGTAGCTTAGATGTTATGTGGTCTCCCACTTCCTGATAGCATACGATGAGTCCCATCTGCTCCTCTACAGCTAGGATCAGCTGTTACTATAAACTGGGGTTTTATTTTATTTGTTTCATTTTTCTGAACTTGCAGATGTTTTCCAGGCATATTGCTAGGGACTGAAACAATAATGCTAACAACAGGTACATTCAGACAGGCGTGTGATTTGGTACTTTATCGTTTTTAGCAAAAGAAAGACAGACAGCAGAAAGCTTTCATGCCTTTACTAAAAATTAAAGGGACTCTTATGTTCAAGGTAGTCAATCTATGATCTGAAAGAAAATACCCTTCAAAAATTGCTTATTGTTTTATAGATTAGGGAGCAATGTTGTTCCAGACAGTTCCTTCACTGTGCCCATTTGGTTAATTATACACAAGTGAAGGTATGAGGTTGCAGAGAAACACACTGCTTTCCAATATTACTTTTGATTATGGGAACATGTTAGCAAATAATTTTACAGTTTTCACCTCAAGAAAAAGGCAGAAGCTTCATGGAAATGTTTTTCTTATCAGGCATTTGGCCTGAAATAAATACGACACATTTCAACTGAAGAAGTGCCATCCAGCAAAGAGTAAAGAGAAGGGACTGATGGGTTTGGTTCTGGTTCCTAAGGAGAAAACAAGAAAAAAAAATCAATAAAGAACACAAATCCAAGAAAAATAGTAAGAGAATATTTTCAGTATCTCCACAAAGCATTAGTGCCATGAGCAAATGGATTGATTTGGAATGCCTTTACTGAGTGAGTAAATAATGTGCACTTCCTTGGAAATTTGGGTAGTGATAGATGGACTTGTGCATGTCAAATGTCTTCCTTCTTAAACCTTGTCTTAGATAGTATTTAAGGAAAAAGGAAAAGTTAAAGGCAGTTATCCCTACTTTCTCAATTAAGCCTGTGTAGCTGCCTCTTGGTGGACACTGAAGCATGTTGAACTGTGCTTGCAGAATCTAGATCTCTTTCAGGAAAACTACACTAAAATCTGACTTAAGAAGAAGAAGTGTACATTCTGCTTATTTTTATCTGTTTACTTGAATTCCCAGTTCATCAGTTGTGCCTTTGCAATCGTTGCTGTGCAAGCAAGTGATTTTTTATTTTGCTGGTCAACTGAAAAATATCTATATGCATGTGTGGGCATTGCATGATTTCACATGGTTTTATAAATTTGCTGGAGATTGACTCCTTTTATCAACCAGCCAAATAGTTTAAAAACAAAACAAAACAAAAACAGCAGCAAGAATGCTTGGCCCAGAACGTGTCCAGTCCAGGGACAGTTTCCTTATTTGTCTGCAGGGATGTGACCCCACCTGCCAGGGAGGCTGCCAGGTGTTCTGGGGTGAGGGTCTTTCAGTCTTTGTTTTTGGGGCTGTTCCAATTTGTATAAAGTAATTAAATATTCATTCTCTGAACCAGAGAATGGCTCTTTTGCCATGTGTCAAGAGATTCACCCCAGGTGGTGGAACAGGTGGGGAAAAAAAACGATCAACTGATTAATTGGGGATTACAGTAATGTTGGCATGAACTTCCAGGTAACCTTCCCAATGGAAATAAGCATGACAAAGATGCAGTGAGAGCCTGAGAACTTTGGAAACTTGCAGAAAGCATTTTCATGTATTATCCATGTATGAAGAGATTTATTGATATTTTTTCCTTAGAATAATATTCTAAGTGTAACATCCTTCTATCCAGTTTTGATAAATGGAGGAGGCAATGCTGCAGAGACAGGGAAGGAAACCATGGTAGGGGAGGGTAGGTATCATGTCTGTCTTTATCAAAATGAAAGGGTTGGAGGAGGTGGACTGTTTTAATAATACACTCAGCTTTGAAGTAATCCTTCCATTATCACCTTCTTTCAGAAACTGAAAAAGTGTTGTGTTATTTGAATAAAAGTTTTGCATGTTTGGTGGCTCTGAAAGCACAGTGAACTGGAGCACTGGACTTATTTTACCATTGAGAATAAGTAGAAATAACCCCTATTGTTGCAGTAAGACCTGTAGAAGGTGTTTGTGTAGGACAAGTGCCCTTCCTTTGCCCTTTCTTTGACCACTGTAGCTGGGACAGAGGTCAGTCACATGTGTGCCCAGGCAGGCATGCGGTTACATTCCCTCATCCAGGGAACATTCCCCAGGAGTTCCTTGGCGTCCTCTGGAAGGAAAAAAAAAATCAGTTTTTATTACAACAAGCAGTAATACTAGGGAAGTTTCAGAAATCTGAGGAGTTACTTTTATATCCATTGCCTGATTATGATAACTCAACACATCTTTGTGCAGGAAATGTGTCTTATTTTTGTAGCACTTCCAAGTTTGAGATTAGTGATTTATTTGAAATCTCACTTCATCTTTCACAGTTTACCAGTTTCTAGTAATAGGACATGTATAACTGCAGGCAGTTGGAGAGAAAAAGAGGCTTAGAAACTCAGGAAAAGGGTGAGGATTTAAGGATGTCTGAAAATGCCAGTTAGCTAAGGGAGAATCTAAGAATGGTATCTGTAAGTGTTACACATAAAACTTCTCCATAGCTGTTTCTATTTTATCTAAGTTATTTGAAAGATTGTTTTATATTAACAATCTAAATGCACATTCTTTTACATATTTTCTCAGAGACCTAATGCATCACATTGTCATACATTGTCTCTCTGTATTCTAATGTGAAAAATGCTTATTGTGTTGTCATGTGTCATGTCATCATTTTTGAGATGATGACTTAGAGCTGAATGTTGGAGCACAAAACTGCTCATGCGGCAGTTTGCCAGGAAGGCTGCAAAGAAGGGCTACTGTGAAGGTGAAGAAAATAGATTTTTGTATGAAAAGATACAGAATAACTTTGTAGTGTCTAACAAAAAAAAGAATGGGAATATGATTTCTCTTTCTAAATAAATGGGCGAAAGGGAGAATAACACTGACAAGAGAGAATAAGCTGAAGGCAAATGTTGCTGCGGAAAATAACAAGAACCAAAACCTAGATGCTAGCTAGCCATGAATAAATTTAGAATAGAAATTGGAAGAAAACTCCTATCCACTGAAGCCGCCAAGTTCTGTATCAGCTTCTCAATGGAAACAGCAAAAGGAGAAACTAAACACACGAGTTTTACGGATTTCTGAAAGGACTGTATGAAACACTGCCTGAAACAGCTGAGGATTGGATTTGAACCAGATGATCCAGTCTGATCCTGTGTTCCTCTGCCTCCAAGTCCTGTGTTCTTCCTTTATCACTAAGTGAGATGCTTGATCCTCTGTATAAAGTCTTCTTTGTTTGCATGTTTCAAAAAGCCCATGGATCTGCGAAGATGAGCTGCTCTGAGAGAGGGTCTTCTAGCTGGTCATTACGTAGAACATGCAGCCTCTGACTTAATTTACATCAGTGGCTGCTATTTTTAAATCAGTGGTGCTACAGTGAGAAGAAAGGAGGAGTTTCTGCTTAGTCCTTACCTAGTATCACGGGTATGACATATGCTGTGTAACATCTTAGAAGTAGTTATTCTGGTCCTAAATCCTGTAGGTATTTCTGTGGATGAGTGGCGCTTCCCTCCAGAAGTCCTGCTGACTTTGGTGGAGTTTGTGTAAGGTTGAATTTAGTGTCAATAGGACCGAAGGCGGATCAGTGTGATTTTGCTTCAGTTCCTACTTTTAAAACAAGTTCCTATTCATTATGCATAAGGATGACAAAGTCAGATCAGTGGTATGTTTCCAGTCACACTCTCATCACAGAAAAGGGAAATGGATAAAATTGAATTAAATTCACTCTCTTATGGAATTTGAAAAAATAGTAATTTTATGGTAGTAAGATCTTAATTTTTTGACTGTTGCTTTTTATAGCGATTGCATTTTCAGACACAGCTAAGAAACATTAACAAACCAGACCATTTCAGAAAAATGTTTCACTTGCTTTTTGTATCTTTTTTGAGAGTTTTGTCTTATAAATGAGTTTTATAATACTTGTCATGGTTAATGGAGTGTGAATGAAGTCTTTCCCAGCACAGCTGAATACAGACACAATAGAAGCATGATGACGGTATATTCAGCATGTGTTAAATTGACATTATGAAGTAAACTAAAGAAAACTCAGAGAAAATCATTGCTGTGCCCTGAGGTATATCAAAGATATTTTGATATTTAAAGTTTAAATCAGCCTGTGCTCTTACTCTGAATGCCAACGTGCAGCTGTATTGACAGCGGAGCGGTTGTTGTAAAAGGGTCACTTTGAAAGTCATGAGGTTTGCTCAATCTGAAACGCCATCAGGGAAGCAAAAAAAATCTTCTCTTGGATGTGAAACACAAACAAAGGTGTCATAGCACATGCATAGACATAAAAGTACTGAAATGAAAGGCAGCATCAGTATTATTGCCTGAAATAGGCATTCACAGAAGCTTTGTGTTATGTTGTGTTAGCTTCTTCACTTAGAGTGGGCTGTAAGAATTTCTAATGCTCGTGGCCTCCCACAGAGACATTCTTTTAGTACACTTTCTTTTAGTGCACTTTGAGAAAGAGTTTGGAGCTTGCTTGAGTGGAAAAAAAACCTTCTATTTGTACTAGAAATGTGGATCATGTTAACAAGAAACAAATAAGCTCATGTTGGTATATATTTAATTAAAAAGTGGTAGAATAGAAAGTTTAGGTTAATTTTCAACGTATCTTTTATTCTGTAAACTAGAAGCCTTTACCATGTTTCCAGCAGGTAGGCATCCTTGATAACGTCAAATAGTTCCCGCATCAGATAAGAAGGGTATTGGTGCAGAAATAATCTTTAGTTTTCCTGGGTATTTAAGAAGAGGTTTGGTTTGTTGATAGTTACAAGGCTTTTGTGGGCACAGCAGTAGATGTAAAATATGCTGCACTAAAAGCAGTTAAATGTTCCAAACATGAGTTACAATTCAGCTCAGGAACTCATAATAACCTGGTGATATGTAATTGTTATGCAATATGTACCAGTCTCCGTTGAAGATCTGCTGAAGCATCTCTGGCCCCATCCCCTATCCCCTTGTGCCACTCTGTTTCTGCAGACTACCATCCATCCAACACCCCAAGTAGCCTTAGGATTGGCATTTTAGCCTTCCAGCTGCCACCCGTGATGGGCTGCCATATTGATGCTGTTGCTTTAATTTGTGTGGGCTGTGAAGCACAGCAACAGGAGATCTGATTTACCTTTTCTTCTCTGCTTTTCTCTAGCAATGGAAAAAGCTTCTGCCTCCTCTTGGGGGCAGGGATATTTTCAACTACTTCTACCAAGTCAAGAAGATTAAAGGATGGGAAGTTTAAGGGCTTCACATGAGAATTTCTCTCTTGATTGCCTTTCAGTGAATAAACTGAGGTTTGAGGCTGTTAAGAAATAAAACTAGAATTACCTTCAATCTGGCCGCATCTTCATTGCATTTTTTTGGAGGGGAACATAGCATGTCCCTTGAATATATTAAATACAGTATCATTCAGCATATATTTTGGGTTTAATATCTATTTTATATTTTGTTTTAATAACTGTCTCCTTAAAGAGCACAGTAGAGTAAATGTGTGGCTTTTAATAGTTCTGTTACAGAAGTTATTTCAATTCTGTATAATTAGTGGACGTTCTAAAGAAAAATGAACCCCTAGTATTTGAAAGATAATGGTATCTGTTGGTTAAAGGAATTGCTGGAGATGACACATGGTGTTCTTAGCAGCAGGGAAACTTATGAACTTTATCCCTTTAACAATAGATTTCACATATTATCTTAATTGAAGCTTTCAAAATGTGAATGCTTTGACACTTGAGAGCACTCCTCTTACCTGAACTAGTATGTTTTCCTGAATGATCGCTAATTACTTGCTGATGGCTCACAGCGTCAACACTTCAGAAATTCACTGCTGGAAAAATGCACCCATGTGTTTTAGAGCTTCACATAACCATGAAAATTTGATTTATTCAAAAGCCATGTAAGTGACTTAGGTACATTATTCAGATTCATGGGGTCTGAATATAGAAAGCCTGGTAAAAAATATTCTGTTTCTTCTGTGAATTAGTATAAAATATTTATACTTACAAAAATGCAAACTAATAAATATATAAAATATATATAGATAATAAATATATAAAATATATATAGAACAGTAGATGTAGAACTAATGAATGTAAGACAATTAAAATATTGTATTTTCCTTGTGCCCAGGCACAGTGCACAACAAAGAAGGGTTCTAAGTTAATCTCATCTATGTTTAAGCTCCATGGCTAGCATTTAAATGAAAGTAGCTCTGGGGTCTAGACAGTGTTTCTTGATAGCCAGCCTACTACGCAGAAAGCTAAATAAACAGCAGTAAGAGACGAATCAGGGGAAAAAAATAGGTCAGAAGGACAGTTGCATGGAGAAGGGTAGTCTGATGGTGTCAGTTTGACCGAGTAAGCAGTTGTTTCCTTTGAATCTCCAGATGTTACCTGTCCTACTCCAGAAACTTCTTTCAGTTGAAGCTGAATTTCATCAGAAAGAAGGTTTATATTTTTCATCACAGCAAGACTGTTACTGTCTTTCTTCAAGGTGTTACTTCTAGTCAAAGGGCACCTTCTGGCTCTGTCTTCATTTTCTTTTCTGTTTGGTAGCAAACAGATATTGCTATTTGCTGTATTTATTTTGGTTATTGGCTACAGTAAGGAAAATAAAATATTTTTATTGTACTGCGTTCACTAGTTCTGCATCTACTGCTCTCCATACTCTGTCTACCCTCCTGGAGCAGCAGCCAAATTCTTTAATCACTGGTATTTGAGTCACCATATCCTAAAGACTTCAACAGTTTCCAGAAATCATAAACACTGAAAACATGGTCTGTTGCCCATCTTAAACAGGAGGAGGGGGATAGGGAGAGACTCTTCTGTCCCAGCTTCTCTGAAAATTTGGTCCACTGTTTTTGCTCTTGGGGTCCTTCAGGATGAATGCAGCTGTACAAGGACATAATTGTGCACTGCTACTATGATTAATTTGTTTGTTAAAATATTTCATGAGGAAAGCCTGACATGCCACACTGAGTTTTCAAGACTGTTTTAGCTTGCATAGGTTCACAACCAGCAACGTTTTGTGCTAATGGGCTGTCAGCCTGAATTCCTGGCAGGGAAATCACGTCTGATGACTTTATATTTCTTTCAGTAGATTATTGCAGAAGAAGCCTAGACTAGACAGAGATCGGGTGTTTTCTGTTTTAAGTCGTGTCATAGTGATGTGACTATAAGAATATTTCACTTCCCTAGGACTGATCACACTTGTGAGCCTTTAATTCAAGTATTTCCATAATACTACCATCTGTATAGAGGGTGAGAATGTAAGGGACACTTCTGTGCTTTTATTAAAGTAAAAACCTCTGTCATCATTGATCTTGTCATTGAGATTATTGTTTTTAATAGTGTAATATTAACAGAAGTGATGTTAATCAGTGTCTAATCATCATTGTTACTTAGAACAATTATAAAATTAATTATATCATAAAGACTCTTAGTCATAGCTCAGTAAAGAATTTTTTTCTTCATGTTCAAATGGAAGAAGAGAAAGTCAGGCTGTAATTAGGGTTCTGATATGATAAAGTAGTCTGAAAATAGCCAAAATGTTTAAAGGACTATTTACATATAGTTAAAAGCTGAGTGTATTTTAATTGTATTTTATTCTTCAGTAGTTATGCAGAATTATAGTGGTGAAGCAGAAAGAAATATAGCTAAGTACCATAGTAGAAATTTAATGTTGATGGGGCTGTGACTCAGTACATCCCTATCACACATTCTGCTCCCAATTCTCTCAACAGGATTAGCTGGGTAATACAGCCATCGTATCTGACTATGCGATGTTGTTATTTGGTGGGGTATTATTCTATCAAATATAATGTAGAGGTTAAAATAATCTGACAGGTTACAGAATACCTCTTTAAAGACTGAGATACGTATTTTGCAAAATTCTTATTCTATATGTAGACCCATAGCGATGGAAGAAACTCAGTAGTTGCATTGCATCCCTCACTGGCAGAACTCCTGCAGTATATTTTCCCATGGGGTTTGGTGAGGATGGGTGTTGGTTGGTTGGTTGGTTGGTTGGGGTTTGTTGGTTGGGTTTTTTATGGCTAAAGTCTAGATAGAAACTAATAGTCTTTTGCTCTCTCACTGAAGAATATTGGGCTGTTTTTCCAGCAGTTTTCTTCTAGGATCTTTTTCTCACTTCCCTTGCTTCTCTCACACAGCTGCCCTCTAGAGTTGTCTTTTGCCCCTTGAATTGCAAATTCTGAAGCCTTTCATTGAGACAGTACTTTATCTCCCGACCCTGTTAGGATGTATCAGTCTTCTCTAGATGGCTTGCTTTGCAGTGAAAAGCTGTTTTTCTTGATCTTGTCTAGAGCTGCAGAGACTTTTTTTTTTTTTTCCAGAACAGAACATTGTTGCAAAGTCCTTGTCTGTTTTCTCAAAACATCTCACTTTGAAGACTCCTTCTCTCAAAGCATGGAGTTGGAAAGGCTGGGAGTTCTTGCCCTAATCAGGGCTCTCAGGAGCTCCACAGTCCCTCCTGTACAGGCAGAATTTGGAGTGCTGAGTTGTGCAGAAGGCCACTGGGCTGGGTGGCCATATGTGGTCCTCCTTGGTGGGGCTGGAAGCCCCACAGCTGGCCCTGGAGCCACCACCTGAACACAGAGTTTTGTCTTGAGTGTGTATTGGAAGGTGAACTGCTGGCTTAGGGAGTTCCTTTCTCTTTACTGTTTCTTAGGGGACAAAGTTTCCATTACCTTCAGAGGCAATTTACTAGTATGGTAAATCTCCCTGGTTTGCATTAGGCATTTATTTTTTTAACAGTCTAATTTTGTAAATCATATATATAGCCATGACTTCAACTACCAGTTAGGTACTGGATAAAAACAGAATGAGGATCTCAGTATTTTCCTTCCTTTTTCAGGTTTTCTGTATTCAGATTTTTTCACTGAATCAAGTAACTTCTGCTGAGTAGTATTTAACTACTCATTGAACAAAATAGTAAATATGTGTACTTAATTTTTCATAAGAAAACATAATGATACTTGTACAAGTTTAAGTATATATTTGAAAATCTGTAGCATGTATACCAAGGATATTACTTCTGTTCTAGCATTCAAATTTCATACATAAGACTATTGGGTTGAGATTCTGGATGTTTACCAGCAAATGACACTGATTCTAAGTGTAACTGGACTAATTACAGAGGGAAATGAATAAAGTACAAAGATAGATAAGTATTGTTGCATGTCTAATTTGTGTCATGTGGGCTTAATATAGTTTCAATAAACAGCCCATTGATGGACAAGTCTTGCAATTAGAGATTTGTAGTTTCCAGTAGATGTAGCATGCTGATAGGTGTAACAGTCTTTCTTTAATGGCACTGCAGTATGTAAAGAGCTTCTTCCATTATGTTTACTGCAATGCTGAAAAGAACGAAGTATTAGAATTTAATCACTATAATTATTATGGTCACTGCATTACCTCTTTAAATGTATGTTCAGAAGCTACCTTGCTGAAAAATGCCTACAGGAAATCCTAATACACGTTTTTGGTTTTATGATCAGAGCTAAAATAAAGTTGTTTCGCTGAAAGTTGTGTGGAAAGCCTTCCGAGTGAAATGCTAATGTCAGGTTCATCCCCCATGAGAAAGAACATCAGGTAGCTTTTTGATGAAACCATTTCACCCACATTCAAACACATAATAAAGTTGCAAAACTCATGACAATATCGTTACACTGTTTCAGAAAATACAAAGGTTTGGTTGGATTGCTTTTGGCTGTGGTTTCCAAGCATCCATATTTGAACACAGGCCTGTATGGACCCTTCTGGCCTAGTGGTTATATAGGGGACTGACTCTATAAGGAATGGTTGGTGAGATGCTATGATACCGTGATCTGTGCAGCCCGGATCAAACTGACCTAGTCAAAGCACACTAGAGCTTCCTTCAACCCCATGCACCCAGATTTCTTTCTCAAAGAAACCAAGTTCCAGGAGAAAAGGGGTCCTTGAGCACACCCCTGACACTTTGAAATGACTGAAGATGGACTCCTGGGGCTATAGGCTCAGCTGCTCTCATGTGCCTTCACTGTTTGCGTCTTAAGGCTTTACATTTTTTCTTCAGCATGCCCAAATTTCTTTTTCACTTTACTCAGTTGTGGAGTGTGTTCTTCACAGCGTTATGGCTCTTGTCAGGTGTTTACATCCCCTGCTCTGCATCCTAGTAAGGTCAAGTTTCTGCTCTTCCAGGCATATAGCAATGACCTGGCTTCTTTCAGTTTCTCATGTTTCTAGGCCTGGCCTGTCTTTCACATAACTCACTTATTGCTTTTTAGGCTCCTTGGTTTCTCCATATAATTTCTCTTAAGTCATGCCTCTATAGGAACTTAATTTCTCTGGTTTGTGATGCTATGGAGATGCTTGTCTATGCCACAAGAAAGTCTGGAGGTCTGTCTGTGGCACCTTTCCCATTCCTCTACAGAACATTTGAAAGAGCTCAGAGCAGCTGCTAATTTGTCTTTTTTAAAAATTTTTTTTAGAGGTTGCAAACTACTATTTTTACCATTGCTAGATTAAGTGATTATTTTTCAAATTAGATTGAAGAGCTTTTATGCAAGTGTGACTGATCATAAGTTGTAGTGATGATTAATATGTATCTAGAAATTACATTTTAATTTCAAGGAACTTTTTTCAAAGATAGTGCCTGTGCATTTTTATTTCTGTAACATTTATGCTTTCTGATATGTTTCTGTCCTTTTGTACTTTTTTTTGTCTATTTTTGCCTCCGGCTTTTTTCCTCTCTTGTACAATGTGTATTTTCCCAAATGGGTCTCGGACAGCATTTTTTATTATACTGACAAGAACAGCAATACCTCTGTAGATTGTCCTACAGCAAAGGCATGACAGAATAAATGATCATAAATAAATCATCTTATGTGATTTCTGTGTTTGCAGTCCTTCAGTTCCTCTCTCCAAGGGGCAAGTGGCCTGGCAAACCACTGCCTCACAAGGCATTTGAGATCTAATACAGATGCTGACAGATGTGATTGTTGTTTTGCCCGCCATGTCTTACGATTTGAACCCAAATCCCAAGTGTATGATAAAATAGGCACTGGAAGCCACCAAGGATTGATAGATAACATGTTGCTTGAATTCCATTAAGTTATGCCTGTTCAGCTGTTTGTTCTACCTAGAGGTAGAAATTGGTAGCACCAGAATACTGAAAACCTATCTGGTGTGAAATAATTCTGCAGGTAGATGCATGTCTAATATGCAGCATTAACTGAAATATGTAGGCAATCAGCAAATGTGATTCATGTTTTATTCTGTAAAAATAGAAATATTTCTATTGAAATATCCTGTTGGAATGAAGGAAGCCAAAGATCATAAATTGATTTTCAGCTACTCGACAGCTGTTCCCCGAGGGTATTGTCAGGCCAGCAATATGCCAGTGCTGTACAAAATAGTCCACTGCATAAGTGGAAGGAAATATGAGTGACAAATGTGGTCAACTGAGCTTGTTATTACAGAGGTCAGAGTCCTTGACTGATGGGATTAATAAACCTTGCCAGAAGTGCCAACAGTGTATCTAGTAAGGGAATGTATTAAATAAGCATCAATGAAAAGCATGCTTATAGAGAAGCAAATGTTTTGCCCTTTTTATTGCTAAAATAAAGTGGGCAGTCGTTATCCAAAAATGCTGTTTAATCTCTTTGGAGCCATCTTTCCAGCTGTTAAGGTCTAAAAGTATTTTGGAGTATTTCTGAATTTTCAGAATTTCAAGCATTTTAGTAGAAACTATCATTTTTAGTAAACGACTTGTCACATGGTACTCAGAAAGCTGTTGTGTGGATTCACTGCTCTGTCACCTGCTTGCATCACTGAGAGAATGTAAAACAAGAGGTGCAGTGGTGTGAAAGATGGAAGTGTCCTAATTCTCTAAAGTACGATTGTGACAAATCACATTTTACTGGCTCAGCAGCCCCTGCGTGCACCTGAGCAGAGAGCTGTAGAGCAGTGCTAATCACTGAGATGGAGCATGTTCATCTCTGCAAGTGAAACAGCTGTTGGCAGAGGAAGTTTACTAAAACCACCAACTTGTTGCACTCTGTTTCAGGTGGGATTCCATTTGTCCTCACGGGAGAGTTTTTCCAGCAGTCTCAGAGGCCGGCCGCGTTCATGATAGCTGGGACAGTCAACTGGCTCTCCAACTTCGCAGTCGGACTGCTCTTTCCTTTCATTCAGGTACTCAGCAGCCTGGATATTTGATATACAGTGATATAGCTGGTATAGTATAGCATATGATGTTTGAATAGTAATTTTCAGGTAATATTAAATGTCTTTTTATTGGTGTGGATGAAATTCCCACCATGTTTTTGATACAGTTCAATTGTGCTACCCACATATCTCCTTGTTTGAATGTCTTGGAGAAAATTGTTCTGCAAAAGAAAAATTATTGTAACTGTGGACAACCCTGTACAGCAAATTCCCCACAGGAGTGCTTTAGCCATTGTCCTGGTTTCAGCAGGGATGGAGTTAATCTTCTTCTCAGTAGCCGGTGTGTTTTGGATTTTGTGTGTGAAGAATGTTGATAAAAACATTCTGATGATACGAGTTGTTGTTAATGAGACCAAGGACACTGTCTGGCTTTCCAAGTCTCGTTAACGTGCAGATGCGGGAAGCTGGGCAAAAGACAGACAGAATAATT
The DNA here is from genome assembly GCF_036417535.1 of Chlamydotis macqueenii. NCBI lineage: Eukaryota > Metazoa > Chordata > Aves > Otidiformes > Otididae > Chlamydotis > Chlamydotis macqueenii. The sequence continues at coordinate 70,307,294 of NC_141559.1, forward strand.
GATCCAAACTGGCCAAAGAGAGTATTCCATGCCATAAACGTCATGCTCAGTATATAAGTGGGGGTTGCCCATGGGACGGGGCATCATTTTCAGTTATTCCTTTTCTTGTCGGGTATCCGTTTGGGCACCCTTGGCATTCTTTTCTTCTCTCTTGCTTGCTGGCATCGTTCCCTCTACCTTGCTAGCTTGCTCTCCCCCTTTGTTTGCTGCTCGGTGTTGTTCCTGTGATCACTGCTCAGGACGGGCTGCGTCGGTCATTCGGACATCGGGTGGTGAGAAATTGTACATTGTTCATTTTGTATATTTTGTACATATTAATATCCTTATATCCTGTTAGCTTTGTAGTTTTTAGTATTTTTAGTAAACTGTTTTTATCTCAACCCATGAGTTTTCCTTTCTTCCCAATTTCTCTCCCCTGTCCCACTAGGTAGGGGCAGGGTGAATAAGAAAACTGTGTGGTGATCCGGGCTAAACCACTACAGCCATGCAGTCTGATGGCTGTGTCAAGAGTTCACTGGCACTGCTGCTCATTGTCACTGCCTTCTTCTTCAGCCTTTACGCCACCCATGTAGGTTTACTCTAGGCTTTGAGAATCCTTATTAGTCTAATTGTGGAATAGATCCTGGCCTCACCTTGCCTTGCCTCCCCTCTCCTCTTTCCCCTCCCCTCCCCTCCATCTAAGCTTAGCTTCATGGCTCTCTTTTTTTTCAGTCTCTTCTGTCAGGCTTTTATATTCATTAGCTGGTTCCTTCTTGCTGCAGCCTAGTTGCTGATGAATTTTCTCCTATCCCAGCTTCCCCAGGCTCCCATAAGCTTTGTTTTTAGCAGATTGACTGAACTAGTCACATCCAGGACAGAGGGCAGTTTCATCAAGACCTGTCTGACAACTGATGTTTATATTCTAACATGATAAGTTTATTTTCTAAAAATATAACTTTTGAATTTTTTAAAATGAAAAAAATTTGAAGTTCAACATAGAACAGAATTTTTCCCCTCTGATTCGTAAGAACACTTCATCATTGTTGCTGTGTCATTGTCTGGCAAAGGAGGCAAAGCTGCTTCAAGCAGCTTCTCACTCAAAACGACACTGAGGGCCCTTCCCTGGCCATGAACCTCTCCCAAGGACCATCCGCAGTCTCTGAAGCTCACACAGGAGCTGCTTCTCTATCTCAGGAGCTGAAGGACAGCTGATCAGTCCCCTGATCAACCATGTCCGAACTCTTTAAAGAGCCATCTTGCTCCACTGATAGTTTAAGAGTGAGGCTCACAACTACAGCATAGAGGAAAATACTAGAGGCAGGGGAAGGGCACAGCGAGGAGCAAGCCCTCCAGGCTATTTGCTTACAACCAGGAGAGAGATTTTGAGTTACACTTCAAATCACCTCTGAGTAAGAGATTTGAATAACGGGCAAGGAGGTGTTACTACTGTTTGTGCCTTTTTACAACTGAAAATTGTGTAATACTTTATCATATGCAATACTGTATAACAGTATTTGCAGATACTGTGAAATTCTATCATACTGTAAGACTATATATTCATTGTCATTTGACAAGTAAAACAGCTTTTACTAAGTAGTACTATTTAAAATTATCTGTATGAGATAGTTTAGGGGAGAACTTGAAAGTCTTATGAAGTCTGACCCTTGATCTAAGTTTGGCACAATTTAAATTTTCTTGTAAAGTGAAAAAGTCTCTAGTTGTTTTGATTACTTGAATCACCTTCAAAAGTCAGCATGAGTATAAAGGCTGTCATCCTTCCAGACTCTGCACTCCTACTAACATTAACTTCAATTAAACTGCTCAGAGCTATAAGTTTAAGAGCTTATTTTAATACTTACTGGAATTAGTGTTTTCTACCAGTTTCACAGTGCAGAGTAAGGACTTGCCAGCTTAGACATCTAGGGTGAGATTTTCAAAAACAAGTGGAAATATAATTTTTTTCCCACTGAGGTTGTTAGAACATCTACCAAATGCAGTGGAGAAAGAGTTAGAGAATTCTCTTGTGTTTTTGAAAACTTAACCTTAGGTCATCAGCATCAGTATGGTCCAGGAGGCAGCCACGAGCTCATCCAGCAAGTGGATGGTTCTGTGTGGTTTAGTAGCCGTTTCTGCAAGAAGATAAGGACTGATTATTTAAGCAGCATTGGGGAGTGCCTTCCATCTCAGCTGGCCAGGTGCTCATGGTCCCACCGCCTGCCTCTGTGGTGGCCGGGCAGGTGGCAGGGAACAAGGTCTTAAATCTAGGGGTGTATAATCAGGATACTTTTATTTATTGTGCTTTTAAATTATCCAGAAACATCTAAGGAAAAAATACATTTATCCAAAATTGTGGGTTTTGCCTCCTGCACAAACCTGAGCTCTTGCTGTCAGTCAGATCTGAATTCATGCAACTGAGGGCTTCTTCTCCTGCTGATCCCACCTGATAGATCATCTGGTGGGAACTATATAAAAAGGCCCTCAGTAAATTCAAATAAAATGGTAAACTACGTTCTCTAGCTTTTCATATGCATATTAAAGCTTTTTGAGTGATTTAGTATGCAAGCATATGAAGTTTGCGGTGTCATAAAAATTTCCCGTTGTGTGATTACAAAATTGCCAGTTTAGTTTTAGTGAAGGAAAATTATATTTCCATCTTGCAAGGTTTTTTGTTTTCTCTTCTTTAAAAAGTAATAAAGAGAAAAAAAAAACTTAGAGTTTGCACCTAAAAATGAAAGCAGTGTTACTCAGACTTTGATTTTTAAAGCTTTTTCACAAAATCAAACTGTAATGTCTCATTCCTTAACTTTCACTTCTTTTCTATTTCAGTCAACCTTATTCTCAAAATTCAACCTGTGAGTCACCTGCTTCTTTACAGAAAGGCAATAGCCTTTTCTTAGCTCATTTTTGTAAGGCTAAAATGGGAAAAAAAGTCTTCAAAATGCCTTCACAGAATGAATGCATAATCCTTTTTGTGTATTATAATACTAACCTGATTGCAGAGAAACAGCAGCCACTTTTTTGATCTTTGGTGTGTTTTTACAAAATTATCCTAAATGTTTGGGAAATAAATATGTTAACTTTAGAGTTACTCAGAAAATCAACTGGTAGTTAGTTCTCCAAATGTCACCAATTAGCTAGGTTGAATGCCACGATTTTCTCCGCCCAACCATCTGTAGAGACATGCAGTAGAATAAGACACTGGCTTGAGTCATACATTAAAATGTATGGATGAGATCGAAAAGCTAGTATACAAATTGTTGGAGGGAATCCAGAGGAGGGCCACGAAGATGACCAGAGGGCTGGAGCACCTCTCCTATGATGAAAAGCTGAAAGAGTTGGGGCTGTTCAGCCTGGAGAAGAGAAGGTTCCAGCAAGGCATTAGAGCGGCCTTCCAGTACCTAAAGGGAACCTACAGGAAAGACGGGGAGAAACTCTTCAGCAGGGCCTGTTGTGATAGGATGAGGGTTAATGGTTTTAAAATAGAAGGAGATAGATTCAGACTAGGTATAAGGAAAAAAAAGTTTTATACTGAGAATGGTGTAACGTTGGCACAGGTTGCCCAGAGAGGTGGTAGATGCTCCATCCCTGGAAACATTCAAGGCCAGGCTGGATGGGGCTCTGATCAACCTGACCTGGTTGGAGATGTCCCTGCTCCTTGCAGGTTGGACTTTAAAGGTCCCTTGCAACCCAAACTATTCTATGATTATATGATTCTAAATCAATTATTGACAAATTAAAAAAAAAAAAGTGGGTACTGTTCTAGCCCTCATTACTGTCTATTTGAGAAATTTGGTTTTGCCAAGGATCAGAACTGAGGTTAAAATGGCAACTGATACTATCTTAAATTCACAAGTACATTTGATATTTTGTGATTACTTGGAGGTGTCTGATAGTAGGTGTCAAAAAATGTGCATTTTTAAAAATATTTTTAGTTTGAAAATACAATAATTAAGAAGCGTTTTTGCTTGGGGTCTTGGAGCTTACAGAAATAATAAAAGATATATTTCTAGGTCTGAAGGCATTTCAGACTTGTGTTTAACATAGAGCTTGGCCTTGTGAAACATGTCACCTTGAGTGACGCTCAGTGGTATCTCTTTCCCATTGCTGTCACTTGAGAATGAAGGCATGAGGCTTTTCTGAAGAGTGAGGTATGAAGAGAAAAAGACAACTGTGATAAGCCGGTAGACCAGAGATGCCCGAAATGGTTCCTAAAGACATGGTGACCCCTTCTTTCAAAGCATTTCAGTGCTCCTACAGGTGCTAGAACTGGGTCATAATGCTCTGTTATTTGGATGCTGAAACTCCAAATTTTCATTCCTGCAAAATAGCCATCAGTGAATATTTGGAGTAAGTAAAAAAGCACTTCAGCCCTCTGCCCTCTCCTCTGATTTGCATCTCTGATATTTTTGCATGGCATTTGCATGTTAATCATAGCGGTCCATAAACAACTCCTGCTTCACACCATGTGAGCAGTGCTGTAGGGAGTTTCTCTTCAGATTGGAGCCGCACAGTGTAATAATGTTCACAGAATGAACTGTGTAATAGGTAAAAAGTAATTTGGCCACTTGGGGAAGAATGCCTGAAGTTGTCGTAATGCTTGTGTAAGCCTGAAGGAGTTAAAATGCATTATCTGAAATAATTACAACTTCAACACTTTTCATTTTGCCTTTACCTTTATACTTTTACTATATAGTAATTGGATTTGAATCTCAAATTTTTGTGAGCTAACCAAAATAACCATTTAGAAAGGTTCAAAATTTATGTGAGCTGATGAAAAGCTTATTGGATGTACTGTCATATCTAAATAGATATGTTGTGTCCTTGTTCTTAGGGACTTATGCAAACACTTAATTCTAGCATTTGATTTAAAAGTGGCTTGCATTCATAAAGCTATTGATGTGCATTCGTATGCCTTTGAAAGATCTGAACCTAAAATATGCAGTATTGGTTGTTCAATTCATGTCTGTTATCTGTTTTTTGTTACATTTTTCATTGTTTCAATATGTAGAGGTGAAAATAATAGCTTTTTTTCTTTGCACCTGTCTAATTTTTTCACTTTCCTAAAAGATGTATAAACTTTTTTTAATACAAAGTTTACGTAAATGACTCAATTAAAAAAAAAAGAAAAGAAAAGAAAAAAATTTTGTGCAGTTGCAGCATGTGTTCTTCCACATAAATGAATTTCCTGCACTAGACACCACACTATCTGGCCAAAATTTTTAAAGATAGATTCCTATAAGTTCTTCATCTAAATTACAAAATTTATCTGATTTTCAGCTGTATTGCTCAAATTTCAGTAGAAATGCTCTCGTGTCAGCATCTCACAGAAAGCATTTAAGAGCTGACTGGGTGAAGACCTAACTCAGCTAAACCCCCTCAAACACCAACTTTTTCTTTCTTGTTTGCTTTTTGTGATGACTCAGTTGCTATAGATAGTTCAGGGCAGCAGCAGGGCTTTTGTCACAATCGTGATAAATAATACTGATTCTTGCTTCAGTCCTATATTGCAGTTTTGATGCACAGTGTTACAAATCTCATTATTCCTTTTGTGACTAATATCCTTAGAAAAATAAAGCACTTTCTCACTTAGAAGGCATATAAAAGTGCAATTGTTCTCTTTGATATGTTGATAACAAATCAGGCTTTGAAAATATGACTTTTAAATATATGGAATAGTTTTAGAAAAAGAAAAGGAGACAAAACCAAGTCTTCCAAAGGCTAGCAATTCTCCTGAAACCTCCAAATAATGCAATTTCTTGAGGTCTAAAATAAGCATTTTCGTCATGGATGAGATTGCCCAGGCAAGTTGTGTCACACTTAGGCTTGCAGTGGGAGCATGAGTATGGTTTGAAATTCCCTCATAGACAGTTTGTTGTCTTTCTTCTTGAGAAAAAGTGCTAGGTGTTGTCGCCACTGATAAAATTCATGTACCCATTTTAAAATAGTGTGCGTTGATGGAAATGGGCTTCTGGTTGCTTTACGATACTGACAGAGTATCTCAACATATGAATTTCGCATGGCGAGCTCAGAGGATTAGTCATCTTCTCCGTGTGTTCCTAGTGTAACTTCTGTTTCCTAATGATTTGGCTTCTGGGAGTATGAGACAGATTTTCTTTGTGGTTTCCTTCCAAATAAATGCTAACCTAGCTGTAACACCTGGAGCAAATTATCATAAAACAGACTCCAAGTGTTTGCTCATACTTGAAGAGAGTTTATGTTCAATACGCAAACCTGTGAGTAATCAGCTTAGTTTTACTTTTGTGTGCAGAAGGCATATTGAGAATGAGCCTCTGTAGTCATCCGCAACAAATCATTCCATCATTTATTCATATTGTTCCTTGGGAATCGGGATAATATTTCATGTCTCAAATGAGCAGATATAACAAACCAAGGAAGTCTTTGGATGAAAGTTTTGGGCAATTGTGAGCGTAATTACAGAATTGTTCTAGCCGGAAAGGGTCCAGACCAGCCTCTTTATCAGAGGGGTCAGGTCTGAGATCAGACCAAATTTCTTAGCCCCCTGTCCAGTTAAAAACCACCAAGATTTGGTACTTCTGTGTTAGATAGCTTTTACATTCAGAGGAGTCAAAAGTAATCAAAATTGATGGTAGCTAAAATGCAACCAGAATTTGGCCATTTCTGAGGATAGTTTTAATCTCAGTTTTAAAAATTGAATATAATTCGCTATCAATCCTGATTGAAATAAAACACTAAAAATTCTGAAAAAGACATTGAGACTTCCTACTGCTCATCAATGTATTTTATAGCATAAATCATGACAAAAGTTTTGCTCTTTCTTAATAAATGGATGCTTTCTGGGTGTTAACAGGTGCATCTGTTCTACTCTCCCTCTGTGAAATTCTGTTTAGAAAATTAATCAGGAAGAGTCTGTGGGGACAGACAAGTCTATGAGAGTCTGTGGGATGTACACACTTCTAACTGTATGTCCTGGTTTTGGCTGGGATGGAGTTAATTTTCCTCTCAGTAGCCCATGTGTTTTGGATTTTGTTTGTGAAGAATGTTGATAAACACACTGATGTTATGAGTTGTTGCTTAAGAGACCAAGGACACTGTCCGGCTTCCCAGGTTTTGCTAATGTGCAGGTGCAGGAGGCTGGGAGGGATACAGCCAGAACAGGTGACCCAAACTGGCCAGAGAGAGTATTCCATCCCATAAACGTCATGCTCAGTACTTAACTGGGGAGTGGGCCAGTGAGCTGGCTCTTTTTTCTCTCCCTGTTTGGAGTTGTTCTGGGATCATTTACAGTTGTTTTTTTCATTTTCTGATTGCTGCTCGGTACGGGCTGTGTCTGTCATCCGGTCTTCGGGTGGTGAGGAATTGTGCATCATTCAGGCTGGATGAGGCTCTGAGCAACCTGATCTAGTCAGGGATGTCCCTGCTTCTTGCAGGGGGGTTGGACTAGATGACCGTTGAAGGTCCCTTCCAACTCTAACTATTCTATGATTCTATGATTCAGGGGTTGTTTTGTTTGTTTGTTTTGGTTGGGGTTGTTATTACTATTACTGTTATTTTCCATTATTCTTATCATTATTTTTTATATATACATATATAAAAACTATGTTTTCCTTTGCTATCCTAGTAAACTGTCTTTATCTCAACCCATGAGTTTTCTTTTCTTCCTGATTCTCTCCCCCATCCCCTGGGGAGGGGGAGGGTGATTGAGCAGCTGTGTGGTACTCAATTGCCAACTGTAGCTAAACCACAACACTGTACAATCTCCCTTTTCTCTCAAAATGATCAGCAGTATCTGATCATCTTGAGAGGAAAGGGAGATTGTACAGTTAGATGTCTAGAAGAAAAACAAAATCAAAATAGGACTATTTAGCACCATATAATGTGAATTTTGTGAACTTTGTGCACGTGTGAGACAGAGAGCAAAATACTAGTTTCTTTAGTTTCTTCTTGAGAAAAAGACTAATGCCATTTTGATGAGAATGCAAGTGACGATGATGCTGCTGTTATTTTCTGTAGGAGTAAGCCATTGGGAAGATCTTTTCATGCTGAGGCTAAAACTTCCACTGTCCTCAGCTAGGGGAGCAGGAAGCCGACCTTCACCAAAACATACTTTACATGGAGGTCTTCCTTGTCGCTGGGGGTTTCCTTTTGATGTGCATCTGTTATGTCTCTGATCTACTCTCATTAATGATAAATAATTAGATCACGGCTCAGGATAACAAGCTTGAATATGCCAGGTTTTCAGGTTAAATCCACTGACTAGAATGAATAGCACTAGCAGAATAATTAGTACTTTGTTCCGTAATTTGTTTTAGCCAACCCAAACTTTTAGGGGGAAAAAGAACATATATGTTTTATATTTTGTTGTTGTTTTGCTGAGTATGTAAGTTTTAGTGAGTAATTCCAGATATTTCAATATGTGTAGTATGTTCATCTGTATGGTTAGACTGAAGCATCCTTTTCAGTAATTACATTATAGGTATTGTACAAACCCTCCAGGTTGCTAAGAAGCTTAATTCATGGCATCAGTTAGTCTTTGACTAGAATTCACAATGAGATTTTAAAAAAAGAAGCGAGCCTCTTACACAGGGAGCAAAAGCAGCACACCTGTTTGTAGCCAGCATAAAGAAAAATTTTGAAGGTCTCTTCTGTGTGTTCTGTGTGCTTTCTTCCTGGCAATGTGCATTTTTCATCTAGACTTGCACATACAGGCTTTTTAAAATTAGACTAATTACAGCAGAGGTTATGTGGCTTTTGTTTTTCCCAATTTAGTAAATTATGTGGCTTAAGTTTGTTGACTGTTGTTCCAACGTGTAGAGCCTGTCAGGTATCAGATCTTAACTCTCTTTCCTGGAAAGTGACTCCACACTATGAAAGTATGAATTTTTGTATAGTAGACATAAGAATAAGTGTTCTTTAAGGTCAAAGTCAGTTAAGAGCATCCTCATCACTGTCAGTGGAAAGGATGTTAGTCTGAAAAATACGTAAAGCTCTTTTACTGCACAGAGCCATTTGGTTATTAAATATGGATATATTAGGAACAATATTAGTGCCTCTAATTCCCTTTTTGTATTTGCACTGTACAGTCTCCAGTAATGATGCTTTATCTCTCCCTGTTTATCCCCCCCCCAAACCAGACTGGGGTTGCATTTGCACCTAAACCTCTTCTCAGAATCGGGTCTTGAAATGTGAGAAACTTAGATTTGCATCCCCCATCATCTGGAAACAGTGTGTTTCACTTTCAATGGGGCACTTGGACCCAGCTTCACAGGTAGTAGTGTTTACTGGTCCAGCAGGATGTCCTTTGGAATCTTACTAATGTAATCAAGGGCAGAGCTGCTGCTATCATGCCTTGATCTGCAAAACTGAGCACAAAATAATCAATGGTAGATGAGACCACACATTCAAAAAGCCAAGTGATGGTAGTGGTGGTGGGATACTCCTTATAGTCGTGGTTATACAGAAAAAATAAAGCACTTAAGAGACTATACAATGTATTTTTAAAAAGAGGATGCTATTTTATTGCCATCTGCTCCATGCCCAGCAGTCTGCCCCTTTGGTCAGAGCTGGATAGTGATAGCAATCAGAGGCTCCAGCTCCTCAGATGTAGGTATACCCATCCCAGGTGACTTTTGGTGCCTGTTAGATATGAACAGAGCTTTGCTTTTCAGGCTTCTGCAAACCTCATGAAGCATAATGAAGCCTTTTTATCAAATTCTATTGGAATTAATTGATAATCTTATTGATTGCTACAACGAATGTGAAGTTTAGATTTAATGAGGTCCAGCACAAGGTCCTCTGCAGTAACTCAGCACCGCAAAGAGCTCTAGCAGGGAGATGCTTTGATACCTAGTTTAGTTTAGAATGTTTCCAGGCATGCCAGACCCACTTGCAGTTGCTTCCCCATTCTCTATTTATCTTGGGTCCAGGCCTGTTTCTGTTCACTGATTTCACCAGCAAGAAGGGTGATGAAGCAGAGAGAATGCATGTTATCTTTTCAGATAACTGCATCAAGAAGGATATTAGGAAACCTTTTAATCATGAGAATAATGTAACTGTAATGATGCATCAAGAAATTGGAGCTTCTCCATTACTGGAGATCTATAAAAGACAGGCAGACAGATGTTTGTCAAAAACAGAGGCTGCCTTGGTAATGGGTATGGACTGGCTGGCATCTGTGTTCCTCGTTTTCTATGAGTTTATTGACATTTTGAAGCCTTAAGAACAGGAAATGACTCTCATTAAGTGTACACACAGCATGTGGCTCCTTTAAGGCTCCTTTACTTTTTTTTTTTTTTTTTTTTACTGCAAGAAAGGCTGTTGCAGGCTGTGGTGGCAGGAGAATCCAAACTGAAAAAAAAGTAGAAGAGAACTGCAATTACTCCTCTCCTTGGAAGTGGTGATGGCATCACAGGAATACTGTAATGATGTTTTGGGCTAAATAATCTTGAAAAATGCAGAAAAAGAAACAGCAAAAATGGCAATGAACTTGGAATGACAGAAAGCAAACCTAAAAATATTCAGTCTGGATAAAAGATTTGAGAAAGGAAAGGCTAACTGTGAACAACTGAGGAGGGAGAAAAGATCACTTATTTTCTTCAGTTCAAAAGGATCAGAAAGTATTAAACTTCTCTGACACATCAGAGAAAAATACTTGTGAATTTCAGAACAACTTGGGCTAGAATCAAGTGTCTGCAGAAATTTAAGGAATCTCTAACCTGAAGGCCTTCAAGGTTACATTAGTCATCCTTCTGTAAGCTTATTACTACTGCATATATTTCTTCTTTTATGGATAGTGAGGGGAAACAGATCATCTTCCCTTTGTCAGTAGTGAGTCATTCAAAAAAAAAAAAAAAACAAACCAGAGGAACCTATATATTCTTGTCTGGTTTAAGTTACAAGCCATCAAGTATCACTTACTTCTGCATTAGTGAGAGTGGCACTAGTCACACATACAGTACTCAGTTACCACTGAAGGTTTCCAGTGGATTTCATACTTCTCAATAAGGTGTTGATGAATTAAAAATTGCATCTATTTCTGTTTTAAGTTTAACTAATTTAATTTTTCAGCCATCAGATACTTTATTTCTTGCAATTTTTTGTTTGTTTAATCTTCTGTTGAACAGAACAGACTGTGGGTTTTTGATATATTTTTTAATTGTTGGCTAAAGAGTTTGTGTGAATGTATTTCAAGATTCATCATCCCACAGGATATTTATTGCAGTCCTTAATTTAATGAAAAACTTCTTAAGCAGAAAAATAGTGAGTGGCTAAATAACATATAAAACAAATATACTTGCTTGTCCATAAGCCTCCTGCTTTCTCTTTCCCACAGGCACATGTATAAAAAGAAACTATTTCCAAAGCACTCAGATGAACAAAACCCAGATCTTGTAAATGTGTACATACACAAATGGACAAAGACACATCCTTATGAATTTAGCCAAACTTGAAGTTATTACTTGTGGATGTTGTTTGGCATCATCTCCTTGGATTTTCTGTTTTATGTTGGCAGAAACAAAATCTGAGGCCTTGCCTGACTTTTCTGGAGCTTGCTGTTCAAAAATCTGTTTTGAAGTGAGAGATAGCTGGTAGAAATTGGTATGCTGAGTTGATGCTGGAGTGTGGAGAACAGGGACACTTGGTAGATCAGAAATTAGAGTGTATGTGTATGTGGAAATACGTGCAATGAGCTGAAGCAGGCAGAGGGGACAACAAACTTAGTGCAGCAAAAAGCGAAGTCTAAAAGGCTTGAAAACCTCTGGTGCAATAGAATAGGCTATGTTAAGCTATTACTCTTCAGTAACAGTAAGTTTGTCGGGACAGACTTCTGTAATCCGATGGGGTAGCAGAACCTTAAATTACGTCTTATCTAGAAAAAGCTGTTTTGTATTTTTTGTAATGCATTGTATAAATACAAAAAAAAATACTAAGCATTAATAATTAGCAATTAATTTAATGTTATTTTCATTACATGATGATGTGTTCTTATGTCACGTTTCAGTTTGTTCCATTAGATTGTTATATACTGCAGCACAACATAGCAGATTTCTCCAGAAGTTTTCCGTCACAATTTCTCTTTCAAGAAGACTCTGCAGAGTCTTTTTTGGTGTCAAAGTCACGCTGTATATTCAGTGCTTATTTAAGAAATACTTAAATTACTATATATTTTATTGAAATTGAAATCTTCACATGGATATACTAAACTATATTGTAGAAAAATGTGCTTTCCTTTCCCAGGAACACACTGGAAGCAGACATAAGCCAGAGAGGCTCCGTCTCAGCAACCACAGTTGACTGCCCAGAGCCCTCCTTTTCTGCCTTTCTGCCCTGCAGAGACCAGCTGCATTTTTACTGCTCCTCTGGTTCCCTCTCTATCCCATCAGTAATTTTCCAGAACAACTCATCTTTGGGCTTTCCTGCTAATACAGGTGTTTCCAATAACCAGGGATCGAAGAGCAATACTCAGTTACAGTTACAGGTCCAGTAATTGGAAAGCTGATTTTACTCCCAGCTGGGGTTTGACTTTTATCTTTGGCACCATGGGACTACACGTCTACAGCAAGAGAGAGTTTTGAAATCATTAGAAGTGTTGGGGAAGTGATCGATGGCAGTCTTCAATCTCTCTGCATGGTTGTAGTAGAAAATGATGTAGCTCCCTATTGCAATGACAAAGAACTGAATTGGTGCTATGGTTTCCTAGGAAAAATAAAGGACTTAAATGAGGTTCCTTTAGAAATCGGAGGAACCTCTTTTTCATCCTGCCAGGCCTACATACAGTCTCTGAGGAATGCAGGGATTTTTCACCTCTTTTACTTTGGCCACAGGAGAAACTTATGTTATCCCAAAATGGGATACAAAGGCATCATTCTTTTGCAGCATTTTTGCAGCAAAACTGAAGCAATGATAGTAATAAACTGCAAGATGTTTTGCAGTTCTCTGGCAGAGCACTAGCATAGGGTATCTCATTTTTGCAAGGACTAATAAATGTCAGTGTGCAGTTTGAATGTTTTGTCTAGTTATAAAAAAACAGCTTGATTTTGCAAAGTCTTAATAGTTACATCTGTCCTCTATGTTTTTTTTTGTTTCCCTGTAATTAGGAATTGGTGTGTATTGATAAAGCAGATATATATTGTGCTATAGGTTTCAGAGATGAGCACTCAGACCTGCATAAAAAGCTTAAATTATAGATAGGTACCTGGCTCTTCAGGCTGAGGAACCAAGTGACTCACAGAAATGACCTCTCCAATTCCTCTCTGCTTCACTGGCAATGAAAAATTATGTGCTTTTTATGATGGATGAACAAATAAGTCCCTAGATTTGGGGCAGACTTCAATAATATCTGAGAAATTGATGGAAAGTTTTGGGGCCATCCTGTCGCACCTCATCAATGTCCCTCCCATAATGGTGTGCGTTTTCACAGGAAGGTTCAGCCAAGAAGGTGATAGCATATTCTGAGCTGTAGCAAACTCTAGGAAAACCTTTAAAGTAACTCAGAAATCCTATTAATATCTTTGCTCTCAGAAAATTAAAGCAATGAAAAGTGTAAGAGCATGAGAAAAGAATGATAAGAAGGAGATTATAGAGGAAATAGTATGTTACAAAAGATCAATTTTTAATATTTATTATGAAGAGCTGCCTATATCCTCTGTAGTTGTGGCTGGGAAACACCTTTTCAATGAAGAAATCCTTGGCATTGAGTGCTGATGTTTCCTGCATAAAAACTGCTGAAACTTTTGACAGTAAAATGAGGATGTAGCTGTAGATGTGCAGCTCATCGCAGCCCGTCACAGTCAGCTTGTGCCCATTTTCTGAGCTGGTGGGTGGAGGTCTAATTCCTGTGCCCTGGCACAGGAGGTCAGGGTTGGCACTTTAGTTGGCAAGCGCTGATGCTGCGAGGCAGAGGCAGATGCTGAGATGACAGGAAAGGAAAACAAATAGCTGGGTGGACATAGTGTCCCCCAAATAGTGAGTGCTTCTACTAGCTGGCTTTTGAAGTGAGGAACTCAAAGACAGTCCTCTTTAAATTTTCATGTGTCTTCTTCATGTAAGCTTTTTACTTACATTAGGGTAGAAGGCATCTGAAAGAAATAAAGTACAAATTGCCACTAGCTAGAAATTGGGTAAACTTTGATTTTATTTTATTTTTAGACTAGTTAAAAGTGTCTTGAAAAACAACCTGCTTGGATCTGTGATCCAGATGGAGCTCAGTATCACGTGCATTACAGGTGCTACAAGGCCTGTAGCCTTAGTTCAAATTGCTTACTAGTACAATACAAAGACCTATGTGTCTGTTTATTTCCCTCCTTTCAGAAACTAATTTATTTCTGCCTGTGAAGTAATACTTCTGAGTCATTATACTTGTTACTGGAGGCTCTCCTGCACTTGTGCTGTTTCTTCCTTATTTTTACACTTGAGATTTTCCTTCTCTTGCATCAAGATTCATTTACCCGGCAAGATTGTCTTTTGATTTTCCTTATTATTTCCTTAATGTGCAATAATACCCCTTGACTTTTTCCATTATGCAGTACAAGAATTTTCAGTAACAAAGGTGTGCACAGAAGCCTATACACAGGTTCCCTCAGCCAAGCTATTTTAAACTGTTGCAAATACAGCTGATGTGTAAAGTAACTACAGTGTACCTATATTAAGGGAAATGGCTAAAGTTCCCCTCAAAGATGAGAAAATTAAATGTAGGCTATCAGAAGGCTCGATATGAGAAAAAATGCTCTTAATGAGAAGCAACCCACTGCAAGTATAAAATACAAGGATCTGTTAACTGTTTTATGAGGAGGTAGTGAATGTGTGAGGGTTGGGGTTGAAATTGCAGTTCATGTCTGAAAATGTATCTATTTTTTACTTAGGAAATACATTTCATACATTGTATTTTAGTGCTCTGTCCTTCTTCATTGTCCTGCACCTTCAGCAGAACCTTAAATTACATCTGAAACTGAAAAAGGACAGAGGGTAAAGGACACAAAGTCATCCATTTGTTTCAGTGGATTATATTAATTTGAAGCAAAGTGAAGTCAAATGTCTACATGAATAACTGTTTTGCTGCTGATCATTTTAGTAAGATATCTAACCATTATCATTTGACCTCATCACTTCAAAATCCAGTTTGACCCCCATCTCATTACTTCATGGCAACTTCCAAATTCAACACCAATTGCCAGTGCCAAAGGGGCTGTGACATTGCAGGTTGAGAATTGAGAATCACATTTTGGCATTTTCTGGGAAGAGCCCAAAGTTCTGTTTTTAAAATATTAATGTGTTCAGCTTGCTAAATCTGATTTAGAATTTGTTCATCTGCTCATTTATTTTGCTGTATCTACTCTGGAATATCTGTTTGCCTGTTTTCAGTATCACAGTCTCAGCTTGGAATGTAACGTTTGCTACAGAATGAGTTAAATCAGTAAGCATCCATCATTAAATAGCACATAATGATGTTCTACTCAAATATTTTTCTATTTTTGCAGATTGCAGTGTTCACAGTATGTAAGCTATTAGCAGGAAGACTGTTCTCAGCTAGCAGACTTTAAAAGTGGCAAATTGTTAAATTTTTTTTTGTTTAAATCAGGAGCAGAAATTTTATTATTTCAATGCTAGGTTTTTTATTTGTTTCAGTTTGCCTTTTAGCTTGAAAAAAAAAAAATTAGCTCTTTTGCTCATTCATTCTGGGCACTTCAAGTCTGTTCATAATGGTAAAAATCAGATATTCTTTACCATTTTATTTAAAGAGAGATGGAGGAAATGCCTGTCCATTCTGCCTAATGTGTATAGTGGCCCTGCATGAGCTGAGAATATGTTTGTTAACCTCTTTGCTTAAGAAAATCTGGCTGGGCTGTACCTACTTATTCATATACCTCACTTAAGCAGCTACGTCTCATCCTCAAAGTCAGGTTTGATTGCTTGCCACACCTGGGATCTGATTTGGGGAATTGCCCAAGTCCTTCGACTTTGATTCTTTTTTGTGGTAATTGCATGCATGTCTTAGGTGTAATTGTTTCCTGGTTTTCCATTTTTCGGCAAACACAGAGCCTTGATCAACTGCAGAAAAATAAAGAGAACATATAAAATGAGCAATTCAAGATTCAGCTGGCCAGGACATTTCCAGAAATGCTGTGTTTTAAATAGCCTCCTTAGAAAGCTGGTATGAAAATAGAAGGTTATGAGTTTAAAAGTTTATTCTTAACTTTGAAATATCCTGTATAGCAATAACCCTCACCACCCTTGAAAAAATCCAGTGTAAATCCTGCTTTGGAGAGGCTTTATTAGCTTGCTGACTAACTAGGAACAGGCTGTAGGGATCCAAGGTGCTTTCCTCAGGAGGTTGCACCAGTAAGCCTCTGCTTTTCTCTTTCCCTGTGCACCTGAGAGGGCAGGTGCCCTGCAGTAACCCACAGGGATTACAGGCAGAAAGCCTGGCCTTTTGAGGACCTTAACCTCTGTGTCTGACCTTGACTCTGAATGCCTGTCTGTGAGCCTATCAGTAGACAGAGCCGTTGTTATTTAGGAAACCACCTGAAACTCTGGGCAACTTTGAACCTTGGGTGTTCATGCAGGAGGGCGTACTGGAGAAATGTTAAGGGAAAAGAGCTAAAAAGCACAGACTGTTGTAGTGCTTTGTTTTGTCTTCCTGCTATGCTTTTGGTTTCTAACTGTGTATGTAAAAGCCTGGCTTCAAGAATAACTGAAGAGATGCGTTCCTAGCTGTGGCAAGCCTGACTGGTGTTGGAGGAGGAGAGGCACTGTGGTGAAGGCGGCAGCTTGTTCTGAACCTGAGCAGTATGTGCAGGCAGTCTGAAGAGACTTTCCCGAGTGAATGTGGCATGGGGGAATGGATGGGGCTGGCTCTGTGCCTCCTGCGTGGCCAGAGTTGATGCTGCTGCTGCTGCTAGGAGCTGAGTGTAAGGAAGTAACCCGTCCTTATGTGGGAAACCTGAGAAGTAACAGAAACACTTACTTTCCTTGAATTTATTCTGTATTTAGTTAGAATTTTCATTAAGAATTGGCTTGCTTTTGCTTCTTCCCCCACCCTTCCCTTCTTCTTTTAACCTTCCCCTCCAGTTGTTTGGATATGGTATTTTTTATTGAGTCAAACTACTCTTCAGGTGGATACATGTATTCAGTTTTTGAACACTAAGGCTTCTATCCATGTAGTCAGTGAAACAGTGTCACAAAGTATAGAAAAATATTTACCTGTTCAAATTTTATCATGTATGTTGTCATTATTCTGGTATAATTGAGAATGCACTTGTCAGTAAAGGATCTTGAGACCATGTTCGTTTGGCCAAATATACAGAGTTGCAGAGTATCTGTGTTTTGTCACCAAAAACTTGAGTTGAAGTTCTTCCTCCCACTACAGCCCAAGATAAGTCAAACTCTGGTGTTTTAGTTCTAGAGTGGCAGCTGCACAGTCTATAGATGTCTTGTTGCTAGCAAGCTGGAAGGAGTAAAACAATAAAGAGAGAATATGGATTTGGAGATGTCAGAGAGTAAATGAGAAATACAGGCTTTATGACCATAATATAAATAATATATAAGATAAACAAGAGAAAGTATAGTAATGTCATGGAACAAAGACACAAATCCATTTTCCTGTCATATCTGCCTCTTTTATCTTGTACTTCTGTCCTACATCCTTTATCAGTGTACGGTGCAGGTAGAAGGTTTCATGTTAATAACGAGTAATTCAGTTCACACATGGCGTTCTCCTGTGCCAAATGCAAGTTCAGGTGATATGAGTTCAACTCTGAATGAGTTACAAAAAGATTGTGAATATGAGTGTTTGTCTTTCTTGTGTGAGTAAAATAATAACCAGCTTTAAGGAAATATGACTGAAGACTAGCTGGTGAGAAAAGGGCATTTTGTGATCGCCCTACAGTGTTCCTGTGCAGGAATTAGTACTCCATTGTGCTAATCCTGCTAAACACAAGGAGTGCAAAGTCTTGGTCTCTTCCCACAGAACTCATTCATAAGATTTATAATAAAATATAATTTTTAGCTTGTTCTCTGTGAAACTTCAGTTGGAGGTCCTTCTAAAGGGATCTACAGAAATTAAGGAAAGCAAGTTTATTACCAATAAATGCAAATACATTATGTAAAATAATTGAAAATAAAGTATCCACTCAGGAGAGGGTTCAGTTCAATTAGAAAAGGTTTAAGGATTCGTGAATCAAAGAAGATACTAAACACTAATTTAGATCATGGACAACAAATAAATAAGCAGGAATAAGAAAGGTGGGACAAAGTTGTGGCCACACCACCAAGAGACTGCAGGTAACTTGTGGCATCTGATTGCCAGGCTTATTCATAGTAGGTATTAATGGTTTGTTTTCATCATAGAGAAGATTTAGTTCAACAAAGATTTTTAAAAAGGAAAAACATTATTCCAGATTGGAGCTCTACCATTTGACTGAACAACAATTTCAGATGCAGAATTTGAATTCTTAACATGAAACAATGATTTATGAGGCACTGTGAAGTTATTTTTTCCCATCTACTAAATCCATTTGCTTCTGCCTCTGTATAAGTTTGAAAGTCATATCTGTTCCTATGCCAGAATATTTCCCCCCTCATCACCCATGCTCTTTGGCTTGTGATTGTCAGCTTAATCAGGAGTTCATGTTTCTAGGTTTTAACCAAAAAAAAAAGTATTGATGATCTCAAGAGTCTATAGTCAATATTTTAGAGGATTCACTTTCCAGCTTTTCCTATTACAGGTAGAAGTTAGAGCTGAACTAGGTGATGAATTATCAACAGAAAACATTGTGACCGGGCAGGCTGACAGTCTGCCATCATATTAAAAAGCAGCTGCAGAAAAGGGTTTTTTTCTTTTTTTCTTTCTTGTTCCACATGTGAATTCATGTTCTTCCCCCCTGCCACATATGATATATACTGAGCAAGTGAAATATAAAAATAGTCCTAGGAATTACATACACCCTGAGCCCCCAGAGCAGGGAACTTAACCAGCCTGCAGTGTAGGACTGGTATAACTAATGATGATGGGAGTGTATTAGAAAATGTAAAAAGTCAGGGTTACATCGTTGTAAAGCACTGTCTTACCTGTTTCAGATACACACATTTAATGGCAATTTTAAATATGAATATGTAGGAAGCCACATCTGCTTCCTCCGTCCTGAGTGATTTTCCCTGGGGTAACCTCTGCCTTGCAGCACTGGGATGATGTGCAAGGGGTCTGGCTCTCCTTACATTCACTGCTCATGACCTCACGCAAGGCTCCACAGAAAGACTGCCTTCTTTTTGGAGCTGAAGATACCACTTTCAATTTAATTTAGCTTTGTAAAGTCAAAACTGTATGTTCATTGGAAATCTGGTTTGGGGACACAGAGTGAGGTAAATCAATAGAGGAAGAAGGGAGGTTTCCTCAAAGGCTGGCAGGTTTTACTGCAGCCATGATACCAAACCTCTTCCTAGTTCAACAGAGCGCAGCTGGCAATATTGCAGTTATCAAATGTTTTTCAAAACTGTACTATTGAAGCGTAACTGAAAGCTATTAAATGATCTAATGTTCACCAGGCAATAAATACTTAGGTTTCAGTGAAGTGCAACTCCTAGTTGGTTTGAGCCTTTCCAATCAGTTTATCAATTAACTTATTTGTGTCTATACACTTTTTTTTTTGCAGTGAAGTAAAATCCAAAACATTCAAATATGGCCTGTATTTCATTTTCAGTTAATTCTTACACTAGTGTCTAGCATGAAAGAAGTGCATTTTATGGATTTTTAGTGGATATTTATGGGGGGTTTTTTTTCCTTGTTTATTTTGCCAATCTCAGAGCTTGTTACCACTGTGATGCAGATGCCCCTGTCTATGGCAGGTTTCCCATTGGTGTGTACAGATGCAGTCTGAGTGCCTCATTCTTTGTATTTAGGAATTGTGAGGCAGCACGCAGAACAACCCAGTGAAACATCTGCCTCATTTCCAGAAATACGGCGGCAGCGCAAGGCTCAGTGAAGCCGTGCACGTAGCAGGAGCCCTGCTGCCACCTGCTCTCCTCACACCCACCGTGCCTGAGCTCAGTCTGGTGTCTCCCAGCATCGCCCAGATTGAAGATCTGTGCACCTCTGCCAGGAACCTGCTTTTCCATCGATGGGCCACAGGCAGTGCTGGAAGAACTAACGATTCATGCATTTTTATGAACTTCCAAGCAATGACTTGCAATGAATGCCAGCAGTTATTATACTTGGTTAAAAATTGCTGCATACCACCCATTATTTCTTTCAAACTGTTCCTGATATTGCTTTTCTTCTAACTTTTGTCCCTTATATAATGACCTTCTCCTTTGTTTTCTGTTTGCAGAGTGGTTTACAGACCTACTGCTTCCTAGTGTTTGCTGCCATCTGCTTTGCGGGAGCTACCTACCTGTTTTTTGTCCTGCCTGAAACAAAAAATAAGACATTTAATGAGATCAGCCAGGCATTTGCCAAAAGGAATAAAGTATCTTTAGAAATGCAAGAAATGAACCACTACCCAGGGGAGAGGAAATCAAGTGCAGAACAAGAATCAAACTTCACGTCTTCAGTGGACAATGGGGAAACCAAAAAAGGGATTGTGTAAACCTAGGATGCTCTTTCGGGAAACGGGGGAAAACATGCTTTTTTTCATTCGGTACATTTAAAGCAATGCACAACTTGTATTTTTTATGTAATGGCATGAACTGCTTCCCCCTTGAATATGTTTTATGTGAGTACAGATGAATTCGTTAGCAGCTAGGGTGATGGTTGAGGAAATGAGAGGCGGGAGTAGCGGCAGCTGTGATTAAATTAATAAGAGCCGGAGTTTTCCTGGGCATCTGTGAAACAGGTGCTGTGGTGAGGGGGGTGGGGAATACAGAATCAGAGAAGCAAAACGGCGGTGGGGAGCAGGGGCTGTGAACAGCAGCTGGCTGAGCATCCCTGCATGCTCATGGGGAGGTGTGCGTGCAGTTGCTGGGGAGGAGGAGGAGGCAGGGGAAGGGAAGACATCCCGGCAGGAGTCTGCTAAGAATCAATGCAAGCGAACCTGAAATGGTACCAGCTCACATTTCTCTGTGTTTCCCAATATGTCATTCAAGTTGCACATGAGAATTGAGGACTTGAAAGAAGATTTGTGACACTCCCCTGACCTCCCGTTCCTTTTCCAGCTATTTTGACTTTCAGTTGCTTTTTCTGAACATCTCCCACCTTCCCACAAATGGAAAGCTCTGGGTCCTGATGGGTTTCATTGTTTCTCTTGCAAATCCTGATCAACTAGTAATAGAGTTGCCTCTAGTTTCCGGGTTTGCTGGCACTGCATTTCTGTGTATATATATATTTTTTTATTTTATTTTTTAAGAATAGCTATAGAAGCTTTAATATGAAAAGGAAACTAAACCTCCTGGTGAAGTGACAGAGTTCTGATGGTAAGTGTAGGGTGTAACACTAAAAAAAAAATCAAGCACCACATTTCCCAAGGGCTGGGATTTTTTGGTTGTTTTTTTGTTTTTCTTTTCAAGGTCCTTTTAAAACAAGTCTGAGGAACCAAAATTTCCCTAAGAGCCAATAAATATCACTTCTTGCCACTCAGGTCTTTCCAAAGGAATTGGCATGCCTATTTCTTATTTAAACACTAATTTTCACTAGGCATTAGATTCTGAAGCTCCAGATCTAGTTCACATTAGTAAGTTTCTAAACTATTTAATGTTTCATAAAACTGACCTCAAGGTCTGCTTAATTTCCTGATAGAAAGACTCAGCAGGCTGTCGGGGGCTAGGTGATCCATTCCCTTCTATGTGGGATTTTTTTAAATGAACATCATCTTTCTGGTGTGTAATTTTGATAGTGGTTCTTCTTTACTCTTCTAGGTACCTGGATGCTGGGGAGGAGGGTAATAAGCACTTTAAAATCAAATAGTTAGCTGTTTTATATGAAAAGTCAGTAAGTCTTAGAGCCGCTCTCGGTTAGGAGTAAGGCACGAGAAGCAAGTGAAGTATTTAGGTAGAGCCAGCTGCTTCCACAAGTTGTATTTACTAATCCAGAAGTTTATAAATTTGGGGCTATTTAGGAAAAATATATATAGAGAGAAATACATATATACTGATGTATATATTTCAAATGTAGAAGTATATATGAATATGTATGTTCATATATATACACAATGGAGAATGGCTTTCCAATACTGGGTTTTTTTCAGATTTCCCCAAGTGATAAGCTGTTTATTGGTTTGTTTTACACTGTAAATTACACTGTAAATTAAAATCAGAGATCCTAATATTCAACTATTGCTACTAAATGATGTATATGGTTTTATACTGTGATTTATTTATATGGGGCCTATTTACTGCACACATTGTAAGCTGACCTAACAGGGCAATTTTACTACTGGATAACAGAAGAAAAATTGATCTGAGCCTTTATGTCAGAATTTATGCTATTTTACTGGGATAGAGGTACAGCAGCAAGAGAATTAAGAATGAAGAATCAGATTTATGATATTGGTGCTACCGTTAAGAAACCAAGTAAATCAGGATTATACCAACTGATAATCATATATAGAACGTAATCAAATACTTGTAAAATAATATATATAGCAAATGAACTTGTCATCTTTCAGTGGTTTTTGTTGCCTATTCCATGTGTTACACGAGGCTTGCTAAGTGAATGGCTATGTGAAAAATTAGCTTTAATGCCACTGCTCCAAACAATTTCAGAAATTCTTCCTGTTCTGCCTGCAGGGTGAGACTGGCAAATTCAGACCACCTCATTCAGATTGAGAATTACCTTACTTTGCAGTTAGGGCTACTAACATGATGTGTGATCTGATTTGAGTCAGGAGGGCAAGATTGGAATCCATTATTAGTAGTATTATTAGTATTATCATGAGAATTTAGCACTTAGTGCTGTTCATTAACATACATTATGGGCATTAGATGTTGATAATGTTGGCGTTGGATAACCTCAATAAAATGTCTTGCTGGCCTGATACAGTATTGGACTTCTGCCACAAGATCAAATCATCTTGCAGTTGTTCACAGTTGCATTTGGAGCCCAGCTCTGAATGTGTTCATAAAGAGATGGTTTGATAGAATTTCCTATCACTGCTCAGGGGCTTGTACAGATTTAACAACAGGGGGTTCTGTTTTTCAAAACCCCCTTTGCCCATCTCTTGCCCTGCCTGAGAGAGGCACACTCCAGATATGCACGCTCTGTGTGGCTCCAAGGAGAGCTGCTGCAGACCAAGTACACCGTGGGACGGTGGTTGCACATCTCACCAGTGGTTTCCTCCAGCCCACAGCATGGGTTAAAAGCAATTCCAGTCTCCAGACGTGTATGTCTGCAGCTGCTTTGCTCACTGGCCAGGCAAGGCGGCTGCAGACTCCTCTGCCTTAGGTTGTGAAAGTTTCTCAGGAAACTTGGGATGCACAGGTACTGCCTTGACTTTCTCATCTCTGACCCTAACGAGAGTTTTGTGTTCTTCAAGCTGTTGTGTAATGTTTTTTTTTCCTTTCTTATGCTGCTATAGTTTCTCCAGCAATGAAAGGACAAAATGGAAAATATTAGCAATTTATCATTTCTCTTTTCTTGTTGAATGTATCAAATTGTCTACAGCCCATGTGTTCTGTCAGTGGGTGTTCAGTGCCACGTTCTCTTTTCCTGTCTGTGACAATGGGGTGAGATAGTGCTAGATGGTGTTTGTACGAGTGCCGCAAGTGGGTTGTGTGTGTGTGATCAATTATGTCCGTGCACAGTGATTGCAAAATAAACCTTTGGAATTAAACTAAAGTGGTGTAGATTTTGTTCTCAATAAATCTGTATCTCTACAGTTGTACAAGTCTCATTATACAATTCCCTGAGTTTTTGTATGTCCCAGTACAAGACTGTACAGTCCTATGTCTGGATGACCTGAGTCATTGTGAACTCTAGAGTTGGGTGGTTCGGAGTTATAAGGGAGAAAATAATCCCTGAAACTGTATCATTTTTGGACCATTATTTACATTTTACTTCTCAAATCAGATTCCATGCTTCATTCTTTCATATGTTTATACTGGGTTTTAGAAACAAAAATACAGATATCAGTGAGAGGTAAATGATTAAAACTGGCTAGCAGTAGTAATAACTGTGTATAAGACTTGTTGAATCTGATGAGGCTTTTTTTCAGTAAGTTGTCATTTGCTGTGGATGACTAAGTTGCTGAAGTTCTACTTTCTGATGAGAAATTCAATCAAGTGACTACTTCTGCTACAAAGATGTGGAAAACCTGAGATCTGAAATATGTACAAAAAATTGAATTTCATACTTCAAGTTCTGAAGCCAATTTTCACTCCACAAGGATCTGCGTTCTAGTGGGGGAAGATGTGAGTAGTTCAGCGATATGGGACAATTTTAATCTTCAGAGTCAAATGAAAAAAAAAAACCAAAACAAAACCAACCCTTTGAAATTTGCTTTCTTCCCTTTGATTATTTTATGTGCTTTTCCATGCAGAAATCACCATATAAGCTATTAGAGCTCCCATCACCCCACACAGCAGGAAGAAGAAATCTGAGCAAAGCATTCTTAGGAGACGCCTGCTGTCTTTTCCTTTCAGACTGACTCCAGAAAATGGAGTTCAGATAAATCTAAAAACCTTAACTATATAGACCCAAACTATGAAGCAGGTTTGTTAATGCAAATATCCAAGCTCTTAAAAAAAAAAAAAAAATCAGATTTGGCTTCATACTTAGTTGTCTCCACAGTGATATTATTTGGGAGGGAGCCCTATGAAAAGGTGAGTTTCACAGGAAAAGCTTGGTACTTGGACTCCTAATGAAGTTACCACAGCTCAATAAACAATCATGCATAACCTGAGTCACTACAACCCTCTTCCTTGTAAGATAAGCTGCATTAACCTTGCTTTTGCCGTGACCTAGGGGAAGTGGAGGCAGTGGGTGGTCAAGCTCCTTCTTGAGATGTTCCTCCTAAAACTGCGCTACAGCCAAATTCTTTTAAACCTTGGACTTCAAGTTTTGAAAAGCATAGAAGAAAAGCTTTCAGGAGACTTTTATTCAGTGATTAGTGAAGTCAGCAGAAGTCTCCTCCAGTGGCTTCAACCACAGAAACGTACCCAAGAAAGGCATGGTATACATAAAGGAGTTCTAAGCTTAGGAAACCCTGCACATTTTTATCTTCTTTGGATACTAAACAAATGGCTTGCTTTCTCAGTCTGGGAAAACAATATAACTATTCAGATGCTGCAAAAGCACTGATCTGATGCTTTTCTTCTGAGTTTGGGGGTGGGGGGTGGGCTGGTTGTTTGGTTGGTTGGTGGTTTGTGGGGTTTTTTATTTAAGTGGAAGCACTAGTAGTCTGGGTCATACGTCAAAGAAGAGCACCAAGCATGAGACTGCTGGAGTTGCTGGTTGTGTGAATACAATTCCCAAAAGGTAAAAAGCAAATACAACTCTGTCAGACCCCTGAAACACAATACATTAAGAGCATGATCTTGTAAGGGTAGGAGATAATTTGTCTGGTGCTATGTAAGCCACCACACAGAGACATTGATTTTTGTTTCATTTTCTCTTGTTTCTGTTAGTTAAAGAATCAATCAAGCTAAATGCAATTCTCACCTCCTTACATTTGTTCCACCTTTTGCTTCTGACTTGTTCCACCCAATTATATAAATATTTTTACAGTTCAAATTTGAAATCAGAAAAGCATTAGTTACTTAGGAAAAACAAAGATGCCAAAAATTATAAAAACGATAAATACCATTTTCTCTAGAGGCTGACGTTTTCAAAGATGAGTTAAAGAGTTAAATCACTTAAGTCCAAACTTCATATGGTGTCATCCCTTTGAATTAAACTCTACAGACTATATATGCATACGTATACATAGAGAGACTTTTCTGTTATCCAACGGAAAAAGTTCAACTGCTTTAATTCTCATACATAAAAGAAATTCGGTCATTTGGATATTATAGCAAGTTGGAAACTGGTCTCTGGTGGTGCTCAGATACTTGCATTAACAAGCTTAGCTAAAGTTTGCATGATCTGCAGTCTGGAAAGCAGACAGCAAGGCTGTCTCCTTTTGGCCAGCCTTAGATTTTTCTTTTTGCACTTTTCTAAACTGTTAGGTGGAGAGCAGTATGCTAATAGAAATATATATATAAAGTTTACTTAAATTTTATATTTATAAAATTTATTTATATTTATGTGTGTGCAGGTATATATTACAATATATAACATTTTTAAATAGATAGTATTATAATTTATTTTCTTCAAAGGAAAAAGCATAGAGTTTTTCTAAATTCTGTGGAACTATATTTTGTTAAACAAATGTGAGGTAAATAGCTAAGATAAGAAATTATATATTGCTTTAAAGCAGCACCGCAATAAACCAAGGTTAGACAAGTTATGTTCTGTCACTGACTGGCTGAAGCCTTCTGTTCCTAATTGCTACACGCACTGAGCTGTGATAGACCGGTCATCTGGATAACTAACAGTCAACAAGAGCTTTTCGTGTGCTTGTCGCACAGCACAGGAATCACCTTGGCGCAAAGCTGGGGGAAATCCTTCTTAGGGTAGCTCCAGTTCTGGACATTGATGCTAAAATAACTGCCAACATGTAAAAGAACCAATTTCCTTTTATCAAATAGGCTTCAAGAGGAATTGATGAATAGAAGAGTTATCCTTAATGGTAACTTCTGAGTTTTCTTTTGAGGCATAAAAGGAAAACATCAAAACTCTTTTCATTCAACTGGAGAACAGATCTATACTGAAGACCCTCAAGAAGCCACAGTGCTCAGTCTGGGCTATGCCAAATATACTCTTCCAGTACCTAGTGAAACTCAGATGTACTCTGTACACCAGAAGCTCTCAACCTTTTGATGAGGAGGTCTCATCATTGCCACCCGCTCCCTTCCTTTCCCTCCTCCGTCCCCACCTTCACCCGCCACGGGCTGTGCTTTCCCCGCTGTGCCGGCACGCTCCAGGATGAGGTGCACCAGCATGTCACGAGAAATGACATTTTCATCCACTGAGAAGTGAAAGAGTACTAAGAGGTAGAAAGAGGGATCAGCTCTCAGTGGGACAAAAGGATGAAGCTTTGCAACCCATGGACCTCTCGCAGGCAGGTATGGCTTCACTATTAAAATTTTCTATAGACTTTAGAGAGGGCATGAATGCTGCACCTGCCAGGAAGGTAGAAAAGAGTCAGAGTTTGTGACTGAACAGTTGCCAACAGAAGAAATCTGTGTTTGAGAAATTGTCCAAGTGGCTTCGACATTGCCGCAGTTGATTTAATTAATATAAAACATATCAGAATGCATCTCAGGCATCGCTCTGAGCTAATGATGAAAGCACTGCTCGCTTTGCAACAGTAATCAAAGAAAACAAAGGGCCAAAGGTATAGCAACAGGGCATCACAAGAAAAATGTAATATTACAAGTCTGGTTCCCCTCTCTTAAAAGGGGCATAGGAGGAGGCAGTTGATAATTATTTGAAGTTTTCTAATGGGAAATGAGAGTTTTAAAAGTTCAGAAGAAACATGGCTGAGGAAAACAGGAGGCAAGACAGATGGATGACATTTTCACAATATGTGACTCGGGTTCTACTGAATGAGCAATTTAAAATAAATTTAAAATTAATAGAAAAATTTTAAAATGCATAACTAAAGCTGTAGAATTCATTGGCACAAATTAGAATTAATGTGTTTTTATAATATTAGATATTTAAATTTACAATAACATTCAGATTTAAGTTAGGCAAGCTAAATAAAAAGGGGAAAAACTGCAGCTAATAGGAGATAAGAAATTTCTCTGAGGAGCTGAGTAGCCTGTAATTGACCATTAGATCATTCCTTGCACCTTCTTTTGAGATGTATCTATAATTTATGGAGACAAGATGATGCTCTATATGGATCCTTGCTGAGACTTGCTGCCATAATTTTCACAGGTGGCAGTGAGCACTATGAGTTGACCCAGACAGAAGTACGGAAATCCCATCACTACCTAATAAATCAGACTCTAAGTCTCACAAATGCTTCAAAAAAATAATTCAACCCTAAGCTTTCTCCATACAAGGGAGCTTTTCAGATGAAAATGGGAACATTACACCTAGTGATAATCATTGCAAAATTGTGTGCTGAACTTTCTTTGCTCTTTTAAGAGTTTTGCCACTTTTTTTTTAACTCAGTTTTGCAAAGCTGTTGTATGGTACAAGTTTCAGCCTCTTCTGATTGTTCACAGCCTTGACTAATAAGCATTAGAAATGAGTGTTAGTAAGACAGAAAAAAAAAATTGGAGCAATTCAGCAATAGTAGGAGGAGAATCAGCATGTCTGGCAAGCTTGTGTATTTTTTATGTACTAGGACAACTGCCTTCTATTACTTAAAATTTTAATTGCCTAAGAAGTAGGTTTTTAGATATTCTTAAACTGTATTTCTAAATGGGGTCAGCCTTGCGGTCTGAACTAATGGGTTGAAGTGAAGTCCAAATGAAGTGGGTGATGCTGGGACGTGGGATGTAGGTGATGCTGAAGAGATGATTGCTCTGGAATGCAAAATCATTCACAGTTCTAAAACAATGTTGGGGTTTTTCTTTAATTTAGACGTGACAGAAAATTGTAACACATCATACATGCTTTCACTGTTATTAAGCTACTCAAGACTTCTTCAGAAACATGATTTTGAAGGCAAAGACATTTATTACTTCTTTTGAATGAGGATATACTTTCTTATATACACAATATTAAATCATGGACACTTATTTGATAGCCACTTTTGGTCAATTATATTGTGAACACCTCCATCAGACCAATAGTAGAAAGCTCTTTCCAGCCCCACATGATCATGAGATGTCTTTTAGATTGCTCCTACTTCATGATAAAACAAAAATGACAAAATAGCCAAACTCAATATGAGCCAGCAATGTGCACTTGCAGCCCAGAAATCCAACCATGTCATAGGCTTCATGAAAAGAAGTGTGGCCAGCAGGTCAAGGGAGGTGATTCTCCTCCTCTACTCTGCTCTCGTGAGACCCCACCTGGAATACTGCATCCAGCTCTGAAGCCCCCAACATATGAAGGACGTGGACCTGTTGGAGTGCGTCCAGAGGAGGCCACAAACATGATCAGCGGGCTGGAGCACCTCTCCTATGAGGACAGGCTGAGAGAGCTGGAGCTGTTCAGCCCAGAGA
This sequence comes from Chlamydotis macqueenii, assembly GCF_036417535.1. Classification (NCBI taxonomy): domain Eukaryota; kingdom Metazoa; phylum Chordata; class Aves; order Otidiformes; family Otididae; genus Chlamydotis; species Chlamydotis macqueenii. The sequence goes on from NC_141559.1 coordinate 70,336,400, forward strand.
AGAGAAGGCTCCGGGGAGACCTTATTGTGGCCTTCCAGTACCTAAAGGGTGCTCATAAGAAGAAACTTTTTAGCAGGGCTTCTTGTGATAAGACAAGGGGTAATGGTTTTAAAATAGAGGGAGGCAAGTTCAGACCGGACATAAGGAAAAAATATTTCCAATGAGGGTGGTGGAACACTGGAACAGGTTGCCCAGAGAGGTGGTGGATGCCCCATCCCTGGAAACATTCAAGGCCAGGTTGGATGAGGCTCTGAGCAACCTGATCTGGTTGGAGATGTCCCTGCTCCTTGCAGGGGGGTTGGACTAGACGGCCTTTAAAGGTCCGTTCCAACCCAAACTATTCTATGATTCTATTATTAAATATTGCAGATGGGATCTGAGGTAGGTACTGGTGGGCATTATCCTGAAGGCAGCTAATTGGCATTTTTACCTTTCCCTTCCGTCACATGTCAGGATTTCACTCAAAAATTTACTCAGCACTGAATATTCACATTAATACTTGTGGCAGTGTGAAAGTTATTGATTATCAACATGAATGAGAGCTAGTTAGAAGGTGAAAAATTCACATGACTAGGTCCTTGTTCCTCAAACAGCAGATACAGCAGATATTACCACCCTCCCCTTCTATGGTCTTGTAGATTTATTACTGAGCTAACCAGAATACTATGACTGCCACCCAAGCAGAGTGAAATTAAACCCACCTCTACAATTTGCTTTGAGCTTTGAGAAACTGCTCTGTAGGAATTAGTACAATGGATGGATTTGCCCTGGGCGTTTATCTGTAATACTTCATCTGACCTACATACAGAACTTGACCAGCAGGCGATCTGCCCTCCTGACAACTGATTGGGTTGGACCAAGTTCCTACACATTGTCACTGCTGGCAGCAGGTCTGAGATCCAGACCCTCTCCCTCAGCCAGGCACAAGTGCTTGGTTTAGTCCTTTAACATTTACTTAAAGGACAAAAACCTTACAACTTACTGAGAAGATGTGTGATAAATGCTTAATCTGCTCTATGGCCTTTTGTGCTTCATATTTATGAATTTCAAGAGTTGCTTTGTTCTCTATTTTTTGGCAGTCTCTTCATCTGTATATATGTCTTTCATAGCAAAAGAACTCCAGCCCTTGCCTTTTTCTAAGCTGCAAAGCTGCAGACACCTCCAAGATCAGATTCTCTTGCGTTATAAAACCAAAACATAACCTTGAATTCTATTTATTTAATAACTCATCAACTAACATCTTCACAACCCCTTTCAAAGTCTATACTTTTGTCAGTTGGATTTACCTGCGGGCTGTAAGAGAATGAGGTGGAAGCAGCACAAGAACAAATGTTCTAAAGGTCCACAAAGGTGTTGAGGCTGGAAGGGTCCCTCTTCCTCCAGCTGCCTCTGTGCTGGAAGGAGTCAGCTCACCTCTCACCCGCACCACAGCTTTGGGGGCTGCGATGCCTCTACCACACGTCAGGAGAAGGAGCAGCACCACTCTACCTCACTGCACTTTTGCTTGTGTTTCCAACAGCTTCTCAGGCAAAAACAAAACTGTGAAGGGGACGTGAGAAGCAGAAACAGCAGCTAAATGCCAAGATCTGACCAGCCAGGCTCTGCCAGCTGACCCTCTGACCTGAGGTGCATCCCCAGCACATTAGACTTAACACATCGCATAAACACCTGCAAATGTTTCTAGCTCAAGGAAAAAATCGCTGCTTGAAAAAAAAAGGATGTGTAATGGTCAAAAGTTTGCTTAACTTCAGGTGTGATAGGCCACTGAAAATGACACTGCCATCATATACCAGTTTGGTTAGACCTCACTTTTATCTGGTGGATCAAATACAGTTCTGTCACCACAGTGACTAATGGCTCTGCATCAGATGTATCCTGGTGCAAAAGAGAAGGAAAAACATACATTAGACAGCTAGATATTAGTTATTCCTGTATACCTTCAGTGGAGTATGAAGAACGCTCATGAATTTTAAATACCTTCTGTTGTTATTATGGTAGTTTTGGGGTTTTTTTATTTAGTTATTTTCAGATAATTTTCTGATAGTTGCTATTTTCAGATGTTTCTTCTACAAAATATTCAAATAACAGTTATGCACAGAGAAATGTGCACTTCAGACTCAAGAAAAGTCTTGCTCTTCAGTTAATAGTGCAGCTATGTGATTCATTTCCAAAATTACAAGTGCAGAGATCTTTCTATTCAAAACAGAGAATGTGTACAAAAATGGCTTATCATTGCAATAATTGCATTCAGTTACGAGATCCATTCCCAGAATAATGGAAATCATATGTACATTAGGGGAATAGTTACATATGTATTTTCATGTGCAAAGTTCTTTATACATATATGTTTATATATATATAAAAATACAATTTTATGTGCCGTATAAGATTTTCTTTAAATCCATCTTCTTATAGCAGTAATCTATAAAATTCTTTAAATTGTATCTCCTTGCACATGTTGGATTAAGTATGACCTTATTAAATTGCACAAACTCAAGCACTTCTCCAGACCAGTTCACAGATTTTTAAATTAAATTATTTATGCGTCTGTCAAGTGTTTAGTGATTTGCTTTCTTTAGAAAGGAGAAGTTATATAAATCAGCACCGGACTAGTTCTAGTTCTTAAAATATAAATGCAGCTGTGCACACCTGGTGAAGAGGGATTGCAGTTCCCTGCTGGTTTGGATTTTTCTACATTCATTCCCAGTGACTGATCCAGTTCGTAATAACCATCAGTGCACTTCCCTGCCAGCTATCTATGCAAACCTACGGCCAAATAATAATGGGCTGCAAATCTTGCTGAACTTAGAGAAGCTTAAAAAGCCACTGAAAGTAAGTTTTCATGAGTTATTTTCAGTCTAGTCCACTATAAAGGATATTCAGAAATTCTCACACAGCTTAACCAGCAGCTTTGAATGCCTCAAGAATTTTTATGATCTTGTTAATACTGAAACAGTGAAGTTCTTTCTGTATTGCTTAGTTTACATTGGCAGTAGAATGGGGAGTTATATTTTTATATACTCTAGCACAATGTTTACAGAAAAAAAAACCATGTGTGATAACATGGGTTCAGAGTCTTAGAGGTTTGACAGCTAAACCCTAGGTTTACACATGCCTAGACAGCTCAGGTACAGTAAAACAATTTGTAATTTAGTCCTCCAAAGCAAAATATACCTTTTTTTTTTTTTTAACACAAACTGGAACTATTCTCCATGTTTGAACTGGCCAAACATCTTTACAGCTGTTCAGTGTGCATTCACTGCCTGCCTGACCAGGTCAAAATCCTAGAATCATAGAATCTTTGCGGTTAGAAAAGACCTCTAAGAGCATCAAGTCCAACCGTCAACTCAGCACCACCATGCCTACTTTCAGGCTTTGTTACTGCGGACTTTCCCTCTTCCTCTAAATCATCACTGAAAATGGAAGATGTTCTCCTATAAAATTAAAACATTTCACACTATCTAGATGTAAATGATACAGTATAAAAGTGGAGTTTCCTCTGAAACTCACTCTGACATATGAATTTTTACATAAACAATTACCAGAGGAAATGGTTATTTAAAAAAAAAAAAGTACTTCCTCACAGTGTCAACATTTAAATAAATAAATAAATAGATAGATAAAAGATAGCCTACACTGCATTTCTTCCAAGTAACATGAATCTTTCTTAGCTTGTATAAAAAGGAGTATCATGCCTTACACACCACTTTAGTACTTAGGAGTAAAATTATTAGAAGCGGATGGATGGACATTATTTCCACTGTCAGCACTTTCACTGCTAGAAGTGTCATCATCTGATTCCCATGCACAGGAAGAAGGCGAGCTGCCATCAACTTCTTCAAACTTCCTCTTTAAAATTGCACTCATCACTGCAATACTGTCACATGCACCTGTCCCCGACATCAGCCTCTGAAGAAGGAATGAAAGAACTAGGGCTCAGCATGAAAAAAAAAAAATGAACACACTAAAAAAACCCATATATGCCAGAGGCTGCAGCAGAAAGGGGGGGCATTAGCTCCTGCTGGATGCAACAAGAACTTGTGGGATTCAATTGCAATTTGAAAATTTTTATAATGGTAAAGACAGCGTAACAGTAGAGTAGATGGCTGTGGAAGTTCGGGAAGGTTCTTCTCCGGGTTAACCTAAGGAACAACTTGTACAAGGGTGGTTTAGATGCAATGAATCCCTCTCTGACAAGGCAGTAGGTGGTTGCCATGGATCTCCCATGGGCTTGTGTGACACTCTTCTGGGGCTTGCACATTCAGACTGCTGGAGTAAATCATTGGCAGTATGGTACAAGGCAGGATAAAGCCAACAGGATCACAACGCGACTATAAACAGCTAGAAATTAGCGAGCAGGAATACAATTACAATTTCTCTTGACGTGCCCCCCAAATCCCCATGGCCTTGGCTGGGAGAGAGCTGCGAACAGGCAATGCTCAAGCCACAGATCAGATGCAGATGTTTCTGACTCCAGGTGGAATAACTTCTGTTTCAGCACCTTTAATCTTCCATAGTTTTCTCTTTTTCCACACTATAATCAAAGCCTTTCACTGCAATTTTCTTAACTGACAGGATACGAGAGATAATTGTTGAGTTTTTGAGTGACTTCATCCAGAAAAGCCTCTCTTCTGTTAATCCATATATTTCTGTCTCCAGCAGGAGCGGGCTGTGGTGATGATCATTTTTTCCTTGCTCAGAACTTATTTTACCCTGAAATTATTTTACAGTGCATCAGAAGAGAAGGTAGCCATGGTCACACTGATTGTATCACATCTAGCTAGCACTGCGTCAAACGCGGCTAGCTGCTTTCACCCGTACGTTATCCACAGAGACAGGGTTTAACAGTGTTTCTGTTGACTGTGATGGAAAAAAAGTCAAAAAAAAGGAAATCAATGGGAATAGGAAAAATGTTTTAATTAGCATTGAAAATTTAAAATGCTGACCATATCGATCTGGAAAGTCTCTGGTAATTACAGCTGAACCTTACAACATAGAAATGCCATGATACTCAACTACACTGTGTTTTAAAGCCATGCGGCAAAAAAAAATAAAATCACTGCTGAATATTTTTATTCTCTTGGCTCAACTTCAGTGGCAGCAGTGATTTGCGTTGATATTCTGGAATGGGAGACTCCAACCTGTGTCATCTGGACAGGACCAGTGCGTGCTGTAAATGAGCTCCTCATTAAGGCAGTGTGGTGAAACGAAGGAGCGAGCTCTCCCTTCAACCATCGAGAACTTTCAAAGCACCTTGCTGTGCACTAGGAACTTGGTAGGCACAAGTTTAATCTTCCCAAATTAGTCACGATAATATAGACTCAGGCAACAAATACCGTGCTGAAAATAAACAGAAAATGGACTCTCTTCAATATATATACGAAATCCCAACATCTGCTCCACAGTAAATACACACTGTACAGTTGCACAGTATTAGTTCTTTCATTAGCCAAGGTAATCAGCTTGGAATAGCTGACTATCTACTTCCAGTGGTGACATAGTGCTTTACCTTTAATTATTCAAAATAATTTTTAAAAATTATTATTTGAGCTGGTCTTTGAGGAAGTGAACTGAAGTGTCAGCTTTTTGCAGCAAGGTTCATGCAGAGATCAAATCTGCCTCGGTCAAATTCCTGTCCAACTGCTCGGTAATCTAATGATCACCTTCCTATTTTACAGGTTATACAAATTAATTTAAAATAGAAAGATATGACATACAGGGGGAGAAATGAACCTATGAATTATCTAAATTATTCTTTCTCTACCTATCTTGACATTACCTGTTTTGTCAGACATACCAGGGTTGCTGGAGTCACACTTTTAATCACTTTGTGCCAGGAATATCAGGCAGTACAGCTGAGAAATGTGTGCAGTTTGCAGGAAAACTGAGAAAAATAAGTAATACTTGGATACCATGGTGATAAGTGAATGATAGCATTACATTGCTTTCCACCAAAGCCATTGCCCCAGCTGTAATCAAGGGCTGGATGCAGGGCTTTGTGTCTACAGTCACATAATTAAATTTTAGATCAACAAGCTGAAAAAAATAGCATTTACCTAAATTTAAAATAATCCTCTAAATTCTGGTGAGACTCTGACTGTTACTGTGCCTATGTAACTTTGCATACATTGACCCTGGGTTTATGTCACTATAATGGTGATAAAATCCTGGTCCTTTACACTCCCAAGAAGAAATGTAAATTTTATGCTAAGATGGGGTGTGAAATATTGAAACTCTTCTCAGGATAAAGGATGCTCCTCGGAGAAAAACACTTTCAGGCTTGCCAGGGCACTGAGAGACATCCACAAAGGCTGCCCTTAATCCTGGGGCTGCCTGCCTACTGCCTGCCATCCAAACTGTGTCCTGGGGAGCCCTTCCCTCCTTGATCACAGGGCAGCCAGGAAGATGAGCTCCACTAGATGAAAGCGAGCCTTTTTTTTTTCTAATACTGCCTCGCAATGGGGTACTCATTGCATAGTAAGTGTAGGCAACCATATAACTGAAGAGGTACAGCCCCTACCCAGGGATTTATATTGAAAAGCATACTGGTGTCATAAGATCAAACCTACACTTACCAACTGTTATTGCACACTAGGTCTTGCACAAGCCACTGCCATGCTTGAACCGGCCGTACCAGTGCTCCCGTGCCATCTCAATCCGTGCCCTTCCCGCTTTCCCCGTGACCTGACAGTTCCAGCCTGGCCACAGCGAGATGAGCTGGGAGAGGGGAGGCCTGGCTCCAGCCTCTCCTCCCATGCTCCAACAGCCCCCAGGCCAGGCCAGGCAGCCCCTGGGCAGGCGTAAGCAGGACATGGAGGTGGAGGCACAAAAGCTGCACAGACCACAGCAAAATATTTTAGCTGTCACAAATCGTCAGCAGTGCAGATTATCAGAAATGCGTTCATAAATATTTCTGTATTGTTTTATATTACACACCAAGAATCAAGATACTGCACCTCCAGTGCATTGCCTAATGCTGCTCTAGGGGCAGTAACCAAAGTTGTCTTTTCAAGCATAGCTAATAGTGTGAAAGGCTACGATGAAGAAAACAAGGCCATTACTCCATTTTTCCCTTTGCAATCTACTTTAATTTGTACTTGTTTCATGGCTAGAGATGCTGTGTAAAAAATGTTATCACTACTATTCATAGCATACAATCACTCTGCATACATGGTTTATTTTGATAGTAATGTACAAATAGCGTGTCTTGTATTTTGAAAATCACTCAACTTAATTTATACAATGTTTGCAGATCCTTCCAGTCAGAAAAGATGTTATAAACATAAATTATTGTTTCCATATGCTTTTTTCTTCAAATAAGTACAGACTTTATCTAGACTCCATTTTTTTTCTTCCTGGATCTTTCTGTTGGTTCTTAATCTTAATCAATCTCTATTGATTCTGTCAAAGACAGACACTAAAGTATAATGGTAATTACTGCCATTACAAGCACAGATGATCGAACTATTCAGTGCACAGGTTTTGTGCTTTTTAGAAAAAAAATCACTCCTTTTACTTATGACATTTATCTAAATGTGCTTTTAAAACAATTTGTCAATGGAATAATTAGTATTTTTTTTCACAGCTAGCAAAATCCATTTTCTACTGTCACTGTGATTTTCAGTGAGCACTAATAAATAAGAATAAAATAAGTAAAGTACTTAAGTGTAATAGGCTAGAATACGTGGACATGTCTAGCTAATAGAATTGAAATTTGTGGGATCAGGCTCCTATAAATCTATGTTTTCTCAATCCTTCTTCCTTCCTTCTTCTATCTCTGCAGAAAATTACTTGTAAGGTTTTTCTAGTAATATCTTCAAAATTGAAAAAATAAAATGTCTTTAATCTATTTTAAGATTATAAGACCAGGACAAAAGATAGCAGAAGATTAATTTAGTCATTGTAAAACGTTCTTATTTGCAAGCGCTCTCAGCCATTGATCGTGTCTTGGGCTCCAGCTGGGTGCACTGCTGGTAAATAGTTTATCTGGGAGGAGAGGAGTGGCAGAAGCTGTTTATTTTACTGGTATTCCTGGGACTAAGTCAACTTTATATATTTATATCCACACAGCACCACACCGAACTCTGGGACCTTGGTCCTGAACGTTGGTCCCATGTTCCTGGAAAGCCAGGGTTCAAGTATTCCAGAGGTAGAGCCTTTGTAAAAATTAAGGTGTGCGTTGGATTAACGTACACACAGACTCTGAACCACCTGGAATAAACTGCCATCTCTCCATTTCCAAGCTACTTCAGATGTAACAGCCAGGTATCTGGAACTGATTTAATTGTAATAGTATAGCTGTCACAGGAAAACATAATTTTCTATCAATTCATAAGACATTTTATAGCATATAATCAATGTGCATTAAGTTCCACAATTTCTTACCTACAAAGGCTTAAACTCAACTCCCAAAGTGCACCCTATTAGTACATGATGTGGCACAAGTCATTTCTGGAATCATTCTCCTGTCCATTAGGATTAAATTCAATGTTAGTACATTCCCCACACGCTTCAAAAGAAAAACTGTGTAGAAGATGATGAATGCCACACTTTGGCTCAAGAGCACTATGAAAATAATAAAACAAAGAAAAATTTATTGTGAATTGGAAACTACCTTTCAGATCGCTCCAGAGAGCATATGAGGCTGGAGCAGAGGAGACAAACGCCTCCCCTACGGTATATCTCTCTTTTCACTCCAGCAGAGTAGCGGGTTATATTTAAACTCTAGAGGACACCATCACCTTACCCCTCTCATTGGTAAAGATTTTAGCCGCTAAATTTAGTGGCTAAATTCGTTATTTATTAGGCTTTCATCCAAAGCCTGACGTTCATGAAGCTTTGCACACAAGTCCTGCATAACTCTTTGTGAAATTTGCACCCTTACTGCAGAGTCAGAGTTTGTGTTTCAGTTGAAATTCTAACAGTTGATGTTCATACCAGCTTCCTCATCTTCAGTGGAAACCTCCTGCTGTACATCACAGCAAAGTGGCTGCTCCTCCATATGGTTCCACAGTGGAGCTGCTGGCAGCTGCTCCTTCTGCCTACCTGCCTGTGTTCCTGATCCACGGCAGGGAATCCTTCCAGCTGCACAGCCCCCATGCATGTACCCTGGGGCAAACAACCATATGCCACTTTCAGAGATGCTCCCCTTGCAAGTCCCACAAGGGTCATGTTGCCAGAGGTGGCAACAGAGATGCACAGAGGAATGGCACCCATCTCAGTGAGACCAGATGGTCCAAAAAATAACAATATTCCTTATGATCTCTGATGGTTAGGTCTGAGCCTGTAAATCAAAAGGGAACATGCCTGGGCACTCTAACCTTACCATTGTCTATAGCATTAAATCACTACAGAGGTCCCTGGCTCAGTTTTGGCTCATGCTGCCTGGTAGCCTCCAAAAAATTGCAAGGTAGAGTCTGGGAGTTAGGACAAGCCAAGACCACTCCTGATGAGCAGTTTCTCATTTCTCTGTCATTTCTTACTGCAGACCACTGTGATGTGCTAATGCATCTTGGTAATAGGTCAAATTTCCCCACCTTTTGGAGACAACGCTTGTGTGTAGCATCACTATCTCTCAGTAAAATGTTATGCAAAACTTTCTGGTTACGTTTTTTTTTTTCCAAATATGGAGTAGGAAAACAAAAAAAAAGATTCCAGATTCACACTTGTCAATGTTTTCCTATTTGCTGGCCAATGAAGTTTCCACTGGCTACACAGATTCCTATATGAGACAAAGCCCACTGACAATAAAATTACTTTTCTTAGATGCTTCCAGGTACCTTCCAAAATAACAGCCAATGCCTTAGAGACCAACCGCAGGGCAAAGGCATTCATCCAAGCACAGTGCTGCACTTTTAGGCTGAGGAAAGCCACCCTTTGCTTCACCATGTTTTTCATACTGAAAGAAAATGGCTGCCCTAATTCTTTGTGATCGCCAAGTGGCAGGAGATGACTCATTTTGAACTAGCAAAAAAAAAACAAGAGAAAAGAAAATGCCAAAGTTCCCAAGTTCAGCACTCCAAAAAATGACTTTTAATTTGATGAGCATGAGTGGAAAGTGCCCTTCACTGGACTCTGAACTGCATCTCTACTTAGCTCAGGAGACGCAAAGCACAGGTCAGGCCAGTGATATACGCAATGCAGAGCAAAACAGGGGATACTCACAAGGCATTTGCCTTCTCAGAAGAAAAGGAGAGGAATCATTCCGACATAAATCTAAAAAGTCTGAGGAGCATTTTGTTCTTAACTGGAATAAAAGAGGTGTGGACATAACTACAAAAAAAGGGTGCAGAGCCCCAGGAGGCATCTGGAAGACTCTTAGAGGATCTGTACATGGAAACACGAAACACTAAAGCAACTACAATATTATTAAAGAAGCTCCCTGCGGATTCCACAAGTACACAATTCAGGCTGCTCCCTAGGAATAAAGCTGTTGCCATTCTCCAGAGAATCTCCAGTGGTGCATAAATCAAAAGCCTAGAAGAAAAAGTAGATGATTCATCTCTCAAACAGGGACCCGTCTTGCCGAGAGCAACGTAGAGTAACCAGTTAAACCCCTGGAGAAGGTGATCAGAGGAAACAGATTTCTAAGTAAACTGTCACCAGGCAAAGACACTGACTTGTGACGGTAAAGTTTTCTATAGCTTGTAAGATTCAGTATATACTCAAAGCCTTAATAAAATTACTACATTCATGTATTTCTGAAAGCCATGACATGGACTCATCAAACTTCTTAGAACATTTGTTAGTTTGACTTCAAGACCTTGATAAAGAAAAATCAGCTTTTCCAGAAAGAACAGCCAGTTTGCACTGCTGAGGGAGCTGCATTACTGCTAGGGTGTAGTAAAAAAAAAAGCAGCCACATTTTGGGCAGAAGCAACTTCAGCGTTAGAACAGAAATGCAACACAGCAGCATTCAGCTTAGCTGAATGAACTTTCTGCACCACAAGTCCAAAAGAACAAGATGGGGAAGAATTTAGGGAGTTATCTATAATATCTTAAAAGAAGCTAACAGTGTGCAGGTAAGCTGTAACTAGAATATATAATAAATGTAGTTTACTTGGTCTCCGGGCATTTTCATCTTCACTTACTAATCTGTTTTCCAATGGGACCATTACTAACATTTCAAATATGTCAGCAGCTTTCAAAGAACCATCGTGTCTTTTAAAGTCAGTAGCTTCAAAAAAATAATTTCCTCCCCAAAGCTCATTAGTAATGCACTGCCATTGCGGTAGTTCATGCTTCATGCTGGTGTGGTGGAGGCATATATTTTTATTTTACTTTAAATAGAAGAACCATCTCAGGAAGGCTCACTGCAGATTAAGGATGGCCATCCAGGCTAGCAAAGTCAAGCTGAGGGACTTCCCTTCTCGCTGCAGACGTAGCGGTGAATAAGAGACCACAGCCAGAGAATTTGCTGAAAGCTTCACTAAAGCCGATGAAAGTTTTGCATGAATGAGAACAGCTCCAGAGCAAATGAATGAATGACATGATGGCAACTAGATATACAGATTTTTTTTTTTCCCAAATGCCATCAAAGCTCTATGATATAGGGAAGACCAGCAAAACATGCACAAACAGGAAACCAGTGAGCTCTCAACATTTTAGCTTCCACCACAGTCCTGAGCTGGGAATCCATGCAGTTGTATACAGCCAAGTGGTCTTTTGCAAAACAGGGTGGAGAGAGGAGGCCTGTTAACCTCCCGGAACATACAGGGTACATGTTTCCAGCTGATTACCTGTTATGGAGCTGGTAAGGTAAGTCATGTACTCTATGCTTTCCCCAGCCTTGGTAGATCAAAAATCCCAAACATAGCTCCCAAACTTAACATCATATAGCCAATATTCTCTCTAAATGTGTCTTCACCAAAAAGATTGTCCTAATGGCCTCCACCTGAGTATGAAACATCCAGGCTAGCCAGAAGTGAGTGCCCAGGCAGGAGAGCCACATCCAACCTGCTGTGGCCTAAGGCCACCGAAGGATCTCAGTGCTCACAGATGAGGGGGCACTGCCTGGTCTCCAGGCTGCTCTACAAGGGCACAAGCAGGTGTCCAGCTTCCATATCGTGTGAGAACTCCTCACAAGGGTTACCCAAAAATCGCCAGTACACTGTAGAGTGTTGTCTAGAGCTGGTGTCGAACACCAGGTCTTGTAGTAGAGCTTGGGCCTCAACTCAGGGCTGTGAGATGGCTGGATGAGCTTTCAACCCTTGGGGTCCAGAGACCGACATCTGCTGGGAAGGTTTCACAGAGTTCCTCTGAGTTTGTTCCTTTCTTTATTGCTCACCTGACATACAGTAGCCTGGTGGTTAAAGCACAGCAAGCAACAGAGCTGGGTTTATTGCTTTATTTTTGCCTAGGATGGGATGTTCAAACTCTAGCTTCCCAGAACAAATTTAGGCAAAGCAGCTAAGCCTTTCTACAGCACTGCTTAGGCTTCTGGGAATATGCCCCAGGTGTCTTTGTGATCTTTACCTGTTCAAAGTACAGGAAAAACTGCTGTCTTTCTAGCCCTAACTAGGAATTGTTATGTTGCCAGCTCTGCAGTTGAGATCGCGACTCAGACCTGACGATCATGAGAGAGAGAAATCACCTTCTAGTCTAGGGGGAGCTGGGAGGGGAAAAAAAAAGAAATCAAATTTCATCACTAGTCTTTGTAGCTTTCTACTTCACTTCCCTTTCCCACATAGCTGTGATAACTCTTACTTCCTTGCCAGTTGCACAGAGGGAGACTTCACTTTTATTCTTTTCAAAGAAAAATAATACTAATTTTTGATTACTCACTTGATTAGCTTCTTTCTTAGTTTCTTACCTCCAGTGCATAAACTTCCTCTCCAGATATCCCCCCTTCTTCCTCCATACTCTTCTTTGCCTGCGAGTGAGCACCCTCTCAATGCCAAACCAAGTCCTTCAGCTGAGGGCCACGCTCCGCCCCTCTCCCACTCCTCCCTCCTGCCCCAAATCCTGCTTTGCCAACCCTCACTGTCTATGGGTCTGTCACTAATTTACACTGAAGATACATTAGAGAATAAGAATCCTGCTGATCCCCTAGGCCACAGACAGTCCTTTGCTGTCCCAAACAGCAGCTGTGCCTGCAGCCACAGGACCAAGGTCAGTGTGATGGTGTTCATGTAAAATGACCAATGTTCAAGAGTGTTCACAAACCTCAACTTTAGGGCAACATGCTACAATAACTTCCATTTTTCAGAAGTTCCTGCCATGGAACATGACCACTCTTTTTTTTTTTTTCTGTAGAATCCTGAAAAAGTTGACATGAATAAAAAATTAATGAGTTTTTCTATCCAGCTGCTGCTTCTCAGTGCTTTACTGAGAACTGGGGTGGGATTTACCAGATACCCATAAGGTGTGTGTAGTCCACTCCTCTTTGCACTTCACTCTGAAGCTGCATGATTGCATGGGATGGTTGATCCAGCTCACACCAGGTCACCTCTGCCCCTGGCACTACAATAAAACACACGTGTTTTACTTCCTCTGCTGTTCTGTAAACTCACCCACAGTGACCAACAGGCAGGGGAACAAGGAGGCTATCACCAGGGGATTAGTAAAAAAATAAAGACAAACATTACCTGGAAATGTATCTGCTTTTGTCAGATTGTGTCATTTTTGGCTGAATTGGAAAGAAAATCGTGAAAAGCATTTTTGGCTTGGATGGAAAATGGATATCTGGAAAAAAAGCTTCTAAGTAAGAAAAAATATTACTTAATAGAGTGGTGAGTCAAGTTGTTGGAAGAAAAAGAGAAAAGATTTCTTTTTAGAACAGTAATGACAATCCCCCTGGCATAAGTATCTCTCAGTGCATGATTGAAGGTAATTCTCAAACAGACAAATGTCTGCATCATTAGATACATAATAATTACCCATAAATTTGGGGCATATTCAAAAAATTGAATTTCATCAGATCATCCATGCAAACAGCAAATTCTCCAAATCAGTCTACATTCATCTTCCGCCTACAGAAGGCACCAGCCAGCCATCAGCTCTTCACCTTCTCATTTTTTCCCTCTTTTTAAGGCAACTTTCCAGGTACGACAGGCCACTGGGGTAATGTTAGATATGCTGTAGTATACGCAGGGAAATGGTGGGGGCCATTTTGGCTCACAAAGCACCATCAGTGAACAAGTCCCAGTAGCTGATGAGCTCCTGCCTGCCCCTGCTCCAGCTGCCTGTGCCTGGGGATCGGGGCGAGGGAGGGTCCTGCAAGCCCCATGGATATCACAGAGCTCCCTGGGCTTGGGACCATCCCGCCCAGCTGCAATTGCAGCTCCAGTCCAGCCCTAATGGATTTTCTTTCAGCTTTCTTCTTTGACGTATAACAGACCGTCAGCAAAGGTATACTGCAATTGCCTTCTATTACTATTGCTTTCATTGTAACTTTTTCTCAGTTTTGCAATAACTTTGTCTTTTCCTCTGCTGGGTAATTCCTCCCTTGTATTTAAAAGCATCCACAGTACCAAGGTTACACTGGCCAGCACAGTGAAATAACAAGGTGTTGCTTTTGGTGACCTTACACTGAAGTGGATGAGACACTGGGATGATTTTACGCTAACAGGTCACACAGTGATCTAGAAGCAGAAAGAAAACTGTCCCCCAGTGGGATGGGGAAAGAGAAAAGAAAGAGTAGCAGTGAGAAAACTCATGGGTCAAGACAAAAATAGTAATATGTGAAGGATGGAAGGATGAAAGGAAGAACAAAACAAGTGACACAAAGGCAATCACTCACTGCCTGCCTTGTGTAGACTGATGTCCAGTCAGTTCCCAACCAAAAGATGACTAACCTACCCAACCTCGCTCCACTCTGTTTTATTGGTGAATATGACATTATACAGCATGGAACATCTCTCAGTTCAGCTCATCTGCTTGGTTGCACCCCCTCCCAGCCTCTTGCACATCCCAAATCTATTCACTGGGGGGGCGGACAGAGTGAGAAGCAGAGAATGTCTTGGTGCTGTACAAACACTCTTCAGCAAAAGCTAAAACATAGTGTGCTCTCAGCATCGTTCCGGTCACAAACCTAAAACAGAGGATCACACAGGCTGCTACAAAGAAAATTAACTCCATCTCAGCCAGAGCCAGTACAGAAGAGCTGATTTTCAGATGAGATGTGCAGCTCTGGCTGTAAATATCTATTTTAACAACACAGGATTCATAGCCAGAAGCTGATCATATTTTTGTTAACATTTATCAAAACTGCCTCTGCATCTTCAAAGGCAGATTTAATGTGGTTGAGTGAGCTGGCCACTGAAAATCCAATGAACACAATACTAAATTTGATGTCAGAATTGTTTATGTAGCAAAAGTTGCAGAGTTTTAATATGGATGTGGGTTTGTTTGCTTTCTACAGAGAATATAATGATACTTCTCTTAAATTGCACCTAGCAGCCTTGTCTTTAACTTATGGGTTGTTGGGTTTTTTTGTGGAGGAGGAAAAGAGCTAGAGGAAATAAAATATTACTGATAGAATTTCCTAACAATTTGGGAATCAATTGGAGAAATACAAATTGCTTTAAATGCCTCCAAGTGAAATATTTTGACTTGAATCCATGCGTTTCAATTTCTTGTTTGGAGTCTGAGTTATGTTTTAGGTTGGGAAGGGGGAGAATCAAGCTTAGTGAACTTCTAGACCCATCAGATCTTGAACTGTCAGCGGCTCCTCAAAAGCTGTTGAAGCATGACAAGTCCACTGTCATTCTACGTCATCGGCTTTAGACTCAGATTTGTCCTAAGGAAGACATAAAAATTACAAACCCACTCCATTACAAAACTACTCAGTTACTCCTACTAGTGCAGCATGCTGCAGTTATTCTTTTATTGTTGTGGTTACCTCCAAATTTCAAGACTGAAATAAACAGGCTTCCGCATTTTAATAGTGGGAAGGAAGACAACAGTTGGCGTTTGGAAGCAGCCCCACTCCCCCGCTGCTGCCATACCCATACGGCTCCTGCCGCTACTGCCGCTCACACACCCACAAATGCAGGCCTGGGGCTCCCACACCACACTGTCTACAGCATGTTCTGTCACTTAAAAGCACTTGATTTGCTTCCTCAGCCTAATACATTTTTTTTTCCTACTAAATCCTGCATATGAAAATAGCTATAATCCTCCAGGCAAGGAAAAAACACTGGCTGAAGAAGATTTTTTAATGTCATGTTATCTGCACAGCAGTGACTCAAATGGTTAATGATGTACCAGAATGTTAAGCAAAACTTGAGTAATTTTCTTTTATCAGACCTATCACTCCTTAGATGTATAATTTAAAAAAATAACTTGAATATTATTTTTTAAACAGATCTGCACAGGGCAAGATAGTTATGCTCAAAACTTTTTCATAAAATTGAAAATACAGCGAAGAAAAAGACAATTTTCTGTAAAATGGATCTTTGAGTTCCATCAGTGAGTCAAACTCTGTCTGGACCACGCTCCTTGCTTTGCCTTTTTTTTTTTTTTGGTTTTACTTTTCTTCCTGCTGCTTTGTTATCAAATAATGATTTTTACCAATCTATTGCAGATTTATACCCATGCTCTTACTGAGACAACACATTAAGGTGGTGTAAACGTGCCATAATTCAGTTCTGAACCAGACCTACAGTGCTTACAGGATACTTTACATCAACCAGAGAGGCAGAACTGCAATAAGGCAGAGGTTTTGCACAAGAACTATGAGGGTCATAAACAACTGCCCTGTAAAGTGTAACTGAAAAGTTTGGAACCATTTATCTTAAAAGCATGTTAGCTCACACATAAACGACTTGGCGTTTTTGTTCTCTCTGCTATGTGACAGCAATAAGGAGGCATTAGATGAAACAGAGAGGCAGCAAATGAAAAGCTGATCACAGGAACTGATTTTTCAAAAACTGTTTGACATCCTCAGATGTGAAAGTGAAACTGTAGTGAACTTCTAAGACCAAGTTGGATATTTATTTGATCTTCAATAATATCTAAGTTAAAATCATTGAGGAATCATTGCTCACCAAGGCTACAAAGACAGCATTATTCATAGCAGGTGGTAATATCTTTTATTATCCTCTATGACAAACAAAGAGACACGCACTTTGCTTCATCAGATACAGAGGCACAATACTTCAGACCTGAAGAGGGGTTTTTGTTCCCCGAAGTCTGACTGTTTATTGTATGGATTCCATATAAGATACTATAGCTTTCAGGGAATTTATAATAGTCAATGACAATAAAAACTAGGGAAGGAATATAAAACATCATTCTTCAGACACCAGTATTTTAAGCACAATTTAACATGGAACAGCTAATTAAAAGAAAATGCCTTCATTTTGAGCTGCAATATTTGGAATGGTTAGACAAACTGCCCATGCATCTTAAGAGGTATGACAGTTCCTTCCTTTTAGGATTTCTTCTTCCTGAAGACCTCAGCAACTTTCCTCCCCATACCAGGAAAGAGTTAGCAGCTCATTTTCAAATACCTTCAACACCAGACCGGTAAATAGGACATAAACTTTCTTAACTGTGGAAGATGTTAAATCTAACACTTTGTCATGCCCACATTAGGGCTTATTAAAAGTTTGAAAAGAGGAACTTAAGACATTTTTCAGTGTTCTTCCTCCACTTGTCCCTACAGAAAGAACTTTGTGCTATGAGAGTACGACAGTTTATCTTGCATAGGTTGCCCAACGGACTTCATTGGTCCAATAATTACTAATCAGGTCTGGATTCCAACCAGAGACCAAATACAGAGACACTCTATAATCCACCTTCTAGGTTATCTTCTGCTGCTGTATCAAATATTTGCTAAGAAGCAGAAGTAGGAGGAAGCAACTGAGGCTGAAACAGAGCCATAAAGAAATCCAATTACTGCCTGCTAACCCTAGAAAGTTTTTTGTTGTTTTTTATTCTTTAACTTTTTAAGCATACGTTTGGCAGTTTAGACATCTTATCTTTCCATCTAATCAAACTCAGAGGTTTACCAGTGGGGAATAAAGAAAGCCAGTTGTGTGGCACAACATGGGCTATACAACACGAAAGCCAAGAGGGTAGAAAAGCATTTCCAACTTCCCTTTAGCTCTCAGTTCTCAAAAATCCAAACCAAGTGGAATCTATGGGATGGGAATACCAGTCAACTAATTTTATCAAGGATATTTTATCTGGACTGGGCCTTTAAACAGATGGGAACTGTATCCAGACTAAGCTTTCAAAGCAGATTATTTACATGAGGACCAGACCTTCTGATCTCTGTGTACTGGGAGAGGAGAACTGGACTGAGAAATGCTGCCAATGTGAGCTGCTTCCAAAACTGTCCTTGCTGAAGGAAGGAGGTATACAGGTGTAGCCAGTTCATGAAGAGCCAGCCCTGCATGGAATGCTAAGGACCACAAACCGTAAGTCTTTATGTATCTATTCACTTTTTCTTGTATTTCATCCTTCTTCTCTCCTGTATTATCTTCCTGCAGATGGATATTCTAAATCATAAAGATGGGGACTGGTCATAATATGTTTCTAATCCTGTAGAAAGGCAAGCAGGTAGAACATAAGAAGACCACATTCCCACTGTTCAAAGGCTCAATAGATATGATGTCAGTCCAAAGTGCTGGCAGTTAAGGCTGCTGCAGATCCCACCACCTCCAAGACAGTCAGAGACTTAACTGAATAGCTGAGAGTAGCAGGAACTTCAAAACCCGACACAAGCAACAAAAGAGACCTCCAAGGACTTAAGAAAGTGTGCATCTCTCTTCTCAAAGCAGAGCAGATTCTTAAAGGGAGATAGTCTGGCTCCAATACTGGACAAAACTGAAGTCAATCCACCATTCTGATGGACCTTGAATGGTCCATTCTTACTTCAGTTACAGGCCAGTTGCAGGTAAGCTAGAAGCCCAATTCCAGTCTGGCCTCAGATCATCACTGCTTGCCAACTAGGAAGAATATCAGAGCCAAAAAGGTATTTTCATATGGCCTGAAAGCCACTGACTTGAACATAGAACGAGACATGCAGAAATTAGTCTCTTCTGAATTTGGAGTTCCTTCACAGGAAAAAAAGAAAAGAGCTTGTGGAGGACATCTTCTAGCACAGAATCCTTTCTAGCTGTTGTAGGTGAAAGAAAGCTTAAATTGTGAACATCAACGGGCTGTAGATAACCAGTGGGGAGGAGCAGGGGTCAGTATCTGAAATCAGACTTTCAAACTCTCAAGCAGAAGCCTGCTACTTGCTAGCTGCAACTGATACAGACAAGTAAATTTTGATAAAACCCGGACTGATCTGAAGTGGCACATCCTGAATCCTCCAGTTAATAAAGACGTTGAGACAGTCACTAGTTAGGAGGCTGATCACACAGTGCGCTTCTGCACATAGACTGTGTGGTGCTTGGGGTCCTGGCAAGCAGAGGTGGTGCAGAAAAGCAGGGTTCTCAAAAAGAAGTAGTCATCTTGAAAAGAAGAAGGGAGCCCAGAAAGAAGAAAGTTAAGATCTTGGCTAGAGGAAAGGCTAGAAAGGAGGTTCCCTCCAGCTACTGATTAGCAGCTCCCTAAGGAGACTATTAGACACTTTTAGGACAGTTTATTATATCTAATCTAATAGAAAATAACATTTCTTCCTGTACCAAACAATTTTCTCTAGTGCTCCATCTAATATGCTAGGAAATTAAGAAGGAGAGGAGAGATAACAAAAAAGACAATTTTAGAATGGCAAAGTCATCTCTTTTAAATCCTCTTCACCACTGAGTGATCTGTCCTAGTAGATTAAAGTTATGAAGTTTGTGCTGCTGCCATCACTGAATTTATTGCATTTGCTTTTATACACAAGGCACTGAAGCATACAATCTTTTAAAAAAGCAACCGAAAGTAGGCTGTGCCTCTTCGAGCCACAAAATAAAGCTCTCAGCCCAGAAACATGAACTTAAGGGCGTCTCAGCCTCCCTGAGGCTGCCTGAGGACACAAAGAGGCACAGATGTAGCACACGCCATGCTCCAGCCAGCCCGAGCTGCTTGTGGGGGGCACATTGCACAGGATGGTCCTCATTTTACACCCACTGGTCCCAGTGCTGCAAAACTCCACTCTAGGATGTTTTAATAGGCCCTGTACATGAACGGATGCAGCAGTACGTGGGAGCCAGAGCTTTGCTTCAGCTCACAGTGGAAGAATCTAAAGCAGACGCTGAACCAGGTGATGCTCACAAGTGAGAAGGGGGGATCCTGCTTTTATCTGTGCTTGCAAAGTCATCCCATTTACACAGTTTTAAATTGCATTTCCAAGCCTGCCCAGCTGGGATCCAGATTCACTTGCAACATGTACAGGCATACTCGAGTAAACACACCTGTAACCTAGAAGGTATCAAAATACTTAGATTTCCACTAACGCAGAATTTCCGTGCTTAAGTTTAGGACAACAGTCTTGAAAATATCCCGCTTCCACAGCCAGCTGATTTTTAAGGCGATATTGTCTCCAGGTGCCTAAAGCTGTGCCATCACATACACCCCACGGGCCCTCATTTTTGCCGAGATGCCTTCCCACCAACTATGGAGGGGTGGCACCTGGAGATTAGGCATTCCTGCACTGATGGAATCAAACACTTGTTTGATTTAGCGAGCACACTCAGAGCCTGTCATTTAGCTTGACTCAGAAACACAGCCAGTAAGGACAGTATTTGCAATAGTTGTGATTAGAGACCCTGCTGAAAAAGAGAGATGAAGCTTCTGCAGCCTCCATGGATTAGAACCAACATGTTCCTCTCCAGGGAGACCTGCTGAGCTGGAGTGTGGGCAGGGGCACTGTCACCTCTCCTCAAACCTGGGGCACTATTGGACCAAGACTGCGGTACGCACGGATCCAGAGGGAGTGTAGGTAAGAGACGTTCAGTTTTACCTGGTGCAAGTCTTTGTGTTAACATGGTGAATAGATTCAAGCTGTCACTTCTCATCCAAACAGTACAGAAGCAAAACATTTAAATTTTGGAGTTCACTCTGCAGATCTCTGCAGGCTGTTACCATCACCCAGGTATCCTGACAGAAGCCACTAAAAGGTTAAAAAAGAATGAAAAACAAAAGAAGCATTCTGCAAAGATGTAAACCAGCGCGAGCCTTGTATAGTATAGAACTGAATATCCTCCTATTAGATATTATGTGATATATATAACTATTTTTTATGAAGTTAATCTTTCTGTCTCTTAAGCTCACTTCCAACAGTCCCATCACTGTACAAAAGTACCCATACTCATCATTAGGTAAACAAACAGTAGAAGTCAGTACTTTTGTATTTGAAATAAAATATTGCTAGTACTTCTATTTAGCAAAAAGAAAAAAAAAAATCCACATCTGTGGTACTTACAAATCAGCGGATTTGGTCTCAAGTCACTAAGAGTCAATTCCATAACGTTATGTTAGAAGTCACCACAGGAGATCAGCTTTTCACAATAGATATATGCACCGAGTACACAGCAGCAGATTTCGACTATGTTCAATACCTTATTAGCACAGATTAAAGAAATCATAGTACTGACACACTGAGAGCCATTCTACCAGAGATTTCAAACAGGACTAGGCACCTTCAGAAAGCACCTGGAAGAGAGAGACTTGCTTCTAGCAATCCAGCAGAACTAGGCCAAACTTCTGCAATGCCCGACCATCCCACAGTGAGAACAGCACTGTCCAGCCCTCTTTGCCCTCCACTCCTTGACTAACTATTCCTTGCAGGATGATGTGAGGTGTTTCTGTGGAAGTTATTTTCCAAGCTTTAAGACTAAAACTCTCTCTCCCTAAAAGTCTCTCCCTGCCTCCTGCCCAACTATTTTCTTCCCTCTCCTCAGCTATGGTTCGGCTATTGCCAGGACATTCAACCTTGCATACTTTATTCAGTCCTGCTGATCTGGTCCTCAAATTTGCACTTTTCTATACCATTTGACCTACGACACCCTGACCCTTTGCAAATATTATTATTATTATTTATATTTATTATTATTAGGGCCACAAAAATTATCAGAGGGATGGAACACCTGGATCCCCCAGCATAAGAAGGGCATGGACCTGTTGGAGCAAGTCCAGTGGAGGGCCATGAGGATGATCAGCAGGCTGGAGCACCTCTCCTACAAGGACAGGCTGAGAGAGTTGGGGCTGTTCAGCCTGAAGAAGAGAAAGCTCTGGAGAGACCTTATTGTGGCCTTCCAGTGCCTAAAGGGTGCTTACAAGAAAGAAGGGGAGAAACTTCTTAGCAGGGTCCTTAGTGACAGGACAAGGGGTAATGATTTTAAACTAAAAGAGGGTAGATTTAGACTAGATAGAAGGAAGACATTTTTTACAATGAGGGTGGTAGAACACTGGAACAGGTTGCCCAGAGAGGTGGTGGATGCCCCATCCCTGGAAACATGCAAGGCCAGGTTGGATGAGGCTCTGAGCAACCTGATCTGGTTGGAGATGCCCCTGCTCCTTGCAGGGGGGTTGGACTAGATGACCTTTGAAGGTCCCTTCCAACCCAAACCATTCTATGATTCTATTATTATTTTTACAATAAGGCAATTATTTGAATTATCACAGTAGTTGTTTAATGCAGAAAATACTTCTACCTAAGATGCCATTTAAAATTTGGACACTGTGTTACCTAAATTGGATGTTTTGAAAGGTTATGTAATACATTTTACCTTCTGATGAAGCATAAACTCTTTGCATACTGTCAAGAAGTTTGCACATTTGTTTCACCGAATTGGAAACAAAAGCACTGTTTAATACCTGTTTTTGAGAGACATCCAAGAAGTACTTCTAAATCATCTCTTCTTGCTGTCTGTCTCAAAATGCTTACAGAGAAAGATCAATTAGCAAATCATTATAAAAAGGCTTTAAATATAAAATAGTTAAGAGAAATAATTTTGTATGCTCCCTCTCACTGCATAATTCAAGTTTGGATTTTCAAAGATTATCAGCTCTTAACAGCCAAAAAGCCTTTTGAACATCTGGGAAGACTGCACACTTGTATTTGATTGTTGTGATGAAAGAATAACAGTAAAATTTTAAGATCTGACTTGCTTCCCTCTGCATGAATTAGCATATTTTGTATTTATAGATAAAGAAATAGATTTAATGACTCTGTAAATATAATGAAACAGATTCGCGTGTGTGTATAGACATATATATAAAAGAACATATGTATGCATGTAACTGTATAAAATCAAATGCATAATGAAAACACCCAGCCTTTATTTCTATACAAAGCCGAAAATTCAACCTCTTGGAGAAAAAACTCTGTTTATCCCCAGTACCGATCCATTCTCTGTTTGTATAATCATGCAAAATCCCTAAGAGCTTTTTAAAAAAAAGTCTATTTATGCTTGTCCTCTAAATTATTTTTCTGGTGAACGATCTTGTGTTGAGAAGGGAAATGTTGTCACTTGTGGGAAAAAAAAAAAAAATCTAAGATTCCCTTTGGACTAGAGATGTAATTTAAGTGTAGCTTGAGGTAGTTCCACATTTGGTGGCGATGAAGTACCAAAGCAGCTAACTTCATGCCAGCAGCTTGTGTTCATGAAGGAGACTCATTATATGAAGTTAGTGGAGGAAGCAAAAGGTCAAGGCCAAAAGCTAGAAATGTAGATTTTTCAATCTTACTAAAAACCTTTCAGATTGGAAAAATGAGGTTAAAGGGTAAAAGAAGACACACTGAACTTCCTTGTTAATATTTTACTCATGGAATATTTTCAAAACTACAGCAGGTGAGCTATAGATGACACTTCTGCAACATCCTTGGAAGCAACCAAGCTCAGGCTGTGGTCGAGGCTCATCTCTGCTCTGCAACCACTGGACTGTGTTTCGCAGTGCTTCTCAAAGGCTCTGGAAAAACTATATGAATTTAGGATTTCTTCTGCTCAATATTAAGCCCCTAAACTACAACATAGGTGCAGTTCAGACATCGAAACCCCAAGCAGCTATCATAGCCACATCTGTTCAAGCACTAGCCAGGCAGCAGCTAAACCAGAGAGGCTACACCAACCTGATGTCATTTGCAACCACTTATTTCAGAGCAAAACCTCAAAAAAAAGCTGTAGTTTCTCTTTTATGTAGTAAACAAAAGTCAGAGCAGTTTTTAAAAAGTTCAGATGTCCTAAGCATTACATGCAGATTTTGAGCATCCACATTGGGAGCAAGAGGTCTACGTTGCAGCCCAGGTCTAGGGAGTCGGCATCAGTGGTCGAGGCCGAGGTGCTTGTGCATCGGAGGAAAAGGCTCACTGCCGTGCAGTCCCCTGCAAGGGCTGGCTGACGCTAGACCCATTTCATGTGAACTGAACCTAATCTGTACATGATGCTGCTGTTTCTTTCACTATTTTTCAGACCTTCCTCCTAACGTGAAACAGTAGATTATTAGTAGCAGGTTCAGAGCATTCCAGTTTCTTCTGATAGCAATGAGTGTAGCACAAGATACAAACAAGTATTTGTTGTTAAAAGCATGGAATAATTCACAGGAAGAAATTTTATTCATGGACTGGAGTTTTTAATTATTTTTTTATGATTACTTCACTGTATTTTGCAAACCTCACAAATGTGACTGTGATGGCTGTGATATAAATGATTAAGTCCATAAAAAATGTGTACCCTCCTTAAAGAGCTATCTGTCCACTAAAAATCTCATTGAACATTACCTCCAGTCACAACCGAAAATTGATTTAGACATATAACAAGATAAAATTCTCTTGTAAATTTTCTATTAAACTAAACTATCTTGGGAGAGCTGTTTCTTCTTGAAAGAAACAATCCATAATCTGCTTCAGATTATATTATTTGTATTTCCACTCTTTACAACCTTAATCCCATTACTACTCACTACAATCTTACCACCGCTACAATAAACAAAAGGCTGAAGAATGAGGCACATATTTGATGCCCTATTAATAATGGAAATGTCCTCATTTATAGGTACTTTTGTGCACATCTGTGCTTTTAAACCAAAAGTGTACCTTCACCTCTAAAAACATCAGCTTAAACTTAGAGGGGCATAATTCTGTTCATTAAAGTACAGCACACTATCTAGTTACCAGGATACTAGAAGCACAACCAGTTGTTGCTGATCTGAGATAGGACCAAAGTGGAGATGCTCTGTGTGGACTTTGTGAAGCTCCTGGAAAGTCTGAAAAGTCCTCTGATGTTTGAAAACAAGTAAATCTGAATAAAATAATTATTTCTGCATATCATCCAGCAAAACATTTTGCTCCACATGCAAACTTTAATATGCCATCATCCACTAGCACAGAATACCAGTAGTAATATTCATAAGAAGCCAGGAGAAATCATTTCATTGCTCTGTGACCCAAGCCCACATCCATCACTGAGGTCTTCTACTGATTTAAATAGGCACTGAATAATTTTAAAGATCGGATTAATTCAATTAAACTGTAGCGAAGATGGCCTCAGAAGAAAGAAAAACCCTCTGCGTAATTATTAACATCGACATAGGTGTACATATTCTGCGCGACAATGATGAAAATGCCGTCCTTGTTAAGAGTGGCGATTTTGGCACATACACGCAGCTGAAGGACTTGTGACCTCTCAAACGTCCCGTCTGATGCGTGTTCTGAACACCGCCTCCAGTCTTTAATGCTGAGTTTATACATGATTGACTCCTAAATGGTGTAAGATTGTGCTTAGTGCTATTTTTACGAGAAGCCTTCCTGGTTTTGAAGGCTTTTTTTGTTATATGATACAAAAACACGGGAGTTCTCAGTAGGGAGCCTCTCTGCAGAGACACATCAGATGTGGCTGGCAAAAGTGAAAAACACAATGAAAGCAAAGGGATAAAGTATCAAACTTATCAAAAAATATGGCAGTAATTTTTGTCCCTTTGAGAAGTGTTTTGTTTCTATTCACCTCTGAGAAAGTCATATACATTTCTTCAGCTTGGGGAAAAAAAAACCACTACACAACCCACCACCCCTTGTTAAAGCCAGTGCTGTTAAAAGTGCTTCGGGGGTTTGAATAGTGAAAGACTCTTCCTGGTGTCTGCAGCATTTTACATAAAACACGGTACTTTCATGTCCTCCATGTCCCAGTTTCTTAAAAATGAACTAAGATACCTTCACATGTTCTGTTCTTTCACTAAAATGAACTCCTCTGTCATTAGTTAACACGAACAGAAAGATTACTGATACACCGACCCTCCCGTGGTATGGAGTTACCCAGGACTAACAGAACAAGCTGTAACAGAAGATTTGGCTGGCTCAGAGGTAATTTAACAGTGACACGTATTGAAAACTAAGAAATATAAATAATAACCACGGTCAGGTTGGATGAGGCTCTGAGCAACCTGATTTGGTTGGAGATGTCCCTGCTCGTTGCAGGGGGGTTGGACTAGACGGCCTTTAAAGGTCCCTTCCAACCCAAACCATTCTATGATTCTATAACACAAAATAGAAACCTAAAATAATTGGGGATCTTGAAGGTCACCCGTCACTCAGGACTATATTAAGTAACAATGACTCAAAGCCAAACTGCACCGTACATTTGAATCAATAAAGTAAAAAAAGACCAAAAAAAAAAACAAAACTCCCCAAAACTGAGCTACCAATAAGTAATCATGCTTAATTAGGGAGTAAAATGTATGGCAGGAGCAAGGTGACTTTCATGGAAGAAAACACGTTGATGGGAGCACAAAACCACTGGCACAGCTGAGTTCCAGAGTGACATCACAAAGACAGGAGGATGATAAAATCCTACTTGCACTTGCAGTGAACTCTGCTCTACGGCTAGGCAGATGCATTAGTCCTTAAGAGGGAAACCATTAAAAAAGTAGGGCAGCAGCTTCATCTGAGAGAAACCAGTTAAAACAATCTTTTTGGGGGATGTTCTCAGTAAAATGGTCTGCTCCTTTTTATAGTTCAAGGCAAGATACACATTTCTTTAAAAAGTGTATCTTACTATACATTAAAAAGTAAATCATCTCTATGTTACAACTCAAGAAAAAGGTTTTCTTTCAGATCTGTAAGGTCAACCTGTGCTTCCAGCAAAAAAAAAGTACCTTCTCTCTGCCTCTTGAAGCAGAAATGTTCCCTTTCTGATGCTCCTGGGTTCCAAAGGATTAAGCCCCCTCACCAGTATATATCCCAAGGAGAGAGATTACATTGTAGAGCCACTACCGGAAATCATTTACCAGCTGAAGCCATAAACTAAAAATTAGTAATGGAAAGTGGCAATTTGAGCCGTTTTCTGTATTGCCCTAATCATGCTCCCAAATTCTGGGGCAGGCTAAAAATTGCTTTTCTTCAGACCCGAGATAAGACTGTTTCCAATATTCTGCCCCTCCACCAGACCATGGTAGAAAAACAATTTACTCACCCTGAACGCCAACCATTAGTAGGTTAACCCTAGTCCTGGGCATGGGATTTCTGTTTTTCAAGCTTCCCTAAGCCACAGTCACAAAACCCTCTTCTGAGGACAGCTGTAAAGGGATGCTGCACTGAGATTTCATATCAACAGCAAATAAAAAGTTCAGGTAGATGCCAGTCTTCAGTGACAAGCAGTTGAAGAGATAATCTAAAATGACAATATAACCAATTAATACCAAAGACTACACACACAAAACGTTGCTTACAGACAAAACCAGATTGCAGCAGATGTGGCCACAAAGGGATTTCAACCATTGCCTCTTCCACCCCATATCCCAAGGGGAGGCAAGACTAATCCCAAACCAGTATGAGGGGCTTGACTTCCAAAGAGGCTCAGTCCTAGGTGCATAACATTCACAAATGCCAGCATCTGGTTAAACGACTTCCCCTGAACCATGCTGGCTAGTACAGATCCTAGTACAGACATCTTACCGGGGCCATCAGCTCCCAGTTCAGCAGGACGGGGGGATGCCCCAGCTGAGGCTGGTCAGGGCCATGAGGAGGAAGAGCTACTGAGTCAACACCTACAAGGTGATTTAAATCTGCTCAGCTCATGGGTATTTTTAAAGCGCAAATGAATTCAAACGTGGTTCATATTGTGAGCCAAAACTTGAAATAAATATTGATATTGCTTTTACTACCTTTGATCACTTGTCTTGGAAATAAGATCCCTTCTGATTTCTGAGCTGAAAGCTTACAAACATTTCTAAATCATATATTAAATTTTATTTAAATGTTCAAATAGAAACAGAGCTTAAAATATTCTTTTACATTTTTTCAAGACTGCTTTTAAATGTTTTGTAGAGTAAAAGCACTTAACATATATTTACATTCCAGTTAATAAATACATAACTAACTAAAAAAAATACATCAACAGCATTTTTCCTTCTCTTGGTTTGAAGGAGCTCTAATGTCTACACTGGGAAATGCTGATTATTAACACCATTTTCAAACATAATTACTGTTTTCAGACACATCCAGCTCCTAATTCTATCACCAAACTCTTCTCATTAATAGCATCTTTAAAATGTAAGTTCAAGTATAGAATCAAGCAGAAAGTTTTAAGAGCTTGTGGGTACGTATACTTGATATTTTTAGCTGCAGAGAGGGATGGCAGCAGTTACAATACTAAAGAAAAATAGGCATGAATCTAGCTGTAAGTAGAGTCATATAAAAGAGTTCATTTAAGTCCATCATTTCTATGAGCCTTGCTTTTATTCAAAAACTGTATTTCTATACAGACTATTTTGCTTTTAAAATAACAGGGTTTAGCTGTTAGTCATTCTAACCATTCAAATAGAAATGTTAAAAGTTTGAATAGTTGTTGTAAACCTTTCAGGGTGATAAATGAAAGATAATAACTCCTTGATCAATGTAACTTTTATTTATTCATCTGGGAACATGGCAAGGATATCATAGGCAACAACGCCGCCTAAGAGAACACGGATTTCACATAAACTGTTTTGGCAGAAACACGCATTTAAATAATCATCCAAATCACCACCTCACTATTTCTATCTTAAAAAACAAAGCAAAACAAAAAAAAAAAAAAGGAGAAAAAAAAAACTCCAAAGAAAAAACAGCAGACAAAAAAGAAACATAAGATCTGAACAAACGAACAGCCTAGATTTTTTTTTCTGTTTAATGTCTATCCCAACTACATCCATCCCTGATTTCAAAAGCTGTAATACTTAGCAGTGACAACGGCACCTTTCATTTGCAAACACGTTACGAACACAAACTGGCTGTAGCTACACCACAACACCTCACCACAGCTAATCAACGCGGCTGCCTGGTCCTCTCCCAGCCTGGGGAAGTGCTGAATGAAGTTTGTGCTGCCAGCTCTCTGTACGACAGAGTCTACATCCTGCAAAGTGCTACACGTAGAAGTGAATTTAGCATGAAGTGACTGACCAAACTATAACATAAAATCAAGCAGATTTTTCCACTCAGTGCTAATATTTTGCTGTATAATCCAAGAAGAACCGACCAGGGCAGGATGCAATTTAATGTAAACCATTTGGAGTGAAAGGTGTTATTTTGCCTAGCGAAATCTCCCCCTCACAGTCCAGCTCATAGACAGAGTCAGTGGCAACTTCATGGTCAGGGGAGAGCTGGGACATCCTATCAAAAGGGTCCTCACGATTTTCCTCACAGTCAATTACATTGGGGATCATGTTAACATAAGCAGTCACTATCTCCTTATGGAAAAGGGTGTCCTGGTTGTAAGAGATAAGCTCATTGCTTATATTAACAGTCTCCACTGGAGTGCTAGAGCAAAACTGACCGCATCCCAGGAGGTTGGAAAAGACCTTTCTAAAGTCAGCATTGAAGGCATAGATGATGGGGTTGAGAGAGGAGTTGGCCCAACCAAACCAGACGAAGATATTAAAGGTGGTCTCACTGACGCAGGGAAGGCCAGCGTGGGGGTCACTGGGTGGGCTCTCACAGAAGGGAACCATGCAGTTCAAGATGAAGAACGGCAACCAGCAGCAGACAAAGACACCCATGATGACAGAGAGTGTCTTCAACACCTTGGTCTCTTTCCTGATGGAGGACTTGAGGCTTGTGTGATGGTTGCAGTCAACGTGGCTGCTCCGGCAGCTCTGTGCATGCTCGGCTGCCCTCTCCAGGGAAGAGATCCGACGAATCTGCACCTGGGCAATGCGGTAGATTCGAGTGTAGGTGACTATCATGATAGCCACCGGAATATAAAAACTGATCAAGGAGGAGGAAATAGCATAAGTCCTGTTGAGGCTGGAGTCACAGCTCTCTGATGATCCAGTGAGGGTATCATTGCTGCCAGAGGTCCCATCAGAGGGTCTCATCGCTGCCAAGGCCACCCATGTGGTACTCATGTCTTCCGCCCAGGTGGTGACAGCACTCGCTGCAGCCCAGCCAGTGCTAAAACCATCGCCAATACCACCAGCAGCAAGAGCATCCCCACCTTTGTGCCAGTTGAGTTGGACAGGGATGAAGGAGATGAGCACTGACAAAGCCCACGCCACGCCGATCATCACCAGAGCCAGCCGTTGGGTCATCTTCCTCTCATAGCGGAAAGGGCTGGAAATAGCCCAGTACCTGTCCACACTAATCACGCAGAGGTTCAGGATGGAGGCCGTGGAGCACATGATATCAAAGGCCACCCAGATGTTGCAGAAAGCCCCGAAGGGCCAGTACCCGGCCACCTCGGCCACTGCCTTCCAGGGCATGACGAGCAGAGCCACCAGCAGGTCCGAGACAGCCAGCGACACTATGAAGATGTTGGTGACCTTGCTCCTCAGGTGCCGGTAGCGGACGATGGCCGCGCACACCAGCACGTTCCCGAAGAGGGTCCAGAGGATGAGCAGAGCCAGCAGGCCGCCCGCTGCCACCTGCGCCGCCCCGGGGCCGCCCGCCGGCCCCCGCGCCCCGCCGGGAGGCCCCGCCGCCGGCGGCAGAGGGCTCCGGCCGCCCCGCAGCATGGCTGGCGGCTCCCGCCGGCGGCGGGGCGGCGGCGCCCGGGACGCGCCCAGCAGCCAGCGCCGCCCCGCCCCATGGGGCCGCTGCCCCCCCGCACCACCCGGCCCCGCCGCCACTCCAGCCGGACGCCCCCCACGCGCGCTCTGCGGCTCAGCGCGGACCCTGCCGGGGGTCCCTGTCCCGCGCTCCTTGGCCCCCGTTCGGGCTGCCCGGCCCGCGGCTCAGCGCGTCCCCCCGCGCGGGGTCTCTGCCCCGCGGCTCCCGCATGGGATTCCGCGCTCCGGCGCGTCCCCCCCGCGCGGGGTCTCTGCCCCGCGCCCCGCTCGGCTTGCCCTGTCCGCTTCGCCGCTCAACGCCCTCCTCTCCGCCCGGGGCTCCCCGCTCCACGGCTCAGCGCGCACCCTGGCCGCGGTACCCGCTGCTCCGCCCCCGCTCCTCGAGGTGGCCGCTCCGCGATTTCAGGTGGCTCCCGCCCGGGCTGGCGGCTCCCCCCGCCCCGCGCCCACCGGGGCTCCCGGCGCAACTGAGCCGCCTCCCCGGTGCCCGCTCCCCGGTCCGGCCCGCCCGCCCCCGCCGCTGTCTGAGCATGCTCCGCCGCCAGGGACGCCCCGTCTGGGCCGGCGGGCAGCGGGGTTTGCGGGGAACGGGGACGGGACGGGGCGCGGGTGGTCGCCGTGCAGTGCTCCGTTCCTCCCTCCCGAAACCGAGTCATCCTCGCCGATTTTTGCAGCCGTCACCGGCTTTGCGCGTCTGGAGAGGAGAGCGCGGTCCCGCCGCGGGGAACGGGGAAATGCCCCCCCCTTCCGAACCTCCCCGCATCCCCCGGGGAAGCGGCGGGGCTGTCGGGGCCGGGCAGGGCCCCAGCTCGCTCGGCCTCCCCCTCGGAGCCAGGGGGGCTGAAAGGTGCCGCGGGGGGAGCGGGACGGGCTGGGTAAGGTGGGCTGGGTAAGGTAGCCAGCTGAGTAAGGTCGTTAAGTGTTCAGAGGGTTCTGCTGGACGACCGAGATGCATTACAGGCAAGAAACCCGGCAAACGAAATCCGATTTTCCGAGCTCTTTTCGGCTCGGTCCTGGGATGAATCATTCCTCTCCGTGGGGCTCCAGCGCAGCTGGAAAACGGAGTTACGGCCCTGAGCAGTGCAGGTGTGAGTGCGGTGCGGTTGGACTGGCCAAGCTCTGCGGTCATGCCTGTGTTTCAGAGAACATGCGCTTGTGATTTTGATTCAAAATATTATAGATTTAGTAAGGCAGACGGGGAAGGACAAGACTCACTATACCTTGCTGGATCTGCACTGAGATGAAGGAAGATTCAGTGTTAGAGTTACTAAATAAAGATTAAAAAAAAAAAAAAAAAAAAAGCTCTGCAACCTTTTAGGCAATCTTCTAAAATTGTCACAAGAAAAGCTAGAGCTTCACTTTATCTCTCGCTTAAGAAGCTGGCACTACTTTTCCACATTTACGCAGAGTTATATTTAATATTGGAGGAAGAATTTAGCTTTTGTCACCACTGAATTCTAAACAGCGTGACTAAAGCTGTGATGCTGAGGCAATGTGTTGCTTGCACAGACTCTGCTTTCCTAAGCAATGCCTCCTACAATTTGTATAAACGAAGGACCGAATTGCACGAGTACTTGTGCACGTGCCTGTTGAAGCTGCTGGTCCAGAAATGTGGATATTTTATGTAAAAAAGCAATTATCTGATTTGCTTGTTTAGCTTATATTCATTGTTTCACCAGTGTAGAGGTGTGTGCATACGCATGCAAATCCATCAGCACGAATTATCTGTGTAATATGGTATCTATATGCACGCATGTATTTACATACATGCAGTCAGTACGCATTAGCTGTTTAAAGAAACGTATGTGTAGGGATCTGTCTGCTTAATAATAATAATATTATATATTATATATTAAATAGCAGCCCGAAAATAACATAGCCTGCCCCCAACTCAGCAGCACCATGCGCACGCTGGTGGGTTGGTACAAATCAGCACCAGCCCTGGAAGCAAAGTTGTTGGGCTGCAGCTGGGAGCAGTGGAGGTGCGTACGTTACCTCCTGCCTGCTCTGCTCTGGTGCAGTAGAATCAGGCAGAGAGGAGGTGCAAGCAGCCGGGAAAGACGCCTTAACCCATTGAAACAAAAATTGTCAGAGCTCACTTGTCAGACATCTAAAGAATGAAATTTTACGATGCTTTCTACACTGCCGTCTGCAGTAGGCAGACCCAAAGGAGAGAGGAGTTTCCAAAGTATCTAATTTATCAGGCAAATGTTGCATTTGGCTGTCTGGCGCCTGTGTAACTCAGAATTTAGAGGATATAGTGTCCTCTCCCACCTATTTCATCTTTAGCAAATGTTCTTGCATTTCAGCTGACATGAACTGAAGTTGCACACCAGAGATCCCCGTGGAAAAAGACTCGTCGCTGGTTTCATCAGCCAAAGATGCACCTGTGCCTATGGGGGCACTGGCGACACAGTCTTGAGTGTTGATCCAACATTTCGCGCACGCTCAACTTTATTTCAAGTCAAAGGAATGCATTAGGAGATCAGGAATATTTTTAATACTAGTAGAAAAAAATACTGGTTTGTGATGGGGTGGCATAAGAGACTAAAACCCCCACACTAACAGACTCCAGTGAATTGGGAAGAGGTGGAGCAGGAGCTGGCAACAGGACAACCACCTTGCTACAGTGATCATTCATACCGGCATGGGGCCAGAGCAGCAATTGTGTAGTGGGGAGGTTTATGGTATAACGTTCCATCTATTGCCATCAACATTTTTTGAGCCTGAAATAAAAACCTTTAACATTTATAGGTTATTAGCATCCTTTTTTTACTTTCTGTAGGCAGTTTGCATATAAATCTCATTTTAAGAATAGTCCATTAAAACCACAGCTGTCACTTTCTGAGAGATTTGGGGTGGGTTTTTTTCATCCTGAAATCATCTTTGTAATGGCTTTTGTGCTTTTCCTTCAGAGCTTTGTCTCATTTTTCTTTTTTTTATTCACCTGTTAAAATTGCACTTCTCTCTCACAGCTGGCAGATTGGAAGTAATGGAATTTAACTGCTATTGCAAAGGTTCTGAGCGTAAAAAAAATCTTTGCAGTTCGTGATTTTAGAAATGTATGTTTTACTTACTCTTTCCCTTCATTGCCACTTATTCTGTTTCCATTTCAAAATACACAGACCCACCGTTCTGCCGAATGATATTTATTTAAAAATAGACAACACTCAGAAATTCACACATTCTAAGAGCTACTCAATGTAAAGAGATAAAAAGTAATTAATGCCAAAAGGAAGTTAAAATATATAGACACAGACATACTGCTGAGGTTTAGGCTATAGTAGCATCCCATCAAAAGCTCCCATTACGGTTAGGCTCTAAAACAGGGAAGAAGAGGTAGCGGTAGAGGTGAGGGAGGCGGGAAGTCACTGTACCCAAGGCCAATTTAGCAAAGTAGCTGGACACATAACTGTAGAAGTAACTCAAGCAGAGCTGTATTTAAGAGCGCAGTTGAATATATGCGTAAGGTCCATCGGTTTTACTCACTGAAGCTGAAATGCTTTGTGGCACAGGGGTGGACAAAGGTGCAGATGTATATATAGCCACCTGAAAATATTGAGGAAGGAAGGGAGAGAACTGGTATCAATTTATTCAACATAGAAAAATCCTTGCAGTCTAGCTTGGGTTCTGCTCTTCATGTTTCAAATAAAAATAAATATGAGCAATTGGAAAATGATCAGAAAAGCATTACAGGAATTATATCTGGGAAACTTCCTTAGCTGAGCAGAGGGCACCAGAAGGGTTAGAAACAGCTGGCGATGTCTTACAAAGGGAAAAGTTTTCTGGTAATAGATGACTTTTAATCTTTCAGGTAAGGTTATAAAAACTGCAGTGGCTAGGAATGGAATCTGTGAGAAATCAGGGTCTAGATAAGGTGCACATTTTTAACAGTGAGGATGATTAATGGCTGATGCAATTGATTTCAGGTTGTAATGGATTTGCCATCATTTGCAGCCAGAAAGCCACGGCTGAATGCGTTTCTTAGAGACTGCACCTCAGCTCACCCACCAGCTCTGTCTTAATTCAGATGGTACCAAACAGCCTTCTGTAGTCCGCATGGGACTTTTTCCGTGGGAAAAATCATTCTAGATGGTTACAGTTGTCCCTGCTGGCCTTAAAATCTATTCAAGTTTTTATTGACTTGGGACTGTGATGGGTAGGATGAGTTAACCGTATGTAACAGAATGAACAGCCCTCCCAGTATGTGTTGCTTTTTTTTTCTGTAATGAGTGTGATATGGTTCCTGCATAAGCTGTTGATCACTCTCTGGGTGAAATCATTAAGTAATTGATGCTACCAGAAGAGATTTCCAAAATTTTCTTCTTTTTTTTTTTTTTTTATTCATACTGAGCCTGACTTCATTTAAATCTATGGTAGAAGATGAGAGATGTATGCTAGCTAAGACCAAAAGCAAAGGGAATACGATTGTAAATATGATTTCCTGATGGACCACCTTAGTTCATTTTGTCTTATAAAATATTATATTTTATTTTTGGACATTCTTAATTATGTACTAAAATTTACTACCATTATTTCTCAGGGGCTACAAAAGTTGCAGCTAGTACAGCAAAAGCTCACATGATGAACTACTACTAAAGATCAGGGACATCTGAAACAAGATAAAGGAAAAAGAAAAGAAACTGATTTATACAATAGTACAGTTTGGATATGTTGTTCGTATTCTCTGGGCATGCCTGGCTGCATCCCAGGTGAACGTCTGTCCTGAGAAAACGATCAAGAAGAAAAAAAGCTATTGTAGTTTTCTAATGCCGAACATTTCAAGATTTTTATTTTGTTTTCTGTCAACTATATTACCAAATTGCAGATAAGAATCAGGTGGGCTTAATTCCCAAAGAAGTTGCTGTAATTTTGTCTCTGGCTTAAGTTGTATAACAATTTGCCCTGTGGAATAATTCGAAAACAACTTTCTTTTCAGTGTTCTGATTTCTCTCTTTCTCTAACCCACTGTGTATTAATAGGACCTATGGATTTCCTACTGAATGTGTAAGTTACAGGCTTTTTTAGTTAATAATTTTTATTGGAACACTTGCAATCAACATCATTTATCTTGGGATTTTACCGTGTTCATTAACTTACTGTGAGATTGTCTTCCACAAAATGAGCAGGAAAACTAAATCCTTCATGGAATCAAACAAACAGTAATTTCTGTAATGAAAACAGATGCTATTGTGGAGACTTATAACTCTGGTAGAAAAAGGAGACTCGGAAGATTAAACTCAGCAGCTGCATCTCAGCCTCTTGAGGAATGCAGCTGATGTCTCACAGGGTGGGACAGTAACTTATCGTTGGGCTTCCCTCCTTCCAACAGGCAGCTGCTGGATGGAAGGGAATGGGGTTAGGAAGAGGGACCCCAGATCTCGGTGGCTTCGCTGGCACTGTGAAATGCTAATCAGAAAACTACCATGCAAGGTAATTTTACAAGTGTGTCAACAGTTAGAGCTGATGGAGTTTTGGTCTGTATTTTTAAGAGTTGTATAGGACCAGGGCTAGATTTTGTAGTTCAGGATTTATGTGGGGGAAGAATTCCAGTTTCAAATTTGTAAACACTAGTGGTAAGAATAAGCAATTTTGTCACTTTGAGATAAACAGCAGTAAATTATTGCTGTTCCTTAGTTCTGCCTCTTTTCTTTTTTCCTTAAGTAAGACTTAAAATAAAATGCTCCTTTAAAATCAACAGGTCTCATTCATCTCTGTAGCAGAATATCAGCAATAGGAATTAGAAAGTTCTTCATTAAATACCTGTTGCAATAATCCTTAGGACTGTGAGTGCTATTACAGAACACAGAGGAACAGCTGATGAAGACATCGCTCTGCCGACACAGGAGTTGTACTGGAGCTGACAAACTAAAGTGTATTCTTCTGTCCATTCATCAGACAGCAAAAGCTATTTATTTGGAACTGGGAATGGCCGCCTGCATGCTAGGCAGAGGCATTTCACCCTGCACTGTATCTAGGTTTGCCATTCTCTTGGTTTCTTCTGAAACTGAACCCAGCAAGATTTTCTGTATATTATTTTAGCAGGGTTGGTCAATCAGAAGACTCTTACATATACTAACTTTCAAGATATGTTGAAAGACTATTTTTGCCTTGGAGATTCAGCAGAGGTAACTAACTGTACACAGGCCAGTCTTCATGAAACGTAAAATGTCTATTGATCCGAGACAAAAAAAAGCCATAAGTAGCAGCGGGTTCCTGAACATCAGAGCAGAAAACAAAGCCAAGAACAGAAACTATCAATTGAAGTATCACCTAGCTGCTTTCATAAAAAAAAAATATTGCAGATTGAATGATCTGATATTTGTGAATTGTTTGCTGCACATAGGCTGCACTGATTGCACTAATTATCTGCAATAATGATACCCAGCTCTGAATATGAATTTTCATTTTAGAATAATTTGCAAATACTTATTGTTGCTGCCATGGACTTCCTGATTAAAAATGACTAGCTAATGCAGCTCTTTTTAGTACTATTGACTGAGATTTGTGGCCTGAAGAGGGACAAGCTATTTTATTTTAATTGTACCTCTATGCTAACATAAAATATAATCAAAAGCATTATAATTGCACATTCATTTCTGCTTGGACAGAATGTGAGGTAGTTTCCTTCCTTGGGTTGTTAAATCTACTAATTACACCCCGTCTAGCAGTGTGGGGACTGGCTTGCCACTGTCAGGTCTTGCCTGTGCTTGATGGCCACATCTCACAGGTTCCGTGTCGGTGCCACACCTACGCGCAGAGGTGGTGTCAGATGCTCTAGTGAAGTTTGAGTTCTTGACTCTCATTGCACTGGAAAGGTTTTCCAAAAAGGTGAGCAAGGAAAAGAAAATTAAAGGTTTGAAGAGAAGACAGACACTCCAATGCTTGGAAAAGGACTCAAGAATGTTTTCAAAAGTATGTTTGGCTGGTGTTATTTAGTCTCTATGTGACCTGATAGTACCTAAAACACAGGTTGAAAGGAGATATGAGTATCTGTGTGTAGTGATGTACAAATACCCTTAAATTATTCATTTCTGGATCCTGAAAAAATGACTCTGTGGATACCATTGACCATATCTTATATGAAGTATTATCAAAACCAAACATGCACTCAGTAAATTGCACTTAAAATCCATGAAATAAAAAAGATCACTGAACTTCAAGATATTAATACAAACATTAATTTTTAAAATTTTCCTCCCCTGCTCTGTCAGATTAGAGATGATGTACATACAGCTGGCTCATTGGATCACTTATTCCCTGAGACTCTTGCCCCAAAGGATTTGACCTCTTTCTGTGCATGCATGAATAAAATGAGATCTGGATTTAAACAGAATTCAAGCAGCTGCAATTGTTAATAGGAACCTTAAAAACCAGGCTTGAGTCTATTAGCTTTAAAGGATGGATTTGATCTTACAGTTGATGATAGTGGGAAATCTCACTTTTATGTCAGCAGTCAATAGTTAGAGGGGTTTTTTTGTGGTTTTTTGTGGGTTTTTTTTTGTTGTTGTTTTTTTTTTTTTATTAGGAGGTATGTGTATGTTATTTCCCATAAGATTCATCTGGCTGAGATTTAAAGCAGCAGATTTCTATAGCATGTCTCCGGTCTTCCTCTGCTACTATATCTCACCTAAGAAAGAACAGAGTTTCATTCCTATAAATAAGTCCTTTGGTAAAATCTTTACCAACACATTTTCAAATTCTTCCCAGAAGCAAATGGATCACAATTCAGGCCTAAGAATACGTTATCAAAGAAAGACAGATGTAGTAGGTGGAAATTTGTGTAAGAACAGGGATGGCAGAAAAAAACAGTTTCCATCTCTCTCCTTCACTTGCAATAAACACAATTTATTATCTTTACACAACATTTTCTATCAAAACATGCACAAGCAGTGAGTCCTCCATGTTTATTTTCAAATAAATATTTGCTTGAATGTCACTGCAACATACCTGGAATTAAAAGCCAGTTTGTGAAGAGCACACATAGATCCATTAATTCCAGGGAACCATAGCAGCATTTTAACCAAAGCAGAGTGAAGAACAGCTCCTGTCCACACAGTCAGGATTATCAAGGATACCGTAACCACTTTATTCTGATTTGTCTTGCAATCCAATGTTCACCAGGGTTAACTGAAGATCAGACTGCTTTTTCAAAATGCATGGAAACAATTCCTAACATATCTAAGGCTAAATCTACACTTGGTATTTTGTTCAGACTTGAGTCCATCATCTTCTGTGAATTTAGCAACTTTGCCTCTAACAGGCAATGACCCTTCTAGGAAGGCAGCATCGCAGGTATTAAGCAACAGCTTCGTAGCAATGTCCTAATGGCAGCTGCTGGTGTATGTCTTATTAAAGGACTTCTTTGTAAGTAAGCTATTTGATTCAAGCAGGCAGTGGTGGAAAATCCCACCAGAGGAGCATGGCTCCCTCTCTGATGTTCTCTGGAGCCATCTACTTCCCTGCACTGATATAGTACACTCAAAGTCTATGGACCACAAATGGGCCACACACAGGAATATTTCCAAAACTGTCAAAATGGTCACTGAACTTTTTGTTTTAAGTGATTAAAAGAGGAAATGCCAAGTATTGAGACATACTGGTAAAAGGAATTAAGTTCTTTTAGAAAGACTCAGCCATGAGTCCTCCACCTTCTTCCATCTTAGAGTTAATGTCACTGACACCAAAAAAAACCCTGGAAAAATCTATGGTCTTTGACTCTTCAGGCAAATGCTTGAGGATTGTAGGAATCTTTTTGCACCTTAGCAGCCTTTATTCCTGTACATATATGAGTTTAAATGCTATCCAAGCATGTATTATTGAATCAATAAAATAGTCTAGGGAGCAAGGGAGAGAGTGGAAGAGTCTAACAGAAGGATATAATGAACATCAGATAATAGCTTCCTAATTAAGACTATGCAGCAAAAATTCAGAATCTTTTACATATCAAGTGCATTTTGGAGTTGACTAAAGAAATTTCCTTAAGAAAAAAAAAAAATTAAATAATACTACATTGATCTCAAAGACACTCCCTGGAGATGTCAAAGTAGGCAAATTGTCCCCTAGAGGCAGCTCAGGAACATAAAAATGAGCAGCTGTTAGACCTCTCTCCAGGGTAAGCCAGCTCTCATGCCTCCGGTCACATGCTTGAGCAGATAGGTAGGCAGAAATGGGGTAACTTTGTGCTATTTATTGTATTTTAAAAACTGTGATAAATTAGTGTTGTAGACATGTGCTAGAGAAAAACAAAAAAAAAAGTTTGAAAGCGGATGTTTGAGAAAGACCAGGTTTAACACTGATCAGAGAGCTAGAGGTCATACTACATTAAAAAATCTGATTATTTTTCCTAGTCTAAAAATCTGTATTTCTTAAAAATCTATGTTTCTAAAGTGTCCAGGACTTCATGACCCACCATGGCCTGCTTCTGTAAAATCACCTGCATTTGGATGAAACAATACTTTTTTGGGAGAAGTCCTGTTGTGAAAACCTCTTATGTTTCTCAGACCAAAACCAAGTCTCTGGTCCTGAAACACAACGATTTAAGTCAGTGGGGTTTCATCAGTGCAGCTCGGAATAGAATCTGCCCATTAGCATGTTTAAAGCACTTGCTCCCTGCCAGAGTGCTGCCTTAATTCACTTTCCTGAATAAACTTCTATTTCAGCACTCAAAATGAATTTAATATTGTGGACAAATGAAATTATTTCAATAGTAATGTTAAGAAACAGAAAGGGCTAAGGAAGTACAGATGAAATATGACTAAATAAGGATTGTATTTATTTTTGAAACTTCCGAAAGTGTGCTAAGTGTTTATAACAGAGCATATGGACCCTTCCTGGCCCTAGGGATCAGCTAGCTCTGCTTTGGTTGAACACAAATGCTGGGAATCAGCTAAAGGGCACCATTTCTAGCTGAACAACATCATGTGACCCATCCCACAGAAGGGGAGGAAGAAGAAACAGGCTTTCTCTAGCCATTTTTATGAGCACTTAAAAGATGAAGTGGAATTTGTGGGCTTACCTGGTGAAATGAATTTTTTTTCTGATACCAGAAGTAGCTGGAGAGTTGGTCCAAGAGTTTATTTGGAAGGAAGATTAAAGCTTTATTTGATCATCTGGATGGTCCTAGTCACTCTATTTGAATTGAAACCAGTCTGAGAGACAAAGAGCTGGTATTTGCTTGGAAGACAATGAGATAAAGTTACTCTGTTCAAGGGGAAAGTTAGAAAATGTTACCATCTAGAAGTCATAGAGATGTGATGGAAGAGCCTGACAAGCAGCCCTAGAGGAAGGCAGAGATTACAGCAATGTGATCAGATGGTGACTCTTTTAAGAACCACTTAATCAAACAAATGAAACTGCTTTGCAGGAACATAGGAGTTCTCCTGCTCAGCCTCACTGATGGTTCATCTAATGCAGACTTCACCTGAGACTTCAGATAAAAGTTGATTTACTTGATCTGGGTTTTGCAACAGGTAAAGAAGGTAGCAAAAATTCCTAGGCAGGTTATGGCTGTGTGTACCACAAAATAGAACTGAAGATTAATTATGATGTGACGCAACTCCTAGAAATAATCATGTAATTTATCGAATGGTCTGTGTTTGCCATCTAGTGGCGCAAAACCAAAATTTTTGTTCTGATGCGTGAGAGCAGACAAGACAGCTGAAATCTCTCTCAGCAGCAGACCTCTCCCATGCAGAAATACGGTTGCTTTCAGGCAGATGGTGATGGCAACTGTAAACCTGTCCCTATAGGAACTAGGGGCAGAAATCTTGCAGCCTTTGACCCACCAGTCTTCGGACTAGATCATTAGTGAGTTAGCAAGGGCTATCTAATAACTGATCTGTCACTCGCTTTTAGTATTCTGGTCATTGCTCTGGTCTTTCAATCTGACAGTCACAGATTCTAAGACTACTCATACATCCAACTTTTTGCTGCTTTCTGTGAGAATTCAGGCAACTAGATATGCTAGGGATTTGAGATTATGTTTTAACAGCTTGTAAACCATGCTTATGAAATCCTTGGCCAACGTTCCTCCAGATTTCTAGAGGCATCAGCTACGCACTACAGCATCCCTCTATGAAGATACATGATTATCTTCCAACCAGGAGAATGAAGTACAAAGAAATTAGCAGATCATTAAAAAATTGTACAGGGAATATATACCATTCTGGCATTCTACCATAGATACTTAAACATAGGCTATAAGCCTAGTTTTCTCTCAAGGATGTGTGAATAAAGTAAAAGGATTAACTTTATTTCTCAGGTATGTCGTACAGTAAATGTAGGACAAGGAGGATGCATTAATAGAAATATATTTTATCAGAAGAAATTATATACAGCATGATATCTAACCATACATGTTATTTACTTGGATTTCTTGCTGTATAGTTAAGAAAATAATTATTATATATTGATTTTTTTTAACAGTACTCAGGAAGTTTAAAATTATTCCCACATCCCAACTAAACAGCAAATGTTTTCAGGTTTTACTGTAAAAACATGGCTAGGAATTCAGAGTTGGAGTGTCTCTGTGATTGAGGAGCATCAGTTTAGCTGCCCCTGGGATTTTCCCTCTGAAGTCGTACAGATTTTTGTTTAAACTCCTTTCACAAGGCACAATGAAGGAAAACAAAGCAATACAAATTATATAGAGGACAAATCCCAGATTACTAAAAAAAGATTAATGAGATCTAATTAACTTGACTATGTAGTGTTAATCATATTAAGACTAATGATTCTGAAAAGTGTACCTACACAATAACACCACACATATAACAAAATATGTGGAAGAAAAATTTTTTTAAATTACATGCTATTAGCTATAGTCCCTTCTTTCAAAAAAAAAATTATTGAATATTCTATTTATTGAGCAGCTGTTGCTATGTTCACTCATTCATTCACGCATGCATTCAACTGTTATTTATTTAATTAATTATTCAATCAATTGTTCACTGAGGGACCGCATATGATCTATGTTTTACAATTGACCTCAAAGAGTGAGGCAGCTGAATGCATCCGATAGAAAATAGAAAAAGGCATTGCAAGGTTCACAACAATTATCCAGGGTTCAAAGCCAAAAACTATTTCTTCTAGTCCATTGTCATATTCCGGGCGGCACCCGAATGCTGGTGGTATCCAAAGCTACAAGAAAAGAATGCAAGGCCAATATTAATCACCAGCAATATGAGGGACGAGCCGTTCATGACGGTGACTCCACCAAACTGCAATTTGGCTTCAGAAATCCCTGAGAAAACCCTTCCTGTTGCTCCTGGGGCACACTGGTGGAAGAGGGTTTCAGCTTCCACTGCTGCTACAGCTTTTGTGCTCTGACTAAAACAAGTCTAGGCTCCCAGATTCTATGTTTAAATAAACTGTGTTCCCCAAAGGCATATTCACTTATTCTTCCAGAAGAAGTAAAATTTACTTGCTACAAACTATAGAGCCATGTAATTTTCATATACTTATCAGGCTTGAAAGGTTGGGAAG
Source organism: Chlamydotis macqueenii (assembly GCF_036417535.1). Lineage (NCBI taxonomy): Eukaryota > Metazoa > Chordata > Aves > Otidiformes > Otididae > Chlamydotis > Chlamydotis macqueenii. The sequence goes on from NC_141559.1 coordinate 70,379,741, forward strand.
CTTTTGGGTATTAACTTGTGAATTATGTTCAAAATGTCTTACCGAAAGGTTGCACAGGAATAAAAATGCAGCGATGTTCTTCAGAATTCTCCTCTTGTTGTTAGTAACTGAGTTTCTACTGTAAAATGAGAAATCTGAGGCTGAATGCATGACCGAACTATTTTCTGGACTCATTTCTTCTTTGGCTCCACCACCATTGTCTCTCCCACAGACGCTGCCCTTGAACAGGCAGGGTACCTCTCCGCTGTCACGAGCGGCTCTGCCATTGTAAATCTCTTTGTATGAGGGGGTAAGTGACAAAGTGCTCCCCCGAGATATAGTCACTATTCGAAGAGTTTTGATATCGTCATTCACCTTTTCCTGCTCACGATGTATGGATTCAATGATAAAGAGGTTCTGAATATATTTCTCAATAATAACTAGGACAGAGTAGGGCAGGTTATACCATGTGTATTTTGGGTGAGCTTGGGCACAGATAATGGCGAGGATTGAGCCCCAGGAGAGGAGCCAGGACCCTGCAGCTGTGCCCACCAGCAGCTCTGCATCAAGTTTTCGAGCGGGATTTTTTGAATTATCCAACGATCTATCTTCCAGTCTGTAGATGAGAAGGGCAACAATTCCAGCTGTACACATCAGAGCCAATACAAAGATCGCATGCAAGTAAAACATAGTAAGTGCTAATTCGCTTTTGATTTTTGAACCTCCAATCTGAATTAAATAGACAACAACTATGGCTATGGTGCTAGTTAACACCATTAGTCCAAAAATCATTCCAACAGTTATGCCATGGAATTTGAATGGAGTTTTGTGTTGCTGGTGGTGCTCGACTTTGCGGCCAATGTTCTTCCACAGGACATAGAGCATCGTGGATGCTAGGATGTGGTACTCTATATTAAAGGGGTACAGATAATATATTCCTTGAGAAAATATCGAACAGAGAGTTGTTGTTGTGCAATTGCATTGAGGTGCATGATCATCTAAAACTAAAGGAGAGGGAGAGACTAGTTATGCACATTATAAGGCTTTCTCATTTAAAGTGAATAAATAAAACATAAATAATAAAACATAAAAGGTAAGATTCAGTCAAACAACACACCATGCCGCCCAGTTAGCCACCTAAGAAAAGGTCTCGTCATTGAAGTCATTAACCTAACAAAGCTTTTGCACATGCACTGAACTATGAGCGCTGACTTCACAGCTCAGTTGCTGAGCAATAATCACATCATGAACAAACGCTGCACCAAAGTGCACCAAACTTCAGCAGGGGCTTGGTAAAAATATTTTTTTATAATAGGAAAATCCTGATCCCAAGAGCTTTGAGTCTTCAGCCCTTCAGCTTGGAAGGCTTTTATAGAAGCCCGGGGCTCTGTGGATCCAAGAGCAAGCTTAACAAGGGAAGGGCTCCGTTCTATTAGAAGTATCAAGAAGAGCCACTAACTTGTGATTTGCCTGCTCTCCACTAATGCTCCATGATTATGAAATCTCTGAACTATCAATTCAGCTGCCTGATCATTCATGGAAAGTAGGCAGTTTCCATAGATACATCTAAGGGGTAACACTTGCAAATAGATGTAAAATTGTGGCCATAATTTTAGACACAGTTATGCTGAAAATACTGGTTTACAGATTTTAAAATTAAGTTTTCACTTATATGTGGACTTTGGCAGGAATTATTAAAAATGCCTAAAATTTTATACAGACTATAAATAGGCAAAAAAAAATAGTTCAGACTTTGGCTTTGTAGGTGCAAAATCAGGAGTTTTTAGGATACGAGCACTACTGAATTCCTCTTCAAAAGCTGTCTGTCTATATCTTCACCCCAGTGAACACAATCAAAATTTATCAGCTGTACCAGTAAATTTAAATGGGAAGAAAATTACTTATAGCTGCTGAGAACTTTTATTTCTTCTTTCAAGTTAAGCACTCCTAATTTCCCTATGCTTCAGTGGTGTTTGAAAGCAGAAGGCATCCCCAGCAGTTACAGTCAATGTTTGTTCACTCTAACTTGCATCATCTTACCAATGGAGAAAATGGTTTGTTACAAAAAAAAAAAACAAAAACAAAAACAAAAACACCCAGAGCATAATCCTTGTCTGGTAAAGCAGCACTAATGGGTAACTCCTGTCCCTCTGAGCCATCCCACTGAATCTCATAGGACCACACACCACATGTAACCACTCTCCTGGGAGGGATCTGCAGGATTATCCACACTTGTTTTGCTATGAATAACTTACAAAATAGTGAACTCAGGTTTTAACGCTGCTGTGTTCAATTTACTTCTATGATTTACTAGTAAAGGGATTCCTCAGTGATGTTATTCCTCAAATAAAATGTGGGGGTTTTTTTTAAATCTGCTTGTTTGGAAATTCTGGAATTTATTTCTCTTCTGGACCTCATCCAAAGGGGAGATGAGTAAACAGAAAACGACAGTATGAATCACATATATGACAATGATCATATAACATTTCAGTTATGATCTGAACTGATCACATAGCAGCTCACTACCATTTGTCCGGGAATGACTATGCTGACACAGTCATGAATGACCCAGCTCCATTTTACAGTGACACAATATTTTGTATGGGAGCACATTAGAGCAGGAATTCCAAAATGTACCAACCCTTTCACTTACCTATTGTTATGTTCCCAAAACCAAGTGTCATTAGTCTTTCCTTATGTTCGTTCAGTTGATGTTTTGACTCTGTTAACACTCCGTTTGTCCACAGGAGTAAATTTGTGAACACGGAATGGATAACCCCAAACCTACAAAATAAGCTAATTATTGAAAGAATCTGCACAGAGTACACTTCCATATATGTTAAATAAAACGGATTAACTTTATGTAGATGTGCTACATGGTGCTATTTATTTGTTAGTGCAAGGAAAATAAAATCATAACTGATCTCTCTGAAGATGTTCCTCAGTGGAGCACAATGAATGTTAGACTTCCAAAATTTTAGAGAAACACAATGGCTTAATGTATTAAAGCATTAATAGCATGCTGTTATTATTTGTAATGCTCCTTTATGTGATGGTTGTTATTCTTTGGGCTGGACAAGCTTCATGTTAATGACAGTGACTGAACAGTCTGAACAGGGTTAATTGCTTGCAAGTTGTATTTCACAGCCTTCTGCGGTGCTCACTGTGGCTGGTCTTTCTTTACAGATACCACTGCCTTCCCTAACTTCTAGTCCCTGCATTTTTGTCTCCTGGAGAGAGCTGAAGTCAACAGAGGGCTTTATCCCATTTGGACTACTGGTATGGTAAGGGTAGGTCTCCAAGTCTTTTTGAGACTCCTGGTTTTTGATAAACCATGCGTTTTTCTCCTGCCCCTGGGGCTGGTAATGTTCCTTCACCAAGAAACAGTTCTTCATTACTGCACTGTTCTCACTGATAGACTTGCCATTAGGGATTTTTAAAATTCTACTCATAGAGTTGATTTCACCAGCTGACATTGCAAAGCCTTCTATGATCTCCTTCCTATTAGCATGAGGCTTGAACACTTAACCAAGATATGAAAACAAAAGGAGAACCTTCTCCATAAATTGGGTTTCTGAGTAAAGGTATTTTACCTCCTATAGAAACTTACTATTATGTGATAGATAGTTATCATGTTGCAAACAATCAGCTATGGAGTATCACCACAGAAACTGGTCAGCTCATTGATCCTTTGAGACAAGCATTTTAAAAGTTACCTTGTTTGTTTATTTACATTCAAGGTACAGACAGAGCAATCTACATTATTACACTTTCTCACAAAACCAAAAATACATCGGAACTGGCTCTGCTGCCTCAAAGACTAGTCCTCAGTTCTATAAGAAATGTGTGTTTTCAGCTGTTTCAGAGGATACATCAGTCACACTGCGAGAACCAAGTTCTGGTGTCAGAAATGTGCACAACCCTTACTGATTTGGGTACATCGGATACTGCAGGGGAGGCTATATTTCCCAGTGAATTTGCACATCTACATCTAGTTCCAAAAGCTGCTTTCCATAAAAATCAATATAAAATACCTCAGATATACTGCACTGATGGCAGGTTGCTGATGCAGATTCCCTTTCAGTAGCTAAATAAAGAAAACACAATATAGTGCATTGTCCTAAGACACATATGTGGTGCTTCCTTCCTTCAAAAAAAGCAAGTGTCACTATGGTATCATACATTGTCCATTTCCCTCTCTCATGATAAAAATATACTTATTCTGTGATTGTTTTATATTATAAAATATAAGCACAGTTTAAATAAGAAAAAAATAATTCAAACTATTATCTTCTCACTTGGGTAAATTGAGCTATTTTTAATTTATATTAACACAATTAAGAGGAGAATCAAACTCTGTAAGTTTTCAATGTCCCTCATACAATAGGTGTTAAAGCCCTCTGCAGACCTACACCTATTAGCATTCCAGATGAGGATCAGATCCACTTTACCTTTCAAGTGTTTTGAAAGACTGGATAATATCCTTTGCATGACACCAAAGAAAGTACACCTAAATGAAAGGAACACAGAGAAATGTCATTACACTAATGAGCACGTATGACACTCAAAAAGGAAAGTGCATCTGTAGATGGAAACTCTGATGATTTAAACTGAGGTAGCTCCATCTTTACACTCTGATGTGCACTCAGAACTTCTCTGGCTTGATGAATCTTAAGATTTCTTATATGCAAAGTCAGTGGCTCAACAGTAGAAAGTCTCAGTATGACTCATCAAAATGTACCTTGTGTCTGTATCTGGAGACGCTTTTATTTCAAATGAAAGAAAGCTACCAGCTGTGGACAGCAGTGTGAGTGCTGCATGGTGTGGTGACGCTAAGTTTAAATAATATATTAAATATATTAAATTCTAGGGAGGGAGAGAGATAAGTGAAAGGATGCCAGATGTGACTAATAAAACAAACAGACACCTAGGAAGCAAGAGAAAAGGTTGTACTATCATCTTGAGAGACAACTGCATTAGGAGCACATGCAGTGGAACTCAAGTATGGTGCAGAAAGCTCAAGCTGGAGAATAAAAGAGAGAGAGCGAACAGTACTGAGACAGCAAGTAAAGGGGAAAGAAGTATTAAAAGTGGGAATCTCTGTTTGTGGGAGGATAATGGAAACCTCAGGATATAGATTGTTGCTGATACAAAACCGGTTCCAAGTGCTGATAAGTGCAAGGAGAACAATACCAATATTCATCAGGGATGTTAGAGTGAAACTGGGTGTCCTATTTACTCAGAATAGCTCCTAGGATACTGAACTTGACAGTAGGTGAACTATCAGAAGATAAATGGTCCAAAAGGTTTCTCTTAGGAACCTGCCTGGTTTGGTGTTCCAGAAATGGTCTGAAAAGTGCAAAAGAACTTTGGGTTCTTCTTCAGCAATTGGAGTAACCGGAAGCCCATTTTACCACTGTGCCCATTACTGTAGGCGCCCTACATCACAGCTGGTGTTGTCCGAGACGTTCTGTATCTGACTTTTGAAAAAGCTAGGAAAATGCAGTTTTCTGTGGGTTGCCTGCATTGCTCAGCAATAACATGTTCACTCACTCCTCTAATGAAGCATTTATCAAAAGGAGGTGTGACCACTGTAATTGAAATTAGCACCTCAGTCTCATCTAATGCCATGTTCAATTTCCCATTTCTAGGATAGGTGCAGTAAAATCCAACAACAGATACAAAAGCATTCTTCCAAACTTATATTTTTTTAAGTTTTGAAGATCTGTTCAGACATTAAAGTCAAGAAAGTGGGAGGGAATAGGAAGAGAAGTCAGTAAGGTAAAGAAATAGCATAAAATCCAATTTTTGCTCACAGAGTACTCATTGCCCCAAAGGGACTTCTGCCGGCAAAAAGAGCGTAATGCTGAGCCTGTCCTGAAGGGCAGGTACGTATGTGTTAGTTCATTGCTTGCACACGTGCAGGATGTATATGTTTATTAATTTAATGGCACATATCAGGATGCCTCATTAGAGTAAAATACAACAGAATCTGACACATATTCTGTAGAAAAAAAATCCTTTGTGTTTTAGATGACACATAATTAGGAATCTTCTCTGCTGTAATTTCATCCTGTGTTTCAAAGACAGGAGAAGATTTGTCTTAGGTAGGAGGTATCTGGTAAATGACTTTTTTACTTTTTATTTGATTGCTTAGGCTAACATTCAAGACTCCATTATTTTAAGCTAAGTAGATGATAAATTCAGCAACATTGGGTGATGTAAAATTTAAATTAGAATTCTTGTTCTCTTTGTTCAACATTGTTATACACTGTTTCTTTCACACTCCAGTTTACAGTAGCTGGAAACCCTGTCAGCTCAGGGTCACTGGATGCAATGAAAAATGCTACATGTAGATCAGCAGGGGAAAAGGGCTTAATTTATTTGGTTTGTTTTTCAGAGGTAAAGCAAAAAAGTTGGGAGACATGGAGAGAGGACATTACAAGAATGTGAAATTAAGATTACTTCAACCAAATCAGAATTTCACCCTCAGAGAAAAGGATAGAAGAGGTCAGAGTAACTGCTTAAAATTCAATGCTTTTTCTGTTACAGAAAGGAGAAAAATGTAGGTTGTTCAAATGCTCATTTACATGCAACCACATCGGCTAGGAAAATCTTTCTTTTCTTTCTGAATGACTTAATCATCTTGTAAAGTGCATTAAATGACCTGGCTATAACTGAGTATCGTAGTTGATTGGCTTTTTCTTTCCTTCTTTCCTACAAATCTGCTGACAGGGGCTCAGAGGAATTCACGTTACAATCAGCTATGGCGTATCACCATGCAATACAGACCCAAAGCCTTACAATAAACAAGCAGCTGCAATATTTTACCGGAGTCACTGACTGTTTGCTGCTGTGCAGCCCCTGATAAGCATAACCACATGCTTCTAGAAGGAAATCCTGTGTTCATTTGTTATAGGAAAGATGTGCAAGTATTTTATAACCAGCTAGAGAAGGGTTTTTTTCCCCTTTGAAGTATCAGGCCTCCACCCCTAACCACAACAGGACATCAGCCCGGACAGGTTGAATTGAACTTGCGGGGCCAGTCCTACATACAGAAGTAAGTGAATTGAAATTGCTCATTTCAGCCTGAAAATTCTGAAAGTTATATATGTAACTTGAACTAAAAAAAAAAATGTAACTTCAACTACAGGAGAGCATTTTTTTATTATTTCTTTTTGAACCCATGTGAGTTTCATGGCTGAGCAATTTCAGGTTGCACAGTCTGAATTTACACAGAGAGAGGATACACATGTACAACAATTTAACCCTCAGAAGTATCCTATGATATGCTTAGAAATTAAATTAGTGTAAAATTCACTGATGATGAGAAGATAAAAGATATTTTTGGTAAGAGATACAGATATAATATAAAACTGCAACCAGTGACTTTTACCTGTAAGATGGTGTGCACGGCATGTGTAACAGGAAAAACGCCTTCAGCTGGTGATAAACAGTTTGAAAAATCAATATAATATCCAATTTTAAAAGAGTCCAGAATTAAAGTAATCACTGCAAATAATGTAATGCCACCTACAAATGAAAAAGATATTAGAAAATGTCAGTGTACAGTTACAGTGTCTAGAGACAATTTGTATAATGTGCTGAAATCTGTTACGGAAATAAAAGGAGATCAATACCCACGTTTTTGTTTAAGGAAATAAAAGTAGATCAATGTTCATGAAGATAATTGGCCCAGTGTAGTAAGTCTCTCTAACTTGTGAAAGCCTCTGCCCAATAGATTACAAAAGCACGTCCCCATACACGCCTTGCACAGTCAGAGCGGAGGAGCCAGTCCAGCGATGGCCAGGACCCGGAGACGCTCAGCACCTTGCAGATGGCTCCCAGCTCCTTACAAGGTCAGCCTCTCAAGTAACGGTAGCACTGAATTGGCCATACAGTGCATGAATTAATGCTCTATACAGCCACACAGCAAATTATACAATTCCAGGGAGCTGAACAATCATGTTACAGTCTCCTGGCCCAAGAGCTCAACAGTGGGAAGTAACACAATCACTTGGTATGCCTTCCCCGTGGTTCAGGAGGTTACGCTTCAACTCTGAGACCAACACGACAATGGGCTGTATGGTTTCTTCTTCTAGAAAGGAACCAAAGATTTCTTTTCAGTATCTATTATTTTCCCACATGCACAAAACCCCAATATATTTATCTGTATTTTATAATCTAAAGATCTTTCAAAATACATACTTCCCCTCTTTTTTATTTTTCTTTTGGGAATGTAAATGCTTGTTACAAACTCATTCTGGAAAGCTATATGGTAACACAATGTATATTATTAATTATTGGGTTTGTACCTGTATGACAAAGCACAACTGGCAATAAAATTACTGAACCAAACTCTAAAGTCTTCATTTGCTTGGGTTTTTTTCTCTCTAGGCTTTTATTCAAGCAATCCAATGGATTTAATTTGGTCTTATTGTAATTAAGACTAGACAAAAATCTATCCATGGACCTTAACTGGACCTTCAGATATAAGATCAGTATCTTAATCTTGCTTTGTAATTCCTCACAGAGTAAATAACATCACTAGTGTTGACTTTGATGAATATTTATTCTTTATAAGGGCCCACAACCTAACTTCCTTACAAGCATCATGTTCCATTTTACTTGTGTTAATAAAATATATCACTAATTTAGTAATTTATTTAACATAGTACATTTATTATTGAAGCTGCATTGATGAAAAGTAAGTATAAATGATAAAAATACAATAAATATATTTTTGTTTGTTATTTCATTGATCCTTTAAAATGAAACAAAAATAGACTTCAGAATTTTTTTTAACCACAAGGTTATGAATTCCAGTAAGATTTTATGTTTCTGTTTTATAATCTCTCTATAATAAAAACAATGTCAAATTACTGATGGAGTGTAATTTCTACCAAAGGACAGAAACTTTTGCTTTCATATTTCAAAATCTAAAACCTCAGCTCTGCACTTCATGCATGTGTATAATCCCATACATTTTTTATTTATGCTTATTATGTCAGCTGATTTCTATTATTTCTAACACATGTAACAGAACTGGAGCCCACATTTAAACAGATGTGCTATTTTCAGTATGCATAAAAGTAAGTGGCATCACAAAATGCAAAATTTCAGACTGCTCTTGAGATCAAATAATATGTTTCCTTCCTTATTTGAAGAATTTAAATTATTCTAAAATAAATTAGAATTGTTAATTCTTCTGAAATAATTTTACCTGAGGTAATTGGACCTGATCTGAGCAAGGTGTTGGACTAGATGACCTTCAGAGGTCCCTTCCTACCTGAATTATTCTATGATTGATTCTGTGATTCATGGTTTATTTAGAAAGTACACAGGAAACCCAGTCTGTTTCACTATTTATCTGAAAGATGTCAATCTTAGGGACTTAATGTGTATTATAATTATGAGAAGGAAAATGGTATTTTCTAGAGTAATAAGATCATAAAAATCTTCCACAATTACTCCACAGTGAATTGTTGTGCCAATGTTGACTTCACAGAGTATTTAGAAAGGTATTTAATTTCCCATTCATTACATTAATAAGGTAATTTCCCAGTGAATTCATGGTGCAGGATCAAGCCCTGAGGAACTGCTTCAGTGAAGTAGTAATGTCAGAGCAAAATGGGTGGAAAATGTATTTTATAATGTAAAAGTTCTACATCCTTGCTTCCATTACTCATGAGAGTAGCTCAGGAGAATAGGATCACAAGGGACTTCTTAACTAGAAATGGGAAGAGGGAAGTGAAGGCAAAGCAAGGGGCTCAGGTTTAAATTCACTAAAATAAAAAGCAAACGCATCTTAGATTATTGATCTGTCTCCTCCACCATACGTCCATCTTGTCTTTACAGGGATGCCCTGTACTGTAGTTCCACTCTGTCTTGCTGGCATTTCACAAGGTCAGTATTTCAGTTGTAGGGTTTTACAGTTTCACATCAATGTTCAGCAGACCATTGTGGCAGGGGACACACAGCAAAAAAAAAATCCCAACCAACAAAAAAAACATAATAAAGTTTCTTTCACATGGAGTATTTTTTTCATTCCTTAGCACCTCTCTTCATGTTTCCTTTACCTTCATCAGAGATGAGGTGGCCTTCAATCTGTTCCCACTGCAATAAATAGTTTTGCCATTGTCCTCCAGGGATTAAAAGACTTTATATGACTGAGTTATTTTAACGTTCAATTATTTCATTCATTCAAGTGATATCTAGATGTTTCTGGCAATCACTGAGATGACCACACTGTAAGCATATGCAAAGTGTCCAACATGGATATTTAAGTGGCTTCAAAAGAGAATGACTGTACTGATTGGCTTAGGCAAAAATCAAAGCACAACTATAATGATCACACATACGGTATGCTAATGTTTCCATGTTAACTTTTCCTGATGGAAATTTCAGTATTATATACTAATACTAAATATAAATCCGTAACATAAATTATGAAGATAATTACAATATTTTGTTATTTCTATTTGAAATTCAAAGAAATATTAAATTATTGCTATTGAGCATCATTTTAAAAATTGGGATTTTTTTCAAATGGTCATTGAAACCTGCATATCTTAGGAAATCAGGAATAAGAAAGCCATATCAATACAGTTGTGAAAATGCCACTCTTAACTTAAAATATTCTTTGGATTTAAATAATAGACAATTTAGTGCAAGCAGGAAAAAAGATCCAAGTTGAAGTCTGCCAACTAGCTGTCTACGCTTTAAACAGAAGCTGTGCTGCTGGAGAACATAATAAAATAAAGGCATTTGTGAAGCCAATTGATTTTGAGTTCTCTGGCTCACTTGGCTGATCTTCCAAATAATGGTCAGAGACCTTTTGCTAACAGGAGAATGTACTCAGGAGAACATTTGGAATAAGTCAAGGAAAGAACTTCCTAAGCTTCCCTGTGATTATTTGCATGGGGATAACTGTACCTTATAACAGAAAAAGCTCTCCCGAAAATTTTCCCACATTCAGACTATAAGAGCGGTTCTTGGTCTACCATGCAAGCAGGAAGATGTAAGGTTCACACAGTTGACATCTAGGTGTGAAAAGGCTCAAGGAAACCTTTCTGTGAGCAATTCTTGTAAACTGACCATCTGTCCTTTAGCTTTGTTAACCATGTACCAGGACTCAGTCATAGGAGGGTTTTGTTAAATCATTCTTTTTCTACATTTGTCATAGCAAAATGCTCTAAGTAGCCAGCTACCATCACTTTTACTAAAATGATAGTCACAGTTTGAAGGGAATAATGAAAATATACTCGCTTTATACTGCTTAATACAAGGGCATTTACTCTCACAATGAAAGCAAGGAGATATTCTTCAAAAGCAGCTGACAGAGCTAGTAAAAAACTGCAGAGAGCTTTCTGTGGGAAGACTTGATGAAAATTTGTCCTGACTCCCCTCCTCCTTTTTGAACTATTAGTGTTTCAGATAAAAGACTTCTATGACAAAACCGTTAGTAGAGAGGAGGGCAAGGGGGACCTTGGCAGAGAAATGGGCAACAGAGTTTTTCCTTAGCTCAAATAAGTTTTATTTTGCTAATAGAGAATAATGGAGTTGTACAGGCTTGTTGTAACTACAAGAAACTCCTAAGAATAGGAAAGTGTAGGTCTTTCCCTAAGGGCGAACTTGTTGAATTGCAGCCTAGACATCCAAGAGAAGCCGTGGAAGCTGCACCACTTGAGAAGCCAGTACAAAGAGCCATCCTGTGCTGGTAAAAGAAATGGATAAGGTAACCTAGTAGTTCATTCCTGTATCTTATTTCTAAGTTTCTGTGACTCCTTATATCCTGTAGGACAAATGAAATGCTGTGAACGCTGTGCCAAAAGAAAAAGGGCAGGGGGTCCTGCTGTACTTACCCATGTTAAGCAGTATTTATTCCATACTTAGGAGGGAAAAGCTACTCTGAGTTACAAAAGCATAGCTTGGTCCAAAATAGGATCAAATTAAGCCTTGCATTAATGAATCTCAGAAGGCTGTAAGCCACATAAGCTAATAAATGACAAAGGCCTGAGACCTGAATACTGTTTTAGAAAACAGTGAATAATCAAAGAGAACAATTCAACAGTTGGTACATGAACTCCATACATTCTAGGAAACAGTCTACAGACCATAGCTGTAAAGTGTTAGACATTAAAAGAAAGAATTTCCCTCAGCAATTCATACGGCACAATTGTTAACGGTTGCAAAGAAAATAAAAGACATACAAGCACTGAGACTGAGAGCAAACTAGAAGTCCCCTGTTTGAAAAGCAAACTTTACTTTCCAAAATAATCAGCTTTTAGATGTTCTTGGGATTTTAATTTAGGTATTTCATTAGCTGCTGTGATAATTAACTTTTGTCTTGTTGCTAGTAGGTAGGAACTATTTTACAGAAAAGCTGTCTTACAGCACTCCACTTAACAGACTCACTTTCCAACCTATCGTTTACAGTGGCGAGACTGGAAAACAGGTCAGTAAAACCGGGCTTGCCTATTACTCTACACCATGTTGATGTGCGATGTTTCTTTTTCTTGGGACCCAGAAACACAGCATTGCTGTCACTGTGCCCCTGTGATGTGCTCCCCAAACAGCTTCTCTCAATAAACCTTTACATCCTTACTCCAGTACGCGCCTGACTGAGAACAAGGGCCATCACATCCCACCACTACCCTTGCAAACTTGTATACTTTTCCTACAAACTCATGCGAGCTTTAGCTTCCTTGCTTAGATGTTTTGTAGGTGTACTAACCTACAAACTGATCAGGTCAGGGATTTCATCCTCTTCCATCTAATTCCAGATGTTTGTAAGGCATCACTGTGCACATGTAAATGGGAATCTCTGCTATACACTGGTATAGAGAGCACTTGAGGAGCTCTCTGCCTGGTACCAGCCTAAAGTAAGTTGCATTATCTTGCCTGGAAAAGGTGATAATTCCTCCAAGAGAGTTGCATGACGCCAGCAAAACTCTCTTTTCCATTAGCGATATTTTATTTTGCAAGCGCCACCAAACCAGCCTGGTAGGGGAAAAAAAGGCGCTGGAGCTTTCAGCAGAGTAAATGGTAGGTTGGAAAGTGAGGATGTTCAGCAAACAGCTTTCCCATACAACCTCCTAGTGTGTTCAGCTTATGCATATATTGACTTTAGAGTGCGCTGCATGTGCACAGGGTGATGAATAGCAGGATGCCTCCTGGTAGGGATGGAGAGGATAACAAAGCAGCAGCAGAGGCAGGTGATGGCACGGACGTCCTGTGCACGGTTCCACCCGGGGTGCCGCCAGCCAGTACTCACACTTCAGCCAGCGGGCTCCGGCGTGCGTGTCCTTGTCCCGGATCAGCCTCCTCTGCGTGCAGCTCCTGCAGAGGTACCACAGCATCCACAGCAGCTGGATGAGCATCAGCGTGATGAGGTAGGAGAGCAGGTGGCTCTTGCTGATGCCCACGGCATGCACGGCCCAGGCGAAGGTGAGCAGCAGCCCGGCCAGGAAGAGGTTGATGCCGTACTGGCTACTGAGGATCTCGGCGTTTTTCTGCGGGTAGCTGCCGCCCACGGAGGGGGAACCGGCGGCGTTCTCCATCTCCCACGCCGCCGGGCGGGCACTGAAGGCCGGCAGCTCCGCTCCCCTCGGGGATCCCCGAGGCCCGGCCCCCGTCGGCGGCCGGGGGCGGAGCGGGGCCGCCGGCCCTCGCCGTGCCTCTCCGCCTGGGCGGGGGGTCCGCGGCTGCCAGGAGTGGGGTCAGGCCAGGCGACCCCAGGGAGGGCGGGCTGGGCTGGCGGCGGTGGGGGCAAGGCCGCCAAGGCTTTGCGGGGCAGGGGGACTTGCCTTAAGCTCCACTGACAGCTGGGGTCGAGATTAGGGGTAAGGCAGAAATTACTCGGCGGCAGATTGGCCCGGCGGTGGTCACAGCCTGGTATTCCGTGAGGGTGGCCATGACCCCAGGTAGAGGTGAGCCCTGCGCTGAGTGTGGGACACGGAGCTGACATCGTGTTGACAGAGACACGCACGGCGTAACGCCTTCTCCAGACAGGGAGACGGGAAAGATGGCGAGCAGTGAACATAGCACCCCTGGCCCATAATGGCTGGCTGGAAAACCGGGGAACGGGAGGAAGCTGACAGAGCCCACCCTGCGGCCCAGGGCAGCCAGGGCCCTGAGGCAGATGCAGTCCCCTCGCACAGGGGCAGCCATGAGGCCACCTGCCATGCCTTTGTGCTCCGGGCCTCACAGTACACCACGTTTTTGGCAACTGGCACTTCGATTGGTAATAAAAGCCCTTTGCTTTCAGGAATTTTCTAGACCTTTCAAGGGTTAGGAACTTTTTTTAGCAAGTCCCATTCTGACAACAGAGGGTTAGAGTGATTGCTAGTCGGAGTAGCAACAACTGAGCTCAGAGCTGCAAAGACTTCTGCAGGATTTAGTCCACTTTTATACACATTTTAAATATCAACCTTTTTTATTTAAACTGCTTAGTTGTAACTGTGACCTGTGGTCATAAGAGATAAAGGTATGCAAACCGCAAGATTTGGAGCACCAGTTGGTTGCCTGTAGGGGTTGAGAATTTAGCCCAGTGTAAAACCCTAAATATTTTAAATGTTATTTTGTTTGCGTACAATACAAATTCTCTTCATTCTAGGTATTCAGGTACCTAGCCATAGCTTGGAGGCCAAATACCAAGATGGACCAGTCCTTGCTCTGGCCAGGCAAGTCTTACATTTTTACCCTGTATCTGTTGGTAGGATATCAAATATCCAAAGCATTGTTTTTTACAGTGAATGACCTATGTCTCACATGAAATTAAGCCACTACATCAAAAAATTTGAATAAATTGAAAGACTGCATCTATCTTAGTCCACTTCCACTGGCAAAACTTAAAAACTCTCTTAAGCTTTTTCTCCTCTGAAGCCAGAAATTATTAAAGTAACATAGGACATTTCTGAAGTTACATGTAAATTTCTGAGGTTTGCATTCCTCTTAAAGAACAGGGAAGGAAAACAAAATGGCAGAAGGGTGGAATGAGTGAATTCTGTACAATCCCCTATTTAGGTAAGCATAAGGACATAGCAGCTCATGTCTTTTATTCATTTTGTCCTGTTCAAGAAACAGGTATTTTAAGCCATCTACACATTTTTCTTTTGAAAAATGCACTTAGCTGAAACCAAGCCCTATGCTTCTGTCCAGCCCATAACAGCAATATAAATAAAAAGCATAACTAGTCAAATAGTTAAGGCTTCAACCACCTCTAGCTCAGAGCTACATCCATTACTATCTGAAGCTTATGGAAATGCTAAGTCCTACTTCTGTCTAACCTTTAAAGAACAACTAAGGAATATACTTTCATTTTACAGAGCTTCTATGGGTAATCGACAAATAATCTTCACTGCTATACTGTTTTATTTCTGTTATTTTAAGATTATTCTAGAGCATCCCGTGTCACCTGTGAAGAAAAGCTGTTTGGTGCTGTGCACATTCTCACCCTCAAATGAAATCAATGTAAATGGATACAAAAAATATCTATGGTGGTCTGTAGCCAGCTAATACATTCAAGCTTTGGTAGAGGCAGGGATTTTGACTGCCTAATAATTGTTTTCAGGAAACTATTAAGAGATCCCTTTCTAATCTGTTGCCTAAATTCTTTATTTGGTGGTAAGCAAAATAACAAAAGCAGGCAGTTCACAGAACTGGAGGTGGCAGCAACGTTTTGTCAGGATGCTAATTACAGCAAACATTGTTTTAAATTCTTTCCACATTCACCACTACTTCATTTTGAGCAAGTACGTGACTAAATATTGCACTGGATTCTCAAAACTGTTACTGAAAGACTTCGCAGGACTTCTGTACGATGAGCATACCTACCTGGGATTTTAGCTCTCCAAAGGTGTTCAGACAGGTATTACACCTTCCATAAACAAAGCTGGGAGGTCATGACAGACAAACATACTCAAAGTCAAGTACAGTATTTAAAATCTACACGAACATCTATTTTACAGGCAAAATGGTGGGCTGACAGTCCCCAAGAACAGTGGAATTGGACAGTTAAACAATTAAGTACTGAACAATAATTGATCACTTTTGTACAAAGTTTATTAAGATGTTCAGAAGAATAAATCTGAAAAAACATGTAGCAAATAGTAATATTAATTCAAGAGCACAAGACGACTTAAAACACCTAGAGCATTTATATAGTTGACAAATAAAAATACAGTGATAATTACCATCCCTGAGCAACAGTATATTTAAATATCATAATAAACAAAGTTACTCAAATGTACCTTGGTATGCACTTAAAATTTCTTAAAAGATGAAGACCTGTAGATAAGCAACTTGCCCTTTAAAGATGTGAAGTACAAATGGTTTTGGAAAACTTAAATATTGTATTTAAACAAATTGAGCTATTAACTTACTCTACAAGCTACTTAACGGTAGTCCTAAATGTATTTAATTTTGGTTTGACTGATCCTTTCTATTGCATACTGACAGCAAAGTTTTTCCTTAATGAAAATGTAGCAGCTTAAGACAATGTCTACTTTTTTCATTACTAAACATTTCATGTGTTGTGTATTCAGCAATGGTGTGAATTTGAAAGTCTGAATGAAGAACACTCTCCTCTAACAGTCCAGACTTCAAGCAACAGTCACAAGGAATAAATTTTAACAAGCTTCAATACCCAGCTTCTACATTTTCCTATCTTCCAAAAGGTCTGGGCGTGACCGTATTTAACACAAAGATCTATATAAAATGGCCTAGCAACTACCTGGTGCCCAGGTTTCCACATACATAGATATCTCAGACAAAGCTAACAGACAGGTAAAGTTAAAACTTTCCCAACTGTGTATGACTAATGGCATTTCAGTTAGTATCAGCCTCTTTATTGCTGAGGAAGAAAAATGGCAACTTCATTAACAGGCACTGCTGAGAATTAAAAGTTAATTTACAGAAGAATAACATCCTGAATACTGAAAAATAGTGCATATATCAAAATAATTTACTTTGTGCTCTTAATTTCTTGTGTAGTGTTAATATTGTTCATA
This sequence comes from Chlamydotis macqueenii, assembly GCF_036417535.1. Lineage (NCBI taxonomy): Eukaryota > Metazoa > Chordata > Aves > Otidiformes > Otididae > Chlamydotis > Chlamydotis macqueenii. The sequence goes on from NC_141559.1 coordinate 70,396,732, forward strand.
TTATTGTTATCCAATAATATTGTTATTCAGAGCTTAATCGTGTATCTTTGGCTGGGGACAAACTATATCAGCACAAGTAGAACTTACTTATTTCACTGATGGCACTTCCAAATTCAAAATTATGTAAACGTCAACCAGCTTTCCAGGCCCTTATCCCACTTCGAATCTTTTTTCAAACACTAGCAGATCTGAAGACGAGAGATTAGGTAATAAAATATTTCCTACATAACACACATAACATCAGAAATCTAACAGATCATGGAAATGTCTCCTGTGTCATCTATGAGTAAGTTTTCAAGTACAAACACAGATTCCAGATAACAATATTTTAGCTGTCAATTCAAATGGAAAGAATACAGTATTAAAAACCCACAACACTTTCATTAACTATGAACACTTTCATAACCAACCAACCTGCTTGGAGCAGGAAGTCGGACTAGGTGATCCCTGGAGTCCCCAAATAGGATTAGGGCTATATAACTGACTTATTACCCATCTGCTTAATATTGAAATATAAAGAAAAGCTTCACAAAGGAGTGATGAAATGCTTTATGTTAGTAAGAGAGTTAAAACCTATCTATCTTTAATTATCCACTGTCAGTTGCTTTTTCCCAGTCGCTGGCTGACCTACAGTTATGTCCATTTGATTTATAAATCAGGTAGTCTAAGAATTATGGTATCAGAGAAAAGAAGCAGTATTAGAAATAATAAAAGTACTGGAATGTAACAAAGTGACATCCACGTTGCAGAATAACAGTTACTTGAGTCCCTCACATGAAGCTGAAAGAAAAGAAAAAACAAATCCAACTTTAACAAAAATGCTGTAAGGTTGTATATACTGCACAAACTGTATCTTGTACTAATTTGATATTGATTCGTTAATAATTTTGCATCACCAAATAATAATTTGTCCCTAATTATTACGCCAATAATTATTTCACCTAATGCAGAGTTAATAAATTCTGTATTTAAATTTATTCTAAATTTACTTGGCTGTTCATATAGAAAACCAGAATGTTTTCATAAGGTTCAGTTGTTCAGGATATCTGTAATTCACTTGTACTTCTTACTTTCTAATTACAAATTAATGCGGAATGGTTATTTTAGTCTGTTAATACCATCAGCTCTAACACACCGAAATGCGTCCTTTCCCCACATGCTCCAGTGCTCAGACAGAACATAGCTAATGACAGAACGAACAAACACGATCTGAAGAAGTTTGCATTAGCAAGTGTGACTGAAGCTCCCATAATACAGTAAAGAGGTTCTGAAGTAAGTGTTGTATTTTTCAAAAGTCTATAGGTGGTGTCAGAGTATGACCTAAGTTAATTACCTCCTTAAAAAAATTAGGTTTCTTGATATCTAGAAATTAGAAGGAAACATGCAACACTGGTTTCAGTTTGTTTATGGAAACAAAAGCTGTGTTTTGCTATCTCAGACGTTAAGTATTTTTTGCCCACAGCTCTGGCACTTCGAGAGGCTACACTCAAAATCCAGCACTGACTCATTCTTCTTGCTGCACTCATGAAAATGCTGGAGGCCTTTTTCACTGGAAAGGATTTGTGATGGCAAGCAAAACCAAACAGGCTTCCCCACATTCCCTTGAGAAGGAAGTACAGCAAACAATACCTGCTGTGGGAAATCACTTCACTGCATGACACAGACATCTGTGATACAGGGGACATCCCTTGCCCTATTTACTGAGCTGTCTTTGATGTCTTCCTTATTAAGCTTTTTCAGTTTCGCAGGACTTATTTGAACAGTATATCCTAACAAAAGATGCGAGAAACCCTTTTCAATGTGGCAGTTACTGAGAAGTAATTTTTGAAGTTAATAAAGTATCTGGTTTTGCCTTTGAAAGCTTGTTTTTTTAGGGAACTTCTGATATCTGGCAGTTTTCCAGGTAGCAGGTTGATCTGGACTGTTCATCACAAAAAAAAAAAAAAAAAAATGAAAACAGCATACTTAAAAGACAAATAATTTGAATTAAAAAAAATTAGAGAAGACGGTTGATACATATGTGTCGGAGACTGCGTAGTCTGGTCCGATCGGGGCTGAACTACGACAATATGTTAATAGCTTCTCCCCTTTATTATCAGGTCAAGCAACTTCCCTAAGAGGTTTTCGCAGTTTGGATGAAAGCTGCAGGTATTCGGCCTGTACTCCGCAAAATCATCCATTCTCACCAATCACTTCTTTTCACTGGCTAGAATGGAATCTTAGAGAAGAGAAAAAATATATTCTTCCCTTAGGATACTTGCATGTTCTCCAGTTACTCTATATACCACAAAATATCCATATTCTAAAACTGTACAGAAAACATAGAGAAGGAATCCTTAAATGGTCTTACAATCCTTAAATGTCTAACAAAGCAGCTGATGCAACAAGAGAAATATTTTTATGCTTTTGTGCTTAAACAATTCAATTATTTACCTGAAAGACTTATCCGAGGAGTGACACAAGCATCACAACACCCATAAACTGAATGAAGAGCAACAAAGGTGTCATGAACGACCAGACCGGCCACAAGGCAATGTTGAAACTGGGAATAAAAGCAGGAAATTTTTGGTAAATTCAGTTGTCATATTATGGAAACACCAGCCACACAAAGAAAACATGGCACAAGGAGAAATGAGATTTAACTTACTAAATCTGGAAAAATCCTTGTTTCTTTACAACTTGAGAAAATACAAAACAAAAAGACCCCAGCACCTACTTACTAAATTAGTCATTTAGGTTACTGTTTATTTTCTGACAACTCATCCTAGAACTTCAGTAGCTGCTGCAGATTTTACACTGAGCAAGTCCACTCAGTCCCATCAAAGATAAAGATACCTTTCACTTTCAGAATCTCTGCATATGAACCATCTGAAAATTAACTACTGATTTTGGGCATAAGTGGCAACTGGGAAAAGCCTTGATTTGCACCTCCAGCCAAGCAGATTTGAGTTAACTGAAGAGAAAGGGGAAAACCAACTTATTTTACAACTGAATTATATGGATTATAGATTTGACTAATTCTAAACTATAGGGAACATTTATCTCCTTCAGTCTTCTTTTTTTTTCCCAGCACTGCAACAAATAATGACTGATGTTATACAGATACCACATCTAAACATAAAGAGAGAACCAGCTTTCATGCAGAGAGAAAATAAATATTCTGGCACACACATATGTAATTTTTTCATTCACATGCACGCTTGCTCAATTCTGACTCCTATAATCTCATAAATGAAGTAGCTCTTACTAAAAGTACCATTCTCTGACAAGATACAAACCCTTAAAGCTCACATAACTATAGTCAGAAGTACAAATTTCAGAATATGCTTGCTATTTATAGATTGTTTGATAATGAAGAACTCTGTATTAGAAATTGATCAGGCATAATTTTTTCTCAGTTAGGGAACACACCTTTGTCTTAATTTATAAACTTCACAAATAGTTGTCAGAGGTAAGCAATTTATACTAAGAAAGCTAAGGACTTCAGTTTTCCCATAAATTTTCAAGACAGAAAAGATCCAGTACATCTGCAACTTAATAGACGGTTTTGACAGCTGCAAGTCTTGCTTTGTGGATGAACATTGAAAGGGGAAGAAATTATGCGACACAGAACTGGTACTGTCATGAATACACTTAGTAGAATTAGAGAAATTATACTTTTTATACAATAAACCCATTAACACAGTTAGACTTGCACAGGTTTAGCAGAAGTTTGTACACAGCATTTGCACTTACCAAATTGCTGCTGCAATAAAGGTGGCTGTTGTGATAGGTATCAGTGCTGGATACCGGGTATCGTAGTCCTCAATTCCACAGTACCACTCGAGATAGAGTATGCAGTAAAAGGCAACAGATAAACATGCAGTCAGTAAACAAATGCCAGAGGCAAACCACCAACTGTGGGGGAGAAAGCACGTTAAAGCATGTTAAACAGAACCACATTAATCTTCATTCTAGTCTAGAAACAGAACAGACAATATGTGTTAATTATACAGATTGGCCTAGAGTTCCTGTAGTTTTTTTCTTAAATCACTTTCACAAAACACTTTTTACCCTTCTGAAGCTGTCTAATATATATAATTGAGTTTAATTTTGCAATGCAACATTCCTGTCAATTTATTTTTCCCTCAGATATTTTGGAAATGCAATGCAACAGATCTTGTCAGTGATCTACTATACTACTGCACCAAAAATACTTTGTCAGTAATGAAATAAAATAGGCTCCATTGCAACTGTGCTTCTCACTATAAATCAGATGACTGATTTTTGTGCAACAGATTGTTGCAGAAAGCTTTAATAAGGTTTCAAGTTTATGAACTCTCAAATTTAACAGACAAGAAGTATGAGATTAAATCCAGGATTTCAAACACAGAATGAAGAAAACACAGGGCATCTGATTATTTAAGAAGATGTACTTTTAAACCTGTTTGAGGACATACTTCAAGAGTAAGATGGAAAAACAATTTGGGAGCAAGATGCACTTTAATAAAATCTTGGACTTATCTGAATACGTATTGAGCAAATAAAAAAAAAATTAAAACTGAATTCTTATTACCATAGTTTGATTATTGAATTACAAAGGGTAATCAAGCATCTTCCTACTCAAATAACATCTGCTCTGGTATGGTACAGTAAATACCGTATGCTATTTTGGTACCTCAGTACTACCAATAAGGTAACCTGCATCAAGAGAGCAGTTGCCATAGGCTACCTAACAACCAATGCATGAAGACAGGTACTGGACAGAGCAGACAGGGCCACCCAAAACTTTTATCACATCCTGGAGTCACTAGTTTGTATCCTCAGCCAACTGGATGTACAGTGTTATACAGACCAGCCTGGAGCAACAGCTCCAGAGAACCTCACAGCACAGAGTGAGGCCCTGTTCAGCTTCCATGTATTAATACAATAATGACAATGACAATGAGAGAGTTTTAAAAGCACTTCCAGGTGAAGCTATCTAAAAATATTTACCATACATCAATCCCATTGAAAATAATTAACAGAAAAGAAACAGAAAATAAATAGAAATTATTTCATAGAAATTATTTCACTAATCTTTCACTGGTCTTCTCAAAGAAGTCTAGAGAACTTCTAGAGAAATGAAGTTCCTTTTGATGTTTAAAGATCAATTTCAGCTTTTTTGATGAAAATAAAATCAAAACCCCAACACTTTCAACAAAACAGGCAGTGTACTTAAATGTAAACTTGAAGGTACAGTATTAAAACATCCTGCTATTAGAACAAATTTTGCATGTACACAGGTGGCTCAGTAGAACCTAAATAAAAAAAAAAATAATTGCAGAAAAATTTTAAGCATTGTATTTACTTAAAAATTTATTTCATAATAATGACTTAGGTGGTCATCTGGTCCAACCCCCCTGCTAAAGCAGGGTCACCTAGAGCCTGTTGCCTAGGACTGTGTCCAAATGGCTTTTGATTATCTCCAAGGATGGAGGTCTATGACCTCCCTGGGCAACCTGTGCCAGTGCTTGGTCACCCTCACAGTAAAAAAAGTGTTTCCTGATGTTCAGAGGGAACCTCGTGTGTTTTAGTTTGCGCCCATTGCCTCTGGTCCCGTCACTGGGCACCAATGAAAAGTGCCTGGCTCTGTCCTCTATGCACCCTCCCTTCAAGTCTTTGTATACATTAATAGGATTCCCCGAGCCTTCTCTTCTCCAACCTGAACAGTGCCAGCTCTCTCTGTTCCTACTGCAGATCTTGTTTATCCAAGATATAAAACACAATGTTCAGATGTAACCAATTGAACATGACTGTAAGATGAAAACACATTTCTTTCTTTATAAGAAAAGGCACTTTACCTATCTGCTTGAATAGTTTCTTTAATAGTTTTTAAAAAATCAAAGTAGTATGTCACAGCAATCGATGCCGAAATCCAGAATGCAGAATGAATATTGAGTCTGGTAAGAGGCTTCCTCTTCTTCTCTACAGCTGTAGACTCTTCTGTAAATAAGAACATAATTATAGCACTAAAGCTAGTCATTAAATGGAGTATGATTATAGTTACATAAAACATGATGCTTTATCCTTCTAATTCATTTATCTTTGGAGATTATTATACTCTGTGTAATACACTTTGTATTACAGAGGATGTATTCTAAAAAGCTCAGTGCATTTCCTGAAATAAAACAGACTCAGCAAGGTACTCTGATAAAACGATAAAGCAGTAAAAATCAGCACATACTGTGTTTGTGTACCTTTTTGGAACATTAACAGCTGACTAGATTATGAAAGGGTTATTTAACTAATTAAAAACCTCCTGGTGTTATTAAAGCATTTTTATTAATCTAGCATATAGAAAGTCAGGTTGGTATTTCTGATTACTAATTTATTTGTATCTTTTTTTTCTTAATTTTAATATTTGCAAATCAATTTCAGGCATAAATAATTTTATTGTACTTGACTGCAGTTATTTCCCAAGAGATTTTCAACTTCAGTTTCAGAAGCTGGCTTGATTCACGCTGCATCCCTTCAGCAAGTAAACTAAAACTATTACTTTGCAGAGAAGTATCTTTTCTTTTTTCCCTCATCACTATATATTGGTTTAGAGAAAGGAAGACAACAGAGTGAGATTTGAAAGCGTATTTTTGTGCATGACAGTAACTAACACTCTCAATACTTATACACACTATCAAAAAAAAGGTGTCAAAGGCGCCTCTGATGTTTCATACTTGGAACTTTATCACTAGAAGTTACTGGTGGCCTGTGTGCCTCCAGCAGTGCAACATATGCTGGCTCCTCCACACACATTATTATCACCAGCTGAGCTTACTAACAGCTCTGCTGGATTTTACAGGCATTCTTATTTTTTTTATTTCCTCGATTCTTCGTCATCTACTAGAGCTTGGCTCTGAAGCACTTAGGCACTTCACCTCCATCAAGAAATCCGCAGTTGCAAGCCTTTTACACAACTCACGTCTCCCTTTTCACATCCAGCTCGCCGTTAGAACCAGACTCCCGAGGGAAGACGTTGCTGGCTGCAGGCAGGCAGTGTTCCACGGGCAGGGCAGCGCCCGCCGACCCGGGGAGCCCCCTCATTCCTGCAGCGAGCAGGGTCCGTCCCCTTCCCCCGCTCCCGCGGCTGGGGCAGCGCTGCGGCAGCCGCCGCTCGTCACCGCTCCCAGCCCGGGCATTTCTGTCGCACCGCCCCCCTAGCAGGGCCTGGCTCGGCTCGGCTCGCCTCCGCTCCCCTCCCTTCCCGGTGCAGTCTCCGCGTCCCCGGCACCACCCACCGGCCGTCCCGCCGCCCCCGAGAGGGGACTGCGGCAGCAGTGGGTCGCGGGGTTCTGCTCCGCGCCGCAAAGGGCGCCTGAGCCTCGGGAGCGCGTCGCAGTCGCTGCCGCCGGCCTCCATCTTGGGCCGCTCCGGCAGTGACGCCGGGGCGGGGGCGGGAAGCGCGGCGGCCGTACGGCCGTTGGGCGTGAGGGGTGGTGGCACGTTGTGTGGCGGAGCAGAGGGAGGCGGCGGGCGGGAGGGCCGCCCTCAGAGCCGTTGTAGCCGGTCGCAGCTGTGCGAAGCCCGGGTGGTCGGGCGGCAGTGAGACGGAGGGTGGTGGGCAGGGCTGTAGCAAGTGCTGGCCCGGTAATCTATAAATCACCAGCGTCGCGAGTCGTGCAAAGCCCTGCTGAAAATAGGGAACAGTGTGACGCAAATGCAAGTGCAGAAGTGAGAGCTGCTTTGTCAAAATAATTAAAAATAAGAAAAATAGGAAAAACGGGTACCATACAAATATTTTGCTTGTCACGTTTTGCAAACCAGGTGCTCTGGAGGACAGACGTGAGGAAAAACTCAGTTTTTGTGACACAGAGCGGTGGTTTAGATGGCACGGGAGTCAAACACGAAGCTCAGAGGTTTCAAGAACCATAGGAATCCTGTGATGATGCATACTGCAACTCATAATTGAAAATAATAACGATATTTACAAGGCAAACTGGATAAATAATTAAGTGGTGAAACAGACCGTTTCAGCTCTGTAGCTGAATTCTGCGTAACTAGATGTAATGTCACATCGGCATGTTTCTGCAAACAAAACCTTGGAATTTACTAGATTAGTATTGCTTTCTCGTTGTTCACGTGGACAAATTCAAAACTACTGAATTATATTGACAGATTAATCGTAGGTGTGGTCATTATAAGAATGCTGTGAATATATGTACTGCACTTTTGGGGGTGTGTTCATTGAATAAGTAACATGGCCTTCAAAATTGAAAATTGTTTCTAATTATTTATTAGGCTAATTAGATTATATGTGTGGTACTTAAAAATCCTGTGCTTTCTTGGACAAAATAATGTGTGGGATAAAGTCCTTACTAAGGCAAAAGTCCCACTGACTAAAAAATGGAAGTACCTGTCCGATACGGCACCTGTTACAGATCGCTTTTCTTTACGGTGTAATTAAATGTAGAAATATTCAACAAAAGCTCGGATTATTGTAAGATAGATTGAAGAAAAAAAAAACACAGTATGTGGATTTTACTTACCAAAATCAAATTTATAGTTCTTCTAGCTGTATACAGAATAAAGTTCAAAAAACAAATGTTTAATAAACTGATTATACTTTTCCTTTTAGAAGGCAATCAAAATCTTTATTTTGCATGAAAACAGTGAGTATGAGAAATACGTCAATTTTCCACTTATCCTGTGCATTCTTTGCATATTGTGTGCATCTATCAGCATAAAAGCCTTGCAGATACTTCCTCTATAGTTTCATGTTGAGAAAACAGGAAAAATGAGAAGAACGGAATGTAGGCTGCAGATAAATAATTATGTATTTTATCAGTAAGCTTTAAAAAATGTCAGGCCATTCTAAGGGTAGCAACTAACTGGTAGAAGCTAATTAAGGGTACAAGCTAGACTTGCTCTGACCTCCACTGTTTTTAAGCACTTTTAAACCTGTTGGGTAACTAATGACCTTATCAAATGCCCTTTGAAGTGGGTGGAATAAAACCTGGGATAAGTATTAATAAAATAACAGATCTTCTGCATATGTAGCCTAATTCATACAGTGTTAGAGTAGGTTTAACTCTGAATAGAATAGAATCGAATAGAATAGAGTAGTTTCAGTTGGAATCGACCTTTAAAGGTCATCTAATCCAACCCCCTGCAAGGAGCAGGGACATCTCCAACCAGATCAGGTTGCTCAGAGCCCCGTCCAACCTGGTCTTGAATGTTTCCAGGGATGGGGCATCTACCATCTCTCTGGGCAACCTGTTCCAGTGTTTCACCACCCTCAGTGTAAAAATTTTTTTTCTTTTATCTAGTCTGAATATACCTTCTTCTATTTTAAAACTATTACCCTTCATCCTGTCGCAACAGACTCTGCTGAAGAGTTTCTCCCCATCTTTCCTGTAGGCCCCCTTGAGGTACTGCAAGGCTGCTATAAGGTGTCCCCAGAGCCTCTGCTCCTCCGGGCTGAACAGCCCCAACTCTCTCAGCCTGTCCTCATAGGAGAGGTGCTCCAGCCCTCTCATCATCTTTGTGGCCTCCTCTGGGGCCACTCCAACAGGCCCATGTCCTTCTTATGTTGAGGGCTCCAGAGCAGACTTACATCAGTTTAACTAGTGTAATGCTGAACCCTGAAAGTATGTAAGACTAAATTTTTTCAATATATTTAATTATCACAGCTTTTTATTACATTTGGCTTGAATTGTAGGATCTGAAGTAATGGAGAATTTTAATTAATCTGTGCATTCTGCAATTAGAAGAAAAATAGCACTGGCTCTTCATTTGTTGTGTAACCTGATATGTAGATACTCTGTGTTGTATAATCTACCTGGAGATATTATCTTTTCAGCAAAGGGGCTGCTAACAGTAATTTTCCAGGGAAAAAAAAATGACTATATTTTCCAAAATATCCTATTGTCTGTTTTATAGATGAGTGAGGTTCTAGGGACAAGGGAAGCAAGGGTTCTGGTTATTCCTTGTTCCTGTGCATTGAGTTTTGAGTAAATTCAGCATAGAACATATAGGAATGGACCAATTTTATTTTTTTTCCCTCTTCAGAAAGCTGGGACTTCATTTACATCTGAATTTCAAGTGACCCATGTCATAGTGAGTAGAAATTGTTTTTCCAGCCCTAGAACATGTCTCACATAAGGGCCAACCGCATCATAGTCCTTAGTGACTACAGTGATTATTTTTTATTTAGTTTAGTTGAATATTTTGAAGTTAACAGCTCGTGGGAGCCTCTGAGCTTTCTTAGCAATGAAATAGAGGTTTCTTTGTTTTATTTCCTTTGAGTGAAATGATTACCTCAGCCTTCACTTTCATGCCAGTGATTGAAATAAGAAACAAAGGAAATCTTCATGTACTTCCTTTGCAGAAGCTATTCATAGGAAATATCTTTGATTTAAACATAGCAATTAAATAAATACGTATGCTTGAAAAGGTTAAGGTCTGTTAGTGTTGTTAAACTGAAGACTCCTGTTTACCTACAGAGCAGGTATTGTGCAAAGAGCTGAAATAAGAGCTTCCCTTCCCTGACTCACTGTTGACCTTAACCTGGACCGCTCATGTTCAGTGTTTGTAGAGCTGAGATGTTTTCTGTGATCTTTTCACAGAGCTTCTCTGACTCAGAAATTATTAATCTGTTAAAGAGTGGATAGTGATCAGGAGCTGAACTGAGGCTGTTACAAAATGAACAACATAATTAACAAAGCGTGTAAACAATGGGCCTGTTACGGATAATTAATTCTTGTGAGTAAAAGTTGAAGAATCCTTGCAGAAATGTTAGGCAGTGTTTTAAAATGTGGTGCTTGATCTGACAAATGTGGTTAACAGTCTGTGAAAGGAATTTGTGAATTTGAAGTTTATGTGAAGGAAATGTATGAAGCGTAGAGTTTGCAGCAATTTTTTGGTTAAAGGCATTCCTGGCCTCTTGCGTAATGTGAATTCTTCCCATATTTTCAGAAAGTTACTTACGACATTTTTTTTCTTTTAAAAAGAAAGAATACTTCTTAAGTTATTTGAGTCTTTTTAAATATTTAGGTTTCACAGTTATAAAGGAAAGTTGAATTTTGCAATCTGGTTGGATATTTTAAAATTAATTTTCTTGTTGCTTGCTGAGTATTTGCTGTTTACTGATTAGTTATTTTTATGTTGATTACTGGTAACTCTTAATGACACACACAAGTGGTAGCTTTTTATGTTCCTTGATTGAGTACCTGTACATTTTAGAATTAGATTTCCCACTTAAATTCTCACTTTTAGAAAGTCGAGTTAGTTTTCTAGTATGCTAGCAAATATTCGTAACTTTTTCCCCATTACAGAAGTGAATGACTAAATGAGCCCAAATGTTGTCTGTTCACAAAAGTCCTGACTGGAATTTTCTTCAGTACTTGTCTAAGCAGGGCTGGCTTCTCCCTCGTTGTGTTCATTTTTATTTGAAGGAGATTGGCTATAGTGTATGCGTATTCTTAATTTTGAAGAATAATTGTGCAATATACTCTGTACTTTCTGTTCATAAACTAAGAAATAATAAATTGAGTAGTAATCTGCTGCTTATCTTCCACTATCAGGAGTGAAAGAGTAGGATGAGTAGAGATTATAATTCCTTTCTGAACATTGTTCTCAGAGTAAAGCGTTGCACATCCTCTCTTACACTGAGTGAAAAAAGTAAATGTGTTGTCTAACTCATTCAGGTAAGAAAACAGCCTTCAAATAGTACTACAGTTCTCTGCTTTAATTATTTTAAATTCAATACAATGGAATAAATCACCAAAGGACTGAAAACACTTGGTGTGAATAATTTCATGCAGAACTGAAAAACAACTGAAAGTTAAAACTCAGTCGGCTCTGAATGTGGTATATATACAAACTATTGAACTCAAGTTGAATTCTCATGCGAGTATTAAATTACAGTGCAGCCATGAATTGACCCTTTAAGAAAGAAACAATACATATAATAGTGTGCTTGATACCAAGAATGCGCTACCTATAAGCATGCAAGCATTTGAACTTCATGAAGGAAAAGAAAGCAGGAAATAAAAAGAGGTGAAGAGGACATCTAAGAAAACTGAAAAAGAACACACCACATAATGTCATCTGGTTTATCTATTACATTATTCTTCACCTTGAAAGTTCTCTGCAAATTAAAAAAAAAGTAGCTGGTCCAGAACATTACTTTAGTCTGAAGTATCTGTTTGATGGAAGACCATTTCAACACCTTCAATTATCACAAACAAAAATGTTACATAGTTAAGTGTTTGACTCTTGCCTTTTGCTATAATCAACATTAAGAGTATAAAATGAAAAGAGTCTTCATTCCAGCTTGGATCTTCAGATATGTAAAAAAAAAAAAAACCACTTTAAATAAATCTGAATAAACTGTTCTCCTAGAAGTGGCTAAGTAGATCTTCCTACTCTCTCTCCTAAATAATTTATTGAGTTTAGTTTCACTTAGCTATGCTTACCTTCTTAGGGAGTACAATGGCTCTCAAAGTGTTTTCCTGAGACTACAGTTTAATGATACAAAGCATTTGGCAGCAATAACTCCAGCTATAATTGTTCTTGACTGCTCAGTCCCCAGCTGTGGTATATAATACCTCTCAGTTTGAGGATCTGATCTGGATTTAAAAGCCTGCAAAAATGCAGGGGGTGGCGGAGAGGCAAAAACAAATGGCCAGATGTAGGAGGGTGGGAAAGGGAGCACTTGGGAATTACTGAAACTGATTTCCTCACTGAGGAAAAAGTCTGTGCAACCACGCATCCATAACAATATGGCAAGAATTTCATACTTAGGGCGTTTAGGAAAATCCTAAAGTTTGGGAGTTTTTTTGAATAATGAAGATCACAGATTTAATTTGCACAGGAAAGACTGTGTATCAATTGTGAGAATGAGCATCCATCAGACATGCCCACTAAACCATGTCCCAAAATGCCACATGTACACATTCTTTGAACATCTCCAGGGATGGTGAATCCACCACTTGCTTTGGCAGCCTGGTCCAGTGCTTCACCACTCTTTCAGTAAATAAATGTTTCCTAATATCCAATCTAAACCTCCCTCAATGCAACGTGAGGCCATTTTCTCTTGTCCTATCACAAGTTATTTGGGAGACCAACACCCACCTCCCTACAACCTCCTTTCAGATAGTTGTAGAGAGCAATGAGGTCTCCCCTCAGCCTCCTCTTCTCTAGACTAAACAATCCCAGTTCCCTCAGCTGCTCCTCATAAGACTTGCTCTCAGACCCCTCACCATCTTCGTTGCCCTTCTCTGGACACTTCTCTGGACATGCTCCAGCAACTCAACTTCTGGTACTGAGGGGCCCAAAACTGAACACAGTATTCAAGGTGTGGCCTGACCAAGACAGGGGCACGATCACTTCCGTACTCCTGCTGGCCACACTGTTCCTGATACAAGCCAGGATTCTGTTGGCCTTCTTGGCCACCTGGGCACACTGCTGACTCATGTGCCAGCACCCCCAGGTCCCTTTCTGCTGAGCAGCTTTCCAGCCACTCTTCACCAAGACTGACATTGCATGGGGTTGTTGTGACCGAAGTGCAGGACCTGGCACTTGGCCTTGTTGGACCTCATACGGTTCACCTCAGCCCATCGATCCAGCCTGTCCAGATCCCTCTGCAGAGCCTTCCTACCTTCGAGCAGATTGACACTTCCACTCAATTTGGTGTCATCTGCAAACTTAGTGAGGGAGTATTCAATCCCCTCATCCAGATTGTTGATAAAGATATTCGATATTAAAGATATTGATATTAAAGATATTGATCAATATCTTTATTATTGATAAGCCAATATTGAAGATATTGATGAAGATATTAAACAAGACTGGCCCCAAAAGTGAGCCTTGTGACCACCCGCCAACTGGCTTTAACTCCGTTCACCACAACTCTCTGAGCTCAGCCACCTGGACGGTTTTTTACCCAACGGAGAGTACACCCGTCTAAGCCATGAGCCAGCAGATTCTCTAGGAGAATGCTGTGGGAGAGATTGGAAAGTACAGAAAGTTTCATAATGTGTTCAGCATAGGAACATCTCACTGATAGTATGGAATTCAGCTCATGCTGTTTGCCTGGAGAACTTTTCTGTAGAGTCCTGAAAAAAATAAACACGAAACACTTCGTTCAGGTTTATAAGCAGGTTTTCTTTAGCATCATCCTTCACAGTCCATTACCACTTCTGTATCCTGTAGGGTTAATTTTTCGTATATTTTGATCTGGTATTGTAATTAGACAACAGAGTTAGAGGAACACTGACAGAGTGCTATTCTGTCAGAGAGAGAAAGGAAGAGAGAAAGATGTGTGCTGGTATGAAATCTAAATTCAGCAATACCTCAATTTGAAATTGTAGCTGGAGGACGGTTGTGCAATTCCTGTTTCTGTTTTGGGTAATCTGCTAAACATGAACAGGTCTTTAAGAACATAGAACTGAGACTGAGTTAATGTTTTTTCTTCTAGAAAACTTGTCCAGTGCTAACCTCTGAAACCACTGAAGTTCTGTGAGTTCACCAAAAAAGCTGAACTTTCAAAGGCGGAATAGGTGAGACAGAATTGTAGCAGCAAGAAGGGAGGAGGAAACATTTCACAGTGTAAGACAAGGAAATTGTAGGAACAAACAGTCCATAAAATGTCTTCTAGTAAATGGTAGAATGGATAGGTGGAAAAAAAAACCGATAAAACACTCTAAGCATAAGAGATGTCTGTAAAACTCAGTGAAAGCTTTTATACTAGAAATTGATTTAGAAGTCCAAGGCAGAAGTGCAGGGCCAAAGTACTGGCTTCGAAGTGAAGCACTTGCTTTAATAGTAAGAAGCACTTGCTTTAATAGTAAGAAATAAAAGTCTAGGAGAAAATTCTGGTCCTGTCTGACCCACGAAAAACAGTAGCCTTTGTCATGTATGGATACTATACAGTGTCAATAGCTGTGTATTCCTCCTTGAATTCCTTCTCATCATCAAGAGTTAAAGGTCAGACAGTTAAAGGTCAGAAGGACAGAAAATCGAATGTATACAACCGGACTTCAGGCTTTGTATTTATACATTGATGGCTGGATCATGAGAGTTCATTACAAGGCTACTGCAAAGAACAGAACGGAGGAGTAAAAATCACATGTTTTGAGCCATCTGCAATGCAGGTGTCATTTGTCTGGTGTCATTTTTCATTCAGTTTGTCACCTAAATGAGATGTAGTGACTTGAATACTTTCAGACAGATTTCATGCTGTCTGAGAAGAAGATCTAAGTATGTTTAAAACCACCTTTTTTTTTTTTCTAATAAAACAAACATATGTAAGAGTTGAGCTTGACTTTAATCAGGCTTCAGTTAGGATTTTGATACTGATTTAGTACTGATGCATTCTACCTAAAAGTTCAAGAATAGTACTTTAGTGGGTAGGCATACAGAGACACAGTTTCTGTTTTTCTGTTACTTTCAAGTCATTTCAGGAACTGTAAAACTACTTCTGTAGGAAGTCAGTTCTTTTACTTCTACTGTAACTCTGATAGAGTCAAGTAGCAATGGCAGTTTCTATGCAAAAGATCTAATGAGAAGGGCAAAACACAGTCTCTGAAGACTGGACAATTCTAAGTCTTCTAGAATAAATTTTAAAAGGAAGGATAAATAAAAAAAAAAAAAAAAGATGAAGATATGTTTGAGAAAAGACTAAGCTCTGTAATCTCCAGTCTTGCAGAAAATAAGTCCAGTCTCAGCAAAAAAGCTTGAAGGTGTTTCAGCCCTTACCCTGTGAAAGCATAAAAGCATGAGCATAGAGCTGCAAAAGGAATTATATCCCAACAAGTGCAAAGAAAAGCAGTAGGTTACAGGTGCAAGAGGAACTGTACCTTAACAAATGCAAAGAAAAGCTACTACTAAAACTTCCTCTAGTCCAAGTGAAATTTAGAATTCCATATAAAATAACACTTCCTGTAGAAGTACTAATGGGAAATGTAATATGCTGCTTTTCTTGGCTGACAGAGCGGAAAGGAAACTTAGAGGACTTATTCTTGTTCTTCTTAAAGGCTAAATTGGGAGAAGAAAGGGGTAAATGTTGAATATATTGACTGAGATATCTTGTGACCTGTGAATACAGCTCAATGTATAGAACAATATGCCTTTTTTTTTAGCTTATCTCACACAAAAAGTTTAATATTTGCTCTCTTATTTCCTTAATAAGGGTGAGTGTTACAGCTTTAAAAGTCTCTGAAGGAGATCCTGTTTTGGGTCTCTGTGTCCTGTGGTTATCAGCTGTAAGCCAGGGCTCATGTCAGGGTCTGGCTGCATTGTACTGGTGCAATCGGATTATAGCTCCAGGTGGGCGGATTGGTTTTCACCGGCAGAAAGAAGAAGGAACTACTGTAATGCACCAGTACAGTGGAGGGCTGAGCACAATAAATAAGTAGGCATCCTTTGAAGCTTTTTTTTTCTTTCAGTGATTAAACTCCCTGCTTAAATGCTTATGCTATACTTATAAAGCAAGCAACTAGCTTTAAACAATGTTCTAATTTACCATACTTCTTCCTCCCCCACAAGACACTCAATTTCCAAGACAGTACTTTAGAAAGGAAAATTTTAACAATAAGGCATATTTTATTATGGAGATACGTTATGCTCTTTAGAAAGTCAACCAAACAAGCATATTCTGGAACATTTTGTAATGCTATGTTACTATTATCTGATGGTTTCTCATAAATTTATTGTGACTGTTGAAGTTACAATGTATAATTTGTGGAAAGGAAAGCACAATTTTGTTGATTTCTGTTAAATGCTAAGTGAAGCTTCATACAAGCATTCTCTTGCACTAATTTTTCAGTACCCTGACCCCTGTTACAACAAAGAAATTTTCTGTGGTTACAGTACTGAGTGAATACTGGAAAACTGTAAATTGTTAACATTAATTGCATCTGTTTTCACATCTCACTTTGAAACAGAACAAGTGTAAAATATGTATTTACAAAGTAAATATTTAATATTATTACTTTTTTTTTTGTGCTGTAACACTTAAATACCCACCTCTTGCTAGTAAAATCAGAACTCTATTTACATTCTCATTTATTGAGATCTATCTCTACAAACTATATTAAAATACTAGCTTTAATGGTATAAATTCATGCAAATAAACTAGGAAATGCACAAAATAGAATTGATACTTGTGCTATGTTATATCTTTATTTAAATTATGTGATTTTACAGTACCTTTTATGCCTTTGCAAAAGTTTGGAAGGGCTCCCTCTCTTTTCTTCAGAATCTAGAAAGGCAGCTGCAAGACAGTGAAGTCCCTTTCTGAATATTACTGTTGGTTGGTTGGAAGTGAGAAAAACACAACAAAAGGTACATGTCCATCAGCCACATGATTCTACCACACTGCAAAATCAATGCAAAATCACTGCAAAAGCAATACCCCTTTGTCCTGAAAGCACAGGAAAAAAAAATAGTGAGAAAGATGATTATGCTCTAAAAATACCTTGTCTAAAGAACTTGAAGAGATTTTTCAGGGTTTTTTTTTCGTTTGTTTGGTGTTCAAACACTTAATGCCAAAGTTTTATTTTAACAACCTACATGATACTAATTATCTGAACTGCGCACCAAAAGATAGGATCTGTTAGAATTTGAAAGACAGCAGAGTAAAAAGTGGAAAAGTTTTAAGTCAGCAATTCCAAGGGTGTGCAACAGCTCAGTGGTCTCTGGTTTGCTTTTGTGTTTTTTAACGATAGGACTGCAGTTATGTGCTAGATTTTGCTGAATCTCCCCATGTATACAGCTGAACTCATTACTCAGATGTGGTTTTGATGGCTTAATGACCAAACGCTACAAGAAATGAACTCAGTGGTTCGGTATATAAAGTCCTCCAGGGCAACACAAGCCCAGTACACTGGCATGCTGTTAAAATAAAGTCCAATATCACAGCTGTTCTGTCAGAAAAAAAAAAAAAAAAAGTTAAAATAAAGGGCTACTTAGTACTGCCATGACATTCTTTTAAATATTCTGTATTTTATATATATATATATATTTGAACAGGAGGTCAGTAGTGCATTTGATGAAGGCACCTGCACTTTTCCTGTCCGTGGATAACCCTAATCAATTGACTTTGCTGCTGAGAACCTAGATCAAAGATGACAAACTTTCTGTGCCTGTAGTCAAATGTATTTAAAATGTCAGTTGTGGATCACGTCAGCTAAATTTCCATGGGCATCAAGCTTGGCATCAATAGCAATGGCTTGTAGTAGTCGATTTTGATTATCAAAGACAGTGTGAAAGGGAGGGATGGCAGTCGTGCAGTCAGCATATGCACAACACCCAGAACCAGTCCAGTTACTGTGAGCTGCATCTTCCTTCTTCAAATGCATGCACGCACAGATGGATCTCAGTCCTGTCATTTGTTCTTGAAGGTGACAGACCCCAAAATCACTCAAATGAGGACCTAAGAGCTGTTCAGTCAAATTAATCATCTGACCTAGAAGCTAAGATCAGATAATAATGCTTAATGAACTTATTAATTAAACTGCAAGCAGGTGCTCGGCAAGTTTCCACATTACCACTGTGGGTTGTGCCTTGCTGTTCTCTTATACTATCCAGAATAATAATTTTTAAACATTACATGCTCTCTGAATGCAATCAGGTAAATTGATACTGATGCCCTCTTGCATTTGGTAAATCTTAAGGTTGTACACCCTCTCCCCGATGTAAAAACAAAAGAGCCTCCAAGGCACATAACTTCATTGCAACAGATCCATGGGATTTAACAAAATACTAGTAAATATGCTGGTTAATCACCAAATAGAAATTACAGAGGTCTTACTGTTTTTGTATCTTCACAAAATATTCTGAACGGTCTGCAAGGGATTATGCCTCTCTCTGAAATGATTACCACTAAATTGGTAGCTTTAAAGAACAGGGTAACGTCAATCTAATCGAGACATCATTACTTGCAAGCAGTAAATTAAAGCTCAGAACTGTACCAAGCAGAAAAGCCAATTTCAGTCCTCTGAGGAATCTATTAATTGTCTAATGAAAAAACACAGAGGTAATTTTTTTTTTTAACTGGAGAGCTGCATGTCAGTAACACTGCTATGCATAGACTTCAGTAGCACTTGAAGACATCTGTAATTAGAGGCATAGACTCATCTACCATCCTACAGTACTTCCAGGAACATTCAGAAAGAAAGGTTAGATCCTAGTTTGAGGCTAGGGAGAAGAGGATGGAGGCATGGCTCAGAATTAGCCACCACAGCTGCAGCAGCTGCTGACGGCCCCTATAACTGCTGCTGTCATAACTTACGAGATCATCAGCTAAAGTTCCGCAAATGTAGTTTCTGTAAGTGTGTCAAACACGTGTTGCGGTCAACAACAATGGAGGATGAAAAGTATAAGAGGATAACCTAATTTGGAATGAATTCTAAAAAAAAAAAAAAAAAAAAAAAAAAAAAAAAAAAAAAAACACAAAACCAACCAAACAAAAAAAACGAACCAAAAAAACCCTGTAACAATTACTGTAACAAAACTATTTAGGATCTTAGTGTAACAATATTTGTCATAAAATACAGTGACAAGATTAAAAGCAGTATATTAATTTCAATTTCACTGACAAGGACTTATTCTTTTATGCCTTTATAAATTAAAACAACAAAAAAAATTTAAGCTTCTGTGATGTGTTCAAACAACTTCTCCAAGTTTCTTCATTTCTGTAAATGAATTTTATTCTATTTATCTCTAAAGCCATTTTCATGAATTAACAACAAACACTTATTGAAGAGATCTTAAATTTATTAGGTATTTTTATTACAACTTTTATAATAAACAAGACAAATAGGTACTCAGAAAAACTGGACCCAGTGTATCAGAGTTATTTTTTTCATATTTATTCTTTTAATATATTCAGTATTTCTAAAAATTGAGATATTTTAACTATGGAGTTTTATAAAAGTGTATCTGCTTGAAATCACTATGCAGTTTTCCAAAACACCATACTACATACTGCAAGAAATTTTCACTGGCTTCCTACCACTGTTTTTAACAGACTACTTCGTCGTAAGAATAATTCCAGAAATATCTGGAATTATTTTGCATTTGATTAAAACCTATAAACTCCAAGTAACTTTCCCCAGGCAACTCTGTCGTGTAAGATTTCTGGCCTGCCTAAATTGTTTCAGTGACTGCAATGTAACAGCCTCTTCAAATTTTGTATAACTTGTGGGTTTATTATACAATCAAAGTGTCAAGACTTATTATATTTAAGGTGGTGTTTTAAACTAATTTATTTCGATTGTCGATTTTTAGTCCACGTGACCACTTACATTGAAGTCAGTTGCATTACTAATTAAAACATTCAGTAGCTATGCTTATACAGGTAACTCCGTCCTTAGATTTTCAATTAATGTGCAATATTACATAAACAAACTTGACAGACACTTTAATTATGCATTTTACAACACAAAATTAACAGGTTATTAAAGCCTGCATATACTAGCTACAGTGCGTAAAGGGGTTATCAATCATACCATTTTAAATTTTAGCATAACAAAACATTTATACCGTGGTGGGGTTTTGAATATGAAAATCCTATTTGCTCTTACAATACTTTCTGCAAAAATCTACACAACCCAGGTCCTGATAAACATTCATGCCTATAAATTATATCCATTACTGGAAGAATTTTAATACAGTAGGCAGCAATTCTTTTCAACATTGTACCAAAAAATATACATTTTCCATAAAATCAAAAAATAAAATATCTGAAAATGTTCTGTGATAAATCTAGAAAACGAGGAGGAATACAATCTTAAAAGTTAAATTCTGCTCTCACATACACAATTTAAATTGAGACCAATGTGTGATATTTGTGCAGATGACAGAAGAATCTGACTCAGTCTACAAGATTAAAATACAAAGGTTATGAAAAGTATGCAAACTCTCATTTCAGGAGTTTAACTTTGTCCTTTAAAACTTTGAATTTGGGATTGTTATTCACTTTCTTATTAAATATGACCATAATATCCTCTTCTGATTTGTAATCTTCACCAGCTACTGCATAATACTGAGCTATAACCTGCACAAAGACAGAGGAACAGTTTTGAGTTAGTAAAGATGATTCCACTTTAAGCAATAATACATTCATGTTACTGTATTAAAAGTAGCTCAGAATCTATTATGCTATGATTCCTTTGCAGAAATAGTACTGAATTTCTTCTGTACTCCAGTAAGCAATAAAGAACATGTCCTTCAGTTGACATTCTGTCAATTGATATTCTGTTAAATAATGTCAAACTTTTTTTGCTTATGTGGGGCAGGTTTTTATGAATGTATTACAGAAAAAAATTCACAAGACCAAAGGAGATTTTAAAAACCCATGTTGTACAGTACCTTTTTTCTTAGTTTTTTAATTGAAATTTCATTGTCTGGAGCCTGTTTCAGAACAGCTTTGATGGTTCCCTTCCAGTTGAATTTACCTAGAAAATAATTAAGTGTACATCATTAGTAAAATTACGTATTTCCAGGTCTTCTTCTCTAGTAGGCACCAGCCTTCAATCTCCTAATTTTGGAACCAGTTCAGCTACCACAACAGTTCGTTGTTATCTTACTGACGCTGCAACAGCAGGGTGACTTAAGCATAAAGTCAGGTAGGCTGTTTCATAGAATCATAGAATCTTAAGGTTGGAAGAGACCTCCAAGATCATCAAGTCCATCAAAGTCAGCCTAACACCACCATGCCTACTAAACCATGTCTCAGGGTGTCAGTTTCTGAAGATTCCAATAAGATAGCCATGAAGAACCAACATATTACTTGAACAGCTAGGGTCAAGATTGCTTTTACTTAACTTCTGTGCTTCAGGTATTAAGCAACAATTCTTATATAATACAGGAATAGTCAGGAAGCTCCTGCCTCCTCACCCTTAGAGCACAGGTAGTGAATTTCACACAGTACCCAACTTCAGAGGTCATGAATTGGTAGCTTCCAAACAAACAATCTGTATGTTCAAGTACAGACATTCCCCAACAGTAAGCGTGTTGATGACAGGCATTAAGCAGCTTTATCTAAGCATAAACTAAGATCAAACACAGCTAAAGTCCAATGTATGATTCACTGAGCAAAAATGGGGATATAACAGATACAAAGGCATATAAGAGAACTGTCACCATTTTTCCTCTATGTTGGCCAATGTGCATGGCAGCAGGGAAGAGACCTGCTGCAGCAAAACACACATGCTGAATTCCTCACTGCCCAGTGAAAGCAGGTGTAGCCAAAGGCTGCCAGCACAGCAGAAGCAACAAATGAGAGAAGTAATTCAGCATCAGGTGTTAAGTGTAGCACAGGCTACTTACTCCGGAACAGATACGTATACCGAATATACATATGTATACCAAGGCACAATTTATTTCGTAGCTTGCTGCAAAAGCACCATATTTATATTCTGCACTAGGTCTTTTGCAGAGTAGTTCTGTAACTATCTAAATCCCCCCCTCAAGAATACCTTTATGTGTTCCCACACTTTCTTCATTGCCATTGGTGTCTTCTGTTTCCATGTCTTCTGAAATGTTTTCAGTTTTCATTCTCTTTGTTGTGATATGAGGTTCCTCTAGAGATGGAATTGGATAAACATACACCAAAAAATTATAAAACTAGAAGAAAAGTTCTGATTTGAGTGAAAGTTTCTGGTTTTGTAGTATGAGTTTATATTTGCTAAGAGGTTAAGATTTTATAAAAGGACTGTGCAACCACACAGGACTGTGCTAAAAAATAATCTACTTTTAAAATTCTACTGAAGTAGATTATTGAGCTTTAAGGCATTGAGAAAAAACAGCTTGAAAACAAACCATAAGGTGTAGGATGGATACCTTCTGCATGTTTGTGTTTACGTTTCTTGACATTTGTTTCCTCTTCTATTTCACTCTGATGGCCATTTCCATTTATTTCAAATTCATTCTCCAAGCTCTCCTTTCCTTTTTTGGACTTCTTACTCTTTTTCACTTCTGATTGGTTTTCTAATTTCAAGTCTTTTTTCTCCTTCTTTTTGTTCTTTTGTCTCTCTTCTTTTCGCTCTCTCTTATTCTTTTTCCTCTCAATTTTATCATCTGTAATTCCATTTTCTTCTGACATTGTTTTTTCCACAGTTTCTGCAGACTGCCTCTTTTCCTTCTGTTGTGGTTTGTCTTGTTCTTTTTCACCTGAAATCTTTTGTTGAAAGACAGATTATTACAATTTTACATTCCTTTGACACTGCAACTTTTCTCTACTACATCATTCATAAAGAACACTAATATCCTGAATTCAATTAAATTGTTTACACATGGTAAGAGCAGTTACCCAAGAAACAGGACTAAATAGTGTAGCTGATTCTTCTTTTAACTTAACAGCCTAAATGCTAATTTCCTTAACATCACAGAAGAAGTATTATCTTACAACATATATAATTTCTATTTGACATAATTATGTGGTTTTTTAAAATATATTTGCTAAATGTCATTAAGGGAGAGACAAATCTTTAATTTACACAGACAAAAATACGGAATATTACAGCAAGACACAGAACCTATTCCCAAATATACAGCCCTTGCATAATAATCTTAGCTTTGCTATCCAGTTCCGTGTCTTGGGATATGTCTGGGACAACAAACTGTTATTGTCTGATGTCAACAAAGGCAGTGCTAGTTGTTTTAACTGTACATTTCTCACCTTAACATATCTAGTTTTCTTTTAATGTTCCTGGGCTTATAGTAATTTTCTTGTAGAAGAATTAATATATTAATGAACACTTTAATCTTTAAATTAAACTTTAATAATTACAAGTTAAATACAATTACTGAAATGCTAATGTGGCTATTTAGAAAGAGAATACATGTTTATACAAGCAACTTAATACCAACATGTTTTTGTGAGGAGTAATTTCAATTTTAATTCCACTTAAGAACTTCCTTTGAGTATATAAACTTCAAGATATGTATTACAAAGAATATCTTAAGGTGTTTTTAAGAACTCATAAAGGTGCACTGAAATAATCCAAGCAAGAAAGTTGTGTTTTATATTTAACTTTAATGCTATATTCTATGGAAAATTTAAATTATTTACTTGTGTTTAAATAAAATAATTGTTCAGATTCGAGATTTTTTTTAAAATCAGTTAAAATCAAGAGGGAACTGCTTATGGCTTTAGTGAAGTTGTATCAACTGAGAATTAATGTTCCAGCAAGACAATGTACTTGAAATCCAGTGCTCAGAGTTTATGTTATGTATGTACTTCTTTCCTTCCTGGCCCTTATATTTGGATTCTTCAGGAAAACTACAAACAGATTCAACTGATTCCTGAATCAAATCAGGAACAGGAAGCATGATCAAAAAGGGATTAATGTCAAAGCTATGCCTGCACTCCTCCTCAAAAGAAGCTGGGGCAGAGGGGGAAGCAATCTTTACATCAACAGACAAGTAAGCTTCTGTAACAGTTTTCTAGTAGTAGCAATACATGTAAACAAACAATCAAAACAACACCCTGCGAAGACATGCTAAGCTAGTACTGAAATAGCAAAGAATTAGGTGCTGACAAAAAGGTCAGTGTGAGTCCACAATCTGAAGTGGGAGGAATTTGCACCGTAAACTGGAGGATCTCCTTTCTCTCCACTAATTTCCCACTCCAATACACATTAATTTGAGGCCAATAAAGTTCTGAAGAGAGGTTTTTTATTCCTTCTTATTCTGTGGTAAAAGATTGGAACTAAATATACTGTTTTTCCCTTTCCTTATGTACTAATAGCATAGAATAGAGTTAAATTAGCCTTCTGACTAGTACAATGCTGTCACTGTGTTCAAGTTTTTAATCCCAACCTGCCCAGTATGCACAACTACTTCAGCAACAGTATTTTCCACAAACTGGCAATTTAGTTTAAGAATATTACATTATAACATAATCCAATTGTAACACGGGAGACAATATTTCTGTTAACATGCACAAAGGGAGTCTGAATGGTTTTCCTTCCAGCATTTTTGACTGCATTCGTGTTCTATGATGTTGTACCTTTAACTTAACTTACATTTCTGGTTGCTTCAGAGAAAATATCCCACACCTGGTCTTGCAAAGTGCTGTCAGTAATTCTCAAACTGTTCTTCATCCAATTCTGTGCAGGAAAAAACCAACAATAACTGAAAAGATGCACCTCTAATTTTTTTTCCTGATAACCATATATTTGGTTCTTGTTTTTCTTTTTCATTTGAGTATCTAATCACTTCTTCTGATTAAGGTCTGGTTAGAAGTTTACTCTCTATGAATCTCTTAAACCTCCATGCTAAATTGTTTCACATAATGCCTGCCTACTGTTAGGAGGCTGTATCATGCCTCTCAATTGCTTCCCCAATAGTAATCCAGAAGAGGTAAATACATAGAAAATATTACCCTCAAGCTTTTGAATACAACTGGTTATGTTAACGCCCTACCAAACCTTCTGACTGTTCCTATGAGTTAAAACATTAAGGAACTGATCTTATTTATTTGTGTACTGGACAGATGGTCATGGTCCTAAATAGACACTTTAGTTTATTACGGAAAAGTAAAATTGAAGCAAATATCTCAATGCAAACATTTGAAAGTTGTTGGAGCTACTGCAGGAGTTCCTGCTGAAAATGAAAACAAAACAGTAGATTTCCACTTACAATACGCTCACACTATCAGCAACAGATCAACTTTCAGGAATGTGGAATTCTAAGTTGAACCTAATGTAAAGATTTTTGCATTGCAATGAAAATCCCAGGAAAGCTGCATTAGTAAATTGGAACAGTGAACTGCAAAAACTTTTGATCTTCCACTGCAACATATCTTGCCAAAAAGAAAGAGGCTTCTTGACAGTATCACTTTCACTGCTTAAAACATTAATCTGGTAGAAAATTATTCTAACCTTCAGCTCGTTAGCAGCAATTTCACCGCAGCTCTGTTAGGTTCTATTTGAGTGCTTTGGAGGCAACTATGATCTTCTCTCAGCCTCACAATCTGAGGCACAGAACACACACACACACACACACAAAAAAAAAAAAAAGAAAAAAGAAAAAAAAAAAGGAAAAAACGGCCACCTTGTCAGAAGTTCTTCACTGGTACTACCTAAAACATTTGGAATCTGCTTTGGCTGTGATGCAAAGTTTAGGGAAGCATCCAGCGTAGGAGATTGTCAGAATACTGAACAACAGGAAAACTCTCAAAACAATAGCTTGTCTTTATGAGGAAAAAATAAAGCCACAGAAATAAGAATCCTTAAAAAGTTTGTCTAAGAATTTGGACATTCAATAGAAATTGCAAATAGAAAGAAAAAAAGGTATTAAAAAAAAAGACAGGCCTACACATGGAGATTAAGCTTGAATGGTGAGTCTCTGGCTTAATACTTAATGAAAATGGCACTCAGAGAGTCCTTTTAAGCAAGGAGATATATTTTACAAACATTGCCTATTTTGAAACTCAGCTATTATACCAAATAAGCAATTTGTCTCAGTGTTGTTAAAAGAGAATGGCACTCATTAGGAAAGTAAATTTTAAGCTCACTGTATGGATTACCACAAATCTCTATTAGAACATACCTGAAACTTTACTTTTTTTCTTGGAATATTATCAAAGACACGCATTTGCTCCAGAATGTTCCTCACTTTAGGGCTTATGTTTGGCTTCTTCATTATGTCATGAATTTTCTGAATGAAGAAAAGCAGAATTAAATCAGCAAAGAAGCATAAAGACGGCATAGCCTGCTTGAAAAAAACTGTTCAATACACATGGGAAAAAACACTACCTTTTGGGTTTATCATAGATCACAAGATGTGTGGAAGTTATCTATATAAATATTTATACCCAGATAGTAAGCAAAGGCAAGCAGGACTGCTCACCAATGCTTTCTGATGTACAAGTTACAACCTGTAATAAAAACATTTAAAGTAACAGTATCACAATAGGGGATTCTTGCAGTGTGAAACAGACCTGGATTAAGAAATGTAATTGTCAACCTTCCAGAATTAATTGTGAAAAATCAGGCTAACTTCGAGGCCACAGTTTGACATGCATTTCTTCTGGCAATAGTGCCAGCTTCAGCAACCATTAATCCCTACAAGACAGCTACGGCATGTTCCTCTGCTACGGGTGCCAGCACAAGAGAACAAGGGCCTTGTGGCAGTTACTTGAACAGCACCACTGCTTGTGGGGAAAAAAAAGGCTCTGAGCTTTCCATTATTTAAAGATATAGCTGCTGGACACTGGAGAACCTTTCTGCACTTCTGAAAATCTGAAAGGTTTACTGAAAGGTTTTGTGGACGTTTTAAGACTACCAGAAAAGGATGCTCTGTAATAATATCTCACCTTTCTGTGTAGAAAGTACCTACTATTGATAAAGGCTAACAATTTTCATAAGCAGCAGCATTCACATTGTACTGCCTTTGAACAATGTACTCAAACAACGTTTAATCTCAACACTGGCACTAACCTGTTGACTTCAGTAGTATTCATATGCCTTGAGGATGCATGTAGCTTAGTACTTTGTTAGACTGTATTCTATATAAGATCAAAATCAACAAGCCTGTGGATAAAGGTGATCTAACTAATTATATCTAATGGGGTTTAACAAGTGTGTTTGAGAGTTCCTTCCCAAAACCCTTAAAGGAAACTAACAGCCATAAGAGGGTAGATTCTTGCATAGGAGAAATAACTACCTAAGGGTAGGACATAAAGGTTAGGAGGCATTTCCATCCATGCTGGAGCCCCTGCTGCTCAACATATTTACAAAATATTTGAAAAGAAAGCAGGAAAATTTTCCTGATGATATGAAGCTATTCAGGATGAGGACTGTGAAGAATTCCAAAAAGATCTTAAGAGAATGAGTGACCAGGTAATAAAAAAAAGTGAAGACAAATTCATGTGAAGCCATATGCATAGGAAAAGCAATCCTAACCTCACTTCTAAAATGGCAGGCTTTAAGTTGATCACTGGAGCTTAGACCAAAGATTTTGGGGTTAAACCAGCCAATTCCATGACAATGCCAGCACAATGATCAGCAGCAGTCAAAAAAAAAGTAGAGCAACTGACAAAAATCAGTAAGATAGGAATAAAGAAGGACACAGAAAACATCATTAGGACAGAGAGTAAATGTATGGTTCATCCATATCTTGAGCACTGTATATAGTTCTTGAAACCTCATTTCACAATGATACAAAAGAACTGGCAAGACTTCAGAGAACCAAAGATATAATTTACATATGAAGAACAAATGAGCAGGATAGGGCTTTTCAGCCTGGACCAGAGACAAGGAGATGGGGAAGGATGCCTGGCAGAGGTGTAAAAAACTGTACGTGGCATGAAGAAGGTAGACAATGATCAATGCCTCTGTATGCAAGAACTAGCGAACATTAAACCAAACTGGCAGGAGACCGACTCAAACAAAAGGTGTGTTCCTTACCAGCATAAGCAATAGACTTACCAAGGAATTGCCAAAAGCAAGCTGTGGATATTGGGAAAAACAGATTTCTCGTTTGATCCCGTATGGCCTTTCTTGTGTCTTTAATAATTACACACATAATTACACATAGTTATCATACGTTCAAGGCCAGGTTGGATGAGGCTCTGAGCAACCTGATCTAGTCGGGGATGTCCCTGCTCCTTGCAGGGGGGCTGGACTAGATGACCTTTGAAGGTCCCTTCCAACCCTAACCGTTCTATGATTCTATACAAACCCTACCTGAATCCACTCCTGTTGCTTAGCATCTCCTTTGTTAGTTTTGGCTTCAAAATCTTTTCCACCGTATTTCTGGTCTTCACTGACGCACTTCACATGTTCCTTATAATCGTCACCCCTGAACATAGGAGATAATTTTAACTGTAGTTCACTAAAGTGTTTTAGTCCTTCAAACATTGTAAGACTTACGTTATCAACAAACTGCAGTAACAGATTATAGCATCTATCATTTAAACCTTAATACTGTCAATGTTTATATGAGTGAAGTTTTACATGTTTAAAGCACAGGCTTATAGGACTGTGGACATTTCTGTGATGTTACAGCCTTCAGTGAAAAATTCTGACTCGCAAAATCAGATGTGAGTCTTCAATATACTCCTGCTTTTATTAATGACTCTATAACTTATGCACATTTGTACACGTAACAGCTATTAATGCATATCTGTGTTTTACTACTCATACTGACATGTTTTAAAATTAGAAACGCAAATGAAAAAAAAGCTTGCAAAATTCCTAAACACAGATTCACTAATGTGGTAGTGTAGTTCCAACCAATGCGTAAGTGCCCCCAAAATGGAATGAATAACATAGATCCTAATCTTTTGTCCATGAAGTATTGAGAAATATAATCATTATTTGAGGACAATCTTATTATCTTATGCAAATTCATATATTCATATTTCAAAAGCAGATGGTAGCCCTGCTTTCTTCTGAGTTCTAAGAAGTGACAACTAAATTCAGCATTTTCGATGTTACTGCCCATCTCACTCTCTCTGCAGTAGCAGAATTAGTAAGCTGTGAATGATCAGAAGCTGAAAGCACTGTCACTTTTAAGTATAAAAGAAGAAACTACAACTCCGTTTACTGTGATTTAGTTGTCCTTGCAGTTCAAACTTGGATTATTAAACTTGAAATTATATAGTAACGTGTATAATTTTAAAATGCAAATAGGAATTATTCAGAAATTGTCAAATTTAATTGTAATACACTGTAGGAAAATCTTATATTTGTGACGATGACTGCAGAGTGGGCAAAGCTACTTCCCGTCCTTTACCTACCAGAAATCCTTGCCACAATCCATGCAAGAAAGGCACTGACAGTTTCTGCAGATGTTCACATGTTTTTCAACTTGTGCTTTCTTCACAGATTCTCCACATGCACTGCATGTGAAGACGACCATGCTGGTGAGCGGTCAGTAGCTACTACGAAATGGGTACAACCTTTTTCCTCCCCACACAAGCACAGCCCTAGAAATACAAGGAGATCTTACAGCTTGTAAGAAGCACTTGGATGGCCGAAAACTGCGCATCCACCAACAGAAAGGCTAAGCAGTTCGATTTCCACGTGCAAAAGTTCAGAAGGAAAAACTCCTTTTGCCCGATACTTTGAGCACAAGGGAAACCAGCAACCCTGAAACCAGCAACCCCGACACTAGTAGCCGCCCCTCCTCCGCGCCGATGAGCTTCGCTGCCGGCGCTTCATGGCTCCCCTCCGCTTCCCAGCGCGACCCCCGCCCCCGCGCCCCGCTCCCCGCAGCAGACCCGTCTCCGCAGGGTCCCGGAGAGCGGCGCCGCCCCTGTGCGGGAGTCGCCTGAGGGGGATCCGGCCGCCACACCGGGGGGGACCCGAGGGCGGAAGGGTAGGCCGGTCTGCCCGCCGCCGCCCCCAGGCACCGCCGCGCCGCCTCACCCCGCTCCCCCGTGCCGTTACCTGCCCGCCCCGGGCCCCCCCCCCCGCACCTCAACCGCCGGCTCCAACGGCCGCCCCGTGCGACACGTGCACCCACCACCTCCACCCTTCCCTTCCCCGCCCGCTGCTCTGCGCCTGCGTGGCCTCCGCCCCGCCGCCTCCCGCCTCGCAGCGGAAGCGGAAGGAGCGGCAGCGGAAGCGACGGGCTGAGGTTGATGGTGGTGTCGGGGCTGCCGCCGGGCGGTCGTGCGGGGATGGAGCTGGGAGGCGGCCAGAGCCGGTAAGCGCCGGGCTGAGCAGGGCCGGCTCCTTCCCCTCGGCTGCTCCTTCCGCCTTTGCCAGGCCGCGCCGCGTTCCGCGCGCTGAGGGCGGCCGTGTTCGTGTTCTCCCGCCGCGGCGGTTGGCGCTCGGCCTGCCGTCAGCCCCGTCCCCCTGCGACAGCGGCTGCTCGGACCCTGCTACGGGTCCCCCCGCCCGCCCTGCTCCGCTTGCGACGTCTCCACGCCTTCCCCCGCTGCGGCCTTGTCGCCCGTTCTCGGTGCAGAGCCCGCCCTCCCCTCAGTGTCCGGTCTTCTGAGGCAAACCCTTCCTCCATCCCCCCGTCTCCGTGCTACACCTCGAGCCTGAGCTTTAGCTAGGCACGGCTGAGGGGAACCCGAAGTATAAATAGCGACTGTGTTGGCTGGGACTGCTCTTATTGGGGAGCAGCTCCACGGTTCTGCCTTTTCCGTTGGGAGACAGGCACCCGATGGCTCAGGGAGTCTGAACTGGCAGGTTGTTACAATACTTGCAAGATGCTGTGGTGGGAGATCATAGAATCATAGAATGGTTAGGGTTGGAAGGGACCTTCAAAGGTCATCTAGTCCAACCCCCCTGCAAGGAGCAGGGACGAGATGTACACAAAGAGAGCCGTTATCTGGCAAACAGATGTGGTTTCTCTATTTTAAAGCCTGGTAAAATTATGATCATAAATATAAACAAAAGTATAATATAATAGCCCACCGTAATACAACAGGAGGCAGTGAATCGCAGAGTAAATTAAAATGTGGAGCCTTCAGCGTTCATGAGAGTTGAGAATGGAGACAACCACTTTCTTCTCATGTGTAATCCAAGGTGATTTTTCTGCTTCATTCATTACTTAGAAAGCTAGATGTCTCACTTGTTCTAATAGTTAGAATTTTCCTTTCATATTTACAAGTGAACAGGGGAGGAGTTTTGTCTCTTTTCCAGAAAAAGGAAGTACAGAATTGAATGTGAACATTTTGTGCCTTCAATCTGTTCAAATAAGTGATTTTTAAAGGAGACTTCAGGTTGTGTTAAAAAAAAAAAAAGTATTATACTAACTTATCTAATGAATCAGATCCACGTGGGAAATGTGCTTAGCTACACAGGAACAAATATGGCATAAAAATTCTACTACAATGTTCTCCCTTTCCAGTTCAGAGTATGAAGACACTGAGATTCTCCTCTGCAGATGCTATTGATTTTGTAGTTGTGATATGTTTTTACTTTAAAATCTACTTATTGTCAAAGTTGTTTAAAATGCTTTTTTTTTGTGGTTATGGAGTTCAGTTTATTGGCAGCGCCGTTAGCACGTTTTTGCAGAGGACCTTTGTTGTAAGCTAAAGTTCATTAAAATCACCGTTTCGTGTATATATTGCTGTATTTCTACTAATGAGCAATACTGTGACTCATCTTTAATCAGAAAAATGTCATTAGAGCTCACATTGCAGGTCTAAACTGAAATCTGTTTCCTTTGGGAGCTAAAACAAATTGTAAAACTGTTCTTCATATTCTAAATTAATCTTGCAACTTAATATTTAAAATTCATCTTAGTGTTTTATTTTATTGTAGGTAACTTAAGTGATTTTCTAGCATGGACACTGTTGCTAGCCATAGTTGTCATCTTCTCCAGCAGCTACATGAACAGCGCATTCAGGGTCTTCTCTGTGACTGCATGCTGGTGGTAAAAGGTGTCTGCTTCAAAGCACACAAAAACGTATTAGCTGCTTTCAGTCAATATTTCAGGTATGTGATAGAAAATTATTCTTTTTAAAAAGTGAACTAAATGCTGTTGGTTGAGGTTTTCTCTGAGAGGGGCATTTTTTTTTCTGGTAGTTGCAGACTATGTCACTGTTGGAGTGTAAGGTAAAAAGTTAAATTGTTTGTGCAGAGACAAATCCATATCAAGTATTTAATCCAATTAAAAACTGTGGCCATCCTAATTTATTTTATAGATATACATAGTTAACTACTACACTGTTTGAGTTTGTCATTTTCTTAATCCTTATTTGCTTACGCTGCCTCATATAATGGATTCTGGCATGGACCTGCATTCATTATTTCAGTATGAAAAGATAACTATTTACAAGGAGCATGTTAGGGTACGTGAACAAAGACAGATAAGGAATGTAATTGATAAAACAATTCACATTCTCCATTTCTGATGACAGTAATTTTTTCATCAAGTATATATTCAAAATAAAATGGGACTATATAGGTTATTGTTGAATCTGTATTTAGAACACATTCTCAGAGAGACAACATTGCATTTTAAACTATACAGGTGGCCCATGAAGCCACATTACTGGTTTCTTTCCCCTCTGTATAGCCCTCATTGACCTCCAAATTTTGGGGGATACCGAATCTCCCAAATTAGTTGTTTTACATTAGTTATGAGTAAGCTGTTACATCTGGCAGTTTTTAGACCGATCTTGTTGAAACATCTCTAAAGCTTGACTACCAACTTTTATGTAAGAATTTTTTTTTTGTTATGACCAGGGAAAAAAGACGATGGGTTATTTTTCCTTTTTCTCTTCTCTGATGATGAAGTGAAATTATGCCTAAAGACTGAATTTTTAAATTAGTTAAAAAGAACTAGGTGCTCGACTCTTATTAAAATTCAATAGGATATAAGTGACTAATTAATTTAGACTCTCGACCCAGATCTGTTCATTATAGTTATTGTTTTATTTAGGTAGTATTGGTTAGGTTTATGAAAAAATTTGGACTTAGGCACTGGCTTTAGAGTAGCCACTGCATTTCTTAAGTTTAAGCCTAGACTCTTATTTGCTTAAGATTCAGAAATCATTGATATTGTGCCCACCTTTAATTTGAGAGTTAACCAACAGAGAGGAATCATAAAGTTCAGGGCATTTCCTAGTGTAGGAAAATAGCTGCATAGGAGTGACCTGACCTCATTTACATATCATCTTTTACTTTGAGAGTATCAGGTTACAGACTGGGGGTTTTAATGGAAGGGTGTGAAGTTCCCGACTGAGACAGAGTATGAACCCAATTAATCTAGGGCTGGTTATGCATGTGAAGAGCTACAGCTCTGATGCTAAGAATACTTTACATCAAGAGGTCTTGTAAATTCAGATGCTTTAAGGATTCAGTGACAATTCAGTGGGTACTGGTTGGACTGCTGCTCTAGGCTTATGTACCTGTACTCTTCGTTCTTCTTTTACATGGTTCCAATCCAGTACCAGTAAAAAGGTACTTTTTTTTTATATGAGAGAATAGATTGAAAATAAAGCCATCCTCTTGTTTACTATTACCATCCTCTCATCTATGTGTGGAGAAAGAAATAATAAGAACTTTAATAAGATTTACTGATAAAGTCTGATGGACAAGCTCAATTGCCAGAATAGAATAGTTAGACAGTGTCTATCTTCTCCTTTTTACTAGAAAATTTCTCATGTCCTGTTTTATTTGCCATGATGGAAGGAGACACACCATTTTGAGTCTGACTTTTGCAAATAGCCCATAAATGCACCACTGCACCTAATATGTAAAGAAGGTTGGAAAGGAAACCACAAGTATAGGGTGTGATTTCAGAAAATTAAAAAATGGAAAATTGAAGTTACATAAAGGATTGTTTGTTTTGTTTTATACTTTAAGTGTACTAGTGTAGGACTAATATGTAAGACAAGTAATTGAGCAGTTTTGAGACATTCATCTGCAAAAACACAGCAATCTAGATGAGAGCACATGGTCTAAATTGTTGTTTCATACCACGCAATCTGTCTGAGGTGTATGTTTATTTTTTTATAAAAGTGTTTATGAATTATTTGTGTTTGTGTTTGAATGTTTGCTTTATTTTATCAGGACCCTTTTCCAGAATTCTTCAGGCCAGAAGAATGATGTCTTTCACTTGGACATTAAAAATGTAGGTGGCATAGGCCAGATCTTGGACTTCATGTACACCTCTCACCTGGATCTTAGCCAGGACAATGTACAAGCCATGTTGGATATCGCGCAGTGTCTCCAAGTGCAAAATGTGCTGAACATTTGCCACACCTTTTTAAAATCTTCTACAGCTGTAGAGCAAACAGCCAGTATGCCTTGTAATAGCGTATTTTCACTGCAGAATACTTTGACTGCGGATACTAGCTGTGCCAGTGACAGTTACGGAACAAACCTATTGCATGAATGCTCATCTGACACGCAAGCTAATAAAGTCTTGGCTGACCACCATTCTCATGCATCGCAATCTGTTAATCTTCACGCACCCACAGGTGATGTACAGAAGCAACCACAGGACTCCTTAGATGGCAACTGCACAGAGCTTCCATTTAAACAACCAAATTACTATTATAAGCTACGCAACTTTTACAGTAAACAGTTCTATAAGCAAAATGCTTGCTCTAATCATGACAGAGTAGCAGAACAGTCCTTTTCTTACAACACGTCTACAGAACTAAACACACTAGAGAATAATTCTTGTACTGTCAATCACACTGAGTGTATTCTGGAAACCTCTGATCATTTACCATCAAACTTTCTGGTTCAGTCCGTGAATGAAGCTGCTCCAGACCAAGATACAGAAAGCCTGCTTATGCAGCCCACCAAGCAGATGCGGCTGAAAAAGGCAATACATCTCAAAAAGTTAAATTTTCTGAGATCTCAGAAATCTGCAGAGCAGCCACCTGAGCCTAAAAGAGATGACAGCAGAATAACAGGAGTAATTGAACCTGTAAATGGAAGTACTATGGACATGACAAATGTTAGAGTTACTGATGAAAAAGAAGCTGAAGATTTAGTGAATTCTGAGAATTTTGAACAAACTGTTGAAATTGAAAAATCTCAAGGTCCTTTGGAACAAGAAGGGCAATCACAGACTCTTCAGTCACAGAAGCAATATACTTGTGAATTATGTGGGAAGGCTTTCAAACATCCAAGCAACTTGGAGCTCCATAAAAGGTCTCATACAGGTACAATTATGAATAACTTGGTCTGCAGACCAGATTTTTCAATTAAAGAGGATGTCTTGCAGTATCTCTTGATTCAGAGATGCTGGTACTTTCCAAAGGCTGTGGTTTTGTTTTTTTAAAAAATAAATAATCATACAGGAATAAAGACTGTAACACTGAGTTTAGCTGAGAGTTGTAATAAAAATTTCTCCTTCATATTTGTTTTTTTTTTAGGATTCTTTTTCAAATAACATTGTGTGATGTTTCAATTAAAATTTTATTTTTGTCTTGTATTTAGAATAGGCATTTCTAGTCAGTTTGTTAGATGGCCCAGAAGTCTGAGTCAGGTAACAATGAAAAGTGTAAATGGACAGAAGATACAACAAGTGTCTGACAACCTCGGTTCTCTCTGATCATACATTCGTTGTAAGATACAAGTGATTAGGGCTTGGTCATCATTTCTTTTTAACCTGTAGAAATATGCTCTATAATTAGTATATACATTTTTCCTAATGTATGAAGAACTTTCATGGCTTTTACCTAGAGGGTAATACTCTTGCAGACAAGTAGGCTACAGAATAAATAAGAATTTTGAATTAATTTACTTTTTTTTAAAAAACTCACAGGTAATATTATTTTTAAATCTAGCATAGATTTATTTCTAAATGTCTTTTTATTGTAGTAAAAACCAAGACCTAGTCTAACTTTAAGTTAACTAATTAGTCTGTTCAATTTAACCAGCATGTTCTATTACAACCTTAGATGTGTTTTTTTAAAAGGGTTTTTAAGAATTACCATAGCTAGTCAAGTAACACCATTGATTCCAAGTTCTTCAGATGGCATTATTCATGATTAAACTATTGAATATTTTTTACCTTTCTTTTTCCCTATATTAAATATACAAATACACCTCTCTCAATCTTGTCAAATAAACATCACTTTGCAAATGAGCATACATGTATTGGTACTTTGACAGTAAGTATGAATCCCTCTTCGCGGACATTAATGTCTTTTATTAATTGATTCTTAGTATTAAGAATTTATTTTTCCATGTTATTAGTAGAAAAATCTTTCTAGAACCTGAAAATATGAACATTTTGCATTAGCTTCCTGAAGTTTTCACTTGCTATCATTGACTACTTCTGTATATTCACATTACTAACACTATTATTTCCTTTTTAATTTGGTCTCCTGTGAAAGAGTTGCATATGTCTCTTACCTAGATCCTCTCTTTGCCTTGTATTTTTTTGAATCTGTTACCCAATTTGAGCTGACATCATCAGGTATGTTTTGATATCTTAGAAATTTCAGGAAAATAGGTGATCAGAGAGAAGATAGAGCATCTGTAGAAGTCCCAACTGAGGGAGACACTCTGAAGGCAATAACATGTGAGTTTGTGCTAAAGAATCTATGTGAGAGAGAGACCCCAACTGTGAGAAACCTGTTAGAATTTGCCCTGCCTTAGATGTCTCAATCATGGGAAGAAATCTGAGTTTTGTGAGTTCTGGTGTCCATTAAACTACTTGGTTTTTTTTAAGAGTGTGTGCCCAAGTGATAGTCAATTATTGAGTGTTTCTGAGTCTGCTACACCATTTAAAACATGAGGTTCAAAGTTTAGTTTACTTCTTCTAATGTATTGCAACTTAAAGATCAGGAGAGTGGACTGGATACTAAGATTTATAAAAGAAAGAGACTAAAGCCCACAATACGAATGTTTTAGAAATTATATTTTTTTTTTTCTTTAGACACAGCATAGCCAGCAAATGCTTACAAGTGTAGGAAATGGAAAAAGAGGAAAAAGGTTGCAGTAGCTTTGCAAGGTTATTTATGTGTGTTGCAGTTAATTTCTTTGTTCTTATTTGAGGTCTATGAAAATACACATGCTTCCACTCCGCTTAAGCTCTGGTAGATTGTTTCACATTCCACAAGACTGCCTGATATGAACTAGCTTTGTACATTGTGTAAGAAAAGTGATCCTAGCCTTGGTTTTGTTGTTGTTGCTCTCCTTCTGTACTAGTCTGAGTATGCAGTGGATTCAGGAATTCCAGACTGTTTTCATACACTATGTTCTTCCAACAGTTTTCAAAAAATTCCAGGGTTGACTGTTACTTAATGTGGCATTAATGTTCTTCTATAGATGTGCTAAACTGACAAAGTTGAAGAGCATAAGTTTAACAAATAATCAGCACATCAAAGAGGAATGGAAAGCCAAAGAAGGATGGAAAAACTGAGGCAAGAATATGACTAGATATGCCTGTTTGCTTGCCTGTTATTTTTGGGTCAGGTTAATTTGTTTTTACATATCCAACTAGTGCAAAAAGAGTACTTGGAAAATTGCAGTGGATAGTGAGTAGGATGTTAATATTGGAAGGATCTGAAGCTAAAGGTACAGGGCACATCTGTATCATTAATATTGGGTACACTGGTAGTTAAATAAAGTAAGTGTATGCTAAAAGCCATTTCCATTCATCTGCCACTGCAGAAAGCATAGAAAATTACTAGCTAATCAATTTTATTAAAAAAAAATTCATTTTCTAGAACTGAGCAAAAGGGGTTAGCAAGCATTTAAGTATTACAGTGCTTACAGAAAGTCCTCCAAATCTGGCTTTGCTGAAGACATGAAGGAAGCATGTTACTAAAATGGGCCTTTCACATTGGCAGGCCGGTTT
This sequence comes from Chlamydotis macqueenii, assembly GCF_036417535.1. Taxonomy (NCBI): domain Eukaryota; kingdom Metazoa; phylum Chordata; class Aves; order Otidiformes; family Otididae; genus Chlamydotis; species Chlamydotis macqueenii. Next base: position 70,434,937 of record NC_141559.1, read on the forward strand.
TTAACCCATGAATGACCACTGTTTCAACACAACTGCTGTGGTGGCCTGGTTGTCAAGAAAAACCACACATTAAATTCTCTGTCCCTAAACACTAGGAACTACTAAAGAATTTACAGGTTAACATGGTTCCACTGATGAGTTCTCTATATGAAGGATAGGCATGCTGTGTTCAACACAAGTCACTATATTGGGTTGTCTAGCTGTTTTAATTGTATTGCTAGTGGGTATTTAAAGGAATCTCTAAATAGAACTTACTGCGTTGACCTTAAGATTGATTTTGACGTGACTGAATGTTATAATTTGGTTTTTATTAGATTGACCTGTCTGAAAAAAACCAAAGCAAGTATATCTCTTATACAGTCCTTACCTGTCCAGGAACATCCAGTGTTTTGGTTTTTTGAAAAAAAAAAAAAAAAAAAATACTTTCAGGAAACATCTTAAAAAAAAAAAACAAAAAAAAAAACCCAAAAAAACCCAAACCAAAACGAAAAAACCCCAAACAAACAAACAAAAAAAAAAAAAAAAAACAACAAAACAAACCAGGCCAGCCTTGTGGAAAGAACTGTTGGCAGGATAGAATACAACAGGGCAGTTACACTGTCATGTAATGCACTGTTGATCCTCAGCTTTTTCATTCTGAGCTTTGCTTAAGCAAGTTGCCAGCATTGCATGCCTTAGTGGGTCCTGCTCCTCACCTTTGTGATCTCTTCAGGACCACTGCTTCTGCCTTCATGCCTTTCTCCTCTGGAGCTGACGCATCACTGCTGTGATCCCACCGCTGTGTAGTTTACCTTCATCTCTTCTTACAGAGTGTTGAACAAGAAAGATGCAACAGAAGATAGTAAGCACAAGGCAGTCCAAGGGTTCAAAAGTAATGTTCCCTGGATGTTTAAGCATTGTCTTAATTGTAGTTCAGTTACTACTTTTTTCCAAATTTTCTCTGTTGCTGTTGATCCAGCTGTAGTTTTTAAGAACAGTAGTATTCTCAGATAAGGTTTTTTGTTTGGAATTTAATGACAGTCATAGAATCATAGAACAGTTTAGATTAGAATAGACCTCTGGAGATCATCTAGTCCAATCATCCGCTCAAGGTAGGTAAAATTAGATTGGACTGTTTTGCTGATGACCTTGTGTAGTTGAATTTTGGATATCTTGAAGGACAGAGATTCCACAACCTCTCCAGGCAACCAGTTCCAGTGTTTGACCACCCTCATGGGGTAGAAGATTCTTCTCCTGTATCTCATTGGAATTTCTCATGATCTAGCTTGTATCTGTCGCCTCTTGTCCTATCACTGTGTACCTTCAAGAACAACCTTGTTGCATCTGTCTTCCCATTTACATTCCCATGTAAACAGCAGTAAGATTTCCTGTTTTCTTTCTCTTCTTAAGCCTCCAGAAATAGTCTCACCAGTGATAGGCAGAGAAGAATTATCTTCAGCTTAGTAGCTGCACTATTACTAGTATGCCCTAGGAAGCAATTAGCCTCACATTACCTGAGGGATGCTACAACACTGAGTAATTTAGTATTTCTGCTAGAGTTCATTCCTGGAATAGGCTACTTGATATGCCTGGTGGAGTTTTATGCATGTGCAGAATTGTTCTCCAAAAACTGCTTTGATGTTTCTTTTCAAACAAAGCTTTTTTTGTTGTTTGTTTTTTTTTTTCTTTATCATGGCGAAGAAAACTCCAACTCTTTGTACATCAGTACAGTTATAATGAGGCATGCATCTTACAACAACAGTTTTGAGAAAATTGAGATTTGAGCCTCCAGTTCCCTCCCTGCCCTTCTAGCTATTTCAGGGTGGAGTTCTGTTCAGTCTTTGTGTCAACAGTAACTTTTTTTTTTTTAGTGTAGGTAATTTCTGCAGAAATTGCTGCTAGTGTTTTTTTTATCCTCCATTTCAAATTACCTTGATGCTTTTACAGTTGTCAGAAGCCTTCCCAGCTGCCAGAGATCTGGCTCCCTCTTGGTTTCATTTATATCTGTGTTGTCAGTACCAGAATTTTTCGTGTTTTGCAAATTTAGAGCCATAATGAAATCAATCCTCAGTGCTCTTTATAGTTGAGTTACTGGTTTCTTAATTTTTATTTTTAATTGAGCAAAAGCCATAAGATCTCCAGAAAAAGTAGATGTAGCCTCAAGCTGTCAGACTAACTGTAAGATTGCTGTCTGTGAAGCCACATAACTATGTATGTTTACTCTGCATTTAGTCCTTGATTTTGAAATATATTGAAAGGATATCACCTGTATTTGGCAGCAGGGAAGGAAAATGAAACCTCAACACCTGGATATCGTAGATGTTGCTTGTAACACTTCCAAGGATGGAGGAAGAATACTGATGTAGAGAATAGTTACAATCATGGAATAGTTTGGGTTGGAAGGGACCTTTAAAGGTCATCTAGTCCAACCTCCATGGACTCCAGCCTCCATGGTTGGAGTCCAACCATCTCCAACCAGATCAGGTTGATCAGAGCCTCATCCAGCCTGGCCTTGAGTGTTTCCAGGCATGGGACATCAACTACCTCTCTGGGCAACCTATGCCAGTTTTCCACCACCCTCACTGTAAAAAAAAAATTCCTAATATCTAATCTGAATCTACCTCCCTCTATTTTAAAACCATTGCCCCTTGTCCTGTTGCAACAGGTGCTGCTGAAGAGTTTCTCCCCATCTTTCCTGTAGGCCCCCTTTAGGTACTGGAAGGCCACAATAAGGTCTCCCTGAAGCCTCCTCTTCTCCAGGCTGAACAGCCCCAACTCTCTCAGCCTGTCCTCCAGCCCTCTCATCATTCTCATGGCCCTCCTCTGGACTCACTCCAACAAGTCCATGTCCTTCTTATGTTGAGGGCTCCAGAACTGGACGCAGTACTCCAGGTGGGGTCTCACGAGAGCAGAGTACAGGAGGAGAATCACCTCCCTCGACCTGCTGGCCATGCTCCTTTTTATGCAGGCCAGAATGTGGTTGGCTTTCTGGGCTGTGGGCATGCAGTGTTGGCTCATGTGGAGCTTCTCATCCACCTACATACCCAAGTCCTTCTCCTCAGGGCTGCTCTCAATCCATTCTCTGCCCAGCCTGTATTTGTGCTTGGGATTGTCCCGACCCATGTGCAGGACCTTGTACTTGACCTTGTTGAACCTCATGAGGTTTGCATCAGCCCACTTCTCCAGCCTGTCAGGGTCCCTTTGAATGGCATCCCTTCCCTCCAGCGTGTTGACTGCACCACACAGCTTGGTGGAAGAGAAGGCTACAAATAGCCAAGAGGTATTCTGTAGAAAAGTAAATAAATGTCTTTGGACAGATTTTGAATCAGCACCAAGATGAAACACAATGTAAGATCTTTTCCTTCTGGAAATATCTGCATTCAAAATCACAAGGATTTATGCTAATTTTGTTTTTCTGCACCTGTGGGCTAGATTATGTATATACTTTTAATGTACAGTTAGAGTCATGGAAATATCTTTAGAAGTCTGACAGTCATTGAATTCAGTGATATTTGAGCATTATTATTGTTTTAAAAATGCTAGAAGATGCTCAGAGATTTTTATCAACAGTGTACAGACCAGGAAACCAAGAACTAAGTGAAGAAAAAAAAATACCTTTATGAAATACTGTAGAGGAGAAGTAGTGGTTAGAAAAAGATATGTCTCACATTGCAGCTAGAGAATTGAAGTATTATGCAGTCACATTCTAGACTGAGAGTCAAGGTATTTTGAACAGCTAAAGTGGGCTAGACTAGTTTTTTACTGGAGTTGCTCGTATGTTTTTGGAGATCCAAGAATACAAGTCTTATATGTATAAATTCAGAATTTTGGAGCAAACTACTTGAGTTAATTATCAGATACTCGTATATAGAATGAACATTTGAGGGCAAATATTTATTTGCTGGAAGTGAATAGCTATCTTCTGATCAGAGATGTGTGGTACATATTGAACAGAAACAGAACCCTTCCAAATTAGCTTCTCTGCATTCCTTACTCTGTTTAAGAGTGGGCCTTTGTGTGTACAAGTGGAAAAACTGATGCACTTTCCACAGCTTTTGTTGTTGTTGGACCTTCTAATCTATTCTGTGCTTCCTGGAGGTATGGTAACCCTTTGATGTAGGAAAAAAAGTATTTAAAAAAAAAATTACAAAACACTCCCATTCATATCAAAACTCTTCTACCTACTTGTTTTGAAAGATAAATTCTGTTTCTGAGCAAGTCTGCCTTACAAGCTTAATGGTAAATGCTGTACTTCCCTCTTGAATTTCCTCTTAAATATACAGGTAAGTGTCCTTTGGGGGATATTTTTCCTCTTACGTTACATGTTTTAAAAGGAAGCGTACCCATTTAAAATATTTGCATTTCATTGCAACTATTAGAAGTTCTATTTTCTGTTTCTTCTCCTTTTAGGTGAGAAACCTTTTGAGTGTAACATTTGTGGGAAACACTTCTCACAGGTGGGAATATTTTATATTATGGCATTTACATTTGAAAATGAAATGCATCTATGTGTTGGTTGTAAAAATAAACTTGGTTTTAAGTCTACAGATTAGATACTTTTTGTTTAAAGACAGATTTTACTTTAGGGATAAAATATTAAAATGTCTTATTTGAAAATAATATGTTAAATGTTTTAGATTTTTGATATGTTTTGTACCTTTGAGTCTGTCTGCTCTCAGTAGATGTGTCATGTATTTTACCTTCAAATGAATGTTTAACTATACAGAGCCACAACTATATTTGAAATGCAGAGGACGTTCATTCTCAAACTGTGCTTTTGCCTTCTGCTGAGGGATATGTCGTGAATAGCATTTTTAAGTGTCTGAAAAAAATACATGTTAGAGTTGTGTATAATGTTGTATTCCCAGTACAGTTTCATCTTCCTAAATGGCATAAATTATTAAGCAGAATTTTTTGAGTCAGCTTCCTTCAGTGAAGAACAGCACAGTCTATCTGAAGTGACAAAACTCAGCTATTATTTAAAAAAATACTTGTGAAATTCCTTACTTACATACAGGGCCTAAGCTTTAGCTATCTTAATTTGCCCTTCAATGTTTGCTTCCCATTCTGGGTACAATTAATTTGTATTTCTACAAATTTGGTGTCTGGTTTGTCTTATGTTTCCAAACATCTCTTCTCTTTGTTGGAATATGTGCACCTAAGAACAGGAGCCAATAGGTGCATAATTTTATACTAAGATTAAACAATAATTATCGTTGAAAAACTTTAATCCTTAAATCACAAGAAAGACCAAAGTTATGTGGTCTTTGTCTATCCATCCACCAGTGCTTGCGCTTCTCTTGCTCCAGTTTTGCAGTCCACTGGTGGGACTTCTTTGACCCATGAATGGGATGCAGTTGCATCCTCCATTCTGTCACTAACTATGAATATAACACTGCATCCAGTGAGCAGTACTGTTTCATCATGCATATCAAGCCATTTCAGCAAAACTTGATCTGCTTGTTAGGCAAAGAAAGTGCATTTTCATTCATTTTGATGGTTGAACTTCTGGTTATTAAAAGAAAAAAATGGATATTTCTAAATTCCATTAGAAGTACTTTTGACAAATACAGTGGTATTCTGTACCATTACTGTGGGGGAAGAAGGAATAAAAAAGCTTCACATGCTCGGAGTGTATGACAGGTATGACAGCCTCCACATGCAGTGTGCATTGCTCGTCTCTAATAAAAACAAACAGACAAAAAACCCCAACAAAACTGGAAGTTTCTGCCTTTTAATTAAACAATCTTAAGCAGCTTCCCTCTTCTCCTCTTCCCTCCCTGTTACCTCACTTTCCAGAAGGTATAGGTAGGTACCTATTGATGGACAATACTTACATGTCTGGAATATGAGCCATAGCATTCAGCTTCTGTGCTGCAGTTCTTTCTCTGGTCATGAAAAGGAACTTGCATACTTCTGAGGTATTTGCTTTTGATTCGTGCAACTAAGACTCCACCTACCAGAAAGTAAGATGCAAGGATAATTACTGTCTACTTTTTGCTTAAAAGACCATCTCCAATATCATTCTTAATCTTCTCAGTCTGCAGGCACAGAAATAGTAACACTTTTTATTCAGCCCTTCATGTTCTGTGCTTTTGAGACTCTGCAGTTGTTGTGCCCAGTAGTATGTCTGCTCCTGCTGAAGGTAACTGATGTTCCGTGTGTGGAATGTGAAACAGAAAATGAAAAAAGCAGCAAAAGTTAACACAGGAACTAATAGTCTGGAACAAATAATCATAAATGTCTTTGATTTTTGGAGAAAAAAAAAGTTTGTTTTGTACTTCTAGGCCTGCATCCTCCCTTACTACTAGTACGCAGCCTGTTGCTATGTCGTCCTTCTCTGGTTGGTGATTCAGAATAACGCGTTATACCTCCTGACTACCTCCTTCTGCAGAGCTTCTTTTGGGGGACCTTATGTGTTAGTTCCTTCACTTTAAAAGCATGCAAGTTACAACTGGATTAAGTCTAGCATATCTCTCTAGTCTTCAGATTTGTGAGGACTGGTATGCAACCAGTATCAGTAAGAGGATTCTTCTGAGCATTTTTTTTCTTTCACTGACATGCTAGCAAAAGTCCTCTTATGCTTTTTCATTAGGATGGCATATTATGCCTAAACCAAGGTCGTATACCACCTTAAAAGCTTAGGAAGATGTTTTTACCATTTTTTTTTTTTGTCTCAGCACAGGTAATAACAAGCTTTTGTCCTCATTAGGAGGAAGTGACATAGGCTTGTAATAAAGAAATGGATCTACTTGCTACTCTCTGTAAAATGTTTTTATTCTGTCTAAAAATGCTTGTATGGGGACTATTTCAGAATAGTTGTTGCGTTTCAAATTCACCCTCTGTCTTTATCCAGAATAACTTTTAAATGCCTATGATACGGTTTGTTTTGTGATGTGGATAGAGCTAAAGGTTCTGACTTTTGTATGTTTCTCTCAAATGCACCTCTGCATAAAATACCTTGTCTTTGCAAAGCACAATTGCTCCATGGAGAAATCAATTTCTCCTCAGAAACAGGTGCCTAATGCCTCTCTTTGAATTAATGTTGGTATTATAAGGTTTGGCCTGAGAGAACAGTGGTTCAGTTATACTGTTGTCTGAAAAACTTCACAGGGGTTAAAGAAAGCTCTCTGAGAGTTCAAATGGTGATCCATTTAATATTTTTCTCTGTACCTGTTTGTGCATGTCTGCAGTACTTTAGTTTCTGGTATATTATAAGCTCTGATTACAGTGATTGTTCATCATGAGTAATTGAATTATCTAAATTAGTAATTATCTAAAGAAGTCGGAAGAAATTACTGACGAGTCTTATTTTTGTTATCTTACTGTGACTAAGGAGGACGTAATAATCTTTGCATCGCCAATTTTCTTTCCTGATTGAAAGGACTTAATGTGCCTTTAGTTTACGTAGATAAAATCAGGCAGTTATCCATCAAAAAGAACAGAAAGGTTACAAACTGACCGTGGAAGTATGTAAAATTTATGGAACATCTGCAGCTCTTCTATCCAGGTTAGTTGTATCTCGTGCTTTGAGAACTGGACTTTCAGTGGATTAGCCATTCAGAAGCAGCAGTGGCTTTAAAAAAATAATTTTTAAAAAGTTGGAATGAGTAAAATGGTTTTGTCTAGTCTTTATCTGGTTTGCCTGCTAGGCTAGCATGATTTTTACAGGACTGAGATGGGAAAGATATGTAATAAAAACTAGTTACCAGTAATCCCATTTGTTAATTTCTGCACTCCCTGTTCTGTTTTCTTTTGATATGAGTAAATAGGTTTGAAGCACTTACCTCTGAGTATTTTATTAATTGAAAAATGTTTACCCTGTTCTGTTCTTTTTAACCTCCTAGTAGGTGAATTCAGATATCCGGATGTAACAATATTTTATTTATAGGACAGGGAAAATGAGACTAACATGAACCATATTACTAGTAAGTTTTCTTCTTCACTGCAGTCTAGATAGTGTGATTTTAATTTATAAATGGACCTGTTTTCAACTATAGGTCTTTCTTTTTCCTTAGCATTTGATTCCAGGTGTCTTTTTTTTTTTTCTTGTTCTTGTCAATGTATAATTGCATATATAACCAATTTGATCTTGAAGTACATGGTAGTCTGTCTTTACTAGACTCAAGAATGCTTGAGTTCATATATGCTTTGTAGTCTTCACTGCCTTAGAATTAGAAATAAAAAGCCAGCCACGAAGTTCCCATCATTGTCTTTTTATCTGCATACAACAGCAGGCTAGCTGAATTTAAATGTTTAAATTACTGTCCCTTCAGGCAGGTAATCTCCAGACTCATTTACGTCGACATTCTGGTGAAAAGCCATACATTTGTGAAATCTGTGGGAAAAGGTGAGTAGAATTCTTTATCTTAGTAAAGTTAACATGATAAAATTTGTTCATGTTTTCTTTAATCTTCATGATAAACTAAGGGCCAAGAGCTAAGACAGCATGCTGCTCAATTTTATTTAAAAGACATAGAGTTTAAATCTGTACTAATGAGATTAAAATACATAAATGTTTGCAAGTGTCTTGTTGTAAATCTCAATAAAAAGATAAACATGTCACCACATATATAGTCTGTGGTCTTAATTTTTTGTATATTAATAACTTTAGTTAAGGATATACTGTTGTGTGTATTTTGAACAGTGTGAGTCACAATAAATCATGCAGTTTTGTACCTTTACCTCACTTTTTTTTTTCATTATTTGGTCATATAATTTTTGTTATATTCTATGGAAATTATGAAGTATGGAAAACTTGGTGAATTTAAGCAAAGCATTAAATATTTCTACTTTTTGCTAACAGATGACAGAAAATACACTAATTTAGGAGTAGCGTTTGTATTTAAACCAAGTAAAATGTAGAATAAATTAGTAACATTAATGGTGAAAATAGTTTTTGTTGGGTTTCTTTTCCTAGCATAAATTTAGACATGGCCAGCTTCAAAACGTTTTTCTTAAATGCATCCATTTAGCCGTGGTTTAGATTTTAATCTTTGTTCAGAACATCAGGCATTCATTTTAGTTGATTTCCACATGATACTCAGTTTAGGAGAATAAGGGGCTTATAAAGACAGTAATTTGGTTTCTGTATTCTGTTACAGGTTTGCTGCTTCTGGTGACGTTCAGCGTCATATTATTATTCATTCTGGAGAAAAGCCTCATCTCTGTGATATCTGTGGCAGAGGTATGTAATAACCAAAGTTTCTGCGTCCAAGGTTTTTTTATTAAAATGTGAGGAGTCATTTTAATCTCAGTGTCTGTCATATTTTTCCAGGATTTAGTAACTTCAGTAATTTAAAGGAGCACAAAAAGACCCATACGGCAGATAAAGTATTCACCTGTGATGAATGTGGGAAGTCATTCAACATGCAACGAAAATTAGTAAAGCACAGAATTAGGCATACTGGAGAGAGACCATACAGCTGTTCGGCATGTGGTAAGATTTACTATGCATAGATTGGTTGTGCCTTTGCTTTCTAAATGATAATTCAAAGTTCCTATGTCAGCAGAATAACAACCAAAATTATTTTAAATTGAAATATGATGTGAAAGTTTTTCCCAAAATCTTCTGTTTTGAATACTTCATAGTCTTCCATTTGGTGTATTAAACTCCTTTAGCTGTTGTGAATAAATTCAAAAGTTAATTTCAGTAGAAGAATAGAGAAAGGAAATAAGAGGAATCAACACTAATGTGTACATGTTTGCTAGAGAAGTACTTATCCTAGCTGCTTCAAAAATGGTTTTATTTTCAGTATAGTCATTTCTGATGTGAAGCTAGGTTAGGCATCACTTTTTTTCCAGTTGAATACTGTTCGGATTTAACTGCATTCAACCATAGAGTTTGATAACAGCAGCCTTTTGCTATTTTGCTTCAACCTCTGAAATAAAATCAAAACTTAATCAGTGCTTCATACCAGAGAACACTGATTTTCAAAATCTGCTAGATAGGTCGTACTTCCAGGTGGTCTGAAAATAGCTCTTTGATCAATGATTCATCCTTGTGTAATACAGTTCTCAGAAATTGCATTGTCTGTCTTTATCTTGTATGTTACCTAGCATCCTGCATACTACTTACTTTTCTGCCCTTAAGTGCTATTTTTAGTATAATTTCATTCCCATTCTGAGGAATCAGCTTTGGTTGAAGGTGGCTCCATATGATAATGTCCAACTGCAATATGTTTTATTTGTAATGTCTTGAGGCACAAGAAAAGCTAATATTTTCCAGAGGTCTTGCATCAAAGTGAGAAAATACAGACATGCAGGATATGAAAGTATAAACAAACAGTTGTGTTGCTGTCATTAAAAAAAGTTTATTTTAATCTTGTCTTGTAGTGGTCTTTTGATTACTTTTAATTTTAGCCAGGTCATCTTGTACTGAGAAGGCAAAAATTGTGCAAAGAGGGTCTGATCAAGCATTAAGAAATCATTCACATTATGCAAAAAATCCATATGTATTATTTCAGTAATTTTTAATCTTACTATAACTATTTAACGGCTTTTATGAAGAGGAGTCTGGGCAGTAGAATGAAAAGTATGATGCCAATAATTGAGACTGCAGTTTTACTGGGCTTTCAGATAGTACAGGTCATTTTATTTGGTATCTGTCCACAGAAAATAAAATAATCTTTAACCTGGGTACAGTGAGATAAAACCACAAACAGGTACCAGCTTATTTCTACTATCCTAAAGAATATGGGGTGTCTGAATCATAGCAGTTCTGGAAATTAATGCTCTCTTGTTCTTCTACACTTTGCTTCAGCCTCAGACACTTTTTTCTTTGTGATATGGTAACTGAGCTTATTTGAGCCTGTGGTTCTGAAAATAGGCAAACAGGGGACTATTTTATTGTATTCTAATATTTACAGGATTAAAAATTATACTTCTGAGACATTCTCTGGCTAGAATATGAAAAATGGACTGCTGCATTGTATTAGCTCAAAGTTAACAGAAAAGCTAACTTTGTCAGCACTATAAGAATAGTTCCTTGGTAATGAACAAACTATTACTTTCTATGATGCAAGTCTCACTGGAAGAATATATTTAGAAGTTTATCAGCATACTGGTTTTCCAGAGAGACAAACTAAATTTTTTTTTAAATATTTTTTTTTCCACCACAAATACTGATACAAACTGAGAGCACTCACAGTTTTCAAATACTAATGTATATTCCCATCTCTGGAGACAAAATCTAAAGCACTGGTGAACACATGTTAGAAAATTAGATCAAGAAGAAGAAACAAGTCATTGAGTTGTAAAAATAAATGGAATTTGTTTGAACATGTTCTAGGTCAACAAAGTACCATAGGGACATACCATACCTTATCACTTGATATTTTTCTCTAATTAAAAGACGTTTATGCACCTGTTTTGAGAACAAAATCTTAATCTGTCACTTCTGTCTTGTAGGGAAATGTTTTGCAGGCTCTGGTGACCTGCGTAGACACGTGAGGACTCATACAGGAGAAAAACCCTATACCTGTGAAACTTGTAACAAATGCTTCACTCGCTCTGCCGTACTGCGGCGGCACAAGAAAATGCATTGTAAAGCCACTGATGAAAATCCAAACACACTAGATGAGTTTACTCAAGGGATTGAAACTTCTGACCTTGACAAATCTCAGAGTTCTGACTCTTTTGGCCAAGAAATGTCTGTTACATTATTACCAGTGTCTGTTAAATTTCCCGTTAGACCAACTGCAAATTCCACTGAATTTGATAGTTCTGCGGATTCTTACTGTAAATTGCGGTCAATGATTCAACACCATGACTCGGCAAACCAACAGAAACTGAATGTGGATTCTGCTAAACTCCCAAAAGCTCAGGCACAGCAAACTCCACCACCACCACCATATGCTTACGCGGATGTAGATGTATCTTCTGCAGAAGAACCCTTACAGTCTGATAATATTCCTGTGATTCGTTCCTCTATGGTTAGCTTGGACAGTCATTGTAATGATCCACTGGGCAGTCGAACATCATCTGTTGCATACAAGAATAATGAAGGACCGTTCTTCTCCAGCATGACCCTCTGGGGTTTAGCTATGAAAACCTTGCAGAATGAAAGTGAATTAGAACAATGAAGGCTCAGGTGACTGTATTAAAACTTCTTAGAGGCATTTGATGCTAAAGTGATTGCGAATGCACTGTCACATAGAAAGAGCAGAGCTAGTTTTTAAGCCAGCTAGCTTGGATACTGGTAGAAATCGAGATATGCATGCCCAAAACCCAGTGTAGGCTGCCACTGCTTCTCAGCAAAGTTCATATCTAGTTTCGAGGACCTTTGTTGTTCTGTGATTGCACTGTCTAACTCATGTGTTGCCAGGATTTACTAAAATTTACCATTTAACTTGGTATTTTTTACCTGATAATGGAGGAAAGGATGCCCCAGTGTCTGATTTCATTATATGGGTGCAATTCCAGTATGGGTCATCAGAGTTGTGTAAGGGTGTAGATATGAAAAGAGGAAAATATTTAACAAATCCCTAGTGAACCTGAGTTTTGTAGTGGCTTTCTTACCAGTAGGATCATTGGTTTACATGACTTGAGTATTGTGATATTAAATATAAATGTTAAATACTGGACAATATTTGAGATAGTGCAAAGTAACTGTATATTTAGAAATTTTATTTTTTTACAATAAAAGCTTTTTTAGTATTTTATAAACTATTTTGCACAGCAGATTATTTGTACAATGAAGACCAAGATCAGGAAATGTGATTAAAGGGAAGTTGTTTCACATTGTATCTTAATTGCTCAGTGTGTTTTATCTTTTAATGAAAGATTTTCAATAACATAATTCCATCCCTTGCAGGTATCTACACAATGCTAATGGGGATACCACAGCAAGAACAGCTGCACTATAAAATAAGTGCAATTAATACACCGGTAGATCATCTTGCATTTCAGTGAATTAGTGTAAGACTTTGGCTAATTAATGGAATGAATAGACTCTTACAGGATAGAAACTTTGCTTAGAGGCCTTTTTCTGCTTTGGTGCTTTGAAGGGTTGTATTCATTTTCAGTATAGTTGCTGCATTTCAAACTGCTTGCTACAGTCACATGAGTTTTACCAGCCTAACTTTTTCTAACTCATCAAAAAGCTTTAGCAGTACGTTGTCAAGCTTTCTGCTAAAATATTCCTTAGATACTCTAGTTTCTGAAATGAAAATATCCTTGTACTAACCTTTTTTTTTCTGAAGTTCATTCACAGGCTGGGAAGTCTGTTTGCAGTACATACTTGTTTCCTATAGGGAGTCCCAGTGTTCACCACTAGCAAGACAGCTGTGAGTACTGGTGTTGCTAGCATTATATGATAAGACTTCAAGACTTCAGAGTTGCACTTGTATGAAAAATAGTCCAACATGTACTTGGGACTACAAAATCACATACAAACCCCAAACGTCTACTTATGTAAAAAATTTGGTTGTGAAAAGAAGCAGTTTGTAGGCTGAGAAGTAGATTTCAGTGTTTTGCAATAGCTAACAAGATCTGGTATCACCGCTATTTCAATAACACTGCAGTTCCTCTGCTGAAGATATCATGTTTGTGTAAAATTAATAGCTGGAACTACCTGAAAATTTATATGTAACGTCACATTCTCCTGGTATTAAAAAATACATTGTCACTTGTGTGCCACTAAAGCACAAAAATTTGAATCTATTAGAATTGGCTAGTTCTTGGTAGAACAAGAATTAGTCTTGCTAGAAAAGAAACATAGACCGCAGGTGACTTACATTCCACTGCTTGCATTCTGTGGAAGTTGAGAGCCTGGAGAATACAGTATTTTTCCTATTTTTAAAGTGCTTACCACTTTGCCCCCCAGGAATTCCAAACTAGCTGTTCAGTTTCTTCCTGTGTTAACACCATGCATTGCAATTTGTGGCTTCCCTTCCTTTACTTGGGCCCTGTACTTCCCTGTTTTTAACTGCTTTCAATGTACGTTGAAATCAGAAAGGTAACATTGCTGGCCAGATCATAGCACTCCTTAAAACAAAGGTGCAGAACATTACACTGTGTAGGTAAGTCTTGATAGATACAAATTTCTCTCAATTGTAATTTAATTTTATGAAAAACTTTTTTTTATTACATTAACAACCAGTTAAAACAAAAAATCCAGATGCACTGGAGAGCAAATTTGGAAATTTTTTCACCTCTCTTTTCTTGTAGTGCACATATACTGGGAAACTCTAAAACATCTGTATTTTTTCCAGCTAGTGAAGTCAAAACGAAGCTTTTGCAGTGCCTGATCTTAAAAATAGCATGTAGGCTAGCAGAACACAGTCCCATATAGGATTAAGCAGGGAACACTATGTATGTTTGAAATCTTATCTCTGCTCTCATTAATTTTCTTTTACATTATTTGCTGGTGAACACTGCAGATCTTTGTGGAAAGTGTCCACATGCTATTCAGCAATCCATGCATTACGGTTCTGTCCCTGACCATGTGTGCTCATGTCGCATTCTCACTCCACTTTCCTTGCACTAGTGGGTAAGGCAAAATGTGAGTATCTGCCAGTCACTGTCTCTGTAGCTTTCCTTTCCCCTTGTCAGAAACTGGTTTTAGATTTACTTGTCCCCAGAGAAAACAAACATCTGAATCTGTTTCCGTGAGGATTCTGTTGCTTGGATAGGACAAATCCGCAATTTGTGAACCTCCTGACTTTTTAGTTGACTCTGGTTCTGCAATGGTTTTGCTTTCTCTGGAGTATTTTGGTGGAATCAGTACAGGAAAGGTTTAAAACAGACCATGTTGCAACCTTCCTGCTCTTCTAACAAAGTATTGGAGATCTGTGTGCTTTGTTTTGGAGGAATATGTTACTGCTGAAGACTGGCCTAAGGTGAAAATGACATCTTGAGATGCTTGTAAGCATGCAGATTTAGATTGCTAATGCTTTGTGCTGAAAGGACAGGCATGTTGCAAAAAGGATCATTTCTCTTGCTTAGCAGTATTTCTTTCTGAGAGTGTTTCACACCAAAAACATGAAGGTTCTCAAACCTGCTACCAGATTGTGAATACTGTTTGCAGTCTGGGGCGTTTGGTAAAACACCATGTTGCAATGTGGCATCTTTGAGAAGGAAGTAGAGAAAACACTAGTAGGAGAAGGCAATCCATCTGAGTTTGCACAGCTGAACCTGAAAAAGCAAGGGTTGCAGCACCAGGCAGGAGCACTAAGAACAGTCATTTCTAGCTGGCTTGAAGGAAAAGCTGAGCAAGAAAGAAAATTCAAAAGATGAGCAGATAGCGTCAGATGGAAAAGAATTAATTTTTATGTATGGAGTCAGAAGTTTAGGATTAAGAAGCCCCATCCCTGCAGACACTCTGCAGTGAGAATATGACTGCCTGACTGCAAGAAGATGTATTTTCCTTTTGTGTTTCCAAAATCAAATATAGTATGTCACGTCAATTTATAATTTTTATAGTGCTTTTCTCAATTAGACCTCTGTAGAAAATTACCTAGAAAGAAGATCCTTTTCTGTATCCTAGGAATTTCTTATGCCAACCTGTAGATCCATAATGAAGAGGATGTTTGAGAAGGAGTAGCAAATATGGTCTGATAGTTTTAATGCTGCCATAAAGCTGGCACAGTTGGAAAACAGCAGCTACCCCGTGACTCTGAAGAACAGGTGGAAACCGTGACATAATTATTGAGCCAATAGCATTTCACAAGCAGCAGATGCCCAGCCATAGCTATTGCTCATAAATATCCATAGCCAGCACGCTGAAGGGTATGAATAAGCTTCAGACCATTGGCTAGTAGCAGACACTGCTGAAGTGCCATTATAATCAATGTAAATGGCATGCTATTTAAAAAAAAAAAAAAGTTAACCAACCTGGCATAGTAAAATCGAAGGACTGCTAATTGTTATTTATTAGAACAGTTCAGAGCTGCTGTTCAGTTCATCTTGCAAACTTGAATCCCTTGTTTCTAGAAGATGCAGGTAGCTGCTCAGGGCTTTGGTTGAGTTTCTTCAGTGCAGAGATATCTCTGTCATATGACTCCTGCACAATATAAAAAAAATAAATGATAGCAGTGTTTAAGCTTTTGAAGTCATTACTGTGAGTTTTTTTATTATTTAAGTACATTAAACCTATACAAAATTTAACGTGCTGTTCTTACATGGGTATGTTTTCTGTGTGTACATAGGAAAATCATACTTCATATAATTGAATCTAAATTCAAATAGCTCCCCCTCCAAAACAAAAATTCCTCTGCTTATCTTGAGACTTATGACCTAGTTTAGTTTTTTTTTTTAAACCTGGCCTACTAGGTGTTTTGCAGTTTCTTGAATTTAGAGATTGGACTTTAGAACAGAGCACTTGTGCTTTGTTTCCATGGCTTCTTCAGCAAATTCAAATAGACTTAAACTCCTGTTGATAATTTTATAGGGAAGTAATTGCTACACATGAAGTCTTCCCAAAACATCTAAGTGGCATATACAAGAGGAAGCCAAATTTAAGACAAAATCAGTGTGAAGCAAGTGGAACTGGCCCCATAGGCCATTTGCTTCTGGAATCCCCTTTTTTTCTTTCCTTTCATTGTCTTCCCCGCCGTGGGTAGCTCCATTCATACGTGGACAGCTGCATTCAATTCTTGCTGCTGACTTCATGCCACTTACCCACCCCTCATATCCAGACCAGAGGTTAACGTATTCAAGCTCGGTGAGGAAAAATGTAGAGGCATATAGGTAAACAGAGGTCCACATAGTTGTATAAAAATCTCCAGTCTCCATGTTCTGGAGTGTGTGCTGGGATTTTGGATATTTAGCTTTCTTGCTAAAGAGTTTGTTTGACAAGTGATACGTAGAACAAACATGACAAGAAATGTAGGTAATCCTGCTTGTACAGATGACTTAAGAGAAAACAAGCAAACGTGAGCTTTATATGCAGACTTGAAGGAGAAAAATGTGATATCTTGGGAAATGTGTTCTCATGACAACTGAAGGGCCTTAGATGCAGCTATTTTGTAATTCAGTATGCTAATGACTTCAGAGTGACCTGTGCTCCACTGTGCTTGCAAATAGATTTCTTTGTATTGGTACACACAGGCTTGTGCTTTCTGGTCCATAGCCTTATTCATTAATCCTTACTGACATCTATTATTGAATGCGCCTTCTTTAAACAGTTGTTTTCCATCTCTGTTATTAAATCTCCATCCTAGCAAATGGATAAAAAATACCTTTACAACACAGCCTAGTGAAGACACAAGCTAGTGACTCAGACATTCTTTTTTCTAAAGACAGTACCCCTACTGTTTAAATATAACTTTTTTTTTTTTGTAGTTGATATTCACATGTGTGTTCAGATCTGACAACAGTTTTGTTCTCTTGGTGAGGGAATTTTTCCTGGAACGTTACAAAAGCCCATTAATACAACAGCACAATGCAGTGCTGAGGAGCGTGCATGCATGAACTACAAGTCTGCCAGCTTTTTGTGAAGCTCTGCAGGAGGCAGTATACGGAAATAAAGCCTTTCAGGCCCTTTTAACGTAGTTCTGACCTTCCACTCTATATTAAACAGATGACTGGAACCAGAAAGATGGGTCATTGTGATTGCAGTTAATATTTGTAAGGACCAAAGCAGCTCTCAGCCTTTGAGGTAGAAGGGAATCATCTTAAGTGTGAAAATGTATCATCACAAGAATGGAGAGGATCAAAGGGAGGCCAGCTGGTGCTCGGACATCTTTTCATAACCTTTATTACAATGCTAGAATACACTAACCTCAATGGGAAGTCCATTCAGTTAGTGTATTTCAAAAAGATAATCTGTATTCTGGTGAAACAAAGAAAGCCAAAAAAGCCCCTTCTAAAAAGGAGGTGGTCAACACAAATTTGCCTATGATTTAATCATAGTGGTTTTCTATAATCATCTTAGCTTTTTCAGTGCAAATATATGAATGTATGACATGCTTACTTTAGAAGTGTCTGAAAACTTGTAAATTTAGGTACAGAGAGTTCTAGCTGATTTTACTGTGTTTTACTTCCACTTCAAAATAAAGGCCCTCTGGATTTTCACTTGCTATGCACAAAAAGGAAGGCATGGTATTTCAGGGAAAAACTATACAGAACAACCATAAGCATTAACTCATCCAGGAGGCATGTATATGTGGAGTCGTGAAAAGGCCAAGATGAAGGCTGACTAGTTTTGACAAACCAAAATTTGAGTGTGGGGTTCCAGGGAACATCGTATCACTGTAAGTATATAGGGAATTAGCAGTATCAAAGCAGAAAATGAAGATTGCTGATTAAGAGGTAAGCTGTTACACTGGAGTCCTGTGTTCACAAGCTGAGGGCTGTGCTACCAGATCCATGCTGAATGGGTAGGGAAAAGCAGTGCAACTGTAGGTACAGACCAGCGGTGAGCACTTCCAGCATGATATTGTTTTAGATGGGGAACACTGGAGATGACTAGAACATCAGTGTTTAAACTCAAGTGTTAAATGGTTTAGCCACTACTTTCAGATTTGGATTACAATCAATCACTTTGTTCCGTGGATCCAGAATGGGGAAAGTATCCCTTCTACTTGTTGAGCAGGGACTTACTTCTGACCAACTTACATGTTCTGTCTAAAGACTGACACCTATGGAAAAATTGCATTATTTATGAAGTTAGGCCTTGACAAGAATTTAATGAAATTGCTAAATAATATTAATATTGCAATTATTAATATCATAAAACACCAAATGGGAAAAAAATATTGCCTTTTTTTTTATTCAGAAGGCAACAGCAGACAGTCATGACATCAGCTGAGTAAGGCCTGCAGCCTGTGAAACAGGTCTGAGGGATGCTGAAGTTCTGACAGCTTCAGGAGATGCAACCACTTTGTTTCAATTCAAAAGTCATTACAATCATTTCTAAACTCTAAAGCTCTGAAGAAAAGGTATTTAATTTCTTTTTCTCTAAGTAATTTGCATGTCAAATCTTTCTCCCTCTCTCACACGCACTCTCTCCCTCTCTCCTGTCGGTGATGTCTCTCTCAGCAGCTGTCTAGTCATGAATCACTCCTGTCATCTGAAGCATATTTTTAACACTTCTGGACGTGCTCTAAAAGCAAATGCTGTTAAGCAAATAATTTGCACTGGTTTTCCACATACTCTCTTCACCTCGCAAAACCTTTCATAATCATTATTTTAAAAGCTGGGTCACAGGGGAATCAGGTACTGGAAAATACAGCCTTTTGTATTTGTGAGAGAATCATGGTGTTACATCGAGTTTTCATGTAATGCAGATCTTCTGGCTGACTTGCAGAAGACTTCAAGTTGCCTGAAGCTTGAGAATTTCACTTCATTAAGATTCATATGAATGTTGCCTTTGGTTTCACTCATTGTAGTCTGCACCCTCTCAAGCTCAAACTTCAGTTTGAGTTTAGGAACTGAGCATACAAAAAGAAAATCACTGTGAAAGCTTAGTTCAGCTGCTGTTACGGTAAAGTAGATTAGATTACGCCATGTTTGCTTCAGAGCAGTTATTTTACAGCCTGA
Organism: Chlamydotis macqueenii; assembly: GCF_036417535.1. NCBI lineage: Eukaryota > Metazoa > Chordata > Aves > Otidiformes > Otididae > Chlamydotis > Chlamydotis macqueenii. The sequence continues at coordinate 70,454,398 of NC_141559.1, forward strand.
AATAGCGAACATAATCGTGGAGCTCGATAAATTATTTGTCTTGTAATTATGAGTTTCAGAGCTACCAGAAAAAGGATATTGACCAAAAAGATTTTGATCTTAAAAGCTTTTTTTTTTTTTGCTTTTCTCATCTCTTCTTTGGCAGAAGGATGCCCGCTGGGGCCTTAGGGCACCAAGGATCTTCGCTAGGTGCCTGAAAGGCCTTTGGAATCATCCAGTAACAAGTCAAATGGGAAAAAAAAAATGTATTTTCTTCTTCTCCCACTGGCTAGTAAGTGACTCTTCTGGTAATTCAAATATTTGTCAGGAATACAAGTTATTGAACTCCAGATCCAAATTATTATATTGGCACATGGGGAAAATAGGAATCCTCATTGTGCCCAACTGGAAAGAACTTTCTCTTTCCAAATAAAATGTAGCTTTTAAATACATAGGACCAAGTTAGTTTCGTTTTTTTTTCCAAAGCCTAGAAGCAATAACCCTAAAGGATGCTTTTGACTGAAGTCCTAATGCAAGTGTTATACAAACAGTATTTATGAGCCACATACTTCCACTTTGTGTTTGCATCTGGAACTTCTGCTTTTCTTTCTTGTTGCTTTGATGTCACATCCCTTTGTATCTTTTAAGTGCTTAAAAGAACCCTAGTGTGACAAAATACTAAATAAAAGTCTAGGACATAAAATGATATTGTGTAATGTATTTCTGACATGGAGTGCTCTCCTCTGTGGACCGCAATATGGGTGAGCATCTTGAGCACTCTGACTATCTTCCATATCACTTGTCTTTGTTAGTAACCTGGCTGTAGGGGAATCATCAAAGAGTTAATGACTTCAGAAAGTTTTGTTTTAAACAAGGAAGCTTTGTCAACCACCATTAATATCACCACTGTTCAGCAGCTTCATTATAAGGTTTGTGCTATTTGCTGTTCTCAAAAGTTCTTCCTTCTGAAGATGTGATTAGGTAAAACCTACCATTGAAAGGGGTTAGCCCTTGGTACTGCAAGAAAGGCCTGGCATATTGTAAGTGCTTAGAAATCAGAAGACAAAAAGCATTTCAAAATATTTATAGCCATTATTTGTAAGTCACATTCATGGTGTTTTAGGATATACCCACATGATTTTTGAACATGTAGTTTGTAGATTGTAGTAGGTTCCTTCATCTCTCCTTTATTCCGCATTTAATACAGGTTAAGCAACTTTTTTTTTCTCCTATAAATGCACTGGGCCAAATGTCTCCGATGCATCAGCAGGTCGGTTGCAGTCACTCAGCCTGCAAACCCCTTTGTCCAGCGGGTGGCGGTGGCAGCCTGCGTTACAACGCGGTAAGGCGTTAACTGCTGTGCTAGCTACATCTGTAATAAACTGGAAGGAAATAATTTCTTACCCTATGCATACCTTCCCAACAGAGCTGGAGGTAGCATTGCCAACAACAGCCAAAATATGCCGGTACTTCAGTCTTGTGGATATTGCAACTCGCGATATAAATATCATTAGTTTTATAATGTGCTTTATCACTGTTTTGTCAACACGTGCTCCTACCTTATGCCGTAATACTTTACAACTGGTCCTCTTGCTGCAGGTTGTTATACAAAGCCAGCCAGCTCCCTAGCATTCATGCAGCGGTCCCTTGGGAAATGCTTTGACTCCATGGCAGAGCTCTGTGGGCTCTGAGGACTTCTTACCATTTCCTGATACTATTTTCTAAATAAACCCTTAATTACTTCTTTCACTTAACATGAGAGGATGCTCAGCACACTAAGTAGCTTTAACACTACTCTATTTTGAACTTACTGGTAACCACCTTTTACCATTCTTCCACTGTGATGCCCACCTGCCGACTCACCTACTAACTTAGGAAGTCATTCCCTACTAATTCTTCCTGCAGAACAGATGTCTTGGATGCTTCTGCTTCTGGCAAGGATCTGAAAGTATTGCACAGCTGTATGTATTCCAACTCAAAGGCAAAGGATCAGAGAAACCAGACAAAGCATAAACAGTGAAAAATTGCTTCTATTCAGTATAATTAAAGTATGAGTGTTTGGAAATTGCAAGGTTGAAATTGCTTAGGTGTACCCTCCCCAGAATGGGAGGAGAATAGGTCAAAAAATCAAGAAAAAAGAATCAGAAAGTGGTTCCTTTAAGAGTAAGCAAATATTCTCTTTAAAAAAAACTGTACAAAAACTAAAATCTAATATTAAAGTGAAAAGTATGGATTTTGGTCCTTATATGTAATTTCCAAGGATGTCTTGATGTGGAGTTGCACTATTTGGCTTTGTGATTTTGGCTGTACAGGTTAGTAATAGAAGCAGATCAAAACACTATGATTGGTTCTAAACCTACTTACAGGTCTGGCAGCAATAAAGGTATCTATGAAGTGTCATGAGTCAAACAGTACGGCTTTGTCGGTACTTTAGCTTTACAACCCAACTACATTTCATTGCTTTCCCATTTGTGGTGAGGGCTGTTATCACTGTAACTGGTACTGCCACGTTGTTCCTACCTGTGCCACTGCCACAAAAACAGCAGATTCCCTAAACTGAAATAGGATGTGCACCTCCCTCTTGCTTCAACAAGGATTTTACTGCTAGAGCATTTCCAACTCTGTTCAACAGTATTTCTCTAAGTGAATCTTAACTATATGTAAATGTATTTATTTATGTGTTAGTTACTCTTTGAAAGCATATTGCCTTCTGTGTTTCCTGAGTGTATAGCAGCTGATAACCACAAGTACTATCCTTGTTTATCATAAGTAATTTAAGTACTCAGCTCTTCCAGAACTATCAATTGCTTTACTAATGGGTAGTTTTGTAATAGAGATCTGTTAAAATACTGTTCCCCAAAAGCATTCTAAAACAACTTGGATCGATCATTTTGTAGAAAATAATTACTTTCCAAATATTTTTAATATTTTGGTACTAGTAGTGTCTTGGTATTTGAGTTTTCTTTAAGTAATCTAAATTAGTTACGTACATTGGACAAGGATGTTAAGGATATTCAGGCTCTTAGTTACATTTGTAAAAGCACTTAGGTGTCTCAAAAAGACACCTTCCTGTACCTACTTATATACAGGTACCCATAGACATATCTAAAAATGTCTTTAAAAGTTGGCCTTCATTTTCCAGCACGGCTGAACATCAGTGATCTTTAGAGTTTGTGTATACAGTGTATGTTGAGTTGGTTAGACTGAAGGAACACGTGAACCATATCTGCTATCCATTTGTAGTGTCAGTATCATTATTTATGCTTGACATAACTGTAATTTTTCCCAAATGAGAAGAAGAATAAGCTTGATCAGGATGAGAAGTCTTTATACAAATAGAACTGCCATTCCACTATGGTGTTCTGTGGGCATGATGATAAAGTTTAAAAAAAAAAAAAAAAAAATCATGTCCCAAACTAACATAGTTGTAGCCTGAGCAAAAATTGCATTTTGAACTGGCTTAAACTTGCTCTGAAATTCCATGAGTTAATATGCTGATCCTCTAGAAAAATGTTTGAGTAAGAAAGCAATTAAAAGCCTCTACAAATTAAGATCACAACTTTTCCCCAAAAGCACGTATTAGAGACTTAGACTTACTGAAGCTCAATATGATCTAGTTTAAGAAAAAAAAGGTCTATATGGATTAAAAGTTATTCCCCTGCAGTGGGGAGAAGGTGACCAGTCCCTGCTGCTGCTACTTCTAGAATGTTTTATAATCTCTATAGCTGCACAGTAGGACTAGATTGGCAGAACAGACAGGATAGCTCTTGAATGGCTGCTGTCCTCCTTTAGTAGAAGTGAGGCATGCTTCCTTGTCTTTGATGAATATTTCCTTATGCAGCACTCCTTTCTGACTTTCTAGTAGCCCACATCTATGTACGATAATTGGAGACAGATGAAAACAAGAACAGACTACTGGGAAACGACAAAAATATCCATCTGCTCATCTCTGTGTCCGATGAGCTGTTGCTTTATGATCTTATGACTATCTGGATTTTTTTGTTGTTGTTGTTAACAGCCAGCTGGATTGATTTCAACTGAATAAAATGCACTTAGGCCATTGGGAAGGCATTAAAATACATCACTTCGGACTTTTTTGTAGGGATTATAACCTGGAGATTGTTACTGAACTACTACTGTGAATTAGCCTGGCCATCCTAACACTCTTGAAAAATTGTCCTTTTCTGTCTGTCAAGCCTCAGGCGTGACTTGTTTTTGTTTTGGAATTCAGCTTTGGCTATAATGGGAAATGGAGCAGGGAACTGTTAGTTCATCTTTCCCCAGTGCTCTGAAGACATAAAATATTTTGGGTAGCTGCTTGGTACAGTTGCCTATATTCTCCTCAGGCAAAGGAATCTTAACATTTGCTCTCGACAGCCTGCCCTTAGCTGAGCATTCAAGGAGCTCTTGCTCCCCTTCTGTTCCCACAAGGCGCCTGGGTATCTTTACTGCCAGTTCTGATTGAAGACACTGATTCAAGAACTCGATTTATGGAGAGTCCTGAATGTGTCTGGCAGATTCACTCAGCGGCTGTACTTCAGCGCTCAGTGGGAACCCTATCTTTCTGGAATTGTTCCTCGCTTGTCGTTTTTATTGTCTATTTTTCACTGCATTTTCATTTTGACTAATTCTTTTTCAAATGTGCACCATGTTTAGAGATTTGATTGATTTAAAATTCATTAGTACTGGGTTTAGATTTCTTAGCACCTTAGGGGGCTTAATGCCCTCAGTTGCAGTTTCCTAAAGTAAGATAAAATAAGTAATTCAAATATAGTTGTGACAATGCTGCATATTTTACAGAATAGAAGTAGAGGGTTTTTTTAATTCTTAGATCTCTTGCTGTAAAGTGTCAGTAATCCTATGCTAGTCAACATCTGTGCTGTCTGGATGTAGCACGTCTTGGTTTTCATTTTTTAGCTAGTAGAGCAGGAATTACTCCTGTGGCAACCAGATCCTGCAGGGTTAATACTATTTCTTTGAAGTTCCTACTGATATTGCTTGCTACATCTTTTTGTCACAGGTTTTCAAGGTATTTTCTCTTGCATGGATTGTCAGTTTAAAGCAATGCAAAATGGGTTACCAGGATAGGAAAAACTCTGCTGTGTTAAAGCCATGCTAAAGCTCTAATCTTACAAATGAGTGTGATATGCTGCGTACATAAGCTGTGAATGAAGTTTTGCTTTTACAGTTCTTAATAACAGGCAAGACTTGCGTGTGTAAAACTCTTTCCATCCAGGATATAAAAAACGAATACATGTTAATATATATGTTAACAGCAATACATTTTTAAGTCAAGAGCATCCTTCTGATATTAGTTAATTAGTTACACAGTTTTCCTTCATTCACTGAATTACTCTGTTTCATGTGGGAATGGTTCAAAGCTGCACCAGGAGAGGTTTAGACTGGAGCATTTATTTACTGAAAGAGTGGTAAAACACTGGACCAGGCTTCCTAGTGTTTAAGGGGCATTTGGACAATGCCCTTAACAACATGCTTTAACATTTGCGCAGGCCAAAATTGGTCAGGCAGTTGGACTAGATGATCATTGCAGGTCTCTTCCAACGGAAACTATTCTAGTCTAGTCTATTAACTTCATTTCCTTGCTCCACCCACCCTGAAAAATATGAATGTAATAGTAATCACAGTGCCTTGCTGGTTAGTAACATCTGTTTGCAGCTCTCTGTTTTTCAGTGTATGGTATTTAAAGCTTTATTAAAAAAAAAAAAAATGCCTACAGTGGAAAGCTGCTGCAGTCCTGGCACCTAATTCTAATAATTCATTACTTCCTAAAATGAATAATTCATCCTTTCAGCAAAGGTAGCTGGCTCATTCATGACTTGCTTTGCAAGCTCCCTCTTATTTTTCACTTGTTAGTCGCCTGGAACGAGCAGATGTTTTGTACATCCCCCTCTCTTTGTCTTTTGACATTTAGATATCTTTGTAAATAAAAAGCATATTTAGGAGCCACAAAACAACACGTATGAAAACTGCCATAGTCAATAAATTTGTACAGATTTAGGCTTCTCTGACATTTGGCTGTTTTGGAAAACTGTTCCCATTATGCTGCATCCCTTTCCATTCATTTCAGTATTTCTTCATGTATTTACATATCAAACAACTTTTTAAAGTGCTGACCTAAATTATCAAAAGTGATCATTAATTTCCCATGCCTCAGATTTTAAGTGCTCAAGTTAAGAGTGGATCTTGGCTAGCTTCCCTTTGCTTTCTTGAAACCTTTCCATTTCCCTGCTAAATACTGAGATACCCCAAAATCATGTGCTGCTTTTGGCAATTTCAGTCAGTGGATATCAAAGTGAAAGTAAAATCTTAGAATTCTATCACATGTACAAATTAAATGAAAAAGCACAGACACAAAGATACAGAGGTTTGAATTTACATGTACATTAGAAAATGCATGATTGCTTTTTTTTTTCCCTCTGGACAAGTTCTATTTGCAAACTGAAATACAGCAAGATCAATACCATGTGCAAAAACTTAAATGGCAGCTTTTGAAAAATTGCCCCATTAACCTGATGAGTTTCTAATAACAGTAAGATGTAAAAGCTTTTTTTTCCCAAGCTATGTAGGATTTTGTCCTACAGGTTTTTTTTTTAAAGCTACTCTGCTGTTAAAATAATTTAACTGCAGTGTTTGAGTATAATTTGTCCTATATTTCTTTTTCTTTCTCTGAGGAGTTACATAACTTTTTCATTTCTAATGAGTTTTCCTAAATATAAAGTGTGATGTTATATTACGCACCTCCTTTGGCTCTAAACCAATTAATTTGAAGTGGTTCAAGGCCAAACAGAAGTCTACGAATGCATCCTAGCATTCTGGTGAAAGGTTTGTTTATGCACTTTTTGTTTTAAATAAATGATTCAATAGTTAAGTCAATCTTCTATTGAAATTGATCTTATCCTTTAAATTCCTGTAATACTCTAAATTAATAGAGGATTGCTTGGATATCTGCATGACCTTGTGTTACTTAGATGCTGTTTAAAATCCATTTGTATAATAGCCAAAACATTATTGTGCTTTCCTAAATCAGATAACTTTAGCCATTTAAATGACTGTTTAAATCATAAGCAGGATTAACCTGGGAAGAGATCAGTAAAAGATCAACCTCACTTTACCCCTAAAGCAGTGCCTCTTCGCCTTTAAGTATACCTGCTGCTGTCTCCCCAAATCCCTCTGCCAGAGCTCTGCCTCCTCATCATCAGGACTGTCACTCTTCTGCTCCAGCTTAGCAAGTGGTGGGTCTGGTAGCTGGGGCTAGCAAGAGGCCTGGAGAACAACTCATCTGTCAGCACTGCCTCTCCCTTTCTCCCTCAGACTTGGAGCACTCATCTTCCCTGCTATATTTTGGCACCTTCTCTTCAGTAAGAGATGAACCTGCAGGTCTACAGACGGTATGAGGAGGGATGGTACATAATCTGCCTTGCAACACAATTTCTCCCTCCTGCTGCATCTGCAAGCTCGGAGTACTGACTCTCAGAGCAATCCTTCTGGCTTTCACTGCCCTGCATTTTATGTGGGTATATCACTGATGTTTGCTCCACCATTTGAGAACTGCTGCTCTTGAGAATCCAAGTGCTTCCTAAAAGGGAAGTTCTGGTTTAGCTTCATTGCTGTCCCAGTGTGGATTTATTGGGCAGAGAGAGGGACTGAAGAGACTACATAAACCTCAGCAGTATCTGGTGAGGTCGGCTCCTGTTGTTTCACGTGCTAGTAGCCATGCAGCTAGCTCTACCTGTCTGACTTTGCCATGCATTTCTTGCATCTCCTTTGATACACCACTTAATCTGTGTTTCTCAACTGCTGAGTAAGAGTTTAATATAATTTCTGAAGATTATTGGCTTGTTAAAATGGACTAGTGGTTCATGAGCATTTATATGAGAATGCTTTTCTTCCTTTGGTATTTGTAACCTTGGGTATCGAAGGGATGGACCACTTGATGCTTTAGGGTAAATAAACTGCTGGGACACCTTGCAAATAACAACAGGTAGTGCTGCTTTACTTCAGCAGAGTTTGTCCCTTTTCGTGAATGCTTATGTGGCACAAGCAATTGCTGCATTGCACTGCATCAGCACTGTTCCTAATCCTGATTTGGAATCATCAACTGTTAGCTTGACAAAGCGTGACACATGGTATGTTGAAGTGTTTTCAGCTGCACTAACACAACAAATTGTAATGGCTCCAGAAGAGCCATTTCAGTTGATTGTGTCAATAAACTACAACCCACAAAGAAAAAGACATGTGACCAACCTGAATAAAGCATCATCAAATCACAAATAATAGGTTAACGGTAACAATTTTTGTCCTCATTTTCAGAGAAAGTATTTTGCAGGAAAAAAAAATCCCTGTAATTTCTAGAGCTTGTGCCTGTGATGAATCAGAGGTCCAGCCCTATGGCGCTTACCCGTTTACAATATTTCCTTCATTTCCATGTGTAGAGTGTGTGACTTTATTCTTCATTCCTCTGCTACAAAATGAAGACTTGGCATGTGTTCTCGGTTTAGGTCAAAATGCAGGCTGTCCCATGCAATTGGTCTTTCTCCAGCTTTTGTGAGACATAGGCCTACTGTTATTTAAGGAAGGCTTTTGTATCTTTTCCTGGACCAAGTGCCAGCAGATGCAAGCTTGGCATTACTTCCTATTTTTTTTCCTCAATTAGTTAGTTCATTAGGAAGAACTACATCTGCTTGCTGGTAGTGCAAATTTTCTGCTTTCATAGTTTGGCTGATGGTACACACAGTGAATTCCAACCTCACTGAGACCATTAAGGTTTCACACTAAGTAAATCAGGGTACAAGCTGACTTAATGAGACTAGCCGCTAGGTCATCAATTCTGTGCATTGGCTGCTTTTTCTGTTGCCTACGTACCAGTCAACACCCAGGAGGAGCTGTCGTGTTTCCTTAGAGATCACTAGCATTAGATAAAGATTGCTGGCCATGACACTTACGTGCCTCAGTAAGGATATGCATTATTTGTGAAGCACCTGGAACTTGCTGAGTTACTCTGTAGAAGGTACAGAGGAGGACAGTCCTTTCCCAAAATTTACTACCCCCTGAATAACCATAGCAAAATGACCTATAGCAGGAGCCCAGGAGGAAAGAGGTGTGCTAGTTTTGAAGACACATTTCTTTTCAAATACTCTTTACATTAATATACACCTTTTTGCATCCTTAAGGTAGCAGCTTCTGACTAGGAAGCATGCCAGTGTTCTTAGTAAGTTACCTCATTCTTTCTTCTAAAACCATCAGTAGAAAACTGTAGTTGGTTATTTGATATCAGAAATGAAATCCTCTTAGCTGCTCATTTCACACACCTGGCAAATAAACACACTTATTAATCACAGATATTCGTGTGTGTGTATGTATATGCATATACACAAATACATATCTTTTTTTCTGTTACATCATGAGATATGGGGTGAAATGCACTTGAAATGAAAAATGCTAAGCCAAGTAGTAGTACCGAGTAACAACAGTGCAATATCTAGTTGCTTAACAAAATGCTGTGTAAGCATTTTTCTGTAAAACCAGAGAACTGGTAAGACTATGCCTAGTTAACATAGATTCATACAAGGAAGATTACCATTAAAGAAATGCACAGTGCCAAAGAGAAGATTAACTTACACTTAAATAGGCTTTCCAGAATTCTCTTTTTCTCTACAAGGAACACTGAAACAGAGTACGCCAAGAACATGATCAAATAACTGAAAAAAAAAAAAGTCTCATCAGTCAACTGGCGAATTTACATCCATTCATCTTAATCTGATACTGATACTTCCTTGGGCACATACTTAATACACAATTGCTTTTGACGATCTTCAGCCAACAGAAGGGCTCAACTATAAAATCACAGAAGCTGGAGATGAAAGGACCTAGTCAGTCAATTCGTTAAACCATTTGCTGTGTTATTTTGGCTCCCTATAGTATACTGTCAAACATACTGCTGATCGTCATTTGGACTTTTGATGTCATTTGGCTTCTGAATGACTGTGGCTTCACACACAAATGAATGGATTACACTCACCCATCCGTGGGTTATTCATCTGTTCTGTTCAAGAACAGTTGCTTGTAAGACAAGGGTATTGCCAAAATTAAATAATTAAAGTGCTGCTTGCTTTTTGAGAAACACCTTCATTTCCACTTACAGGTGCAATTTTCTATATAAAATGAGTAACATATTTTTTCTGCTTAACACATCAAAGTATGATTTATGAAATGTTACTCAAGTAAGACAAGCTTATTTTACACTTTATTTACTAAGAAGAGAACACTGATGGGAGAAATAAATGAGATAGATAGACAAGATGATCCATAGTCACAGACATGACTTGCTTTATGCCACAGCCAGGAAGGAAATCTGGGCCTCTTGCATTACGGACCACTGACCTCGGAAAAAGAGAGATGGAATGCATTTTGGATTGGACAACTGGAACAAACCACATAAGAAATCAGTATGTATTGAGAGGTAATGACAGAATGCCAGCCATATCTGCCAGACACATGGGTCAAGATGCTCTGAACATGTAGGGCTGCAAAAATAAGGCATCGAGGGCTATATAAATACTGCTGCCCTTATAGTGCTCAGAAATAAATTCAATATTTCAGAGTCCTCTTCTTCTCTATTTGGTATGATCTTCTGTAACAGCAACAAAATCAGAACTGCTTGCTTAGTAATTGAGAGGCACAACAATCAATTTCTACCTTGAAATGTTTTGTGTTGGTTTGGGAGTATTCTGTTCTATATTTGTAGTAAGTTATTCCATTGAGAATGTTTTTAAAATAAGAATTAGCCCACTGATCATTCTCCCCTTCCAGTATGTTTATTTGGCTACTGCAAGGGTAGTTATCCAGCCAGCAGTTTAGCTAACTAAGTTGTGCTTCCCAGAACTGTGCTGACAACACTAGCATTATCAATGATGCTTATGACAAAAAAAAAAAAAAAAAAAAAAGCCAGTGAAGGAAAATCCATTGTTCTGTGCCACCTGAGAAAGAAAGGAGAAAAAAAAAATCAATTATTTGCCAAAGAGAAAAAAAAAGTAAAAGAGATTACAGGAACCAGAGCATCTTTCTTTAAGAAAACAACAACAACAAAATCGTATTATCATTTTAAACTGTGAGACTGAGATTTATTTATATAGCAATAGGATGTTAAAGTCTTGAGTACATTTTTTTTTAAATTAACTGCACCAGATTTGCTGAGATTCTCCTATGTGGAGTGAAATCATTACTCCAGTGAAGTCAACAGGACTCTCTCCAGTGACTGTAATTGAACTCACATTTCATTTGCACTCTTTAACACCCATGGAAAAGCTTGCATGAGAGCCAAAAAAGGATGTAGATGGCTAACATCATTTTCAGACAAAATAAAATTCTTAGATTAAAATTAATAGTAACAAAAATATGAGGGTTTTTTTTTTAGATTTGTAAAAAAAATAAAAAAAACCAAACCACCAAAACTCCTTAGTTTTGCTATGCTCTGCACAGAAAAGCCTGAATTCCCATTAAAGACATGAAATTCTGACTTGTAGGTGGAAGGGCTCACTGCTGAAATATCTCCAGTATTCTCTATCTACACACATTATGACCTTGCCCATTCTAGAAATAGCCCAAATTCAGCCACCAGTGCCCGGTGCTTTTAAATGCAGAGCAGGAAAGCCATGTCTGTAACATATCAGTTCCTAGGATTAGAGAAGCTGTCATCAGCACGGTTTGACTTTATCTGCAGTTCACATTTGGATCAGCACCATTAAATATTTCTGTGGCCTGACAGCTAATCCCAAGCATAAGCAAACCTTTACTCCCTGCCCCATGGGGTACCAAGAAAAATCTTGTCCGAATGGTAAACTCATACAGTGACGCTCTGAGCGTAAGATTTGAAATAAGAACTGCAGTCACTTTCAAGTTCCTGACTGCAATCTGATTTTTAATACTTTCCAGTATTTTGCCTATAATTTGTGCTTGCTCAAAGCACGGAAGGGAAAAGAGGGGCTGCTCATGCTATCATGTGTGAGCAGCAGCTGGTTGGTTCTGAAGCGTGAAACTGGCTCTAGGCTGAGCACCCGGCCCTGCCTCTTCCCTCTCAGGAGCTGCCACCATCCAAGGCACTTGTTGCATCGCCTACAGTGGTTCTCCCTCCACACGCTGGAAAGCAATGCACCTGCAAGACGACAAAACGAGCAGGCTGGTTGCCTTAGGTTATAGGAAACAGCACAGTGAATATGAATCACTTTTTCTTTTTTTTTTCTTCCCAAGACAGACGAGATCGTAAGATGTCCTCTCTCGCTCGGGCTGCAAAGCTCTGCAATACGCATTTACCTTGAAGTGACGCGAGCGCCGGTCCCAATATTCGCATTTCCACCCCCCTACGCTGCCCCCACGCCCCTTTGCAGTCAGGAAACTCGGTCTCACCGTCCTGAGAAGCAGGCTCGGCCTTTCCCCGCAGGAACGACCGAGGGAAGGAAGGAGAGGCACTAAGGACGAAGCTAACCGACCGCTGACAAACCCCCGCCTCGCCCAGCCGCGCCGGCGGGGAAGGCGAGGCCGCGGCCCCCTCTCCTCCGCCTGATTTAGCGCAGTTTCCCCGCCTGAGGTACCGAGGGTGACCCCGCCGGGAGGCCCCCACCTCAGGGACAAGGGTCCGCCGTGAGGGGCAGGGCGGTGGCCCGCCCCGGGAGCCGTTAGCGTAGGGCACGGGCAGCCGCCGCTTCCCGCACCGCACGGTACCGTACGGCTCTGCCAGGGGAGGGGCGCGGAGGGCGGCGCGTCCCGTCCCCCCGCCACCGCCTCCTCCACCTGCTGCCGCTGCGCCAGTAGCCGGCTGGGGGGAGCCGCCCGCCTCATCCCCGCGGGGCCCCTTTGTGCTGCTGCTCCAGAGCTGCCCTCAGCCAGGCGGCGGCTGCGTCACGGCCCCGGCGCTGCGGCCGCCCAGAGTCACCCCGCGGAGGCAGAGCCGCCGCCTCGCCCCCCGCACCGCCATTGCTGCGCGGGCCGCGGCGGAACGACGCCTGGCCGACCCCCGAGGAAGGGTCGGGAGCCGCGGCGGTGAGTGGCGGGGCCGCTGCCTCAAGCCTCGCCCTCCCTTGCGGAAGCGCCCGCAGCCGCGGCGGTGAGCGGTTGGTGGCCGTTGGTGGCCGTTGCCCCTGTGAGGGGAGGCCGGGCAGCGCCATGGCGGGGCGCGGCGGGAGAGGGGCGCGGGGTGCCCGGCGGCGGGGGGTGCCGGGCTGGGCGGGCGGGGAGATGCGGCGGTGGGGCCGGGGCGGGGGCCGGCACCGGAGCCCTCCCCATCCCGCGGGCTGCGGGGCGATGCCGCACTGGGGCCGTGCGGGGAGTCATCGGGGTAACGTGCTGGGGATTTTGGGGTGCATTTGGGTTTTTGGTGGTTTTGGTTTTTGACTTTGACAATAAAAGCGCTAGCCATCGTTTTTACTTCCCGAAACGCCAAAGCGTAACCGAGTCACAGACCAACGCACAATTTATTTTTTTTTTCCAGTAAGATATTTCGGGTTTCCCAAGGGCTAGGGAAAGGTCTGGTGCATGCCGAGTTCCTGACATTTTGCATTTCTGTGCGTGTGTGCCTGTGTGTGCCAGCAGAAAATCCCTGTATCCTGGAAGAATGGTGAAACTGGGGAATAATTTCAGCGAGAAGAGCACAAAGCAGCCGCTTTTGGAGGATGGATTTGACACCATCCCCCTGATCACACCCCTGGATGTCAATCAGCTCCAGTTCCCACCTCCTGATAAGGTACGGTAGGCTTTCGTTTCCACCCCGGAGAATCACACCCAAATCTCAGGCAAACAACAAAAGAATAGGTTACGTGTAACAAGCGGCTTAGAAATGTCCAGGAATACGAGGTGTTTTAAGGCATGCTCGTTCCCACTGAGGAAAAAAAAAACCTAACAGTTAAGCTAATGAAAATCCAGTGGTAGTGATTTGCATGAAAAAGCAGTGGGAAATGTTATCAGTAGGCATATGTAGGTTTCAGTGCTGCTGTATGAAATACACATACAAATGCAAGCTTCTCTGTGCTGTATTGTCATAGCACTTCCTATTCTGTATCTTTCATTTTTGTATCTGGAAGGTGCTGTGTATTCTCTGTGAAGGACATTAATTTTCTCTGTCCAGAAAATATCCCCCTAACGGGGGGATAAAGCACTGCTCTATGTCTGTGCAAGATGTACATGGGCAGGCTGGCCGCAGAGAGAAAGAACTTCCATGTTCCCGTTGTGCCTCAGTCAGAAATTAATGCTAGCCCCACAAGCTGAAATAACGAGATGAGAACAGGCCACTGAGTTTTCTTCTTGGCAACTTAATTGGTTCAGACCCCTCCAATTAGGTGATTCACGTGCTCCGTAGTGGGAAGGGGGCAGTGCAATCTGCTGTTCACAGATTGGAGGGAAATGTGCATCCTACATTCTTTATTACATGGCTTGGTTACTAAGGATTTCATCTTGAGGATTTAGGAAGATAATGTGATAGCCTGTAAATATGTTTATTGTCCTCACAATAAAGAATTCAGTAAGTGTTACTGCACGTAAGGCATACAGTAGTAGGATACTTTTTCAGATATGTCAGTATTCTGTTTTTCAGTATCCTGTTTTAGTAGGGTGCTTACTTGCACACTTCTCACATACGCATCTGTCAGAAAAGCTTTGTAGTCTTTGAAAAATACAAAATTTAACTAGGAAATGGTCACTAATGTGTTCCTGCTGATTTTTATTTTTGTCATTGTGTCTTCCATGAGCTCAATTCTGCTTCTAGATAAACTGATAGCTATATGTTCCTTGTATCTCAAAAAAAATAATGTAATCTTGTTCTGGGGTAAAAAATTATAGTTTGTGAAATTTGCCTTGGTAGAGTGCTGCTTGTAGACAATACAAATAAATTTGTGACCTCCATTTTAATTGCTATCAACATCATTGTTGTGTGTGGTGACCAGTTGGCAAGCGTAAATGCAATAAGCCATAACAGCTGTTAGAGAGTCTGAGGGTCCATTTTCTGCCCTTGGTTACGTGGGTGTAAATCTTGTAACTGAGGACAAAATTGCACCCTAAGGCTTTAAAACAAGTTAAGTCTTACTGCGTCTCATACACCTGCCAACTGGTGACTGGATATAACCGATTATGGGGGACCAATGTCCAAAGGAATTTTTTACATTACTGCACTGCTAAGCAGAAGTCTGAACTAGGGACCTGTATGGTAGTAGGTTTAACGTGAGCGGAGCATTTGTAGTGAATCCAGGAGGTTCTGTGCCAGGCTGATTGCCCCTACTAGAATGGGGCAGAACTCCTCCCACCTTCATGACGTTTGCTTTGAAAGCAAGTGTACAATTAAGCTAGAAGCTTAAATAAAGGAATATTTGATTGGCTGTTCTACTCTTTCCACTGTCTATTTGTGTATTAGCTCTTCTTCCCTTTCCTTTTGCAAACACAGAGGGGAAAAATAAAAACATGTATTGGTTGGTCCTACTGGTTTCCTTCTGTAACTGTCTCGTTAGTCATGTCAGTGTGTCTTTACTGGTTGCTGCAGACTCAAAGGCAATAGTAGAGCAACTGATGTGGAAAAAAAGAAACAGTATTAAGTCAAGACTGACACACAGATCAAATTCTGAAGAACAAAGACACTTGTGTAATGAACAGTACATACTTCATATATCTATGCTTATTGTTCACTTACAAGGCTCCAGTATGGCAGTGAGACAACTTCTTGAACAATAGTGACTACAGTGGAAAGGATTTGATGATTCTGACAGCTTCTAAATTAAAGGGATGAACTGATTTAAGTTCATATTTAGGTATGTTAAACAAAAGAAGACATTACATAATCAAGCAGATAGAACTGTACATTCAGTGTCAGCTGAATGTGATTTGAGATTATGCAACATGAAGGGGGAGGAAGGGAAGTAAAATGTTAAAAACCATTCCAAAAACCTTCAGACAGTTTACTTCCATGATGCTGCTGGGCAATTTTGAAGTTATATAGTTATAATTGCTAACTTATTAATTATAGCTGACATAGGTTTAGAAACTACCTATGTCCTGCACCTATATGTATAATGCTGTAAAAGTGTCTAATAAGCTTTGTGGTACTGAGTCTAGGTCAGTTACACATTCCAGATAGCATTTCAGAGAAGTGAGGAGAGGGGAACCCAAAGCTGTAATTTCAGTAGCTGCCTACCTGCAAGTGTCACAATCTTAATTTCCAAATAATGTAGTTGCTGTTGATACCACGGGCCGCTCTAAAGAGAGAATCTGTTTCTAATAATCTAAAAGGTCTAGATTCTTTGGAACAACAGAGAAAATTGAGCAAATCTTAGTAGCACCATCTGTGCAATAAACTGCACCCTACCTTGAGAGTGATAATTAAAAAAAGATTCTGAAAAACTGTAGAAGACAAAAATGAGGCAAATAGGTTAGGTATGTGAAAATTTTGTACAATTAGAATGCTAGGAGAGCACTAGAGATACAGCTGACGTAATGAATATTTTAGGAATACAGGTAAGGTGCTAAATTTTGTAGCTTGGGGCAATAGCTCATAGCAAGGAATAGACTGATGTTAAAGAGCCTTGGATGTTTCAAGAACTCTCATTAAC
Organism: Chlamydotis macqueenii; assembly: GCF_036417535.1. NCBI lineage: Eukaryota > Metazoa > Chordata > Aves > Otidiformes > Otididae > Chlamydotis > Chlamydotis macqueenii. The sequence goes on from NC_141559.1 coordinate 70,470,981, forward strand.
ACAAGGGTTTGTGTGCATCTTGCTGCTTGCAGTTGATAATGCGAAAGTTAAAAATAAGAGTGCCAAGAGCTACAGAGCTACAGTCTGGCACATAGTGAATAGCAACTAGATGGGCCATTTCACTTCTTTTAAACTCAAAATCCTGCTATCAATCCTGGTACTGGCAGCACTGTCATCTGCTAGATTTCTATGGGCGGTCTTCGATAATTGTCTCATCCTTTTGCTCTCCAGTTTGAAGGCCCATTAATTGGATCTCCTGCAGCAAATGGAGGTGGCTGTTTTCAAACTATACAAAATGGGAAACTTTGTGATTTGGATTTGAACTAAGCAGATTCTTGCCCAGTGTAGCAGCACAATACCACCACAGGTGAAAAAACTGGACGTTTGTGAAAATGTTACATAACAAGTCTTTCTGTAGGTCCATCAAAACCACTTTGAGAGATAATTTTGTTGATAATTGCTATGACAGGAAAAATAACTAACAACTTACAGCTTTCAAAGAAGAGTTACACAAAGTGGGGGGAAAAAAAATACATATTGTGCTAGATGTGCTTGTATGCAGGTAAAAGAATAGTTAATGAATAAGATTCCTGTGGCTAGTTTCACCTGACAGCTTTTTGATTTTTCTTTTTTTTTAAAAGGTTGTGGTCAAAACGAAAACAGAATATGAACCTGATCGCAAGAAGGGAAAGTTCCGTACTCCTAAAATAGCTGAATTCACAATCAGCATCACTGAAGGGGTTTCAGAAAGATTTAAGGTAAGTAGTGCTATCTGAAGATGTTAATGACTCAGTTGTGCTCACAGAAGTGCTTAAAATCAATTGCTGATTGTAGTCAAAACTGGCCGTAACTAACAGAGTGGCTGTTGTGAGTATAGCTGGACATGAGAAAAATAAATTCAGTGTTGTAATAGGTCAGTATTTAGCAATTAGAAGCAGAAGCAAATCTTGCAGCATTATTGCTTGTAATCCGTCACTGGCAGGTGAATTCAGAAGGGGCTTCTGTCAGCATGTGGGTTTCAGAGCGTGGTAGCCACGCAGGTAGCTGTCATGGCACGTTCCTGTTCGTGTTGAAGGACAAGAACCACAATAATATTTATTTTCTCTTTGTCTTATTATTTTTCACTGTGGCCAAGCCATTCTCTTAAAAGCACTGTCATAGTCCATTATGGCTTTTTTTAATAGTCAAATGTATGACTTGGCAGCTCAGGGATGTATACCAGAGCTCTTTGCTATCAGTTTCCCTGGTCCAATTGTAACTTACAGCTCAGTGATGGCTGTTACTGGCAGATGGCAGTTCAGCAAGAATCTGACTCAGATTTACTCTTTAGTGTCCACACCCCTGTTACTCCCTTAGTAGTCCCAGAGGAAAACTGAGAGCTTAACTGGTGCAGGGGTTGAATTACCTTTCCCTCTTCTTACTGGAGGATCGGTTTTCTTGCTCTTTCTTTTCTTTTAATTAAAAGCAAAGCAGGAAAGTTGGCATTCAAGCTCATGCTTTCCTACCTATTCCCTTAACAAAGGAAGACTACAGCTCTTCAGTGCTGTTAATTTGGCATCTTACCCCAGGATGCCAAGGCATTTTTAAACAGCAGTCAACCACACTGTTCAGTACACAAGTACAAATACGTTTGGAAAGCTTGATGTTTAGTATGAGGGAAAAATACAGAGTTTCAGTAAAGATGTGGATTCTTTTTATATTGTAGATTCTTTTTATATTGTACACTTCTAACCTCTGTTTGCATGATCAGAGTTTTAGGGCACACCTAAAGATTCTGGTTCTGTAATTTGAAGACTGTAACACAGGAGGTGTGCCTCACCAGTGCTTCTGAAAGCTGCCCAGGCCCAAACTTACCTTCAGAAGTGTCAGTACAGCTCTCTGTGCAATCAGCATGCTAAACAAACAAAGTGAAGGCTCACGGAGGTGTTAGATGCTTTAGGCTACATTGGCAAAGGCGCTTTGCAGACTGTTGTCAGGACAGATGTTTTAAGTGCAGGTCTTCAGCCATACAGTGAAGCATGTAGGTTCCTGTAAGCTGTGTGGGGAACCACCTCAGATAACTAATAGGAATTTACTAAGGAGGTAAGAAATCTAGTTCCAGTTTTTCCATTTCCTCATTTGGAGCAAGGACATCCCATCCCTCAGGGAAAATGCTACATTCTGGCTAATGTTCTCTCTTTCTCCTCCTGGCACCATAGTACTAGTCCTTGAGAGTAATCCCCTTCCTCTGAGGTGAGGGTTGTGCACACTGTATTGTTGAGTAAGATGCAGATGGACAGCTCAGAACAAGGAGGACTTATGTTTGGCTGTCTTCTGTGCATGTCCTGGTCACACTAAGGTGATGTGAAAATGCTTGCTATGTTGTCGAAGAGAAAGGGGATAAAGTGGTTTGGGTATCCTTCTAGGGCTTCAGTTCCAAGCAATTGGGCGGAACCTATACCTGAGGAATTCTGTGCTTATCCACTAGCTGTAGGGACTAAGGGATTTCATCAATGAACATAAAGTTGTAAATAAGGAAGAGTTTTGAATTCTCAGTCGCATCTAAATGTTTTGTGCATCTCTTTGTAATCTGAGTTCTTCCTGTCTTTGTTGGAAGAGCTGAGCAAATGAGACCTCGCTGAACAACAAATAAGTAGCTTGTTGTGCTGTTGGGTAGTCTTTTCTAATTTGTATAGCTGAACGGTTAGAAGCTGAGCATTTTTGCATTACATTTTTATATACCTTTGGATGGCATACTTAAATAAAATTTCTTTTAGATGTTACTTTATGATGATCACTCTGGGATTAATCTCATACTACAGGGTTGCTAGGTTTTGCTGCTAGGTAACTGCTGCATCAGAGAGGCTTCAGTAAGATTTGGTATCTCTCGGGAATTGCAGGGTGATTCACACTGTGGCTGTAAGTCTTAAGTTTCTAAAGAAGAGTGTGGGGGTTGATCAGTTAGGAAAATTGTGGTTCAGTTAATTGAAGACAATAGTTTCATGGAATGTTCAGGTCCTAAAAATGTCCCTTAATCTCTATATAATAGTTTTAGAATTGAATTATGCTGCTTGCAACATTTTAAAGAGAACAGACTGGTTCTCCAGCCAGGATGATTGTCATATTCACCACTCCCAGTAGTAAATATTACATGAATAATTGATGAAATGTCATAAATATGTAGATGAAAAGTACCAATTGTTTGAGGTTTTCTCCTGAGTCCTTATTAATTGTGAACCATCACGTTAACTGCTGCTGTTGATTCTGAGAGAGCAAAAGGATATTTGTTTGAAAATTAAATATTTGCTATAATTATGAAATGCATTATTTAACTGGTGGGATATTGACTTTGGTTTGTGTTCATGAAAAAAGCTTCAGATGCCATTTTAATGACTTTAATATTGTACATCACCGATGCATAAGCTTGCCACAAGACATTGCCCAAATGTTGTACTAAAAATAAAAGTCAGTCAGTCATATTTACAAATAATTCACAAGTGTATTCTAAGATGTACTTCTTAAATAAGGACAAAGCAGATTGCATTTTTGGAATTCAGCAGTGCAGATCATCTGAAGCTGTTCTTCTTGAGAAATTACACATTATAACAAATGAAGCAACTCCAACATGTGCATATGTCATGTAGATCATTTGGTGTTTTAGCAGCTGGGTGGGTAAGAAATTATAAAATGTATTTTCTGCATTCAATCCACATTACCACAGTTATTACAACAGAGCTGAGAATGTTTACAAAGAAAACTGCAAGTATAATTTTCCTGTATGAAGCCACATTCTGAATTAAAATCAGAAGCTGTCAGAGGAATGTGAAGGCTCCTTGATTCCTAATGTATTTTTTTGGCACTAACCACAGCAAGGAAGGCATGATTTTTCACTGAAGATTATTTTTCATTAAGAAATAGAAATCTTGCTTTTGTTCTTTGAACAGTGTAGGATGTGGAGAGTTGGTCCTTCACATCTGGAAAGCAACTTTGAATGAGGCAGATTTTTCTCTCCTGTAATTGTCCGCTGTACAGAATAGCACAACATGGCTGTAAATGTCAAAGGAGTCTTATGAATCCTTTGAATAGGAGGAACCTATTGCAGGAGGAAATTGATGCATCATCAGCTACCTAAGGCCAAACTTTTGCCTCCTCCGTTGACAGAGCAACATTTTTACAAGCTCCAGTTGGATTTTGTATTGGGATGTCTATTCTGGCTTCCATTGAATTGGGCTACAATTGGCTGTTGTGCACAAACACACATTTAAAAAAAAATGTTTGTTTTATCAAAGCATGAGATTTTTTTTCCTGTCTTTGGGGAAGCCTGAATAAAGAACATTCAGAAGTATTTTGAAAGCAAACACTTAAGTTTCCCCCAAAATTTCAAGCCCTTAAGTAAAATCCAAGCTGTGGTATGCCTTAAACCATTTGGTTCTATTCAGAGGCAATTAAAATTTCAGACTTTATCCTTGACGTCTCTACATACATCTAACTGCAGAGCCAAAGCCTGAAGCTTATTTCTGTGGTAAGACCATATGGTGCAAGCCATGTACTATCAAGTAGCAAGCAGTTGTTGAAGTGTCTGCATGAGGTTATGGAAGAGGAATTGGGGTATCCTTTCAAAATCAGTTCTTGCAGTTTTACCTGGTCATTTTAAGACTGAAAAAATGTGTGCAACATGTATTTAAATATTCCCATTTTTGATTGATCTTAAAGTGGCATCCTTTAAAACATTTTCCTGCCTCAAGACTTTAACTGTTCTTAGTAATACCAATGATTATTACTGCTGCAAAAATAATCAGAGACAAAAAAAATGCTTCTCTCTTAGTTTCTGTGTAATTACTCTGTATGTTGAGTAACTCTTTGCTCCCACTTAAGAAATCTGTTAGGTGCACGAGATGTCAGCAGATTCCTGTTCAGGATAGCACTTCCTTGAGTATATTCTGTGTCTGTCACTTAGTGTGGAAAGAGTGGCAGTTACTTACTGCCATGAGTAGTTCTGTTTTCTTCAGTAGAACTACTCACAGGATCAAAGCAGCTCACACGTACAAGCGTTTGGCAGGCTTTGAATTTTTCCTTTATTACTTCAAGCAAGAAAAATAAAGGAGATTCTTCTTTTGGTGTAACTGCTATTTTAAAACAATTGATGTAAGTAAAGGCACTTCATGGCAACTGTCATTTTTTCCATTTCTTTTAAATGTTTGATAATTCCCTGATATGACATTTACAATCCTGCTAAAATTTTTGGCTAAAATGAATTTCTTTTTACAGTCAAAACTGGAAGATTTAGAGTAAAGAGGATACCTAAAAAGAGCTCTCCTGCTCATCTCAGGTGTCCTCTGCTATTGTATCCGTTAGAAATCCTTTTCTTGGAGCAAAATCGAGACACTGGTGGCACAGAAAATGGTTTCGGTTTCTCCAGGTGTAACACTTAGATAGCCTTTCCTCTTCTGTATTAACCCTTTCCAGCCTTTCTCCTGGCCTCAGTAATATCTTCTGGGTTTTATGGGAGGTAACAAGGTTCTTATCTCAGGGCCACAGTGTTTCTTGAACTGCTCCCTCAGGTCTCTGTAGGTAAGAAACTAATACATGGTGCCATGTGATGGAAGATGATGGGAACACTGTTGCGAACAGTTGTGTTAAGCCAAGGTGCTAGACCTCAAGGCTGCTGCCTTGTTAACCTGTTTTTGTCTAACAGTGTCTCCCCTGCGTTTCGTTAATCAGCTCCCTTGAGGGCTGGTTCTGTTGTTTTGCACTGCTGCTGTTAATCAGCACTGGGTCTCTAGCTTCTTTTCAGTTAATGTCCTTCATGAATCTATCTGCCTTTCTTGCTGCTACTCCCAGTCATCTCCAGGTAAGCCTCCAGGCTAGTTCTCTTTTCCTCTTTGTTGTCTGTTTGAGAAGAATAGTCTCCTGATTTCTTCTGCTTTTTCTGTACAGTCTACCCCAAGACTATCTTCCTCTTTGAGCACAAAGGTTTGATGGGACTCTTCTGGTGAAGAAGTTGACTTTAATAAATACCAGTCATATAGCTAAACATGACATGTGGTGTTAGAAATACTCTTCTGAAATGAGGCATCTGGTTGTCTTTTGAGTCACCAGTTATCTTGTATGTGTATGTATATGCCCATAGCAAGTACTGGAAATTTTTCCAAATTGTTCTGTGTAATTTGTATTGCTCTGTAAATGAATATGAGTCAAATGTTGCATGTATAGATGTGAATGTTCCTTTTTTTTCTTTCATGTTGCCATTTACTTCAAAATGAGTAGTTCTTATTCCTTAAGTGCATTGTTTCAGACGCAGCTTTTCATGTAAACTTCTAGGGACAGGGCCAGGTAATCGCAAACAAGAATATTATTTTGGAAAAGCAGGAATGTTAGAGGAAGTGTAGAGCTGATTTCAGTGTTCTCTAACGTGCTGGTAGAGGGCAATGTGCAGCTGGAGATGCAGGATTTTAGTGGAGAGAGGTGAAATGGAGGTCACGGCCATTTGCAGGGAAGTCAACGTGATGTTTTACGAATTTTAGTCTGTGGGATGCAGCCAGATACAATCTATTGTAATTACAGTCTGCCTGCCTAAAATTTTCTTGTAGTTTAAATTGGGTAGCAGTAATCTTAATTTCCTGTCCTAAATGGTTGTGTGGAGTTGCTGTATTTCATCCCAGAGGGCTTTGCATTTCACTGGTGAGCAAAGCCTAAGTTGGTTGTAAATCACTTCATATGAAAGGTGCTGTATAAATGTATGTCTTCACTGTTTTTCTTCGGTGCTAGCACCAAGTCTGTGCCTAGCACTTTGCAGACAAATCAGAAATGAAAGTTGTGATCCCAAGAGGCTGCAGTTGAAATAGATAATGCATAGACGTAGAGCAGAGACGAGATGTGACCAAGTGCCAGTGATTGAGCAGTGAAAATTATTTCATGTCTTGTTAGTTCCACTTTAGTTCCACTTCTCGTAATAACAGGAGTGCTCCTAGCTGGGTTTGTATGCTGAAGATGCGTGATGGAAGGAAAAGCATGAAGGAAGGCGGTGCAAACCAGCACAGTAAGAGTAGGTTAATAAAAGAATTTCAGGCAAGAGGAGGACGAGAAAGGTGGAGGTGAAGGCAGAGGAAAAACAGATGCCACCCGGACTTTAGTGGGACAGTGGGATACAGGCAAAATGGAAGGAGAGAGAGCTGAAAGGAGAAAAAGGGGCAGACTTGTGCATGCCTTGAAACATGGCTTGTAATTTCTTCAGGAGGAGCCAGGAGAGGGTTTGAAGAGAAGCAGGCACAGTTGGTGCAGTTGATTTTGCTGTAATATTCCAGCTTGATTAAAAAGGGAGCACAATGTTATCAAAGTGAGGAAGGAGGAGACTGCAGTAGCCAGGCAGAGAAAATACAGCTTGCAGTGTTTTGCAGCTGTAGCAAAGTAGGATGGAGTGATTGGGAAGATGTAGCAGATCTTGATGGTAAGGCCTTATCATGAGCTGTTTACATGTTAGTGTAGTTGTCAGATTGGTGAGTTCCATTTGTTCGACTAAATGCTTAGAGACTGAAGACAGGTTGTTTTGCTGTGGGTACACTTAGTTCATTCATTAGTCATCTCTCATTTCAATTACTGTAATGGCTTCTGGCTAGACGTTGTCCTTCTTCTGCTCTTCACTTAGAATGTATTCAGAAACCTGCCACATATATACTACCTTGTCATCTTTTCTGTTCACTGTTTTGCTACCAGATCCCCTTAAAACCAGCTTTAAAGGACACTCTCTCAAGACGAAAACAAAACTACACTTTGAGTTCCTAGTTAAAAGAAACAGTTGTTTGTGCTATCTTGTAGTTATTTAATAAAAAGTATTTCAAAAACCCATCACTCCTGTGGTGTGACAGGCACCTTGAAGTTCTGCAGGATGTAGGTGGCAGTGAATGATCATAGTAATTCAAAAGACTTCTGCTCCCACAGTGTGGGGTCCTGCACTCAGGCAGCTGGCTGCCACAAGGAAATGAGATTCGAGATTTCCTTCCAGAAGAGAGGGAGTGGTGCTTGTGCATGCGTTGCATCCTCTCCTACCTTGAACAGAGGAAGAAGGCAAGTTGCTGCTAGTGCCTTGGTAGGAAGAAGAGAGTAACTTTCCTTTAGTTTACAGTGAGTGTGCAAAGTTGCTGTGGAAGAAGGCTGACAGCTGACAGCTTTGGTAGGGCTTGTGGTCTAAAGAGTAGCTTGTCGCCGCACCTCTTTTCCATGGTTTTATTTCTGAAAGGCATCTGGGAGGAGAGGGCTCAGAAGGTGAGGCAGGGAGGTAGGGTTGCGCTGTGTTACTGGCAGGGGGGAGAAGCTGACTACCTCAGGTTCGGAAGTGAACCTGGGGATCTGACAATTGTGGACCACCAGTGGTGGGTTATTATGAGAGTGAAGGAAAATGGGTATTAGAAGGAAGAGAAGGATTTCCAGATTATAAGGGAGAAATGTATTAGATTAACAGATTAGATTAGATTAGATTGCGATCACCTTGGAATCCAGTGGTGGATTTCTTTCTGTCTGTGTTGTCTGCATGTGCAACTGTTCTTTACTTACTTGTATCCTGAATGACAGTAAAAGAAGAGAGCATCTCTTCTAATAGGAAGGAGACAAGAGCTTACTTGATTAGGGATTTGCAAATGGAGTGCAATTGCAAATTGTTGGAGATAATGAGACTAAAAATTTACATGTTAATACCAAAATTAATAACATTAGGAAATACAGTAAGTGAGAATTATGAACCAGGAGCTCTTCCCAGTGGCTTACTGCATGGCAACGGAAGAGCCATGCTGGATGTGACTTCTACGAGCAGTGAGAACTCACAGCTCCATGCCAGTCACTGAAACAGGTAAATGCTCCATGTCTCAGCAAGCCAGCCCTGAGGCTGTGCCTCTGCAGCTTGCCAGGCTCCAGCAGTCTGCACAACACTGGGCTTTTGACCTCTTTCAAAAAACATAATTACTTTCCAGAACAGTTTCAGAGCCTTGGAGAGAGTAATCCTCTGGTGATTGTAGAAATACAAATATTTCTCTATTGTCTAATATTTGGTCTCAACTACAAAATAGCTTGTTAGCTTTACAGCATGTTCCTGAGGCCTCATCTGTATGTCAGAGTGGTTATGATTGGGAAATAATGTTGTAATTCTACTATTCCCTGTTAGTAGGATGGCCAGGGAATGTGGTTAAAATGTTTTGAGAGTTGAGAATATTTGTCAAAGCATTTTAAACTGTTTACTCCTGTCTGTGGAGGAGACAAATGGGAGCTGAATCGATCTGCACCATAGCAGTTGTTCTGCTTGGTGTCCGTGTCCCGTGTCACAGGCCTGTACTCCTGGAGAGAGCTGCCTTTCTTGAAGGCTGTATGGAATATATTTTGTAGGGCATGGGGAGCCTCAGCAATAATTACATCTGGATTTTATTTTTCCTATCCCCACTTTCTAATCTCTCTTTTCTGTTTCTTCTCTAAGGGAAAGAGTAGTGACTGTCAGAGCAAAAAGAACGGTGTAACAGACACTTTTGAGTCAGTGGGAAGTGAATGACCCAAAACATGCAACTTGGACCGGGCCATGTGTGTGCTACAGAGCTGCTGGGCTGGGTCAGGAGTGCTCCCTCCTTTCTGGTTCCTCATCTTCCCATGCTGCCCAGGAGCAGTTGGAACTCAGCAGGGGAAGAAGGCCTTCTTCCCCCAAAATTCTGCACTCACTCTAGACTCCAGAAAAAAAATGATCTTTTTTGCCCTAAGTTTGCAGTTCCCACTTGAGGCTCCTTGTCCCACCTTGCCGGTATCTCTAAGTCCCACACACTGCTGGTGTCATGCTGTACCCATGTGCAGATACTCAGGATCCACGCACCCCACCAGGCCAAGAGGCCCCAACCATGCCTGGGCCCCAAAGCAGGACCACAGCCCCATCTGCCTGCGGGGCCGTGGACCCCATGGGGCATGTGAGCAGAAAATACGAGGTTGGCAAGACAGAGTGCTCTAACCATGTTAACCTTTGTGTATGCAAACGGGTAATGAACTTGGGGAAAGACTAATTTGATTTGAACATTGGATGTCAGTGTGAGGTTTTCGGAGGGTGATTAAGAATATGATTTTTTGTGTGTGTGTAATCCAGTGACTGTTCTGAGAAACTGAAGATGTTGCTATTAACCATAAAGGTTCTTTGCTCCATGTCTCATTTTGATTGCCATTGTTACGTTAACATCTACATTTCTTCTTCTAAATTACTTTCTGATCTGCAGTTCTCCCTGCCTCTTCTCTGGCCCTCCATTTTTTTTTTTTTGCTTATTTTCTTTCTGTCAAAAATCTGTATAAAATCCTTGGCTTCAGGCCAGGAAATTTAGCACTCAGTGTTGTCTGCCCATGGTGAAGTTTGCTTCTCCAGCATCAGAAGTCGCTGAAAGCTCATCTCAGTCCTTCAGTGTACTGGTCCCATTGCTACACGCAGTTTGCGGTGTTGCAAATCCTATTAGTTCTGGGGTTTATCATAAAGGGAGTGTGTGGTGGGTTTTTTCACTAAGAGGCAAAGCTACAATTTTTGTCTTGCTTTTTCAAATACCAGCTTATTCTTGTTTGCATAATTGACCCTGATGTGCCCAAGTTCTCTTTCTAGGAGATGTATATAGCTGGCTTATTCATCTCCATTTAAAATTTAGATCATCTTAATCTTTGTTTTAATAAATTAATCATATAATCTTGTTTGTTTATTGTTTCTTGTGCTGTAGCACATGCTGGCTTCTTTCTAACTTGCAAAAAAAAAAAAAAAGCTTAACCACTCTTACTCTGTCATCTCCTTGAGCTACTCATTTGTCTATCAGTAGACACTTTAAAATAATAAAAACACACATCTGGGACACTCCCTCAAGTAATGAATGTTACTTGCCCAGCTCACACCTTCCACAAAAATGAGTCTGAATTAGGGAGCTTTGCAGGATAATTGCTAGGCCAAAGTCTTGTGCTTTCCCTTGTCAGTGGGTGAGGTAATTCTAGCGGTAGCTCTGTCTCCCGTCTCATCGGAAAGGCTGCTGGTCTTCAGCTGCTCAGAGTTTATTCCTGGGAAAGGCTGGCTTGATACTGACACTGATTTCAGATTCAACTGAAGGTGTGTCTCGGATTTTCCTCCAGCCCAAATTCAGGACCAGAGAAGTACTTAAGGGCATGGTGAAAAGTCATTGCCATGTAATGCAGTCTGTAATGGCTTCTCTGAGCACTGTGGAAAGAGTCACAACAGAGCTCCTCAAGGCTAGCCCTGTGTTGAACATGGTGTATTCCCTTATGGATCTGGCAGTGAGCTACTCATGTACAGTCCTATGTGATGAGGAGTACTGTTTCAGCCTATAAATTGAGCAACCAAGCATGCAGACTACCAGTGTAACTATCCATACATTCACAGCAGGTGCAACAAACTCTTATCCTAACAAGAGAGGGCAGACATGACTTTCTCCTTGCCCTGCTAGAGTCACCTTTGTATTACCTGGATGACATCTGTGCTAACTTACTGTCACCTGACTCCAGTGTTGGACAGGTGCAGGGAAAACAAACATGCTTACCCGCTGACATAAACTAGACTTACACTTACATCATCCAAATACTGAAAAAGCCGCAGACTCAAGCTATCTCGACGTGTCCTTCTGGCCTCGTATGTGCACTGGACAGAAATGCAGCCAAAAAAGCCTTGCAGTACGGAGCCAATGGGCCACTGCCCAAATTGTCCGCTTTCTTCTCCGAGAAGGGCAAGGTAGAAGCACCTTACGTGCTACTTTCCTGTCCTCTCTCAATAATTAAGAAGCTGGTTTTATCCTGTGTTTGATTTTACTGTAAAGTGCATTCATACCTGGCTTCTGCTGCCTGCAGTAACAAACAGCAATATAATAAGCAGTGCTTTACTAACCTAAGCATGTTTTGTCTTTCTTTACAGGTAACTGTGCTGGTCCTTTTTGCCCTTGCATTCTTAACGTGTGTTGTATTTCTGGTAGTCTACAAGGTTTACAAGTATGATCATACCTGTCCAGAAGGATTTGTTTTCAAGGTAAATATTCTAGAAAAATAGGAGTCTGTAATATTCTCTGTGTTATTTTCTGCATAACCTTGATTAAGTCATGTGATACTGCATAGAAATTTGTGTTTGTTTTCATAGGTTAGTGTGCTTCCTGCTGTGTTTCTTTTTGTGTAATTTATAATTGAGGCTGTACTGTTGCACAGTTTTCATTATGTTGTTATTTTGCTAATGCTTTAGACATTGAAAATACAGCAAAAGTGCCCACACCAGTGTCCTTCAAACCTACTTCATCTGCAGTGATCTGGACAAAGCTCTCATTTATTGGGTCGTATGGTTTAATGTTGCAAGTTCCTTCAAATTCATGTGTCTTAGGAAAGAAGAGAATGATAAAACCTGGAGAAAAAAATAAGTACTCTGGAATATGTGTCAAAGAAGCAGTAAAGTGATGTTCTCGTTAAGAGTAGCAGAATTACCTTACAGTTATTTTTGTAGAAAGAACTTCTTGTTCTAGAACAGTGACCTCCAAGCCCTACTGCCACAGGCCAAAGGTGGTGCCAAAAATGGGAATACACGTTTATTGGAAAAAGTACTGGTGCTAACTGAAAGGGAGACTGGGGCTCACTTCATTTTGTGCAAGATGATAGCGTTGGCTCCTCAGCCAGTGACCTGGGCTGAAAGTCAGAAAGGTAATGTTGATTTCTCAGTTGTAAACTTGGCTGTAATTAGATAAGAAAAGTAGCAGTGATTATGGCATTCTTCCCTCTAATTTTTAAGAATATTTAGCCACATAATGAATTAAATGATCTAACATGATCTTCAAAAGGATTTAAGAAGGAATGGCTGCCTTAGCCACTCCGTGGCAGTCCTGTTCAGGACTTCTGATTTTGTCACTTCAGGCACATAAATATCTCAGAAGAATCTAGTTCAAAGTTATAATCAGTGATGCCCTGCTGCATTAACTTGACTCCAAGCATTCAGTTTTAGGTTACTGCTTTCCCTTGGTTCAAGGGCAAAAGATAACTGTGGTTAGAATATTTAGCTGTAAGTCAGGAGATCCAGCTTTTAGTTCTGCTTTTGGTTTTTGCATTGTCTCAGACAACCACTGAAAAACCCCGCCCCCGCTGTGCTCATGTCTCATGAGACAAGAGCCTTTTTCTTCTCATCTTTCTCTTGACTTTGAGCAATTTGAAATAGGGACTGTATGTTCCTACTGAGCCTATCTTGATGTGATCCTGACTTGACAGGAATGGCCAGTTAGGTTTTAAGTCTAGTAAACGGTCTGCTGCATCTGCTTCCTTTCATACCGTGTTGTCCTTTCCTTTGAGTTGCAACCTTCTGGCTTCTTTTGCTTTTTCTTCCTAGGGTTGCAAACATTTAAGGAGAGAAGGGTTTCTTAGCTGTATTTCACTTGCACCATGAACAGAATCCGAATGGGGTTTCTCTCCTCAGGGCCCTGTGTTTGAAAGAGAGGTTGGGCAGAACGTCCTGTAGCTCATGCTTTGTTCTTAAGGTGCAGCACACACACAGGGCTGCGTTACTGTTACTCTCCCAGTGCTGGGTTTTGTGGAGGCTGTCTCGTAGCTGCCTGATGCCATAATGCCAGGAGACACAGCATCTTTGGTTGTGTAACTCTTTTACAAAGAGTTTTACAGGATAAACACGTTAGTAAATGACACAAGGCCTGAAACTGCCAGTGTAGACATGAATTTGTATTTGTTGCTTGGCACAGATGTCCTACGACATCTGTGAAGTAATCTGTCACCTTGTGACCAGTGTCTCTGTGGAGTGGCTTCGTGCTTCAGGTGAACTTAACAACTTTCTCTAGCCTGGGTGTCCCCAGGTTTTGGATGCTGATGTGATTTCCTGGTTCAGGGCAAAGGTGTCTCCTGCCTCAGGAAGCTTGGTACTGTGGGAATCTCTGCCTGAAGGCTGAGCTACCGCAGCTGTGAGTCAGACTCACTCTTTGCTTTGATGCTCTCATACATGGAGTAGTTCCAAAGGTGTCAGTGTTTTCAGCCTTTCTGCTGTTCTGTGCATCCAGGGCTTGAAGGTGTGCTTAAAAAGGTGATTATTTTCCTTTGTATAGCAGTGTTAAACTGCTTGAGCCTCAATTTTGTGCTTGCTGAAGCTTTCTGACAAAGCCCTAATACTGCTGTTGTGCAGATCACTCCTGTGAAGCACTCTGTACTGGCTGTCAGTGAGACTCACTGGAGTTCTTCTTAAAGATCTGAGCTCACTTACATCCTGGAGGAATTTCTCCAGGGCTTCAGTGTGCTCCATACTGCATCTGTTACCCTCAGCTTTCGTTGCTGAGGCACCTGCGGTTCTGTCAGATTCACGGACCATACAACAAAGTAATTTCAATGCATTAAAGACAACACCACCATAATTAAGTTTGGAATTACTGACCCAGCAAAGTTCATGTGACAGAAGATACTATTTGTAAGTGAATACCATTGGGGTCTTTATGTCAAAGGAACAAAAGGAGTCAAATTAATACAGCCAGATACAGACTGGTAACCAGGATTTTCTCTGGCACCAAAGGCCTTACCCCATAACTAACTTCTGAAATAGAAGGGTTGTGAAAGAAATGAGACTGGCAACTTGTTGTGGAGCATGCCAGTTTCTCCTCTTGGCCTTCCTTCTTACTTCTCTCACCTGGGAACCATGGAAACAAATTGAAAGGATGGAGAGAAGTGTTCTGCCTAAGCTGAAGGTCTCAGGCAAGCGGCAGGATGAGAATTGGGACCAGTTCCGATCACTAAGTCACTCCGAGTGCTGCATGGGTTGCCTTGATGAGGAGCTAAGGGAAGGGGCTGTCCTTGGGCAGCACACAAGGAGCTACTGGTAAAAGGCCAGCTTGTAACAGGGCTCTGAGCAACCTGATCTGGTTGGAGATGACCCTGCTCCTTGCAGGGGGGTAGGACTAGATGGCCTTTAAAGGTCCCTTCCAACCCTAACTGATTCTATGAAAAGGGGAAGTTTTTCCTGTCTTTTCTAGAAGCATGAAATCCTGGGAGCAAAAATGCAGTCAAGAAGAAACTCTGCTGTGTGTTTCTTTAGGCTTTTCTGTCAGATGGTGTGTGTGTTTGTGACTGAAAAATAACATTACTGAGTCATTTTGCCTGTTACAAAGCAAATTGCTTCTAAAAGCAACACAAGATTCTGTGGCATTTCTTGGCTTGTCTTTAGCACTAATAATTGTTTGCTTGAATTTCCTTGGCAGATTTCATTAGATCAATGGATTGTGTTCCTTCCCCCATTTTAAATATTTAGAATTGTGACTATATTCCATGACTGGGTGAAATAATCACTACAAAGATGTCTGTGTCTACCTTACTTCCTACTCGTCAGAAGTCACATCAGAAGTAGTGTCAGTTATCACAGATAAAGCATGGATAATACTTCCAGAACACGGTGTGGTTGATGTAGCGTGCATATCAAATAGCTCTATTCCAGAGTTGTCCTGGATATTTTTTTTTAAATCTAGGTCCTGGTCTTGTAGCTGGTATGTACAGTCATTATGAATGAGGGGAAACTTGTGTTGACTGAAACAGTGCTGAAAATGCACAAGTGTCTGCTCAGCCAGGGTTAAATCCCATCTGCTTTGTAGTTCAACTTCAAACAGAACTGTGAGGGAGGATTTGCCCTGGCTGCTACGTTAACAAAAGACAACAAATAAACTGAACCTGGGTGCATGTGGTAACTTTGAGCGCTCTTGCGAGTCTGACACCCAGGAGGCTTGTGTCACACAAGCAGGTTAGAACGGATGAGGTGTGAACGCCATGGGAGGGCTGTTGCTCTTGTGACAGCAAGTTGTCTTTCAGCAGTCAGATCTGCCACCAGCTTGCATTCGTTGGGAGCAGGCAGGTTCATAAGACTACCTGTAGGCCTGTTGTTTTGGCAGGTCTTGCTTAAAAAAGCACCTTTTGATGCTTTTTTCACTCTGACGTTTTTAGCGTGACAAATTTAGGTTAAGCCAAGACTGTCTGCTGGATGTTCCCCCCAGCCATTTTGTGCGTTATGATCGAAACCATTCGAAACTGTTACTGCTGCTTACGTATGCCACTTCTCTTTTTTTGTGTGGTTTGTTCTTTTTTTTTGACAAGAGTCAACCCAAAAGTAAATGTGGATGCATTTGAGATAGCATCTGGTCCTAAAACCCATGACATTGCTTGCATGTGTTTTTGTACCCCAGAATTTCCAATATTAAGTTGTGTTTGCCAAGTTCTGTGAGAACAGTAGCAGTTAAAGGTGCTGTAGTATTATAAATTTTAGTCTTCCAGTGCTAGAAGCAGGATGACTTAACAACCTATTTCTTTTTAAAACGGAGTAGAAGTGATTAAGCCTCTTTTTCCTCAAAGCTGCAGCTACTCCTAGCTTTCTCTTTTAGAGGGTCAATTCAGTTGCCCAGATGACTGTCCCAGCACTCCAAGGTATCCGGCAAGACCGCCTGGGCTGGCCGATAGAGCAGAGGACCTCCAGAGAGACCCGTGACCTTGTGGAGCAAAACCTGGGGGTCACAGGATACATCTAAGTCATTTTTTCCTTCAGTGGAACTACTTCCTTCGTAGGCTTTAGTGCAGTGGCTAGAGGATGCCTGCTAACGCACTGCATGTGTACATTCAGTTTGGCTTTTAAGATGACAGCAAAGTTTGGATCCTACTCTCTAAATTGGATATTTCACTTCCAAAAGCTCTGAGCATCTAGCAGTTTCTATGATGTAGTGCTCTTACACTTCCAGGAAATTAAGTAATGTAGTCTCAGAGCTAAACATAGCTTTGTAAAAGCCTGCTGTTGGCTACATCTTTCTGACAACCAAGAGTGAAGTATTTTGTATGTGTGTGCACACAAGCTTGCCCACCCACGGTGTTTTCCCTGTATGTCTTATTTACTGGGCTATAAAACTGTTCATACCTTGGCACCAGTATATTTGTATTAATTTCTGTCCCTCAGACTGAAAACACCATATTAACGTGCCTGAAGCTAATCTAATGGTAGGATACAGACAGCTGTAATTGTAGAGCAAACAGTTGGAACTAGGTGGGAAGCAAAAAACCAGCGAAATATGGATGGAACTAGAGAGTGAGTACTTTTAAAAATAATTTTAGGCAAGTGTGTTTTTTGTATGTTAATTATTCTCGCATATAAACCCAGATTGGGCTTCCTGGCAAATGCACGAGTAGTTTAAGGATTGCAGGGAAGAACTTTTTGGACGCAGTAGGACAATGCTGTAGTTAATTGCAGTATGTTGCATCTTGACTCGCAGAAAGTGAATATTGGCTTAGACTAAAAGGAAAAGAAAAAACCCCAAACCCTAACCTACTTTTGGTGTGTATGGGACTGTAGCTGTTACCTAAGTAAGTGATGGATTCTTTTTTTTTACTTTTTTAATTTTTTTTTTTATTTTCAGAATAATCAGTGCATTCCAGCCGGGTTGGAAAACTACTACTCTGAACAAGACTCCAGTGCTCGAGGGAAGTTTTACACAGTCATAAACCACTACAATCTGGCCAAACAAACCATCACCCGCTCTGTGTCCCCGTGGATGACAGTACTGTCAGAAGAGAAACTATCTGAACAGGAGACTGAAGCTGCTGAGAAATCAGCTTAGTATGATAAGCTAATTATTATTAACACTATGTCATTTGAAGGTAACTAAGGGACTTTAAGGAACTTTTCATTAAATATAATTATGGATAATTTAGAGGTTACTCATGTTTATGGTGCAATTGCTTCTGTTTGCTGATACTGCTTTGCAAAAAAAAAACAAAACCCCAAACTTGCTGCAGAACATTCATGGGCATAAAACAAGGTGCATATCAGCATTGCTTTAGAGCTTTGACACCATTTTCAATGCTAAAAAGAAAAAAAAAAAAAGCCAATGTTAGATATGTTCTTGCAGTTTATTGGATACTGACAGATTTCTTCGCTGGATTTTCAGGGCTTAGAGAAGTCATGTGTTCTGTTTTCTGAACGGATACAATATTTATTTATTTATTTATTCATTCTTTGTCATTTTGCAAACTGAAACATCTCAGCCATAACTAGAGTGATCTCTTGTGTAGCTGAAAGCTATATTTAATGTTTAGGCTTGGCTCAAGCAGGAATGATAGTCAGCATTGATGTCAAGGGCATAATGTAATGACTTGTAGGGAGAAAGAAACTGTCAGGTAGCATTTTTCTTACATTTTCTTTACTGTTGTTTATTTGTAAGTGATAATGAAGTTCTCTGGAACAAGGCATGCTCAATGTTTTATTATTGCTGTCAACAGGATTTAACTGCATTTCCACTATGGCTTTAGCATCTTGGTAAGGATAGCACTGAGACACAAACTAGATAGGCGTTATGGGAAAACACAGTTTTAGTGATGATGGATATTGAGGATAGTGTAAAAATAGACAGTTCAGGATGTTCTAATGAGAAATGACGTCTTTTGATCATACTTCAGAGGCAGGAAGCCTATTCACAATAGATATAGTCCACTATGTAAGTTGTTGGGTACTACAGAGGGAGTAATTTGTCTAAATTTTCTCTTTATTACATTAACATTTTCCCTTTTTATTAATTAGAGCTTTCAGTTTATGTGTGGTTTGCTGTTTGATACATTTTAAAACACAGAGCATCACAAGTGAAACAGTAGTGTATTAGATAACACAGGTGGCTGGTTTAAAGCTACATGTGCAACTGAGTGCAGAGCAGAACTGTTTATGTACGGCTTGGGAGGGGAAAAGGTGTAGAAGAACATAGTATTGTGGATGCACGTTAAAGTTCCATTGTAATTACAAAAATATCTATTCTTTGTGTGAAACCATGTTTTCATTTTTATTATAAATCTTAAATACATATTACAAAAAAGCCATTTTATTAATTTAACAGTGAGACAAAATAACTATATGAAGCAGTTGGGCAAGCAAGTCACCTTTTTATTCATGTAACTTGGATGGGACAAGGTGTAGTGGACATGTCAAAAGTTCTTGTTTTTTTTTTTGTAAAGACTATACAAAAATGAAGGGAAAAACACCAGTGTGGGCTCTTTCGCAAGATCTGTAGTAGAACAAACATGGTCAGCTCTACTTTTATTTTTTCTTCAGTAGAATTGCTTTATCAACAAAACAACAGTAAAAATAACCATTACTTAATTGTCTCCATTTATAGGAAATGTGCATTACACAGTAGTATCTGTAAAAGGCTTTTTATTAAGTCATTAGGGTATGTGGAATGCATAAAAAGCAATAAACTACGTGCCAAATTTTTCTTTGCATTTAAAAGAGTTTCAAGCTTATGTTAAGGTACTCAAAACATACCATGTTTGCATTTTCTAATAAGCATATGCTTTATTGAATGTAATTAATTCACCTGTAACTTTTGACATTTTCACTCTGTGCAAGAGTGAAGAGTAAGGATGATGCTGCTTGCTGCATATAATGTATAGAAATATACATTTCAGAAGAGAGATAGCAAAACACATTTCATATCAACATATTTACAGAGGGCATTCAGGTTTTACAAGATGAAAAGATTTGTTCCCCAAGGCTGTCCTGCACAGAAGTGATTCATGATACATCTCCTCCCCTTAAATTTAGGACAATAAAAACTTTAATGCACAAGTAAATACTGATAAGAAACAACTTATTTCTCTCTCTCAGAACAATGAACATTAAAAAACACCAAGCTTTACAATCTGAGAGAAACAGATTGCTTATGCTTCTTGAAATCAAAATTATTTTTTCCGTCAATTTAACAGGAGGGACTTTATTGGTTCTCAATGACAGTTACTTATGTAAAGTTTGAGGGGCTTTTTTGTTTGTTTTCTTTTGATTTTTTTTAGTTAACAAATTGTTCCCAATTTTAGTACTTTGAAGAGTTTGGCTGTAATACTGTCTGTCCTTTGTTCCCACATCCCAAAAACATCTGTTTCACTGCACAATGTTTGTGTTGTATTCTCTCTTTTCACCTAGACGTAAACTATTTAATTGATTTTTTTATCGTTATTAATACTATCAAACCAGCCTGCTCTCCAACGCAAGTAGTTTCAAAGGATCAGAAGCAGAGGTCATACATGTGCAAAATGCTCACTGTGTACTGAAGTGGTATGATTAAATAAAGCCTGAGACAGTGCAGATGCTTTTGCACAGTAACAGTTTTCCTTGGATCTGATGCACACTGGGAGCTGGACAGATGTGTGGGTGACTACGATAAAGCCATTATCTTTTTTTTTTTTCTTCTGTTAGCTGTGCTCCAGCTTGTAGCTTTCTTACCAGCTCTTTCAAACATTTCTGTGTTCTTTGCAGGATTAAGTGTGGTTTTATGTTTGATAAAGGGATTTAAAATGAATGATATCAGCTCCCTCTGCACTGACTGATATATACACATGCTTATTTATTGGAAAATGTTTCCACCTTAGCAGTATGAAAAGATGCGTAAGAGATAGAGGTATGCCATGTGCCCCACTCCACTGGAAAGAAGTTCAAAAGATTTACAACAAAGCATGTAGGCAATATTATATTTTTAATTAATTATCATACCAGTCCAGGAAAAGCAAGGAAAACGAGCACATCACAAGGAAGAATAGGATCCATACTCTAAATCCAGCATTGTTTTTGATGGCCTGTGAGGAAAAGGATATCTCCATTAACATCACCAGACGACATACAGCAGGATTTCAGCAATGGCAACCCAAGATGCCTGCTAGTGGCTTTACTCTTCCCTCCCCCAAAAGAATGAACAAAGCTTGCCATTAATATCAGGTTAATTAGTGGAAATTAAATAATGGAAATATACCCAAACCATGAAGAATTACATCAAAATGTACATGCTTAAAGGTTCATTTTAAGTTCCAACAGTGAAATTCTGTGATTAGAAATAATCAGGCCTTCATCACTCTCGTAAGTACCTTCTGACTTAAAAAAAAAAAAACAAAAAAAAAACCAAAACAAAAAACACACACACATCAAAACCTGACAGCTATTTCTGGAGGTTGATTTAGCACTGTCAGTCACATATTTCAGTCTCAGAACAAGTAGAGCTAGGGCAAGTATTGCAAGTATTTTTCTTGGATTCTCCTCCTAAAATTGAGACCAGCATGTAGCAGGAGACCTCTTTTCTCTCTCATTTTTCACATTTACACATGCAGTAGATTGCTTTTATGTGAACCAAACATTGAATAATAAAGTTGTGTATTTATCAGCTTTTTCTACTGTTTCTCAGTGTAGTTTAGGAAACTTAGTTCTACCTACAAATGTGAAAAATTAAGCAAAAATACCTTCAGTTCATGCCATGTTGTTGAACACTGATCCCTAATACGAACACTGGGACCGTCAGCTGACACTGCTGTACCCTCCTCAAGTGCTTAAGAGTCATGATTTAAAGGCATAGTAACTGCTAAATATTAGTAATTCTATTGATTAAGTCTTTAAAAAACCCACATCTTCCCCACCATGTGCGATCCCACCATGCCTATTAGACAGCTCCTGAAAAGAATACTCCAGATTTTCTACTCGAAGAAGTGTGGAAATAAGTTCCAAATCAGAAATTTTAGTCCGTAAGTTACACTTGCTAATGTGTGTTTGATGCACTTTTCAGGAGTTGAGCAGTAGATAACTCGTCCTTGAGTTAAGTATTCTATGTGCTTTCAAGAGGGAGGGGAAAAAAAAAAACCAAAACAAAACAAAAAAACACCACACCCACAAACTTGAGTAATTTACTCAGTAGCCTGATATTTTTATTGAAATCTCAATTCCTGAAAGAAAACATCATTTCATTCCAATTAGTGAGACAATGGGATAGAGTTGTTTACTAGGAGCACGTGAGATGCATTCAGCATGGTAAAGAGATTCTTCTGCTAACGCTCTGCATTTAACTTCAGTTTCAACAAATTCAGCACTGTCTTTTATTCTTAGTCTGCAATTTCTCTCTCTCTCTTTTTTTAAACAAAGTTCACAGGTGCTTAAATGCATGCCAGGTGACCTTCACATTTAAAAAATAGGTGAGACAGAGCAGATTTCTGGAGACCTGTATAGCTATTGAAATCACAGAGAGACAAGCAATGGGAACTGCTAAGAACCTCAGCTACTGTTTTTCCAAAATCCTCTCCTGACAGCCCAACACACGCTCCACCTGTACCGTGGGTGAGCTGTGTAAAGCAACACTTGAACAAAACTGCAAGTTAACAGAAACAAGTGAGTTCAAAATACAAAACTTAGAGACATTACCTCTCTTATGTCTTCGTTGCCTTCTTTGATATTCTCTGTTGCCCCCACAACTAATTGATGGATATTGTCAATATCAGTTTCCTGTTTAAAATTGAGAAACAGTGATTAATTTTAGGAAAAAAAAAACCACTTCTAAGGACTTGGGGAACAAGCAAAACTCAAAATCTGTTGTTAGCAACATCTTAGTTTCAATGATGCAGAGGTTTAGAGGCAATTCAGTTGTAATTTTTTTTACCTGTGATCTTATGAGCCTGAACAGAGACTACCAAGATCAACAGGAAGTCTCCCATTTATTTAGAATCAAATTTAACCTGTCTAATTTTTGCCAGCTCTTCTGGAAGAGACCATTGCCACTATTTACAGAAAAGATGTTATTCAGTAACATATTTAACAGGACACTAATTCTGAGGCAGAGGGATCATTCTAATACATATGTGGCATTTTCCATTCCCAGTACATATTCATAAATAACAACAGTAAATATCTTGATTTTGCATTTGAAAACTAAAACTATTTTCCTTCATATTTGCATCCAAGATTCACTAATCATATGTTTACATCTTGCATGCAACCAAGAGTCCAAAATACCCCCAATAAAATCTTCAAGCTGTATTTTCTGCTGTAGTATTAAATTATACTAACCTGTTGCAAGACTTTTTCCGTGAATATCTCTTGTAATCTGGAGATTTCCACCACTTTTCCTTCAATTTGTCTTGGCAAAGAACAGAGACACTCCATTAGAAACTAGTGCAAACATTTGCTCCTACAGACTCAGATTCTCCAAGCCGGTCAGCAGGCTATTCAAAAGGCACGGCTGTTTTGTGAGCTGTCTGTGACACAGCCATGGCCTGTGATCAGTGCTCTGACAATTCATTCACCAGCTCACAGGGAAGCTCTGGGAAAGGCACCACCTGGAAATTCGCAGATAGCAGCCTTCACGGCAAGAGCTTCATCTATTTTCCTTCTTTCATCTAATATAACTACATCCGTGGTGGACCCCAAGCAGTTAATTTTGACGTATCCTTTTTACATGCTACTATGAAGTGTGGAATTCACCATGCCTGGTACCAGCAATCCAAAAGTAAGGTTCTACCTTGAGTTAGCCATTCGGGTTTTCTGCACAGCCAGCGGAGAGCGAACGGCACTGCCGCTCTGCCATGAAGACAGTCTGCATGGGCATCAGTGACTGCACCTCCCCTACTGCTGGCTGCCTATGCAGCAGACAGCACGATATGGATGGAAAACTTAATCTTTTAAAACTTAGGTCTAAGTGAGATAGAATGTAAACTTAACCACTACTATTTTGGACAGTTTTTGTGTCACTCAGAACCATTCTTTACACTGTGGGACAGCACAACGTGCAAACTCATAGAGTTCATTTCCTGGGTGCTCCGATTTGTCCCCCCTCCTACCACACCACTACAATTCACACAGCCAGGCATCCTGCAGCAAATTCACCATGTGTAGGTGTTGTCTGGGTTATGGGACCGGCACGCGCAGCAGTCTGTCAAGTAACAGGAAACTCTACCTGACTTCATCAAAGAGATTGTTCATTTCACCAACAAGTCTCTGGTTCTCCTGTTCAAACTGGAAGAAGGAAATCACACACATGAGTTCACATGCTTGGACCCGAGAACTTTCTTCAACCCCTTCCCCTGATCAACCAGCTTCCACACTTCCTTGCAATCTATTTACAATGTGTCTCAACTAAAAAGATACTCAAGAGTTACTACTACTGGCTTAAAGGAACAATGCTTATGTGTAACCAGTCACTGTAACACTTGTCATTCTCCTCCCATTAATGAAACAAACCCCAAAATAACTGGAAGATTTTGCTGAAGTTACTTTGCAGTAAGGAAAAATACAGTGGATTAAATCTGTCCTTTTTCATTATTTTAGAAATTTGAGTAAGGAAAGCTTTCATGCTTGTGAAAGCATGCGATTCTCTTAACGGTACCTTGGCACTGTCATTCACATTATTCACGGACTGCCCAGAGCACGAAGTTAAGAGCTTTCAGATTTTGCTACAATGTGAAATATTTTGACTACTACTTCACACTTCACAAATGCTTTAGTTATTGCACAGACCTCTTCCATTTAAAACTCATGAGTAATCAGTGCAACATGTAAATATACTTCTAGCGCTACACCTTTCTTATACAGGAAAATAAGATTTGACTTTTTAGATGTACTTGACTGTCAGATCATTTGAGATTTGTGACAGAACAAGTGTTCATGATGATTTGCTGAAACAAAATCTGCACAGCCAAAATACAGCTGAGAAGGGTATCCCGCGTTGTAGTGGACTTTGTTGGAAGTCATATCGGAAGGACCGTGGTTTAGAAAGAACTCGTTAGGACAGACTGAGCTGGGATTTTCAAGGTGCCGGAATGAACTCCATTCTGCAGTCAGGCAGCGAGCTGCAGGTGACTAAAAGCCCAAGGGGAGCCTGCAGCGTGCCCTTCCCTACCCCGCAGCCACTCGGCTCTCGGGGAGCACTGTGGCCTGCCCCAGCCAAAAGGCTCCTGCCATCAGGGACAGCAGAGCGCCTCGTATCCCAAGGGTCAGAAGCTGCATTTTTGGGGAGGGCGTGGAAGCTTATTCAAGGTATTCTGCCAATTCACTCCACATGGCCAAAGCCTCGGTAAGAGCTGTACCTCTGCGGTATGGACACAGCTGCCTAGATCTTGCACTTTCTCACGAAGCTGGGAAAGACCTGGTCTGTGCAGTTACACAGAAATAGCACACAGGATATACATTTCTGCTGAAAGCATTACCTGCTACGTGCCTCTGACAAACCCCAGTGACACGTGCAGCAGTGTGAACACCAGAAAACAGGATTCAGAATGCCAAGAATTTGACACGAGCTGTGCAAGACAACAAGCCCTCTTCCAGTTCCATTAATCTCCTAGTTTTGAATGAGCCGACACTTTGGTGTAACTCAATCACGTTACAATTTCATTAGCAGTAAAAGTGCAGCAGTCCTCTGAGCCACCTTGCAAAGTCTTGTTACACTTTTTGGGACAGAGCAGTGTGTTGTCAAAGATAAACACACCAACAGAGCAGCACTGCCTACATGTCAGACTTGATTTCCAGTTGGTGCAAGAGGAATTTCTTGCAGAGCAAATGCTCAATGCTTAAGTTTGCAAGGAAAGGAGATGTTGCCTGCAGAAGACGGTAAGTATTTGAAAACAACTGCAATCTTGTGCAAAAAGCAAACAAAGGAAGGAGGGGGAAAAGGTCTGAATCACAGAGAATTATGATAACAGCAAGGGTCGTGTTACATCAGTGAAAGGCAAGTGGGCGTTCTGCTTTTAGAGTAGTGCTCCTGAAATAGCTGAAATTGAAGCACTTAGTATTTTGAAATAGTTTAAACAACAACAGTTTATCACTAAGATGCAACATGAAAATCAGTGGCTATATGACACAGTTCATCTGACCCTTGGCTTCTTTAACAGAGCCAGTCTGTAGGAGTATGTACGTTTAACATCATTACACTGCTGCGTTTGGTGACGATCTTTGGTTCGCCACTGTGCCCCCCACCCTGCCCCCAGCACCTCCCAGGTCCTTTGGGACCTTTCTTACACAGCTCGTGCAGCTCCTCACGCGGATTGCTTCAGACGCTGATGTATGCATCGCTTTAAATGATCCAGAACGTTACAGTTAAACTTCAGCTGTATCGCGTACTTTCACACTAAAAGCAGAGAAGCACTAAAGTGTGTGTGCTGCTCAGGGTGAAGTGAAAAAGATCTAGTGCAGCCACTGAGGAATTTGTCCTGCTCCTCTCTCTCCCCACATACACAGTCCTAAGCAAGCACTGCTGCTCATCTGATTGCGCGGCAGGACATTTTAGCTCACTAACCACTTTTTCCTCCTGAGTTTTCTGGTAGATCAGCAAACTGAATCCCACCACAGGATGAGAAGATAGGGCTGGCTTAAGGGAGAGTGGATAGCAGGAGGTGAGCAAGACTTCTGCACTGTCAGAGCAACACAGAAAAGCAAGAAAACAAGAAAAACCAAGCCACCTTTCATCCCCTTCACCTTCATTCTTACTTCCTCATACCCCAACACCATCACCACTGTCCCCCATACTTTGTGCTGTAACATTTTTCATCTTGTTCAGGCCCATCAGGACCTCAGAAAAACAGTACCTGACTCCACCAACAGCAAATTAAACGTCAACCTGTATGTCTTAGGGGGAAATGGTTACTGTGTTAAAAATCAGAATTTTGTAGGTTTAATTTGGCAGAAGCGAGTGTGAAATGACAGGTACGTTTAAAGAAGGGTAGCGGTGAACCTCATTGAAAAAGGTTTAGTCTTTTGACACAGGCAATTTATATCATGAAGAATAATGAATTTTTTTTTTTAATTTCTTTTAAAATACAAATTTCTCTTTGCACTAGATGTTCACTATCTACCTGATTAGCAAGAACAGCTTTCTCTCCTTGGTTAAAGGACTCCAGAGAGTCCAAGATCGCAGACAAGGAAAGGGGCTGTTGGGCACTGTCACCTTCGCTGCGGGGTGGAGGCCTTGGGGAAGGAGCCCAGCCCCATGAGTCGAAGGGGAACAGGAGGAACATACTGCACAGCTCCCTGAAGTCCCACCGATTTCCACCCTGAAGATCCAATGGTTTTGTTAAATAAAACAATATCAGTGTTGCAATATATTCAAATATCATTGTCACTGCTGTCTGTAGTGTCTCGTACAGAGCAGAGCATTTGTTAAAATATAATTGACTAACACAGTGATATTTACTTCAGAGTATTGGATGGCTAAAGGTGTTCCATCATTGCACTCCTATGTTCACACTACCGTATGTCTCTGGTTTTAGAGACATACAAAACAAAGCCAAGGTGCAGAACAATGAAATAGTGCCACAAGATTTATCACTGAGTTGACTGCTTAGTCCGTAAGTGACTAAATGGGGCCAGCGAGCTGTAATTGTTTTTCTGACTTCTGTAAGGATCAGTACTTCTGCACAGATATTGAACATCCAAAATTCCCTAGTTTGCTGCCTTAGTAGAACTGAGATGATAACTAATTTAGAAGGCAAATTTTCAATAAGGAAACACTGAATGATTTTAATCCCTTACAAATAGCAAAAATCCACTTGAGAAAGCATTCTTTAAAAAGCCTCTTTGATACTGAAAACCCTCCACTGCCACAGATTGCCATTTAAATTGCTGAATAAACTTTGCAATTTCAAAGCATGGCTGATGGGCCGTTTGGTGCAGCCAGCAGTAAGATATGCTCAAACAGTCAATTGAACAAAAGGTTAGAGCACAGAACACATCATACACCAGTGCGTCAAAGGGATTTACATGATGGGAACATAAGCCAAACTCTAGTGATAAGTACAGCTCAATGATTTATGGCTTATTAAAGTAGCCTCTTTTATGACAGCGACATATTCTGTTACCGAAGTACAGCATAAAGTGACAAAGTGCTTAAGAGATGTCTAAAAATCTAAGACATAGAAGAAATAATCAGGGTTTTTTTTTTATCCCTTGAGAAAAGTCATTATATGTACTGTACCTGAATTTAAGACAAAACCAAACCAAAACCAAATATAAAGTCAGAGAAAATTATGTATTTTCACAACTCAAACAGCAGAGTCAGATTTTTTTCCCCACTCAGTGCAACCACAAGACACCTGTTCACAGTAACCATAAAAACCATTGATAACCCTGAGTACAGGTATATAAACTGGAATTTATTGTGCAAATCATACAATAGCCTGCAACCATTTTGAACAATGTAAAGCTCTCTCCGGTCGGTAAAATAATGATAGAAATTGCTGCTGTGATATGATAGGGCTTTAATTCATTATTTCACCCACAGGAAGGATCACAGAACCAGGACTGAGAATTGTTAAACATGATTTGGCACAACACATTCCAATTTAAAACCAACACCATTTCTACACTGTAACCTACCCTCTTCTGAGGGCTGCTGGCTTTTCTGAGTAACTTAAATGCAGTTGGTCCACTCTTCACAAATCAAATGTTAAAAAAGTAGAAATTAACTTATCTGTAACAGCAAACATAACATAGAGGAGAAATAATTAACTGTCATTTGAGTGAAAAGGCTTGTTATGTGTTTGCAAAGACCCTTTGATTCCTACATTAAAAGCACAATGAAGTCATGAAATATTGCCAAATTAGTATCAAGGATTTATGTGAGCAATGAAAAAAGCAATGCACATTTAAATACTCAAATTATTTCCTAGTTACACTATATTTACACTCTGGACCCAAACATACCTGAAAATGAGAATAATGGATCCAGTGACTTTAAAGTTTCTTAGGAGTAAAATTATACAGTATGCAACTTTTACCAATAAAGGTCAACTCTTAGCTATAAATTTCCTTAAAAATGCACTGAGAGAAGTCACCACATACATCTCTATCCTTTGCAAATTATCTAATTATAGTGTTCATAAAACAAACAGACCAACCCAAACCCTAAAAAAAATGGATCACGTTAGGTCCACAGAACAGAGTGATGGCTTGCTCAACTCTGAGCTTCAACATGGCAGCAATGTTTACATCTGAAACCCTGCTGTGCACATATATGTCTAACACAAATATGCAGCTCTTTGTTTACAGTCTGACAACTCCAATAATATGCAATCCAGTGGTAGAAAGAAAAATGCCTGACAAGAAATGAACTTAATCAGAGGCATTAACTATAACTAGAAACAATCAGCTTGCCTTCTACTTGACAACTGGTGGAGAAAGAAAAAGAAATGTCTGTATTAATACTGCCATGAATGCTGACTCACTTTTCTTTTAAATCATAATAAATGCAGACTCCTTCCGAGGTATAGTGTGGGAGTAACTGATGCTTGTTAACTTTTAGGAGAGGTAGAAAGCAACTCTCTTTCTTTGGAACAGTGAAGCACAGACTCGCAGTCAGTGTGAGAAGCAGCTGAGCTACAGGCAGTCCTGGCTGCTGGTGGTCATACTGTCAGCCTGCAGCGAGGCACACCAGGCAAGAACAGCTCTGGGTGAGATCAGAACCACAGCAACATTCCACAGGAGATTCAGGCACCCAGCTCAGAACCAGCTTTCGTCAAAACTCAGAATAAGTTATAAGCAGAGAGGAGGCTGTTCTAGTGGTAACTTCCCTGTGTATGCTTTTCTCAGTTCCAGTTTCCTAGTATTGGTACTGAAACACAAGTACTGAGAGTACATAACAAAAACAAATCTTACATGTAAATTCACAGATGGAAATCTAAGAATCAAATATGGCCCAAAAGCAGGAAAAACATTTCAGTATATTAATATATTTAGGACTTCAAAGTCTGTTATTTTTATTTTGCTAGCATTTTGATCTTTTGCTTCTCTAAACAGACTAGTAAATTTGCCTGTCTTTTCCCACTGAGCAGACTGATAAACGTAAAGCTGACATCTAAAGTTGCCAGAATACGTCATCCTTCTACACTTAATCATGGCACTGACATCATGGAACTGTTGTACACTATAAATTTTCTTGCAAACTCTAGGAAGAAGTATGTAAGCTAAGAATAAGGACATACTATTGTCTGTCTGAGCTAAAAGTTTATTTAATTTGGAGCATGACTGTTAATTTTATACCCCTTTTCACAGGAAGTGCAACTCCTGAAAGCCCAACAGAAGTACATCAGTGTAAAGCAACTAGTAGAAGTTTAAAAAAATGTATCATAGAATCATAGAATACTTGGAAGGCACCTTTAAAGGTCATCCAGTCCAACCCCCCTGCAAGGAGCAGGGACATCTCCAACCAGATCAGGTTGCTCAGAGCCTCGTCCAGCCTGGCCTTGAATGTTTCCAGGGATGGGGCATCAACCACCTCTCTGGGCAACCTGTGCCAGTGTTCCACCACCATCAGTGTAAAAGTTTTTCCTAATGTCTAATCTGAATCTACCTCCCTCTGTTTTAAAACCATTACCCCTTGGTCCTATCGCAACAGGCCCTGCTGAAGAGTTTCTCCCCGTCTTTCCTGTAGGCCCCCTAAAGGGGACCATTATATTATTTAATATAATAATTTTAAAAAGCATAGCACAGGAGAGCTCTGAATGAGTAAAGAATAATAATGGATTTTTTAAAAAATGTTTGTTGATTGTCCTCTAGGAAGAGCTGTCCAAACACATAATAAGAAATAGTTTAGGACTGGAGATTTAGGAGTCTAGAAATGCTTCAAAGCATTATGAAAACGCATTCAAAGCATTCAGCTATGAACAGACATTCTTTTCTTACTTAGGTCTGGAATCACTCCTCCTCCTAAGTCAATAAAGAGAACTTATTCCAGTGAAAAAAGCAAATCCTTGGTGGGCAAAAAAATCAGCATTTTAAGATGTTTATCTTTCTTCAGTCTTGATAACAAAACCCGAACAAAACTCACAGACTTTGGCAACTCATCTAAGTGGTCAGCTATCTGGGGCCTTATTCTAAAAAGTATAAAAGCATTTCATGAAAAAGAAATGTATTCATTCCCAGAGTACCATGGCAACGAATGTAACATGTTTAAAACTTAATACAGTGTGAGGCCTACAAAAAGCAATCCAGCATTTAGTAGTCAATTATTATTAATCCCTGTCAGAGCCATCACCTCCGATACTTGTTTCCTCCTGAACCTCTAGGAGCTTACAGCAAGGAGGCTAATATTGTGCCTAAACACAGGAAAATGAAAATCTGTAAAAGAATTCTCCTTAAACAGAAAACGGAAAGCAGGAATAAACCTTTAGATTTCAGACTGGCACTCAAGAACAATATGAGACCACCAAGAGCAGCCACTGAAGAACTTTTTCTCTTTGACAAACCATACCATAATTATGCTCAACTTACTCAACTCTGACGGGAAGAGCAATGCATGTTGTGTTTGGGAACACCTCTGATCCCTGCCAAGGAGCTTCACATATTCATACTACAGCAGCCCTCTGCCTCAGTAAAGCTCATCATTTTGAAAACTGTACATCTACTGGCTAGTTATAAATCAGTTTTTCTTTATACAAAGCAAAGCAACGTGTGCTAACGTAGAGAGGTTTTCGAAGAGTTCTGAGCCATGTTCAAAACAATAAATTTTAGGAATATCAGCAAATCTAACAGGTTGTCAGCAGTCATGCCTCTGTCAGAAAGTTTGTAGTATATCAGTTCAACTGTAAGCAGAATTGGATCAAACAATACATAAATGTGCTGATATCAGGGAAATGAAGAAAAGGTAAAATTAATGAGATTCAGTTGTGAGAGAAAGATGGAGCTATTCCTTCTAGTAAAGCAATCTGATTTTGATAATAAAAAAAAAATTCAAGGAATAAAATAAAGTAAAACTTCAATAGTTATATTTAAATAGTGTAACTATTTAAGGTGTATTCTAGAAATAGTTCAAGTAAAAACCAGCCAAGACTTTATTTTTTTATAAGTTTCATAATGCTTTTTTTGATGTTGCCTTGACTTCTATTGTTTCCTGACTAAAAAGCAATTCATGATTGTAATTTTAAAAACAATTTCAACTTCAATTGTTGAAAAATAGTTGCTACTATTTTCATGGCTCCATGTAAGTATTTTGTAGGAATTTTAAATATTATCTACTACCAGAAGAACCAGGAAGCCATGTACAAAAGGTGTATCTTGTTATGGTATTATTCTGCATGAAATGAAAGTTGAAAATGAATTCGGGTGAATCTGTACTTTCTTAACACATATGAATACAGTAGAAAATGTAATAAAATGGACAATAAGACACAAGATATAGTTACCATTTGTATTTCTTCAGGTGACAGCTCATCTTCACCTTTGCCATCCCCCCATAACCCAAGGTTACTTTGGGCATCAGGCAGATTCTTCTCTGTAACAGAACCACCAAACACTTGAGACAATGCAGGACACTGGGCAGTAAAGTGAAAATCATATTTCATCCATTTCAGAACCCTGATGAAATTGTTATATCTCATTCATCATTAACTGAGATTCACCCTATATTTACAGCACAAAATTAGAGCAATAACATTGAACTTCTAAACTGGGACAAAAATCTATACATATGTTTAATTTTGTGAACTATGATGAGTTGTACCAATACATTGACAGTGAAGGATGTAAAACAACTCACAATGCACTAAGACTTGCTAGGGCACAAAATACTGTAGCAGTTGTCTTTTAACAGAAGAAAACACACAATTTTCAAAATGATAGTCTATATGCAAAGCTATTATCTTCCAATGAGACTTGACAAAACCACCAGCTCCTCATCCCAAAAAGTAAAAACAGAATCTCAAAGACATTTTGAGCAAAGTTCACAGAACAAACTCGATTTCCCCACGTTGTTCAAACTGCATATTACAGGGCAAATCCTACAGCCCGCTGTGCAAGGGGTCTTCCTGTGTACAACAGGAATCAGATCTCATCCCACAAGCTAACCCTGACACATCATAGCTACTTCACTGATTTCAATAGCACTTCCGCCTTGATTAAAGCTAATTATCTGCATAACTCTGAGTACGAGTTGGGCATAAAAGATCTTCAAAGGCTATTTCTGGGATATTCCCTTCTGGAAGATTTATTTTTAGGCTTAATTACATACTTCTGATTATAGACTAAGAAATTAGAATAGGAAAGAAAAGAAACTATGCTGCAGGAACCTACTGTTTCTGAAGCTGTTCTAGCATCAGTGTTTAAAATCCTAACAATAAGACTGCGCTGCTGAGAGGGCCTCTCTTTTCCCTACTGGCTGTGGCATTTTTTACAAAAACCAAGACAGATTTGCACCACCCCACAATGAATCAAAGCTGAACCTGCTTTGATTTATCAGATGCAGACTGCAAATTAAAGTACAGAAAGATTTAGTTCTCTCTTTTTCATAGACTTCACACTTCCTATTTGTCCCAGTCATTTTTTTCAGGCATTCAGAAGTATTTTCATTTGTTTTATTATAACCTTCTATACTGCCCTATTTTCAGCTGGGATGGAGTTAATTTTCCTCTCAGTAGCTGATGTGTTTTGGATTTTGTAGGTGAAGGATGTTGATAAACACACTGATGTTATGAGTTGTTGCTTAAGAGACCAAGGACACTGTCCGGCTTCCCAGGTTTTGCTAATGTGCAGGTGCAGGAAGCTGGGAGGGATACAGCCAGAACAGCTGACCAAAAAACTGGCCAGAGAGAGTATTCCATCCCATAAATGTCACGCTCAGTATATAAGAGGAGCTTGCTGGGGGGGGCATCCCTCTCTCTTGCTCCTTTGCTTGCTGCTCAGTTTCATTTCTGTGATCGCTGCTCGGGATGGGCTGCATCGGTCATTGGGATGTCGAGTGGTGAGGAACAGTGCACTGTTCATTTTGTATATTTTAGTATCCCTACATTTAGTTATTATTGTCATTTTCCTTTGCTATTCTAGCAAACTGTCTTCATCTCAACTCACAAGTTTTCCTTTCTTCCCAATTCTCTCCCCGATCCTGCGGGGGAGGGGGAGGGAGAGTGAGCAACCGTGTGGTGACTCGGGCTAAACCACGACATAAACCTAATTTTTTTTTCAATTGCATAAGCAGCAATGCATCATCATTCAGATAGTGACTTCTCTTAGAAAGCCTCTGAAAAGAGTAATCCTATTCATAAACAAATACATGAAAAGTATTACAAGGAGAAATTCTCCCCTTTATCCTTCACTACAATATTTGTGAAAACTCCTGAAAAATAAATATTATAAAAGAGTATTGCTGTGTATGTCTCCTTTATAAATGTATATTTTCCTTCCCAACAACCAAACCAGGATGTACAAATAATGACAATGTTATAAATTAAGAATGTGGATAAAGAATAAAACAAATTAAAAAAAACAAACAAACCAAACCACAATCCACCCAACAAAACTCCAAAATAGATCTGTTCTTTCTTACAAGCAATAAGAAATAAAAACAAGAATATCTTTAAAGATTGTTTAGAAAGGACTCGACACTATGTTTTCCGTGGGGTATCATCAGTATTTCAAGTCTATTTCATAGAAACACAAAACTCGTTTAAGTAATCAATGTATTTACATTATATTAAAATTATGGTGAATTATTTACTGGATTCAAAGAAAATAAAAAGATATGTTCCTGTCTTATCCCAGAGGAACCAATTACTTCCAGGTGCTGTCAGCACTGTTAAAAAACCAGCACTTGTATCCAGTGTGATTGCTAATAAGCAAATACACTTATGGTAAGAGGTAAGTGAGAAACACGTTATCTCCCCAGGGTTCCTCCTGTCACTGCAGTACGTTTCTGGGAAAGTTGTTCTGCAGCTTTCATGGAGCTGACATTAATGCTTTTCTACAATTGATCCAGCAAAAGCCAAACCACATTTCTTTTGCAGAAAGTAGTTGTTAATGCATGACAGAGATACAAAATAACGATCAAATCCTTGGCATCCTTTTCCATGCTGAAAGGAGACAGCTGCTAAGCTTGTGGACCAGTTCAAAAGCTACTCATTATTTACACTTATTTTCCATAAACTAAATGTCAAATTTGTAATATGCAAATAAATACTGTCAGCATATAAAGCATCTCCAGAGAGACTATTTTCCTACCATGAGGCATGTCCAGTGTAATTCTAATGTAAACAGGTGCTTTGCCTCATAACAGAAGTAATCACATTTTGCTTTGGTTTCTGCCAAAAAAACAGACAAAACCCATGTTGTGCTTCAGCACGACAAGTAGGACACTCAGCTGTTCATCATAACATTCAAATTAAGGACAGGACCGCACGCTGCTCTCAGAAGAACTATATTTACAGCTGAGCTGTTTACGCAAGGGACCCAGGCATGCTGCTGATGGCTAATTCATAAATACAAATGATCACCAGTCTCTAAACCACCAACATCCTGAGAATGAAACAGCTTATTTCTAAACCCAGTAATTTCTCCTATTTCTTAACAATTTGAGAAGCTACGTGTTAAAAAAAAAAAAATTATCAGAAGCTACAAAATTTCAACTGCTTCTTGTTTCCCAGTCATCTCCTTCACACTATTTCCATGCTTTAACAACCACCTACCAGTGAAGTCACAAGGTTGATTTTTATAAGCAGCAGCAACCAACACTTACCCTTGTGAGGAATCATAGTGAGGAATCATCACAAGTTTCATAGTTTTCTCAAAGACTAGTCCACAATCCCTCAGAAGTACTGCATCAGCATCACTTGTGTGACAAGATCCCTACTTTCTTATAAAAAATTAAAGCATAAACTAATAAAAGTGAAAACTGGAGTAATCCAAATTAACGTGCAATAAACAAAGCTTAATTTCTGTTTATTGCAGTGGTTTGCTGTGTCCAAGGCAACCAAAGAACAGCATTTGCCTTGGTGTGGCACAGATTTTCGGAGCTAAAAATTGTAATGACACTGCGGCAGGAGCGCACGCTTTGAGAGATTGTGGAGATATTCAGTAACAAGGAAAGAGCACAGGGCAATGAAGATGCTATTACGCTGCCGCTTCTCTGCTGGCACTAGCTCACAGCTGCGAAACACTGATAACATATTAAGGTGAAACTCATCTATGTGCCTGTGCACTGCATCACTTAAGACATACTATTAAAATGTAGTAAGCACTAGAAACGACACATAATCAAAACCTTTACTTCTTACAATAAATTCAGTGTCAAGGATTAAAAAAAAAAAAAAAAAAAAAAAAAAAAGCATACTTACAGGGCTGCAGACGGTACAAACTAGCTAGGAAGATAAGCTGTACCCGAAAATGAAACCTTTCACACACTGTGAAATGTTCAGTATTAGAATCTTCATCCAGAAATGGAGTACTCACTTCAAAAGAATCCACTCTTTGTATGGCCGTAACGTCACCAACCAGATACTCTTTTAATAAAAATCACTAAAGAAACAATAACTGATTACCAGAGTAATATGGCCATCCAGTGCAATTCTTCTGTCTTGCTGAAGTAATATCCTAATGTAATCGTCACATTTAATACAGTTTCTGTTTCTGTCCAAAACCAGTTTTCATGCTGCAAATCGCAGGGTACCCTGGACTCCTCTAGACCGCTCAAGCCAGGGAAAGCAACTCCAGAATCACAGAAACAAGATTTCTCTTCCAGTATGGAACCTGACATTATCTGCATGGTGGTGGTACTCTGAAAGGCACTCTGCAACAAAGTTCTGCCAGCGTACACATCCGAGGACAGACCGAAAGAGCTAAGAGAAGGGATTCTCATCCTCTGGCCTCAGAAGGAGGCCACAAAAGAATCCAAAGCAATGTTCACAAGTCCTGTCAAGAACAGCACCAGCTGAAATGACCCTGGGATCAGAGATGTTGCTTTGGACTTCTGGCTGTCTCATGCCCACTAGATAAGATGCAATCCCTCCAGCAGGGAAACTCAATGCTGTGGAGAAGAACATACCCAAAAGCACTGGACCCGGACAGAACCTCCCTTCTTATAAGCATATTCTACCTGAAAGGTAGCTCCTACGGTAGAGATGTCCAAATCAAAGTCTCTGTACTGAAAAACTAGAAAATGTTCCCAGAAAGTCATTGAGTCACTTTCCAGTTCCTTACCATCAGTGAAAGGAACGTGGAAAAATCAGACTGATCTCAGAAGATATGCAAGTAGATGGATATTGGTGAAAATAAACAAAAAGGAAAAAGTTCACACAGAGTTTATTGACAGGATGAGGAATCCAGCAAGGCATAAGACTTTTTCAGCTGGTTGGAAAAAGCATGTCAAAAAGTTTAAGGTTTTGCTTCTCAGCCTCACAATGTGCTTCACAAAAGCCTGATCAACTCAAGGAAGATGAAAATAGAAAAGGTGCAAGTCACAGGAACAGGCCCTTGTAATGTGAAGAAAGTACTATTGAACAGACAGGCCTTGCCACAGAAAGTGAAATGCAACTACATTTTATTCTTACCTTTGCTTTCCTCAGCAGAAAGTTTTTCTTCAGAATCATCTAAAGGATTCTGTGAAGATTTTTCAGGGGAAAGAGATGATTTGGACACGTTGGTCTGCTCAGGTTCAAGTCTGGACCTAGAAGCACAAGAGCCTATAACTTAACTGATATTGCACAGCTGTATTTCTCCAAAACAAGAACAACCACAGATTATTAAATTTGACACTTTAACTCCTGCAAGCGTCACATTAAAGATTTTCCAGTCAAGACACAAAACGTACTTAGCAACTTTCACTGAAATATTATTACAAAAGCAAAGAAAGCATGACCAGTATTCCTCAACAAAATACATTACATGTTCAGAGTTGAAGATAATTTTGAAGGATATAGCATTAAAAAAGTAGACATTTTATTAAACTTCCCTTAAAAAAAAAAAAAAAAAATCAGTGTATTAAGATATACATTTAAAAACAAAAAACAAAAATCCAATAACATTTTGGTCGTATTGAAAATTCTTTTTAGGAGCAATACCCAATACCACTACTTAATTTTTTTCAAGTAATAATTACAATTTTATTTTTTATCATCAATTATCATAAAGGTAAAGTAAGAAAATACAACCGAATTGTCTTTTTCCTGGAACAAGTATTTTTATTAAACTAGTTTTGAAGAATAGTTTAACCAGGATGGAAGTCATCCTTACCTTGTCTGCCAAAAGACACAACAGACAATTCAGAAGCAAGGAATGAAAAACTGCATGTAGTGGACAGATACATACTATGCCTAAGTCCCCGCTATGTAATTTTAATACAAAGGCAATGCAAAAAATGAGAAGCATATTCAGTGATTGATTATATATTTAGTATTTATCAAGTACGTTTTACTGTGGCACCAAAAAAGTTCAAAAATAGTGGCAACATATTTTTTTCCAGTAAACTTCTGTGGTTTATTGCTGCCTACAATGAATCCTGTAACTACGACACAGCAGACACATATGCTTGGCAATTACGCTGTTAGAGAAGCTAAAGAACAGAAAACAAAAAACCAATGGGCTGAATCACCTGCTGTGCCACCTTTATAACTTCCTGCCCTCTCAACAGTTAATCTCATTATGATCTGCAGTCTTCCTCTGCTCCTTAACAGAAAGTGTTGCATTTTGTGTTCCTTTCCTTCTTTGTATTGTGTCTAAATTCTAACCCATAATTAGAAAATTCTGAGAAAAACAGAATAGAATGCATTAGTCATCAATGAGTGACTGTTCTTTAAACAAGAATAAACAGTAACAGGGAACCCTTCATAGTTCTAAAAACTCTGCAAGTACTGTGGTTTTGGTAATTTTACAAAAAAAAAAAAGAACTTCTCATCTCCTCCCTCTCAAGTCCCAAATTTGCCTGATATTGAGGAAAAAAAAAGACGGATCTGGATGCCCATGCAGTTCAAATAATAGTTCTGATACTAGTAAAACACCAATTCCCCAATAATAAAAATATCAGCTTGATTTGAATAACTGCATACATAGTTCACAAGATATTCTAATGGAAAAAGAAGTTTAAAATGGAAGTGAAAGATAATTTTGAATCACAATGAACATAAAAACTGAAAATACCCAAGTACCTCTACGGAAAAAGCTGCTTATGTTTCTATTTCTCAGCTTTTCATTCTGGAAAACTAGGCCTTTGTAATTGGGTGAACTTTTTAATTTAAAAAAAAAAAATGTTAATACTTAAAGACAACTTATATAAGAAAATCACAACACTCAGGCAATTTGCTGAAGTGCTTAGGGTGTCTATTGATAGAAAAGAAAACATGATGAAGTATATTTTATTGTAAACCTTTCAGTACTGTCTGATACACACATATTTTAAGTTGACTGAACTACATGAAAGATGATCTGCACTAGGATTAATTTACTTTTAAAGAAATTTATTCCTTTATTGTTTTTTGTCTGTTTCAATCAGAACTAAACAAAATGCCTGGGATGCACTATTTAAAGAATGCCTAGTTCTTTTAAGTGACAGAACACGTTCTAATTATCACATAAAACATGTGCTGAAATCCTTGGAAAATTGCAATCAACTAGTTGAAGGCATATGAAAAAAGACTATTTTTCTTCAAGTCATCATAAAGATTGGTTTATGCCCTGTGATTTATTTAAATTGAATTTTAATTCAAATTACAATGTAGCCATTACATCACATCTGGGCTATTTTTAATGCCTTACTGCTCTTTATTTAAGTGGTATTCTAAGTTCTGAAATAGCTCTTTCATTGCTCCATGGTTAGCATACATTAACTAAAGCTGTTTTCTCTGTTTAGTCATATGAGAAATCTTGAACTTGTGATTTCACATGCAAACAATAACATGAGTAAAACAAACAGCAAAGCTGGTATTGGTTAGCCAATTCTGCAACTGCAGGACTCATGCTATTTTTCTTTGAAGTTCTTTAGTGTGAATAATACTGATCAGGTTATGTGTTCTTACACAAGAAAAATATTGCATAGTTTGTTTCTATAAGTCTTTTAAGAAAAGTTATGGACGTTACAAAAATACCAATGCCTTACTTTTCCTCTCATTATTTCTTACCAAACTTAAGAACTGGTTTGGTGTATTTTGTTTACTTGGTTTTGGCTTGCGCTACTATTTCTGTCTCAGGAGGATATATTTGAGTGAATCTAATTGTGCTTAATCATGATGAATCACTGTGAATAAAATGTACGTATGGACTTTTGAAAATATCTCTCTAGTTTCAATGTAAATAGCTACTCGAACCAAGCACCAAACTGATAAAGCAGCATCGAGTCTTAGAAAAACACTCAAGAATTTATTTATTGATGTGTATGTTCTAGAATTTGTTATTTTTAAACTAAAATATACATAACTGAACTTAAGGTTAGAATTCAAATAATGCAGATTGAGAAGACACAGGCATTAAATAAATTGCAAACCTGTTCATTCTCCCTGCCATTCTTACAGCTG
Source organism: Chlamydotis macqueenii (assembly GCF_036417535.1). Taxonomy (NCBI): domain Eukaryota; kingdom Metazoa; phylum Chordata; class Aves; order Otidiformes; family Otididae; genus Chlamydotis; species Chlamydotis macqueenii. The sequence goes on from NC_141559.1 coordinate 70,510,992, forward strand.
GGAGTGAGCAGAAAAAGAAACTGAAAAAGTATGTTTCTTGACACTTGACTGAAAAAAAAACACCAATCCAAATCACAGACCAAAAAGCCAGCAAGCACATAATCTTTAACTTCTCATAGACATCTTCACCTCTATGTTGGCAGCCTGGGCATATGGAACGATAGGAAGTAGAAACTCTTTTGTTTCTGTTAATAAGTTACATTCAAGATTTTTATTTTAATCATGTTTCTACTTGCCATGAAGATCTGCCATCTCAAGTAGCATTTATTCACAACCCAAATACTTGCTTTAGCAGAAAGATAGTGGTTTAAAAAACAAAAACAAAGGGAAAAAAAAAAGAATAAAAGATATAGAGAAAGAACAGGAGAGAGAAGTGAATGTCTCCTGAACCTAAACAGACAGTATTCTAAATAGTCTCTTTGAGACACATTACCGATGTCCAGGACTTCATTCTAAACTATTTGTACAAGTCCAGTAGATTTATTAACCCACATTTTACTGATATGGGGCTTTAATTATTTACATAAACAAGAAGTACAACACTATATTGGCACTCTGCCATTTACAGACTTAACTCCATGTGCCAGAAGTGTGAAAGAGTCCTGGAATGCACCTGCTGACAGCAGAAGTTGCTCATTCCACTAAATATTTGCATTAAAACAATCTCCTTAGAATCTAAACATGAGTAATAGTTGTGTTGAATGTCCTACAAACGAAAGGCACAGTTAAACTATTTTTGACACTACTCACAGCCTCTTCTTATCTATCACTCGCTTAACTCGGATGGCTCTTTGTTCAGAATACAGCTTACACACTCCTGTTCAAAATAGCAGTAAACAAAACTTCAGGTTAGAAGAGTATTATTTCTTTCTTGGAAAAGACAATCATTCATTTTTAATCATTCAATAAATACGAAGTACTTTTTAAGTAATCTTCAATGAAGTCCAAGACAGCTGTTCTGTGCTCCTTTACCTGAGCAGACTGGACACCCTTGTGTGCTGAAACACAAAAGAAAGATACAACAATCTTTTCACTTTTTACTGACTTGCACAAAAGTTTGCATTTGCAGTTGATATACAAGTGATATTCAAGAGCCTATTAACATTTTATATGTTAGTATTTATTTTAAACATAGCTATATTTAAATATAGGTTCTGTAAAACAGCAAATCATTACAACAAACCAAAAGCTGAAAACAACTAATGTGTTGGAATATTTATGTAATTAATTTGTTATATATGCTACTGAGTCATATACCTCAATCAAATTTCTAAACAAGAATAGATGTCATCAAGCTAAGCACAGCAAAACAGATCCAGAGGCTTGACTTGCTTAAAATATTGAACTTCTAACATTCCGAGTTCTCCAGTGTATACACTATGCAAAGTCTTTGGAATTTATTGTGTCAAGCATCCTTTTAATTAATGTATATTAATAATTTCTTACTTTCATACTACATAGTTCCCAGGCATGACTGACTTTAAATGATTCTAAATAACACTAAACTATGTTTAGATGGCATTTCAAAGCTGATGAAAACCTTTGGTATATTGATAAAACACACAAATACAGCAAGACAGCTTGAAAATGGCAAAATAGAAGTTCTCTCTACAACTTTCATAAGATAGTATTGTAAATGATCCCATATTCAAGTTGTCAAAAATGCTGTTACTTTACCAGGACTCTGTTAAAGTTACTTAATTATCTCAAACTTGGAAAGATTATACTTGTAATACCTTCCAGGTGGACAAACTAGAAAGAGACAATCACTGAATTTAGTGAGCTGTGGTTCACGCCTCTGTGCCACAGTGCTGAATTCTTATTCAAGCAGTAAATATTTAGGACTATCTTTTTTACACTTGCTCATTAGTGTCTTTCAACAAATAAATAAAATTATATGCTCTGGCTTGTCCTTCCACTAATGTTAAAGAAAATTAAGTATAGTACCAATCCAATGGGATTACACAGATGCAAACAACAAGGCAATAACACTTCACCAATCTCCTTCCAAAAGCATCTCAGATTCACCATCCAATATTCAGCATTATATTAGCCTTTATCAATAACTGAGGAAAAAAAAAAACCACAACTTTTAAGAGTTGCTCATTTTACCTTCTGTTCTCAGCTGATGAATGGCATCGGCACATGTCCTCATAAATATCTGAGCATCTTGGTCTATCTGATCACGCTCTGTATCTGTCATCCTCACATACTCAGACATAATATGGCTGAAAAATAAGACAAACCAGCACTTAATAAATCTCCAACTTAAAATCTACAAGTACACATTTTAGACCTTCTTCCCACTCACCATCTCTACAGAAGCTTTTCTGCAACACTGATTTTCACAGAAAAAAGTAAAAAAGTACAATAACCATCACTGATAAAAACGCTACTATAAAGCTGAGAGGTTTTCTGAAACATTTTTTGACTAGTAAGAGATGTAGAAAAGGCAATATGTGCTATTATCTCGTACATAATCAAATACTGAGCCGATAAGGAGAAAACACGACTAGAAAATATATCATTACCCTCAGTACTTAGTCCAATGGGGTATATTTCAAGTCTAAAAACACAAACACAAGCAGGACAAAGGAACAGCTCAAATGTTGAAAGTAGTACAATACAAAAAAAAAAAAAAAAAAAAAAAAAAAAAAGGAACTTATTTTACTTAAACGTATGTTTCCATTATCCTAAATACTGAGCTTCATTTTTAAAGTAGCTACACTATGAAATCATAGAATCAAAGAATGGTTTGTGTTGAAAGGGACCTTAAAGATCACCTCTTTCTAACCCCCCTGCCCTGCCCTGGGCTGGGACACTTTCCACTAGACCAGGTTGTTCAAAGCCGCATCTGTGAATTCAAACCTTAGTAAAGAAGAATATTGGGAAACAATGCACTTTTTTTTTTAATATCAAGTCACTTATAAGACTCATTAAAACCTGTTCCCATTATTTATTTCTATTTTAGATTATATACTATGCATTTAATATTTTTCTAATAGAGTAATATATTTTTTCTTACTAAATTAATAAAAACGGAGTCCTGTCAGTAAAATATTAACACACTGTAGATCACCACCAGAAAAGCATACTGTATAAATGTATTTAACAAGTACTTCCACAGCCATAGATGACAGGATGATAAAACTTTCCTACAGCAGCTTATCTTACGTTCATCTTGGGTTTCCTAATGATACAGTCATCAAGGCCTGTTATATTTTCCTTTAAAAACAGGAAAGAAAACCTTAATTCACATTCTTATTTTAATTTTGATTTTTATTTATGTGTGAAAATATCCCCACTCCTTCAAGGTATGTATAATGTAACTATACTAACGCAGTAATACAAGTAAAAGAAGGGATCTTTAGCTTGCAAAGCTGGTCTCATACCCTTAAGAGATCTCTTATATCACTGCAGTAATTCCAGATCTTCCCGTGTTTGCTGCAATCTCTGCCACAGGAATGCCGACAGACAATTCATGTCACCCCATCTCACCATCTCTCATCACATACAAAACCACCAGCTCCTTCCTGCATCTTCACTGTCAGGGTCATCCACAGTCAGGGTGGAGCTCCCAGATCCTCCACAAACTTTTAAGCTCCCTCTAATGTCCCCAAGGTTTACAGCAAAATGTCTTCACTCCCATCCCATGTGACTGCACAAGAAAAAAGCAGCACGTGGTTCATCTGGCTTGAAAATTAGTTTCTGATTACTGACTAGCTAGTACACAAGCACAGATTAGCCAGCAAACAGTAAGGCAAACTAATTAGAAGTAATAGTCTGTGTTTTACTTGCTTCCAACAATGTCATCTACTTGACATCTAAACATCAGGATTTTTTTTCCCCTCTCGTTAAAACTATTCTAAATGTTATAAAACTATTTTTAATAACTTACAGAAAAGCAGCAAAATATAGTGTTTCCATTTATATTACACTAGCTGAACTGCTCTCCTTTGGTCAGGGCAGATGGGTTTCATAAATTCGTGGCAAAATCTCTACCACAACTGTAAACAGTGGTCTTCTAAGCTGTATGTTCTAATTTGCACTGAGAAAGCAGCTTCTGAATGATGAAAGATTTGAAATAGTCTGATTTCCGAGACATCTGATGGAAAGGCTTTCCACAGCCTGGTTAAGATAGCACATTGATAGTTACACATGCAATTAAGTAACTCATTTTGTTAAATATATTAGGACAGATCTCTCCCTCAGCTTATACTGATGGGGCTTTTTATTACTAGTCTGTGGCACAAGCAAGTTCTCAGCACATGCAAAGCCAGAAAATCCATTCTCACATCCATTTCCACACGGACCCAGATAGAAGTGGACCATATTAAGATCATCTGATATGGGATAGTGGTAACATCCCCCAGCAATCCATGCCTAGAGAGTTACTTGCGCATGTTAGGGCACGCAGACTCAGATGGAAAATGAGGATGGAGTAACAGCTTCACGAAGGCCCCTTGATGAAGCAAGTAAGTCTCCACTCCTCAAATACTCTTCCCTAAAGCATTTCGTGATTGTTGAGTTTCCCTTCTTTCCAAAGATTCTTGGGGAGAGACTGCAGTTAACAACATCACAAGTGACAGCTCAGAGACAGCTACTATCAGTAGGAACAGTGATGATGTAATATCTCATGATTTAGCTGCACATTTCTTATAAAATACCCTGCCATTGAACATGTTCACTGATCATGAGTATGATACTCAAAAGGCTTTGTTAGGTTTGAAATGTGTATATGAAGCCAGCAAGAAAACAATTTAAATTATTTAAGTTATTTTTCTTTAAGACAAGGCTCTAATATTAAATAAAAGCAACGGTACATATCGTTATTGGTCCTTCCCTTATTATGTGCAATCAATAACAACGTCAGTCACTCAGTCTTTGGTACTCATTCAATGTTTTCATTATTTATAATTTTTCCTTAAAATGTGTGTTGTAGAGAAAGCCCAAGTTTTCACCGTTATTGCCACAGACTTTACGATTAATACAACCTCCAATTTTTAAGCCAAATGACAAGAAATAACCACACATTTGGATAGAAATTTGAAGGAGGAGCTTCTGTACGTGCCCCGCTGTAAATCAGAGTTTTAACAGGCCAGTTTCAAGTTTCTCCCCATTGTAACTCATGCTGTCAGTGGAAGATCATACCACATCTCTGGCAGAAGTTCTGCCAGAGGAGAGAATCACGGTAGACAGGACAAAACAGGCAAGATGACAAAACAGAAAAGTTCCTTATCACAGAAAGCTGAAAACCAAGGTGCAAGAGAAAGCAAATGAATCGTGATAAAGAGGAGAGGATAAAGGTGCAATTGCAAGTAAGTCAGTAAGCTTAGATCACTGCATCACCAGTTCCATGAGTTTTGCCAGTCACGGATTTTATAGCTAACAGTCAAATCAAGAAGGTCAATGAGCAATTACTTATTCTTAAGCTTTTCAGACCCAATTTAGGTACTTCAGTTTAAATATTTAAAGTTTGATAAAATGGGTCAGGGTCTTAGTTTCTATTAACTCTTCTTCCAGTTGTCTTCAACATTGCTAAAAATCTTCCTTTAAAAATGAATTAAAGACATTCCCTCTGTAGCAGGCTATTTTATGTATGCCAAAAATAAAAACTCTTATTAATAAAGAATTTATAGTCTGCAAAAGTAAGGTCAAAGAAGCAATCAAAGATCTGGATGTGACACATTATGAAGTTTTACAAGGCATACAATAATTCAACTTGGTAACTCAAAAGCCAAATTTCACCAACACCTAATGTTGAAGTTGAAAAACAAATAGCAGGATCAACAAAATACAGAGTAGTCAGATTTCATGAACAAAATTACACCTCCTACATAAAGTCCTGCATAGTCTTTCAGTATTAAATGGTTTTAAAATCTTCCTCACAGCCTAAATACTAAAAAGTTATTAAAACTGCTGTCTTGAATGAATGAGGCATTTGCTGACTGTGAGACGACAGCATGGATGTTACGATCCTATTTGCATCCACAAAGTAGAACAGCAGAAGCAATGTAGCACGGAATTTGACAGTACTATGTATTTTAAGTTTGACCATTATGACAGGATCAACTATAATCACAGATGATATCTGGAACATTATTTTATGGCTTAATATAGAACGGACACTACTTTTTTTCCTCTCCTTAGTTAATGCCTGAGGGCGTGGGTGAAAAATCACTGAGAATTACCATGATAACTGGTTAAAACAGAGTTTACAAAAAAGAAACTAAAAACTTCTAGAGACCAAGATAGCTTGGACAAATTTTTACTTCTCTTATCACTTCAATTTTGTGCACACTACTGTTAAAAAAACCCAAACAAACAAACAAAAAAAACAAAAAAAAAAAAAACAAAAAAAGGCAAGTAGTACCCCAAATTTAGCCACTCCTCCCTTCTCTCACTGCAATTATTTGCAGTTTCTCAGCTTATGCATTGACATAAAGTTTTCAAACGGTAGAAACAGTTATTTCAGTATTAAATTGGTAGCTCCACCTAGTGTTGTTCATGACCCGTTCCAACAGAAATTAAAGAGCAGAGAGCTAGCCATAACATGTAGCTGTACACTACTGCTTGCTGCTTGGAAAAGCAGTTCCTCATACACCTTGCACACAGAACTGATACCCACACCCCCGAGCTGCATTTTCACTGGCACTCGCTATGAAGAGCTCTCATAGCCTTACACTTAAAACATCTAAAATCTTCATATCTTTTTTTGTTGCACTTTTGAAACAACAAAATACTGCTTTTAAAATCTCAGGGAGACAAAAAGCAGTGCCAGAAATCTTCTAGAAAATTACTTAGGGACACATTTTGATATCACTGATTGTATAGTATCGCTATTACTGTGACAGATCAGTTCAGGCTGGGGTCGGATAGCTGTCTAGATAACACTCTTATTTGGGACCTGTGAAGCCTTTCGGAGAAAGGTATTAAATTTACTTGGGACTTAATATCTTCAACCCAAGATGACTTTAGATTGCATTTTCTCTACCTTGATTGCAGCAACAGCTTAGCTTTAGTCAGGGTTGTGGCAGAATCAGAATGCAGACAAGGGCTGACTCACCCCATGCAATACTGCAGTGATGCTGAGGGACTGCAGAAATACAACACAGGAAACTGTGCAGTTTCAGAAGATCCTTTAAAAGGAGAAGTTTACCTACACTGTTTCATTTGGATATACCTCCCCCCAGAAAAACCTCAACCAACTGGGTTTCGCACATGTCAGATGACTGAAAAAAAAAAAAAAAAAAAAGACATTCAGTTGTTTTAAGTTAAAACTCCCTCCCCAGCCCCTCACGCCAACAAAGGGCATTGCCACAATGATACACTTTTGTCACCTCAAGAATAGCTTGCTGACACTATCTTTAAAGTGGCAACACCCTAGAATCTGGAAATTTCGCTTCGTAGAAATTCATTGGCTTTTTTTTTGTAAAGGGCACATCCTAGTTGGGACGCATTAATACTGTATTGCATGCACTGTACATTCTTCCAATTTTACATCTGGTTGGAATTTTAGAAGTTTTGTTTTTGAACCATGAATCTCAAAATAAAAACTGGAGTCTCAGAACCCTGGAGAACACCTCTTTCCCTGTGCACAACCAGGGTGGCAGATCATCCTGATTTAAAAGATGGTGTGATGAAGGCATGGCAATTTTGGTGAGCATTTTTCCACATACAAATATATTTCCCCCAAAGATAGCATTCACTGTATGTTATGTTGCAGTAAAGGAAACTGTTAAACTGTTAAACTTCTACTTAAAACAGCAAAGTTAGGTAAGTGGAAATACTTATGAAGTATTGTCTGTTTCTGGAATTAAATATTGTGCAAGCTATAATATCACTACTAAGTTTTCATGGAATAAGAGCTTCATTTAAAAAGTTTTCTATTTCTCAAATGATATAATTATTTGTGCTTGGTTCACCAAAATATTAGTTGCAGTAACATTTACATCTTAGGACAACTTAATTTAATAATTAATTAAGAACGTTAAATCCACAGATCACAAGATACTCTTTTTTTATTTCCTTACTAAAACCAACCTGCAAACTTGTTTTTTAATCTTCTAAAAATCCTCATACTAAAGCTATCAGCCAGTTAGCAGACACAGCAGTTTTGAATGTTTCCTGATGGCTGAGGAGAATCAAATCTTTCTCCAAACAATAATAACTACCAGAACCGAGTCTAAAGTTTTTGTCACAGAAAAGCAAATCCTATGTTGCTGCTGGCCCCTGACACCACGTTCTCAATGGTGTCTTCCATCTGAAATTCACATTCTGGAGTCTGAAGAGCTCACACCATTCTCGTCCAGGACCTGCTGATGCTACTGACTGGAGACTTAGTGACAACAGGTAGGTTTAGCGTCACAGAATGAAAAGTTTAACCTGGATCATGGAATCTAGTCTGTCCTGCAGTCTCAGGAACCACTTCAGAAACCCACACTGCAGGTCCTTAAAAGGTATTGGACTTGGCCTGCCAGGTTGCTTTGTTTCAGAACTCACTCCTAAGAGCCAGAAATCTTCAAGTTCTGTCTCATTTTATTTAGGACCATTTTTTTCTTCCAATAGCACTATTCTTCATCTTAAGTACCTTACATGGAGCTACTTAATAAGCAACCTATGTTTTGTTTTTAGTCATTATGCTCATAAGTTTTAAGCAGTTCACTTGATAAAATCTGAAAACAAATAAATAAATAAAACTATTTAAACATAACACACACTTACCTGTAAGCATTAATGTAATCCTTTCTGTGTTGCAGAAGAAAATCTTTCAGCTTTCCAATATGAGAAATCTAAATGAATAGAAACCATAATTAAACTTCAGTCAGACAACTGATAACTTTCATGTTTAAAGTTCAGTATTTCCCACTTCAAACACGAATTAGAAAAGTTTATTGTGTAATTAAACAGAATCATAAAATGTACTCTTTCATAGTATGATTTTCACATTTTGCAAGCAGTCAATAGCTAAAAATGATCAAAAAAAAGATGCTGTATGAAAGCAGAACTCAGAGAAGTAGTAGAAATACATATCTTCTATCCAAAACCATAAGCTAAACACTAAATATAACTACAATATTAAACATGAAAATAACAACACAAAACATTATCTAAACTGGCCATCAAGAATCTAATGTACATTTTAGAAAATCAATTCATTTTAGAAGATAATGAAAGAAAGTTTTAAACATTTTATTGATGAGGTATGATACAAGTCTTCAGGTTCAATTATTAGAACTTGTAGAGCAAGGTGCTGTCCCTCGTCTTTCTGGGTTTGGTTTTTTTTTTTTTTTTTTTGCTGTAAAATACGGGTCAGTTTGTGCCCACATGGAAGTAATATCTCTGTCCTCTGATAATCATTAGTAAGTTTTTCCAGAGGATACATCCCTACCAAATTTCTATTTCTGTATTTCCACTTCATTGTGGATACATTTTGCTATAAATTCACTTGATTTTCTTTACCAAAAGTCTTGACAAAAATCCTTTGAGATGATGAAAAAACTCCTAAAAAGCTGAAAGAACTTTTGCAAACTTTAGTCTGATTTAAAATACTTGGTGTAGCAAAAGATTATTTTAGGGAATGGAGGAACTACAGAAATCTAGTTTATTTGGTGACAGAAATGAGATAACTACCAATACGGGTTCCTTGGTAGGTCTTGAAGGAGACATGATGGGGGTAGAGGGAGAAGGAGGAGAATTATATACATTTGTGGTATATATTTTCCAAGAGGGAGGCAGGGGGAACCTTTCTAAAGCGTATTCTCAAATATTCACTAATAATTCAGTGTAAAAAAAAAAAAAAAAAAAAAAAAGCATGCAAGGAATTTTACAAAACAATAGTTGTTTTAGTTTACAAATACCATAAATGTGGTTTACTCCATGTATCTGGGAAAAAGCATCAGAAGCTGTTCAAGTCTTAAAAATCCCATTTTCATGCAAACATTCCTTGTAATTAAACAAACAAACAAAAAAACAGAGAAAGAACACAGAATTACTTGGATAAATAGAAGACTAATTCCCCCATTAATTTTTTTTTTTGAGAGATCAGCAGCTCTTTGAAAAAAGTATGAGGAAAAAAATGTACTTAGTAAGACTGCAGTGATTTGTACAACTAAAAATAAGTGTTTTCTTGTGCAAATAAATACGCATATATTTCCCTATTCTTATTTGCTCCATTTCATTTTTACCCCAACTCATTCTATTGGATAAGAATTTTCCCAGCCTTCCTGTTTCAAGTTTTACATGTGATTAAAAGGAAAGGAAACTTCATCCCATTCATAGCAAACTGAGTTCTGTTAGCTCCTCCGGCAGATCTGAAGTTTCCTAAAGTGTGTTAGCACCGTCATACGCAATAAGAAGGGAAATAATGAAATCACTACAAGATCAATGAGGCACAAAGGATAAGCTAAACTATTCTACAGATGTTCCTTCTCATTGCCACTGGAACTTATTTTTTTGTATACTAATAAGCTTCTCAGCTCAGAGTTGGTATGTCATGAAATTTGCTGAATAGGTAAATTAAGCCTGACTATGAAAGCAAAACATTTAAAACAGTCACACAGTGTTTCAGTAGAACAATAATACTTAATAGGCAGAAAGAAAGTACTATAGAGGACAATGAGTGGAAATGTAAAGTAAGAAACACATTTCAAAACATTTACATTAATATGTGAACAGACACTAAACTCAAAAAGAGATTAGCAAAACTTTATAAGTAATAAATCTTAATATTACTGCAATAGCTACAATTTAGGAGTGATTAACAAGCAGAAAGAATTAGAATGACAAGCAAGAACACGGTCTTACAGTAATTAATTCATCTAGTCACAAAGAGCATTCTATTTAGGCTAAAATTGTCATCATGTGTTTGAATTGCACTGACCCCACTTTGCCTCTCCTTCATTTGTAAAGCTATTTTCATGAATTTAGAATGACACCATTATGCCCATACTCGCATCAAGCTCTCAGTTCCCAAGATTTGCATCAGAAGTGAGACTTCTTGTTCTACTTTCCCTCAAATTCTAACAGCATCTTCTGTGATCCTGCACTGCTGCTATTGCTATTTTGCCTTTCTTACTGTGTACTACTGGTATAGTTTTAAATCTGTCATTACCATATCAACAAAATTACACAATTTTTACGAAGAAGGTCTCACTAGCATAACAGGGAATGTGAATTTTATTCAAAAAACCACAGATTTTTTTTGGGGGGGGGGAGGCTGGGGGAATACAATGCTTAATCTTCTGCAGATACGAAATATCCCTAATTATACAAATATAAATCTTGAAAATATCTCCAGTGTCATCAGCCTGCAATTATTCTGGGGTTATCAGAGGCACACCATACACTCTTTACAAAGCTACCAATCTCCAGCCTAAAGGTACTAAAGCATCTCCCTATTCCAACTGAATGGCTTTATTAGAATCCTACTGCTCTTATTATGAATAAGAGCCGTCAAATTTCCAGGTTTACTGATTACCAACTTCTATCCAACTGTTCTTGTTTCAAAACAGTCCTTTCCCTTAAAAGCTCTGCTCCCTGCATATGTGTTTGAATTTACCATCAGTAATCTTATCTCCCTCTAGCTTCTGTAGCCCCAGACAAATGACCCCAAGCTTTTCATTTCTTCTCACAAAATAGTTCTGAAGTTGCCTAACCCATAACTTTCCCTTGCTTCAGTTTGCATCCATCCTTTCCCAATGCAGATGACTAGAAGGGCATTCACTGGTGTCAGTTTGTAACTCAGCTGGAAATATCTTTTCTTCCACCATTTTCATTTATTAATTTTGAGCTTATTCTTTGTTTCGATCTCTAAATACATACTCTACTGCTGAATTTCTTTCCTCTCCCCACAACTACAGACCTCAGAGTCATTCAGCACTTGCTGTAACATATGATGCTCCTCCATCTCCTTCCTCCGAGTATTCCCTCATCAGTAAATTTTACCGTTCCATCTTACTCTGGGATTGATTTTAAAACTCATATTATTTAACACTGTCCTTATTTTAGGGGATGCAAAAAGTAATTCCACTATTAATCTCTCTTCAACCCAACACTTTTTTCAACATTGAAGCATTGCTTCTGCTTATTCATCTTGCTCAGTTAATATTTTCTCTGGTGATGTCCTCTAAATTTCCTGTTAGCACTTTGTCATACACCTTACCATCAGACACCAGGTCACCTTATGAAGGAAAAGCAGGTTTTCTGAAAGCATCAAGTTGGTTGGGCACGTTCTATTTTCAGTAAGATAGCAAACTGTACGGCATTGTACTTTGCCTTCTACTTATCTTTTTCCCCTTAAAATCTTTTCTGAATCCTGGACCACTTTTGGGTCAGACCCTGCTGATGCCATTATCAGTTTCACTCTGCTGACTTAATTACAGGAATTAAATTCACTTCCCTCTGATCAAATGGTACCATCTTCAATTTAATGTACTTTCATCAGAAATAGCTGCCTTCAGTGGGTTACTCAAATCCACTGTGTTTGAACTCAACCCAGAGATTATCTGAAAACCAATACTGACTGCATTACAGTTCTGAGATTTTGTACAAATTTCCAATTCCATGCTCTGATTCCCAGTACATATCTTGCTTTTACCCTGCTGGTTCATGGCTTCTTCCTTATTACTTTAGTCTGGAGACCATGCCTAAACTAGTCTTCATATATACTTAACTGCATGACATTAACATATATACTTAACTGCATTACTTAGATAGCTGAAGAATATTTTAACTTCAGGGGGTTTTAATACCATTGGTTAACTCATTGTGATTTTCAGCAAACCTGATTTTATCTCTACAAAGCCCTCCCTTCTACAAAAGTTTTTTTGGCCAGTTAATGTCTCTCTCTCCCTGCTTTTTACTGCCTTTAGGCTAATTTTTTGTATCTTCTCTAATCTTTCAAGTAGACCTAGAACAATTTTAAATCCCACTTGCATTTCAGCATTTCTGTTTTTTTTTTCCACTCCATTTACCCATCCATCATAACTTCAATTTCTTATTTGCTGTATATGCCTGTTTTCAAAACAATTATACCACCAGTCGACACAGCCTTCAAAAGGATAGATGAAAGCAATTTGAAGATGAAGCACAAACACATCTGAGTATTGGCCTCCTGTCACGGTTCTCATTCTCTGCCGCTGGAAATTTCTTCTTCTCTTAAAGTCTGGAGCAGAGAAATAAGTCTCTACTTCAGCCTTGCAATAATGAAATTATTTTGTTTTTCCCTGAAGGGATAGGAGGCCTTAGAGAAATGCCCTTCATAGTTTTAGCACTCTTGCACTAAAGTAAGACTAAATGCACCTTATGGAGAAGAACACTACTGAATTTCCAGATATAACTGTCATTTTTTACGAGAATCATGGGAAAAAATATCTTTCCTCCCAATATTGCCAACATTAGTTATACAGTTACACTAACAGCATGCTCTCGAGCTTCTGTTCACTACCAGAATATGAAGGGTTACACTCCTCCTGAACACGAAGGCTGCTTACAAAATTCCAAGGTCTCCCTTTTCCCATTCCCACTGCCCCTCCCCTGAGGGTCAATACCACACACCAAAATACTGATATGACTTTTTTAAACATTACTTTTCTGGAAATGGGAGTTAATAATGCTTAAGTACCTGTATCAGCACAAGGGAGAGTAGAAGCTGGATAGCACCAGCAGGGAACTTCCTAAAACATACATGAAAAGGGGTATATTTAGTTACAACTTAAGAAATTTAACATGATAACCTCCTAAGCTCAAGTACCAAAGCTGGTGTTATTTTAAAACTCCCAAGTGTAGTTCTGATCGTGAAAAACCAATTGATTCTCTACAGTGAAGCAGCAGTAGTTATCCACTCGGTGGCAACAAAAGCGTCAGCATCACCCAAGTGAAAAAAACACTATAAATTCACATTAAAGCCTGTAATGTAACTTTAAAAAGTTACTTCAGGTTCCAGTTTGCACTTTAAAAAGTTTATCTTCATTGTAAAGTACCTCTTTAACAGACACATCTGTATTTTGTTGCCACTGTATATTTTTCAAACAACTCTTATTAAAACATGAAAGCAAAAATCGCATATAATGCAGGTCCAGCACAAAGGGAAGTCGTGAATGGCTGCCATCTGCTACCACAGGTGGCATGCACAGCTCTATTTATACTTGGGGCCTTCACTAAAAACGGTAGATGTTCTTCTATTTAGAGATTTTTCTTGTGATTTTAGAGCAGGCTATATTTTTAAGTAATAAGAGAATCAGGAAAGCATTCCCTCCAAAGCAGCATCTTCAAAAGATGCATGCACTTTAGAACAAAGTTGCTGACTCTGCTTCCTTCAGTATCTTAGCAGTACATACAACATTTCTTTCCACTCCCAACAAAGAATTGATCACTCATGAAACAGTAGGTTCCAATTTGCATACGTTTAACCCACTGCAAGAAGCAGCAGCATTGTTTACGATTAAAATGATTGGAGCAGGTTCCCGTGACATATTGTAGGGAAAATTCGACAGCGCTGAATAGTCATTTTCATTGAACAAACATAGCGTTTTATCAAGCTTACTCTTCCATCAGAACAATAAGCAACTATTTACTACCATATAAAATTGACTGTTACACTTTGCACTGTACTGCCACTCTGAATTGTTAAAAGATGTACTTTGTTAAAGGAAACTTTAAAAATACTTAAACCCAAAATATAATAGGCTCATACAAAAGTCATAAGAGACATGGCATTTACTGTTGATTCAGCAGCATTGACAAGCACTGCTGATGGAAATATTTTAACCATAAAAATTAAAAATAAGTAATTTTAAAAAAAAGTTTTATATTTGGTTTTTCAGTATGTCCAAAAAGCCTAATCTTTATGTGTCTTACCTAAACAGATCCCACCTACAGATCCATAAAAGGGTGACTGCATTCTACAATCCCCTCTGCAAACAGCAGAAAATTTAAGATTTTTAACAGTATTTATATCTAGACACCTATCGTGTTTTTGATTCTAACCACACAGTCAACCCAAACATACCCACTGCCTATTTCAGAAGAAATTAAGAATTTCAATAAGACATTAAGTGACATACAAAGACTACATGTTTCCGACCAAAACAAAAAAAAGTAGTATCAATACTAGCAGGAGATACAGTAATTGATTAAAAAAACATGAACTTGTTTTTATTACAAAAACATTGTTTCCAATGTCTAGACTGTATTTAAAAAAAAAAAAAAAAAAAAAAAAAAAAGGAAATTTTCCATGGTTAGTGCATATAAAGAAGGCAAGCTTTTTCAGAAGTCTGGAATAAAAGCTGAACAGTTTAGTATATTTAGGATAGTATAAACATAAATATATAAATCAAATTTATATTAAATAAATTTTAAAATTAAGAGCTTGGGCTCTTACCTAAACTACTGCAGGTGGGAAAGACGAGTTAGAAAAGTTTTGATGCAGAAATGACTCCTATGGACAAGTTTTCCCACTACAAACCACCTTCGATTAGACAGTTATGAACCTTTTAAACATATAACGCATGAAAGGCCAGGTCCCACATGGCTTCCTTCTAAGTTATATTTTAAGCACTGTCAGCCCACTGAATTCACACAGGCTCCTGTGGGATGTCGCCTAAGAACAGACAAGATTTTGTTTTTCAAGTTACCTGGACGCTACATTTCAGAAACTGGAAACTTCAAAAGACGAAATGATATAATTCCCCAACACAGTGACAAGGAACAAAGATTAAACCAATTAAATTAAAGCATAGATTAACTCAGAGGTGAAGCTTCAGGTCTGAATTTCACTGTGAAAACTGTTGTTTAAAGGGTTTGGATGGTGAGGACTCGGTAGGCCATGAGGTGGTGCTGTCCTACCAGAATTCATCGCAGAGGAGCACTGGCTGCCTCCAGACTTCAACCGGCCAGTTTTCAGCTGATTTGTCTCTTGAGGGGATACATTTGGTTTAGGTTTCCCCAGCAAACGTGAAAGTTTCTAAAATAGGTCACGCAGATCAATTGCTCTCGTAATCTGAAACCCAAAAGAGCAAATAATATCTAAACTGCGGCATGGGGGTGGCCCAACGCTGGAAGCGGGGAGCGAGGAGACAGCCAGCCTGGCTACCTCTAATCTTGGGAAAATTGTGACTTTGTTCAGCTTCTGCTTTACATCAGCTGCTATGTTACAGCAGCAAGGGGCTGTTGGAAACATTTTAGTTGCAATTTATTAGTAGTCTTGCAGTCACAGCAAAGGGATTAACATAACCAAGAACGGGGGTGTTGTATTAATAAAATATGCGGTAAATGGGACACAAACATTCAAAATTTAATAAACTGAATTAAAAGCCGTGAAAATGAAGACTGAGGTGTTTTCACTCTTCAAGGTAAAAATGGCACAAAACTTTTTAAATATTTAAAAAGTAAAATGTGTAATATTATCAGTATTTTTCTAATTTAAAGTAACTTTTTTTTTTTTGTAAAATCCAAGTAAAATTTTAAGGAATCATTGCAAAGATTTGCATTAGCAATTGTGAGATACTGGAAGATAAAACCTGTTTGCAGAATACCCCAGGCAGTATTCGGTGATCACTAACAAACCGATTAAGAAACCTCTGAACTGCAGTAAGAAGCAAAGCCAATTTCCTAACACCTGGTCTGGAGCAGAAAATGCTTCCTTTTGCTTAACATCAAACTGGCAAAACCAAAAGAGAAAAAATGCACTGTCTTGCATAGTAAAGAAAAAAAAAAAAAACAGCTTGCTTTTAAAGGAAATATTTTTTTTTAATTCCTGCTTTACTTACCATGTATTTATAAATACTGCCTACAGTTCAACAATTGTCTCTCAAATTTTCACTACTGTCAGTTGACATTTTAGATATTTAAGCCTCTAAAGTGCACTTTACATCTGCACTTGGTTATTTTGATTTTTTTATTCACTGTTTATTATACAAAGTGGAAAATTTGATTGCAAATAAATCACTATCATATCAGCCTAAAAGCCTCACATTTCATCCTACCTTGCTTTCCTTAAAAATAATCCAGAGTTGGTATAAGATTTGGTCAAGTGCACGATTAAGAGGTTTGGGTTTTTTTGTTGTTGTTGTTGGTTTTGGGGGATTTTTTTTGGTTGTTTTTTTTTTTGTTTTTTAAATTTTTTATATAATTGCAAACCATTTTTCATTTAACACTCTTCTAACAAAAGTAAAGCAAAACTAAGACGTAAGAGTTTGAAAGCTCCAGTTCCCCACTGACCACAATAAAGACTGAAAATACCCAATACTATCACCAGATGAAGGTTTCACTGGGGTGTTATTTGGGGATGAGATTGCTGTATGTTTTAAAATTGTGTATGGCACCTACAGCAAACTCCAACTGTATAGAAAAATTATTTTGAAGCCATTGACTTTTTTTTTTCAGATTGAAATTATCCTAAAGCATACTGTATATTCTGAAAAGTATTTTGATGTTTTGTATATAATGTATTTATAAATACAGAAAAAATATTTTATAGGATATATAGAAAAATATTTTATAAATACTGAATTTCAGTTCTGAACCAGAAAACTGCAATACAGTTAGAATTTAAGATATAGAGGTCGGTGTTAATTTTGTCACTGTCTTCTTAGGTCTTGTGGGGACACACTGTTTGATACCTGCACGTACAGAAGCACATCTAAATATTCTGAAAATGGTCTGTAGAGAGTTAACAGGAACATGAGGTGACCTCCAGAAAAAAATAACAGTACGCTTTCTACAATGTAACATCATGCTAAATGCTTTTAGTAACCATTCTTCACTTATTCTCTGCAGCAACAAATAGTTTCAATAAAAAAAGCAACATCTGATTTTAATAAAACCTACTATTTGCCTTTTTCTTGTTTATTGTCCAACTCTAATCATAACTTTCTTTAACATTTATATATTTACACAATCATCCAAAACCTCATTGACTAAAATATAAACCCCACAACAACTGTGGGGAATGTTTTGGTTGAGAGATAAAAGTAAATTGGTCAAAACAAATATTTGCAATAATTGGCCTTTACCATTGCTGTTCAAAATACTCTATTTACAGCCTTTTAGTAACTGCATTCAACTTTGCTTGTGTCTTTCTGTAAGAGATATTTTTCTCATCCCTGTTCTCACAGTCTGAACCCATTTGGTACTACGTTTTCTTGATGCAAAGATGGTTTACGATATAAAGAGATTTCCAGTCTCATTTAACAAGTACACAGTAATAAGAGGTTACTCTGTCTAACCATCATTATGAGATTCAGAATCCAAGTTTTTGCAGTGCAATTCACGGAGAGTTACGTGTGCCTGTGCTCACTTTGGGACTAAGCTGACCCCACTTCAGCGGAAGCCATCACAGGGCACGGAGCAGCTGAGCCCGCGGCACCAGCTGTGCTGACGCGCTCTCTACTGAGGCTGTGGCTGGACCCGAGCTTCCTTCGCGCACGCCACACTCCCACGCTCCTCTGCCAGGCCCTTGTCATGGAGGATTCTACATTTTCCATGTCTGTACACTAATACACCTATCAGTGATGCAGCACGAACTGACACAGCACTTACTCTGTTTCAAAACCCTACCACTCTGTCAAATACAATTCATGGGGACAAACACCATTCTGCTTCAGTGTTCAAGTATTTTTCTGCATTTTCACCATCAGTACAACAGTGTTCTTATTGCAAAACCCCTTTCATTAAGTTTCAATACCTTCGTTTGTATTACACAGATGAAATATTACTTCAGTGGTTGCTCTAGCATTTATGCCAAATAATGTTTCTCCCCCATTAAAACACTGGGCCAGACCAAGCAAACACCCAGTTGGAAGTGAGAAGTTTATGTTTCCTTATCTAAAGAACACATATACATCAGGCACAAAAGCAAATAAATAAATATACTGAAAAGAAGCTAATTCTGTACACATTAAGCTTTTCATCCAAGTGCTTTATGGTATCAGCAGAAAAATTAACAGAAAGGGCCCTTTCCCCTCCCAGCTCCCACCTCACGTAACAGGAAATCCCAAGACCTGGATCATCTGCCCTAAATCTTAGGAACGAGGCCCAGACGTAATGCCTCTGAAAAATCCTTTCCCTTAGAGTACATCGCTCTGTCATATTTCTATTAACTACCAAACGACCATTAGCTTCCCAAGGTAACACATGATGAGGCACGAACAAGTGTCTCTGGACTCCTGTATTAGTTCACCACAAAATTCTGTTCATGTTGGTTTTGATCTACCCAAGTGGGTATTTGCCAATTGGTTTGGCCTATGAAAAAAATGGTCCCCCTCAGCCATTAGGGAGAATAAGTTCTACTTGAAAAAACTCCAGTAGACAGTCACGTAGAAATTTCTCCCGAGAAAGTGCCTGCAGAATGTGGGAGCAGTAAGCTTTAGCTGTAATTGAATCAATGCTATTTTTTTTTTGCATCTGAGTAATGCTGACAATTCAAAAGTATATTTTTAATCACTGAAAGCAGAAACACTTGACAAGAATTTAAAGTTGTGAAGTAAGGCACTTTTCCTTTCTCACTTTCTCTCAGCCATGAATCTCAGTAAGATTTTTTTTTTTTAAATATCAATTTCCTGCAATTTTGGTAATTTTAGAGTATAATTATTTTTACATTTTTATGATGCCTTTGGGGTATCATTACAAATATTTTTTAAGCATTTAAACTTAGAAAAATAAAATTAAATAATAGCTTCTCTTAAGGAGAGACTGTCAGTCCTGTTCTGAATAAACAATCTCTTTTAAAAGCAATCTAGAGATTTATATCCCCTGTAACCATAGAAATTAATCTTGAGTTTAAACAAAATAGAGTAAAACGTATTTTATTTAATGAAAATCAGAACACTGGTATTGCAAATTAAAGTTGGGTTTCTGGTTTTTTTAATTCAACAGACAGCTTTGTATGCAGTCATGAGATTTTACTTGATGGGCTACTTCTTACAACTTAATCATACTCACTTAACCAATTTGAACAAAGCATTCAGATTTCTGAGTATTTTAATTTTACTCGAGATAGATGTCAATCAGTAAGAAAAAATGTTAAAGACTTTTAGGATTAAAGAAGCTGAAGTTAAATACAAGAAACATTTAATAATATAAGCAATCATGAGAAACTGCTATGACATTGTGAGGCCAACAAGAAGACAACAGAAAAATTTTTGAGTTTTTAATTAAAAAAGTTTGGGAATAACAGAGAAGAAAAAAAATCAAATCACAAACTGGGAAACATTTTTATATGTCAGCGTAGCTAAAAAAAAAAAAAAAAAAAAAGACATTATGCTCAGAAATAAACAGTGTTTCCTACAGACTAAGAGTATTTACAAGGTTCCATGAAACATTCCAGCATGCAGACCCCCAAAAACAATGATAATGCATAAAGAACTTCAGGATTAAAATAATTAAATATTTATAGCTCAGTTAACTAAGAGACAAAAAGAGCACTGGCATTTGCTGTATTTTCAAAAAAAGCAAGGAAAAGAACCTAAAGTTCACATGAGGAAATACTGATATGCTTCAAAACACGACAACAAAACAAGAAATCATAGCCCAAAACCTAGAAAATTTTTCACATCACAATAGACTGAAATAGTTTCCTATGGCAACACCCATAACAGCCACATAAATCTAACAGAAGTTGTGAAAAAGTACAAGCATACAGTAGAAGGAATCTTTACCAAAAGAAATATAACCTAACAGATAATTTCTCTAATTCCCATATGTATTATTATGAACTATTGTGTAGCACTTCTAGCTGCTACATTACCTGTACATAAGGTTGTCTTCTATCCCTCCCTCAATCATATCCATAAGAAATGATCAGACAATATCAGGAAAAAAAAATTCAGCCTTATTTACAACTGGAAAGCTAAACTGTAAACTCTACACTCTAAACTAAATTATTCCGTTATATGATGACAGATATCTCACTGAAGAAAGGAAACAAAGAAAATTAAGCTGCTCAAAAACCAGAAGTTTCTAAAAAGACAGTAACATTTCATGAGCCACAGTACCAACTCATGAAGGCCCTCTACATGGGGTGACTCACTGTCTGGCTTTGCTATTTGGAAAGCAGCAAGCTGCTATGATACTTGCAGCTGAAAAACATAGTGTTTCCCGTAATTTAAAACTATTCCAACTTAAAATTACTCCAATTTAAAATTATTCCTATTTTATTCTTTTTTTTCCCCTCACTGTCTGTGATAAAGAGATGAGTTTCCAGAATGGCATTGCCCTTACCTCCTTAACTGAGGGTCTTTTAAAGAAGGAGGTGAACAGCTGAATGGGGAAGGGCAGCTCTTCCAAAAGCACTGATTTCAAAGAGTAGGTTCTGTTGCCAATACATAAAATCATGACATTCTCCACCCCAATGTATGAACAGTTTGAGGATACCCCTATCAATCCAACCAGACTACAATCTGTAGCGTTACTTCTTTACTCCAATTTGTCCATAGATCTCCCTGTAAAACCTCATTTGAGCAAAACCTGAACCTGGCTTTTCGCTCATAGCCAGAAACCAAAGTGTTATGAGTAACTGCTTTAACTTCTGCCATCACGGAAACAAAGGTAATGCAATTGCACACTGACGATGTTTTACTTGAGTTCCCTGCAAAGCCATCTCTCTCAAACAGAAAATGTAGGCAACTTCCCAGCAAAGCAACCTTCTCCTGTCTTGCAGAAAAGGTAAATTGTGTGGTCCTGTTATCTTCCACCCACTCCCTCATTCACACACATATACCCTCCCAGGAAAAATATCTATTTCTTCCAGCTACATCCAAAGCATGATGACATTAAACATACTTTATGTTCCTCTCACCAGCACCTCAAAGAGACATTTACGAAAGCCTCTGCATCTAGCAATGCTTCTTATCAGCAGCGGCAAATATAGGTCAAAGTTGCATACATTTAGGGCCTGGAGCATACTGGCCCAAATCAATGCTTGCTTTTGCAATGGCACTATTATTAGTTGAAAAGAAACCTGTATGTGATTGGGGTGAGTTAAGCTACTGTGTAATAAAACACATGGATATATATCATCTTAATCAATGCTAACGTGGGAGATACAAGCTTCTGGTCTCCTTCTCTTATCCCAGCCCATAATGGAGAATGATCTAGGAGACTGAGCCAAACTCAAGGCTGACATGGACATACAAACACTTGGATTGTTAATACAAAGGGAAAGAAGAGACTCCATGAAGTGAACCTTGCAAGGCCATACAAGACACCTGAAAACACAACTGTCAATTCCCATCTCTTGTTTACTGTACTAGGCTGCCTCTCCCTGCAATGTATTACTCAATACTGAAAGTATTATGTCTATCTCTACAAAGCCCCACTCATACAAACCCACAACTGAATGTAGTGGGTAGCTTTTTCATAGTAAGCATCCACAGAAAAGAAAATATGCAATGTGCAAATACGGAGAGAACACAGAAACAAGCCAAAAAAAAAAAAACTAAGGCAAGCACTTAGCACAGACACGCAAGAAGAGGAAAGAACAGGGCTGGCTGAAATAAAAGGGAACAGCATCTGCACTGAGACATACCATCACAGTACACTGCTGCATCAAGTCTGAGGCTTCAGCCAGTACTCAACTCCAAAGGGCCTCCAAGATGAAAGGGCTGTAAACTCCAGAGTTATCTTCATGGTTGCTCTGGAAAGCAACACAGTCTCCATTCTGAAATTAGTAAGTGACTATAAATACAACTGAGTGCCCAGCCAGCTGGGAGACTTGCTTAGGAAGCAAGATGATGAAACACACACTGACACATCTTATATTTACTGACAAATCTATGTTGACAAGCACTTGACAGTAAGAGCACATTTCAGTTATCCAGCACCTAAGTATAGCGAGAGAAGAGCATGTTAACTTCCAGCCAGAGGAAAGGGACTTATAAACAAAGTCATAAGAGTTACTATGAAGCTTTATGTCAAGATTCTGTGTCCATCAAGTAGTTTCACTGTGTCTCACCAACCTGTACAGAGTGAAGAAATCAATGTTACCTCTCTATCTTTTGCCATAACAACTAGACTGTTGAGATTTGGCTGCAGTAGCTAAATGCTACTGCATTGTGAGGGTAAATAACAAAACAACTGGATAAAAAAATACTTGTGTTTCAGCAGATATGAGTATGTCGAAACAGGAGTATCTATTGCAACATGGATACTGGTTTGTACACAGTTTTCACTCAAAGTTAGAGTAACTTTGTGTGCAATTTGCCACACCAGTGTTTTACAGCTCTCACACGAATGCTGTGAACAGTCTCTCAGAGGTGATACTACGCTTTCCAGTTTTTATTTAGGTTACAAACAGTGGTATGACATCTGTAAATCTGTTTCACAGCTCTGCTCTGCATTACAGATGAGTCAGTATTACTGAAATATATTTAATCAGTATTTCGGTATTCTGCCCACGCACTGGCACAATGCACTTACGAAGAGAGAAAGGTAAACATGTGGTAGCTTCCCAGGGGGAAGCTATCTCCCTAGCAACTTCAGGATGAAAATTCAAAGGCAGAATTACAACATTAAAGCTTAGTACTGGGAAGAGAATTTACCATAAGGAGACTGGTCAAGATTACATGGCAATTGTCAAGCAGGTATCTGACTGCATGAGTACATGGAACAGGAGTTGGTAAAGCTCACTGTGGCATACAGATGAAAAAATAAGAGCAACCATGAAAAGTGAAGGAAGGGAACAACCGGAGATGGAATAGAGAATAAAAATGGTAGCAGAAGGGCATGGGACACATCCTGGCTAAAGCAATAACTATATTTTCAGTGCAATGGGAGACAGATACCAGAGACACAAGAGCTAGCATGCACTTGGAAGAATGGGACCATTATTTAGGGTTATAAAAAACACCCACAAACACCACAAACACTTAATAGGGGAAAGAAACAAATCCCCAAACCAATAATTAAATCATAGAATGGCTAGGGTTAGAAGGGACTTTTAAAGGTCATCTAGTTCAACCCCCCTGCAAGGAGCAGGGACATCTCCAACCAGATCAGGTTGCTCAGAGCCCCATTCAATCTGACCTTGAATGTTTCCAGGGATGGGGCATCAACCACCTCTCTGGGCAACCTGTGCCAGGGTTCCACCACCCTCACTGTAAAAATTTTTTCCTAATATCTAATCTAAATCCACCTCCCTCTATTTTGAAACCATCACCCCTTGTCCTGTCACAACAGGCCCTACTGAAGAGTCTCTCCCATCTTTCCTGTAGGCCCCCTTGAGGTACTGGAAGGCTGCGATAAGGTCTCCCCGGAGCCTCCTCTTCTCCAGGCTGAACAGCCCCAACTCTCTCAGCCTAAATCTATTAGGATGTAAAATATCCTCCTTGAAAGTGTTCAAAATAGCCTAAACAAAACACTGTATGCTCTTTATATATGCTAGCAAAGAGAGAGGTAATGTGACCTCAGGTTTTACTAGCATTTTTTATTCCTTGGCACATCAGCATTAGTAGTAGAGCATCCCAAAATTACAATTTTCCCCACAATATTACACAATATTTTCAAATGCTTGCAACTCTAACGTTATACCAATGGAAGAGTACATCGCTGTACTGTACACTGTATAGCTGTACAACTCTATAGCAGCAGTGCAGATACTGAACATCATGATATTCAAACCAGTTTGAAGGTATTTTTTTCTTTTGTGTCCTGAATGTTCTTCAGTCCCCTTCATAATGATTCAAACACTGTTTCTGCAACAAGCAACTCAAGTGTCCATCTGACATGACTACAGCGTCAATAATCATGGAAGTGTCAGACAAAAATGTCTAATGATAGGAAAACAGCGAGGGGAAAATAAAATGTAATTTAAATAAAAAGTTTCACTAATGTAACTTTGTTTAGTTATATTCAGTTGCACTGTATCAAATTAGCTGAACTGTGACTCTTTATAAAGTTTAAGTAACTCAACATAATTATTTCTTTTAAACTGATTTGAGAAATTTGCCCTTTAGAAAATAAAAAAAGCACAGCTATACTGACTCTCTGTATCTTTTTATTGCTTATTTAGTACAGTTATTAATGCTAATTAATTATATGAATGTAGTCAAGAAGAGGAAAAAGTCCAAAAAAATCAAGAGCTGGACAAGAGATAGAAAAGACAAAGGAAAAATAGAGTTTCATGTGGACTGCCCTTTTAATTTATTTGTCTTACAAGATAAAGTAAGACAGCAAGAAAAAGAATAAGCCTGCCTTCTGCTGCAGAAAGAAAGCAAAACAACTGACTAGATATTTGTGGGCAATTAATTTATTCTTCCTGCAGTTAAAATTTATCATTTAAATAAACAAGCAACTATTAATTCTGTAATATATGCTGGTAGAAAAATTAAGAAACAAGTACAGTAACAAAGGAATTAAATGGAGTGTAAACAAAGAAGAAAATACCAGCAATTAGAAATCTGTGACACTAAAATTGTGAGAAAGATTTCAACAGAGAGGTATGACGAAATATGACACACACAGCCAGAAATAAAAGCACACATCGTCAAAAAGAGTAAGAGTTGGAAGTTACAAATGAGGGTAAAAGAAAGCTACTCCTTTTAAATGAGTGAAAAAGGAGAAAGTGAGGTGACTCCTGAGGACCCACTATTTTTTGCCAAAGTCCAGGGATTATGATACAGTTAATAATCCCTTTAGATTTAAAAATGGTCCTACAAGGAAAATTAAATGCATTTACTTGCACAGAGGCAGTTGAAAGATGCATGCTCTCCAGCTGGCTCAGAGCACATGCTCCAAGGCAGAGGATGTACATTGAAACTGTAAGAGCTGACTTAAGTAATCTGGTTTGAAAACAGTCAACACAAAAATATCCACTTAAGCACGAAAGATAAATACTTTCACTTTCAAAATTTCTCTTTCCATTAAACAAAAAAAAAAAAAAACCCAGATTTTTTTTTTTTAAATAATACTGACTGTTTTTCTTTCACATTACGAATACAAATTGTATGCAATGCACATAGCAGAAAATCTATTGCGCAGTCGTAGCTGAATTGGACTGAAATTCGGTAGTTTCTTGCAATAGTCACAAAATAAACTCACTCCTTTTGCTACTGAGCAAAGGGGTGGAACGGTAGCAACCAACCCTCAGTTGGCACAATCAGAGAGTTGATAAAGTCATGAAAAATCTTGAGAGATACAGGAAACAGTCATTTTTCAATTTTTTTCTGTAACATAATTTTTGTTTATTGTAGCAAGCTTTACTCTTAACAAGTACTGTTAGTAGTCTTAGCATTTGGGGTGAGAGGAGGACTGTTACTACACCTTAGAATTAAAATGATCCAGATTAGACTAAACACAGTGCAAAATGTAGACTTCTCATTTCAGGTAACCTACAAACTAAAGGCACTGCCCTAGTTTACTCTCAGAACATACTCATTTTAGCTGTTGGTCTGAAATGCTGTAGTTTCTGAAGTTCTGTGCAACGCAGAAGCCCTATAAAATGATTTGGAGCACAAGCAACAGGTTCAGCATCCTGGATGTAGTAGCCTTTTCCAGTGATCCCATAACACAATTTTATTACATAAATTAAAAATTTAGAAATTTGTATCAACCATCCTTAGTTTCAATTACAAAACCTGGTGGTGCATTGAACGGCAGCATAAACTTTACCAGAATTTCCAGGTAAATTATTTCCTATGGCCATTATGGTAAACAGGAGATAAAAAAGTGCTAGGGGGCTTATTGGAAGTGGTCAATGTTTTTAGACAGTGTATGGTCCTATCTTCTATGATAAATCTACTAACACAAATATGATTGTACAACAAATTATGACATTCGCCATTAGCAACAACCGAAAGGTCTTCTTAGCTCCTGATGTGCAGTTAAGGCAGAGCAGAAACAAGAAGTCCCCAGTACTTCTGTAAATAGGATTTTGATAAAGTATTGAAATTACAGACTGGATTTCCTGACTTCTGAGTGCATGACAGTCATTTTTTGAAGGAAACAAACAAACAAACAAACCATACTGATGTTATATACCAAAGACTACTATGGTTCCTCATCATAAACTATTACCAATTTTGCTTTAAAATTATGGTTATTAAAAGAATTTTATATATTTCATTATCTTTTCAGAACACTATGATTCATCCAGAAAAATACTACACACTACAAAAAAAAAAAAAAAAAAAGACAAGAAATATTAGAGAACTTTCCCATGCTTATAACACGTAAAGATAAAATACCTTCAGAATAATCCACACAGTCTCTTGGGCCTCTCAGCTTTATAGTTATGCAATATTTAATTAGGCCATTTTTTTCTCAAGTGTTACAAGGAAAACCAATTAAACATCAAAAGATCCCTGCTTGTCACATCAAATTTACTACTCATTGGAACAGTATGCCTTACTTGCTAAATACATGTTGACTTGGAAGTCATCATGAACCACATTCTTAACTAATTACAGCAACTGCTACAAAATACTGATTACTATTAAGAATCAGTAAGTTAAACCAAACGCACCAATTATCATAGCCTTCACTTGCCAAGAGAAGTCATTCTATCAAAAGCACAATGCACAATTAAAAGTTAAAAATATAGGGTTTTTTTTTCTGTCCTTAATCATTGCTCTTCCACTGCTACCCAAGAGATAGGAAATGCAGTATTGTTACAACAAAAGTCTTGCACACTGCAGTTGGTTTCTGCAAACACCACACATCTTCATTGCAAAGAATGCTCTTCAAGCACATAAACCATTGTAATAAGGAACTTTGGCAATTTTGTTCTGTCAAACAGCGAACGCAGGGCAAGATGCTTCTCAGCAAGATGTGTATTACGTGGTTTGTTTCTTTTGTGGGAAAATATGAAAAGATGCCTGGGCTTCAACTTGGCAGTCAAAGGGACAACCCATACTAGCTGCTACAACTTGTAGCTGTGTACATATTCTTTAACACTGTCTGTATGGCTGAATGAATAGTCTGTTTGCTCTAACTGAAACAAAGTAATAAAACAGTCAAAAATCTATTCTCAGCATAGTTTCTAGTCTGTGTCAACTACTGGCAATATTGCAGTCAGAAAGATTTGGGGTCCATTCTTCTAAAAGAGCAAAAAATATCAACTTTTTTGGTGTTTTTAATCTGAACATTAGATATACGGATGTGAGCACAGAGAATAAATTACATGATTTTGTTCAGGTTCTTTCATAATTTAATTGTAGCAATATTAAAGACTCAAAAGAGCTGGTTAACCCACTTTTGTTACATTTAAAATGTTTTACCCAGTAAACTCTTCGGACTTGGTGTCATTTTATTAACCTCACTGGGATAAAAATGTAGCCATAAATACTACATCAAGAAGTAAAAACTTTCATGATCTAGCAACTAAGTAGCAAAATAAATCCTTTTAAAACTATCAAATGAAGCTAAAAATAAAAGCAGATATAAATTCAAGTTTTAGACTGTGGTCAATTGAGGTCTAGACAAAACCCTATGTTTGTTCACTGCCTAGTCTCCAGTCTGCTCCAAGTTTGAAAAGGTAATTGAACTCAGTCTATAATTACTGGATTAGATACAGATGGGCTCTCTACATTTCAGGGGAGGAAAGAACTGTTTTGATTCATTTTATGATTGCCTGTAAGGTCAAACTTTTCAAAATGTACTTTCATCTGTTAAATGGTTTCTTAAAGTCCCAGGGGGACATCTTCAACAACTGATGTTTTAAGCAATTTGGGTCTATCAGATCCAGTCTTTGAATGTAATACGCTGTCCATTTTCTAGAATTATAAATGTGCATGTAGGTTAATTGCTACAACTCGTACATGTTTTCAAAACTACACTTTTCCAAAAAATTGCAAGTTTTACCCAACAACTGTTATACATAAATATTCATAGAATTATTTTGGTTTAGGGTACAGAATATCTCTGGGAACATGAATAAACAACACAAATTAGAAATGTCCTTACTCATAATTCCTTCTCGTGTGTCAGAAGTTTCTGAAAATGCTCTCTCTTAGGACCTAATTCAACAACATATGAATAGTCCCAACGAATTCAGTTCACTTCTTACAAACAAACTGGAATAATAAAAAAATCCTACAAAGCACTTCAGAAGACTTCTCTTTTAGCACTCTCCTATTTGAGCCTTCATCCTCACTCTCACTCACAAGATAAAACGTGGAACAAGCAATGAGAACCAAACTTTCACTCTGCTCAGAATTTTCTGCAAAAATCTTTTCTTCGATTAAATCAACCATAACTCTGCAGCCTGTTTCAGTAAAATCAGGATTTCATCTTGCATCTTTACACGTCTTGCTTAGTTAAAAGTTCAAATGCTCCACAAAGGATATCTAGCTCTGCTCTCAGTTAGGGACTCTCAGAGCTACTGTGATAGCAATTTAAAGCTGAAAACACAGCATGCAATCAGCAGGCAATCGAATAATTCGGTTCATAGTCTTAAGAGAGGTAAGAAACTTAATTCCAAACAACTTGCTATTCAAGAGACTATTCAAGAGTTTCAGTTTATATGCATTACAACTATCTTCTTGCTTATAAATTCCAATAAGGAAGTATTTTTTTTTTGTTACAATACACATTTGTGTTTAATCAACAACAATATCTCACTGGTAACAGCCTCAGTCAAATGGTTACCTTTGCAGGATCAGACACCTAGGCAGTTGTTCTGCCAGAGACCTGGTACTTAAGCACCGGTAACAAGGATAATAGGAAATGCGTCAATATAATCTCCCTCTGCCTCCAAGTGCGCTAATGAAACAGGCTTGAGAGCATAACAAGTTCTCTCATGCAATTTCAACGATTAACATTTTATTCGTATTGTTTCAAAGTTCTCCACATAAGGGACAAAACCTGAAGTCAGAACCAACCACCACAAAGCCCCAGCAGAAAGATGCACAATAGTAACAGTTACATGTGTGCCTGCTCTGACAGAATATCGTGCCCATCATCATCAGGCTGTGCAGAATTCCCACTATAACTTACAAATCCCACTGAAAGAAGAAACTTCTTCCACTACATTTTAAGAACTGATTGATACAAATCAGTTTGTTCAAAACAGTTCAATCCATAAAACGCCCGCAAACAAACGATGGGTTTTTGTAATAGTAGCTCTTTTTTAAACACAAAAGCATCAGTAACAACCATGTATAAACAAACAAACAAAGTCTGATGTAAACTTCTGATTCTTATTAGTGTCCAAAACAAGCATGCAAATTTACTCAAAAGATAAAACCCATGTAATATTTGCATTATCTTTCTTCCCATATTTTTAAAGTATTTCTTTAAAATTGGAACAATGTTTAGGGCACATATACTTAATTCAATAAAATAAGAATCTATCTTTATTTAAGTGCTATAGAGAAAAGACTTCATTCATTGTAAGCAAAAAAAAGTTTCCTTCAAAAATGTACATGCCTATTTTCCCTACAAAATAAAATTATAATAAATATTTCAAGTGTATTTTGTGAACCCGCAAACCACTCCTGAAACTACTGTAATTTTTCAAACAATAAATTGTGAAGCAATGGTAAAGTAATAGCCAGACCACACCACCATGTATACTCTATGACACAACACAGAAGAAAATAAATACAAGAAGTTATAACTAGGTCATATTTTAAACCAACTAATTAATCCTTCAATATTTTTCCTTTTTTCTTCTCCTTCACATTTAAGATTATTTAAGATGTATTTTCCTGTATCTGCTGTACAATCGTATTCAAAAACATAAGAAACAGTATCTGAGCTCTCATAAGCATTTCCCATCTATACAGTAATGGGTTCCATGGTGGGCTAAAAATATTAGCTTTGTAAAAAAAAAAAATCATTAAGAGACATAAAGTGTATTCTTACAATAAGGTAATCTCACTCACATTACAGTGTATCATGTCTTTACAAAAATCTTTTTAAAAAAAAGGCGGTATTTGATTCTTATACATGAAACTGATTTGGTATGAAGACTACAGAAATGTACTACTACTTAATCAATGAATACCTCACACTGGTTAATGCTTCCTTTATTCTTAAAATATATATATATATATAATTATTTAAGTGTCTTTTTACATTATTTTTTTCTGTATGTACAAAGAGGTTACTTTGCAGTAAGTAACTTCTTTAGTAGATAACTAGATTAAGCACTCTGTTAAGTCTAATATGGCTATTTTATTTTAGAAACACTTTAACACGTTGTTTCCTGTAAGTTCATTTATTATTAAAAATGAAGACAGAACATTCATACATTTGCACAGTCTAAGGTCAGACTGCTCAGAGTCATAGGTCACTGAGGCAGTAGTCTGGGATTTGGGAAACCAATATCTGATTCTTTGCTCTGGTATGAAGCAGTGTCCCCTATGTAAAAAGGAATTCCCGAGCCATCCCTATGCATTAACCCCTGCATTACTTGTTGAGTACAATATGTATTTTGCAATATATACATTTGACTTAGGGATTTCAAGTGATGCAGAATCTACCAAATCAAGCATCAGCTGAAACATCACCAATGATGTGTACTTTTTCCAGCATTTTACCTTAATTTTGCTTTTTCATAAGATCCAGAAATAATCAGAAACCTTTTTTTTTCCCCTAACAAAACAGGATGAGAAAATTTCTCACAACAAAGTAGATTTTTCAGACTTCAGATCATTTTTGTACCTCTCTTCTGTAAAAAGCAAAACAAAACAACCTCCTACCACCGCCATCACTATATTTTTTTAAAAAGGTTGACATCAGAACTTTACACAATATTTTGTCATCTTAACAGTGTTATACTCTTATCCTTTAATTGATAACTCCCTCTATGTTTCACTAAACTTACATCTTTTAAAAACTTAAGTTTCATTATTTTGGTATTGACTCCTGTGTATAATATTGACTAGGAGCCAAAGAGATCAAATTATGCCCTACCATATCCACAACCAGGACTGATAAAGGCCCTACTCATGCATGCAAAGATAACATCACGGCCAGGAATCTTTGCATACATGTAATAAGTTTTCTATATAGTGGAATGACCCATGCTTCAATTTAAGCCTACATAAAGGAAGCCTTTCCCTTGAATATCACAGTAGAAACTCCAGTATGCATCACACTGTCCAGCTGAACTGACCTGAATAAAATAATATACAACAACTGAAGAAAGGAGAATTTAAAATTAATCAAAAATTTATACTTGTGACTTGAAAACGGGTATGCAACAAGGCTCTGAAAGAAGAATATCCCAAGAACATGCACATCTGTTTAATATTACAAGCCAACTGTCAACATCCTAAGTGAAGTTTTAATTTAATATTTTTTCTTTCTTGATGTTTTACCTTTAGTCAATGCCTTGTGAGAGTATCAGCTTTCTATAAGAAACTATTAAATATAAAGAAATGTTATTGTAGCATGTTTATAAAATCATAGTTCGAGAACTTTTTATTTTTCTAAAGCCTGACCACAACTTAATTATCTGCAGGACATTCCAAGCTCACAATTGCAAGCTCCAGTTCCCAAGCAATTTTAAACATTATCTACTGTAGAGGACATACGGTATTGCAAATACCACAACATGGTAGTGTTTCCAAAAGTCAGCATTAGAGCCTTTCGACATGGTTATTATTTTCAAAAAATATTTGTTTCCCTACTAATCATTAAATGGTTTTCACCACCATTACATGTTTGTCTTTCACATGTCACTTTGCTTCACCATTTATTTTTAATAAAAGTGAACTAGTTACAAAACAGACAGATACAATATATAACACGCCTTATATTATACACAAAGTGCCATAAGACTAAGAAGTATGTTCCTCTGCAACTTACAAAATGTTTTGCTTCTTTTCCAGGAAAAGCAAGAGTAAAAGCAACAAAAAAGCCTGCTAAACTGGAGGTAAGGTAGGGGGAAAAAAACGAGATCATTAGCTCAGGCAAAAACTCTCAAAGGAAACCTGGAATTTCTTCAAGAAAGAGAAACCTCAAAGAGCCTGGGAATGCAAAATTGTTTCTACTTTGGAAGAACATCCAAACCACCTGAAAATAGGGAAGAAAAAAAATCCTGAAATGCAATTACATCTGTATTTTACAGGTGTCAATCTGAAAACCAGCAGATGATCTAACACTTCTAGAACAATTCAGAACTCCAAAACCATGCTTTTCCTCCTCAAAATACCAGTGCTCTGCAAAACACCTTGGTTTCAACACACTGCTGATGAACTCCCCTGCCCCTTTAGGTGACGTTCCCCTTCTCTGAAGACTGAGGACTCTGGCTGCTCTGCGCTCCCCAGCACACTGCCGCCACCGAGCCAGTGTGCGGAGTCCCCACTACACTCACAGCTGTACGGTTTCCACACAACCCAGTGCTCCGTCCTCAGCTCCTGCCAAGCCTCAGGTGTGTATTTCGCTACAGAAACCTCCAGAAGTCCTGTAGACCTTTCTGGTCTTCTAAATGTAGTGATATTTTACTTTTACCTGTACTAAATATTTGAGGACTTACTTTTTTCCCCATTGAAAGAAAAAAAAAAAAAAAATTGAATGACCATATTATAACTCTGATTAGAATATTACTTCACATTACAGCTCTAATAAACTTTGAGTCAAACCAAGATCCCTTCTCTTATTTTCAATCACAGACCAACATAATATTTAAGAGCTTGTGGATATCATAGAATCATAGAATGGTTAGGGTTGGAAGGGACCTGCAAAGGTCATCTAGTCCAACCCCCCTGCAAGGAGCAGGGACATCCCTGACTAGGTCAGGTTGCTCAGAGCCTCATCCAGCCTGGCCTTGAACGTTTCCAGAGATGGGGCCTCCACCACCTTTGTGGGCAACCTGTTCCAGTGTTCTATAACCCGCATTGTAAAAAATTTTTTCCTAATTTCTAATCTAAATCTACCCCCCTCTATTTTAAAACCATTACCTCTCGTCCTATCACAACAGGCCCTACTAAACAGCCTTTCCCCATCTTTCTTGTAGGCCCCCTTGAGGTACTGGAAGACCGCTATCAGGTCTCCCTGGAGCCTCCTCTTCTGCAGGCTGAACAGCCCCAACTCTCTCAGCCTGTCCTCATAAGAGAGGTGCTCCAGCCCTTTTATCATCTTCGTGGCCCTCCTCTGGACCTTCTCCAACTGGTCCATGTCCTTCTTGTGCTGGGGACTCCAGAACTGGACACAGTACTCCAGGTGGGGTCTCACCAGGGCAGAGTAGAGGGGGAGAATCACCTCCCTCGACCTGCTGGCCATGCTTCTCTTGATGCAGCCCAGGATGCGGTTGGCCTTCTGGGCCTCAAGGGTGCATTGCCTGCTCATGTTAAGCTTCTCATCCACCAGCACTCCCAAGTCCTTCTCCTCAGGGCTGCTCTCAATCCATTCCCTGCCCAGCCTGTATTTGTGCCTGGGATTGCCGTGACCCAGGTGCAGGACCTTGCACTTGGCCTGGTTGAACTTCATGAGGTTGGCACGGGCCCACCTCTCCAGCCTGTCAAGGTCCCTCTGGATGGCATCCCTCCCTTCCAGCGTGTCGACGGCACCACACAACTTGCTGTCGTCAGCAAACTTGCTGAGGGTGCACTCTATCCCACTGTCCATGTCGCCGACAAAGATGTTGAACAAGGCCGGGCCCAGCATGGACCCCTGAGGGACGCCACTCGTGACCGGTCTCCACATGGACATTGAGCTGTTGACCACCACTCTCTGAGTGCGGCCATCCAGCCAACTCCTTATCCACCGAGTGGTCCGTCCATCAAACCCATGTCTCTCTAGTTTAGAGAGAAGGATGTCGTGCGGGACACTGTCAAAAGCTTTGCACAAGTCCAGGTAGATGATGTCAGTTGCTCGTCCCTTGTCCACCGATGACATCACCCCGTCATAGAAGGCCACCAAATTGGTCAGGCACGATCTGCCCTTGGTGAAGCCATGTTGGCTGTCACCAACCACCTCCTTGCTCTCCATGTGCCTTAGCATGGTTTCCAGGAGAATCTGCTCCATGACCTTGCCAGGCACAGAGGTGAGGCTGACCGGCCTGTAGTTACCTGGGTCTTCCTTCTTCCCTTTTTTAAAAATTGGGGTTATGTTCCCTCTCACAGAAGCTCCACTGACATTCACTTGAAACCCATTTCACACTGGCTATCCAATTGAGATGTGGAGAGATGGGAAACACCAGAAACACAGAAACAAAATATTCAATTTAGAATGAGTGAGATTACATCCACATTCAAAACTGTGTGAAAGTCAACCAAAAAAGGAGATATCCAGTGGGAAATGTCAAGCAATCTATTAATAGTGGAAAAGCAAAGATTGAAAGGAAGCTGGATTACATTTAACTGCATCTGGTTTTTGTCTTGTTTGTTTTTCAAATGCTGGACAATACCTATGGAAATGGAATAGGTTTAAATTTGAGCAGATGCAGTACATCTCCTTTTCCATTGCTCTCACCACCCTCCATCAAATAGGAAGGCAGAGCCAGAATGAAAGGGTAAAAAGAGACAACAAACATCAAGGCTGGTAACCGATCCCTATAAAATGTCATTTTTTGGCAGACGGAAAACTTTGACACACCACCCTGAAGTCAGGAAACTTACATTTTCAAGAAAGTAGCCATAATTTAAAACTCTACGAAAATATTGCAGTGTGATATAATTGCAACACTGAAGAACATTTTCCCAAAATTGCTGGAAATGATTCATACCTCAAATTTTCACCCTTTAATTGCTTTCACTGTTGAAGCTATTGTACCAGGCTTTAATATTTGCCAGTCTGAAAAATATTTTCAAGCATAATGGTCTGAAGTTTCAAAGACAGAGCATATAATTACATAATCTTTCACTGAAAAATTATATCCTTTTGTCTACAGTGAAACGTAGAAAAACTTCATCCACTCATTACCAAAAATCACAAAGAATCAGCTCAGCATTAGAACAACAACTAATCCTGATGACGGAAACCAGACCCAATTAACAAAAACACAAGTGTCAGTGCTACTTGTTGAAAGCAATTATTTGTAACAGATTTTTGTGAGAAGTTGCAAAACCTTTATGCTTTGAAATACCCGTTCCCTGAGATTAAGAGGGTGTAAACGTGGAGGTTTTTTTGCTGACAACACCTGTGAAGCACAGCTAGCATCTTAAATATCTCCCCATTTTATCAGTATTTCAATACACTTCCGAGTTCAAAGCAATTAACATGTGCAACGACTGAGAAATTCTGTTTGCTAATCGTTACAGAGCAGAAAACTCCTAAGTCCAAGTCTGGATTTACCAGAAGCTAACAAAAGCAGTACTTTTCAAACGTTCAAGACATAAGGAACACTCCTCTCTACCTAATTTAACAGGTATTTCTGCACACAGAAAATGAGAACTGCAGGATGCTGGAAGAATCACGAGTAAGTTCTCCGTGCTACTATCTACAAAATCCATCCTATTTTTTAAAAAGCGAAGGAGTAAGGGAATCAGAATCTTAAGTTACGAACTTCCAGAGAAATTAGCTTTATTTTAGCCTCACTGCTAACACCCGGAAAAAAAAAATCCCAACAGTTAAATCACTGATGAATCCCACTGGTATTCTTCTGGGTCTCATTATTTCTAAGTTCATTTCTTTCCCAAACAAGAGAGTATAGTTTTCAAAATACAAATACAGAGCCCAAAGCTTCTAGCGATGACAATGTATCAAAGTGCTTAAAATATATAAGCTGTTCTTGCTCCAAAATCTTTGACTAAAAACTCAGAGAAACAGTAAAAAGTGTAACTGCATTAATTAAATTCACTAACCTGTCAGTATTAAGTTTCATTCTCACTCTTCCTTCTTTCATTTCCCTTCCTTTCTTTCCTATTTAGATATATTCTATCACAAACTCTGTATCATCTCCTAGTAGTCATTCTTTTTCTTTTTTTTTACCAATATTTCCATCTCTTAAGTTAGACTGTCTGTTCCCCAACTTATGTCATTCTATCTTTTTCCCAGATAAGCCTGCTCACTTCCTGTTGTCCTTCTCTTCCACTGTATCTCTCCAGCTTTTCAGATGCCACAGAACCCAACACCCTGTCCCTAGCCTGCCTCTCTCCTTCCGATGTCATGCTAATGTAACATGTGCTTGAGAAAAGAAGGAAGCTACATATGACAAACTTCAGCTTTTTTCCACTTTCACACACACTACAAACTTTCAAAAACGTCATCCTTATTTGTGGCAAGATGACAAACCAAGAACTCGCAGAAGGTGTCAGTTTAATGGGTTACCAGAGTCAGTAAAGAGTTTGTAGTGACCAGCTACACGATATAACAATTCCTCCAACAACTGTAAGTCAGGGAAGAACCTCCCACAATCAACCTGGTCCTGGAAGGAGGTGAGGCGAGAACAAAAACAACGTCCTCAGAATGGGAACTGCAGCTTCGGATACTTTTGGACTCCTCAGCACCACATGAGGTCCAGTTAGTCAAAACAAAACTAACAGGCAACTAAGGAAAGTTGTCTCCCAAGCTAACTTTCAATCCTGCTGTTCAGTTATACTCAGAAAATAATTCCCATGGAGCTAAGAATGTACTTAAAAACAAACAAACAAAGCAGGGAGGGACAATGACAGACATTTCCCAAAATACAAGAGTTCATAACTGTTCCCCCAAGGCCAATCTATACCCTCACCACTGTCACTGATGTGAGTTTTGCTAAAACCAGAAGCATTACATGGGGAACTTTAGTGATTTGGCATTTAATCTTATTGCATTAAACAAGAGGTCAGCATTTCATTCCTCTCCAAAAAAAAAAAAAAAAAACACTTAAAAAAACCCCAACAACAACAACAACAACAAAAACCCCAAAACACAACAAAACCTTTCCCCTGCCATTTCCTTAATCGGCTTTTTATGTGTTCTTCCTCTACTGATTGAAATTACCAACTTCTTTCCCTTCCATCTCTCCAGATAAGTTTCTTCTCTAACAAAGATGAAGGAAATGAGAGGTAAAAAACAATAAATGCATATAATAAAAACCTAGCATTAAACATAATTTGCAGAGGTGAAGAGATAAATTTGAAATATTAGAAAGCAGTACACGGTAACTCCCCATCTGAAAAAAAGTGTAATTTAGAACTGTATTTTCTGCATAGAAAATAGGGGAGGGACACTCATGTGCATGTAAATGAGTACAAAATGCAGCACCATTGGTGAACCTTGAGGAAAAAAGTGACTGTTCATAACTGTATGTGGGAGAAGTCAAAATTAACTCTAATGATCTCAGCTATGGGCCCAATTTATTAGAACTTACCTCTCATTAAAAGTTAAGAATAAACTGAAATATCACTTGCCCTCCAAAATTTGGCACAGTCATTAGTTTCTAATAAAGACTGTAACTGGCTATGCCATAAGCAGTATATATTTCCCTTGCATCCAAATATTCTCTCATGGGAGTTATTCTGATGTAATCATTAGAGTCAAAACGATCGTATAAACTAACCTTAGTAAATCAGGTTAGAATTTTTTTGTTTGAGTTCAAAACCAAAAAAATTAAACCACACCATTTTAACAATTTTTGGCCATTTCCCTCATAGCACTGGTTAGTATCAGCTATTCAACAGCAACAGAAGTAGTTCACTACGTGACCATGCAGTTTTTGATGCACTGTCTGAGTTCTGCCATGGACTTTAACGGTACCACTCCCAAATATGGAAGTTTTCAGGATTAAGCCCCATTCAAGTCTATTCTAGATCTGGCAAATACATGTCCCATCCTATAAAAAGTTCATAATACAAGCTGGTTATTTAATTATTTTGGATACTTCTCAGTCTTTTAAAAAGCCTAGGTGTAATTTGATACATTCTGCAGACACCAACCTGAACTTGACTCAAAACCAGCCGCATAATAATTATGGTTATATTCCAATAAAACGTTTAGTACTTGGCATTTTTATTTTCACATACCTTTCACTTTTAGAACAGGGGTGGTGTTACTCCCTGCATCAGCAGATTGTTACCTGTCTATCACCAAAGCTACTACACACCCAAAAGTAGCCAGTGGAAAAGCCTGTGGACCTCCCAATCTGCAAGCCAACTCCTTTTTCTCATGAAACTAAAATAGTATTAAGCACAAGGAATCCTTTGTATGAAATCTTGACCTAATCATCTCCTCATGTTTTTCAAACTTGTATTGATTTGTAAACCCCTGGAAATTTTCCAGTGTAAGTGCAGACTTGCCTTTCTCTATTAGCACCATGTACAGGCTACTAATTAGATACTGTAACCAGACCCATTA
The DNA here is from genome assembly GCF_036417535.1 of Chlamydotis macqueenii. NCBI lineage: Eukaryota > Metazoa > Chordata > Aves > Otidiformes > Otididae > Chlamydotis > Chlamydotis macqueenii. The sequence goes on from NC_141559.1 coordinate 70,550,151, forward strand.
CACGATTTTTGTGGCTGGATTTTATTCTTGGTACTTCTTCAAACAATCCTGAATAGTCCGAAAGGGACCAGAAATCATATATGTTTTAAAACATTCACTTTTAATTGTGCTATGTCAATAATTATGTCATGCTATTCAACGTGGTCGTATGTGGTCAATTTGGGGTACCAGCTACTAGTTTGAGTATTCCCCATGCTTTTTTAGCCTTTATTAACACAGCAACAGTGGCAAATACTAAGCCATTGTAAATACCATATACAAACACCCTTACCTCTTTTTTCTGCTACAAGAGTACTCTAAATACCAAACCGTGCAAACATGCTATTTTGAATTATCCCATAAGCTGCATCCAAACAATGAGATGCACTGGACTTACGTAGGTATGCATTAAAAGACTGTTTTACTCAGAGTATGTAAAATAAATAAAAAAAAAGCTACCACTAATCTATGTGTTGCCAGAGCAGTATGAAAGTCAGATGGCCTTGTAATTAAAAGGCTTGCTCAAAATTTACGTTCAATGTCATTTGCTCTGGCTTTCACAAGAACTAGTTTTGGAGGCAAATTTTATGTGGGGATTTTTTCTCCTTGTTACATATTTGTACGAAGCAGCTGAACATATTCTTGATGTGAATACTGGCCTATCACACCAATTTTTTTGAAGAATCAGTTAATCATCCTACAGAATCCATACACAGAAGTTATATGAATAACAGATGTTGTAGCCTCATGAATCTGGCACCCTTATGCCTTCAACAGTTTCAAACACAGACATTTGATCATTCTGAAATTTTGTATTTAAAGACTTAGGAACATTTAACCTTTCAGATTTTCCATTCTCAAGGATATGTTTTCAGATATGCCTGGTATTGCTTTTGAAGCACTCATGCTCCAGCACTTCATTATTTAGCTTTTTGCAAAACCTTAAATAAGAGAATTTCACTAGCAAAACACAAGATTTCATTCACGGCTGCAATCAAGCCCACCATGAAATTGTGTTTGACCATTAATTTCTCTTTATTTCTGTTAATAGGCTGTATCAGCCCTGATACCATTTCTCCAACACATATTGAACAGTCAGCAGTGATGAAAAGTTCTCCTTCCTTCAGTATTTTCAAATAACTAAGAAGGAATAAAATCTGTCAAATATGCTTCTACATAGCTCACACCTGCCATAAAAAAAGTAACAGGAAAGACTTAAATAGTCAGATTTCCTAAGATATGTTCCAAGACATGTTCAAGTGTCAAACACCTTCCAAACCTGACATCTTCTGAAATATCCAAAACTGCAGATTGCAGACGACGATAAAGCTGTGAACAAGGGTGGCATAACTGGGCCTATGCTATAGCTGAGTTGCTTATGTTTGTCACTGAGCACTTAGTCAAGCCCAGGTTTGTTTTTTTTTTTAATTTAAATACTTTTGCTCTAATCCTTAAAATTCTTCAATCATGTAGCACATTAACTCAGCTTAATCTCAAAGCTGATAACATACCAAAGTACTATGAAAGCTGCAGATAACGAAATACAAACTATGACATCCCTGCATACATTTTAAATAGTTGTGTCACTGTAAAAGTCTAACGACAAAAAAAAAAAAAGAAAAAAAATGTGCTGCTTTGGTTCAGTTCACCAAAAAGCACTAACACATACACAACGAATTTTAACAGTCTCTTATGAACTGCAAGCAGTGGAAAGTCTGTCACTGTTATTGCGGCTTTCTTCTACGGAATCCCTCAACAATCATTTCCTACCTGGTCCTCGTCAGTATGTAACTAACGAACACAGAGAGATGCCAAAACCATTCACCATATGTACAGCATTAGTCATCTTTCATTACATATCAGACAATCCAACGGGTGTACAATGCAGCCAACAGACCAAAAAGACCCAAAACCAAGCAAAAAAGACCTGGTGATGAATCAATGCTGGGGCAAAGAAAATCCTTTCAAAAGTTCATGGTTGTTAACAGTCATTGATATAGACGAGCATCCATAGGCAAATGGATCAGTTTTGCCAGAGTTTAACAACATCACCAGCAACAGCAGTCTCTGCAACTAACACTACATTGGTTTTAGATAACCTCATACCATCCTTGTGTTACCAATTTAGCCTCAAATACAAAAATCTTTATCAGCTCCCCACAGACTACAGCAATACAGTATACCTGAGCACAAAACAGTCAGCTTTGAAAAAATAAAAATTAACACAGAATGTTGAAGTACTTTTTGTGACTAACACAAAATACCAAGAGTACACAAAATGCATCCTCCCGTCTCTAAACCAGTTTCCCCACACAATATAGACTCAAGTCAAAGCCCTTATATTCTACATTCTCCATGTCTACTTCTATCTACCTAAAAAATCATGTTGAGAATATAAAACAGGACTTGATACCCATATCTCCCAAGTGCAGTAAAACTTTACCATATATACAGAAGCCCACAGTGCAGACACAGAGCTTTCTTAGGAAAGAAAAATGAAATTCGTGAGAAAATAAGGAACTATTACAATTTTGCCAGCTTCTCCGAATGCTAAGTACCTTCAATCTTCCTTCTAGAACACCACTTACAGTCTATGAAGAAGTAAAAAAAAGGGGAAAAAAAAAAAAAAAAAGGCAAAGTCCTAAGATCCTACAGCAAAACTCATAGCCCTTTGGGGGAAAAGGGAGGAAGAAAATGACAGAGTTACATTGCTTAATACAGTTCAGCCAAGTGCTCAAACACATTAGTAATACATAGAACCATAGAACCTTTAAGGTTGGAAAAGGCCTCCAAGATCATAAAGCCCAACCATCAACCCAACACCACCATGCCTACTAAACCATGTCCCAAAGTGCCACGTCTACACGTTCTTTGAACACCTCCAGGGATGGTGACTCCACCACTTCCTTCGGCAGCCTGTTCCAGGGCTTGACCACTCTTTCAGTAATGAAGTGTTTCCAATCTAAAACCTCCCCTGCTGCAACTTGAGGCCATTTCCTCTCATCCTAGTACGATATAAGGCCTCTGTGGGATTGGCTAGAAAGGAGAATTCTCATCCTACAGCTGTGCAGCTGCTCCAGGCACGGCTGAGCACCCTCCCAGCCCCGTACTCTGGCTGCACTGCCACCCGTTTGGATCACGACTGGCTGCAGCTCCAGCAGCTTGGACCACAAGCAGTGTCAGCACAGCTCAACGAACAAGAAGCAAGGCAAACTCATGCAGAACGTAACATGGAAAGGAATACGTGTGTGTGTAGAGTCCACATAAGTATTTCAACATTTCCATATCTGCATGTCAAAAGGATATCTTCAACTACTATGCAACCATATAAGGCACAATAAAAGTGGTCACTAGGTGTGGATTATTCAGGGTCTCTACTGTCACCCTACAAGGATTCTGACCAGCACCTTTCATGACAAGTTTTAAGACAACAATAGTTAACCATTTGATATGTTCCTCAGATTAAAAAATAAACAAAGAAAACTTATACATAGACATGGAAGAATTCACTGGCTTTTCAAGGTGTTTATAAAACAGAAATACATTAAAGAATTAATGCATCTATCAAAGATCAGATTTGCAAGTTAAGTTGCATAGTCTTGGCAGAAGCAGCTAATTTTTTAATTGCAAGGCTACAACAAAGTATTAGGAAGAGAATTTGATACATAAAGGATCAAATCAAATTGCATTTGGCTGAAGGAAGCAATAAAAGTCATAATTTATTTTACTACAAAGTTTACTCTTCTAGCTGCGGTTTCAGTATTCTATTCACACATGAAAATCAGACTTTCTTAAAGAAGGCCTAAAAAATGTTATAAAGCCTTCTCTGGTCTGGCAGGTCATTGGCTCCACTGTCACAAATTTAAATGAGTTACAGGAGCAGAGATAGGACAAGCCCAATCCATTTCACTCCTCCTCACTGAGCAGCATGTTGACAGAAATAATGTTCAGACGTGCTTCAGCAACATGTTTTTAGCCTTGGCTTCCTCTCCAAAGTCACTGTTTATGTAAGTATCACTAATTAAACCCATTCTCTCCCTCAGACAGACCATTCAGCTCATCCACTGTGGCATTAGCTGATTACTTCACTGGAAGCTCCTGTAATTAAACAAGATACTTTTATCCACACCTTTGTCCTTTTTCTGTTGCCCGGACAATGCTCTGAGGAAACTCAGAAAGGACGAGGAGCTTGGAGAGAAAACTGGGGCCAGCAGGAAATAGTAGCCATGAGTAAGGGGAAAAGAAGGACTAAGGTAGGAGGAAAAGGAAACAGCTATAGTGTGCCATCGCTGAACAGGACTATGGCTGGGCAATGAGAATAGTTTGAAGGTGAGGCTAGGCCTGAGTACGAACAGAACTTCAGAAAAAAAGCCCAAACCAGAGGCAGCTAAAGCAAGGGAGCATTGATAGTACAAAGGAAAGAGAGAGAAAAGAGTAGGAGGGAGGAAAGTGTGGGTGTGAGCCTAGTCTGAGGCTATAAATTATTTGGAATACAGATACTGAAACTGAGAAGGAAGAACTAAAGTGCAGAGACAGTGGGGAGACCTCATAGTGGCCTTCCAGTACCTAAAGGGGGCTTATAAGAAAGATGGGGAGAAACTCTTTAGCAGGGTCTGTTGCAACAGTACAAGGGGTAATGGTTTTAAAATAGAACAAGGTAGATTCAGACTGGATATAAGGAAAAAAATTTTTTACACTGATGGTGGTAGAACACTGGAACAGGCTGCCCAGAGAGGTGGTGGATGCCCCACCCCTGGAAACATTCAAGGCCAGGCTGGAGCAACCTGATCTGGTTGGAGATGTCCCTGCTCCTTGCAGAGGGGTTGAACTAGGTGACCTTTAAAGGTCCCTTCCAACCCAAACCATTCTATGATTCTATGACAGTACTGAAGGCAATGAAGCAGAAGGTAAAAAGCTTTGGAGGGAATGAACACAAGTCTGTGGCTATAAGAACATCTAGAATGGAACCTGAAAACCTCAGATTTCCTCTTGCTTCCTCTGCTACTGCAAATAACTGTGAAACACTTTGGCAAAGAATCCAAACACCATCTAGCACTAAACCCTTAGAGGGTAAGAGCCTGCCTTCAGCATTAGCCCAAGTGCTGGAGTTCTGAATGGCCGATTTAAAAGTTGCAGCCCTGTTGATGGTGCAGATAAATGTCACCATGATGCCTTGTGATAAAATTTTGATCCTTTTTAGAATTCTAGGAATTTACAAACACATAAGTTGTGTTAAACATTAAAAAGACTGTCCTGTTCTCGGGTAAGACTCTGGGGTAAGGAGTCTGTTGTCTCTAGCACTACAGAATTTGGAATATCTTCAGTCAAAATCAGGAGACGCAGCAGGGGAAGAAAGGTAGATCTCATCGACAAAGACCTTGAATGTAGTTTTATGGACTGGTCTTATCACTACTACACAACTCACAGTTGACAAGTCACTTATACCAACTTCTTGTAAGAGTTAATAATTATATGTTCATTTAACAGGTATCCAACTTGACATTCTCTGCTTAGGCCCCAAACGAATCACCGAGCTATGGAACATCAAACATCAAGCATTACAGAACACACTAGTTTCTACATACTTTCTCTCAGATTTGGGAAAAGTGCAGTGAGCACTGAAATGTGACATTAATATCGTGCTTGAAAACTAAATTATTCATAAGTTAGAAAATGACAGAACAAATGTTAGCTGTGCATCCTTTGTTTAGTCCTAAACTCGCATACGCATTCTGTAAGCCTGTCTCCTCAGAGAGTGCACCGAGCAGTCTTTTTCTTTTAGTTTCTCAAAATATGATACAGTGTTTTATTAAATACACATTATTCAAACCTTGCCTCGGTATCAGACTTTTTGCCCTCCCTTTCACTCAGTATGGAGAAAAATAATCTGCTACAAATTTGTTCTTACAGCACGACTGTGGGCCGAGGACTACTATTAATGCCGGTCAGCCTTCAGCTCTGTAATTCCTTAACTTCTCAGTGCCTGTCTTTTCAAATCTTAAAATGTTCTGATTACCTCTGTACATGTAGTTTGTAGAGAACTTGCACTTTACAGCCATACTGTGACGGTGCAACATTACAAAGCTTTGTGCTCACATCTGTTGTGGAAGAGATCTCTTACGTGGCAATCGGCATGAGGAAACACTCGTGTGAATGCACGCAGGACGGCGGCACAGACCGAAGGAAAGCCGGTTTTGCACGATCAGAAGCGTCAGCCCTGGCAGGAAGGGGCCGCAGCCAGCAGAGCCCCCGGGACGGCCCTGCTCGCCCCCGCCGGGAAGAGCCGCGCCGGGGGGAGCACGGGCGACAGGCGGGCTCGGAGCCCTCCCCAGCCGCCACATCAGCCGCCGGGCTCCCGGCTCTCACGCTGCGCTCCCGCCCTCCCAGCCCACACCCCTGTGGGAAAGAGCTGCCCCAGGCTTGCTTGCGGGCGACTCCGGGGCCCGCTCGCTCGCCGCGGGCCCCCGGGGAGAGCCGGACGCCGCGGCCCGCTCCGAGACGGGGGTGAAGGGGCCGGGCTGCCCGCGGCGGCGCCCGGGCGGAGCCGCTGACGGGGCGCCGCCAAGCTCAGGCCGCCGGCGGGCCCGGCCGCCGCTCGTCCCCTCCTCCCCGCCGCCGCCGCACTCACCACCTCCCGGGCCCGGCTGGTGAAGTCGCTCTTGGGGCGAGCGGCGCCCCGCTTGAGCAGCTCGTCCCTGGCGCTGTCCCCCGCCGCCACCCCCAGCGCCTTGTTGCGGGTCTTCACCGTCTTTACGCTGGCCTTGAAGAGCAAGGTGATGTCCACCGCCATGGCGGCCCGCCCCCTCCGCCGCCGGACCGGTGCTGCCGCGCACCCTTCCCCGCGCAACGCGGCCCCGCGCGGAGCGTTCCGCCCTGCGCGGGGTTATGGGAGGGTTGCGGGGCGGGAAAGGCTCGTCCCTACGCTGCCATCTCTGCGCTCGCACTTTAGTTCGTGGCCGCTCTTCTCAGCCTCCGCGGAGCCCGCCGGGGGCGCGCAAGGCCGAGCGCGGACAGCTGGTGATGAACCGGGGGCGGCCTGCGCACGCACCGAGGCGGGAGGGCCGGGGCAGGGCTGCCCTGCACCGGGCTGCGGCCTCCTCCTACCCGGTAGCAACTTTGCGGAGTCAAAGTCCCGTTCCAAGCAAACCTGGACGCCTGCACCGCCCCGCAATGGCGGCGTGGCAGGTGTCACCAGGTGGTGCTGTTATAAGGAGCCTCCCAAGGTTTTAGCTTGGCAACTCACGGAACGACAGGATCATTGGAGCTGGTTAATACGTGTTAGCAGATCTGCACTGGGATCTGGGATTGGCACGGGTGCGAGATTCCCCTAGGGAATGGTCACACCTATGTGTCCCCTGATTACGTACCCCTGAGCTGTACAGGTGGAGCAACCTTGTTAGGCCTGCAACGTGCAGCCACGGTTTCTTCTCCCCAGGGAAGCTGGCCTCCGAGCTCCTCTGCTCTGCTGCCATCCAACCCGGGGATGGTGTCACACCAGTACCTGGAAAACGTATCCCACAGTCCGTTACAATGCAGCACTGTTCGTAATCTAACTGGTTCTGAAGAAAGCTTGGTGAAATAACCTTTGCTATTGAGGCAACTTCATTACCACGTTCTGCACAGTACACTAGCTACGTGAAATTGCTACGTGGCATGGAGGGGAGAACTTCTGAACAAATAAACAAGTGGTGGTGTTTTATATATATATACACATATATATGTGCCATGTAATGGGATCCAACAGACACCATGTAGATTTTAACTGTGCTCTTACTGACCAGCAGCACGTTCCCTGAGACAGTCTCCAAAGAACACAATTTCAAAATCCTGCCTCTCCCCAGTGAACTGGAACTTAATCAACCACAACTATTTTTCCTATCTGCTCCAGAATAATCAGACTTTCTTCCCTTGTTGATTACTACTCTGCTTTCAGTTCATTTCTCATCATTCAGCCTTAGTTATAGATTAGTGGTTCCCTCATAGTTACATTGTGATTAGTACTTTGTTATTATTTTTCTATTTTAAACTATGTTTTTATTGTGGTTCAGATATGTATTTCTAATCAAAGCAATGGACAGTTTTAAGTCCCTGTCCTCGGTGCTGGATTTACCATGAAAATACATTTAAGGTATTAAAAAAGTGGACAATGAAGGAGACTAAATTTGCCATTCCAGGAATGCCAGAGTATTTGGTTGAACCTCGAGCCAGATGCCTTTGCTCTTTCAAGATTAAGAAATTCACTATAAAGATACTGTAGCAAAGGATATAGTTAATAACATTGTGTGCAATTTACAGATAGTAAATCAGGTACTTTTAGGTCTGTTTCCTAAAATTGATTGTTTTCCTTTTTTTTTTTTTTTTTTTTTTTGCATTACCAAAACCAAAGTAAGTGCACCTAATAAAATTTGAGGAATGCCTTATTAATCCCACTGACACCCTCAGTCTGAACCTCCCTGAAGCCACTTCTGACCCGTGTTCACCACTGCTACATGTTAGGGTAGTTTTCATGTGAGGGTAGTTTTCATGTGCTGCGGTTCTACCATCCTTACGGTAACTAATGCCTCACCCCACAAACACGTTATTTTACAGACATTTGCACAGGTGACTTCTGGCTAATAGAAATAAGAAATTCACAGCTTGGCCCACAGTGAAATGCTCCTAAAAACATAGGTGATAGAATCAACTTCTGGTTTTGCGCATACTTGGCTATATAGCTTGTTCCAACATTTATTGAAGGTAACATTTACTCTCCCTTGAAGTATTCCCATTTAGGTGGGCATTGGATAAGAATCTATAGATTTTTGCTACTTTTTTACATTTATAACTGTAGGAATAGGAAAGTTATGTTGAAAGTTTGAACTTCATCTTACCTTCCTGGTTTTAGAAACAACAATGTATTTGTGCCTATGTCATGTTATAGTTTACTCATTTTTTTCTAATGAAATTTAGGTGTTTAAAGATAACTGGAATACTCTATGTGATTTTGGATGAAAAAAAAATAAACCACAGTCCATTAAAGGAAAGTAAATTTTAACAGATATTCTATAGTTTACTTCCCAAGTTTGCAAAGTTTTATATACATACTAAACCACTGTGAATACTGTGAATACTCCCGTGAAGGCAAACGGAACTGCACATGGCACATACAGCTAAGCACATAACCGTTTTACTGGATCAGGACTTTGGCTAGAAATTCTTTGGGAACAAGATTGTGTCTTTATTTCTACTTTAAGTTATTTATTTGTGCTTTATGTCCACAAATAACTGTATGTATGTGACCAGCAGTTACTGAAAAACACCCCAAAACATTAATAGCAGTATTACACAACCATTTTTGCACCTCAACAGTCTTAAAACTGAAATAAAGAGTCACATTTTAAAAGAGACACAGTATTAAAATTCCATATAGCTTATCTCATCTGTCAGAGATGGACTGAACCTGAACAGTTAATCTGGCAAAGGAAAAACTTAAAGTACCTTTTTAACGTGAAAGGAAGTTCTTCAAATAGTCTGACTCATTAGGTATATAATACCCAGGGCCTCTGCTGTAGAGATAAATAGATAGCTTTGAAGATTACAACTGCTTTAAAATCAGTTGCTAAGAACCAGTGCCCAGAGCTTTTATTTGAACTTGATCCTAGCTTCCTGTATACAGTAACTGCATCTGCTCAGTAGTTATTTGCACTTCCACAGCCACCTTGTTCTGAAAGTTTAAAGCTGACTTTGGAGCAGATAGGTTTCACTACTACATGGAGCTTCCTGTAATTGCTAAACAGACTAACCTTGAAATGTAAGATTTGAAGGCTGGAGTAAAATTCCAAAACACACACAAAGGGCTACAGTCGCACCATAAGGAATGCAGGTAAATCTGTAAGAACGCATGCACTGTGCACTCAGTTGTGCCTCAGCAGAAGCGTGTCTGGAAGAGGAGGAATTAGAAGTTGTGTGTGCAGTGTGAGGACAGCATGATGATCATCAGGTCTTGGTGTACCTGCTTAACAGGCGTATCCAGTGAAATGTCCTGGGCAAACCCGCCAGTGAAAAGGAGTCAATGTTTCCCTGTGGTTATCAATCAATGTGCTCATTGAAAAGGGGCTGGTGGGGTTCATCTCCACTCAGAGACAGGTAGCTCCTTAAATTGTAATTTCCCTTTGTGTGAGAGGTAAACAAAAGGGATAAATCTCCTGAATGCACTTCCAATGCACTCCAGCTACAAAGGTCCTAATTTGGCACAGACAACATAAAACTACATGTGGTCCATTTAATACATTTTATATTTTTTCTGGCATAAAACCAGTAACTTTCTTTACGTGATGGCAGTGTTTAAACTGAACAAAATATCAAAAGGAAGACAATTTGCTTACAGTGCATGTTTGTAATCAAGACAAATCTAAAGGGGAGAAGCTGTATTTGATGACTTTAAAATTTTAAGCTAATAGCACACATGCTTATGGGCTTAAACTCAAAGTAAATACAACAACTTTGTGGATGTGTAAAGAAATCTTCTTTGGTGTTTAAAAGTAGGATTGGAAGACAGCACAACTTGTACAAAGGAAGTATGATCACTGTGTACAATGAAACAAAGTTTTGTGGAAAGAGTGGATATGAACTGCGTAGCTATAAGCAACTCTTACTTTCTGTGACAACAAATACTGACTGCTAGAAACCAGATCAATTGTCAGTAACATCAAGGTTCCATTATTCCTCTTGAAACTAGAACATCGCACCAAAATTTATACCAAAAATAATTTTTAAAAATCCACCCAATTAGTAGATCCAAAGCAACGGTAGCTAAGAGGAAGCCTAGAATCAAAGCCTTAGATCAGATTCCTTAAAGGTGATTAGGAGCCTCACTCCTAATGAGATCAGAATTCCATTCAAAGTATTTATATATCACTTGATCTCAATGCACTTTGGGTGTCAGGGCTCACCGACAGCCCCGACTGTCCCTGACCAGTCTCTTCTGGGGCCTCCCTCATGATCTCGCTGTGGCCTGGTGTCAGGGAGGTGCCCGATGTCCTGGGTTGGGTGTGCCGCTGGCTGCCCAGCTCCCCACGCTCTGGGGCAGCCGGACAGGCTCCAGCTGGCAAGGCCCTGCTCTGCTGCCTGGGGTATTGCAACCAGCTCCCTATCCCTGAGCGAGCAGCTGGTCCTCACTCTGCCCTGGCACTGGGCACCTAAATATCATTATTATGACTGTCATAATTAGCACAAATAGGGCCAGTAATACCTACGGCAGCCATTTCCCACAACCAGCATACATGCCTGGAAAAAGTCGATAGAGATAGTATTCTTGGTCTTAAATTTTGCTGAAGAGATTTTAGCTTCTTCAAATCCTCTCTCCTTTGAGAACTTTCCATACCCTCCTAGACTTTTGCAGACTGGATGGTTTCTTCTATGAAGCTCTGCAGCAAAAGAATACAGCTGTTACTTACACAAAGCAGTTCAGCCTACTGAATTCTGTAGTGACACTACCACAAGAACTCACAAAGTCAAACTTCTCTTTCTGAGTTCTTCAACACCAGTCAACATTTGTCTAAGAAGAAGCTGAAAAAAAAAGGCTTGGCCTCTACATGTATGAACAAGGTCATGTGTTGTCTACCAGGCAAAAAGAAAGAGCAATAAAAATGGAGATAGTTTTTCAACAACAAAAAATATACACACAATAACAACAGGCATTGTTTCCTATGTGCTTGAATAATCCTAGTAGGCAGTTGGTGGATGAGCTGGATTACTTTATATTTTCATCAGTGAAGTTGTTTTTGAGAGCAGTTGCTAAAATAGTAGCAAGATAATACATGAAGACTTGCACTGTCACTACCCCAACCTGTTATTTTTTGTGTGTCTTGAAAACATTTTATTTTGGTCTTCAAATATGTAGCATATACATTACATATATATTTTAAGAAAAACATTTTGTGGGTGAAAAATGTATTCAGTTCTTGCAAACTCACTGATTTTGGAAATCCTGAAAAAGATACTTGAGCCTCTATTCAGACCAATTCTATGTTGCATATATGAGAATCTGACATGTCTCTTTGCTGCTAGACCTGCAACATTTGCAGACTTGCATATTCTATATTTAACATACTGCTATCTGAAGAGCTTCTTCTTTGGGGAAATGATGGCAGTTAGAAGAAAGGGAATTTAAGAATGAGAAAATAAACATAATGAGCTTAGAGGAAAGATGAAAAGTGGAAAAAAAGATGCAGATAAGGTCTATACCAATTCAAATCTTCAAATAAATTCAAGCTGGGAGCAAAATGTAATGCAAAAAGAAAAAAAAAAGAGCTTATAAAACAAATACAGGATGGGAAGGTCTTGGGGCAGGGCACAGACAACTCCCTGTAGCTGAATTTTAAGAACTGTGAAAATATAGGTGACAATAACCCATCTGAGACAAAGTGAGTGCTTTAAACACTCTCTAAATGGCAATGACAAATGTTAAGAGGCAGCTTTGGTTAAGCACGGGAATGTCCAGATATTTTAGATAGACCTACTGTCTAAAATACCAACCTCTTAATAAAAATGGAGAAGAAAAAAATCTGTTATAAAATATTAATATCAACTTCAGTTATGGAACATGGTACGGAGTGCACCAATGTCTTGCATTAAAGAGGAACTGTATTTAAATGTGATCTTCCATTCATTCCATGTTCAGAAGTGATGGTGGGGTCACCCTTACAAGAGAATGGGTAAAACAAAAATGCAAAAAGGGTAGAAAAATGAAGATGTAAAAAGAATATATTTAAAGAATTATTTTAAAGGAGAACAGGAAAGGAAAAGGAAAGAACTTCTCTGAAGTCATTTACAGAAAATGGTCTAAGAAAGAACTGTGACTATGGACCGTTTTTGTTCAATTGTCTCATAAGAAACTCAAATCCTGGTGTGTACATAACAAACCATGATGGTTGGATGAGTACTGAATTTGTGGTATTATGAGTGCTTTAAAAGTAAAAGAGGGGAAATCAAACTGGGATTTTCATTCTGTTTCATTTGATGTTAACTGCAATGACCAACTAATATGTCAGAGAAATTATATTTTTCTTAATGCCTGAGTGCTCCCCACATTTGTAGGGTCAGAAATAACAATAAGCCATATCAAAGACATTTCCATTGTTGGGATTTGGATCAGGCCTAGTATACGTCACTAGAGATCCTACAAAGTCCTTGCCAAACCCACAAAGGACTGGAGTTATTCCATAGCTCCATTCTGACATTGCTGAGGTTAGGCAATGGCTCGCTATCTGCTGAATATCATGCAGATTAGCAGTACAGCGGCTTGTCATAGTGGCTTTCACAACAAATAAAGCACCGAATTAATTGACATTGCAGCACTCAAAATTAAGTTCTCTTTAGTTCTATTGCTTATGACTTTAAGCTTATGTATGTTCTCACAATATTTGCCCAGTTTTATTGCAGCTAAGCTCCCTGAACTCTTTCATGGCCCAGTTGCATAAAGCACTAGTGTGCATACAAGGGAAAGGGTGGGAAAAAACTGCTTGGCGAAGAAAGGGACTGCTGCAGTGCCAGCTTATATTGGTTTATTCTGTCAGTGGACAGACCAAAAAAACAAACCAGCAGAAATAAACCAGGCAGACTACCCTTACAGAGAATAATTTTATTCTCATTTGTATCAGCTCAATTTAGTAACTCCACAAAGCCAAAGGAAGAGGCATAGAAAATGCAGTGTTTGACTCTATTCTTGCTTACCTTGGTAGAAGCAGGAGTTAAACTTGATGTAAACGGGTGTTAGAGCACTTATGGCATGTTTACAACCTGCATAACAGCACTGTATAGAGATTCCTGGGCTGGCTCCAAGCAGGCTAGCATGTCCACAGCTTACGGGATTCAGTGCCCTGACTGCTTTCTGCCAGGGTGTAATCATATCCCCTTAGCCTTTCAGCTTTGGCTTGTACAAAGGCATTATTATTGCTATACAGGATGTACCTTACCTGATAGGGTCTTAGAGCCAACTTGTTCTTTTCGTGTTGATGACTGAGAGTCAGTGTCCGGGCTTTCCTGGTTTTCTGTCTTTTCCAACTGATAAACCTCCAGTTTAGTGCAGAAATTCTTTTTAGTCTTCTTTTTAGTCTTTTAGAAGGAAAGAATTGATATTCATTAACTCTAAATAGTCTCAAAGTTGGTACACAGTCTCAACTCATTCTCTAGTCACCTCCACAGCCAGTAGTCCTTTTGGCCAAGTGTGCCATTGATTCTAAGGGACATCTGTGGCGGGTGAGATGCATCTTCTTGCAGTGCCTATTTTTACAATTGAGTTTAGACTAGACTTTCAGCTTAGACTGGGCATCTAGTTTGTGGCAGATGAGTTCAGGTTAAAAGAATGCAATCTTTCCTATCGTGGTACTTCCTGTGATAAAAATGGAATATACCAAAATGAAATGATTCAATACTTCCTTGAGAACACTGGAGGGAGCTCACAGAAAGAGACAGGAAAAAAAGAGAAAAGGTGGCAAGAAAGATAAGTTGTTCCAGTTATGTGAGCAGTTACATGAATATTTACATCCATAGATTGCATTTAATTTCAATCTATGTACAAATGTAGGAAAGAGGTATTTTTGTTTATATTAAATGCTGATAATTTTCCTTCGTATTTGTATCCTGGCATCATTGTAACTGTCTATTTTGAACATGTATATTCAGAAAATATACATAACAGGCCTTTTCTTTTTCATTTAAATTGATGTTTATTTGAGTTCTCTTGTTTCTGCTCACTTGGCTTCGTGCTCTGCAGTCTGATATTTAATCTAAAATGAGGGAGAGGGACTTTGGCAAACTGTAGTTATACATCCCCTAGGAAAATACCATCATCTTCAGTGAACACAATATAATGAGGAGGTGTCCTATTACATAATTGGGGAGGCATTGTCTTTTATATGCATTTTGGTTCACTTTTCACACTAAATTAATCTTAATAGGCATCTGCTTTGAGTAAAGAGAGTTTTATGATATTTCAACCATGACCTCTCTGGAAGTCCAAATGATTTCACTTTACTTTTCAGATTGGAGTATTCTTTTGAAACACTTCTATTTACTATATGATGATCAGTGTGTTAACATGAGCTGATTAATCCCATCAGTCTAACACTGATACCATGGCTTTTGTGCTCTTTCACCAGTAATATCATGGCTGCAAAATCACTGTCTTCTGAAATGAATTCAGGGCAATCCTATAGATTTTCTTATGCCGGAGGTAAAACTTGCAGATCACAGCGGTCCCCTCTGGCACATAATCTATGAATCTGTAACTCAAACTGGAAGAAATACATATGACCGCACAATAGCAGTAACTGAAGAAATAAAACTATCTGCTTTTAAAATAGAGCTTGATATATTTATGAAAAGGATTATATGAGCTGGTTGCCTGCAATAGCTGGAGCATGGACTTTGTGGCCCTGCGGTCACTTCCAGATCTATTTTACTGTGTTTCAGTTGCCCATCAACTTGCTCTCATTTTTAATATTTATTTTAAAACAGTTTTTAATACAGTTACTAGAATAACAAATTAAAGATGGATTTTTAAAGAAAGGCTCTCTTTCATTTCAGATGACAGACTGAATTGAGGCCTATGAATAATGCTTGTGTTGACCTGCCAGAATATGTCTTAGCAGCGATGAATTCTCAAATACGCAGGCTGAGCTTATTCATTTTGAAGTCAATGGCAGGGAAGGCAATACAGCCTAATGCTGAATCAGGCTGCATTTTAACATATCAGCAATCATAGACTGTGATTTCTTCAAAAAATAAGAAAAGACTTTGCAAAAGCCACATTTGATTTTATGAGTGTGACTTTTGCCATATAGTTTATCTGCTTAAAATTGTACTACTGTAGGGCATGTGTTAAACAAAATGTTCAAATTTTGCTGCAGAGTTCCACAGTTACAGCTCTCTCCTACTCTAGTATTTTGTAAGACTTGACAGAGTTGCAGCTCAGAGAAGAGCTGAACTGGATGAATAGGGAAAATGTTGACATTTCCAAGAAAAGTAGGAAGTGGATTTGGTAACTTATTCAATAACACACCAATTAAAATAAAATTAAAATGATTGATAGAATTTAGACTGGCTCAGAGGGCATAAATACATGGCTAACAATTTTAAAAGTAAGCTGCTTGCTTACTCTAGAGATACGTCTCAGATGAGCCAAAAGGAGATTCCTCTTCCTGTTTGTCATTACTGATTTCATGGCATTTTTTAATAGCATTGAGATTGGGAAAATGATTGTACAGCATCATATCCTGGCCAAATATAATTTCCGGTAACTACTTTTAACCACTTTAATTTCTTCCTATGGTTTCCATTGTTTATAGTGTTGCTAGGTTTTACTACCCCTGCTGTGTTTTCCTCAAGATACGCTTGCCTTCCATGGGCAGGTGACTGGCAGGTATACATATATATATATATATATATTTGTTTTGTTAAAGGTTAATATTTATTGTATTATTTGTATTTCTTTGTCTGCTTATCGGCAAAGCACCAGCAGATTGTTTACATAGTACAAGAAGCAAATGCACACAGACTTGGGGTGCAGTTGCCTGTCTTTTGAGGTAATGTGAGTTCAGGCTGGTGCTGAAAGACCCATCCTGCCTGTTGCTGGCCCTGGCAGCCTATGCCCTTGTGCTGTCATTACCACTTGTGTGGCTGCCCAGTCAACCAGATCACCTTGCATTTTCTGTAAGCTTATATTTCCATCAGATTGGCTTGCTCATGACCATGAGTGCCAGCATATTTAATGCATAACTGCAGGCAACTGGGAGGTTAGGGTTTCCTTTTTGAGAAATGACCCCCATGTAAGAGTGACGTAACTGATGGAGAAACCATAGCTGCGGTTTTTAAAGATTATTAGTGATTATGGCTGCTTCTATTTCTGGGTATCTAATTTAAGATATTTTTAGAATATGTGAAATTCAAAATCCTTTGATAACCAGATCCCTTAAAGTTGCTCAAATAGAGCTCATGCAAAAATGAAATTATTTCTGAAAATCATAGCTATAATTCTCTTTCTTAGGGCTTTATATCTAGTGAAATTTTTCAGACATGAATTATTCTGTTGATATCTGTACAGAGCTGAGCATCAAAAAACCCTTCTTTATGACTACGAGATACAGTAATAGGAGATAGGAGATATAAAACTAATAGTAAACTCATATCCTAAGGTTAGTATATACTGAGTGGATTTCAAAGTTACATTAAAAGTCCTATTTGTTTTGTTAAAAAAAAAAGTTAGTAGATTCTTTGCAGTGTATTTTGTCAAGTGGATTTTAACATCTCCACCTACAGTCCAAATTTTGACTCAAGATAATTTGAGTGGGTATCAGCTATCATGCATCACCAAACCCATTTATTTAATTCATTGTCCCCTTTAATTTCCCACCCACAGTTGTCTGCAACATACATGCTTAAACTTGCAACTGTAATTCATATGTCAACACATTTCCATTAACTAATCACAAATTACCAACTTCAGTTCTATAGGTCTGACCACAGGTAAGTTTTCCCTTTATTCAACACACTTGAGAGCTCAGATGGAGATTTTGAATGTGATTATAAGTGATAAGATATGTAACGATAGCAATATTTTTGCTTGAAAGGGCATTTTTAGACTTGCATGCTTGTGAATACATTTGTGTTTAACTAAATTAGCATGAACCTATGGTGTGCATATAGTCCAATGCACATGTTTAGTAACTTTATTACTTAAAAATTAACTTGAATGATATGAGCTATAAATGTGTAAGGGGATTTTAAAGGAATATTATCTGTAGGAGAAATATAACTGTGGGTTAGAATTTGCCTTGGAGAAGAATATTACTTTAGTATGGCTGGTGTGGTCTTTCCCAGCTGATTCCCCAGGTAAGAAGGAAGGTGAAGTGCCTCCACAACTCGATACCACTTTGCAAAAGTTCTGTGGTAGCATTGTTAGAGAAGTCCAGTTCTCTGTGGTGCTTTGTGGGCAGAGAGGAAGGGGCAATTGGTCTGTAGGGAGCAAGCTCACAGCCTCAATGGGTGGAAAACTCTTGTGTTATTCCCAGCTGCCCCTGAGAGAACTCAGCAGAGCTGAGTTGACTTGGCTACCACAAGACTGAAAGCACAGCACTGGCAGACAGTCACAGTGTTTTCAGCTTTGTGAGTTCAGGAACCTTAGTTACCCTGTGTGATTGCTGGCAGCCTCTGACCACTGGTGGCCTCGTGTCTCTGGACGTGGATCCACTTATGGATTCAGTAAAGTATCTTCTTTCTCATGTTCTTTACCAAAAGAACTAAACTAACTCCTTATTGTGAATTCAGTTTCAGATAGTGTTAGGTTGGGCTAATTACTGATATTAATTATAGCAGAGATCTTGAAGACATAGGTTTCCATATGAACATACAGAAAGTATTACTAAACATGAATTATTAGAGAATGCTACCTCAAAACAAAAACTCCAATACAATCAGAGAGCTCTAAAACCTTTCCACTGGCACTTCTGTTATATTCATACATGAACTACAAAAAATAAAAGGCTGTCTTTTCTGTCTGTTCCTATCCAAAGACTGCACTTTTCTCACCGACTTGAAGATAGGAAGCAAGGCAGATGTAAAGCTGGTAAAAATATGTAAATATAATTGGTTTTATCTGAAAGAGGCCTCGTTCTGCAGGTTTTCAAAAGGCAGCAATAACCTTGCTTTTAATTTCAACGAGTTAGTTTGCTTTTATGATAATTTCTGTTTCTTATGTGATTTATTGCAATAATTCCTTATTTGCATGACAGGTTTTACAAGCAAAATAGTTGACTACAAAATATTAAAACCTCTGGCAGCTTCTTATTAAAGCAGTGTCAAATCCTGAACACACTTGTTCAGCTTTTTCACCACTGTTCTCTCCCTAACTCGCAGTGAATCACTAAAGACTAATGCTAGCAAAGTGATTACAGATTTCAGCATTTGTCCCCAAAATAGTTTTAAATTGTTACATCCAAACTGCTAAACATGTTCACCAGTCCATTTATAAACATTCATGTATTTCATTTATACTTTGAAGTCAAAGTGGTGTAAACCTACAGATTCTCAGTCTTTGTCTGAGGTAATTTTGAAGCCATGTCCACAGTCAGCTCTTGTCAAAATTTTCCTAAATTGGTAAAGGATTGTTAAATCAAAACAACCCTTTTATACTCAGTCATATTAGCACCAACATCGTTTTAGCCCACTTGTTCACACTTGGCTGGATTTACGACAGCTTAACTATTTTGAAAATAAAATGTCTTTATGATAATATAACTGCACCCAGACGAAGGAATTATAACAATTTAATTTGTCTGTGTTTGTTTGTTTGTTTGTTTGTGGCTGCTTTTTTTTTTTTTCAAATTATTGATTTGGTCAAATTGTTGGCTGCAAAACTTGAGTGTAGATCAGGCCTCAGAGCATGCTCTTATTAGCAAACCAAACACTGGTTTTGTTTTTGTTGCTGACGTTGTTTGTTTTCATTGCTGTCTGAATGAGCCTTTTATGGTCTCTGCCTTTGCCTGGCTGACTGCACCCGATTGTATTTAATTACATTTACTCGGTAGTTTTAGCCGGGATCCCCGGCCATTACCTATCAAGTCCAATCGCTATTATTTAGATCCAATGACTCAGAATCAGAGAATTTATCTTTTACACAGTTATTGCCTAAACATCCAGCATAAACATGCAGAGATCTGGAGGACTTGTTCTGACTGTGCTGATTAAAGGCAAAGAGCAAGATGGATGGAGTCAGTTGTGATCAGCAGGCTACAGCGTCCTGCTGTGCTCCAGTCTCTGCCATTGTGCTGGGCTCTGGGTACCAGACTTGCCATGGTCCTCTCAGCTCTAAAAGGAAAGCTGGCTTTGTTTGCCTGTAAGCATCTGCAAACTGTTCTGACACATGATCTACCCTCTCAGCAAGGCCACTCATTAGGCTGATTATCACTTCAAAGTTTGTATTATCATCCATCTCTAAAGGCAATTAGGAATGGGTGGCTTTGAGTATCAGACACTGGGTGACACTAAGTGACTCATCTTTATTGATTCTTTTGTGAGCAGAGACAGTGATTGAGATGATAGGATTGCAGCCTACCTGCCCCTTTGACTGGTAAATACTGAAGAAAAACGGTGTGTAATTAACTGACAGTTAATATAGGTTCTGTTTAGTGTTCAGAAAGCACAATAGTGGAAGCTGCCCAAAAGGAACAAAGTAATGAAACTCCTTTGACAAGTTAAACTCTAAAGCCAACTGTGTAATTATCTGACAGTTAATGGGGGGAGGGGAGGACTCGGGTTTGTATTTATGAGACCAAAGGAATTCCTGCGCCTGAACAATGGGGACAGTTACTGACAATAATCATAACAGCTACACAAAATATTTGTTTGTGCAAGCCTGCCTTTCGAGCGAATACCGAGCGGTTTCGGGGGCCGGGGAAGCCGCACCGCTGCGTTGCGGTGCGGGGGTTGCGGCTGCCTCGGGCCGTGTGGGGAGCAGAGCCGCCGACGGGGGCTGCGGGCCCCCAAATCGGGGTCACCCAGCTGCTGTTGGGACGGTCAGGCTCTGGCCTGCTCTGTGCTAGGAAACGTCTTAGCAAAACTTCATCCACCCTGGCTGACGTTCACAAGTAACGTTGCCCAGCTAACAAACCCTGCACGCTCTGCACAGTTAGAACTGTTCCTCTCCATGTACTGACAGAAGCCTTCTGCCAGAGCCAGTCGGTCAACACTGAGGCAGGTAGGAGGTACGCTTACTGGTCCTCCACTGCCACACGATAAGTTCTCCTCCACGTATGCGCTCTCCCACGACGCAATGTTCCCCGTAGGAATTGCGTGCCTGGCAGCATTTGGAAATCCTCTGCATGAAGGCCACAGTCAACAAGGAAGAAAAAGTCAAATTCATGTTCCAATGTGACCCATACGATTTTGAGAAAGGACATACTCAGTCATCTTCTCCTGGAAGGCACTAAGGAGAGAGCTACTGACTTTTAAACTTCACAAAGAAGGAGCATTACTACTGGAATGAGCCTTCTGGTGGGTACTGACGTCAAAGAGATGATCAGGGCGTGCTGTTAGAAATGTCAGGGTACTATCATGGAGTTTCAGAGAAAGTCCTGTCAAAGTCTTTAAGGTGGCCTTTTGTAGCCTGAAGGCCGTTTAATATTACTTGTGATTTCATCACCCTGGGAGTGTGGGGGCTTCTTTTTTAATTTTATAGGAATTGTCAATGAGTAGGTAATGCTTTAAGTTTCTTTTGGAACTGAGGATCTCAAAGCACGTGACAGATTTAAATAAGCCTGAGAGTGTGTCCCTGCCATAAACATAGAAAGGGAAGCACATCAGGCCTGCAAATTCCAAAAAAGTATATGCATATACAGCATATAAATGTAAACTAGATAGCTTGTTGAAATAACACTGCTCCATGTTTTCCTTTCCTCTTCTTTTCTGTTAACTTCCCATTGACCTTTTCGATGCAACAGAGAAAGACTTTGGGGACACAGAGAAATGATGGCAAGGAATTATCATTTTGAGCTGTTTCTGATGTAAGTAATTTTCCTACTGCTAGCACTGATCACATCTTGTTGGACATGCTCACAACAGGGATGGAAAATGATCTGTGGAATTTGTGGGGTTCAGAAAAAGGCCCAAGCGAATAAAGAATGAGGATGACTTAGGGAGCTATGAGGCAAGGAGGAGGCAAGGGAGGGAAGGTAACTTGATGGAGATGGGGATTCAGTGAAATGGAAGGGTTGAATCATGAAGCGGTATCAGAATCTTGTGGCAGTGGGAGATCAGCAAGACTGTGTGGACCGAAGTCTGTGGCAGGTTATCTACTTTTAGTCATCATGGTAAATAATGAACTCAGTATTGTATGGCTGGAAGATCTCTGGCTGCGTCAGCAGAGGACTAGCCAAACGCAAGGAAAATATTACAACTGTACGTGGTCTTTCTGAAACCACTGCAGAAGCAAAATATTGTACCAAGTTTTAATACTCATTCTCCCAAAAGGAAATATTGACAAGGTAGAAGAAGTACAGAAAAAAAGCTATAAAGATCTATATGGAACACTAAAAATCCTCATCTATTTAATTTATCTAAAAGAAGCTTAAAACCATTCAAAACCATCCATTCAGTTGGGAGATTTTAATCTATCAGACAAATACTTAACAAGGTTCAGCATCTGGAAACTGAAACCTGACAAATTCAAAGTAAAAATAAATCATACATTTTATAAAATGAGAGCCATTAACCATTGGAAGAGGTTACGCAAGGGTGCGAGGTTACATAGGGGTGTTGTGGCTTTCTTTCCGGTTTTAAGTCAACAAGCCTACCTTAATTAAGAAGTAGGCCGGAAGTAATGGAAGAAGGACACCATAACAAAATTATCCAGCTTGTAGAATGAAGAGGCATTGACTAGATAACTGTATTTTTTCCTCTGGATTTATATCTATGAGGGGGTGAAGTAAAGAGGAGCTGAAGAGAGAGTGAGAAGTGGGAAAGATGCCTATACTAGCGGCTTGCGGATGCTGCTGAAGCACAACAGATCTCCAGAATCCTGGCCCTGCCGCTGCTGGCCTGCTGTGCCTTTGGCAAGTAATGATGTCGCGCAAGGTTTTTAATTCCCCAGGCATCCTTTGATTACCTCATCTACTTGAAATAAAGTCATAAGATAGTGCTGCTTCTGCATACAGGTGTTATTGCAATACAAAACCAGAACAACAACAAAGGGCTTTTACATGGTTAGCTTCTCCCTTCCAAATCACATCCCAGTCAGGCCTCTGAATATTCTTGCAAGAAATGTAGGATCAATTTCAAAGACTTAGACTGATACAACAGTTAAAATTAATCAGTATGAGAAATGCATAGTGGAACAGAAAGTAATAGCAGCCACTGGAAGAATTGTCAACAGGCAACAGTGTGACAAAGGGAGCTAACTATGGTAACTTCAATTGTGTTAGATTCTTTTATTCTTCCCGAGACATTTTCTTATGTTACAATAATAAAAGGCATTTCAAATTCATATGATCTAAAGAATTTCCTTTGGACATGCTGTTACAGCTCCCCTCTTCCAGAAAGTACACAGAAAAGTCAGACAAGAGGAAGGGAAATCTTCAAGCACAATGTTTGCTAATTCATTTTGACCTCCACTACTCATTTGTAAGGTCCATTCTACTTTCTCTGTCTCTCACTTTACCTTCTTTCCAATTTAATCTGATCCAAACAAATTATACATGAACAGTCATTTTCTTTTGGGTCTTGTTCACTGAGATACTTAGCAAACAATCAACTGACGAACAAGATAAGGACAGCAAAAGAAAGATAAGCTTTTGTTTAGATAGTGGAATCACAGATAAAGACCAAAGCAGGCCTGCATAAACTCAAGAACCAGTGATATTATCTTTTAAGCTATGGCACTGTCCTTGCTTCCATTGTGTTTATTTGCTGTACATACTCATAAGGCCTAATTTACAAATAATTTTAAATGTGCATATGATCCAAATGTTTCTTTTTTTTTTTTATACTCCTTTTGGTTGAAATTGAGGGAGGAAGCCTGAAAAGTATATAATACTGAAAAGTATATAATTTGCTTTTGAACATCTGTGGTTTTAGTTTGGAAAAAGCAAAGAAAAAAAAATCACCCGAACTGACAGGAAAACAGGAAACAGAAAAGAAAAAATGTGAAAATTACACTATGGGAGCCTCTCCTGTCTTTAGGACTTAGTTTTTTTAGTGGTGCTGGAGATCTGGTACCATAACTATAAATGCAGTACCAGTTCTATGGATAAAAACACCATCACAGCAGACATGCTTTGCTTTCAAGTCAAGTATTTCAGAGCACTCTATGAACATTAGCAAAATAAGCCTCAGTGCTTTCCTGAGGAGTAGGTAGGAAAGATTAAGCCCTCCTCGCAGATGGGCAAACTGAGTTACAAAGCGATCAGGTGACTGGCCCGAGGTGAAGCAGCAAGTCCGGCAAGGGGGGGAATGGAAACCTGACCTCTTGGCACATGCCTCTATTCCCTAACCACAGGACCTGTACTTCTTCTATAATAGCCAATGTAAAATAATAGTCCCTCGATAAAACCCATAGAAAATTGCAGTCTCTGAAGAAATTTATTTGGCACCTCTCATTACCACAGCAGCACACTATTATTTTTTAAATGCTGCTCCCTTTTAAAATGCACGGAAAACTATAGCAATTCATTTATTCTGTGAGAAAATGTATGTGAACAATTAGAGTACAACCAAATATTTAACCTGATGAATGAACCAAATATTTAATTTGATGAATGTGACCTTTACTAGCAAGTTTTGCTGAGAAGATATACTTAAATGTTGTTCTGCTGAACATATATACAATATATATTTGTGTAAAATGTTGCTGGAATATCTGATAAATATGGCCTCAAATGATATTTAAATATGAACCTAAGGATTTATTAAAAAAAATATAAGGAACTTAGAATTTGAGTGTGCAATTTCTTCATGTCAGAGAAACAGGCTTTTCATGAATTTTTGTTGGAATAGCTTTGTGTATATAAGGAGATGTTTCTTTCCTTTAGTTTGTGTTATATAGAAGCTTTAAATCACCACTTATACAATCATCACTGTGTGATAAGAACACTGAAATTTCCTCTAGACAATCTAAAGTGGATATACATACCAAGAACTGTACTGATTGAAGCCTTATGCTGACTACAAACACTGGGACACTCCCAGCCGAGGTACTGTCCATGGACACAGGTGTTCACAAACTTTTTAAAGAACTATGAAAAGACATGTTGTGCTTGTCTGCTCTTATACCTGTTCAGAAGATCAAAGCAGAAGCAGACATAAACATTTCCCAGTGTCTTGTGCAACAAAACTCGAGGATGGTGATGTAAAATTTGGCTTCTGGGGAGCAGACTGGTCTAACTGATCAATATAACATAAGAACAGAGAAACAAAGGAAAGGAGAGGTTCAAGGCATCCGGAGGGGAAAAAGGTGTGAATTTGATGCAGTGGAATGAAAGTAACAAATGAAAGAATTCAAGGTGCCTGTGATGGATACCATGGTCAATACGGTGCATAACGACCATAGCAGCGGTGTTTTGAATGGGCAGAGGGTGTGTAGAACAGACTGGCACAGCTGGGGAAAGGAAAGGAGGAGAAGGAGAAGCAACTAGGTGAATGATAGAAAAGCCAAACATCAAGCAAGAAGGTGAAGGGAAATGTGAGCCACCAGAAAAAGTCATTCTGTGGAAACGTTAGGGAGAAAGCAGTAATAAAGTTTAGCCATAGTTTGGATGTTTGGAATGAGAGACAAGGATCACCTGAGGAAGAAATGAAATTTCAAAGGGAAGAAAATAATTCTTAAATTAGATCTAGATCTGGCTCCATGTTTCAAACATCCTCTAGTCTGGAATTTTGCTCAGCTCACAAAGGGAGGAGCCATTCAAGACTGGGTTCAGATTTCAGTCACACTAAAGATGCAAGGTTTTGGTTCGACACCGTCTTAAAAGAAAACCTCATATAAAACAGCTTGGAGTTAGGTCTATATAGAGGCCGAAATATAGAGTATTATGGTGATTGATATTTGTTTAGGAGTCAAATTTGTTCTGCATGAAAAAGCCAGGGAAAGGGTTCCTCTTCTCTGATTCACTGAACAGAAGGTAATTGAAAGATCTCTTTATGGCAGGATTTACGACCCCTGAGCCTCAGTCGTTTTGAGCTAAATAATAATGCATTTGCATCGTAAGTGTATCTAATTTGAATTTCGCTTCCTGCCTAAACACTTTGAAAAGATGCATGCCTTGAGGTGTCTGCCTGAATAAAATTCCTGTGGAATTGAGGCCAACAAATAAAGTATGTCGTGGTGCGTTAGAATCTGCTCTGCTCTGGAGAATGGCTCCCCTGATAAACTGTCTGATTTATAATGACAACTGCTCCCACTGTTGTATACAAGTATACCTTACAGTAATGGGGAATTAAAGAGGCTTTCATGTGAACGAAATATTTAACTTTGAAGTCAGTGGGAGCTGAGAGAGCCCAGCACCTCACAGGATTAGTCCCTTGGGAATTAACCTTTTCACCTTACTATAGAGGAAGGATGAAATTTTAAGAAGGGATTTTAACGGCGTCAGTGTACTGAGTAGTAGGAAGGATGAGAATTCATAACAGTGAGTTATTTTCTACTTCAATGAACACTGGGATCATTCTATAAGACTACATGACTTTCTCAGCACCTTGTCCCCACGAAGACTTACACAGAATTAGTTTTCATACAGAATGTAGCCTGTGGTCCTTTGTCATAAGCTTGACCATAGAACAGAAGAGCCTCAGGAAGGGACTTTATGTTTTAAGTTGCTGCATTAACTTATCCCTCAGGACCATATCAGTTGTGCAAAAGCAATAACAGTTTTTATATTTTCCTGTGAGAGACTTTCCATCTGCTTTTTGCCTTCTGTTCGCTGTTTGAATTAACAAAAGTGACCATGGAAATCCAACTGATTCTGCAGTTTCTCAGTCAAAACTGAGCGCATTTTTTCCAGGTGTTCTTTTGTTGATGATTATATTAAAAGTTACTTTTAAATTGACTGTGGTGAAACAAACAGAATCTGCTATTGAGGGAAAAGACAAACTGCTTATAATTAGTTCTGGCAGCTGGAGGATGGCACTCCTGCTGTTTCTGCTGCTGGCACTGTAAAGTACATCATGTCACAATGCATGAATTATCTGAGGTCAGCTCTTCAACACACCCAAATTGCTAACAATTATTAATTAATTAGTATCGTTATGGGATCGCCTTAAGGCCCCTATCAGTTCCTTTGAAACGATTAAAGTGACTAAGAAGGAAAAGTGATTAGTGATGAGCAAAAAAGGTAATTCTAAGGACAACCTCATATGGGTCTAATCTTGCAAGACAACTGATGCTTCCCAACTGATCTCAAATGCTATCCTCATGATCTCCGAGTGCATTTGGGTGCATGGGAATATAGATCATCTGTTGCATGTTAATGTATTTTTCATGACTAAAATGTTGCTATCTAAGCATTATTTTCCAATTTTTTTTAATTATCTTTCTTCACTTGCTCTTCCTCTGAAGGCTTCATCTACAATACTTTAGGAGCTGTATCTCAGAAAATGTGTAGTTATAATGCTAAATAGTGCTATAGCTAACATTTTGTCATCTGTCTTCTGAAATGAACTGAATAACTTAATTCTGCAAAGCTTCCCATGCAATTCAAAAGTTAAATTACTTAGAGTGGATTTTAAAAGAACAAATGCAATGAAAGAGGAAGAAAGACACCATTTATTAACTGGTGATTACACGTTAAGAATGAGTGAGACAGAAAGTCTCTGATTCTACCTAAATGCCACTTTAGGAGCCTAAGTCCTTATTTATGGAAAAACAACACTGTCAAGATATACTGCACTCACTGTAATGTGCACAAATAAATAGCTATCTAATGCACATGCCTACTGCAGTGATATCTGATTGTGCAGAATAAAGGATGCGCAAAGTTTGTCAGATCGTGATAGTTTAGTATCATCCAAGTTTTACAGAAGTCTCCAGCCATTGTAAAGTAAAGTGCTATTTATAAAATGTCTAAAAATATGAGATGATGCTGTCTAAAAATACAGTGAGTCAGGTGATACGGGACCAGATAAAAAGCAGAGACTCTGTGGCTATATGCTGATTGGATGCTCCGTCTCTACAGAAAGTATGTCTGGTAAAAGTTTCCATCAGTTGATGCAGAATGAAGAAGAGGAAAACAGCCTTGATTGATAGACATTTATGAGAAATCAGTAGATAGTTCACAGAACCATAGAATAGTGTGGGTTGGAAGGGACCTTTAGAGGTCATCTCATCCAACCCTCCTGCAAGAAGCAGGGACATCTCCAACCAGATCAGGTTGCTCAGAGCTCCTTGAGTCTCTTCAGGGATGAGGCATCTACCACCTCTCTGGGCAGTCTCTTCCATTGTTTCACTATCCTCATTGTAAAAAATTTCTTCCTTCTATCTAGTCTAAATCTACCCTTTTTTTTTTTGTTTAAAAACATTACCCCTTGTCCTATTGCCACAGGCCCTCTAAAAAGTTTGTCCCTATCTTTCTTACAGGCCCTCTTTAGGTACTGAAAGGTCACAATAAGGTCTCCCTAGAGCCTCCTCTGCTCCAGGCTGAACAGCCCCAGCTCTCTCAGTCTTTCTTCATAGGAGTGGTGCTCCAGCTCTCTGATAATTTTTGTGGCCCTCTTCTGGACCTGCTCCAACTGGTCCGTGTCTTTCCTGTGCTGAGGGCTCCAGAGCTGGATGCAGTACTCAAGGTGGGGTCTGACCAGAGTGGAGTAAAGGGGCAGAATCACCTCCCTTGACCTGCTAGCCATTCTTCTTTTGATGCAGCTGAGGATATGATTGGCTTTCTGGGCTACGAGCACACATTGCTGGGTCATGTCCAGCTTTTAATCCACCAGTACCCCCAAGTCTTTCTTGGCAGGGCTCAATCCCTTCATCCTCCAGCCTGAAGTGATACCAGGGGTTGCCCTGTCCCGGGTGCAGGACCTTGCACTTGATCTTATTGAACCTCATGAGATTTGCATGGGCCCATTTCTCATGCTTGTCCAGTCCCTCTGGATGGCATCCCATCCCTCAGGCATGTTGACCGCACCACTCAGCTTAGTGTCATCTGCAAGCTTGCTGAGGGTGCAGTTGATCCCACTGTCTGTCATTGATGAAGATATTAAACAGTTCTGGTCCCAGAACCTTGAGCTGTTCAGCGGTATCTTCTGTCAGCAGAATTGCAGCGGCATTTGTTCATATGCACATATTAGAGCAAAACCAGTACATGGCTCTGATGAATGGTGACGTCAGGCTTGAAACTGTAACGTCAGCACAGTCTTCCCAAATAACCTCCACAAACAGGCAAGATTTTTTCACCCGAGAACTATAGCTAATCTCCAGTATGCTAGTGTAAATCCAAAGCTACTTTTCCCAATACTTTCTGAATTAAATGAAAGAGTACATTTTCCTGTGAGGTTACTGACAATACAAAGTGGTTTTCTACAAGCATTTGTTGTCCAAAACAGTCTGAAAGAGAGTTTCATTATGTTGTGGCAAACACCACTAGGGAATGGGGATTTTTTGGTGATTTTTGTAGAGTTTGGATGTTCATAATAAACTGTTCTAAATAAGATTGCCATCTGTGCCTTATGTCCTAATGACTCACACTTAGAGTGCAGACAACTCCACTAGTCATTCCTGTGGGTTATGGTTCCTTTACCTGAGGTCCCTCTTGTCTGGCTCTCTGAAGAAACCATCTAATCTTTATGCTCACTTCTGGGAGATGTTTCCAGAATAGCCTTTGGACGCCAGTGTGATGCAGTATCTGCTAAACTGTACCTCACAGTGATCATGTTTGGATAGGCACACTCAAGGCACTGAGATTTATGGCTAATTCCTTCAGATAAATTTAGACTAAGGAAAAAGCCTTATGACATTCCTGTGGTTTTGATGTGGCACGTCAGGCATGCTTTGTCTTTTCAAGCACTGTGTACGTTGTACCACAAGTAACAGATCCCGACATGAGAGGTAACTTGCTACTGATAAGACCAATATTAGATTACTTTCAGAGGAGAAAAAGGAAGAGCCACAGAGGGAAAAGTACTTCAAGTCCTGATTTTTTTTTTTTCTGCATTGAATGCAGTGAAGTTAACACATTAGTTCTTAGAAGAACCAATATAAAGTCTGTCTTTTTCCTCAAGAAAACAACTTTCACCACAGCTACCCTCAACTGAATGGAAATTCAAAATATGTGACACCTTTTGGAAATAGTAACCAAGTAGGTAAAAGAACATTTTCTTTCAAATGGATTTTTTACCATTCTAAGGGCTCTGCCATATGGATTAGAGCCTCAGATAAGGTTTCATGAAGTTGGTTTTTGAAAGACAGTAGGAATGGAAATATTGCCTGGATCTGTGCTTGTTATAAAGGGAAATGTTTTGCATTTGAATATTCCCTTCCAGTGTTGTGAGTCCAGCTAACACTCTAGGAGTGCCTGAGAACCAGACTATGAAGCAAGCCAGAAAACAGCTATAAAAACAAGTAGCATGGACTACTCTGTTTTCCATTTGCATTTAACTCAAGTGGAAGGTAATAATAAGAAAATTGGATTTAAAAATGTTTTGGATCCAATTCTGTCTGGCATTTGTGCCTCCTTGTACAGGCATATACTAAATTGTACCTTTCCCAAAATGGGCAGAGAGACCACAGTCACTCTACAGAAGCTCATGAAACAGTTTTCATGCTGCAGAATAAGGGCCAGAAATACTCACTTTAGGGTGTGTGTGGTCTTGTTTGTCACAGCTCTATGTAGTCTTTTTATATTAGAGTGACTTGTGCTCCTGGAGAAGGAGCCTGCGATGGCCACACCAGGTAGATGGTTATCCCTACAGCTGCTCTTGTCAGCTGTGCCTGGTGAGACCAGGGCTCTGATAGAGGTGGCTTAAAATGGCACTACCACGTTGAGAGCTGTGGTTTGACGTCCTTGTAGCTTTTTATACTCTTATATGGCTGTCTAGGGCCCAAGAGATTAATAAAAAGGGTCTGCAACTGTGCCCCAACTGCTGCACAGAGACTGAAACATCTGTATTCTTTTCTCCCCTTCACATTAACAAGGTTAATTTGGAAGGAAAACCATGGAGTCCAGAAATATCTCCTAAGTAGTTATGAAGATCCAAGGAGTTATTAATAGAACTGGCTCATTTTCTTACCACAAAGTTTCTTCCTGTCAGAAAGTGTAATTTTATTAATCAGAGTATGTATTTTTTAATGAGAAAATGATTGATTGAAAGTTTTTTTACAAGAAAAATATGAGGAAAATATATTTAATTCCAACATAAAATCAGCTTTTTACATTTCAATTAGAAACGTTTTAAATTGTCTGTTAGAAAAAAAAATTAAGACCTAATGTTGTTCCCTTAAAAAATAAATATTTCTAGTTACAAGAGATGTAGAGATTTTTTTCCCCCCTGTAAATACATGAACACTATATTGACAACCTCCCTATAAACATATATCCTTTTCTTATTTACACCATCACACAAAAGTATTGGAACTGACAGCTCTTAAATCTAAGAAGGGCTCAACAATGCAGTCTCAGATACATTTCTGAAATGCCAAGAAGACAAAATGTAACCGCATCCTGTTGAATATCTCTGGGTAGAAATGACACTGTGCAAAACTTCGAGAGGATGTGTCCCTATTAATTAACCTCTTTGACCAGCTTCCTTTTGTTTGGTGCCAGTTGCCATATGGAACCTCTGAACTCTTCCACCATGGGTGGAGGATTTGCTATGTATGCTGCCATTATTTAACTCAAAAGTAAATCTGAATGTTTTTCAAAAAGCTTCTTTCAGGTCCTACTCATTAACAATATGCATCTTTCAGACACCAAGTTCAAAATAGTTATCTATTGACAATGAAATGTAA
The DNA here is from genome assembly GCF_036417535.1 of Chlamydotis macqueenii. NCBI lineage: Eukaryota > Metazoa > Chordata > Aves > Otidiformes > Otididae > Chlamydotis > Chlamydotis macqueenii. The sequence continues at coordinate 70,581,595 of NC_141559.1, forward strand.
TGCATTTTACTGATGCAGGTGAACCTTTTTTTTGTACAAAGCCCAAACTGAATCAATTATTTTCTTAAGAAAATAAATACATAATAACGGTGTGCCACCAGAGGTTTTCTTAGAGGATTTTTAAAGTCTTGCCATTTTCACTTGTCCCATATCTCCCTGACTGGAGATTTATCTTTATACTAGTGTTCTGTCAGTCTTGTTCTCATCTCAGCCAAAATGCAAAAAAAATCTGTAAAAGTCACATGGGAGCAAACCTGTTTGAGCTCTAGGGCCTGATCTCCTCTCTGAAGTCAGTGAGAGTCTGTTAATTGATTTCAAAGGGAGCTGGATGAAGTCCCAGTATCAGATATAACTGTTTGGAGAGTTTTGGGGGGATAGGGTCCAGATAAGCAGCTAAACATTTGATTCATTATCTGAATCCAATTGAATTGCCAATGCAGAAGGTTCATCCATCATTTCTTTCTGCTTTCCAAGTTCAGAGCTCAGGGATTTATCTGCTCCTCTTTCATCAGTAAATCACATTACTAACATGATTATTTAAAGCAATGCAGAAGCAGAGCTCTCCCCAGTGCTTTTAGTGAAGTCACTTGAAATACGGTAGATAGAGGATAGTGTTGAAGGAATACTGAGCACATCTGACATAAAAGGATCCACTGACTGTTTTCCTCTGTTTTAGCTGAACACAATCTGTGCTGTCTAACATCACCTCAGCAGTCTTGGCTGAATATTTAAGCAAGGGACTTCAGACAATCCCTAGCCCGAATCCCTTGGAGTCTGGAAAAGTTCAGACCAGTAACTTGTAAGTTTTTACTCCAGGTCTCAGCATTTATACACATTTCTAACAGGAAATTCTGAACTCTATTGCCCTAGTTTTAGTAGTTAGATGAAGGAAGGACTATGTTCAAATTACCTTAAATTGCATTTTCAGTGAAGTATTTGTAACTTCTGATTGTAGATATATATTCTGCTAGTGATCAAAAATTTTAAGGAGCTTTATGTGTTTAGAGCACTTTAAATCACCTTTAAACACAACTGTATAAGACATGAGAATGCTGTTTCAACTTCAGAGCGCAAGGGTCTTCAGGAACTGTGGACCCCGGAGTCCTTTGAGTTGAACAAACCAACAATCAAGTGAGGCCACAGTGCCCAGCCCCTGCCACCCTACCTTCAAAGCATCTGTGGGTGCTCTCACACTGCAATTTCCTCCTCCATAATCTGACAATGACAGTGTAGCCATGGGACATTTTCTCTCTTTTCTTTCCCTGTTCTTGATGCCTCTTTCAGCTTTAAGGCTGCTACACAGTTGTCAGAAGTCTGGCTTCAATGGTCTGAAGGGAGACAGATACTGATAAATTTCCTTTTGATCTCTGCTCTGCAAAACCACTCAGTCACAAAAAAAAAAAATAAAATAGAGGAGTCTGTGTAGGGGTTGGAGTATGTGAAAGGCAAAAAGCACCCTCTCATGCCAGAGTGAGTACAACTCTCACTTCACATTAGATCTGAAAGAGGAATATAAAGAGTTTTGTATACATTTTGCAAATCAAGACAATGCACTGTAAGAAAATGAAGCCAATGAGTAGAATGGGGATAATGATACTGATCTCCTTTCTAAAGTGCTCTGAGATCAGTTGATGAAAAGGACTGTACAAGAGCTAGGTATTATTATAGTTAGATCATTGCAATTGCTTTTCTCAAAACCCTTATCTTTTTGTTGCATATTCATCAGGATCAGTGTTGAAAGGTTACAGTTTATAACAACTACTTTGTTATACTATAAATGAGACTGAAAAGAACTTTTGTTTTCATGGGGCTACAGAAATTTGCACATATCATTTGAGGATGCGTATATACAGCTGTAGCAGGTGTCTTCCACTCAACTTTCTGTATCTGCCTTGTTCTAAGGCTGAATGAAGACAATGTGCTAGTGATCTGAAAGCTGTCAAGTGAAGAACATAACATTTAAAATACAAAATGTTAACCTTGATTATGCATAGACAAACAGTCATGAGCTTGGTAGGTACAAGTCACGAATAATCCAGGAGCCATACAACTGCGTTACGGAGCACTATTCCCAAAACACTCTACCTGCCTCTCAGTAAATTTAACTAGCTGAGATACTATGTACTAACACAGCTAACCAGCTTTCTAACTAGAGCAGGCTCATAAGCAGCCATCTCAAAAGGCCACGCTTACGTATGTTGTGTCTGTGAAGGCATATTCATATGTTCCTTTACTTAATGAATCTCAAGGTTGGTAGAACTGACTCTAATTTGTCAGAGCTAGCAAAGGCTGAAAACTTACAGGAGAATAAAAAAGCTGAAATGATAATGCTCCAATAGGATTACTAAAACAGCAAAGGACATCTCAGCATGAACTAAGATCCAAGGAAAATGACCCAAAGTATTCATATAAAATCTCAAATTAGCTTTTTCCCCAACAGTAGCAAGACTGCCACTGGGAGACAGATTATTGAATACCAGGTATGTACAGCAGAATATACAAACAATTTTAGAATTGGAAGTGCAAACAAGAAAAATAATGCAAGTGAAAAGTATTTTTTTCCTGACAGAAATACATTATGCATTCTTTAATGTATCATCACATATTACGCTTACAAAATAGCTAGTGGTTATAATGTGCTAATAAAAAGTGACAGCAAAACACTAGCTACGGAATGCGTGGGTAAAACTAACACAGCTCTTACATATGGCTTAACAAGGCCTGTACTACATTATTTACAGTTTATAATGAAGCCTGTGATGTGCCTTTTGTTCATTTCACCACAAAGCCACATAAAGTAACCATATAGCCACAACTCAGTCTTCCAAATGCACACAAAGCCTGCAGGTACACGCAATGGTTCTGGCTGGGTTGCTGACAGATTCTGAAACAGAGCACAGTGAGTGCTGGTAAAGGACTTCCTACAAAATTTCTCTATTTTACTGTGTGATAAAAAGTATTTTTCTTACAGCTTTAAAACTGAGGTGTCTCAATGTCTTGATGTAAATGTTGGATTTCCAGTAATCCATGAAAAATCCTTTGTGTTTTTGAGTATCAGATTTTCCAGAGGTTTACAAAGCCGAAAACAAAAGCAGTTTTATTATCTGTTAGGATTTTACAGATCATGTAGCAAAACTAATGGTGAATTCATCTGTATACAGTTCCTAAAAGAAACTTGTGTTTAGTAGATGCATTATTGGGACAGGAATTAACTTGCTGTTTGTTTCCAATAGTTGTAAGGGGTCATTCAACTCCTTCACGTAGGCAAGCAGCAGTCTCCAGACTCAAAACAAATCCAAATAAAGACAGTGAAGTAGTTTTCCTTAGCTTGCACATATATATATGTGTGTGTAGAAGAGACTTCAAACTGAGAAGTGGAGTAAAGCTCAGCAATAGACTGAAGACATAAAAAGAACCGATGCTAGTATATGCCCCAGGAGAAGTCTACAGTGTGTTATTGGTTGGGTACTGACTGGAGGATGTATTATTTCTGGTAGCTTGAATCCTGATGGTTTCAAGAAAGCAGGAATTTCCTTCTTGGAAATAAACCATCTCAGAAATAAATAGAAATATGCATCAAAGAAAATTTACCCCATCAATTTCTGCATCCAATGGGAATAAGCTATGAGATCTCAAAATATGGCTAGTTACTCAGATCAAAAAGAGTAACCATATGTTTCTCACTATCGTTAATTACAAAGAAGAGTAAATTACTGAAAAAGGCCTTAAATTTAAACAATTCCAATAAAAATAAGGGTCTGGTTTATTAACAATTATGTGCATTTAGATACAGCTGAAATTCAGTTAAGCCTTTAAGGTATGGCTGTTATTACTGAAATGAAGTGGTGTGTTAGTCATGGGCTGAGACCCTGCCATGGGAAGAGTTCTATGAAGAAAGGATAAAAAACAGTCTTGCCTCAAAAAATCATCTAAAGTTACGACAAAGGAACAGATTTAGACAAATAAGTACAAGGAAAGTAGGCACTATTGGATTAATTTAGAGAAGTAGTGATAAGTAAAGGTCTCTGCAGGCCAGTAACCTAGCAATTGTCTGACTATCTGCAGACATCAAGGAAAGAAGACTGTGAAGACGCTGTGTCCTGTCAATGTTTGCGGATAGTTTCTCCCATGTATTATGGACAAAGTGGGCAAAGGAATGAGGGGACTTGTTTTAAAATATATTACATGAGTATAAACTTCTGAGAGCACCACTATGTTCCTGTTAATATCTGTGAGCCAATATTTGAAAATGAATGAGAGATGCTAAGCAGGATAAGGTCTAAAGGTTTGAAAAGACTTTGGCAATCATAATTTTGGTAGAATAAAAAAAGTGTTGGCTGGAACATATTCTGTGATGGAACCAGAGAAGAGAAACTTAATTTTTCAGTCAGTGAATTTGTAAAGTAAAAAGTAAATAGAACAATTGCTAGAGAGACAGGATGGGGAGGTGATTGTGAGATAGAGTGAAGTAGTATTGTACTGAAAGGGGAAAGTAACAAAAGCTATGGTAAGAGTAATAGATAAAATGGAAGAGGGTGATCAAGTGATGGGATGGGGCTGCTGGAGAAAGCAGAGCTCTGAGAGGCAGAGCCACTATAGCATCTCTGCCTCAAGGGAAAAGGAGAGAATGTTGGAGAGGAGAAGAGAAAGCAAGACAAAGCAGAAGCCTTTGCTGACTTTTCTCTCCAAAGATGTCAGTGAGATGCCATCTGAGGAGAGAGAGAACTGGATACAAGAGAATGGAAAGCTTAAGGAGTGAGTCAGAGATGTGGAAAAAGTTACTGAGATTAAGTAGATTTACTCTGAATTACATTACTTACAGAAATGGCAGAACTGGAGGAGAAAATACTTCTATGGTGCAGGAAGGCATCTAGGCCACCAAGTCATACTGTGCTGTGCAAGATCAGAAAGAGAGAAAAGGAGTAATGGCAGTGAGTTAGAGTTCTACTGTCAGAGAAGGGATAAAAACAAAATGAATAGCAGAGGACACGGAATCACAGAGGCAGGAATTATCGGAACAGCAAGACAAGGGAACAGAGCGTGAGGCAGAGAGCTGGTTTCCTGCAAGTTTGCTAGTCAGGCTTACAGATTGTGCTGGCCTCAGCTCAAGAAGTGGTTCATTTCTGTGAAGCTAACCACACAGTCCTATCATGCAATAAGTCAGACCTTTAATTATTTTTTCCCTGAACACCAGCTTTTAGGCATGATTGCTGTAGCACCTTTAAGAGGTCAAAGTTGAAGAAAAATAGTTTGGTAAATGGCCATTTGTCACTGTTTGCCTGGTCCAGAAATGTCCCAAGTAATACAGTTAGGCTTAAAATTTGGAAGTAAAATTTTTTCTTACATCAAAACTTTATAGAAACACAGCAGAGAAAGCACACTTTAATAATAAACAGATAATTAAAACCACTTGAAACACATGTATGTGTTTTATTAGTGACTAAAATCAATGGTATGTTGCCATTTAGTTATGCGGGCTGATTTAGTATCATGTTATGTACCAGTTACATAGACATGTGCTATGGGCTTAGTCATAAAAGTGTGGAATGCACCACTAACAAATTCAATTTTTTGCCCTTAACTACTCACAAAATTCCTCTTCTTCTAAAGGGAAACCACACATCATCTCTTATAAAGGGCTCAGTCAAAAGGAAAGCCAAAATAAAGACAGTCCTTAACGGCCCACTGGACCCTCACTAAAACTATATATTTTGGGGAAAAACAAAGAAAAGGAAAAACAGTTAGGAAAGTTCACCCTCATTCTTAGAAGAAACTCCTGCTCTTAATGGAGCTCAACTATTGCAACGAGATATCCACATCACTTGGAAAAGCTGAATGTGTAAGTGCCTAAGAAAATGCTGACAGATTTTTTTTTCTGTCATGCTGGTTAAAGAAATAAAGCACATTACTGGCTCAGTAGTATCTTAAGGACTTCCCTCTTTAGCTTTGCATTGGAAATTACATTTTCAAGTAATTCATTTATTAGGGCAGACATCTAAAGAAATAAGCTTTCCTTAGGAATGCAATTTCACTAATACCAAGAAAATTAAAGCATGGACATTTTCACAAATATGTGCCCAAATGCCTAGCCTTGGCCCGCAGTCATGCATATCTTTCAGCTGCCATGTTGCCTCATGGAAATGGTAGCTTGAGTGGCTTGAGCCTGATTGTCCTTCAGTGGCTGAACTTCCAATAGAAATGTCCTTGAATGCCCCTATGATACCTTGTCCAGTGATCCAGAAGGAAGATGTGACCTTGCTACATCAGGGAACACTGACTTCAGAGGAGAATAACACCTCTGAATTTTAACTCTAATGGTTTAACTTTAACTCTAAGCGTTATGGCAAACCTATGCTAACATGAAACGGATCCTGAAACAAAATGTATGGCTGGAAGAGACCTCCTAGGTGTCTGAACACTGTCCCAGCAGCATTTCATATAAAGGCACTGCATACTTCAGCTACGATCAAATACTTATATTAAAACAAACTCTTTATTCTACAGTGATTGCACACTAGTCACAGGTCCTGCCTTTCCTCATAGACCACCTTTCTCCATGGGAGAAACCAAGCTGTAAGTTTATGAGCCTTGTGTGAAAGAAGAATGACTTTTTTTTTTTTCTTCAAAATGTATCTGTAAGTTAGAAATCTAATGGCGATGAAAAATAAATTGCACAGGAAGGGATCACCATAGAAACTACTAATCTAACTGGAGTTGAGTTTTGGTGGAAACTAAGTAATCCAGAGCTACCCATGCCTTTGAAAATCTAGGATGTCATCAGTTATTTCAAGTTTACACTGAGATTGGGCTATGCACTTCAGCTAATTCAGGCCCTTACTGTGCAAAAATCTGTATTGACCTGAGAAATATCAGACCTGCTCTCCTAATTTCTTTCTGAAAACTAAGCTTATTTTAGCAAAAGTTTGCACTAATGCAACTATATAGATTTGTAAATATTTTAAGTACATTTAGTAGATTTCTCATGCACCTAAGATAGTATACTTACTCAAATTCACTTACATTCAGATTTCCTCATGTAGGTGGTATGTCTGAAGATGTTTATAAGTCATGCTTACTCTGATGTGGATAACATGGACAACTTTCCTATGAATATTACTTCCATTGAGGCACAGTAGCACAAATTAGAGCACAAGGAGAGTCAAAACTTAAAATATTTAGATGGAGTATATACTATTGTGTGAGATGTCCTAACAGGACAGAGTGTAAATAAAGCACATTTAACTTTTCCCTAGGCAAAATGACTGAACTTAATCTCATAAGAAGGTTGTGAGGCAGCTCACAACCTGCAGCATCTGTGGGGAAAAGATAACACAGGTTGTTAAAACTGCATTATAAACTTTGCATTGCTGGTTTATTGCTTACTTAGGTGAAGGAAGGAACACTAAACACTGAAAAGATTTGGCAATCCCTTGTGAAGAAGTTAGAGTGTAATCTGTGTGGCATTGGCTCCTTTCAAAATGCCAGTATTATTACTCTCTTTTTGATGGGTTAGGTTGTGTTTTTTTTTTTGTCTTGAAATAATTACGTTTCAGGGAACACCAGCTGTAATATAATAACAACAGCAAAAAAATCCTCATCAGTCTTTTTTTTTAAAAGGCTTAAATAAATGTGTTACAGTGAAAGTTAGTTTCACGCACTTCAGAAGTTTATTGAACTTAGGAGATTGGTCAAGTTAGGCCTGTCATTTAATTTAGTATTTGGATACCAAAATCATGGAATCCACTTATAAGTTTTGCTTAGGTAGTTTTTAGCCAAACTTTGACTAACAAGCATTTTGCGTGGCAGCAGCAGAGTTAAATCCTGGAAGCCTTTCTGCTCTTCAATGCTTTCACTGTCTGTCTTTGTGACGTAATGGTTACCAGTAAGAGTGGTAAGGAAAGACATTTCCTATCTCACAGCAGAAAAAGATGAGACAACCAGTAGGTAGGATCTAAATCTGTGTTATAAGAAAACCCTTGTCATGTGCTGCTCGAGATGCAAAGGACTTGAATCTAAAGCAGCGGAGACGGTGTCCTTCAGCTCAAGCAACACCAACTGTGCGCAATCTCCCTTTTCTCTGCCAGCAGCAGGGTGGAGGAAGAATTACAAAAGCACTTTCTAGCCTGCATCAGACAATATCAAAACATCTACAGTAACAATTTAATTTAACTTAATTGGCTTTTTCTCAGGTATTTTAAGCAGCATGAACAGGATTCTTTCCTCCAGCAGAGCTCTGGGGCGATTCCACAGCCAAAGAGGCATACTAGCATTTTCAGCTTGTCCTACTATATCCTTGCCCTGCCTCAGGCTTCAAAATCCCCTGTGAATGAAGCCACCATCTGCCTCTTTTGTGGTAGATCTTCCCAGACTTTTTAATGGGAGCTCTTTAAATCTGTTTGAATTTTAAAAAAATAAATTACTGGATGTAAGTCCTGAACCTTATTCTCTCATATCCTAGATACTGATTAGTCTAATGCAGGTTACTCTCCTCTTGTTTTGGACAAGACTCACACCTTCGTAAAGACTAGTGCAAATATCCCACTGAGAAGTTTTGATTTTGACTAACTGACATTGATTAAAAATGACATGACAGGAAATCCCTGATGAACTTTAGGTGTCACATTTGCTTCACAGGCATTGAGGATTCATAATGATTCAAAAGCAGACGAGCTCACAGGCTGCCTGCAGGAATTTTTCAAATTACTTTTCTAACAACAAAAGGAACTGAACGCCACACTCATTCTCAGTGCACATTTTACTAAATGAATCCAGTGATAAACAAGTTACAATGAATTAATAAGATATAAAACTCCCAAATTATCTTAAATGGAATTTTTACTGCCAAAAGAGGTGCAGTATGGATGCTATAAAATTCATACAATAATTAGGGCTTGCTTTTATGTAAACAATCTTACAAACCTAAGGCGATGACAGCAGTATGAACTAGAGAGTGAGTTTGGGAACCAGAACACTGAAGCTGGAACAGTTTTACACTAACAATGTAAGAGAAGAATCAAGCACTGCAAAGCTTTCTAAAGCTAAAATTATCTCTTCTGGACCTTGAACTAATTTATATTGTTACTAGATTACATATAGCAAAGGAATATTAAAAGCAGTTTTCACTGTGCAGAATGGAATAATATACTTCTAAATAGGTGTTAATGCTCCTGTGCAAGACAGGAGGCTAGTATACACACGATCTGGCACATATATGAATTATTTTGCCAAAAGTAAGATATCTAGGTTATGTCCCTACTCTTTTCTATGAGCTCTTTCTTCCAGTTTGATTTTATCAACTGTTTAGTACAACTTGGGAAGAAATTTGTAGGGTTAACTCAAGTGTTAAAAGTTGGATTGATTTGAAAAAGACTCTTTGTAATGATGATCTCTACTAGTAGTTTTTGAAAAAGCAGTAATTCCCCCAATACTTGTGGCATAGAAATAAAAATAAAGAAAATCCCTTCAATGGAAAAAAATAATAGAGAGTATCAAATTAAACTGAAATTTACTTAATAAGTTATGATTGCTATTCTGGGAAAATACTTTCAAAGATTCAACATACTAGTTAGACTAACATCTTCTAATATTTGAATCAAAGAACATTTTAGTAATAATGTACAGGTATATAACCATCCCAGTAAAATACATTTTTATTTTAAAACACTGATTAACAGTTTGACATCTGAAGTGCTACAGTGGTTGATATGGTTTTGTTTATGTTTCACGCCAAAGAGAATTTGTTAGACTAAGTTGCCGTGTTTTTTGCATCTGGATTTTATGATGTTTGGCTTTGTAATGGCTGTATATAGAACTGATTCCAGTACTTCAGATTCTGGCTAAATGTAATTAGCTTAAGTGCCTAGAAGATGAAAGTTTATTTGCTTTATACTGGATTAAAGTGTAAGTAGCAAAGGTAGCATGAACAGACTGTGTAAGTTACCTCCAGCTATTCAAGCTCCAAAGATCTACATACCAGTAAAGGACAGTGGTGGCCAGGAAGTCTAGGGATGTTTGAATTTATTAAATTTGCTGTAAGAAAACATCAAATATGTTCACGGACTAAAAAGGTTAAGTGAAACCACAACTTGCATAATGATTTGTCTGATCATATTTCTTCTCAGAAATGTTGTCACATATGCATATCATACGTCGGTGCTTGCAGCTTGAACAATATTATAGGTATATAAACTTGCTGCCAAGTTTTTCTCAGCTTCTGCACTGAAGAAGACAGTGGTAATTCTCACTGTCATAAGTGCTGAAGGATAAGAAGAAGGAAATGTATGGGTAATTACTGGCATTAAATTCCACTGATTTGTAGGAACCATTAGTGCAGTAAAGCAGACATCACAAAACTGATTGTTAAGACTCAGACCCTGGCAACCTAATTTTACTTTTTATGAATCGTATGTTAAATTGCAATTGTAGCTTTGAGATTAAACCGGAGTCAGAATGCCAAAGCAGTTCCACATGTGAAAGATCACTGTTGATTGCTAGATGTGGAAAATATACAGTAAGATAAAAACCCAGCCTCGTAGGCAGAGGCTACTGGCAGATGAAACACTTATCTCTTTGAAAGAGGTAAACATGCATGCTTGCATGTTATTCTTTATTTACAAAAGCAAATTACATCAGTTTTAACATGCCTGAATTAATATAAAACACACGTTATCTGGTAATTGCTTTGAATTCTCTTTCATTATATTAAATCTTGCCTTATTTATAACTTTTGGGTTTTTTCTCCCCACTTTGATATTGGAATAACCTGCAACTTTTGCACCATACCCAATGAAAAGTGATGTGGCTGCCAGAACCCCCAGTTTTTTTCTCTTTCTGAACCTCTACAGACACTTTGTTTTTCCATTGAGCTAGGAAGCTGATATTGCTCAAAAGCAAGACTTTGCTTCCTTTGACTCAGTTCTGCTGTTTTGTTTTTTTTTTTTATCTGTAATTGATGGCATGTAAAAATGCATAGATACAGATACAGAAGCTGTTTTAAAGTCCTGCTTTGCTGATCACAAACATTTTTACAAATTCCACATTTCAATTTTTTAGGAATGTGATGGAAGAAAACTAGGCAAGATTATATTTATGATGCAAGTCAGAAGATACACTTTCTAGCTTTTAAACTAGAACAAATTACTAGAATATATTTTTACCAAAACCAATGATGTTTTGAGTAAGACTCTAACAAGAAAATAATCCAAACAAAAACGTAAACACTACATTAAAATACCTTAAAGTGTATTTTTATATAACTTAATTTTAATGGAATTTTGTGTGTGTGTGTGTGTAATTGTAGCTGCCACGCTTAAGAATGTGAAAGCATCAGTCCTTTGGGCTTCCTATGCTGCATCAGAAAATACATTTTATCTTCTTTAACACACTTAGAGTATACCTATACCAGTAAATAAAACAGGTCATGAACTGTTTTCTGGCCCCATGGTTAAGTGGTATGACACAGCTCACATCTTTATGGTTGAATTCTCCTGTTGGAATTAGGAGGCCAAATCCAAACTAGCTGTTGACAATGGTCACTGCCTCAGATGCAGTTTGGGAGATTGTTTTTGTTTTTTTTTTTTTTTGCCAAACAGGCAAAACTGTCCAGGGATTATGCTAATAATTTAACATCATGGTTGATCATATGTCTGCAGCCTGGGCACGTGTTTGATTCACAAACACAGACATAGTTCTGTAGTTTCCATTGTAAAAAGAATGGATACTCACATATTTGTCAGTCCTCTGTACTCTGTGGATTCATCAGAGTCAGTTGACAATAGCTTATATTACTGTTTAAAAATTAAGAAATATATCGTTAAGCCTCTGGGTGTTACATTGCACTGCAGATCAAGAGGTATGGATACCTGACTTGCTCCTATTTTATCTTCACTATTAATATTTTAGAGCTATTTTAGAGTGTGTTCTCGGGAGATGAAAGAGGCTGAGTAGTGTTTTGCATCCTTTCTTGGTTACTACGGACAGTCATCTCCTGTGCTTCACCATTAAATTAATGGCAGCATGGTAGCCTCATTAACCACTTTCAAGTTCCAGGTTTCCCCAGAACTGTTTCACAATGAACACCACAAAAGCTCATAAAGACAAAAGGCCCCACAACTTTATTGTTTCATTTGTAATAAATGGGAATGAGCTCAGATGCTTGGAGCTAAAAGTAGCTCATCGCATCAAGTACTGTCTGGGGCTTGTGCAACAGGGAATCTGCAGGTAAAATCCAGGTGTCATATTTTAACCCTCCCTTCAGTTACTGTAGAGAATATAAGGAACAACTTGTGATCAAACATTCTTCAAAATGTGACATCACTTACAAGGAGCTGACCCCTGCCTTGGAGGCTGTTGAAATCTATAGGAGTGAATGCTGTGCATCACTGAATTTCTCTAAGAAGGAAAAGAGAAAATGAAAGTCTACTGATTTGTGGTGAGGGTGAAGGAGTTAATAATAAGCATAATTAGCATAAATGTTAGAAATAAAATCCAAGCCTTGTAGGAATCAATGGGAAATTGACTCTTAAAGACTCAGGATTTCACCTTAGATTTTTTTTCCCCGAGACATTTCTATGCCTTAGTTTTTTGTTCACAACAGTTACTGATTTCCTACTCTATTTTCTGAACAATTATGTAATGAGAGAGCTACTGTATTTAGTACCTTAACCCTTTGAAAACATTATTTATATTTTTTTTTTAAATGTAGTTGGTTTTTTTCAATACTGGCATATGCCTGTTTTCCACAGTACTTTGTCACAGGAATCAAAAGGTAAGAAGTATTAAAAGAACTGCACACAAGGATCACCCTTTAAAGTGCCTGAGGATGATAATTATATTCAATAGATGGACTTAATTTGCAGGTTTTGCAAACCAGACTTTGGCTGAAAATTAAAGACCTGTTTTAGCTGCAAGCAACAACCAGAAGTGAAGATGGTGCAGCAGAGCAGAAGATGAAGCCTCTCTATCCCCTGAAGAGGTTGAACTTGCAAGAAATATCAAAGATGACTAGGAGGAAGGTCCTGAGAAGGTGGAAAATAAGAGAAATAAAACTTTTACACTAAAGGGACCACATACATATGCCTCATGTTTAATGTAAAGAAGGAAGAAATATGTGGTGCAGAAATTGATTATACATCTTACAAAAATATGTCATGAAGCTGTCAGCCTCTAATTCATGTTTTGTGTACAGCTGAGTCTCTTGACTCTGTTATACTCTGGATTCATGCACAGCCTCTTCTTTTAGCAGAACAGAATCTCACTAGGCTTGGAAAAAAAGGGCACTTTTTTACCCAGCACATATAATACTTCCTTTCAGAAGATAATTAGAGACATATTTTATTTGAAACAACAGATCAAAACCAGAAATTATCTTCAAAATGATGTATATTATCTACGGATATTCAGAATAATGACTATAGCGGTATAGAAAGAGAAAACTCTTACTGAAAATGAGCTTAGCAGAATAGCTGTTGTAGTTATTTCTGCACAGAATATGAACCTTAAAAGCATAAAACAGTTAATATGTAACAAAATTTCAACACAGGTGGTTTCTTATCCTTCTTCTCTGTGTTTTAGATCTAAATCTGATATCCCCTGTAGGCTGGGTGTAGTCTCACATCTCGCATTTGCTTTAATACTATTTAGGAATGAACTACCAAAGGGGCGGTACCAACCCTTTCTTAGTCCCTGCCAGTGCCTTGACATTTCTTCCTGTGCCAGTTCTAGCAATTAGATAACTACCCAATGATCTAGATGAGGGAATTGACATACCTGAATGTTAATTTACCAGAAAGAACTCAGAAAATGCTGCTTTTAGTAAATTCAGTGGTTGGACTTGCTAATGCTGCAAAGCAGTTTTATTGTAACTACCTGGCCTATCTACAACTAGATGCAATGTCAGCACAAGGGACGATGTGAGAACATGCTACCAGCAGCATGGAGGTTGCTATAGGACTTTTTGGCAGCAGCCTGGTTTTAAATAAAATTAAAACACTTGTAAGACCAGGGTCTGAGGTTCATTGTACTCACAGATCTGCAGATTTCCTCCAGAATGACTGGTCACGTTCTCTTCTCTGGCCATTTCCTTTTTTTCCCTTCTTTGTGTCAGCTCTAGAAGTACAAAATGGTTCCGTGAACTGATGCAACAGAAAATTATTCTGTTTCTTTTTTCTTTTGGTGGATTACTTTTCCGTGGGAGCAGCAAACTGTACTAACTCACCCTTGGGTCACTTGATTGTCAGGTCCAAGGCAAATGACATGGCAGGGAACATATGAAAGAATCAATGCAAGAGCAGGACAACCCCATCTGAGGGTTACAAGGGCAATTTCATGAGATTAGATATAACATCAAACTACACTAGAGTCATCAAACTCTTCCAACTTGCAGTGAATAAGTATGTGACATTTAAATTCAGCCCTATGTAGTCACTTCCTGGCAAGTTAGACAAATATCTTACTTAAATGGTTTCTTCTTGATTATTTCAAAATATTAGAACATATTCTCAGGTTTATGTTGCAGTGATTGCCCTTAACTTTGAAAGCTGTTAGCACTGGCAATTCCTATATTTTTTCTTTACAGTGGCAACTAAAACCTTCAATCAAGGAAACAGGCTAGATGGTCTACGCATAGGCACTTACTGTCCCATGGAGTTAACCATAAAGATAAGCTTGAATAAAATAGCAGATTATATGGTTCCTTAAGACTACAGTCTTTCAAGTCTCTCCTTCTCAAAAAGTGTTTGCAAAAGCTGTGAATCTTCATCACAGAAGGTATGGAGACTACAAAACCATTTACTGATCTGTGAGGAACAAAAGATTAAAATAGCATGCTTTGGCAAAGAAGTTTTCTGTTGGAGAACTCTTCTGCAGAAGAACTTCAGCCTGTCATGGGGAATGTCTTTATCAGATTTTAACCAGTGTTAAAAAGCAACTGTATTCTAATCCTCAAACTGGATCACACTAACATGTCATATTGCTTTTCCCATTTGATGTTAGCCAAATAAGCCCTCATATACATATGTATTGGGAACCCAGTCTGAGCTGAGAAGTGGTAATTAACTACTAAAGCAGGAACAAACAGCTTCTTAAACTGTTTGCTTAACCTGACATTAGTTTAAATTCTAAAAATAATTCAAGTTTACAGGCTTGGCTTGGCTTTGAAAGTGTGAGCTTCATGTAAGAAATGATGTAAGGAGGTGCTGATTTTCAGATAGTAGCTGCTCAGCTGAGAAATTTAGCAGTCTCTGTTATAGCTCCAAGGCTGTTTAAGGCAAAATCAAACAAACAGGCTAGCTGAAATCACTGCTAAGGAGGAAGCTGTAAACTTACCTGTTTGTCTGTTATTTGAAATAGAATATAATTATTCATACAGCCAGAGATACAGCAGAGAGATGGATTAGGAAGCTAGTGTGCATGGCCTCTCAGCAGCTAGGTTTTAGGTCTCCAACGAAACAAGGAAATGCAGCTCCCAAGTGCCTGGACCATGGCTCTGCTCCACTGCCACTGCAATCGCTACAGTCTCATGTGCTCAGTCTTCTGAGCGTAGCTCTTCCTTGCCCCCCTTAGCAATTTGTGGTTGACTCTAGCTTAATCATCTCATAGACTGTATCTGGTAACAAAGAAAACCAACGGGGTTTTTTTTGAAGTCAGAGCATTTGCTGAAAATAAAAGCTAGGTAGAAAAGGTCATACAGAGCTAACCTCACAAACACAGCAGTGTAGGAAGCATCCTGGAGTGAAGTGTTCTGCAGGCTTAGAGGAAGTTGGAAGAAACACTGCATTCTGCATGACATTTTAGGAAAGCACAGCTATAGATTCATAGCTATGTAGCTGTAGCTGTAATAAAGCACCCGAGGTAGATGGAATTTATTGCATAGAAAGATGACAGCAGTTTTTCACTGGCTATACAGGAAGTCTGCAGACTAGACTCCTAACCTTTAGGCAGCTATATTTAGGTAAGATAAATCCCATCTGCAGTTTCTCACTTTCTCCCAGGAGCTCAGTGAGGTAACTAAGCTGGGGGTGAACTCCTAGCCTTTTTGAAGTGAGAAGAAAAGTTTCTGAGTATGTGAGCTTCAACTAAATAAAACAAATACAATTATTCAATGACTAAAGACTTAGTGCATAGGAACTACATGATATTTATACGTGTAAAACACCTGATATCTATTTAGCTAGTAACTAAAACAGGCTCAGCTACTGTTTTAGGATAATTATCATATTACTGTCCTCTTCTTAGGTTAATTTTTATTTTCACATTCTTGCACTCTAGAGATATACTTTATGCTTTACTGTCACCCTGAGAGCTTTCCTAGTGATTAGAAATAAATTTGAGCTCGACAAAGACATGTATTTATAAACAAAGTTTTAATGTCAATGGTCTTTTATGAATGCTTGAATAATTGTCTTGAATGGACTAGAAACTGCCTGAAGGCAGGGACAATCTTAGTCTCAGACAGGGCTTTGTCTCAGCATGGAGTATTGGATAGGCTCAGGTTTTAGTTGTAATCACTTGTTCAGCCATACTATGTGTCTCTTCCAGCATATTGAACTCAAAATGTCCCAAAATCTGATTCCTAGTGTCTAGTCAAAGGAAGCAATACATGCATCATGGAAAACTCTTGCAGAAACTTTAGTCTGGGAGTAAAGTCATATCCTAGCTTAAAGTATACTTTTTTTTTTTTTAATACAATAAAAAAAGAAAGGCTTAAAACATTTTAAAGTTAACTCTAAAAGTGCTAAAGTGAACAGAGAATGGGCAGCATGAGCAGAGCAAATCGTTATTCACATGATCATCACTCTTCCTACTACCCAATCACTTGTAAAATAATACTTCTGCCAAAAATTAGATAGTTTCAATATAGTTCAGTGAATCTTGTTTCTTTATTTAGAACTTTACTTATTTCTCCCATCACACCTATGATGTTGAGATACTTCTTGGTTTCCTTTTTTGGTCCTGTCCTGATTCAGTAAAACATTAAGGCAAGCATTACAACCAGCTTCACATCAGGCTTATAGATGGTACCATTTGTCTAAATTTCACTGGATTGAGATTAAATATTCCCCTTCGAAGTAATGGGAGAACATGAGGATAAGGTACTATTGTCACAGAGTGGCACAGGCTGGGTCATACTGAATTAGGAGTTTTGAAAATGGTTATGGCAAAAAGGAAGTCTACTATTGGGGACCATTTCTAAAACATTATTGCTAATGGCCATCACCATATTTTTCTTCACTGGGAGGCACTGTTCTGTTATGGTCAACTACCACCACAGCCTCCAGAGACCTTGTCAGTGGCTGCCTCCCCTTGCATGACTGCAAGCTCCTCCTTTTTGACTGCAGCAGGACCTGAGAGCGTTGTGCAAGCTAAGCCTTATGTTTTCCTACAGTTTCTGTTGACTGTGACTCCACAAATGTAGGTATTGTTACTGCCTATCAAGTCTAGACTGCCAGGTTTTGATACAAAAAGAAAAGCATATCTAAGACAGTTTTACATATAAATCTCTCAATTACTTGTCCCAAAAGTTCCACCTTTCATTTATTGTCTTTGCAAAATGCAGTGCTTGGTCATGAGTCACCCAATATTGATAACAAGCAAGGACAGCCCTCATAACCATAATATGCAAAACACATACTCTTAGTGTTTTTTGTTCATTATCTCATTTTTTTTTACACTTTAAACAGCACACCACTGATTTGTGGGTATCTTAGCTTTCAATCGCATTCCAAATCTCAAGCTCTTGGTAACCTTTTATCTCTGTTCTTATCAACCTCTACTATTGAGTGGCTTTAAGAAGTAGATATAGTAATCAAAGGGTGATGCTCCTCCCTAGATTTTGATCAAAGGCACTTATTGACAGAGCAATTTGTAGCAACATATGGAAAACTAACCTATCTGAAGCGTAGACAAGGTACTTCTAAGATAAAGATATATATAAACTGCAATTTTGCCTGCTAGAACACTTAGTTTTTGTGTTCTGCTTTCAGAACTGTTTTTAATGAAGTATGTCATATGATCAAATTCAATATCATTGTAATAATGGGAGATTTGTACAAAAATGAAATAATGTGAAAAACTGTGTTAAAATATTTTTAAGCAGATAGAATCATAGAATCATGGAATGGTTAGAGTTGGAAGGGACCTTCAAAGGTCATCTAGTCCAACCCCCCTGCAAGGAGGAGGGACATCCCCGACCAGATCAGGTTGCTCAGAGCCTCATCCAACCTGGCCTTGAAGGTTTCCAGGGATGGGGCTTTCACCACCTCTCTGGGCAACCTGTTCCAGTGTTCTACAACCCTCATTGTAAAAAATTTTTTCCTAATATCCAATCTAAATCTACCTCCCTCCATTTTAAAACCATTACTCCTTGTCCTATCACAACAGGCCCTACTGAACAGCCTCTCCCCATCTTTCTTGTAGGCTGCCTTGAGGTACTGGAAGACCGCTATAAGGTCTCCCCGGAGCCTTCCCTTCTCCAGGCTGAACAGCCCCAACTCTCTCAGCCTGTCCTCATAAGAGAGGTACTCTGATCATCTTCGTGGCCCTCCTCATACTATACATGAAGATATATATACTGAGGTATAAAGCTCAGTAGTTTCCCTGTATATCCTCCTGCCAGGGCATTTAATTCAACTGAAGTAAACTATTTTCTAACATGCTGTATAAATCTCTTGAAAAATTAGCTTTTCCACTGATTCTAGGCTCATAGCTACTCATTTTAGAAATCAATTACTTGGCATGCCCTGATAAAAAACTAAATTAGGACAGTCAAGAAAACAATTAATTCAAGGAAAAATATTGTACAGATTTGTTTCAATTTCATCAAAGTCAAAGCTGAAAAACATTATTAAACTTAAAAGAGATCCACTCATTATGGAAATCAATGAAGATTTAAGGCTCTGAAACATCTTTAGCGGTGTGGTAATTATATGATTATAATTAAAGCATGTTGTATTTGTGGTCCTGGATTAGATTATATTTCATTTTAAAAGCATATGAGATTCCTCAATCCTATGTTTTCTCTACTTGTGGTATCACTGAAGGGCAGAGTTAAAGCTATTTAGGTGCCAGACTGCCCTTAATCTTAATGTGTTTGGATTACCATTATGTGTAACCAGACTCAAAGAAAACACTGACACAGATGCTAAATTTCTTGAAGGACAGATCCAGTTTTAAACAAATTATGGGCTAAATTAAGATAATGTATTTACCTGGAGACTTAAAAAGACTCATCCTGCCCTCCAAAATTGTGTTGTAAATACGGGGTGGATTTGCTGCCTAGATAATACATTCTCTGCTTTGGGTACAAAGGAATTGAGCCTTTGTGGCAGAGTTACAGCTAGCTTCTCTGTAACTGCAACAGCATTGACATGCCCTGACCCTGATGGGTTATTGTACATGCACACACTGGGAATCAAGCGCTACTGAAGACTATCAGAGTCTTTCTGTTTACTAGAGAGCCTAGGCTTGGCCTGTAAGCAGAAACAGTAATTTGTTGAAAGGTCTTACATTCTACATAGGACAGACAAAATGCAGGGTAAAAGGAGGATTCCCATCAACATTTTATACATGCAACCTGCCTCCGGGGTTTCTCCATCACCTCTCCTCCCTTGCTTAAATTGGCTTGAAGGCCCATGTGGAGACAAACAAGCCTACTGGCATGAAGTGTGTGTTAGCAACATTAAGCTTGAGCACAATGGCATGGGAAACACCTTCTGCAAGCAAAAGCTTTCTGATGGCACGTCTCTAGTTCTCTATGTAAAGAAAAAAGAATAAATTGTCTGACTGATAACTTTCCAGTAAGCTGCAATATGAGAGGTTTGCAGCCAATAAAACACTTGCAAGCAAAAGCAGTTTCTTTATACTAGTATTTATAAATGATTTTCAGTGAGTCTGTTAGCATTATTGTGCTCTGCTGTCCATTTCCGAAATGACAGAGATTGTTTATTGCATTGGCAAAATGCTTATCAGAGAGCATAACTTCTTCCACGGTCAGCTTCCATGTAACCGTGTTAAAGTGATGTCCAGCCTTCCCCTGCTCTCATTACATTACACTCTGAATCTTGTTTTGTTTCTTCTTGGTTAATGCTTATATTTTACACTTTCATTTACAATGCAGTGTACTTTCAAAGAGGAATTTCTTACAGCTCAATTAATTTTAAGACTTGACAGAAGTTGTGATCATACTGAGTTTTGCCAAAGAGTAAAAGAAGTATGAGAATGAAATTAAAGCTACAGATAAAGAGTGAGCTTACAAGGCAATATCAAATGGGAAGAATATAGACAGATGAACAGGAGATAAATTCTCTTTCTAACTCCTTACCAAGTTGACAGTTTTGACAGCAATTACTGTGCGTTAGAAATTTCTGATTATTCTTTTCACCAAAGATTAAAACCCCAGTTTGCGCTGACTTATGAAAATACATTCAATTGTTATTAACAGACTTTAATTGCACCAATATGCTTTTCACTGCTTAAAAAGGCCTTTGTTCTTCACAAATACTGATACAAAGGTAACAGCAATACTTCAGTGGCTTTTACTGCTTGGATGCAAAATAGGAGTCTTTAAGCTTTAAAAATCTTTTCTCTCAGAGATACCATCTTTTGCCTGGAGCTAAAGGAATTAGGGGATATTTACATGATTTAAGGCTAATTTTATAGCATATTATGTTCCCTCTCTGCCGTGGAATCAAATACTAGAGGATTTGATTTTTTAAAAATGTAAATATGGGTAAAATGTAATAAAACTGTTGTTTGTATGGGAAAACTCCATGTTAATCTGGAAACAATGTGCAATATTGGAATTGTGTAACTTGGTGGTCAGCAACAGGAAAAATAACAATAGCTCTGGGAAGATAAGTACATGTGATAATGCATACATAATTCATACTAGAAATTTGGAATAAAGTCAGAAATTACATTTTAGCTTTGAAATTTTATTGTTTAGGTGACAGGAAAAAAGAAAACAGTCATGAAAACATTATGATAGATATGAATGATATATTACTAAAATCTGATAAATATAGCGGCTTGATCAAAACTATTAAACTCATAATTTCTAAAGATCATTACCAAATCATGTATTTCAGCTATGAATTCCAGAAAACTTTAGCAATATTTTGGTGATGGAAAATGTGCAATTAGTACAGAGGAGGAACAGTTGTTTTTCTTTGAAGATAATGTTTTGCTCAAGGCAACTGCAGAGTAAGACCAAGCTGCCAATATCTAGAACCACTGGGAGATCTGTTGTTTTATGTGGAAGGGAAACAAGGGAATTTACTAAAAAAGAACAAAAGACAGTTAAAGATCTTTGAGAATAAAGTTTTCTGATAAATATTTGGGCCAGTTAGAGAGCGATGTGTGGAGAGCACTATTGAACAAGGGACTGCGGGAGGTCTATGAAGAGACAAATGCAGTGAATGGAGTGAAATCCCAGTGACCTGAGTGGGCAGAGTGTGTGGTTAGGATGATGGAAGACAGACCAGTGAGGCTTATTTTGGACAGCCATCGTTCAGAGTTTCAATCCTCAGGCCAATGCAGAAGAACACGGAAAGATAATATTGAGTAAGATCTAATTGCTTGTAATATGAATCACCATCAAAGTGTAAAAAGGGAAAAATCAAAGGGAAAAAATCTGCATTTGGCTAACAAAGGTAGGAGAAAATCTGCCAAAGACGTTTTGGATCTACAGAGCTGAGGGATAATAGTACACAGATTCTAGGAAATTTCATGTGATTGATTTCTCCCATCTTTAGTTTTGGAATGAATTCACAGAGGAATGATTGCCTTCACTCTTGCTAGGACTTCTTAAAGAACATTTTGAGGAAGATAATAATGAAGGTTGTCTATTCAGAGCTTAATTTTTCCATGAGTAGTTAGGAATGAAGCAGGAAGGAGATTGCTTTACAGCTGCATGTGCAGACACAGGACTCGTTTTGTGACAAATTTAACATTCTGTACCAGCAAAAATAGCAAAAGGATGCCTGAGCTTTCAAATTGCATTGTAACTATTCCCAACTATTTGAATAACAAGAATCACAGAAGTGACCATATGCCACAACAAGGGGCATTCAGGTCCAAGTCCTATAACACTCCACTAGTAGGAGTAGGGTTTTTCTATTTTCTTTTTTTAATACAGTGGGACAAACCACAGTTGCAGAGGAATTCACGTGAGTAAGGATTTGTAAGAGCTAAGGCCAGTATGAGAATCTTGACAAAAAACTGAGATATAACTCTTACTCGTCCTTAGTCAAAACACTCATTGAAATGAGTGGAGGATCAATAAGAAAATTGCCAAGGCTTGCTGCAATTGTTTGGAAAGTATCTGTTTGTGTATGTATTTTCTCAGCATTTCAGCACAAGCAGACATTCTTCAAATAGTTAGAAACTGAAAAATGAAATGACATCTTGCAACTGATAACATGGAGCACTTTACTCTGTTTTAACTCTAATTTGTCTGTGGAGTTATGAGTCTTCCAACAGGTGTTTATGTCCCCTAATCATTCCAACAAACCTCCTATCCCTCTCATTCGGTTAGACAATGAAGTAAAGGATTTTTTAACTTCTGTGACTGAAAATGTTGCAAAAGTAATATTTTACTGCAAAAATGGTTGCATTTACTTACTTTGTCAATTGAGAGTACTGCATGGTCAATAATGCCACCAGAATCTAAATGAGCAAGTTTGCATCACAGTAGTTTGTAGATCAGATTTTAAATAAACTTTAAGTATGCAAGCTACAAAAACATGTGCCAAAGCAGCTTTTAATTTTGGTTTAAAATTCTTATACTTAATATTAGTGCTTTCAAGCCACAGGCAGTTAAACTTTACCAAAACCTATTGCACTTTCTGAGGGGTCAGATTTCCAGGCAAAATGTGAAGTTGACCCTTACTCATGTGCAATTTCTGAGTTTAGATTTGAACAGCAACAGAACCTGGTTTTTAGACTATTTTTTTTCTTTAGTGAAACTTCACTCACATGTTTGATTTTTCTTTGAATACCACCCTTTAAGTCTTGTGATCTATGCTTGCCTTTCAACAAAATATAATTTCACATTTGTCACTTGTCTACTTTGCACTTCTACAATAATTTTATTGGAAAATATAGAATAGACTTGAAAATGCAAGATACTTGCATCTCCAAAGCACAGTTGAGATTTCTGTGTAGAAAAAAGCTTTGTTAGAACTTCAGGATTCCTTCTAGAGAGGCGATTTTATATTGGCAAAACATTTTTGCACATTAAAAGTCCATTTCTACAAAAATCTTTACATCATAGTTGATTTTTGCTTTACATTCAAAGTTAGGATATGTAGCATAGTCTTCAAAATGTCATTAATCATTGGCACTTGCCAACTAAAAGCAGATTTCTCATCTCCCGCTACTGAGCACAGACCTGCCGTTTTCAGAACAAACACAAGAGGGGGGCGTTTAGATGATGTTGTATCTGTTTTTTTTTAAATGCTGCTATATAGGCTGTCACTAAAACACTGAGTAATACCATTTATAACTTTTGATTCTCATTCTCTCTCACTCATTTTCTACTGGTGTCATCTCATAATTTCTCAATTAAATTACACCATTTTTACTTCAATGCATGAGCAAGAACCAGACTCTTAATTTATTTCCTCTTCAAGGAAAAATGATGTACTGCAATGTATATTTAATTTTACTTTACACCTACACACACTACAGATAGATACTCATGCCCCAGATCTTCATGAACTTTGAGACAAGGCTCTAAATTTCACAGCCCACAAATGAAAACAAACAAGCAGTTAAATCATTCCACAATCCATTTACAGTCCACTGGTCAATTTTTCTTCTCAACCCCGACAACTTCCCTTCCATCACCCACAACCCACATACTCCCACCTCAGTCCAGAGCCACCAGCACACAGCCTGTATGTTATACAGTGTTTACTGGTTATAAGTTCCGGTGTTACAATGATTACACTAGGGCTGGTGTGGTTTTCATGAATTACACTTTAAGTAATTCTACATGTGATTTTCTGCTGGGATGTTTAAGAAAGTGAGATACAGTGAAAAATGGTAGCTATAATCTGTATTTCTCTAATATTCAGGGAAATGTCTGAATGGCTGATCTATGTTTAAGTGATTTTTTCTATATTTGGCATTAGTTTTTATGATTAAATTTCAGGATTGAAACCTGCCAAAGTGTTTGCTTTGGTGTGTTACACTTATGAATGAAGTTATGGCTGCTGTTTGGCTGTCCAGGATGTGAGTGGAGATATATGGGCTCTAGAAGAAGTAACAGAAACCAAGAAGAGGGTCCAGTATGGGTGGAGAGATACAGAACTACTTCTTGTATTTTTACGAGGTACATACTTCAACTACTGCAGCTGAATTTCACTGAAGGGGTTTTGCTGTCCTTGGATTTTCTTAAGTGGGATGATTTGACTATTTAAAAAATGAAGTAGCTCTGCTGACAGCCATTCACCTCACAACTACTGTCACTGATGAGCTGTTCTCTGTTTTATCCCAACAAAAGTCATGTGTCTTTTGAGTCCCCTCCACTACTAGGTATTCTTGAAAATCCCCCAAGGTCTGCTTTCTTCGATCCTTTCTATAATATTGAAATTATAGGGACTATCTGCATTTTCAAGCTACGAGATACTGCTATTGCTTGTTACAAGTCAGACTATGAATCTGGTCAACTGTGAGATACAGGACAAGAGAGAATTGTGCACTGATCTGCAGTTTGCTATTTCATGGAGCTCCTTACTTTTAAGTGACCTTACTTAACAAATATATTTGATTACTGGGTAGCAGAAAGTACTACACCTATACAAGCAACCTACATCTCATCAGAAGAAGTGGATGTGGAAGGATATATGTATTTACTGGATGTGCAAGAAATTAATGTTCCTGACTGATTTGGTTTTGCTTTTTGTACTGGTTTCTTGCAAACCTTGGCTGGTCCCAGTGCTGTGAAGTATACAGTCACTTAGCAATCATGCAGTGGCTGTCTTTTGCAGCTTTATATACCCTTCAGATGCTGATATGGGTGAACAGGATTGTTTAAAAGAAGCAATAGATAGCAAGATGAGACTGATAATGAAATTGGCAGTATGAGTGCTTGTAAGGAACTGGTCAGGCATGAAAATAGATGATGAGTAATGAACAGGTGAACAGACTACACCAAGGAACCTCACTTCAAAATTAGTCAAGTTATTGTAATGGAATATGGAAATTAATCATGCATGCACTAGCCTTCTACCTCACTAGAGCAAAAGCAGGTAAAGGAAACAGCCTCAGGATGCAAGATTTTTTATCTAAAATATAGAGTGGTATATGATCATAAATAGTATATCTTATCCTTTGAAACATTTATCATCTATTGCTGTTAGAATCAAGATTCTGGATTTAATTCACTACAGTTACTATTCTGCAGTGTTAGTTTTTCTGAAAGTATAAAAAAAAAATCAAAATATTCTATTTCCTGTCATAATGGGTAAATTGTGATGCAGCAAGGTGCATGGATTTTTCTGTACACATTACTTAAGATAAAAATAAAGTAAAATCTCTCTGCTGCATAAAATATGTTTTTAAAGTAATGCTTCTTAGCCTCAAAGAAATTAAACCACACAAATTATCTAGAAAATGCTTCTGAAATTCTTTATCTCTCCATGTATATTTTTATACTTTGCCTTGTACTGAAGCAACTCAAGTCGGCAACTTGAGGTTGCCCAGGGAGGTGGTGGATGCCCCATTCCTGGAAACATTCAAGGCCAGGTTGGACGGGGCTCTGAGCAACCTGATCTGGTTGGAGATATCCCTGGCTCCTTGCAGGGGGGTTGGACTAGATGACCTTTAAAGGTCCCTTCCAACCCAATAATTTTATGATTCTATGATTCCCCTCATCAAATATAGTCTTTGGCTGATACATGAAGGTTAGAACATTCTCACAGATTCAAATATCTCCCCCCAAATAAACTGTCTTAAAAATGAAAAGCTGAGGTCACATAGCAGGATAGAATATATTAGTTTTCAGGTAAATGAATGGTTTCTTACACTTACCTAGCCACTTTAACCACTTGTAGAATTTTTTGAAAGTTCAAGTTTTCAACTGATAGCTGTATTTAGAAAATCTATCAGATCCATTATCTGCTTAATAAATTGCCGAATTTTGACACCAACTTCTCTGTGTACTTGATAGCTATTTCTACCTCTGAGTTAATTCACTTGATCTTATGGTGGCTTGTGGTGCTAACACTTCATCCCCCCTCCATGTTGAGCTTTTTGAGTGAAAAGGCATTGCTGTCTAACTCCTTTCTGAAATCACCAAATTTTCTCTTTGGATATATTTTTATGAGGTACAGAAGTGTTGCATCTGGCAAGGATGATTCACCGGTAGTGAGAATGGGAATAAGCTACAACAGCAAAACAAACTTTAATACAATACTGAAATTTTAATGAGAGTCGCCTGAGATCCTCCTTTTGCTCCTTTTTCCAAGTTGTACATGTTAAGCATATTGCCCCAAACTGTGTTGTTCTTCTGGGTAAATGCACAGCTTTGTATAAAGGATAAAGGCTCTGCTAAAGCATGTTTTCCCCTGATAGGACCTGAAATGATGATATGATGCTTGCAGAGCATTCAAAGCTAGACAGTTCCTAACAAAGCAGACATTTGGGGAAACAGCATGTGCTGTGAATCTTTGGGCTGGTAAGTATAATAACAAACACTGCAGGGAAAGTTGGTAGAAAAGGAAAATAAATTAATCTGTCCTCAGTCTAGTCTGGAGGTGGCTCAACTGTAGAGCTCTGAAGTCACAGCCCCTCTGTGGCAGTTGATGGTGAAGTTGTCACACTGAAGGGACTGCAGCTGTGCTGAGACAGTTACCAGACTGCATGCTCCCAACAGGAGTTGTTTGAGTGTGCAAAATGTCTCTAGTTATATTTCATATGGTCAGATTCTGAGTGGGGGATATTTCTTCATCACAATTTTTTTTTTTCCCTGAGGTTCACAGTCAGCAAATTCCTCATTCACATCACCATGAAACATTCTTCCAAATGTGGATATTCATTCAGATCAGCCTACAAGAATGAGGTCTTCAGCTGGACAAAACACACTTAAATTTCTTTGAAGTACTGCATTCTGAAAAATTATTTTTCTCTGATTATATAAAGTTGCTGTCTCCTCTAACAGCACAATAGCAGAGGAAGCTTTGGGCTATGGAGGTACTGTTGGATCCAAGTCTAATGTTTAGACAATTTCTTCTGCTTATTTTAGACCCAGTTGAATCAGTTCTTTGCCTCATTAACTTTTCTTTGACAAAATTTACTTGACAAACTCTGCTTAGTGTTGTGCTTTGGCTCTCTTATAAACTTTTATTTCAGACTCATCAGGGGTTTTATGAGTGTGGGACATTAAAAAGAACACATCTACAGTTGTATCCTCCCATTGAGAGATTGTTGGCCTTAGTTTTTATATCTCTGGTTTTAACTTCCTTTGAATATTGCATATGTCTGGATACGAGATTCTATTGAAATTGTCCTGCTATGAAGGAGGAGCAGACCAGATGATCTACGAATCCCGTCTCATTGCAAAATGTACATACACTTGAAAATATGTGCACTTAAGGACATTATCTCAAGAATGTTCTTCGTTTATTAATGAGTATTGTGCATTACCAACAAGTAACTCAATGTCAGTAAGCAGTTTTTTTTTCCAATGAAGTCCATGAAATTGTTTGGTTTCTAGTAAATTATAACCAAATATTTGTTAGGATGCATGCCAGGGTCAGCACGGTGAAGATGGAGACTTTTCTCCTGCATGCTATATCTATGTAATCCTGAATTCTATCAGCTAGGACAGAATGGTATTGTGAACCGCAATTAATTTCCTTTACAATAGTGTGGATAACTTCACGGCTCATTAGACTGATGATTTCATTCTGAATTGTTGGACTTGTGTAATCTTGTTTTCTCTTCAGCTAGCTTCCCAGGGTCTCATTGTCATTGCTGTGAAGCTTCAGTAATTCAAAAAAATTCTCCTCATCAATCTGATGGCCATGAATTACCAAGCTTTGTCTACTCTAGTAATGTATGATAAGTATTATTTTATAGTAAGGAAAACTGATCTCCCATCTAACATTCAGCTTACTTTATCCTTCAGACTGCTGGAAAATTTGAGATTCTGATATTCCAATCAAACAGAAACAATTTATTGGCAATTTAAACAATTTATTGGCTAGGGAACATCAATGAATTGTGGAACTTCGGCACTGAAGTGGATTTCTCTTCCTCCCCTCCACCACTACTGACTTGATTCCTTCTGCTGCTGCTGTAGGTAAAGCTTAGTGTCAAGTGGTACAGCTGTGGCATCAGAGGTAAGGCACTCACTGATCAGCTAACATGTTATGGAGGGTGAATTTGTGATATCACACCAAAGGACTTCAGAAATAGTCATGGAGAAGTAGAAATCACTGAGGTACAAACATAAAAATATTTTAGCAATATTTTTATAAGATGATGGTAACAGCTATTTCTTGTAATCAGTTTGAAGAGTATTTGCTTGCCTAAGTCTGCCAAAATACAATGTCATGACATTATTCTTGGAGCTAAACTAGAATATGGCACTTTCATGAATGACATTAAGGTTGCTTGTATTCAGACTTTTCCATCTCCAAAAAACCAGTATGAAAGATAAAGGGAAGGGTGAGAAAAAGTGAGAACAAGAACAGACAATTTTTAGTAAAAAATGAAGAAAACCAAATACATGGTGTGGTTAACTGCTATTAAACTAACTGAGATAAGAGGATGCATGAGTTTTTATTTCACATATCTCATCAGAAACATCTTCTTATCTAATATGAATTGTGCAGCATGGATTATTAAGATCATCTCAATCTGGTACGTTTTCTGTTCTGACAACTTCATATCATAATATCACTGTCTTTCACTGTCGTTGGTAAGTGCTGAAGACCTTCCAAGAGGAACTGGACAAAAAGAATTAATGAAAGAGAAGCGAGAAGGGTTTGGGCTATACACTTTAAACTTTTATGTCATAGAACTGACCATGAGAAAATATTTTTAATAATATATAAATAGACAACACTATTGTTACATTATATTTAGAATATTACTACATTGTACTGTGGTTTTTCAATAACTGTGGCTAATTCTCAAATTTATATACCAAACTTGTAAATACATTACTGCACCTTCACTTTCATATTTAACATGTATTTTTAAATCTGACTGCATTCATTATAACATTTATTTCAGAGTAAACATTCTAATTATAGAGCTCATTGGTAATGAAATTATAAAAATAAAAAAGAATAGTCATACAGTGTAATTAGTGTATTAAAGAGCAATTATAGCACTTTTTGGCATGCATCAGCTAAACTGCCATTGTTTAAATGTTCTTTTGAATTATATCCAGTGTATAGACAACAGCAATTGCAACATGGCACCATCAAGTATGTTAGACCACCTAGGTTCTGCCAAACTCATAAGAATCAATCTTCAGCTTAGCTAGGATGTTTTTATATTATATTGTTCGTGCTAATTTTTCCTATAGCTAAATTACATACTGTATGGAAATGTCAGTTTGTAGAGAATCCTCTGATAACTAAAGGTGATATCACAGTCCCTGCACCAGTTTCATGCACAAAGACAAGCTAGGAGGAAATACAGAAACCTCAGATAATTCTTAAGTAGCAGCATGTGACCGAGAAGGCTCTTGCTATCAAATTACAGATTGAACCAGCTTTGCTGTTAGTCCCGCCCCAAAAACTGTGAATACACAGCCAATTACTTCCTATGTTCACCAAGATAGCAATGGACAAGACACAGCTGACTAAGTTAATGGAAGCTGGTTAGTGAATTGTAAGATGTCTACATAATACCAATACCTGCACAGTGCTGGTGTGAGGAGGTCCGTGACCACTAATTGTAATATTCTGCCCTAAGATGTGTACAAAGTGTTCCCATGGAAGCTAGTGGGAGCTTGGGAGCTGCAGTACATGCTGAGGATAGCTGGCCAGGAGAATGTTAAAGGACTCCTTTATTCTTTATTTAAATCTTAGAGCAATTCTTTCAGGTCTGCTGCTGCTTCTCTACCTAAATGTGAATGGGCTCAATAACGTAACCAGTGTATTTTCAAGACTTATTGGAAAATCTCTTCAGACTAGTTTTACTATTCTCTGTTTGGTACAGGATGCTATGATGATCAATGTGTGGTATGTGAATCTATCAGCTTTGATAAGATAAGACATTTAATTTAATTCATACAAGGCTGGTGTATTTTTTTTCATTCATACAGTGCTGGGAAGTTTTGTAAAGGTTTTGTTTTTTTTTTTACTTCTGTAAAATTTTGATTTTTATAAAAAAAATAAGAGGTGGAGGATTTGATTCTTTTGGGACTACTTCAATGGTCTCTCAACTACCTTCTCAACTAAGTAATTTCAGACATTTTAACACAAGTTGTATACTGTTTTATTGTCATCTTAGTATCTCCAGTTACCTTCTCCATGGGGCATAGTCTTTTAATACTGTAGCTAAATTTTGTTCACATCAGGAAAAAGGAGTTTGCCTGTTTTGTTTGATTTAAGTGAAAGACTGGCCATGGCTTGTATTTTGACGTTTGGAAATACTGGGTAGAATTAGCAAGCTGTGCACCAAAAGTAGGGGTTTTTTTTTTGTCTAGTAAATTACAGGTATTTAAAATGTATTTTCTCAAAGAAATTCTTCACTTTATGCTTCAATTCTGTGAAAAATCCATCAAAGCCTTTTTCTTTTACATAGCAGGAAGAGACTGAGATTTACTGCAGATTTCTAAAGCAGATCTATATGCCAAAATGCCTGTTTCTAGTTGCATTAGATCTTTTCATAATTATTAAAGTTAGATCTTACAGCCATCATGCTTCACAACGCTATATTTTATTTAATGGAGATCAAAGTTTTTTGGGGCACAAGACTTCTCAAAGAGCAATACAGGTCACTTATATTTCCCCGCTAGGAAACTGTTTTTAAGGCAACACTCAACATTGATTTCTGGGTGAAATTTAAATATGTTTTTGACTTAAAAATTCTACAGTGCTTAAGTTGCGATTGCTTGAGATGCTGGCTCTAGACTCTCATTGTCCAGTTACTTCTTCACAGATAGTCTTACTATGTTGTATGCATTCTCATAGCTACAGTGGGTCCTTCCATAGGGAAGGAAAGAGTTCATCTTTTTCTGAGCACCTCGAGTTACCATACAGCAATTAATTAATTTGCTACAGACTTTTTTCAAAATCCATTTTGTTGCTGTCTGTACTACTCTCAGCACAAGCATGGTAGTCATAAATAATGGCTTGTGCCCCAAAGAGAAACAATTCAGGCCGTAGATGAACAACCCCTTGATACTAGGTCTTACTTCATCTTAACTATACTAAGCAATGGTCTCAGGCATGATGGGAAGCTTAGCAGGATGACTCTCAGGCCAGACTGGAAAGAAGAGAGAGAAAATTTTGAATATATTTATAGAAAATTTCTCCTCAGCAGGGAAGAAAGCATTAAGGTGCTTATTTGGGACATGTGCAAAGTCAACTTACATGATAAGAAGTGGTAAGTGACTTCTGGATACTGCATATAAATGATATGAATTATGCAGTATGTCATGTTGTGACTGAGATAAGGAACCTATCTTGAATCTGTTAGAGAAATGGGAACCAACTGAGAGATGCTATTGGAGACGTAAAGTGATCAAAGTGATGAACAGGAACTTTTTGTGTTTACAGTATGGGACAAAACTGTATTTGTTACAGTAAAAATAATCCAGATGTTACATAAGAACTTGGATGAGAAATTAACAGTGTAGATAGATAGTGGTGCCTAAGAGGTTATGGAAGCAAAGAAAACCTATAGGAGTCGGGCTTGCAGGTGATCTGGAGGAGTGAGCGTATCTTGGAGAGCCAGGAGGAGATATCAGAAAGGCAGGTCAGATTTGGAAGATGGAGTATTACTG
This sequence comes from Chlamydotis macqueenii, assembly GCF_036417535.1. Taxonomy (NCBI): domain Eukaryota; kingdom Metazoa; phylum Chordata; class Aves; order Otidiformes; family Otididae; genus Chlamydotis; species Chlamydotis macqueenii. Next base: position 70,613,564 of record NC_141559.1, read on the forward strand.
ACTTTGTAAGCAAACTGAGATGATTTCTATAGAGAAGAGAATGATGACTATTTTATGGTACAGAATCCATTTTAACTCATTTTATTGGATACATTGGATGCCTGCTAATGGAATAGTCACATAAGATTTCTTCTATAAAAAGAGAAGAAACCATTTTCATTTTAATAGTTTAACCCAAGAAGCAAAACTTATTTTCAATGTAATTTTTCATACAGCGGCATTAAAAAAATTTATTTTCCATGTGATGGGCTAAAGTAAAAGAATTTCACAATCATTCTAGTCAAACAACCAATCATAAACCCATCCATGACTTAAAATCCTTTTTTCCCCCAACTTTGGGCACAGAAGTCAGAAACTCCTGTTTCTGACTCTGCGTTTTCTTCAGCTTCAATTTCAAGCCCTCTTGCTAAGTCACCTGCTAAAAGTCCTTGTTCCTGCATATCCATTTTATTCAATACAAACTGAACTGAGATCACCTTAAGCCAGCCTTACAGCTATAAAAAAGGCAATTTTTCAGGATAAAGGCTGCATGATATTCCTATTACTAAGATCATTTCCTCTAACTTGTGGCTAAGATATGCAACAGTGGATAGTTCACACTGGGGCGATCTGAGCCACATGTACTCCATCACTGATCTTGAATGAAAGTCAAGCAAAATCAACTTACTCATTGGTGTTTTTAAGAGCACTACTAAAATATAGACTGCAGGTTTGAGGCTACATACGCAGAAGCATTGACTTAGTAGGCCTGATTTAGCTAGTGAAACAATATGTAACTCAGTGGAGTACTTCAGCAGAGAGATCATTGCTAGCAGCCATGATCTGTGAGTCCTATAGACATAACAGTGGCATGCATACTTGCTTTAAGGAAATTTACATCCACAGGGGAACACGTAAACAGTACAAGTCAGCCTGAGCAGTAAGAGATAAAATTCCAAGTTTTGGATGGTTAAAAGTCTTTCATGTTCTACATGAAAGGAGTGTACATGGAGACCAAATATATACTCTCCAAATTTGATTCAATGAAGTTGAAACTCTCTGCCTTGCCCTTGGCCTCCTAGTGCACCCCACATTAAAACCATTCAATAAAATTTGATACGTTGCCAACTGTTGCCTGCCTGAAGATTAAACTACTTAAGTTTTCAATTACCTATGATATAATACAACAAAGACACAAGAGTAATGTCTTTAACCCTCCAGCTGAGCAATCAAAAAAAAAAGAGCCTGTTTACAATGGAGCAAAGCCTGAACAAAAAGATGGGCTTTGCACGGTGCCCTGAAGATCAATAGAGTGGGACTTGGTCTACCCATATAGCTTTCTAGTGTTTTCCAGCTTTCTAGCTTTTCATGGTATAACTATGTCAGTTTTGGGCCTGATTTTAAACACATAGAATCCTTGACATTGATGCATGCCTACCAGTATGAAGATGCTTGATCTTCTTCCAATACCTAAAGGGGGCTTATAAGAAAGATGGGGAGAAACTCTTTAGCAGGGCCTGTTGTGATAGGACAAGGGGTAATGGTTTTAAAATAGAGGGAGGTAGATTCAGACTGGATATATTACAGTGAGGGTGGTGGAACACCTGAACAGGTTGCCCAGCGAGGTGGTAGATGCCCCATCCCTGAAACATTCAAGGCCAGGTTGGACGGCGCTCTGAGCAACCTGATCTGGTTGAAGATGTCCCTGCTCCTTGCAGGGGGGTTGGACTAGATGACCTTTGAAGGTCCCTTGCAACCCAAACTGTTCTATGAATCTATGATTCCATGATCTAAGTGGAGCTGATACAGCTATTTCCAAGCAAGTGTAATTCACTGATGAGTGAATGTGAAGGGGCATGTCTGCATTGTGTGTTGTTGCAGAGATATCTGAGCTAAGTCTAGCTGAGACAAGTCAAAAATTGTAGCTGTGTTAAGATGGCATTGAACCTTCTGAGATATAGTTATATTAAGTCAACCACAAAATTGTGCTAATGGGGCTTTAGCTTTTAGGCTTTAATGTCTGCTTTAAATTAATGCTGCACTGTGCTCTGTGGACAGACCTGCACACTCAGAATTAATCGGTTGGTCTCTGCTTTGGTTCTAACTTACACAATATAGACTTAATCACTGCCTCCCACTGTTTGATCATTGTAGATCTGATCCTTAATCTAGGAAGAATAATTCCTCCTCCTCACTGACTCTAAAGGAAGGCTAGATCATTTGCTCATCTGGAGTTCACATTATAAATACATTAGTTGAGATGAATCCTATTTTTGATGTTTTGAGCAGAAGAGTAATATAGTAAAAGTAGGATCTTAATTCCAATATAGGTACAGACCCATCACTAGGATAGTATCATTAAAGTAAGCAAATCTAATTAATTAAAGTGATACAATTTCTGCATGCAGAAGATGCAACCCCAGCCACTCTCAGAATATGGGGATGAAAACTTCAGAGTTGAGAAGTCTGGTGAGAATTTGATGTTCTCATGTGCAGCTAAAATGCTACTAAATCACTTGCTCTCAGCTATTCTCAAAAGACTTGCAGCAGTGCATGAGAAGAGAAAGTGTATCTCAGGTAGTTAAGCCTCAGATCATGTAAAGCTCTCAAAGTGAAAAAGCATGCTAATTTGCACTCTGAAGGGAAGCAGTAACTAACGTACTGGTGCAGTGTGATTCTTCTGACCAGTTTGACTAAAGAAGCGGGTCACTGCATCTGCACCAGCTGGAGCTTCTGAGTGACTTTCAGGAGCATAATATGTTTAGCAAGCAGCATGGTAATCTAATCAGTGAATGGAAAAGCATGACTGTAGGCAAAATGTGGCAGAATGGGAAGAACTTACTAGTTAAAAAAGGAAAACAAAATGTACTTCCCTCAGCATTTCTGAACCTGCATTTGTTTATATATTTCCAGGGGTTGTAATTAATTTGATTTCTATGTTATAAATCTCATTGCCAAACATTTCTATAATCATATCAACAGCAATCTTAAGTAACATTTTATCTCACCAGTTGTAAACTGCTGCATTGTAAATTGCTGCTTCAGTCTGAGTTGAAGAAACCTATGCAAAAGCATCTGGTCCTATTTGCAGTTAACTCCAATCTGCAGACTCCTTACTTTGGTAGGAGTCCTAAAAGCGGCTCCTCCTGAAGTCATGCGCTAAGACTGAATTTTGTACATTTTCAAAGTCTTAACAAGCTTCTGTTTAAGATATCTGAAGTAGCAAGCTGACATCCCAAAGAAAAGACTGGTCTTTTATTCAGTGGAGAAGTAACTAAATATTGCAGAGCATGCCAATTTTGTAGAGTAGTACTTTCAAATGGCTTTGATATGAGAACATTTGAATACTCTAATGTAGAGTATGACACATATGTTATGAATGCATGTTACGAAATTACAGTAGATGTAAATTAATATATTAGTTAATTAAGATATCATCTCTTTTGGGGGGCTATGAAATATCTTGTGTAAAGACAGTAGGCTTTGCCCTTAAGGGCTCTTATTTAGCTTTTATCTTATTAGATCTAATAGAAAGAACAGCATTGACAAAAACGTAATGCATATCCCATACACAAAATCCTATTATCCATCTATTCTGCCATAGACTGAAAAAAGGCTTTCTGCTGAGTTTGCATACCTTAAAGTTAATTAATTTTTATTTTGTAGTAATTTGTAGCAAATAATATAACCTCTGCTGAAAGTGTTGGACCAGCCTCCACACTGGCTTACACTATTGAAAATTTGGAATTACTGCCTTGAAATCAGAGAAGTTTCAATGAATGGAATTTAACACATACAAATTGTATTTTGGCCGTTATCTTTTTGTAGTAAAAGGAAACTTCAGATAGTTTTCCTGTTCTGCACTGTAAATTTTGAAATCATTCTATAGATTGCCAAGTAAGACAGTATTTGGCATACGGATCAAACTGATGGTATAAACTGTTTATGTCAAAGGAAACAATGTCAGTTGTTTAAAGAAAGGTAAGAGAAACTGTGTGAAGAAGAGGTATGGAATAATCTGCCACAAGGGTATAAATATGGGAAAATATAGGAAAACTGTATCTATATAAAAAGAAAGGGAATAATATGGCAAATGCATGCAAGGCAATTAACTCTCTGTTTTCTAAAGGTATTTGAACATGCATCTGTGCTATATAAAATATCAACATTTATCCATTTTATTAAATATTTAGAGTAAATTCTCTATTTTAAAAAATGCTGGGTACTTCTTTTGCATCCAATGAATATTCATTGGGAAGTTCATTGGTGGGTGCCTATTCAAAACTGAAAGATCAAAAGGGAACTGTGTCAATTTTGTCCTTTTCTGGGTTGACTGCTATTTTTTGATGTAATAAATTGCCAATTTTAGAAGGGTAAAGAACAGAAATGGAAACGAGTATGCCTTTCAGGAGACTTTTGACTGTGCCATTATGAATAGTCTCCAAACAAACAGCTTGTTGCAAGCCATTCACATAGTAGATAGACATCCAATTGTTAGCCATGCAAATAGCCATATCCAATGGTCAGACAGCTGTTAGCTGGCTCTTAGAATGATTGGTAACCAGACCGTTGTAGAACTTACTTATGCCTACAGACTGCTGGGTCTCATCTTTTTCTAAAATCTTATTAATAAATTGAACACGTTTTATGGGATCACCAATGTCTGTCGCCTCCCTTCTCACCATTTCAGTAACATGTAGAAGACAAAACTAAATAAAGAACAAGTAAGAAAAATACATTTACAGACTACCTTTATAGACCAGAGTTTTATCCCCATAGGAGCACCACAGGTAAAATTAAAGCATTTTTTGTGTAACCATTGCAACACCTTTGCACTTCTAGGTGCAAGTATGTTACACAGGCATACACATATATGCAGAGACACACTCACACATGCTGCTTATACACATATTTCTTAGTCTCAAAGCCATATTCTGAAAATGTATACACCAGGAGCAAATTTAGACTTTTAAAGGTTCATGAAAACTGCCACTGATATCTAGGAAAGTCTTTTACAGGTGCTTTTCTAGAACACTGGGCAATTGTGCACTCTTTTGATTGTGGATGGCTTTAAATGTCTTGGCGAAGTTTTATGTGCTGCAAGAAAAAAATTGTCTACTGCAAATTAAGTAAAAATACTTCAGATAAACTGAAAAAAAAAAGAGGACGTTGCAAGCTCACTACACATCATGATCCTGGTAGTGCCCAGGACTTCCCAAGTGTGGTAGAACTCTTTAGCTGGAGCGTCCATCCTGTTTATAGGACTTGATCCGTAAGTCAAATCATAACAGATAGTGGGAGAAGGTGAGTTTCTCTCAGTTTTATCTAATTTCAGCAGTTTCTGATATTTTGGTAGGTAATATTCATTTAATAAAATTGATGGTGTCTAGGCTTACGTAATCCTGCCCCTGGCTTCCTCCCACCATTCTCTTAGACTGTCATGACCTTTTCTTCTTCTTCTCCAGATGAGGCCTTCATGTGCTGCCTCTTCACCCTTGTTTCTGTTGCACCACGCTCCAGGTGTCTCTTGAGTCCTTGCATTGCCACCTCCTCTTCCAGCTCTGGCAAAACCTAAACATACTGGCTGAACTCCACTAACTCTCCAAAGACACTAACATGTCCCTGCAGTGTGTTGCTTCCTCAGATCTCTCACTTCTGGAGGAACAATGCATATTTTCCTGAATAGGCTCTCTATGGAGTCACCACAGGTTCAGGAAAACTTAACTTTTTGATTCTGTACTGAATCTTGTAATGATATCTTCACGGAAACCCACAGCACTCAGCAGGAACCACAACTCACAGGTTAGTGGTGACATGGGTGTGTTAACATGGGTGTGTTAAATTTTATTTTATTTTCTTTATGAAAAAATTGAAGCCTTTTCTTTCTGCCACCTGAGTACTTGAATTGCAAAGTCTTAAACTCAGATGGAGCCCTGCTATGCGTCTTTTAAAATTACTGATTGATATGAATAATGGGCAGCAGAAAGTTAGAGTATAATTAAATAACCTTCTGAGTTAGGATACTCGGTTGAGGAGACAGAAACCAAAGTTTCAATCCTGCAAATTATTATTGAAGATATTTTTTGGATTCAGAATTATTTGTAAGATTATGTGGGTGCACACCTTCCCCATCACAGTACTTTTTTAACCTACATATGCTTTCCTCTGTTTCTTCTCATCTTGTCACCCTCTACGTAGTAAATGACCAGCTGGAGTGCAGGGAGCTCAGGATTAGGGGGAGGGCAGGGACAGGTGACATTATAATAAGGGCCTGCTACAGGCCACCTGACCAGGAACACTGAGCAGATGAGGCCCTCTATAGACAGGTAGGAGCAGCTTCACATTAACATGTCTTGGTTCTTGTGGAGAACTTCAGTCACCCCAGTATCTGTTGGAGGGACAACACAGCAGGGCATAAGCAATCCAGAATGTTCCTGGAATACATTGATGATAAGTTCCTTCTCCAAGTGACAGAGGAGCCAATGAGGAGAGACGCTATGCTGGACCTTGTTCTCACCAACAAGGAGGCGCTGGTGCGGAATGTGACACTCAAGGGCAGCTGTGGCTGCAGTGAGCATGAAATTGTGGAGTTCAAGATCCTTAGGGCAGTGAGGAGGGTGCACAGCAAGTTCACTACCCTGGATTTCAGGAGAGCAGACTTCGGCCTCTTTAGAGATCTGCTTTGCAGAGTACCATGGGATAAAGCCCTGGAGGGAAGAGGGGTCCAAGAAAGCTGGTTAATTTTCAGGGATCACCTCCTCGGAGCTCAAGAGTGATGCATCCCAACAAAGAGGAAGTTGGGCAAAAATATCAGGAGGCCTGCATGAATGAACAAGGAGGTCCTGGACAAACTCAAACACAAAAAGGAAGCCTACAGGGGAGCAAGGACAGGTAGCCTGGGAGGAATACAGAAAAATTGTCCAAGAAGCCAAGGATCGGGTAAGGAAAGCCAAAGCCCTGATAGAATTAAATCTGGCCAGGGAAGTCAAAGGCAACAAGAAAAGCTTCTCTAGGTATGTCAGGGATAAAAGAAAGTCTAGGGAAATTGTGGGCCTTCTCTAGAAGGAAAGGAAATCTGGTTACCTGGGACATGGAGAAGGCTGAGGTATTCAATCTAGAACTACATTACATGCCCACAGAAATATGAACAGTTAAAACAGAATTTGGAGGGACTAGAATAGTTAATATTCCTCTTGACATTTGTTACTGAACTATTTCTTTCTGAACATCATGAATATATGCATTTAGGAGCTTCTTGGAATGTTGCTGCTAAAACTGCCTTGTCCTTTGAAATTTCCAGATGAGCTTATGGACTAATACGTTTTCCCTCTCACCTAGTACATGGAACTGAGTGCAAGTGCTCATCTTTTATTTTCCGTAACTATTTGGAATATAGCAAATGCTTCCTCTGTTTCAATTACCTAAATATACCCACTAATTAAAGATCCCTAGCTGGTATTTTCCAAGTCCTCCAGATTTCTTAACTGTGTGTCCTTTATTAATTACCTCAAAAACTGCTTTAATACTCTTTACAAGGTATCTGATTTTCCTGTTGCCGGATGTGAGTTCACTATGTGAAAGCTACCATGAAACAATTTTTTTTTTTTTTCACTAATTATTATTTATGTATCCAGTGCCCCAGGTGTCTATGGAGCTTAACAGGCAGTTTAAAAAAAGGCCATAGCCCAATTAACTAAAACAGTAACTATTCAAAAAAGGTGCAAATGTTTGGGAAAAAAGTGAGGTGACAAGAATTATTGCAAGATTGAAAGGTCACAAATATGCTTACTGTTACAGATGAAACTTGCCCATTTACAGCAAACTAAAATGGAAAGACTGAAACAAAGACTGAAGTGCTTAGCACTGGGTGCCTAACTCGAAGCTGAGGGCTTTGGAGAGAGATCTGAAAAAAAGGAGAATCATTGTGCAGGGATAAGAAGCATGAAGCAAACAAAAGCATGTGTCCTTTGTGAAACAAAGAGGGTAACGGAAGTAAAATCTATCAGGCTGCTGGAGGGAGACAGGGTAAGTCAATAGAAGGGTTGAGGCAAACCCTTGGAAAGTGAGGATGGGAAACTATTTGCTAACATCTCTTGCTGTGCTTGGAGCTGCACACTACACAGAGGACATTGTCCAGGCCACAAAAGAATTTACTATCTGAAAGACTGATAGCTTAGTTTTATCCACCATGGTTCTTGCAGCTACCTTTGCCAAACTGCAGCTATGCCAAAACTTACAAATATCCTGACTTCCAGTGTCAGAAATTGCTGGACTATCAAGGCGAGATCTGGACCACAACTGACTACTTTCTCCACTGGAGTGAATACGCATACCAACTAAAAATGTTGCATAGAATTTGTTACCCTTCTGCTTGACTTCATTATGGGTTCCATGAAGAAACTTCTTCTCCTGAGTGAAGATGCAAGGATTCAGTGCTGCTTTCCTCAACAAACGAGCACTTTGAATTTTATAGTTGCAGCTTGTCCAAATATTTTCTCTCATATTTAAAGTACAGATTCTCTTTTTATGTAAATTGCATCTTTGATTACATGGGGAATTTACACAATTCTGTGCTGTTCCAAACATCTTAGTACCAACAGCAGAGATGGTGTCAAATCTTCAGGTAGTGGAAGTTAACAGTACTTCTCTTAACATCACTATAATTACCTTGCTTAACCACAGTTGAAAATGTGGCTTTTGCCTTTATTTACTGGAATATGTCATTTTAATAATTTCTATATTTTCTTTTTATAATGATCTCTTTGTTCTGACTTGAGGATGTTAATTGAAGCATCAGCACTAAAAATAAAGCTCAATTACCACATCAGCTAACCTAAAACAAGAAAGACAATTAAGGTTACATTTTTCTCACCGTGACAAAAAATTGTAAAAATTCCTGGCGCTGCACCTATGCTGTCTATTTCTTCAATTATACTTCCTCATATTTTCTAGGACTGTAATATTTGTTTCAGGATAACTGTCAATGGAAAAATAAAGCTGTTCCTTCATTTTGGCTACACTAGTTAGTAAGATGCATTCCTTGGTAAACTGCTTTTAAGGATGCAAGCATAGACTTATCCTTCATGACAATGGTGTTGCTATGTCCAGAAGTGGATGGCTGCAGGCTAGCATCCAGTTAACTTCCTGGATACAAGGAAAAAACAAGTATCTATCTATAACTCCTTTATTTTAAATGTACCTCTCTTTTTCTAAGTAGAACCATTAGTTTTTGTTGATGGGACTAATGCTTTGCATTTAGCCCAAATTACAATAGGAAAGGAGATGCTTAAGGGTAACTGGGTGATGAAAGGACTACATTAGAGTACAAGTCCAAGGGCTGCTGTTTCCTATTTGTAATGCTGAATCCACATGCAAGTCATATTTAAGCTATACACGGTGGCGCCTAGGGACTATGCATTCAGAGTGCCTTGAGAAACTAAATACTTTTATCAAATCACCAGACAGGCTTGTGTTCAAGAAACACTCTTGAACAACATGGCTTTTCCTATATTTACCTTTAGGTAATAAATGGGAATTTCAGTAACCTAGCAAAGTTAATTAACATGTTGCCCCTGGTCTTTTATAATTTTACTTAGAGACGCCTACTATATGCAATTTCAGACTACAGATAATTTCACACACGATACATAATTTTCACTAGCCTCCACTAATCTGCCTTGTTTTAATAATCAGAAATATTGTGCAGTTCTATTACCTTCAGCTTTTTCATCAGAGGACTGTTATACTACACCATCCATTTTCTCTCATAGTAGAAATATCGTTTGCCATTGGGCGAGTTTAACCATTTGATGCTGTGAAGATTTAGCCTCCAGAAGAACATGGTTTGGGCACTGGTTTGGAGGAAATTTCAGAAAAAAAAGAAACAGGTCCTGGCTAAATGGAAGAAGCACATCCAGAGTGTATGATTTTCAACATAGCAGTAGAAAGAGGCAGGTTTTGGGTTCTCAGGATGTCTCAAAGGAGCTATAGTCTGTTTGGATGAAACAATTTTCATTGTAGTAGGAGGAGCACTGATAAACATGGAGATGTTATTGAACATACTTCAAATCATAGTAGCTGAATAGAGTTCTGTTAACTAAGATGTCATTACTTGCAACAGAAAGGGGAAGATAGGATTATCTGAAACAAGAGGAGAATAGTAAGGATACATGAGTTTAATTACCTCCATGTCTGTATATATATTTGAGGAATATGTCAAATGATCAAGAGGAATGATACAGCATCTGACAATGATTATGGCTTTGGAGACATAATGGAAATTCAGATGAGTGGATTGTGAAGTGAAATCTCAGTTCAACTAAAAGAAAAAATCAATGGAAAGATGAGATGTCCTTAGTGTCATAACTAAAAACAAGCTCACAGCTATAATCTGACGGTACAAATGGGATATAATATATGAAGCTGAATGTAAAGCTGAATATAATCATCAATAGCTGTAAAAATTGGAGGCATCTGAAAAAATGAGTACTCTGTATAACCCTAGTAAATGTTGTGTACCTTTTGCACCAATGTATCAAAGTATCCAGAGCTACATGGCCACAGTCAAAGACAAAACAATTGAAATATCAAGTTAGTTACAAATATGACCAAATCTGAACTGAAGAGTGTGTATAAGATCTAGGCCACTGTAAGCTGCAACTAATTGGACTCTGCATGAAAATAAAAAATTTGAAAATAATAAATAGCTAAGATCAGTATTGGACAGGGATGCATATAAGCAGTAATAAGGAGAAGAGGTAAAGAAAAGGAGAAATAAGTGCAGTCCAACAGAAGGTCATTCAAAACTTACAGTTGGGAAACAAAGTTTTCTTCCTACCAGGATTCAGAAGATAAGACTTAGCTTTTACAAGTATATGAGCAGAAGCAGTTCTTTAAAAATTAATAGAGAATAGGAATTGATGGTAATCTTCCCAATGTTAACTATGAAACTTGGTTTCCTCAATCAGATATTAATAAAAAAACCCCACTCAAAATAGAAGTACCACGAATTTTAAATTATTCCTTAAAAATAATAAAGAAAACATACACAGGAATAGTGAGGACACCTATTAGGGTGTCACTTAAACTGCCATCATTAACATAACTTTGCCAACATTAAAGTCGATGGTGAAATTAACACTGATTTTCAGAGATTTTGGGTTAGGTCAGTACTGAATACATTTGAAAATTCCCCCCCCCCGCCCCAAGGATAACTGAACCATCAACCACAATTGCTTGCTGAAGAGTAATTCTTGCCAGGTGAGTTGTTTATTTGTTTTGCTTTGCTTTTTTTATGGGGAAGCATAACAAAATTAGTAGATAATGAGAAAAGTGGGAGAGGATACTGGAGTCTTAGTAGAATGCTGAGTACCTGAGTGCCATTGGTCATGGACTCTTTCTGTTAGCTCAGTTTGACAGTCCTCCTCCACTGACTGCCCAATGGCTGTGATCAAGCAAGAGGGAGAATTTACCCAGAGACAGAGCAAGGCATATGGTGTTCTGGCTAGAGGAAATGGTAACGCTTATGAAGCTAGCTAACTTTCTTGATATCTACTCACACAGAGATATGGACAACACTTCAACACAGTTCTGCCTTAATCTCAAGGTTTTGTACACCAACCGTGCTGTCAGCACAAATACAAAGTTATAATACTACCTAAGAAGTACATCATGTTGGAGACTGCAAGGCCAGAAATAAAAGCAAAACAAAAATTTACCAGGAGGATATGATTTTACCATCCAGTAACATGAGAATCCTTAATAACAATAATAATAATAATATATATGCTAGGGGTTCATCCTGAATACAGTTTTAAAAAACAGCTCTGAAAGCAGTTACGCTGAGATCATGGGTAGAGACAATACTTAGCAAACTGGACACTACATCTGAGTTTCTAAAGCAATATGTCAGTAAAAAAAGAAATAATGAAATTCAATCTTCAACTTTTACAGTTTCCTGAGAAAGAACAATATTTGATAAAGAATACAGCAATAAAACCTTGCAAGATTATAGGACTATTAAACTTTGTGATACTGCATTGCCAAAAAGATGCATCAGCTGCATAAAGCGCAAAGAAAAGAAGAATGATAACCCAAGTAGTGCCATCTAGGCTACATTTTACAGAATATAAATTTAAATATGCTAAGCAAACAATTTTGTTTCTCTTATACTGGCATATTCTGGCTTGGACATCTTACAGAAATGATTGTGAAAAGGTGATTTAACAATGTATTTTGCTTGATGTTTTTGTCTTTTTTTTTTATTTAACAAGCTAGTTTAAAATGCTAACTCAGTTAAAAAACCTCATTCCCTTGGAACAAAGAAATAGTGAAAACATTCTGGAGAATCTCATGCTTATGATGGGTTACAAAGGCAAGGAGAAAGATGCAGTTAAAACAACATGAACAGTTATTTCCTTTTTCTGATGCTGAAATCAGAAAGGGAATTCCCTCATATTTCCCCCTGAGCTTTAGTAAGTACAAAATCTTTCTGCTTGTTGCCTTTTTTTTTTGTCTGGTGACATGGGCAAAAAGGCTGAAAAACATTGCATGCAATAGGAGTTATCACAAGATGTTACTGGGATGTGAGCTTTTTCTGACACTTGATGGAGTGAGGGTCTTTACATGCCAGTAGCTGGTTCAAGTCACCGAGACAGTCTCACAAGGTGTGTCTGCACTGCATTAGCTGTGCCCATGTACAGATTTTTATTCGTTGTGCTTTGAGTCAGTTGTGTCTATCCTGCTTAATCCACGCCTGAGTTTCTTCGTTTGGAAAATATGTTTTCTTGCTCCAGATATGAGCCAAAGTGTGAGGCAACTTATAGGAGCAGTACAGATGGCTGGGGAATTCACTTTTGCATGCTAGCTTGAGCCATAAACTAATATGGCTGTATAGACTTACTAGTAAAGATCAGTATTATGATGTCAGACAGTTAGTAACCAGAGATGCTGAGCCAAATGACCTCACAGAGGCCTGCATCTTGACATCACAGACACTTACAAATAATTACCAATATGATACAGGACACAAAAATAGAATAGCATTTTTCCAAGACATTTATGCCTCAGCCAGGACAGGGATGGCTTCTAAAGCCAAGACCATTAGTCAGATTTAATTTTCCCTTGTCCCATCACCAGCCACTAAACAGGAGTATTCCCTGTTCCTGTGATTTTTGTCATGATCATGATATTTGATACTTAAAGCCCCTGTTTTGGAGCCATGTCGTTATATCAGACAGAAAGTTTCCAGACCTTAAGGTTGATTTTTTTTTTTTTTTAAGAGAAAAGCTATAAACCAAAACAACAAACAGTCTCAAAATTCTTACTTTTTTCAAGCGTCATTATTTCTATGGCCTGACATGACTTTAACATCTGAGGTTAACAAGATGAAGTTAATGTCATGTTACAAAAACCAAACAAACAACAAAAATGTGTTCCTCAAGGAATGAAAATAAATTCCTCTAACTTTTGGTAACCACCAACTGAGTTTTGATCTGAACCAGGGACATCTATGTACTTCCAGTCTTTTCTTTTACCTTTCCTCCCTCCCCAAAATATTTTTAATTATATCTTCTATTAAAATTGTTTGCTTCTTTAAATAGCCCTCAGTCTTGTTGATGTTGCATGGTATCTTCCGTGTAAACAAAAAGAAATGTTCAGTACAGAAGAAATGTTAAGAAGGTTAGTTTAAAATATTTTATGGTGAGAAATATTTGAAACTTTCCTTGTTGGCTAGGAATCTGCAGTTTCTAAGCCAAGTGTCCATTCCGGATCATGTAGTTAAACTCTCACTAATATAAAAGACATGAAGACTTTTTTTTTTGGAATTCTATGGCCTGTCATGCTGTTTTCTGAACCAATTGTCATTTTGTTTTGTTACACAATTACTTTTAGTGATTCACCTTTTTAATGAGAGCAGAAGGGAAACAGCAAAGAAAACATTTCTCTAAAATGTTTTCAGAAAGGCCCACTGGAATTTGAAATGGGACTTATTTGGTGTACTTTGCATAATTTGTTACACTAAATGTGAAACAGATTTCAACTGCAGCTGTAGTGCATGTGTTATTCCGAAAAGCTCGAGTCTCCCAGAACACAACCATTGGCTGATTCAGTTTGTCAAAATTGTAATCTCTGGGCAGAATGACACTGAGTAAAAACACCATGCAAAAAGGAAACGAAATAGATAGTCAGGAACAGACACTGTCCGCTGAGGATTCACACTACATTTGCTCTCCCTCACCTTTGTTTTTGGCAAACTGCATAATTACTTCATGTTAAATGTACTGAGGGAGGGAGCAGCTAATATTTTACCGATCCGCCTCATCAGCATTATTGTTATCACATGGGGACATGTGCAATGAGAGAAACATACACCTTGTCCTGCATAGGGGATTTCCCTAGTTATATCCATCAGGGACCAGCCACAACCACTGCTCTATCTTTGCAAACCTCCTCTGTAGCTAAGTAAGGCGGTGTGAACTTCAGTTTGAGTTAGTGAAATGGCTTCAATTAGGCGTACAATTCTCAGGTGCAAACGGTGACTTGCAGTAGGCCTGTTCTGTCTTTGCCAATGTAGTTGGAATTTACAACTCTAAGAACAGAAGTAACTAGAACTTGTGTTGCACTGTTGATACCAGCTCCCCAACATTCAGTATCTGCCTTCTGAAGTGGAGAGTGACCACTGAGTTCTGCAAGCACCACCGTAAGACAGCAATCACAGCTACTTCATATATATATTGGCTATAGCAGCAACTAGACCTTAACGGTGAAAACCATCATCACAGATGAGCTACAAAATTGAAATAATTCTCTATTTCTTAATAAAGATCTAGATTAAATAATAATAGAGGAATAGAAGATTTATAATATAGCTTTTAGGAAACAGGAGCTGTTTTTTTTAACTCTGCGTTTTGACCCTGCCAGCAGAATTCAGTAATGGATCAAGACAACCAATGCAAGCACATAATAGAAGAGGTAGACTTGTGACACTTCTCACTGTTAAGATATCTAATATTCCATGTTATGGAAGCCTAACTTTAGTTGCTTATTATTTGGTTTAAGATTAACATCAAAGCAAAACTCTCCCTGTGATTTTCTGTGCAATCCTTCTTGGTCTGTTACGGACAGCAAGGATCCTGTGCAGTGGAAGTAGACAGGGAAGAAAGGTCCTTTTTCGTGTTGTTACCTAAGCATGACAGGAAGGGGAATAAGAAACCGGCTTGAAGCTATGTGGAGTGGGTATGCTCAGTGAAGGTTATGATGTTCAAATGGACAGAGGCACAGGACATGAGTAAATAGACTAAATGCTAGTTCTGCCAGCACTTTAGAAAATGGAAAGTAATAGTGTTATTAAAATCACATACATAAGTGGCCAAACTAAATCTAGAGAAGAAACTTTGTGGAATTTCTTAACTGTTTTATTCCTCTTTAAAGCAGTTTAATATAATTCTTATCTAGGTTCAAGAAATGCCTTAAGGTATGACATATGCTACAGCTAAAAATTCAACAATGGTTGACTCAAATTTCAGACATGATTTTATAACTGCTTCTATACTACTGCTATAAAGTTTACTAGTTAAAATCCGCTGTCTTACTCTGAATGGATTTCTATAAGGTCCATTCTTTGATCTACTACTACGAAAAAACTTGAGATTTTAAGGTATTTGAACCTACAATCTTTATTGAGCAAACCACACAACTGAGCTGATCAGTAAAAAAAAAAAAAAGAGAAAAAGCTGACCCACTAGTTTTTGCTCTGGCTCAGCCAATAGGAAAAGACATATTTATTTTTGTTGACAAGGGGTCCACTTTGTGAAGCATGAACAGGCACGCAGCTTGAGATGTAAATCTAAGAGTAAAAGCTTTTGCGGAGCTTTGCTGCGTCTTTCTCCCTGGTGTTTTGGAGCTAGGTAAGTATTCCACCATCTGAGACATGTTTAAGTAAGGCCTGATCTTACACCAAAGGAATTCAGTAATAATACTCCTGAGCAAAATCAAAACTCTAATTTCCAAGCCAAACCATTAATTTCCTGAAACACCTTCATCTCTTCTCCTTCTGGCAGTTGTTCCCCTTTTAACCTTCCTTTATCCTAAAACCATCACAAACAGTTTCAGTTGGCATTACGGACAATGAACTAGGAGTTGCCAGGTAGCAACAGCTGACATGCAAACCAGGATTCAGTCACCTAGATCCTGAGATGGAGGGCCTAACAGAAGGGAGGCATTTAAATGTCGGGTGCCCAGGAAGAAAATGAGGAACTAGTTCCTGCATATAGCTATCTATGTACAGCTGCACTCTTCCCACATTTAGATGACAAACCTTGTGAAATGTTAAGATAGAAGACCTGTGAAGGAAGAGAATCAAATACACAATGAATCTTGCATATTCATATTCCCGTTTAAAAAATCATGTCTTTGATTCTTATTTGTGATTATTTCTATGTCTTTCAAATGTAAAGTGAAGTATCTTTGATCAATGGGCTTTATAAAAGCATGAATCTGAACTTGGACATCAAAAGTAGTCTTTGAGTAAGAAAGAATGAGGTGATGAGAAACAAAAGGATTTTATGAGAAACTTAAAGCCAGACACCGCCTGTCAGATCACGCTGCTTCCTAGTGTCATGAAAATAGGGCTCTGAATAGCTAAGGAAAGAAAAAGATTCAGAAAGTGAAAAACAGAAATATTGCTTTCTAAATACAATTGATAATTTCCTTTCAACCTATAGAGGACAACATAGGGTATTGTAAGGTTTAAAGATTTCCAGTATCAGTATGTTTACTTTTGCATGCATTATTTTAGTCTGTTCTTCCCTTTGTTTTTCTTGATTAAAACTTACAAGCTGCATAGTATATCTGAGAATTTCATGTATACCATTCGCAAATAGCTTTTAGTCCTCTAGAAGAAACAACGAAGTCTATCTCATTTGGGCTGCTCTGTCATTATGTTACAATCATCTGTTACATATGTTCCTTGCAAAGGAACTGAATGCAGTGTCACGTCTAGGAAGTACAGAATACAGATTCTATGTATTCTATGAGTACAGAGAAGAGATTTCAAAGAAATTTAGACTTTAGCTTGGTTCCCCTGACTTGGTACCTATCTAAAAATTAAATTGATAATTTAATTAAGTTCCTCATGCAGTTAGCAAAAAGAAGGAGGTACTCTAGATAAAGATTCATTCCTTCCTAAAATAGTTATGATGAGTTATGAACCTCTGGGAAATGCTCAGCTCTTCCCATTGACTAGAGGATCAGAAGTAAGCACCTAACATTTAAGTAATGTTAAGTCTCAGTTTCAAATAGCTCTTGATTACTAATAACCAGAATTATGACCATGATGTGGAGAAATAACGGGCAGATAATGTATTGGTATAAATAGATAGTTCTGTTAAAGTCAGCGACTCTGCTGACTTCAAAATTACTTATTCTAATTTTATTACCGGGTACAAGGTATGAGAATCAGGAAGAACATAAGTGTTACAGAGCTGTATGTCTTTAGTTATAACAGTATGTCAGGAGTAATTTCACTTGAAGTCAATGGAAATGCATCAGTGTAAAACCTTGTGGAAGCAAAGAGATTTAAGAAATGGGATCTGATCCAAAACTCACTGAAATCCATGCAAATGTTTTCTCTGAATCCACTGAACTTTGGATCAAGTTCCTTCTATAACAATAGCAGTCCAGCTTCTTAGGGTTGCCAACATTTCTGCAGTAGTCAGCCATATTCTGCTCCACTGCATCTGCGAGGGTATTGAAAGTAATGCTCTGCTGAATGTATCTGTACGAAACAAATTCACAGTTTTTGTGGACATTTCCTATCTCTTTACCACGTAAACAAAGGACTACATTGTATATTAGACCAACTGTGACTGTGACATCTCCTTTTATTTTTCTCTTGTATGTTCCTAACACAATCTGTTACTATGCAGTAGAAATGACTGAGCTGCCTTTCCAAATAAGAGAGCAAAGATTTATACCTTCCTTATGGTTTTAGGATCTAGGTATCTGCTCACCTCTCCAGGCTTTAGCAGTTTATAAACTGAAATAAGTTACTAATAGCTGTACAAATAGAAGATCTGCATTTGCTTTGTATTTATATTTATGACTGATCTCCCCTTTTTGTATCAAATTTATCATTGCCTTATTTAATGACTTTTACTGTACAGCTTAAAGTTCGAAAAATATAACCAACTTTAAAAAAAATTGATGGTTACCTAGTTTGATCTCAGTGAGCTGGCTAAAATATGCAATAATGCATAAAGCTGGCAACAATTCTAGGAGCAAATAAAACATTTTTTTTCTTAAGGCTTGGAGAAGAGAATAGCAAACAAAAAGAGCTAGAAATGTCAATGGTTTAATGTTGTTTTGATGCTCAGTTTAAGTATAAAAGAATCTCTGAGGCTGTTCAGGATGTGCCAACAGGTCAAAGCACTTTCCAGTTGCTCTAACTACTTCTTAATAAAGTGGAACTGTTTGAGGATTTGACAAGTCCCATGGGTCAAGAAACACATATTAAACAGCCTTAGAGAATTCTTCTCTTTCAGTATTGAACCAATACTGTATGACATAAAAAGCAGTCCTGCATTCTCTTCTCTGTCATACAGAGATCTCTTTCAATGTCTTTTTTGAGTGCGAGCATAGGACACTCCATTTTAAATATAAACACTACTCAATTCCAAATTGAGGAAAAAAAAAAATCTTCTGTGAGGAGGGAGAGTTAAAAAGAAGAAGTGAAGAGAAACAGAAAAGAGCAGGAAGACTTAAAGAATAAGGACAAAAATCAAGGGAAGGAAAAAACTTTTTATTTTCTTCTTTTTCTTGCTTTCCCTATTAGTTTCTCCCTTGTTTTTTCCATTATCCAGTTGCATTGTTTAATCTATTGGCACCTCTTTTTCTGTTCTGTAATCTCTCTCATTTTTAAAATTAGTTGTTACTTATTTTACATAAATGCCTCAAAACAGATATAAACAATGTTTTAAACACTTGTTCCTTGAATCCAAAGTCACCAACATGAAATGCATGGTTTTCCCGTGAGAGAAAATATTTTCCACTTTTCTGTCATCTCTACCAGCAAAAGGCAGCAGAGATCTAATTCACAGTCTGTCATCTGAAGAACTTCATCTCAACTCCAAGCCTCTGCATCACTCGACAGTCATCTTAGCAGCCACAGAACACCATCACTTGGCCAAACTGTCATAATCAGAGGTAGGCTAAAAATTCAGACACAGAGAAGTTTAGTATCATATTTATTTTTTAAAATAGTTGGAGAATTTGAAGCATTCCTCTTTCTTGCCAAATGTCCATTATTCTCAACCACTTTAGTTTAGGTTCAAGATTTTTTTTATTTTATTTCCTTCCTTTTTCTCTTTTGTTATCAACATATTCTCATTCTGTTTTAACTAATTTTAACATTACAAGGGATTTTTCTTTCTTTTTAGGAAAAGGATTATCTCCCCATCAATGCTTTCCTATTCCATCTTCTCCAACATCCTCAGCAAATAGCCCAGACATCAGATGAAATGTCTTTAAAGTCATTTTACTTTGCCAGCCACTAAGAAATGTTTCATTTCTGACCCTAAGTGATTTTTATGCGCTATTATATGCCTGCTACCATATGGCTGAAGCTATTGCTTTTTTTATATATGTATAATTATATTCAGACGCCCTGCACTTGTTCCTTTCCATAAGTTCTGCAGCAAGAGTTTGTATGTGCAGAGAACTAGAGTTAAATGAGTGTCAGAGTGGATGAACTAATGTTATTCAGTTTTAAGATCTGTGAGTAAGTTGTAGCATAAAGTAGGGATAATAAAAAAAAAAAAATCCATTACTTTTTTCCTTGTTGTTGTTGTTGTTGCTGGAAGAAAGCAAACTATTCTCATGTACACAAGTAAGGTCATTTGCTGAGGTAGCTTTAAAACTGAAGGATTTTAAGAGGAATTCTTAGAAGAATCCTGAAAGCAATTGATATGCAGCACTTCCAATTTTTAACTTTTTGGCATTTTGAATGATTTAATACTGAAAATACTGATTTTGGCTGATGAAGCAGTTTGCCATGCTCATTACTCCTGAAAAACAATGTCCTCTTTCAAAATCACTTCTTGTTCATTGGATGCAAAACCTGTTAAATTTTCCTGTGAATGAGCCACTTTCATTGGATAATCATATTTGCCTAAAGACTGGAATTATATCAGAATGCAATTTCTTCCAGTCTGTGTACTGTAGTTCTGATTGTGATAATGTTAGGCTGCTTTTCTGAAGCGATGGGGAAAAAAAATTGTACAATATGAGCATCAGGGATTTCTGTAGTCCACGTCTGAGGGTTGTTACGTGGACAGGAATTTGTCCATTCTGTTATTTTGTACTACTTAAGACAATAAATTACTTCTGCAATTGATTAAAGGCTAAAGATCAGAGACACATCCAATCTACAATGTTGTTAATTGTATGCAAGGCAGAACACAATGAAGGATGCTCACAATTACATAATAAGATAGTTATATGATGAATGCTTTAAAAGTTTAAATATCCTTTTCTTCTTATACTTTAATGTCCTGTACAACTTTACATGAGATTCTAGGGACAGAACATAGCTTGTTAAGATAAACAAGTGTCAACAACATTACACCTGAATAATCCACTAAGAATATGGCAAAGAGACTTTTAGAGGTATCATTTCACTCCTGTGTCTTCTGTGAATGACTCAAGTGGCCTGATTATATATTGTGTGAATCAAGAAGC
Source organism: Chlamydotis macqueenii (assembly GCF_036417535.1). Classification (NCBI taxonomy): domain Eukaryota; kingdom Metazoa; phylum Chordata; class Aves; order Otidiformes; family Otididae; genus Chlamydotis; species Chlamydotis macqueenii. Next base: position 70,634,279 of record NC_141559.1, read on the forward strand.
GTTTACACTATCAGTCCAAAACTGTCCCTTTATTTGGGCACTCAACATCACAATTTTTTTTTTTAACAATATGCAATGCCACAGAAATAACACAAGTTACATGAAGCCTGCATAACTTGTAAATTTGTGGTTTCATAACAGAAGCAATTTTGCATTAACTAAGGAATACATAGAAGGATTATATTGGTATCAGTGTTTTGCCCATCTAAATCATGAAGGTATCAGCTTGAGTTCAATAATTGTCAAAGTACTTAGATAGAGCATCTTAGTCATGTCCTTTCTTGTGATATATCACAGAATTGTGAAATAAATGAACAATAGTATTTCCATTAATTGGCATATCACATATTAATTGGATATGAGATCAGTGTGTTTCAATCAATATAATCAACAGCACATGCAATAGGTGATAGCTGATATGACATATAGGAAATAATTACGAAAAAAAGATAAAATAAAAGCACAGAGACATTTTTCTTTTTTAGGGGTGGTGTTATAGCACAGACACCTAACTTAGCCTATTAATAGAATGGTCCTACAAATAGCATATTGAAACCATATACAACTTTGCCAAATGTACAAACAGCTTAGAATGATCAGGTAATTTGTTGACTTTTCATATTTTCCCAAATTAACTAATTACTAGAAATGACCCTTTAGCGAGACATCAGCTGCTGAGTGAGAACCTTATGCTTACTTATCTTACTGATACTGACTCAAGCAACTGAGTCTGTTTGTACTAAAGATGTCACTATTTAATATAACTGCTCTTTAGCTTTATTAAAACAAAATTATTCTGTCCTTAGATTTTCACTTTATTTTTCTCCCAGTGTCACAAATGATCACTTTTTCACACCTTTTCAAGACTGACTCCCCAGTTCCTGACAGTCTGCCCCTACATCCTCCAAAGCCCAAAGAAAGCTGCAAATACAATCCTAGAAAGCTGTATTTTATTTTGACCTGTTCCTCTTTTCCTTTGGAAAAAAAAACCTGAAGAACAGACAAGCAAGTGTAATATATTACCTCTGGTGGCTTAGCTGGACAGCAGCAGGGGCTTGTAATAAGGATGTGGTAATACACCACAAGGAATCTGTAGACTCATAAAACCTGACCTTATAAATCTCTACGTTTATCAATTCCATACAGCAGCCACTCCCTGTGGTGGAAGTCTCAGACCAATAAACCTGCAGTTGATAACCATACAATTTATCCTCAATTTTTCCCTCCAGGCCAGCTAATCATGCTACATTAATAATGTCTGTAAAAAATTGGAATGTCACTTGAAAATAAAGATATTGTCTGATTCTTGTCATTACTTTGCATATTAATAAGACATTAAGCAAACTAGTTTACAGTGATACCAGGAGCCCTAGATTTTTTTTCTTGTTCATATCTTTTTGCTTTAAGTTCCTCACGTGAAAACTGCTTTCCTGTTTTTGTTTTGGTTTTTTTAAAGTCACTTAACTTCCTGAAGTAGATGACTCCTCTGGCCAGTAAACACTTCAGAAACAAGAAAAGATACCTCTGCTTCAGCGACAACAGCAGTGCAATGCTTATGGAGAAGGGCATCTTTACATCCTACATCTTCTAGGAGCCTGCTTGATGTAGAGGCGACTCAGATTTGATGCTAAAGACCATAGTCTGACTCTCTTTTGAGCACAGGACTGTATGCACTGGCGCTTCTGATCGATATTCTATATATGCCTGTAAAAAGCACCTGTACAAACACATCTGATTCTCATGCCTGTTTCCTCCACACAGTGCTTCACACGCTGGATACACTTAGTGATGTGCAATGAGAATTATTTCAGATTAATTCTAGTTTTGAATAAGAAAATTGATTTACAGTAAGTCCCTCAAAATAAAATGAAAACAAATTTAAGATATCCTAATTTTTCCTCTGATGCAGTGTTTCATCTCCAAATATGCAGCTGCATATCTCCACTTGATAGCTGACTCTAAAGAATATTGCAAAATTGTTGTGAAGTGCACTAGAATGAAACAGGCTATAGAAATTTGAAATAAGACTAATTAGAAAGCAGCAAATATAAGTGTTTTCCTTTTTTAAAGCTCTGTTTGCTACTGAATACCTACAGGAACTCCTAACTGCAAGCAAATTAATTAGTATTATGTGAGGCAAATTGAGAGAGGATTGATCCTCAAAAGTCCAATGGATCCCTCAGCCATAAAAAGGCACTCAAATTAGCATGTGTTAGATTAAACATGAGATTTGAGATCATCAGTAGATTTTACATTACTACATCTTGCAGAAAAATAAAGTTTCTTCTATCAAAACTGTTGCCAGAAATATAAAAGCGAACATATTCGATCTGAGTGTCACCACGAGGCAGATCCTAGCTCACTGAAAAATATGTCATGTGTCTTACACAAGGAATATGTAGCCAAGGAGAAAACAGAAAGGAATGTTTGCTCACCAGTACCTCAGTGCACTTGAAGGAGAGAAAGAAAACATGTACCAAACAATACAGAAATACAGTTTATTTTCTCCCAGGAGCAACAAAGCAGAAAGGAGGAATAGAGAATGATTCTTCAAGAGATAAAACTTTCTTGGACTTCAGTTGCAGATGCACTAACACATCTCCTTTTATTAAAGGCATGACACAGCTCATAAACAAAATTCCAGATAATTCATTATATTTAGGGCTTGATTTTGTACTTGAGGAAACTTTGTTCCACATACATAGACTAAAACTTTCAAAACTTGCATGAACAAGGTCACACCAGACCAACAGTCACTGAGGCGGCCAAAACATGAAACAAGACAACGTATTTGGAAGAAAATACTTTGAGGAAAACAAATTGAAAACAAACCAATAAAAAATCCAAACACGATTAAATTTGGTTTTATTTTATTTCCTTTCTTTTTGCTCAGAAGAAAAATTTGCTATTTTCAGGAAATCAGTTCACCTTGACTATTTAATGACTAGCAAAAACAGCTAAAGGAATAATAACGAAAGCCCAATATAGGAATTATCTTTCCAATATTACCTTTGCCTTAAAGGCAAAGTAGAAAAACAAAACTAGGCAGACTCACTTTTCCTACAGCTGGACAGTTTATATACATATATATATATAGGATTTATTTCCCTGTAATATGCATTTTTAGTAAAGATGTACTTATATGCTAATCTTTTAATTGTGATCATTTAAAAACATGTTTTAAAATATGTGTTAACAAATTCACAATTCTGTTTACAAAAATAATGCTGTAATACTCTAGCTCCTTCAGTCAGTGACAGTTATGCCACAGATTTTAGTTGAGCTAGAATTTTTCTTGAAGAAATTTCAGATACAGCACATACATAGCATAAAATAAAGTAGTTTTGATGAATCTCACAAGTTATTTTGTAGTGGAACAAGTAGTGCATTTCAGACAAAATGGAATGCATATTATATTATACTATACTGTACTATACTATACTATACTATACTATACTATACTATACTATACTATATTATGTTTTTAACCTTTATCAAGGACAGCCTAAAAATGAGCTAGTATTCAAACAATTTTTCAAGCTAGTGTAGTCTTTTATTGTATATATATGATGAAAATGGTAAATTGCAAACACTGGATCCGATTCTGCAGTGACCACTAACCACAGAATCTTTCCTTTATAGAAAGTCGATCTGCCAGTCCTACAGAAAGTAATCCTGCCTCATCAAACCAGTTCCATGGAGGAATTTCATGTCCAATTATTTGAATGACTAGGATTATGCATGTAAGATCCGCAAAATCAAATGCTTTTCATCATCATATAACTTTTTTGCCAGTTGATTCATGCAAAGTATGTCTACATTGCATAAGGGAGAGGAGTGAAAAGATTGTGGAAGTACTACTAGCCTCAGAAAATAAAGGACTATCTAGTGCAGGGTACTTCTGGTGGACATGCCAGTTCACCTACACAAGGATTATTCTCCTTAGCAAAGTGCCTGGCAAATTAGATAAGGTTGTTTTTCTACCTGAGCTGGCTTATGCAGAAACAGTACAGGTACCAGTGCACTATGCTCAGTGGTCTTTCCAGTGCTCAGGTTAGCTGTCAGAGATCCATCTCTGGCACCTCTGCATCACCTTGTGGTTAGACTGAAGCAGCATCATAATTCAAATATTTAAGGAGTCCTGTTCTGTGGCAGAGATAATGGGCTTTATGCCCTCCTGAATCACACTTAACTCTTATCCGCACTTCTGCAAAAGCAGTAAGTGCAAAATGCTACCATTCCCCCGAAAGGGGGCATTACGCAGTTTAGAGTGCTGAGGCTAAATTAGTTTTCATATGGTGAAGAGGCAGAAGAAGAAACTTAGTAAGGGTTCTTTTTTTTTGAAAAGACCCATGTCATTGTAGCTGCAGGCTTATTTTCAGACATTTCCAGTCTTAGCTTTTGCTCTGGAACCTCTCCAGTTCCCTGAACTCCACCAGAGTCTGTTTATATAGGAAAACAACTGAAATAGTTATGGCAGAATGGCTGCTCAAGAGTAGTCTATTCTAGCAGAAAAGTGATTTAATCCTGGAACAATCACTACTTTTCCAATTAAGAGTCTTCATTCTAGAATAAATCCCCTTATTTCAGAAGAGAAAGTTCACATGGGGAGTTATTTCACTATAAACGCTGGTCAGTACAATCATATGGACAAGCTCAAAATGTCACATCTAGAGAAATAAGTGTAATCTCTAAAGATTTTGACAGTTTTTTTCTTGTCAAAAAGTTTATAATTTAATTTCTGCATTAAATGTTTTCTTAGCAGATCTTGTAGCAGGATTGGGATGTAACTGTGTATATATTTATATTGTAAACACTCACAATGAAATGCGTCCAAGATTTTATGCTTTTTACAGAGAAACTGACCTATCCAACAGTAAGAAGAAGGAAAACCTTTCTATGTGTACTATGATCTTATGAGTTAGGTGGTGCACATGTGTGAAGCTCTGTTTCTTAAAATGGACACCACGACATACGAGAATTAGTCAACGCTGATCAAGTTGCAAGGGAGCAAGGAAGCAGAGCTTCCTGGCAGACGGAGCAGTGGGCTGACAGTGTGGAAAGGGATTCTGTCTCTGGCTCCCTGACTGACTTGCTGCATAGGCTTTGTGATAACGATTATAATCATTGCTATTGTAACATACTCAGAGACCTCATGTGGGATGTAGATAACTTTTAAAACAAAGCGAATGTATCTATGCAATTTATATGTTCAGCAAGCCTTAAAGAAAATATACATGAAATATTTAAGTATCTTTGAGTATCTTTCAATATGTCTATAATTACTAGACACTTTCCTATTAAATTCCTTGCTGTAATAACAACTGGCAAGTGCTTCAAGATACCTTGAGCATTCTCAAAGCAGGATAGTTGGTTTATTTATGTTTGTGCAAGGGAGATTATAATGACTCTTTAAATCCTCCCATGATGTAATCAACTAATAACAACAACAGCAGAACCACTATTTATACAATCTCTTGGTGATCACTGACAGCAATACTGCTTGTAAGTCATTTTGCTAATAAAATAAATAGATTTGTAGGAAAAAAAACTAATTACTTCTTTCAGGCTTTATTGGCTTCTGCGGTTGGGTGGGAATACTAAGTCTTGAACACAACTCCATGTTACTGTTATACAGAACTGTGTTCTAGGCCAGGAGAGCACTTAAACGTCTGCAAACAGCTGCTTTGGACCTGAGTGAATAGAACAGAAATGTGTGCTTGAAGTTAAACACACACTGAAGAGAACAGCCTTCTAAATAGATGCTAGTTCTGAGTTGGTTCATTGGTCTGTAGCTAATCTAGAAAATATTTCCCTGCATGAGGAGACAAGGTGGGAGAGTGCCAAAATTGTTCTCTCCTCCTCACCAGGCAGGAACGAGGTAGTAGGAGAAGCACTCAGTACTGTTACAGACATGGTCATGATGCGGTAGCAGAACAAACACTACATCCGATGACTGGCATAGAAGAGCAGATCATCGCACAGCAGTGGTTCAGCATATCGTGGCAAGAGAATAAAGGGACTCTTTCACATCTTCTGTATCTGAGAAAGAGTGCAGAGAGGTCTAAAACTTCTCTTTCTGTTAGCAAACACATTGGGCTTGCTTCACAAGGTATCAAAAAAGTGCTGTTACTGTCTACTTGATGTGCAAAATCTGCACATTTTCTTCTGATTTTTCTCTCGTTCTACAACATGTAGAAAAAATTTATATGCTTTTTTTTTTTTCTTGACAGAATTCAGGGAGGTACATTGGTTTATTTATTTACTTTTAGCACTAGGTTACAGAAAACTATTGTACCAAAAGAAAAGAGGCTAGGCACAATTAATGAAGGAAAGTATTTATCCTGGGTGAATGTAAAGTCCTAATTTATTCAGCATATTTTTTAGCCCTTGCATTTTATCCTTTTTTAATTAAGTAATTTCTAAGCTTTAAATCTTGTACAAAAATATTTTATTGGAATTTCATTACCATTGTTTTCCTTGGGAAGGCAGATTATAATCTTCATGATATTATTGTAAAGCCATCACTAAGCAACATGCTTTGGCATTTGTATAAGCCTTTGTCCACCTCCTTCCCTCCACCCAAATGCACACATTTGCATTTACTGTTAAAATATTATGGATGCTGACACCAGTTTAGCCACAAGACCTGGTGTTAGACTGTCTCTAATTGATTTAATTATTCATAATTGCTCAGCTGGGGCTTATGTGTACTTCAGCATGATTAAGGGAGAACATACAAGTCTGCAGCTAATGATGTGTTCCATCATAATTTACAACCGTGAAGTTGCTAGAGCTAAATTGTATAGGCATAGTACATTTCTAATCCTGTTTAGAATGCTTTTTCAGACCTTGCCAAAAAAAAAAAAGAAGAAAGAAAGAACCCAACCGCACTTCTGATGCTCTTCATAAATGAGTTTTAAGGAAGGATTGAAACAGCATGCTGTCTTTCAGTTTGTTTAAATTAAAATTATTGATAGAATCAGAACAACAGATCTGAGTTCATTGCATATGTGATTTAATTGCAATGCTTTTCTTTTTGTTGCTTCCTTTCTAAGTGTACTTGCTCATCCCTCGTTTCTGCTTGCTCATCTTGTGCTAAATATAACAAAATTTTCTGTGAAAAATGTTGTCATTTGTGATCACTAAAAAATAAAGTTACTTCTGTCAATATGATGCATGAAAATGATCACACAGTGGTTTCCTTAATTGTCACCAAACATGTTTTCATAATTAGTTCAAGACAAGAAATTCTGACAACGCCATGTACATTTTATGAGACAACATCCCTGAATGCTGTTACTGAGGAACGGTGCCTTTCTTGTCTTTCAACAGTTCCTTACACATGGTGAAAAATATTGGTAAAAAAAACAATAGCAGAAATACTAAAAATGAACACCATTTCCAGCGTAACTGGATAATTTCAGATAGGGCCTTTTTTTTGCTTCTGATTGGAAAAAAAATATGTATTTTATGGAAGTGTATGTGTCAGGAAAGGAAAATAAATATGTGATATGCTGTGACTGATGAATATTTCTGAGATATCTACAATCTTAAAATTGCTAGTATGAAGTTCAGCATTTCTTAAGAATTCACTCAGACTACTGCCTTACTCAGGGAAAGAAAATACTTTACAGGATCATATTCAGTTTCATATTAAACTAGATCGGCTGGTGATGCAAACTGGAAAAGACAGCATCATTGCCCTGATAGTAAAGGCAGTATGCCTTTGTCTCGAGCAAGTCTCAATTGCTGCTAACATGGCATTAACTTTCTCTGGTACTTTGTATTTTGGATTTCTTTGAACAAAGAATGTTCTAAAAAAAGAAGATTCTCCCCCAAGTCCTGGTTCCTAACACACACTTTTCTTTTTTGGACTTTGGAGAGACACAACATGCAGCATTTAGAACTGCAATGTATTATCAGAAGAACATTATTACAATTATTTATTTAAGCTGGTTCTGAACCAGGGAATCCTGATATGAAGCTGGAGCCAGTAAAGGCTTGAAAAACTACTGACAATGAGCAATTCTTCACGGAACAAAACTATTACAATAGAGGGTCTTTGATCTTGCCTGTCTCCTGTTGCCAATTGAACTTTGTCACCATGCACTGTCATCCACAAGGGAGCACTTTTGAATTAAGCAGTCTACAGCAATTTAGTCTGTTCCAGCTTTGAAGTGCCAACATCAGTCAGGCCAGTACTAACTTTTTTCATTAAATTTTTTTTTGAGTTCTCTTAGGAGTTTAGCAGTCCTGGCATTTAGATAACTAAAGTCAAGAAACCAAGGCACTAAGACATCAAAAGCAAGAGGGGCCCCTAAAATACAAATGTGAACAATCATTAGGCTCTAATGGTGCACTTCATTAATGTCCACTTCAAAGCAAAAGTTTACTGACTTTGGGATTGACTAATTTACACATTGTGGGAAATTGCTGCCAGCCATGCATGTAACCACTAAATGTTTCTGGAATAAATAGAAACGCCCTCTTCCTTCAGAAATCAGGAACTGCAAACTGAGCCTTTAATTGCAAGAGGGCCTTTCATTTGAATCGGAATGGAAAACCTGTCTAGCACATAAATCACTAAGCTGCGTGTAGTTATCATACAGACACACAGATGCCAATCAGCATCTTTTTGCAAATTTCTCTCCCTCCCCCACACTCTGCAGCTAAATAGGAATATTACAGCATAGTCTGGTTTTCTTTTGGACGTGTTCAGAAACTCTCATCTTACTTTAGATCCTAGAGCCTGCTGAAAAGTCAGTCTCTTCTAAGGAAAACTGGTTACTACACCACAGAGTGAGTTTCTCCGGGAGGAGGGAAAGAGCTGTACTACTTTAGCTGCTAGTGGTAACTGTTACATGAGTAAACAAAGTACCACTGTGGTAACAAACTGCATTCACATTAAAAGTTGTACTAGTCCAGTTATATCCATTAGAAAAAATAACCATAAACTAACCACCAGAATTAAAAACATAATTCAGACAATCAGAATAAAAGCCTACCATGCTAAGAAACATCTACAGTACATGAGCTGTCTAAGCAACACACTCATGCAGGAAAGTCTAAGATGATGTGGGCCAGTTAGTAAAACAACTGAGCACATGCAAACTTTCTTATGCTGGCAGGAAGGATTGCCTACATTACAAAATGTGGTTGTGTTTGAATGGAATTGTGATAACTGAGTGAGAGGACAGGAGGCCAGTCACAAGTTAGAGGTCAATGGAAGCCAGGAAAAATTGTGTTCAGCTGATGCTATGGTGAATATAATTTGTCCTTGTCTAAACACTAACCACTAAGAAATGGTAACATCCTGCCATCTAACTAGATTGCTTCCAATCTTGTTCAAGCACAATCAAATCTTTTATCTAGACAAGCCTCACTGTGGCTGTAAAATCTCAGCCCCTTTGAAAAATTAAGCTGTTGGCTCTTAATGCTCAAAAGAGCCTAGAAAACATTTTGCTTAAAATGGACTGTATAGGATTGCCAGAAATCCACACTTCAGTGTGAATGCTTAGAAGAAGAAAACTATTATAGATGAGCATTGGGCAACCGATGGTTGCCAACGGTTATGATGAAAAATAGGGAAAAGGGTTATAATGTTTCTGCTTTATATTTCCACTAACTTCTTTAATTTTTAGCAATTACCTTCTTGTTGCAAAATTTTAATAAAAGTCTGTGCCTTCATGCCTGGTCGGGAAGCTAAGTTGCCATGGGCAAGAATGGGAAAAAAAAAAAAAAAAAAAAAAAGGAAAAAAACCACTTAGCAAACCACAAATTTCAGAGACCTAGTCACATCTGTGTTTTATCAGCTTTTTCCGGATAGTATTACACCAAACAATTGTCTGCAGATCGGTAGACAGCTGAGACTTTAAAGTGCTGAATTACTGAGAAAATGCTAGAGATAAAAAACAGCACATGTATCCTATCAATGTAATGAAACCAACCTGCTGCTAGCGCCATAGTGCCTTAGTTCTAAGTACCCTGTAGAGGAACGGAAGGCTTTCATTTAACTCTTAAGAGGAAAGCAAGGGAAAGAAGAGTAAAGGTCATCTAATACCAGCCTTAATCACAGAACTTAAATACTCTCAGATATATGAAGGGAGGAATGCTTGGTGTTCAAAATAAAACACCAACTGCAGACAACAAGAGTGTGTCTGATCATACTGGAGGTAGCATTTCCTGCTAGAAATTCCCAAGACCAAGGCTGATGTCAAGTGGAGTTACAGACGTGGAGCATGGCAAAAGTTGAAACTAAAAAATCTGAGTACCCAGGCACTGCCATGTAAAGGCCAGTACAATCTAGCAGAAAACTCTGCACAGAAGGTAGATTCAGTACATCAGCCAGAAGGTACACTGGAAAAGGATAATGGATATTTCCTGAACAGAGCATGGTTATTAAACATCAGAGCTACTGCTCAATGACAGATGTAAAATCTAAAGTCGTATTTAGAACTCCAAAAAATATTCCGGAGTGTACTCTAAGTATAAAGAAAATGGAGAAATGCAGAGATTCAAATAAAGCTCTTCAGTCACGAAAAAGTAATTGTTGAATTTCTCACCATTTTTTTTTTTTTACATTGTGTTAAGATTGCATTGCAGATGAGATGTCAGGTTTACTTGGCAGAGCATGATACTCAAGTGTCGGAGGTGAAATAACTCACAAAGTACTTGACAGAACTCACTGAAGGTAGTGATAAAACTTCAAGGATTAAATTTTTTAAATTATTTTTTTTTAAAAAAAGGAAAATCAATGGGACTTTGTGACTTATTTCATTAAAGATCAAATTTTACTCTGCTGACTTCTACTGGAATAAGAACTAGCTTAAGATGACTGCATACTACAGGAGAGAACTTCATCCTTACTGTTTTGTCTTATCATTCCACTATAGCAAAGCCCAGAAATTCCAACAAGAACTGTCCTGGTGCACCAGATGCTGTGTAACAGAAACTAAGTATGACCCTTTCCACAAAGACATCTTAGAAAAAACAAAATATAATTAGTGAGGAAAAAAACCCAGATAGTTAACATAAACATTTTGTATTCATATGTATTTTAATCAGGTTTTGATTAAATGTATGAAGGTAGTCTTCCTCCATTAGTTCCTTAGGCTCCAAATGACTCTCAATTAGCCACTTAAAGTTAGCTAATTTTTGTCTGTTTTGTGGTAGAACCATACAAGAGACACATGAAAGAGGAGCAATATTTACTTCGGGCAAGAAATTCCTAGCTTTAGGAGTAGTGCGGGGGAAAGCACAAAGGCCACAGAGACATTTATGAGCAAATAGAAAATATGTCAGCTGAAGCAGGCAGCACGGGGAAAGTGTGAGAGAGCTGATAAGCAGAAAAAGTAGAGGGAGGAAGATCTTTTTAAATTAAAAACTGACTTTAGAGACTTTTGCACTAAAACGTCTCAATATACCATTAATGTCATGAAAGCCATAATGCTGAACACTTGAATTTAATGAATATTTTCAGATGAACTTTCTTTCAGGAACACCCATTTTGTATGTATATATGAATATTCCAGGAACTGGGCATACCATGAACACATACTTGAACTGCCCTGTGCCACGTGCCATAAAATTATGACGTGTAAACCACTCATTTCACGCATTTCCAGTTAGTCCCATTTTCATTCACTCTACTATGTAATCAAGTGTAAAAGTGAGATAAAACTGATATGTACAAAACCTATAAATTCACCTTATTGTCAGCTAATTTAATGCATTCTCAGGGGATAGTTTGTAGTTTATTTTTAAAGCTCCTTAAAGCTCCTTAAAGTTCCTTAAAGCTCCTTAATTGAATATCCAAATCCCACAAAATGACATCATCTACCTGGACTTGTGCAAAGCTTTTGACACTGTCCCGCACGACATCCTTCTCTCTAAACGAGAGAGACATGGGTTTGATGGACGGACCACTCGGTGGATAAGGAGTTGGCTGGATGGCTGCACTCAGAGAGTGGTGGTTAACGGCTCAATGTCCCTGTGGAGACCGGTCACGAGTGGCGTCCCTCAGGGGTCCGTGCTGGGCCCGGCCCTGTTCAACATCTTTGTCGGCGATATGGAGAGTGGGATAGAGTGCACCCTCAGCAAGTTCGCCAATGACACCAAGTTGTGTGGTGCCGTCGACACGCTGGAAGGGAGGGATGCCATCCAGAGGGACCTTGACAGGCTGGAGAGGTGGGCCCGTGCCAACCTCATGAAGTTCAACCAGACCAAGTGCAAGGTCCTGCACCTGGGTCATGGCAATCCCAGGCACAAATACAGGCTGGGCGGGGAATGGATTGAGAGCAGCCCTGAGGAGAAGGACTTGGGAGTGCTGGTGGATGAGAAGCTTAACATGAGCAGGCAATGCGCCCTTGCGGCCCAGAAGGCCAACCGCATCCTGGGCTGCATCAAGAGAAGCGTGGCCAGCAGGTCGAGGGAGGTGATTCTCCCCCTCTACTCTGCCCTGGTGAGACCCCACCTGGAGTACTGTGTCCAGTTCTGGAGTCCCCAGCACAAGAAGGACATGGACCAGTTGGAGAAGGTCCAGAGGAGGGCCACGAAGATGATAAAAGGGCTGGAGCACCTCTCTTATGAGGACAGGCTGAGAGAGTTGGGGCTGTTCAGCCTGCAGAAGAGGAGGCTCCGGGGAGACCTGATAGCGGTCTTCCAGTACCTCAAGGGGGCCTACAAGAAAGATGGGGAGAGGCTGTTCAGTAGGGCCTGTTGCGATAGGACGAGAGGTAATGGTTTTAAAACAGAGGGGGGTAGATTTAGATTAGAAATTAGGAAAAAATTTTTTACGATGCGAGTTATAGAACACTGGAACAGGTTGCCCAGAAAGGTGGTGGAGGCCCCATCCCTGGAAACGTTCAAGGCCAGGCTGGATGAGGCTCTGAGCAACCTGACCTAGTCAGGGATGTCCCTGCTCCTTGCAGGGGGGTTGGACTAGATGACCCTTAAAGGTCCCTTCCAACCCTAACCATTCTATGATTCTATGATTCTATAAAGTATATATAACGGAGTTTTACACACCAAAATTCTTACTAAGGATTGGATTATGAGATACAGATGTCATGCATAAATTAATTCTAATAAATTACTAGGCTCTGTCCATGCTGAATACTCTCTTCCATAAACCTACAAGGACACTTTGCAATACTTCATAGGTTAGTGTTCATCAATCAAGAACTACTTATAAATTCTACGTCAGATATATAGTCTCTGTTAAGAGAACAGAGTATTTAGGTGTATAAAGACTAGCCAAATACTGAAAGATGGGAATAAATTTCAAACAGCTTTATGAACAGAATATGACTGGAGTCACCCTGTGTATTATGGTTTCAGGGAACGTAAGTGACGGAATTAGTCCCGTTAATACACAAATATAGAAGATTTTCTTTTCTTTACAAAGCTAAGATTTCAAAAGTTTCCAAGCAATAGCGCATGTCATTCACTTATTGTTTCAATTCGTTTCTTCTTTAATGTTGATTGATTTGAAAAGATTGTCTTTAATTCAAAAGCTGTTTTCATTTTAGTTTTCATCTTTCTGTCATGTTCCAAATGAGATGAAATTGAATTACGCTCAAGTATAAACAAAAGAGTTTTGATTTTCTTATTTGCTTTATCCCCCAAAGACTGCAAAGATTGCATATAAGCATCTTTCTATTTCTCTTACCTCTAGTCTAGAGGACACCACAAGTGGATGAAAATTCTCAAATATCAGTAATTTCTTACACTTTGTGCATCTAAATGATAGTATTTCTTACCCTGAAGGAAACATCTATGGCTTACATTTTTATTGCTAATATATCTTCCATCACAGTTTGCGTGCAATGATACTCATGGTACGTGATATTTGTATCATTCTGATATGCAGAGGCTATTCCCTCATTCAATTGCTCTAAGTAAGCAGTTATCTGTGAAGTAGCTTAAAAGAACAATGTTAAGGTTATTAGGCCAAAAAGTTGATACACATTGTCATACCTTTGTCTAGATAGTTTGCTCTTTCAGAATTTTCAGGGCTCTGCAGAGGATGTAGATATATTATCAATGTTGAATATAGGAAAACATAACAAAAATGAGATTTTTGACTACATGGCCAAACATGAATGAGATCCTTCTCTACAGCTTACACAGTTTCCCATTACTGGAAAAGAAAGAAGGAAAAAATAAAAAAAAAAAAAAAAAGGAAGTTTCATGAACAAAATACACATGGAATGAGGTGTGAGAAGTCAATTATTGGGAAATCTTATATAATCAGTAGGTCATGTCCAGCAAACGGAAAAGATAGTCACACTAGTGCATGTGCACTTTTCCCAACTTCATACCAGGCTCTGTGGTGGGAGATAATCAGAATGTTTGTACTTAAGACAAAATAGTAATAACTTTTTACTCACTTTCTTTTAGTGATACTGCTGTCTTGTAGAGTTCTTTGTAACTGCCTCTGCTTTTATGTTTTGCTGCCATGCCCACTTAATTTCACTGTGAAGACTCTCTGCTGTAAATGCCTGGCCATTCTCCAAAGGTATGCCGATCCTAGCACTACATTACCTAGCCACATTGCATACACTGGCCAACTCGCTTTCATTTTGTGGTATTTTCTTCCACCAGATTGGCTGAACAGAGTAGTGCTTGGGATTATACAGGGAGAAATGCATACAAGCATCTTCTGCCTGACAAAGTCAGACATTACATTTCTACATCAGCATGAAAAAGAGAAAGAGAAAGAAAAGAAAAAGAAAAAAGGAAAACAAAGGGAAAGGGAAAGGGAAAGGGAAAGGGAAAGGGAAAGGGAAAGGGAAAGGGAAAGGGAAAGGGAAAGGGAAAGGGAAAGGGAAAGGGAAAGGGAAAGGGAAAGGGAAAGGGAAAGGGAAAGGGAAAGGGAAAGGGAAAGGCAAAGGGAAAGGGAAAGAGAAAATCCCTTCAAATAAACCAAACGTTTTAGCAAGGTCACTCCCATACCCTATGAACTAATGTAAAGGTGCTGTAGGTCATCATTTCTGGCTTTATAGCCTTGAAAATATGCTTTTCATAGTACTGAAATATCTCATTCATTCTTACTCCATATTTAAAGGTAACCTAGAAAATATGCAACAGAAAATAAGACTCAAGAAGACAGATGCGTCTTTCAAATGTTTAGTGTCTACAAAAGCTACTGAAATTCTCTGATTAGCACTTTTGACTTATGCGCAGTGGCTAGATCACAGCAATGATTTACTTGGATTGGCTCAATCACTGCACTGATTACATGTATTGCTTGTTATTTTAGCAAATTGTTTTTCCTCCAAGCCAATTAACTCTATTCTGATTGAACAGCATACACTGAGTGTCACAATATTTTACAGTCTCTTTTTTTTGTTTTCAAATCATGCAGACGAAAGGAGTCAAAATTAATCTGCGGGATTTAGAAGTTGCTATGTACAATTTTAATTAATCTGATTTTCTTTTTTTTTTGACCTATGTTGACAAACTGCTGATCTAATGGTTTCTGAGTGGAATTTATTTTGATTTCTTCCAGGGGAATAAATGACCACACATGTGTGTGTTTGTTTTCAGCTATTCATGAGATTCGTAGCTATTGATTCTGGAGCACATTCTTATCCTGAAAAACTTTTTAACGTGTGACAGCTGGTACAGAAAGCACAGCATGAACTACTTATTATGAAGACACTATGAAAGTAAAAATTATTTTACTGACATATTCTCATCACAGAGAATGATATCTATACATTATCTCCTACTAAAACATAATCTGTGTTAACAGAAATAGAAGGAATTTCCCTTGATTGAAATGAAGCTAAGGAACAAAGAGAAGCAATCCATTCACAGTTCAGAGTGCTGTTTTATTCTATGACTAGCCAAGTATCATCAGAAAAAAAAAGTTTCTGGAGTTTCATTCACTACCCATTTCAAAGACTTGAATGACAGAGAATTTTGAGGATCAGAAGAAATAAAAATGAAGTGGTGGTGACTTAAGTGATATGGTGACATGGAAAGTTACAGGGTGAACAAACTCTCAAAACCCAAGCATAACTGTTTACATGCTAGAATCCACACAAAGTAGGCTTTCATATGAGTGTTAATAAATATTGCAAAAATGCAACCAATGTGAAGAGGACTTGCATAGGCACAGGAAACCATGTAACCAGTCTTCTCTACTCGAGTCTATGCAGAACACCTTAAATTAGTAAACAACGGGGATATATTCTGTAAATCTAGTGTAAAATGTGCCTGTCTGTCCATTTACACTGTTTGTAGAAGAATTATGTCCATTGACATTGGTTTTCATGCAAATACTATCAACAAAATATCTTTGTCCTTCCTTCTAAATAATCTCATTTTTTTTTCCAGATTTGCAGTAATGTATCTGATGTGAATGACATTATCTTCGTGTATCAAAAGCACTGAATATACTAGGTGAAAGGGAGAAGACAACATTTTTACCAAAATATTTGGGCAAATAATATTCTTCTAGTTTCTACAAACTCTTTGATAACATCAGACAAGAGCTGGGATATTAGATTTGAAGGTTTGACCCTACAACTAAGTTATTTTTAGTATTTCCTTAAAAAATGAAAAACTGGATTATAACTTCCGTGTATTTACACTGAGTACTGAAGGAATCTATATCAATATCTAATTTATGCTGCCTTTTTACAAGTACACAGTGCCAATGCTGTCAGCTATATATTATAAATAAGACATTCTGTGGTTCTTGATACAGATGTATTCTTCATGTTTTTAATGCTATAATCGATAATAATATTTTTTTTTAATTAAAGTGTTCAATGTTGCTCTTAACCTATGTGATAGCAAAGAAACTTTCTCTTGGTTAAATTAATAAGTATATAAAATTCTGGTTTCATAAAACTTTGTCTCTTAAGACACTCTCACCACCAAAAAATTCAAGATGAAAACAAGATAGGCATATTATAGCAAAGAAGGCAAATGATAATTTAATTTAATAATATACCAAAGATTTATTTTACAGTAATGGTAGCTATTTTGGAATCCTTCCCGTGAGCAATCTGTTTAAAAATGAAGCAATATTTAACCAAAGATCTGTAGCTGTAGGGAACTTTCCTGATTTTCTTGCTAATTTCTGCTACTTCTTCTTTCCAATATCTTGACTGCCATTTTAGTTTAAGTTAAATTGCTCCTCTACTTTCTAGTGTTGGCTTGATTCTTCATTTTCACAATTATTTTTCAGATCTTTTCCCACAAACAGTCTTTAGTCTCCTTGAACCTGGATTTGAAGTTGTAAGTTGGAAGCAATTGACAAATCAAACTCTTGATTTGAATATTCCAAACATTTGATTCTTGGAAGGAGTCAAATGCAGACAGAAATTTTATGGAGTGTCCCCTTCAATAATTTCATCTATAATTAACATGAAGAAAAAACCCTGCTTGGGTAATCAACAGTACTCACATCTTTGAACCTGAGAGCTTTCATTGAAATACTTAATTCAAGCACCTGAGCAAACATGGACTCTGCAGTGAAAGATGCCTACATTTCCTATTCTACAGCCAGTTCTTCACTGTAAAGTTATTGCCATTACAGCATAAAATTTTTGCTGTTGCTTAGTGGATATTAGTTGTGAATTGAAACATTGAAAGTAAGTAGCCTCTCAGTTTCACAGACCTTAACACACCACTCTCCATGACAACATGGAACTTAGAGGAAGGAAGAATATTCCTGGGGGAAAGCTGAGAAGTGCAAAGGATTTTTGACTTTTTTTTTAAATCTGAGATGTGGTGTTTGTTTTTGTTAGCTGAAAACTACTGTTTGAAGTCCATTTGTGTTGGTAGATTACTTTATCTACTTTTCCTCAGGGCACAGACACTACACTATCACTTTGTATACACTACACTGATAGTGCCTTTACGTTTGAGCATGGAATTGTATGCCGTTACGTTCAAGTGCTTTATTTTCCCCTAGAGCTCTGAAACACTAGAGGAAACTTTCTTGCAAATGGAGGAGAGCCTTGTTTTATTGTTTTTTCTTTTAAACTTTGTGTGTTAAAAGGCTGGAGAAAATTTTTAATATGCAGAAAAAATTAAAGATGCAAAAGGGCAAGGCGAAAGAAAAAGCATTTAAATAACACACAAACCAGCAAAATTTTCTAAATTATACTGTAAAATATACCTTGACAGACAGTTATGAGAGTTATGAGAGCACCACAGAGAAACTCTCTGTAGGAAAGCTATAGATATATTAAAAAATAGGCAACATTTTCAGAAGCAATGAAGTTACTTAAAAGCCTAGGTCCCCACAATGGTCATTTAGATCTGGGTTCCTAAACCATTGAAATGTCCTTGAAAGTTTTATCTAACAGCAATAACAACCATGTTTCTGCACCCAGGTAACTCCTTTCATAAGGAAGGAACTTCATTCTTTTCAAAGGATAAAGTGCTTCTCAGTGACAGCTTCAATCACATTTTACTCCCTAAGTATTGGTGTACACCCACAACTACCCATCCTAGCCCCAAAGAAAGAGGTTATTGTACTTGCTATTGATGTTGGCAAACTTCAAACATGAAAGTAATAATATCAGAATTTCTAATCTCTCACTTCCTTCTGACATACAAGGAGGTCCCCATTCCAGCTGCCACTTCTGCTGGGATGGCAAGCAGACAGACACTTATATGCCCTATGCATAACATTGAAATGGTCTGTGTCTAGCTCAGCTGCAGTTCAGATTCAGGAAGAGAAAAAGGGATCAGGTTATCTAACAGCTTGACAGGACAGACACAAGCTGGATAACAGGAAAAACAAGTGGAGAGTAACCCAGATTTGAATAAGGTGGTGGAGGAGAATTCTTCCATAGAAAGCAAGACCCAACTTCACACTGTACAGCTACTGTTTATAGATGTGCAGAGCCACAACTCAAATTCAGGCATCAGGCCCTACATCCCCTCATCCAGGGTACATAAAGTCTAAGGCAGTGGCAGGACAGAGACCTGAGAGGATTCGTGGCACTTTATAAATGTTCTCAGTTTCCCCAGTTGTAAGTGATGAAAAAGAAGAAAAACATATCCCATCTGCTTTCAGTAGGGGACACAGGATTTCAGACTGCAATATGGGAACTCCCATCTCATGCACGGTATCTAGCGACTCCTATTTATGACTACTGAACTTTATCCTCAGCAGTGAAATAGGAGATTTTTTTGACTGTTCAAGGCAATACAATTTAGAAAAAGATGACTAGAGAAATAGGCAAGCACACACATAAATGCCTCTATTTTCACACAAAGTAGTTGGGAACTTTAGACACATGTTGCACAATTTAAGTACAGCTTGAACCTGTGTTTAAGTCCACACTTGCCTGCATTAACATTATCATCGTCCCAGAATATTGTCTTGGAACAGAGCCCACACTGTGCCCAAACACGACCCCACGTGCATACCTGTAATGTGGAGGGACTGGTACCATGAATTCCATTTGCTTTTGTGGCACCACTGTGTAGCCATTGTCCGAGAAGTTAAGTTGGGCCATGACATCAAGTGCCAACAGGAAAGATGATGGTTGTAGGGATCAGCAGACTAAGGTTGCCTGTAAATATTGAGAAGACACAATGAAGGCATCCTACATCCTTGTGACACAGTCAAAAAAGCTGGGTTACGGAATGTGCAAGCTCTAGCCTGCTCTGTAAACTGTACTGCTAAGACATGGCACAGGTATTCCTAGCATCTAATGCTCTGAAATGTTTAGAAAGGAAACTTTGTTAAAGACTGTACTTTCAGCAGAGTTCTGACAGCATTATAGCCATTATAGTGGAGCACTCCTTTTATTAGGTTTAACATAGCCAGCTTTGGTAACATCTGAATTTAATGTCAATAATATCATTTAATTATCATTCCAATGGTAAATTCTCAAATATCTCTTTACTACAATAGATCTCAAAACACCTTACAAGATAACACCCAGTTTACAGGTGGAGAAACTGAAGCACACAGTAATTAGTGTCACCCATAAAGGCAGTGGTTCAGTCATTAAAATTACCCACACTGCATCCCACCACAGAAGAAGTTAAGTCAAGTATACAACTTCATTTTCTTTACCTGCTGTACTGGAAACCAAGTTTTAAATCAAACAAAATAAAATCCAGATTTATTCAATAAGCAGGTTTCCAGGGGTACTTCAGAACAGGTGTGATTGCTTTAAGCAGGATTTTTAAAAATAGGACAAGGCTTCTCAGGCAATAAAAATGTAATTCAAGTATGGGGCAAGCATCAGGATGTAGGAAATTCACTAAAATTTATAGAACAATTTTAAGCTTTTTTTTCCTTTTCTTTGTATTACATTTATTTTTCATTCTAATACAGATGGCATCATTTTAAGTCTCATCTTTCTAGAGAATATAGTCTCACTTTTGAGTGGAATTTATCCCTAGGGCTGGATGTTAGAGGAGAGAGTGAACACCTGAGCCGTTTCAAAACTTAGTACTTTTCTAGTGGCTTCTTGCTAGCTATCCCTGCTGCAGAAACAGGAAAAAAGAGAAAGTAGCTATACAGGGAAGTACAGTGACAGAAAAGCCAGATCAACCTGTTGGAGCTCCTAGAAGCCACTGTCTACTGCTGCAGTGTAAAGAAACTCCAATATTACTGAAAGGCTTTTACGGTGAAGGATTATACTCAACACAAGCCCAATGGCATAGCTTATATTTACATCTAAGGAAGCAAATTCTGCCTTCCATTGCATCTCACCATATTCACATACTTCAATGGTACTGGAGAAAAATCAATGGGAGCTAAATTTGAAGGGTAACATGTCTGCTTGAATGGTGATCTGTTGTACAAAAATTAACAGATGACATGTTGTGTGATGGGAGCATCCTAGCACACATCCCTCTAACACCCCAGAGGCACAAATGCAGTGATTATTTTTCACTCAATCCAGAGATGACAGTCATCAAATATAAGCATGGCTCGTGATCCTGAGATAACTAAATAATAAAAATATTTATCATTAATTTGGGAGATACCGCAGTTCTGGAAATTTCACTATCCTCACTTCAGCTTTTCAGGCATGTAACTAGACTCTGAATGTCAGCCTCTGTAATTTTCCTTCTTCTCTATTTAGCAGGCTGGCAGTTAATGCTTAGGTTTTTGTTTGTAGTAATCTACTGTAACAAGAATCTTTTCATCCATTGCAATTTCAGAAGGGATTTTTGTCTGATCATTTCCATGCAAATGCCACTTCAATTTGCAACAAAATGTTTTTTTTTTCAACATAAATCTATTATTTTGATCACTCTGCCCTTAGAAATAAAGATTCACTGATTCATACACTTTCTGGGCAGAAAGCTTCACAGTTGAGTATCTTCTCTCTCTCAGCTTATACATATAGATCATATATTTTTTTTCCCCAAAACTGGATTAAAGCACTTAAAAACAGAAAAGCTTGTATCGTACTAGAGGACTCCTAGTAAGGTGCATGATATTCTTTTGTAGGCTGCAGTAAAACACACATAAAATATAAGATGTGATAAAGTCAACCTAATATTCCAGATCTCATGACTTGCTGGCTGTTCTTTTCTCTTGGAGGATGATAGCTAGCTATCTAATCAAAATGCATAAGCAGTGTCTGTTCCTTCCACCCCCAGACCCATTCATTTTCTACTCAGAATCTCTGCTTGGGGTAGCATAATTGATTTCGACATAATTTACTGCTTACTTGGTAATGCAGCATTGCAGTCTCTGATAAAAACCATATCAAGTCACAGCACTGGTCTAGAGCTTGAAAGGGAGGCAGTGTAATCACTTTCTTACCCTAATGCACCTCCATCTCATTTCTGCTGGGCAAGGAGCTGCAAAGTAATCATTGTTAAATGACGTTGGCTCCAGAGAGGGTCTTTCACTTCTCTACCTCACCACTTCTCTTTGTCTCTCCGCTTTATTTCATGGAGAGGCAGCGGGGAAACTTTTCATTGTTGGATTGTCATGGAAATAAAATACTATGATTATTGCTGCCTACCATCAGACATTTACCTCTAGCGCAGAGCACAGATACCTGTTCCTGAATTACCCCGTAAAGAAGTGATAGTTCAGGAGGATGTGGAAGAGCAAGTGCTAAAGACAGAATATTTTGCATTCAGACCTTTGTTATTCCATTCTGTCTGCACATTCCTAATTATTTTTTACTGCTCCCATTGCCATCTGTGTTTGGCAATGAAGCGAGGGGGACCACTGCCTCTCTGTGCTCCCGTCCCCCGCACAGAGCCTCGGTACCACTGCACTATGCAGGGGTCTGTCTGCAATGACTCCTCACCTCCTCCACTCCCACTGCACCAGCACCAGCAGCCATTTTCACCAGGCCCGTCTGCAGCAGTTCACAGCCTGGCTGCACAGCACTCACCATGGCAGCATAGGAAGCCTGAGCGGTTTTTAAAAATGGGCTAACTACAGATGAGGTGAATTAACTAACTAACTCAGGTGAGTTGAGGGTGCCGTGTGTTTTCTGGGGAATTGTGTGTTGCTGTTCATAGATTCAGTCAGGCTCAGCTATTCTCTTTGTAAGGAATGAAGGTCTGTAACTTCATGGGGAGCTTCCTCCGGCTCCATGCCCACCATCTTCTCAGATCCATTTCTCACAGGGCCAGGCTACCTAGGAAAGCTTGCTGAAAAGCTCTCTCTGATTGGCTATTTTTCTGGCATTTCCCCTCTGTGGTGACTGGCAACCAATCAGAGCTGCTGTAACAGATGCTAGCCACTTCCCACCAGCACTGGTGCTGATTGTTGGGGGAGCAGAATAGTGGTGTCTGCAAATGGTGGCTGGCTCTGGCCCCCCAGCATCCTGTCAGAAAAGGGATGCCTCTGTCTCCCTTCTGTGGCACCCACCTGGACTAAATGGCGTCTGCTGCATGGGGGAGGAGGTGTAGACTCCCAGGAGGGGCAGAAGTGGTATGGGGAGCAAATGCCTCCACAGCTAGGCTGGCAGAGGCCTCACTGAGTGCACTGGGTGTACTGGTGGGGAGGTGAGGGATGCGAGGGGGAAAGGGCTGTTTGATTTCAGTGCCTGGATTTCCTCAGACGTGTTGTTTGCTGTGATTTATGTATCATTTGCATAAGTGCCTAAATGAGCACTTGGTTACAGCAGTTCAGACCATCTAATTTCACTGAGTATCAGCCAGCCTAGATCCTGGGCTTTAATCGTCTGTTCATTCTCTAGGGACAAGTAGTTAATTATCTCCTACTGGTCACCTCTGCGAAATGGTCGGATATGTCTAGCAGTTTTAGCCCTGTCCCTGGCCATCTGACTCTGTACAGAGCTTTTCTGAATCACTTATGTGCCCTCTGTCCTCTGATCATGTTATGAAAACAAAGGATAGAGAAAGTATCACTTGTTAAAGAATACCCTTATCTTATGCTTTCTACAACAGCAGATTTTTTTTTTTTAAATGGGCAACAATAAACACTTTTGCAAAGGTAACCTAATTTTGTGAAATTGAGATTTATTGAGGAAACAAGCAGGCTTTTGGGATGAGGTTTTAGAGTCACTTTTGAAGACACAAAATATGTTTTGCTTGCCGATGACAGAAGATCAGTTGATGTAGCTTGTTCTTTTAAAAAACTGAATAGCAGTAACTACTCAAATAGTTTATACAAAAATAATTTTTCCTGCAGTACCATCCACTCACACTCATCCAATGGCAGTGATTCTTCACACTGGTTCAGATTATATACTTACACTTGAGAATAAGGGGAAGATCTCATCTAAATGAATCACTTGAGCCCAGTCCTGGCAGACACTGAACGTTGTTGATGACCAGCTTGTAAGTTGGAGGTCTGCATGGAGGAAGTTATGCAACCATACGAAAGGTTGCCATGCCTGATGGCCAGGAGTACACATATTGTACTGGTGGTACAGGGTCTGATGTGATATTGTTGGTAATTATCTGAATGAAAGTAGTGGGAGTTTCTCACATGGCAATAAATTGCTTAGGAACAGGTACATTTCACAATTTGATATCCAAACTTTAATTGAGAAGGAGGTACATGTGACTGTAGAGAGGTAAGCATTCATGCCAGGTGGCTTTTAGATGTTGACAATCCAGTCCTGACCAGCTTTATTCTTTGATGTTGCAAAATGGTTTAATTTTACTTTGGCAAGAAAGTAAAAGTTGGGATTTAGCCCAAGCTGCTACTACAGGAAGAGAGAACAAGCATGAAAACAGTGTTTACAGGGCATGAAACAGTAAAATAAAAAGTACTCTATAGTTGATAATCTATTAAAAAAAAAAAAAAAGAAATAAAAAAAAAAGAATGAAACAAAGATTTGTAACAGCTGGGAATCAAGAAGCCAAGGCACTTTAAAAAGGACTTTTCTGGTACCCATTGGAAGTTAAATTCAGGTCTATGCAGCCATTTCAACATTTAAGCCATAATGAAATACTCTGCAAGTAGTACTGTGGCATGGGAAAACTTTGTCTATTTAAATAAAAAGAGATAGTAAATAGCTTTCCTGGCTTCAGTCAGTGCTGTATTCTACTCATAGATGAGGAAAAAAGCCCCAGACAACCTGACAGACTATTGACAAGTCTATGGCAGCCAGGAAGTCAAAACTGAGACTATTCTCAGGTCACTCTGTGGTGCTCAACATAGCGCCTCAAATGTTGGATACAGTCATCTGCTCTCTTAAGTCACCTTGGAGGCATATGTCAAAAGTGTGCCAAAGAAGAGCAAGGTGAATTTGAGATGAGATTTTAGCCCTGCTTATGCAGTCTTCAAAAGCCATCCTAAAGTTGGCAGAATTCTCACTGAATTTCATTACCTGAAGATGACTTGTTTATTTTGCTTTGTTTTGGTTTTGTTTCCTTAAAGTGTTGCTTTTCCTGCATGTTTCATGTAGAAGGTCCAAGTATATGTTTATTTATTTCATTTAATGAAATCTTGAATTTCTGATAATTTTTGCATTTGTCTGAAATAGTCAATATTTTTAAGATACTTTCTTTGTTCGGAGACCTTAAAAGCACTAATTGATGGAAAAATCTATGTTTAGGAAACCAATAACAGGGAGTCTTCTGTTTTGGGGGGTGGAGTGGAGGTGGCGAACAAAAGGATACCTGTCAAACAGTACACAGGAGTTCAGTGAATTGGACTGTGCTCTTTTGTATGCTCAGGTTCTAGCCTGGAGTTACTCATGTGCTTGATATTAAGCACATGCATAAGTCTGTGCACGACTGGAATCTATTATTACCATGTTGACATACATTTGTTAAGGGTTTGATTCTGCTAACATTTCTATTGGCAACACAGAGAGATGCAGTAAGGCCCTGCAGTTCAGAAAGGTATTACTCTGCAAGGGGAAGATGGAAAAGATTTTGGGGAGCTGCTAACACACTAAACTTTAGAGACCATTCACAGTAAACCACATTTTAAATACATTTCCATGGTCATATTTATTTCTAAAATACTTAAAGACATCAATCAAGTTGTAGATTAAAGAGATATATAAGTATCCAGCCCTGAGAACAAAACCATTTAAAAAGATTTATTAATGGTTATTTATATATGTAAGTCTAGTTCCTGGAAGATCTCAGTAGTGTGAATAAGTGGTTTAAAAACTGTTTCTTATTTATTGGCCTTCCAGCTATAAATATATACTTGGCCTCTGGATTTTTTTGATAGCTTTAAAATATTTTTTTTTTGTCTGAGTTGAGACCTAATAACCTGAATTTTTGTTCAAAGCAAGAATTTTGAGAAACACAGATTTCCTACCATATCTTCACCATGGCAGCTGCTGTTATTTAACTGATAACATTCTAGTAATTTAAAACAACTTCTACCAGGAGCATAAACCCATACTTGTCTACTTTGTCCTGGGACTTGAGTGTTTTTTCCTGGAGTGTTTGAACTACGTGCTCAGGCAATCTTAACCTTCTGGTTTAAATCCAGATGTTTCAGTTGCGGGAAGCACTACATTCTGTTTACACATCCATTACCCTTGGAGAATTTAATGTGCCATTTACATCACAATTAGATTTCTAGTAGCTGAACTTGGATTGCTTTCTTTGGGCACAAACTTATACTACTTGGATTTATGAACTGTAGACTACAGAGACTTTATTCTTAGTAGCTCCTCATTTCAACACAGTGCTGTATGGGAATGTAGTGAAATATGATAGATGAAAGTGACAGAGTCAGTTTTCCTAGGCCGTACTCACTCTGCAACGAAACCAGGACGCTGCTTCCATCTCCTCCTCCCTTTCTCCTCTTTCTCCTAGCTTAGCCCTGGCTGACCTAACCTGCTGACTGAAAGCAGTGTAACACAGAATTTGCAAGAAAACAGCTTTGCTGGGAAAGATCTTTACTGACTTAGGTGCTAATGTGGCTAATACTGCTAACGCGGCTATGTACAGCTTTTGAGCTACTACCTCTGCGTGTCGTGATACTGTGCTACGCCCGCTTGGTTAGCCGAAGCATAGGCTCCCTAGCAGAATGCAGACATGCGCATAAGCAGATATTCTGCATTTTTGGTAGTGTTGACTAATCTTTTGAAATATCTTCCATCTTTCAACAACAAAAAAAAATCTTTGTCAAACAAATATTTCTTTGCAGAAAGCCTGTGAGGAATAATTCTGGGTTAGACACCCCTTGCTTGACAGTGTATGGTCTATTTATAAAAGTTATCCTCACCCATAAACTTGGGAAAGTGGGAATTCTCAGTGCCTGCCATAGATAAACCTGTCCCTTCCTTTGAGCTCCAGCTGAGAGTGATGATGAAGTGGAACCTTAACTCCATCCCATCCTGCACCACTTTCCCAGGGTATCCCACACAAATGCAACCTTGCACCAGTATCTTCTCAAGACTGTGGTTAACCCATAATTTCTGTCAGAAATTGCCTTTCTTGACATTCAGAAGTCCTACTGGGACAAATAAATCTGTCATTAAAGCTAAAGAAGCAGCTAACTCAGTGTTAGTTATCTTTCTGATTCTCAGCCAGGTAAGTATTATAGGTTAGACTCTTCCTGCCAGAAAAGTTTTCTGGAAGGAAGGTTACTCCTCTTTGTAAACCTAACTGTTTCACATGCAACAAATTGTAATTAATGTGGTCATTATTTCATCCTTGCTCAACATTTTATTGTTAGAGAGGTGAAGGAGACAGAAAAGGTAAGAGAGGGCCATCTCTTATCTCTTGCTGCTTCTTTACAGGAGCAGTTTCTTAATATTTTTTTTGTTTGGGAGGCAGGGCAAATCTGAATCAATGTTTTGTCCTCTCTTTCTTTGCTATATCCATTTGGCCATTGTGCTGGGAATTATATCGTAGTCAGATTGCTCATAGGAAAGAAACTTAATTCCTTAGATGTCTGCACAAGACAGAGGTACAGAAATCCTTTATAACATTAAGTTGGGTGGACAAATTATTTTCTAACATGATCTATTTGTAGAAACATCTCATATTGGCCAGGAAATATTATTTAGAGAAGGATAGTAGCTTGGCCTATCATTTACTTCAGCTGTCCTTGGCCCCAGTCTTCTGCTGTTTTGTTTCTTATCAATAACAGCTACATAACATCATGTCTCAAATGTCTAACTTAAGGGCACGTGACAGTGTCAGCCTTGGACTCTGTATGGGGAATATATAGAGGACATTGGCTCCCAAATATAATGGCATGATAAGAAGTGGGTTTTTCTCCGTACACAAATGAGTGTACTTGTTTCTTTGTTTTATATTCGTTGAACAACATTTGATGAACCTAAGCTTCTGGCCTAACTCTGTCTTTGCTGGTTTACTGAGTCTTAAAGAAAGAGTGATCTTCTTTAAGCTTTTTTTTTTTTTTAATTCTAGGGTCTATAAACTAGGTACACCACAGCACTGAAATGCATTCAGAGCTTTCAGACCAGAGTTGCCTCATTTTCAGCAAGCTTAAACCTGCCTGGCCAAAATGCTCAGGCCTATCGGCCACAAGTCACAGGATCTCAACGCCTGAACTTTTGTAGACATGCAGCTGACATATAAAATTGTTGGGAACTATGGTCTGAACATAAGCATATGAGACATGAACATGAGAATTAAAATACAAACTTTTGTTTCCTCTGTGTTGCTTTGTCTTCTGTTGTTTGCAAAGTGGAAGAGGGAGAAGGACTTCATTTCTGTTCCACCAGTCCTTCAAATGTGACATTACAGAGATTTATTGGGAGCAGGTGTTAAACATTTCAGTCTCTTTATCTCATGACTATATCAATAATTTACTCACTATAATATTATGATTAGATATTTGCTAAACTTTCTAACATAATTAGTGATGAAAAAGGGATGCTGGCTAACCACCAGTGCACTTCAAGTACATGGTATGAATTTGTTTCCCATCTTTGTTCCAAATTTCCACCTTGTTAACCTCACTTGTAGAGTGTCAAGCAGTGTTGCCTCCGAACAAATCTTGTGCAGCACAGTGTAGCTCACTGCTATCTTGCAGCTCATCCTTTTTTGCTAGTATTGATTCAATGTTTGTAAAGTACATTTTACAGTACAGACTGATGTCAAACACGTATTTTGCATTCTGTCTGGCACCATCTTTTAAGAAATCTGAATAGTTCAAGGGAATTTCCAAGATTGAGATCTTGGTAATTAGCTGAACTTCTCTTGAGATTCTCATTTAAAATAGAAAAATTAATAACGATATTGGGTGTATGCAGTTGCAGTTTGTTTAATTGGAGCCTATCTGTGGGTTTACTTATTAGTTATCAACCAACATGTTAGTTGTGAGAGGCATAGTCTTGTTTTTAAAAAATATTTATTAAAATTAATAGTCACAGGTAGGTTTAGGACTGCAGTGGTATGTGGTAACATATTACCTTGGTAATATATGGGATTAAAGGAGAATTAGTATTCTACCTTTATATTGTCTTCTAAAACTATGGTTACAAAAAAAGTGCCTTTGATTGTAAAACATCTCTCCCAGAAACTTAGGTTTGAGGCTCTGCTGAGGTTCAACCAAGCCAATGTCAAGTTCCAAACCATGCCTACATCAGTTTCCACTCTTGAAGAACTACTTTATGAATTACTTGCAGGTAGAACACTACCCTAGAACATAGGGTTTTATAAGCAGCAACATACTCATTTTAATGCCTAATATGTGACTTTTTCTTCTTCCAAGTGTAAGAACCTAGCTCCAGAGGACAGCAATTTCTGTTGTGAGCATAAAGATTGCCTCTTAAGCTGATAGAATCTTGTTTGTTATTTCAGAGGCCTATGATCTTGGTTAACTGTAGCGTGATTCTCTGTAAAAATATGAATAATGCATCACTCTCTTCTTCTTTGGTAGAGACATACTCCAATCCGTTGATCGTCAGTGATGCCAGTAGCAGACCACCCCAGCAAGTGGAAAATCCCCCTTACTCTTTACAGTTGTCAAGTTTCTACAGCTGGGCTCAGCTCAGAAACGTTACTGTCTGTTCACATGTTAGCAAAAGATTTCACTCCTGTAAGGGGAGAAAATCCAAGTAGCAACTTGCTGAAATCACATGGCTTCATTTAATTTCCTCATATAACATGTATTATTTAAGTACTGTGGAAATTTACATTTACAAAAGAAAAGAAGAAGGCAAGCTCCTCATATTTTATCAAACCTCTAATGTAGCATGCAATCACCATTTTGTTCCTACTTTTTCTTTGGTACATCCATCTGCCACATGACATTATTTGTTATTCATCTCCTGGATAAAGAATCAACATAGCATCAGGTTAGCATCAGTATTATTACTGTTCTTTAAACAGAGCAGTTAGCCAAAGTGCAGATCTTCACAAACAGTTTTCATTAGGGGAAGTGATAATTGAGTCTGGCATCTCTGATGCAATCCTGTTCATTTGCAACATACAAAGCTGGGTTTCTCTAAGCACAGAAGAAATCAAAGACGAGACAAATTCTTCACAGATAGCTCCAAATCTATTTAATCTAGCCTCTGGCTAAAAAGTTCTCTCATATTTTTTCACTGTTTCTGTGGTTACATCTGGTATATTCTTCTTGCCTTTTCTCTCATCTTCTCTGGCCGTTCTGCTGTGAATCTCACACCTTCTCAATATATCTCCATATTACGTTGTTTCTCCCATATATGTGCTTGCAAACACCTTTGTGTTGCCTTTTGATCTGTGTTTATGCTTCAGGTACAGATACCGGTAGTTTTAACTCCTTGCTTCTAAAAATGAGCTTAGGGACTTTGTTCATCTGTATAAATTGAAGGGAATTTGATGCCCTAAACTTCATCAAGGTTAAATTCAATACTTACCAAATTATAAGGCAGGTAAGAAATGCTAGCTTTTGAGTATTTTGAAAAAAATTTGGTAGCTTTATGCAAGAAGGTTAATACTGACTGTTGACAAGGGATGTGTGGGAAGGCTTCTAAAGCCCAGCCAAGATGTCTGAAGTGATCAGATCTGTAGGTGCCCGATTAGTTTCAGACCACTCTTTTCTAAATTCTGGAGCCTGTGTTTACCAGTGCCATTTAAAAGCTGTGGTCTTTATCCTGATTTCTACAGACAGCTCCAAAAAATGTTTGAATGCCATTTGAAATATTATTTCTTGAGGCAGTAACTGAGTCTAGATAAGTTTAATCACCATTACTCAACGTCCAAAATGTGAACTCTGATTCATATTCTGCTTTTCTTTTTCCTTCCACTCGCATAACATTTTACAACAGGGAATCATAAGAGGGTGGGAAAACATATTTGGAAACATAAAGCCAACCAAGATCCAAAAGATGCAAATCAGTGTGTTCTACCCACATTGTGAAGGGGCAGTTTTAGGAGTGTGTTGAAACACTGCACATTATGGAGCTGGTCAATAAAACCAAAACATTTGAAGTTAAACTTTATTCCAATTCTATGATTTATTTCTCAGAAATGGTTTCTAGCTGTGATATTTTCTTTGTATTTTATTTGACCACAGTTGTTCAGCTTGTCCTTATATAAATAGTTTGTGGATTTGGATCTGCCTTTCATCGTACAAACCTTAATATGCTTCCAGAGAAATACAGATTCATATGTAATAGGGATAGAAATGTTAACCCACTCTTGCAGTCACATTTGCACAGTACTTGTGCATATACAGATGCAAGGATATTTTTAAAATAAACAGAACCTTTTCGGAGAAATTTTATCGTAAATTGAAGAAAAACATTTTAGAAAAAAACATACTGATTCCTTTCAAACATCCTATGAAAAGATTTATTTCACAAACTCCTTGTTGAAGGTCACCCCAGGGACTACTGTCCTTTTCACAGTCAACACAGTGGGCTGCAGGAGCAACTGAATGACTGATAGACAGATGGACTAATTTGCAGACTATTGTGTGAGTTTTTAAGGCCATTGCTCTCTAATCTGAAAGATTCCAAATAAAAGGAAAGGGCAGTATCACATGACCCAGCCACAAGTATTCTCTTAGCCAAAGCAAATTTACATCTTATAGACCATCTAGGCTTGGCCTCAGGGTGACCTTGATGTTTACAGATGAGAAAAAATCTAGTGATACGCTATATATAACTAGGGGACAAAGAATGTTGGACAAAGAAACCTAATAGACTGAAATATGTGTGTTTTAACACACACTCAAAATAAGTCTTGGCTACATTCCCACTGTGCAAAGGTACTGAACATCACTCTTTTTCTCATCTTTAAGTAGGCTGGTGGCTAGCTGTCTTCTGTTGGGATGACTTGACTTTGTTTATTCTTCTCCTCTAAGAGAAGTGTGCATAGGTTTTTCAAGTCTGACTACATCCTCTCACTCTGAAACCTGTATTCCTAATATCGCTACCTCTGTTCCTAACATCCAATCACTAGGGTGTTGTCTAATTCCAACTAGAAAGTCACTTCCCTTGAAGGCTTTCCAGTCATTGGCTTTGTGATGACAAACATATTAACAAACTATTTGATGTTTACACCTGAGTTCTGCAAAGTTCTTTGTTATTAATTCAAAACTTGCTATCATTTGAAATTGAAAACCTGGACTAGATTAGTGTTTTAAGTCACATTAAATCTGAACCAATTCATGCTGTGTGAAAACATGTAGATGTAGTAGTTCTTGTAAAGCCACATAGCCACTTTCACAATCTGTTTGTGTTTGTACCAAAAAGCTGAAGGTTTCTGGAAGTCTTTCCTTCTGTCATAGAGATCTTCATTCTGTTTTATATCAATGTTGTATATCAATGAAGAGAAACTTCACCAAGCTGAGGAAGACACCAGCATTTCAATGTTTAGGGCAGACACAGCCATCCAACAACCGGTGGGGCAGGTATTTTATTCCTTACTGTCTTTTTTTCTGAAGGCCGCTTAGACTTAGGCAGAGAGTAAGTGATTGTGATTAAATTTGAACTGTTTTCTTCCTGACACAGTTTTCATGACTGTGTCCTACACACGTGGCAAGAATGATAATCTGACAAACTGCCGCCATGCCGTTATGTGCTGGGCCCAGATCAAGCCACACAGTAATCTTTGTACATGCAGGGGTGCACATGGACTGGAGAGCACCTGCATGATACAGATGTGCTCAGTTGCAACAGTTTACATTTGATCATCTCAGGCAGGCGTCTGTGGTCATATGACAGATGATGGTGTGACTGATATGAAAGTGTACCTTTGTTGTGGATTGATGACAGGGACAAATATAATCATTTGACAGTATATACAGTCCTGCAATAAAATAAAAGACATGGGCTGTTTAATGAATGTATGTCCAACCATCTGATGGGAGACATGCATACTGAGAAAAAGCTAAGTCTGATGGGGTTAGAGCACTTGGATTGGGAGGCTTGGATATTGATTGCTGCTGTACCACAGACTCCTTGTTATGATATGAGACACCAGACTTAGTGTCCCTCCACTTCAATTCCATTATTTTTAAATAGGGAAGTGTAGTGCTATTCTTGCAGGTTGTAATAACAGGGATCATCCAGACAGTTTTAATAGAAATCACTGAAAATGTATATAAGAGAATAAGGAAGTAGATCCTGTGTTTTACATCTTTGAGGACAACATTTCATTTCCCACATGTAAAAGATGAAGTCTGAGAAGTCCTTTGAATTGTCAGAAATAATTGAATGAAAAACCAGATTATGTTACTGCCTTTCATTGAGTGGCCATACCTGCCATTTCCAATTCATGTTCAAAAATGATTGTGAGATATTGCTTTTGGATACTAATGTGCAGTTGTTCCCAGCTTGTGTACTTCATAAGGTATTTACTGTTTTCTTTTTGATACATCCCTCTCCACAATGGATGTTGCATTTGATGCTTTGATGTTACACTTTCAAATTACGCAGAAATTGCAGCTGTTACAGTGTCTGGTTATTAAGTGCAGCTTCACACAAAGTATGCTGCTACTACTTGCTGTGATCTCTATAAGCTCTCAAGTTTTAAAGTCTGTGTTTTTCCAGTAAAGCCTGGTGTGACTTTGACTTGGGCTGCTCATATATACCTAGTACCTAATCCTCCAAAGGTTTTTTTTTTTTTTTTTGTGCCTAACTCCCTTTGAAATCACAAGAACTTAGAAATACATTTGAGGATCAGGGCAATTTTTTTTTTTATCAAAGTGTCCATGAATAGGATTTCTAAAAGTACACAAGGGAATTAGGAGTATAAGTCTAATTAAAAACCATAAGTCTCAGGCTTTTAACTCTCTTAGGTTACTCCTAAGGATAGGATTTCCAAAAGACTTGAGTATTAGGCATTTTGTAATAATTTATTTATTAAATTTATTAAGAAGGTGCTGGGTGTTCAGCACATCTGAAACTCAGGCCATTGCATAGATACCTAAAATAATTTATCTCTATAGTTGATGCTCTTAGTGTCTCTTCTAACATCACACCATGATGATTTATGATTAACTACTCCTATAAAAGAGTGCACCTTCAACTACAGGCTTAAAAAACCTGATTAAGCCTCTCTCCAGTAAGTGATTGCTGAATTTTTCAGAGGGATATAGTGCAATTCCCAATGGGGAAAAAAAAGTGCCAAATAGCAAGAGGAAAAAGAAATAACTATATAAATTTATATAAATGACATGTAACCAATGGGAGAACATTGTGGGCAAATGGGTTCAGATTTTAGAACTTGTATTTACTGGATTCAAACATCATCAGAATAATACTTCCTCAGGGCTTTTCTTTTGGTACTGAATAGATTAGAAACGGGGGATGAAGGGGAAAAGAATGGCTTGAATAGTAAGAGAGATTTCTTTGAGATCTTTGACCAATTTTAGTGCTTAGAATCAAAGGCAGACATCAGACAGGACTACCAACATGAGAGAGAAGAAGGTTTTGGGAAGGAGACCACCCTCTATTCACATCATGACTTTGAATCACTACTGGCACTCACAAGTTCTGACATAATTTGAAAACTCTTGAGCTCTAAATTTCACTGTTCAAGAAGCCTCTCTGCTTCTTTCACCTACTGACTCTCATTAGCTCATTGCCCCTGTTGCTTGGTAATCCTTACAACAGTTGTATTGCCTTATTTTATAGCTTGGCTTGTTGTGTTATTGAACACTTGTTAATTACTTTTCCTGCCTGGTTCTCACCTTCTTATTGAGCCATTGACAATACCCTTCTATTACGTTTCAGTCAGACTTACTGCTTCCTTCAGTTATGGCTAACTCCCTTGTTTTCTCTATACCTTTTGACTCTTCTATCTTCTGCAATGTTGTTCTTGTTCTTTAAATAGGTGGTTTATTTTTTTTTGTACCATCGATCAGAGTTCTTTTTACCTTTCTCTCAGCTCTTTGATTCCACAATCTCATCCTCTCATGTGTTTTCTACTACCCTTGAGTGTGTGGTACACACTTAAAAATTGGTTTTTAGAGTCATAGAATCATAGAATGGTTTGAGTTGCAAGGGACCTTTAAAGGTCATCTAGTCCAAGCCCCCTGCAAGGAGCAGGGACATCTCCAACCAGATCAGGTTGCTCAGAGCCCCATCCAACTTGGCCTTGAATGTTTCCAGGGATGGGGCATCCACCAACCTCTCTGGGCAACCTGTTCCCATGCTTCACTGCCCTTATTGTGAATTTTTTTTTCCTTTTGTCCAGTGTGAATCTACTTCCCTCTGTTTTAAAATCATTACCCCTTGTCCTATCACAACACGTCCTGCTAAAGGGTTTCTCCCTGTCTTTCTCATAAGCCTCCTTTAGGTACTGGAAGACCGCTACAAGGTCTCCCGGAGCCTTCTCTTCTCCAAGCTAAACAAACCTATTCTGTTTATGTCTGTTTACTTTCTGTATATGTCTATTATTTTCACCAATATCTTCTATCATGTTTTATCTATACTGAGCCTATCTGTCCATTTAATTATGATGTATTAAAACCTGTCACTTGTCAAGTTGTTAATGCTTGTCTGGGGGTTTTATTTTCATTTCTCCTCCTTTTTTTTTTTTGTCACAGATGATGACTACTATATTATAGTTGTCACTATAAAAATGGATGTCAACTATGATTCCACTTCCTTTCTGGAAAGTTATTCTTGACTTCAATTTTTTTGTCTTTCCCATAGCAGAAATCTTGCTGTTTTACTTTCTCTGAATTTTTTACTTTTCTTTTTCCAAGGACAACCAAAATAATGTGACAACTGTAATCGTCTCATCTAAGGCTTCTTTGGTGTCTGCATCATGTTCACATATCTGTCCACATAGTTTCTTTATAACTTTAAATATATTTACCCTAACATTCTGATCATATTGTCTCTCTCTCGGAATCCTTATTCTCCTCCAATATGTTACAACTTTATTATGCCAGTTAACACTGCCAACACTATTGGCAACTCAGATACCTCTCAGTATTGCATATGCTTCTTTTCTTCTATATCATCATTTATGCACAGAACATGTTGAACTGCTCCATAAAGCCACTGGCTCCTCAAAACTTGCTTCTTCTGGCAGGATCATAGGGAAACTGATGAGTGGTAGCTAAAGAAATCCTCGGGAGAGACGTAAGAGTTTTATTTCACTCATGCTACTTATCATTAGTTATTCCAGCTACTTGTTGAATCCTGCCTTGACAGATATTGGGATCTTTGGCACAAGGTCTTTCATTTATTTAGCTTTGCTTACATCTTGGCATGATGGGCATTCTTTTCCTGAATGATAAACACAGAAACCATCGTAATATGAACCCCCCCTTTTTCCTTAAAATATGGGCTCCTCCATCAGGATTGCAAATAAGCTGCCCAAAAGTCATTCACTTCACTTCATTGGAAATGAAGAATGTTCAGCAACAACAGGGTTTAAATTATGGCAAGTCCAAGCTAATATTCAAATTAAGGTTCTAACTATAGAACCTTTGCAGGGGTCTTTGGGGAAAGAGATAATGGATGTCACTGCTTTTGTTTCTTATGCATACATTCAGTACAATCTTCGAATTAAGCCTTTAGAAAGGAGATAAACTTTTCCTAATCAGCAAAATCTGTCTTTAGTTCTTATACATCGAGTTTATTAATCTACAAATATATTGTGCTTTTGAGTGTGAGGTCACAGTAATGGAAATCCATTCTCCAGAAGATTCTGAAACTTTGAGGGAAAAAGTTCATCCCAGGCTTTCTTTTCTCCAGAATGAAACAGTCTTCAGATACTGCAACTTAATGAGAGGTTTATTTTATTAAATCCTTCAGCATATCAACAGAAAAACAAAAGCTTTGCTTCTTTCTAGTAGGAAATTTTGACTACTTCAATGCATTCCCACAAAGAATTGTAATGTATTCAAGAAAAGATGTCAAATGTAAATAGTGCCATCAGCAAATCTTTGATCAATCTTACCACAACATATTTTTTGGCTAGTTACTCAAAGCTGTGTATTATATATAGCAATTGTCCAAATAATACTTTTTCTTTCCTTTTTTTTCCTGTGTTTTGCATATGTAATTCTGATGTAATTCACTTTACTTCATCAGTTATGCCCCACTAGATTAACCCACATACTCAAATTATATTTCTCAGTTTCCAATATAAACACTCTGCTTTGCCGCCAATACATTTCTGAGTAGTATTTAGCCGAACAAGGAATCCCACTGATGCCAATACAAGTAACACCCACTGAAAAGGTATATGGATGGCGGAATCAAGACCTCATAAAGCTGCAGACAACTATAGAGTTAACTAATCCCTGTGCTTGCTCTCTTCAGAGGTTTAGAATCCTCCTGAGCAATCCCTCCGTATTGTAATATGCAATTCATTATAGAGACTCAAAGTGGGATTATTTTCAAGCCTTTCTTTTTCTTTAGCCCTAACAGGATTTGAATTTTGCGTTTCATTTCTCACTCATATCTTTCCTGCTTGCTTTCAGATTTCCCCATTTGTTCTTCTTCACAAATGGATCTTTGGACAAACATTTTGTATGTGGGATGGGTCGCCATGTTAAAAAGATTATCTCACCATGGAGTCCGTCGGCATTTAGCAACAACAGCACTTATATTTTTCTCATGTTGCCTTTATCTCTTAATCATTATTAGCTGACTGAGATTTATGACATCTTCTTCATCTGGAGATAAAAATCAATTAGTGGGAAAATCTTTAGCTTGTTAGCTATGGTAAAAAAAAAATAACTGTGAGCTTGGATGTGTATAATTGTATTTTCCAGTTCAGCGAGCATGTGCGCAGGAAAACAGCCACAACCCCCAGCAGGGAATGGTCAGCTGGTCCCAGCCTATTCAGGGCTCTTGGTGCCAGCCAGCTTTCAAAGAGGGAGGGGTGGGCCCTAAGAAGCCCGACCCTCTTGGGTAATTTACACCAATCTTAAACATGTATGTTTGTCTGAAGTCTCTTTTATCAGCGTGGTAATCCCATTACTGACAAATGAAGATGTAATCACAGTTTATTCAAATTGTTTGAAAGCTTTATCCCCTTTTGAGAGAAAGGAGAAAGTACAATTGGCTGCAACTGACTTCTTAAACTCCTACTGGGACACTAGCAAAGCAAAAATGATTTTTAAAAAGCATCGGCACTTGGATATAGGATGAAAAGTATAGCCTACAGGGTGCCTGAAGAAAGGAATCTTCTCTTGCTTATGGAACTTACATCACACTCAGCACTATTGCTACTAATTTAAATCAAGAAAAGTGAGAGAATAGTATTCTCTCCTTGGTTTGTCCTACAACGCTGTTTCCTACTAATGCCATCTCTGTTTAGCTCCATCAGTAGTCATGAGAGTGGGATGCTAGTTGAACTGTGTCTCCATCGTCAGAGTAACCGTCTCCTAATATGCAGAGATCTTCCCTTTTGTGAAATGTACACTGCTAGAATAGTCAACCTTGTGCATTTTCAAGGGG
This sequence comes from Chlamydotis macqueenii, assembly GCF_036417535.1. Classification (NCBI taxonomy): domain Eukaryota; kingdom Metazoa; phylum Chordata; class Aves; order Otidiformes; family Otididae; genus Chlamydotis; species Chlamydotis macqueenii. The sequence continues at coordinate 70,672,522 of NC_141559.1, forward strand.
AAAATTAACTGTCACAATGTTTCTCCATCAGCCTTGTTTGTAGCAAAGGGAAACAATAACATAGTCCCCGGGATTAGTCTTTGTGCAGAAGTGAAGCCTTGAGCACTAACAGCCCCACCCAAGTCTCTAAGTTGATGAAGTGCCGGAGAGGATCCACAGGAGGTCCTAGGAACCCCTTGTAAAAACTTCTTCATGTGTGGAACAACTTCCTTGTTTCGTGTATAATTCATCCACACTACTCTGATACACTGATATAAAGGTTATAGAAAAAAATCTGAAAATTTTATCTCCCTCTTCCTCCCCTTAAATCTCACCAAAGAACAATTTTAGTAATTTTATGTCTAAATGTATGCCCACATAGCCTAAAAAATTAAAATGCAGATTAAAATGTTTAAAGAATTTAACCTTCTGAACAACAAAAATAATCTGTAGCATTTCAAATGCCAAATATAATGTTAATTTGTATATATAGATTGTATGTAATGCAAATTCCTTTAGGAGGCAGATATCTTGCACATTACTTTCTTGACTTCATGATGAAATTTGATCTCACTGATAAACGGAATATCATGTTCTGGAATTTTCAGTATAAGGCTGTACTGCATGAGGTGACAATTGCTTTGCTAATGCTAATCCCTTAGGTGAACTGCTTTTGCCCACAGAAATAATTATTTCTTTTTGTTACCACTGCTCCTCAACTTAGACTCAGAATTAATTACATGAGTACATAATAAGCAAAATATTTTGCTTTGAAGAACATAAAGTCTAAATAGACTGGAATTGGGAAGAGAGACTTGAGTAACTAGCCTGACACCATACAGTAAGTTATTTTTGTAGCTGGGAGTAGTCTTTACTTTCACAGCTCCACAGGATCATTTTCTGTTAATAAAATGCAGCACTTCCACTATAGTGGTACTTGTTTCTTTCTTTTTGCTGAGCCTTTCCTTTTACTGAAACAAGTTTTCTTGTGGCCACACAGTGAACCAGATTTGAGAGAGGGTAGAAGTAATGCAGCCAGGAAAAAAAAAAAGGAAAAAAAAATTAATTTTCAGTTGGATCAGTTCCCCACTCTGAATCACTCTTCAGCTGTATAAACTCTCGTGCTGGCACAATGGAAAGAATGACAAAGGCATGGAAAGGGGCTGCCAAGGCAAGGGAAGGGGGATGCTCCACAGTGAGAACAGCAATGTTAGCAGCAGTGCTGGCTTTCACCAGCTTCACGTGGCTGAAACGGTGCCCTGTGTTTCCTCATGAGTTTCACCTTAGTTTCACGTTGTACTCGGGCTGGTTTAGTATTGGTAATGGCATCTCCTTTTCGCTCTTCCCTGCACATGCAGGCTACGTGAGCAATATCCTCCTCTGAAGGACCTGCATCCTGCAGCTTGGAAACCCCAGCTCTAAGAGGAGAGTTGCAGAATCTAGGATTAAGAAGCCTCCACAGGAAAGGTTCAGAAAAGCAAAAGATATTATCCTGTTTGTAGGCAGTATCCAGAGTTGAGAGATATCAGGAATCATTGTTTTGCTTTATGTTGTTTTATGTTTCTTTTGAGGATATGTGAAGTGATTAATTTCAACAGGTATTTGGAATACCAAACAACATCTGATTGGAGATTGGTATCACATGATGGAAATACAAAGCCACTTGTGCTAAAGGATGCCTTTAATCCTTAATGAAGTTGTTCTCTAAGAAACTTCAGTTCTTGCTATCAAAATGCTGCCTGTTGCTGATCATTTAGTAACTTGTCCAAAAATACTGGCAGAAATTATCTGGTAAGGAGATTTTTGTGAGTCACTAACTACAATTAACATTATTATACTTCATGATGTACCTGAAAGAGTAATTTATTTTTTTTGTGTTAGAAAAATAACCTCTGTATGCTGGATGTTTTCAATTAAATGCAAACATGAGCACTTCCTATCCATTTTCTGCTGGATGCATCATGTCAGACCATGTTTTGTCCTTGTGTACATTTTCCTGTTCTCAGTGCAAAAAAAAATAAGATTTCCAAATTCTCTTTTTCAACTGGGACTTCCTTTCCAAAGCTATTGAACTTGTGGGTTGAAACACAAAGCAGAGATCCAGTGGCAAGAGGTACAGAAGAGCACTGAGACTATGAAGAAGCAGCTGTGCCATATCACAGGAGATCCCATCATGAGCAAGTCAGACCTTTCGAGAAAGCTCTGACAATTTTGCTGGCCTCCATCACAGCCTTTGCAGCTGTCAGATGTGAACCTTGTGCAGTATTAAACAGCATGAGCAGAAGACAGGGCACAACCACTCAGTACATTGAGCTGTCAAACCGAATGTGAGGAGATGTGCAAAAGTAAGTAACTTGGGCTCCATTTGGGTTTTGGAGACAGATTCCAAAGTCCACTGTGTTCTTTCAGTGGCCTTTGGTTTCCCTGTACTTATACTTTAGTATCAGCATAATTTCTTATACTTTCAGTAGACAACTTCTTTAAGCTTTTTAGCTTGAGGAACAGTTTTGTGCCCAATCTTATAAATAAATACAATAGTTCATGTAACTGGTCACGTCTCGAGCAGCAGATTCCATTGCAGGTTTATGTTGATCTATGATGAGTGTTACAGATCCTTTCTTTTTTTGTGGTGAGGCCCATTTGACTTTGTAGTGTGACGGTCCTCCTCCATAAATGAATTATATTGAGATCTAAACATTGGGAAAATCCAGCCTAGAGTCAGAGTATTTGCCTTGTAGTATTTGTGCATTATGTTGCCAGAAAATAATAATGGATATCCACTCTTTCACTCTATGATTCTAGTGTTGGCTCCCTGTTGTCTAGTAATCAGCTGGAGAGTTAATGCTCTCCCTAAAGTACATTTTAGGAATTCCAAGTAAAGGCTTACTTTTGAGTCTGTTCTTTTATCCTGCACACACAAAAAAAATAATACTATTCATATTCTTTAATTTAGTGCCGATCCGTAATTTGGTAATATATCATAAAGCATTTTTCATTTTTGTTTTCAAACACAAGATGTCTTTTTCACCACATAAAATTTTTCATTAAAATATATAGTTTGGGAAAATATTTTATGTGTTTTGGACTCAAACACATATTTTTCTGAAAGAGGTTCACTTTGGTGGAAAAAAGTTTCATTAAGAAGATCTATTTCTTTTTTTCTTTTTTGTATTGGTGAAAGGGGAAAGGTAAGAAAAAATTTAAATCCAGTACGAAAGAAGTTCCACTTAAAAAAAAAAGTACATTGAAGAAAAAATATTTTTTTTGTTGAAAGTGCTTACTAATTTTTAAATGAAAAAAATCGTATTTATATGAAATCCATTTGCCAAAGTGAAACTCTTACGAAATTGTGTTTCTTTAATACATATTTTGAGAAAAGAAAATTAGGAAAGTCTGAAAATACTGGAATGTACCATTTCAACAGCTCTTGAGCAAAGATATGAAATGTTTTGTTCATGAAAATACTTTATTTCTTTGTTAGTACTATATAATATACATCTGAAAAGTCAAAATTAAAATTAACAACATTACTTATTTTTAAATTAAAAGTTTGACCAACATAAAATTTTCTTCTGGCATTTTATTTTATGCATGTTGTTTTAATTTGGAGGACTTTCTGGCCAATCACAAAGTGGATGTACTGATAACCTTGCAAAATAAAAATTCTAGCTTCTCCACAACTGTAATATTTATCTTTTCCTGCTAACACAAAGCTCAGGGGTCTGCCAAAGCCTGTGTACTCAATCAAGCTAGTGCAGTTTCGGCATTTCAGTTTTGTAGTTGATAACATACAAGCTATAATAGCTATCGATGTAACTTCATACACATCATTGTATTTAGGGGCCCAGACATATACAAATTCTCTGATGAAAAAGTTCATTAATATAAGACGCATGAAAGTTGAATGTTCTTCCATTTATAAGAAATCAACTTATCACAGCTTCAGAGAAAAACCCTATTTTTAGCTATTGGGGCAAGCTTGAGGATAATCTCTACTGCTCTGTACTGTTCTGATTGTTATCAGGTTTATCTTTGCTTAAGAAGTTTATGATGGGCATCCAATTAGATTTAAAATGATAAAGCTTATCGTAAGTGTTGAGAAACACACTGACCCTTAGGCTGTGGAATAATGTGCCCTAGCTGTATACTAAATGCTAAATTAATTAGGTTTTGCAATATTGGATTATTGTTCCCCCTACGAACTATGCCACAGAGTAAGAAAGTGTCTTAAACGGTGCAATGCAAATTTCCCAAGTTGATACTTTCAATTTCTTATAATTTGTTACTTTAAAATATTTACTAGAAAAATAATCTGTAAGAATCTCTTGTGGTTAGAAAGTTCTTCGTACCCAGATTTAACAGTCACACTGAGTGAACTCCAGCACACATCTAAATGCTTGCTTGTCCAAAACTAGAATGCAAAGGGGCCATGAGCTGTCAGTCCCTAAGAGCTCTGCAAAGCAGAAAAGCTCAGTTACAACTTTCTGGTTGTTTCTGTACATAAGCATCTTTTGTTTTAAGGCTCCTTGAAAGTTTTCCCTAGTCTTTTGCATATGCCTTATACCCTCCCTTGAAAATAATGGTACGTTTGCTTCTCCAGTCTAGGCAGCAAAGCTAAGCTGATCTAAATATGTACAAAACCTAATAATACAGCTGTCATTTTGCAGAAGTTTTCCAAAAGGACGTGAAACAGACTACCTGATGTGTGCCGGGGAATCTGGAATCTGCAAAGAGTGTGGGATCATTGCTGACAGTCTGACATTCCCAATTTGAGTGGGTAAACGCCAAGTCCAGTTTTTCCTTCCTGTTTCTTATGAAAGGACGCACATGGCTGCAGCCGCACTGCTTTTGGCCATGAGCTCCTCGAATGTTTTATAGTATTCACAAGTGCACTTGGTCATTAAGATAAGTACTGGGATAAAAACAGGTAAAAACACATTATTGACTTTGGTGAACACACCAGCTAGTTCTCATTCTTCTGAGCAATGAATTCTATAACAATGCTGTGTTCCTAAATATGTCTACAAAGGAGTCTGGGTAGCAGTGTTTGCAAGAATATGAATCTGTTCCAATATTTTAGCTATATTTCACTTCCTGTGTTTTATGAAACAGAGATGAAGGGGACAGTGAAAGAATCCAGAGCGAAACAGTCAAAGTAACAGCTAGGAAAATGGTCTTTACAGAAGCATTTTCGATATTTAGGTGTAGGATAGACCTTCTTAGTCAAGAGGAAAGGATATAACTGTTGAACTGTTGAAGATAAAACTATGCTATGGAATGGTATAGTTATGTTACATATCTTGTAAGAAAAAAGAAAAATTTATATGGATTATACTTCAGCAAGAAATCTGGAAGCTATCATGATTTAATAATGTAAAAGAAAAACCTGACACTGTGACCCAAAGGCCAAGAGTTTACATTGACCTAAGGAAAAAAAAATCACTCTTTCTTTTCCCGCTTCTGCAAACACAGACATACTGATTCTCCTGGGATAAAGCCAATGGCTCTCTCGTCACCTCCCTCTCTTCCCCAACTAGGCCTGTGTCCTACTCATTCGTGGGGCAGCACCACAGCCTCTTCACTACTCCACGACTTCTTGTACAAGATAAGGTTGATTGGCCACATCTGTCAGCCAGCTGTGTCTGCTGCATGAGATCACTGAGCAGGAGAGAAGCCACAGCATCATGTTCCAAAGAGAATCCCATCCTGAAACATTCCTCACCACAGCACATTGCTTAGGCCTCTGCTATGTCTTCACATCTGCTGTGACAGGTAGTCTCCTGATATGTCATCCAGTACATCATGGGCTCATCCACCAGGATAGAAGAAATGTTCACTCTGAGTAAAATTATTAATTTTGCAACGCTGAGGCCCTAAACTCATGAACTGGGAAGAGCTTCCCAGCTTGTGGTGGAATGCAGCTTACAGTGAAGATGTTGCAGCATCTATCTTGAATAGCAGGCTGGGGAGTAGTTTGAAGAGTATAGAAGATTTTACTGGCTTTTAGTGTCATCTAAACCTAATGAAGGCTTTGTAGCCTCTAAATATTAAGTGATCGGTGCTCAGGATGGAATCTAGATTTCACGTACTCAGCATGTAAACTGCCTGTAAAGCCTCTAGGGAGAGTTAGGCAGCTCCTACTTCAGTCATCAGAATGAAGATACATTCTCTCTGCTGTTAGTTGACTCTGGTGGATACGTGTCACTTCAGTCCAGGAGCTGCACAGCCACATCAGCATGGCACGGTGCTTGAACTAATAGAGCTTCTAGACAGCATCTGGCTCAAATCCAGCCATCTCACAGAACAGGCAAAGCAAGATCACATCTGCCCACAGCCAGTCGTGTTGCTCAACCTCCGAATGCATGGTTCACTGAAGGAAAATTATGAGGTGAGGGAGAAGTAAGGAGGCATTATTTTCACTCTTCTCTGAAGTGTAAATACTATGCTAAGTATATTAATTTTACTAAGTGTAAAATTCTATGTTTGCATCTACAGAGAGGTAATTGAAGATCCCCGTTTCAAAAATCAGTCCTAAAGTAAGAGTTTGTTTTGATTCAGAAGGTCCACGCTTCTATTTTAAAATGTGGACAAATAAAGAAGCACAAGTACCCTTCTGTTGATTTCTGCTGCAATCAGCAAAGGATGCGAGATTGATAGGACTGGAAATCAAGCACAAAAGGAATCCTCATGCTGTAATAATGGTTTGGGCACTCAGTAGGGATTAGAGAGACCTAGATTCAGTGTTTGATGTTGCATAGTACTTGTATTCCTGGCTGAGTACTCATACTGAGTGTGATTTAGGTATCTAAATCCTTTATTGGACTTTTTTTTTTTTCATATTATTGTTCCAAACTAGTCAAGTGGTAGAAATTCAGTTTTTGTCCAATTCATTTGGAAGACTGTGTTCATTGAAGCGTTGGTCAAATTTCAAATACTGTATCCCATAAAAGCAACAGAATCTTTTAGGCAATGAACATTGAAAGGAACAAAATTACTTTTATCTGCTTTTGGAATCAGCTATTGAATAATTTCTTTGAAAGGCTTAAAAGAAGGTAAGAAGGAGGTTTTGCGCTTTGCATTTGTTACACACTATGGGTAGAAATCCTTCTTTATTCTAACTGGTGTGAAACAGGAGGCATTCCAATGAAATCAATAGTTATACAATTGTAAAATTGGTTAGTGATCACAGTCTGGCTGAGTAGACTTATGACATTAATCAGTTTTAAGGATCTGGTCCCTAAGCACTTACTTTCTAGGAAGCAGCAGAATGTGACATTACAAGGATCCTATTTAGAGACACACTCTGCAGATCAAAGCAGGAACTACTGGAAATGCTTTCTGAAGGTATGTGTAACTATAAAATGTTTTGAGTGGCTGCCAGTATTTTGTAATCAGTGTTGTAAAGTTTTGTGATACTCTTGATGTCTGCAGATGTTATGTGGCCCGTGGCACAGAGCTGATGTTCTGAATTACCAATTATATACCTAATGGAGCCCTGAGAACTAACTCCTGCCCTCCTTTGGGTACTGGGGCAGTCTTTAAATGCTAGCAAAGGACTGATGCTATAAATAAAACTCTGTCTCCATAGTGACAGGCAGTTCAGTGCTCAGCTTTCAACACTTTAAAAAGGTAATTACTGTCTTTTTTTCTTTATATTTTTCTATTCTTGGTTTATAACAGCAGTAATAACCTTCTGAGTTGGGCATTTCCTGGCAATTAATGACTGACAGTGTTAAGAACACTTGGCTTTACCTCAAGCCTTCAAATCCTCCAGCCGGTCATTAACTGCCAGGAAATGCCCTTCCCCATAGTCATTATTGTTTAATTATGTAAACCTGGATTAGAAATTTAATTAGATGACTTTAACATTCTCTGAATCTCTCCCCTTTTCTTCCCCCATGTTCCAGGCATTAGCATTTGCCGCAGTTGTTAGCTGGCATGGTTGATGTTTACTCAAAAATAGTGCCAGTATGGCAAATGCTACACAGAGTCTCTGTGAAACAAGACTGATTCTATTTCAGCCCTTGGTTGACAGAATTTATCTACTTGTAAAGAATATATTAGTTTATCTTGAAAGTAACCTCTAAGTCCTATCTGGTACTGCTTTTAGGTGGTAACCGAGAAGAGTTCCTGTTGGAAAACGGGTGAGCCTTCAGTCTGATGAATGAAGGAAAGGTTGTAATGAAGGGCTCTGAATCTCTGTCTTAGCTTCCAGACACCAAGTGTACCTGCTTCAAGCAAGAGTATTGCAGGTATCACTACATTTTGTCCCATTTCTCTTAAAAGCCTAAGTGTATAACTGCTATAGGCAAATGCTTAAAAACAAGATTAGTGGTTCTGACCCATTTTTAACCAGACAACCCTTGAAGCTGCTTTCAAAGACTAATTTTCTTCATCTGGACACAGGGACAAGCTTTATCTAAGTAACAGCTAATGCAGCATCCAAAGAAGGGTGCCAAATACAGCTGTTTCTCCCTATTTAACATGCTATTTTGTTTATTCATTGTTCTTAAAGAAGATCTCCTGCGTAGCACAGTTAGTGTAATACTGAGCCCGTCACACTACAGTCAAACAAGCTGGCTTTCACAAGGCTTGACCTCCATAGTCTCTGTGCCATTGACCCATGTGGATACTTGCGGTACATTGTTATCGCCATCATCAATGTCTTATCAGCCCATTAATAAAATCACCTGTCTATGCCTTCTGATTCTTAGTCCCAGAAGCTTTATTTGGTCACTAAACAAAAATCGCAACTAACGTGTACCATTCTTTTATATTTTAATAAACTAGTAGCCAACCCCTATAATTTGTACTTGTGATGCTGCAAGATCTCCCCCTAACTTGTTAATTTGTTTCTGACTTCTGTGCAGGCTGTATGGCACCATTTCATGACTTAGTGTCTCTGACACTCCATATAACTATAACTACTCATATACTTCATAAAGTACTTCAGTGTTGATTGTTTTAATGTACAAAGAACATGTAATTTGGATCAAAGGGCACTTTTTGTGAAGTCTTATGCATTGTAGCACTGGTACAAAATATTGCTTCTTGACATATAGGTCATGTTCTAATAAACAGAGAAGCAGCAATAATGCAGACATTAAAAGTAATTATTACTGAATAATCTCTTTAATTTGAAGTCCTTTTAAAAAAGCACACTATGCCTGACTGCAGCCTCCATCCATCTCCAGTAAAAACAAAAGTGCAAGTGCCTTTTGAAAGGTCTCTAATTTTAAGCATTCCGTTAATCTTTGTTGTGTGTTTTAAAAGAAACATAACCGAAATCCCTACACAAATGCAACGCTTCTAAAAAAAAATGCAGACTAATATTAATTTTTAAAAAGCCTTTCATCTTTTTAAGAGGTTACAATTTTCTACAAAAGTCTATTGAAATCTGTATCCATTAGAAAGGTAAACTATGGATCAGAGAGCCAAAGTATTTATGTATTACTTTAATCAAGCTATTAAAGTATGATATTTCTTTTTGTGTAACATCTTATACTATCTGAGGTATGTACATTTGTATCAGGTAACTTTTTTTGGTGGTAATTAACTAACAAAATAAAGTTGAGGCTAGCCTGTTGTGCAAATGGAGGAGGCTTTTTCCCTAGGTAAAAGAGGTAGGCAAGATAACTGATTTCCACCTGCCTTTTAAAAGGCACATTAGAAGTTAAAAAGGTGGTATAGGGTGGAGTTCTAGTCCTTTAGTCACATGCTACTGGAAAAAAATGGGACAGATACAGAAAGCTGCATATTTGCTGTTTGTGGTGATCTTGTTTTTCTTTCTCTTTCCTGCATTCTCCTACTTTTCTCTGTACCTGCTGTGTACAGCTGTAAGGCTGTGCTCAGAGGAACCTCATTCATTTCCATAGCACTGCAGGTGCACAAAGCCAGGGGATCCCAATCCAGCTACTTCTGGAAAAGTAATACAGAAAATAAAAGCGGCTTAAAAGCAGGTTTTAAGGAATTCACCTATGATCAAGGTCAATTGGGTCAATCTATATTATTAAATTAAAATATATGATAGAATTAAAGAAGCATTCTCTCTTTTCCTAAGCTGTGATGAACCAGAGGATGGAGCCAAAATCTGGAACATAGCAGACTCTTGTTCATGTCTTGGCTCTGCTATCGACCTTAGGCTTTAGTTTTGTGCCTTTGTTTCCCAAAGATATAGTTACATTTGCTTCCGGGGTAACAGTGATGTTTTATTCTGACAAAAGTATTAAATAAACATTGGATTTTATCATATTTACTCTTCAAGGGAGTCAGCCCAATCTTTAACAGACTATAAACAATTAGTTATTTTAATGATTCACATCAAGGATTCGAATTTACTTGCAGAAATCTCGTTAGCTTAGTGGAGAGAATGAGAAGGCAGAAAAAAACCCACTTAGTTTACACACTGAAAGAAGTAGATCCTCCTCTGTTGGGATGCTTCATAATCTACAAGAGCTGAAGAGCTGACACTTCAGATATGCAAGTTTAAAAAAAGCCAACTATTAACTTCATCACAACAGTGTATATTTTGAAATTTGGTAGTTTGCTAAAATATCAATATAAAAATGTGAAGTAACACTTCCTCATACTTGCCTTCTATATACTTTATCGTAGTTATTAAAGAAAACATAAAACTTTGTACTTTAAGGAGTGTATTTTGTGAAGGCTGAGTGGCTAAAAGTATGCAGTAAGCAGAAAGAAACTTAACAGTTAATACTAACAGGTCATTGCCAAGCATATCAGAGTAGACAGACAAATTCAATTGCTGATGAGATTGCTAATCTAACTTGGCACTTCAGAATTATAGAGTGAATAGTAAAGATCAGGAAAAAAAGAAAAAGCTCTGAGAAGTATTACAGAAAATGAAGATTTCATGATGAATAACATGTAGAGAAAAAAAAAAGTAGTAAATATTTAGAAATAGTTTTGCTTTTCTATAGTGAAAGACTGCTTTTCCTCCTGTTCTCCCAGGACAGGTTTTGAGCTCAATGAGAGCAAAGAGCTGTTGATTTAGCAAGGATTACAAGACTGATCCTCACATTATACAACAGAATTTATCCACCTCAGGAATCACTTCAGACTCTCTCCTTTTGCCAGACCTGGTGATGAATCAAAAGGCTATTAACTGCTGTAATTTATATAATCTTCTCCCTCTCTTGTGTTGCAAGAAAATGCATTCAGCTAAGACTATTTAAGCATTTCTTTGCACAGAGAAGTATTGTCAGCATAACTAACATAGCTTTAGCTGAGTTGATATTGCTCCAATTAAGTGCATTCATGCCGTTGTGTTAATGTCCGCACAGCATTATTCTATAATCTTTTCCGTGCAGACAAGGCGTCTGAGCCTCGCTGGCATTGTTTGGAGTTCCTTCTGTTGTGGATAGTTTTTATGATATACTGTGGGATACCTCTTGGCGTCTGAAGGAGCAGTGGTTGCAGTGGCCACTTTCTAATCTAAATTCACTTGGAATGTTATTCTGCTTCCAAATTGGTCTTTGCTTGCATGGTTGAAACACAGAAGAACACAATGCTTGTCCTTTATCTAACAGGAAAACAAGCTGCTTCATCAGAAGGCTGCAGTGTTCATGGATAGCCTTGTTTCTCAGTCAGTCTTTAGATTCTGATAGTTTTGGGGAGAAGATTTACAGCTGGGTAAAATGAAGTAATCCATGATGTGAGACTGTCTTTGTGTTGTAATCTAGCTGAAAAATCACACAGGAGAAATTTTCCTGTACAAAGCCCCTAGTGCTGTCACATTTTAAATTTTTGTGCAGCCTTGATTTCTTTCATGTTTGATGTCCGCCACTGACAGGCCCAGATGCAGCCACAACCTATGTGCAGAAGCTGTGAAGCCAGGTTTCATACCCTCTGCGTCAAGTAACCCAGAGTACGTGTTCCCCATATGCGGAGCTAACCAGGAAGCAGTGAGGGACCTGGGACAGCTTCCTTAGCTTTATTGATAAATTGCTGCCTTATATACTGCAGAAGAAAATTGGAATTTTTTTTTTTCAGGTCTTAATTTATTTTTTTTAAATTAAGTAACACTTTGAGAAATTTTTTCTTTGCTCTTATTTTCACTAGATATGAGTGGAAAGATTTCTGTAGTGGTTTCTGTGTTTTTTTCCTCATATTTTCAAGGAAATGTTGTTTGGTTTGCAGTTTCAGGGGTTTTATTTGAAATCATCTATAATTCTTGGAAAGCAGGTAATAGAGACATGGACTTTATAGTCTAAGCATCACCTTAAACTGCCACAAAAGATTCAAGAATAATATTGACCTCTGGGCCTCTGAAATAAAACAAAGCTTCCTATTTATTGCCCTTCCTTTTAGTATGAAGGAAGTTTTCTGTAAAATGTGAGTCATGTAGGGAATGAATGGTACATTGCACAAGGCCCATGCGTACGAGCCAAACTCAGTGTGAGGGAGCAGCGTGCAAGCCGGGCTGTATGCTCTGAAAGGCAGCAGTGAGGGATACGAGTAATGTCATGAATGGTGAAGGAGCAGGAATGAGCCAGCTGATTAAGCTGATAGGAGCCAAACAGTGCCATGGAGCCTTTGATGAGTGTCAGAGGTCATCTCCATACAGTTCCCCAAGTCCCCAGGACACACAACCTTGCTGACCTAGTCACTAGATCAGACAAGAGCGTTGAGAGTTCATCAGCAAACAACAACCTAACAGATTTAGATAACTGATAGACTACTAAGCAAACGCTCTAAAAAGGAGTGAAGGAGAAGCAGCTTGTCAAGAAGGAAAAACTGGGGGAGAGAAGGAAAGACGTTGTTCAGAAAATGTCTACTTCTGTGTCTAAACAGCAGTACTGGGATGTGTGAGAAACTCAGGGTAAACGTCATTGACATAAAGGTACCAAAACTCCTGCAAATTAGTGAAGTCTGTATTCATGTTAATTCTTCATCTGCTGAAGAATTTATGGAATTTTAGGTATTTCTTTAGCTGTCTGGGGGGTTTCAGTATTTACATACCATTTTAAAATGAATGAGGTATCAAGCTAAAAATATAGTCAGCTGCACTGTAGGCACTCTTCCACCCTTTAATCCTTATTTTGCAGGGCTGGCTTGCTTTGCGTTTCACAGCATGGTGCAAAAGAGACAAAGTCTACCTCCCAGCAGATGTTGTGCAGAAATACTATCTTAGACTGCTAAAACAGTATGGCTGTATTAGTATAGCACTGTGTCAGGCTGCTAAGCTCCATCTATCAGAATGGTTAGTTATTTTGAACCCAAAATAAAACCCATGTGCCTACACTGGTTTTTGATATGACGCTTATGGACAGTATAAACACTCCTTGAGAGTTCAGTGACCTCGGAGTCTATGCCTTCCCATGTGTTTCTGCAACAGTCAGTGAAATCTTCACCTGTTTGGGCTGGTTCTGATAGGACCACAATAATAAATACATCTGATCTCAAAAGCTCACTATAATAAAAAAGTGATAGAAAGCAATTAGAACTTCTTATTTGTGTTTTAGGGGCCATCTGATATATTTTACAAAGGTGTACTGTGTATAAATAAAGATGCCAAGGGCTATGTGAGACATCCTAGGATACCCGAGACATTCACATGAGACTGGCAGATATGACATGGGACCTGTGTGAGACCCACATCCTTCTGGAAGGGTGACTGGAGGGCAGAAAATATGCCCTATGTCATTTCAGGTGATATTAGGAGCCTATTTTGAGTAACATAATGACTGGGGCAGGAAGGTTGTCTGTGTTTTCTCTTTAGGATCGTATTGCCAGCACAACTGAGAGTAGAAGATACACTCAGGTGGCGTGAGCTACCTCTCTCTCCCCTGTGAGCTGACATGCTGCAAACCAGATGTGAGCTGGAAGCCATTTAGAAAGGTTTGGGTCTTGCTGAAAGGTAACGTAATGTTGAGAAGCACAACTTATTTGCTTGGGCACAGCACTGAGCTAACACATCTAAATGGCTTCCAGAGTACAGCTGGCTCACCGGCAAGTCTAGCTGGCAATTGTTTGCACATGGCAATGTGGTCGGACCCTAGGAGGAAAAGATCAGTCCGGGCTCTGCTCCACCTTGTGCATTGCCATCAGAATTGCTCACTGAGTTCACATGGCAGATTGTGATTGTGAGCGAGCCAGGAAGAACTGGACTTGCAAAAAGTCAGCTGGAGTTTGTAAGAGTCAGTAGCAAAGAAGTAGAAATTCTTATATATAAACCGAGAATGGCTGAAACAGGTATGTGGAAAGAAAATTAATTAGATCCTTTCTGCATTTGCTTTTTAAAATGTAAAATGTAATGTTTTCCTCCTTGTAGGAGGAAAATTTGAAGGGTGTTATGAGTGAAATTAAATTGTTCAGATGAGATGCAGAAGTTACCCTGCACAGTCCTTCTATTCACCATTACAGATAAAGTAATTCTTCAGAAGCTTATGTGCTGTGTGTAGTCAAACAAATTCCCTTAGAGACATGATTGACTATTTTTAAGCTGAACACTCACAGTAACAATTACCTGCGTTCTCAATGTCCGTGAGCCTCAATAAACAGCCCATGGATTTATGTCTTAGTGAGAACCAACCTATTAGTTTCAGCCATAAATCTCATGTGCCTTGTGTGCAAAGTGAATTTTAATAAAAATCATATAAGGAGCCAGACTTGCTAGGCAGGGTTTCACATGGCTGCCAACATTTGAAAACAATTAATAGAGACCTTTTGGGGGAGGGTAAGTAGAACCATGTCTTTAGCTCCTGTTAAAATACAGTGGACTCAGTGAACTTGCCTGAAGGACAGAATAAAGAGGGTTTTTTTTCTATTTAAAAAAATTAAAAAAGAAACGGAGGCCATTACTTCTAAGTAAGGGAGAAGGAATGGAAAGGGTCATTCCTTTGAGTTTGTAGTCTCATCCTCTCCAACACTCTGCTGCCAGGGAAATGCTTAAAATTAAGCAGCAAAATAAAATATCTACACTCACTGATCTGAAAATAGATTCTGGCCCCTAATGAACAGAGGTAGCATATGTGTTCTGTTTCAAAACCCTCGCCTTCGGTGCTCCTTGTGCACTCCCTGTCTAAGCGTACAGAATGCGTCATGTCGAACAGAGTCCAAAAGGCAAAGACAGGAGTCACTGCTCATTTTAATTCAGCCGGCCATATTAGTTTTATAAGCAAATAGTTCAGGCGTAGAAAAATAAATACGAGACATTCAAAGAGAAAAGGTTAGGGCCTGAGCTTCAGATGCTTTGTACCGTCTCCGCGGTGCTGAGGGCGGAAAGGTTGCTCTGAAGGGGAGGCCAGGGATTTCTGTAACATGCAGGGAGCCTCTCCGGGTTTTGGTGTTGTGTCTGCCCAGTCCATATAGGAGTAGTTCAGCTGGTGTAAATTAACCTAGCTCACAGGCTATAATATACTGCTACAATATACTGAGGAATGGATGTCTTATCGCCAGGCTGGTAAAAGACCTTGGGAGTGAAAGGTACCATTTATACCAGGTTTAACCAAACACAGCCGAGGGCAGGTCCACTTCATGTCTAATACCAATAAATATGTAGGCTTGGTCCAAGTAGAGAACTGTGGCAGTGATAAGGGGATAGTTATGCTCTACCTGACTGCTTTTAAGAAACACATGACATATGTTTTGAGTTACTGAAGTGGCATGTACCAGTATGCATGTATCTGTGCCGCTACTCACTTACGTTTAAATCTAAGTTGAGATGGTTACAATACAATTAATATTGTAATTGCAGATGGAGTCAGCCTCTTCCATTTGGAAGTTCTTGATGGAAGAAAGTGATTGACACTGGTTTTATGGTCAATTTTCTTAAGCAGTCAAGGTGTAGATTCCATTATCCATTGCTGTGCATGTATATATATTACACTGAAAAGACTGAAGCTTGAGTAAATGATTCAGGAGTAAAAAGCTTGAATCTAAACAGGTTGAATTTGAGCCAGCCAACATCCAAACATGAAGAGCTAAGTCCAGCTAGCTTATGACTGTGGCTGCAGGTATTGCTAGTCCTTCTGAAAGTGCCATGAGTTTAGATAGTCCTTCTCGGAATACAAGAAGGATCATGCTGTTTTCTTCCCCAGCTAACTCTTCTGTGATACTTTCCTATTATTTTAGGAATATGATAGGGTATTTGATTGACTTTGAAATTTTCAAATAGTTGCAATGAAGATATCTTCACACCTTAAAGCCGTTTGAGGATTAATTTGACCTATACAGGACTTCAGTACTCCTTGCTGAGGAAGTACTAAATACTAGTTTCCACCTTCAGATGTTGGTACGTCAAGCTGATTTTAGTTACTGCCAGCCTGGTACATGTGGCTGAAGTACTGCCTATTAGTGGACGTGAGGAAGACAATGGGAGAAGAATGGCTTGAGGAACAGAGTTGAGAATTGCATCCCATTTGTGCTCTAGTGTAGGGTTTGCTTAGTATTGTGACATATACTTTAAGACTATTGAAAGCTTGATCAAAAATACAGGAGGTGTCTCTCCATCTACTTCTGTGGTCTTTTGGACTTGTGAGTCTTTTGCTATCTTGCAGTAAATGCTTAGGTATAAGCTGTAGTTTCAACCTTCCTTTTCTTGCCTCTGGAGATCCTACGGAGACTGCTCAAGTTACCCAAGAGGGTTGTGATACTGTATTGTTTTCTTGGACTTAACTTTGTGTAATTACACACAGGTAATCCTGGTTTATTTCTGTTATGCCTTAATTGAGCTATAAGATATTTTTAAGCTTAAAAAGCGCCACAGGCTTTTTAAGTGCTCTAAATTAAAATGCAACAAATTGAAAAAGAACCCTCTCCACTTAATGCTATTGACCAATAATCTGCCAAATTTAATTGTAAAAGAAGTGTGGGGTTTTTTTAGATTACAAAAATCCCAAAGAGATCCTTCAAAACAACTGTATGGATTTTGTTTTATTTTTTTTGTTTTCAACTGCCCTGGAGTGCTGTGTCTCTCTTTTCTCACTCTCAGCCTGAGGTATGCTTTTATGACTAAAGTATCAAACTCCTGCAAACAGACATTCGTAACAGAAATCCTGACAGATCTTTAGCTGCATGGGTGGGCGCAGCTCTAGCAATTGCATCTTTAAAAGTCTTATTCACCCTATCACTGCTGTAACAGTGGCACCTGTTAGCAGTGCTGCTGCAGTCTCTCACTGTTTCCATTATAAACCTCTCTTTTCATGAGTTCATTTCTTGGCCAATAAAAGTTTCCTCACAGTTGAAACTTGGCTGAAAGTGACTTTGCCTGGGAACAATTATTATTAATATTTTTTAATACAAATTTCCTTTAAAATCTTTCTGTTATTTTTAAATTAGAGAGAGAGAGGTTTAGAGGGTTCAAATGCCTACTCTGTGCATATACGGCCAGGTCTGGTGTCCCTATTCACAGTTAGATGCCAGTTAGTTAGAAATTAGGGGATCAGATTGTCCTGTGAGCAACATGGCAGAAAACTGAACTGCTGTCAGCTAAAGAAAGGGACAACAATAAACTGCAAACTGTGCAGAAGGTCTCTTGCTCCTGTCTACTTGGATGACACCCGTTCCCTGCAAGACTGCAGACCTTGGGCCAGAGTTTCTGGAAAAAAAATATATACAGGAATTTAAGGTTGAGTAAAGGAAGAGCACAATGACAATAGGTCCTCCCTCTCAGAACTGAGTGATACATGCTAAGCTGCTAGAAGAGAGTAACTTAAAGCAGCCTAAAGAGCGTAGCCTTTACATGGGGTGCCCACCAGGTGCACCCGTCCTTTCACTGTGCGGGTGATTTCAAGTATGGCCGAGGACAAAGTGCGTCCTGCTGCCTTATCGCACATTACTCAGGGTTTGCTGATCTGTTTTTCCCCTGCTGTTCCCACATACCCTTATCAGAGGCTGAATTTCCAGCAGCCCTCTTCTCCCACCAGCACACTGATTTCCTCTCCTCCCCCTGCCTCCCTGGACCGGCCGAACACAGCCCGGCTCCCCGCTCCCCAGTACCTGGCTCCCCAGCTATGGGTGCTGCTGACAAAACTCCTGCATCCAGCGTTTCTCGTACCCTTGTTGAAGGAAGGTATGCTGTCTTCCCTTTCCAAAAAAGCTGGGCAGGATGGTTGATGTAGAATGTACATTTGGGAAAGCGGTATCTCCTCCCTCTCTCCCAAATGATTCTGAGCTAGAGCCATGTACACAATGCTGAAATATTTAGCAATATTGACAAGCTCTTTGTTCTGGACAGGAAGCAATAGGTAAATTAGAAGATTCCTACAAATCCACAAAGGCAGAATCCCTACCAAGGAATTTTGAACAATCATACTTTGCTAAAATAGAAAATAATCTCTATTTGAACTGAGGTACGCAAATAAAATCTCTGACATTACCTTCTCTTTGTATGCAAGATTTGGGCTGAAAACAGACCTTGTGAGAATGGGGATGAATTTTTTTTCACTTTGAATGGCACAAGCATAATTTTTTTTCAATTAAAAAGGAACAAAGTATCAAGTGAGTGAAGATCAAAGTGGCAGCCTTGCACTTCTGCAGCAGTGGATGTGACCATACAGTATTTCCATTTATACACTTTCTGGTGCATAGCGACCAGGCACACCTTTGATTCTGCCCTGTCCTTCCCCAATTCAGGTACATTGTCAGATGCAGCAGTAGCTCTAACAGAGGCTGGAGCAGGGGTGGGTATTCAGGTGCTCGGGCAGAGGGTGTGAAGCATCTCCCACATATCCTGTATGCACGCTGCAGCCAGAGGTCCCTGCCCTGGGTGCTCCGGGCTGGGCACACGTGCTGATGCTGGCCACCCAGCCTGCCAGCAAGCATCCTAAACCCTGGGTGGGGAGCCGGTCTCCATTTCTCTCCGTGGTCAGTTTAAAGCACATGGAATATGTGGAGCATGAGGGAGTGTGCTGGGGCTAAACTGCTCCGGTGAGAGGTGCAATACTGATTTCAGACCCCTTCCAGCCCTCATTAAGGATGGATATTTGAACCAAGGTCTCAGAGTCAAAGAATTTGCTCTACCTGCCCAACTGGAGTTACCTGACTTGCTGTTTAAGAAAGAGAGGGTGAATGATTCTCTTACAAGGCAATGATGCTGCTTTTCCAGGAACTGGGATACCCACCTTCCAGTCTCCTCAAATGTCAGGTTAAGTACGTGCTGCAGGATCCTGCATGCCAGGGCAAGGGCAGGGAGGGTGTCTTACAGCACATAGGGAATCAAATGCCCCCTTGCATCCAATCTACTCACCTACAGCACCCCAACTTCCCTCTCGGTGGTGGTGTGAAACTTGCCCATTGTTATTTTGCTTTTCTTGCTCACCCCTGAAATGCTGTGCACTGACTGCAGCCATTTAGCAAAGAAGGAAACTCAGTTTTCTTGGTTTTCATCTTGGCAAGGAAGAAGGTAGGTACCACCTGAATTTTTCATCCCGTCTTCTTTCCCAGCCTCCTTCCCCCTCCCTGTTCGTTATAAACTGCAAAAAAAAAAAAAACCAAACAAACCCTTCTTCAGCAGTCTGGACCCATCTCTGATGTGCTGTCTCAAATAAGTTCCTTCTCTGCCTTGGTTTCCCCATTGCTAAAACAAAGATTATGCACATCACAGGAGAAACTGTAGTCTACATCCAGAAGAATTTGCTGGTTTTTGCTAGCTGATGCCCTGGTCCTAATGTGTGTGAAATGTAAATTACATATTACAGTTTTCTTGAAGGAAAGGGGCTGAATCCTGCCTAGAAGAAGGATCAGCATTTCATAACATCTTTACCAAACAGGGTCCTGTACCTCTTACCCTGACACCTCTCCTGTTCTAGCGTTACGGACGTGGACTTCCTCAGACGTGCCTCTGATTTACAGCTCAGACTGTGGAAGAAAAGGAATCAGGCCCAGAGACTTCAGATTATGCTCTTTTTAACCACCAACAATTAGATGTTGTGCAGTTAACTAACAACAGGGTAGAAAAAAACTAAGAGGAATTGTAAATATATCCTAATAATTGTATTGCAGCATAGGATTTATAATTACTAAATGTGTGATAACTGCTTCCTAAATGCCCATGCTCTTTAAACAACCTAATTTATAATTTAAAAAGCTGACAACTCTTAAAGTGTTTTATTTTATCTTGTCTGAAATAATTGAAGAGTAAGTTATTGAAAACCTTTATTTTTCATTAGCCTTAAATTCAGCTACAATTAATGTGCCCAATTTGATTATAAACTGCACAAATTAAACAATAAAGAGCTGTCTAATGAGAAATTAATTATGAGGAACAGAAGAGGAGCTGGGCTGGATAAAAGCAATAAGTTATGGCCTATGGCAGGATGTGTCAGGTTTTAAAGGAGACAAAGGGCTTTTTCCTCAATGTGTGCCAGTGCTGATAGGGCTCATCACAGATCAGTAGATCCAGAAGCCATAACAGCACGGTAATTGAAACTGCCAAAATCAATAGTGCTGACAACCTTAATTAAATTAAATATGTCTCTGATGAGCTCAAACAGCATGGCAGCGGACCACTTGACCCTTTCTCGGAGCCCCGCTTGATGGAGTGCAGCATGCAGCGTGATGGATTTCACCCCCGAGGACCGCTGGAGCCCTCACGCTACTGTCGAAAATTGCTCCGGGAGCGACGGTCTCCCCAGCACGACTGTAGCTTTGACTCCAAAGTGCAGCCCCGAGTTCGTTGCCTGCTCCGGCTTTCACTTTGCCTGGAAGACAGGGAGGCTACTTTGCTGAGCACGGCCCCGGGAACTTTGTCGTCGTGTCAGCTTTCTCCCCTCCTCCCAGCAAAAATAACAGTTTTGTTTGCTAAACAGGCAAAGAATTTCCATCACAGCTGGCTGGCTGAGAAGCAGTTCTGACTATCTTTTTATTACAAGCAGCGTAGCTTGGAGATCCACTTGGAATTGGGTCTAGTTCTGGCTAGATTTTTAGGCTTTGTCTTTAAAAAGAGATTGGGCTGAGACACCCTAGAATTATCTGAAAGGTCATCATGGGATTATAAGGGGGAGAAAACGAGCTATAAATGGACAGGAGACAAAGAAAAATTCTTGTCGCTTAAACCACAGGGCTGGAGTCTCAGTTCAGCTGTACAGTCAGCAGTTGTTTTTCTCACTAGAAAATTGCCTGAGTAAATATTTTTGCAGAATGCTGTTCTCTTGACCATGTAGTGCTGACTTCCTAAACAACGTGAAATAATTGTACCTCTAAGTTTTCAAAATGTTTATGTCAGCATTAACAAGCTGTTCCTTCATTATAAGCCTGTCAAAGATCAGAGGCTTAGATTATTGAAGTAGATTCCTTTCAAATGCTGAAGTTGTTGCTGTGACAACTGGGGAAGAGAAGAGATTGTTGGAGGTGGACAAACTGTGGGTTTTCCATACCAAAAGGGTTTAAATAATCCGCCTCCCTGTTTAGAAAAATGCCTCAATCACAGTAAACACCCTCCAGCTAAGCACGGAGGTCTCGGAAAGGTAAAATGTAACATTGCATCTAAAAACCTATGGGTTTAAATCTTGCTGTTGAGTTTCATAGGTGTAAATTAGGCTAATCTTAAATAAATGTGATCCACATACTATCAGTCTGTTCCATGTATAACATTTTATGAAAGACACCTATTCAATATATTTTGGAGCATTGCTATTCTGCTCGGAGCTTAGGCAGAAATTTATGATACTGGAAAAATTATACAAAAGACAATGTCCTTGAATCACAAGGAGGCCCTCCCTCGCAGTGTGGTTTATGGCATTGCTAATTTAGAGATGGTTCTGTGTCAGGCAAACTGTTTTATAGCAGCCTCTAATCCAGCCTTGAAAACTTTGTAATCCAGTGCATAAGAAAGCAGTTTGCAGGGAAGGGGAGGAGAGGTTGCGTTTGCATTTTGGAAATGTCTCAGCCCAGCTTTTCCTTTTCCTTTTCCTTTTCCTTTTCCTTTTCCTTTTCCTTTTCCTTTTCCTTTTCCTTTTCCGTTTCCTTTTCCTTTTCCGTTTCCTTTTCCGTTTCCTTTTCCATTTCCTTTTTTCCTTCTTCTCCTTCCCACTCCCCTTCCTGTTCCCTCTCCCCTTCCCCTTTTCTTCCCCTCTCCTTTTGTTTCCTTTGAGTTAAACTGAAAATAAAAGTAACCTTTTTATGCTCTAAGTGTTGTTTTCATTATTCCTAGTGCAGAGTTATAACTTTGCAGGGGTCAAATAGATGCCAAACTCCCCATAAAAATCTGTAGGGCCTGGTGCAAACTTTGCCTTTGAAAACTACCCGCCTTTTAGTGACAGCATCAAATAATAAAAAATTATTAGTAAAATAATATTAGTAAATATTAGTGTCAGCAGTAAGAAATGCCTTTACCCTCACCTCTCCTCAAAGGCAGGACAAAGAGCCTTTTTGCCCCTGATGGCTGTTACCATTGCTGGGTGATGAAGGGAGAAAAGGGCTTCTAGAGCAAAAGGGTGAAACGAAGCAGCAACTTCTCACGTACCGTGTGAGAGCTATGATTGCAGCTCCAGAAGAACAACAGAGTGGAAAACAGATTTTTTTTCCAGCAGTATGACAGCCAAGGGGGCTGCTCACCCTTGTCACAGAGACAGCGTTAGGCCCAAAAGCTGCTAAGGCAGAGTTCCTGCTTGGGTGTCTCCATCTTCAATGGTGGTGTTGGTTTTTTGGCCAGCTCTCTGGTCATCTGCTTGCTGCCTGAAGCCCGTACTGCCAACCTTGTCCAGTCCCCTAGGGCTCTCACCATTTTCTGTCTTCTCCTTGTTTAACTTCCTTTTTACCACCCTTTTCTTATGGCATCTATGCCCCAGTAGATGCTTTTGCCCACCGTAGTGCCTGGTGGGTGCAAGGTAGCTGACCCCTTTGCTAAAGAGGGTGCTGGTGGGATGCACGCAGGCAGTGGTGTGAGGGGGAATAAATACAGCCATCACGAATGCTTGTCTTCCCAGCACTACCAGTACTAGAAACTGGTAGAGTTTTGCCACCTGAAATATGATTTACCAGGGCAGGACGCTTGGGATACACTGCTTTTGTCGCACCAACATAAGACAAAGGAGGAGGGCGAAGGACTGCACTCGCTGACAGCTTTTACCCAAGTCCCTTCACAAGGAAACAAGTTCTCTGAGTCCTGGTGGAAAGAGCTCAAGGATTGTGTCCCATACTCCAACGCCATGCGTCCCTATTGCACGGGATCCCCACATATTGCTGAGGGATCTGAGCCACCCCTTCTCTTGGATGTGGTGAGAAGCCCAGTCCTTTGGACAGAACAAGAGAATTTTAAGCAGGGAGAGGAGGCTGCTGGATATTCCTGGAAGGACTTGTGAAGTTAGCAAAAGTCCCAATGCTCAGATCAGAAAGCAGTGTCACTTTTGCATTTTTCTGGAAGGCTTGAGCTGACAAAACAGGAATTTAAAAGCTTCATCCTTGAGGTTTTGTTCTTTTCATTTCTCCTGACCAGTACATCTGCAGCAAGCCAAGCATTCAAAGCTCACTCTTGTTGGGAAAACAGTTTACAATAAGTGATTCTTAATCTGCTTATTCAAGATAGAGATACGCTCTGGAGCCAAACTTTTCTGAATGTTCTGTTATTTTTGGCCAACAATACTATATCTCCCTAATCTTAAAGAACCCAAAGTATTCACTTGTTGCCAAAGAGACACTTCATGTTTAGGTTGAGATCTGATTAGCTACAGGCACCTTCATCATTCAGTTTTCAACCCTACATTCTGTCCCGTGGCAGCTGACCTCCAAATGGCCACGGAGGGTGGCCTTTGCCACCGAGATTGCAAATCGAAATTTGAATTGAAAGCCAAAAAGTAGAGCAGCATAAAGTTTTTTTTTTTTTAATTGAATCTCAGTTTGCGTATTCTACTAATAATTTGGCCTTTGTCTTCTGTTTTGTTCTCTGTACTCTGAAGCTTCTGATTAATCTTGAGCGATGTGTCTGAGCTAGTCTTGTGTCACCAGCCTTTGCAGTGGGAAGAAAACTAAGATAGCAAGACAGATAGCTCAGAAGGAGCAATTTGTATAAGGAGGAGAGCTGCATTGATCATGTCATAGCACTACTGCCGGTAACAAGGACACTTCAGCTCCAAGTAGAAAAGATTCTCGTTTTTACAAAAGAGACCTGGCTTGAATAGCCGCAGAGAGTAAAATTCATGCAAAGTAATTTCCAAGAAGAACAATTTCAAGGAAAAAAAAAAAAGAAAGAAGAAAATTTCTCTAAAAGGGTGCATGGAAAATCTTCTGCATAATGTACATGGGGTGGGTTTTCCTGGTGGTCAAAGAGAAGATACCACGAGGACTGTAGATCCAGGTCATGGCGCTAAGGCAAGTGCAGGTGCAGTGCTGCACATCCCCTTTCATAAATGTCCTGGCTGCAGCTGGCCTTGCCCAGTCACTTCGTGCTTCCGAAAACTCATCTCTGCCTTGACACCAGCAAAACCTGAGCAATGGCTGGCGCGTGGTGTTTCAGCTGCTGTTTGCGGTACTGATTGCAATCACCCTGTGTTGGCTGCTGTGTTTATCGCACCCATGAGCCTGCAATCTAAGATATATATTTTACATTCTACTTGTACAGGATGGAGTTCCTGAATTGTTGACCTTCAAATCAGAGCTTTCTATTTTCAGTCAGTATTCAAATGTATTCAGGTTTTGGGTGTGGCTGCATGGAAAGTGAAAACTTCTGTACTGGGCCTGATCATCAAATGTAATGACCCATTAGCATGCTACTCCAAGCAAAATCTGGTGTGAAATACAGCTTGGGGTGCTGAAGGCAAATCGAGTACTTGTAAGAGTGATCTTACAGTCTTACACAGCTGAAAAAGGTGCTTGTGTATGACACACACTGTATGTTATCAGGCTGAATCCATTTTAAATACAGTCACTACTCCTTTGCACACTTCTAATATTTTGCGTTTTTCTTGTGTTCCAACACTGCCAAAAATTAATAACCCTTTTCTTTTTTTTTACTGAAAAAATCACAGCTACTGTATTTTGTTCATTAATACCATGATGTTCAGTTATTTATTGATTGTTTTGTTGAATAATGATGGAACACATTTTTTTTTTTCAAGAGGCAGAACCGAAATGTTTTTTGTATAAGTCTTACTTTTCTGCTTTGAAAATGTTAAATGGAAATGACAGGTTTATTATAGTCTTCTGCTATTGCTAAGATATGCTTTTGTTTTATTGTTCCTAAATAAAGCTTATTATTGTCTTTAGTTTTGTCTGCATATCAACACAGTTAAATAATGTCATTTTTGTCCTTCATTCATTTTTTATTTAAATTCTAGAAACTTTTGATGCCCTGATAGTATCTTTTGACAACACAGAAATGTAATGAACTGTGAATGCCCTAAAGCACAGATCTTCAAAATTTAGAATAACATGAGTTCACACTGTAGGACACTTTATTGCCTTGTTATTATACTATTATGGGAAATAGTCTTAGGAGGAATGGGAATATTAAGAAATTATTGTTCATTTGAGTCATAGGTCAAATCAAAGATCTTATTGCAAATATATAGAAATTATCTTTACAGCTACTAGAAGGTTAGATGGAGTTCAAGGCCAAGCATTCATACAACTGAGAAAGGTCAAATTATACATATGATAATACTCGGTGACAACAAAGGCAAAGGTCAAGTCTGAGGCATTATAGTGGCACATACAGAGAAAATTACCATTCAGATATCATATGGCATTCCTGCTGGCTCCAGGGCCAGATTCTCATCTTGGTTCTGCTGTTGCAAAATGAATGATCTCGGTTATGCACCTGTGCATTTTAAAGACTGGTTTTAATCCTGAATCTTTAGCCATAGTTCAATGAGGTATCCAGTAGAGAAAGTAAACAAGTTCCCCTTCATGCTCTGCCATTTCCATATTTTAAGATGTGTAGACTTCTCTTCAGTAAATAAATCAGCTACAAGAACTTCCGTTTTGTAGTTGCGCTATTTATGCATCCAGAGTTCCTAGACAAAAAATAACCAAAGCAGACTTCCTTAAAATCTATATAGTTATCAATAAAATTATGTATTGTGAGTTACAGGAAAAATACAGATAAGCTTATATACTTTCTGTTGCACATTGTAGACAACTGATTTTTTAGATTGCTGCAAACAGTTTTCTGTCTGCTATGAGACTGAAACTCTTAAGTATACTCATTTTGAAAAGGTTTTAATTTACAGTTTGTTGCCTTGGATAAATGGAAGAATAAATGAATGATTTTTAAAGCATTTGTTTTTATACATTGTTTAAGATCCTCTGAAAATAGCCCACTCAGGTAACTCATTGGAGAGTTTAAGGAAAAAGTTCAGCTTTTAGAGCAAACTTTCTTTTTTGTTGTTGTTGTAAAAATGTATGTCAGCTTAGATCAAATAAAATGGCCCTCCCCAAATCAATAGGAGAAAAATGTTAATGATCTAGGGTTATGTGTAAGAGAAATGACCATTTGGGAGCACATTCAAACAGTGGGATTACTTGTATATTTACTCTACTACATTATTCTTGGCAATTGGAAGTAATATAATGTCATTTCTGCCGATGCAGTTAATAAAAGCCCAGAACTGTAATGCAGGGAGAAAATTATCTGTGTGTGCTGCTTCTTTTTCGTCATGTTCTGTACATGATACCACAACATAAATGTTTAGTAATAGTAATAACACAATGCAAAGAAATGTTTCTGTTAAACAGAAATGGATTCCATATTAATTGTCTTGTCATTTATTCAAATGTATTTCTCATTGGACTGGGGAGAATCTCAGTGAGGTGACTCAAGAGAAAAATTCCATTGCCAGAAAAATATGACATTTTATTCTGTGCCTGAATGTGTAGTCTTACAGGGATAATACCCTTTAAAACTACTGCACAAAACTGTGTCTTCAGAATCACTTAAAAAATAGTGTCTACTATATACTGTGTGTGAAAATGATATAGATACGACAAAAAAAATAGGCTATTTTTAGAGTATGCATGTACACACATATGCACAAACTTATGCAATTTATGTCAAAATCTGTTTAAACCACATGTTTTATTTTTACTCATTGTATTAATAGCAAAATACTCTTGACCAGAAATAAGAAGACATTTTCTAATAACAAAAAATTACAATATGAATAAAGTTGAATCTGATATTGTGTATTGTGAGTAGCTTCAGCAAGACCCATCGCATAGTATGCCAGTAGACCAGTCCATCTTATTTAATATTTAGCTGCAGTGTCTGTTGAAGTACATGACTTTCTGTTCCATTCTCTGAATATTTTTCCAATCAACTAAATAGCATCAGCTGATCCCTGTATTCTTGTGATGCTGTCTAATTATACAGAGACAATGGTCATACAAAACCACTCAACAATTCTGGTACAGGGCTCCATCAGGAATCTTACTGACAATATTCAAATCACCTGAGACGTATCATTCCTGAAGGAGGAGTGTAGCTTTTACATACAATACCTTATAGAATCATAGAATGGTTAGGGTTGGAAGGGACCTTTAAAGGCCATCTAGTTCAACCTCCCTGCAAGGAGCAGGGACATCTCCAACCAGATCAGGTTGCTCAGAGCCTCATCCAACCTGGCCTTGAATATTTCCAGGGATGGGGCATCCACCACCTCTCTGGGCAACCTGTTCCAGTGCTCTACTTTAGTGTGTCTTTGGTGAGGGAATTTGTACTACTTGAGTAAAAACAACAAATATTACTCTGTGGAGATTTCAGTCCTTGGACATGTGAAGGAAGATTTATGAAAGAAAGAAAAATATTTTCACAAAGATAAGTTCAAGTACTCAGCACCTGAAAACTGAAAATGGAACTATTTTTTCTTTCCCTGACTGACAGACTTGCCAGCTCTGGTGTTTGTACCTTAAGTCTTTTTAAACCTAGCTGTTGCTGTCAATAAATGGTATGGGAATCTTAGTCTTCTTTTATTTTGAACCCTTCTTAGAAATACAAGGGAATATGACACAAGTGCAACTTAAAGCTTCAGAGGTAGTATGTTATGATCTTTACTGAAGGAATCCTTGCTGACTGACCTCCCTGTCCTTTAAGCTGAGAACACTGTGTCAATCTGCCAGTGGTTATTGTGGTCGAAGTTATGCCTTCAGCTGTGATTTGATTTTGTCAAACTGAGTCAACTTAGTGATGAGTTAATTGAACAACTGCTCTGTATCCTTAGCCTAGTGGTATGAATGACTCAGTACTTGACCACCTTCTCCACCGACTGCTGCTGAAGAAACACCCCAGCCACCAGCCAGTTGTGCTGGCATGACCAACGGTCACATTCACTTGGGATGTGAAAGGTATTAATGATCCCTACGATTTTTATTTTTCCTAGAGGAACAAAGTTTGGGTATGATTATCTATGCAAATTTCAACTCTACTCCCACAAATGTTCCTCAAGTTTCAACTGGATCTTTTAGCTGGATTCTCCCTCAATCCCAGACCCGAAGCAGTGCACATACTGCTCCTGGCTGTTACCCAGTATGAGCATCCTCCTCTCTCTTAGTCTGTCTTCCAGGGCAGCCCAGGAACAAGGAGTGAGGAAAACAGGGGAGCAAACCAACCTGAATGACCCTGCTTCTCCGTGGGGTAGAGCAGCCGTCCACTCCTAGGGACAACTACGATGCTGCCGTGCTCGTGGCTCGTTGCACTCTGCATGTGGGAGGAAAGCGGGACAGCCAAATGCCCATCAGCCGGACGGCTGGTGAGCGCAGATGCACTGAGGGGCCCTTGCGGGAGACCTGTGTGTGGTGGGGCTCAGGCAGGGGTTTCCCTTTCATCGGTGGTGCCGCCTGCACCAGCCCACACAGCCCTTGCTCCCGGTTGGCCCCGTCGTGCCGGCACAGCTGTTTGTGCAGCTGTGCGGCCAGCCAGATGGGAGAGGTGATTCTGGCTGGAAAGAAAAACACATTGCTTTTTACAGGGTGTTTTGACTTTTTTTTTTTCCCAGCCAGATCAATTCCCTGGTCTGGTTGGTCGGGCAGGCACAGAGAGCTGTGCTTGGTTGGCTGCAGGACGGGTGAGCCGACAGCCTCTGCCCTAAGTGCTTTGTACCACTGGAGATACACTTGTGGGACTGACGCTGCCACTTGATAAGGATTTGTATCGACACTCAGGAAAGAAATCTGCCCCCTGACTTCTCTTTCTTCCTCATTTGAGCATTTCCAGCTCCCTGCTACCCACGTATGGAGGTGCTCCTCCAGCCAAGCAGGCAAGGGGAGTAGCAGGCTGGCTAACACACTGGGACGAAAAATATCCTTCCTCTGCTAGGTCAGCTTCCCTAGTCCTCTTCCTAGCAGGGCTGCACAAACCCTTTCCCTGAGAGCAGGGTTGGCATCGCAGGGAAGGTGAGGAAGCATTAGGTCTCTGCCTGCTGTTCCCTGCCTGCAGATGATCATGAGGAATATCCTTTCCCAAATCAGCCTGGCTATTTATTTCACGGCCAGCCTGATGTTTTTGTGACTGGTTATGCTGGTCTGAAAATCCAAGGAGCAAACTTGGCAAGCTGTGGGCAATGTCTCATAGTGCAGACTTGTTCACCAACAGTGAAATCAGCTAAAATCAGTGCAGGGTTTGAAACATGTTTAGATTAAACCCAAATCAAACCCAGAAAGAGTCTTGCTTCTCTTCTCAGATCTCAGGGAGAGTTTACGAAGCTGATAGTTCTACAATCATCCTGCGGTACCAGATCTTACCCAGTATTTTAATCCTCCTCTGAAGCCGGTGACCCAAAACCTCACTTATTCCCAGGTAGGGCTGGGGTGCTGGTCTGAGATGGGCAATGATTTGGGCTTTCCGCACACTTCATGGATAGGTATTGAGATATCTTATAGAAACTTCAATACTCAGGAGATATTAAGCACCTGCTGCCAGAAATTTTATTCTCATTAGTATGGATTAAGTCAGGGTCCCAGAGTCAAAATACCCTCAAAATCACCTGTGAATTAGGGAAAAGAAAAGCTTAGTTCTGAAGAGCAAACAGCAAACCTTACATAACAGGCAGAGAGAGAAAGAAAAAATGCCTTTTTTTCCTGACTACTCTCATGCATGTAATATAAAGAATTAATATTCTGCTTATCCTTTAAGTCTAATTTATCTATTTTTAAGACTAATAAACATCCACTAATGATATTGAGCTCTCTCCCTCTTTCCTTAAATGCGTATTTTGAAAGAGGCTTATGCTATATCTAGCAAATTCTAATCCCTATGAGCTAAACTTTGGAAGCAAGCGAGGAATGTAGGTAGAAAGCTTTTCTCTTTCAGAGTCGAAGGGTAATAGCATGTCCTTTCTATTCCAAAGTCAGAGTGAAGACAAGTTCCTCTTGATGAAAGCGCCACAGTTAATCCGCCTCAGGATTGGTGTCTCCATGTAGCACCCTGGGGAACTAGAATAAAAAGAAGTGTTTTTTGCCTGGTGAGCTGTAGAGTTACAGTGCAGGAAAATCCTTGTTGTACAGTACGCTATATTGTTTCACTAATGTATTTTTTCAGTGCTCTGAATGAAGTGCTTATATGCAGGGAAATTGGCTTTGAGGCAACGGATGAAATCGTAATGGTGTCAATGATCTGCCTTGCAGCAGAACAAGCCATCAGCTGATGGATCATGTTAAACCGCAGAAGACTGGATCCCGCGACCTTTTCTCTTGGTAGCAAACCCGTAAACATCAGGAGCTGCTCTGTTAACATCTGCAAGCCTGCTTCCAGAAAGGAGGATAATTCCAACACATTTATTAGGAGTCAGGCTCCATTCTTGTTGATTAATTGTCATCATTTGTTGAAGAGAGTAAGCTTTTATTTTCTTCCTGATCTGTTTTTAATTGCATTGCACAATGCTCCCAAACCCCATGTATTTCAGTTTATTGCATTTTTAAAAATTCAGGGTGGAAAAAGGCAAGGTTGACTTCTTCGGTGGAAGTTGCCTGATAGTGATTTTTCTCCCTTTTTGCAAGTTGTGTTCTTCAAACAAGCTGCTTTTGAGGGTGAGACCTGATTTATTTCCACAGTGAAAACTATTTATTTTTGTCAAAGAATCATAGACTGGTTTGGGTTGGAAGGGACCTTTACAGATGATGTAGTCCAAGCCCCCTGCCACAGGCAGGGATGTACTGCAAAGTGTTTTCTGTGAAAGGTCCTCACCAGACATACAGGGCCGTGGTGCAAGCAGCTTGCACTGACACACACAACAGGAGAGTTCCCCTTTCACTGATTTTATCGCTTTATTGCTCAATGTTATAATGCCTCTCAACTCCAAATGAAAGCTGACATTCTGTTGTGAGTTTTTGTTGGTTGTTATTTGTTATTACCGAGCTGTTCAGATGTAAGGAGTGAGACAGAGCTACAGTTTTAAAAGACATAATTGCCACAAGGTATTTGTGTGGTCAGACGATAAACAATAGCCAGGCTGTTTCTTCCAACTTCAGAAAAACATTTTCTTTGAATACTCTCTTTTGTTTTCTGAAGAGTCACCATTATATCTAAACCCAGACCGTATACAAAAAGCTCAGCGCTAGATGATGAAAGGTTTTCACGATGCAGTTCTTGGGGACTAATTGAAGAGTACTTTGTCAGTGTTCACTGTTAATCAGTTTAATCTGGCCTTGCAACTGGTGCGATAGAGTTTCCAGTCAGCTGATGCTGTGTACAGTCAAACCTCATGTGAGGCTCAGGCTGACAATACAAACTGATTCTTTCCAAAGCACTTTTGGCACATGAAATCCCAAATTAATGATCCCCCAACTTTAACTAACTATCCTCAAATCAATTTCCATTGTCAGACTATCAATACAGTATAAGCAAACCCACACTTTTGCATGCTGGAGGCTTATGGAAAGGCTGCTCTTTGCTTTACCACTCGATGCTTCAAAGAAGCATCAGACTCTGGCCAATCTTTTCTACCTTTCCTTCCCCCACAAAAATCTTATTTGCCCAGTTCAGCTTTCCATCAAATGTAGACTAGCATTCATTCTGATGGCAGAGAAAGTTAAGTGGCTTAATTTGTTCTTAAAAATGAGGAATTTCCTCGTGTTCTGGGCCCATCCTAGTAAACCTGGCTTTGTCTTAGAAAAATTAGTGTTCTCTATTTTGCAAACCTCATCACATTCACCATTCAAAAGAGCAGTCTGTGTGATGGCTGGTGAATTCAGCTACTCTTACGTATCATTACTATAATACAGCTGTTAAAGCAATTCCTTTCCTCTCTGTTCAAAGCTTTCTCTATCCTCTAGAGCAGAAATTTGTTGCAGAAAAAATTGTTACAACTCCATTTGTAGATGCCAATGAGCTGCTGTAATATTTGAGCCATTTATTTTTATTATATACATTAACCTAAATATATGTTTGTTCTTACTCTCACCTGACAATTACATACTGTACATTTATTGCTTTAAGAATAGTGTCCTCTTCATCTTCTTGTGATTGTTATTCCAGAGTAATTCTCAGCTGGTGTAAATACACTTGGAGTAAGCAGTGAATAATGTTTCAGGATCAGGCCTGTAGTGCTTCTAACCTGAGGACCTCAAAGTGTCGGAAAATGTTCACTGGTTTTACTGAAGAAATATTCCAACTATTTTTGAGATATTCAAGTCTAAGTGTATTTGATTATCCCCTTTGTTGCTCATACAGCTTACTGAGCTGGACAAATAATTCATAGTTAAATTAAGTGAATAATTGAATTAATTATTTCAATGTTGTCAATAGCATATCTGAAGGGAAGGAATAATTTGGTTTTTATTATTTGCTTAACATTGAAGAGTCCCTGAAATAGGAAAATATGACTATGAGATATTTTGAAATCAAGTCTTTATACTTCTACCCTCAAGTCTACTCATTTTCTTCTTTTCTGCAAATGGGAACTGCTATGAGAACAAAAGTTTGGCTTGAACTGACTCCTGTATTCTGGCATGTGTTATGAAAGCACTGTCATATTCCATTTTTATCAACTTTTTTTTGGTTAAAACACAACTATTTGACTGATAATTAGCATGTCTGTGTCTTTATGGAGCCTCAGTCTTGAAGCAATATATGAAATGTCAGGGAGGTAAAAGCAAAAGTTAATTATGCTTGGTGTCTTTCGGTTAAAACAGTGCCAGAATAAGTTTTGTATCTTTCTGAAGAGGAGTTTGCTATTTCTTTCAGAGCAGCTGTATGATTGATTATTTTTTTTTCATCACAGCTCTGCATGCATTAGTGTCCTACAGGGCAAATTGCTTTATTTAACATGCCACAGAAAGCTACTGCTGTTGCATCAGGGAGATGGAATGCTTCTCTTAAACTGTAATGCCAATAATTGCCTTTGGACCTCCACACATAGAAAGTTTTGGTCTTCTAACTGTCTGGAAGGGTTTGCCTGTAATTGCTGCAATGAACAATCACCCCTGGCATGAAAAGGAAAATGATGTATATCTGGAAAGCTCAAGAAGAACAGTGCAAAGAAGCAACGCTATTATCCAAGAATGAATGCCCCATGTTCTGAGGCTGAGCCCCAGAAATTATTTTATTGCACATGGTGAGCAGACACACTGTTAATATAAAAGTACAGTGAAAGCAGTTGGAGTAACCACCAGAACACCCTCTGAGGCATCCATGTTTGGTTAAATATATCTGTCTGAATTCATATCAGGTAACTGGGCTGACAGATTATTTATTTATTTATCCAGATTATAGTCTGCATTCTTCCCCTCCATGCTGATTCACAGCAGAATAGGTATATCCCATTTACACACAGAAAAGTTCATTGCTTTTGTCCTTTAGGGCAATTAAAAGGCAGAACAGTCTGTATTTTCCAAGCCTCACAACTGTTAAAATTCCAGATACACTTTCAGAGATATACTTCGGCCAAATCTCTTAACGCTGGTTAAACCCTTTCATGAGTCTGACCCACGTCCCAGCCCAGTCAGCTGTGGCCCTGCCATTGACCTGCAAACCAGCAGTTTTTCAACTGTCTGCACTGTCAGAATAAGAAAAGCAGAGAAGGAAATTGCTGGTATGCATGTAAGACAACGGTGACATAAAATGCTCTCTAATGCTTAACAGGATTTAATATAGTTTCCTTGGAGCAGTGGGAAGTTGACTTACTGGTCAGCCACGGCTTACTGGTCTGCCACGATGTAGGCTCTCAGCAAGCTCAACAGCAGTTAAAAGCTTGGGAGACCAAGGACTCCTCTCCTGACATTGTGTAGCTGCAAGAATAAATGGAAACCCCGAAAGGAGGAAGGAACAGTTCAGCCTTTTGAGCTGAAAAAATTTACAAGGCATGAAAAGAATCGATAAAACTCTCTGCAAAATAGTATTTTGGGCAGGGAAGAAAATTCTAGATCAGATGTTTGCTTAAGACTTCTACTATTCCCTTGTCTTTTACCCACACATTAAATAGTTGTTTTCTTGTCATCCTATTAATTGCTATGGAAAATAGCTCTGTTGTCATTAATGACAAGCTATCTTCAAATAAGGAATAACTGAGCGAAGCATATGAATTCCAAGACAACAATGTATCATGTATTTTCATTAAATAAATGTTCTTAGTGTTAAAACTAAAGAGAGAAATTAAAAAATATTTTAAATCAATTTTCCTCTCAGTAAAACTGCACAACTCAGTCCAACTGCACAACTGTCCTGTGAAAGGAGATGGAGAAGGCGGTAATAAATGTTTTGACAGCTAGTTCTCCCTACTTCCCACTCTGCCATCACCTGGTCCCCTCTCACAGCCACATCTCAGCATCCTCATCCCCCTCAGCCAGAGGAACCCCTCAGCCTATGCCAGTGTTTACTGATAACAAGTCTGAGCATTTTGGCAACTGATAAGGCATGTTGTGGCTTTTGTAAATTATACTGTAGATAGCTCTGCTTGCAATTTTGTCTTCCTAAGAGCCTGTGGGGTGTGAGTCAGGTCACAAACTGTGGCTTTGAAGCATGTTTTCTGTTTCAGTATCTGAAAACATCAGTATCTGTGTGATGTCTGGTAGAGGGACAGTCCTAACTCTGTATGTTTGGGGTTTCATTGTAGAAATTACAGCGCTGAAATCCAAATATGTTGGGCTCCTAAATTATTTGAATGGTGAAAGATGTACACAGAAATTGAAGAAATTGAAGTTATGCTGCAGGAGGAAGGGTGTTGTGAAAATAATTTCTTTTTTGCCTACAAAAATGCAGAGGAGAAGGAGGAATTTTAATTTAAAAATTCTCTCCGCATACAAAAAATAAAGATTAAAAAACTGCAATTTGTTCAAAAATAAAGTTGAGTTTCTTTTTTTTTTAGTTTCTCTTATCTTAAAAAAATGAAAAGTGTTAAAACTAAAAGTAGTTTTGAATAGAAAAATATTCTAATGTCGTCTGAATTAGAACAAGTTTAACTGAAAAAAAAATTAAGCAAATTTGATAGTATTTGATTTTGGCTGATCCAAGTGTACATCTTTCAGTGAAAAAGTCTATCAGACAGCAGCTAGATCCACGCAGAGGACTATTACCAAATGTGCAGCTCTTTCTAGCTCAATTTCCTTATTAAAAAAAAATGCCTACAATCTACACTTACTTTTTCCAAAGTTCTGCTCAGCGCGTGTTAGTCCCGTCACAAACTCTCTTTATATCTGTGTCCTCTTTTCACTCCCTCAAAGCCTGCACCCCAGTTTTCTCCAAACCGTTCATCCACCTTGCTTCTCTGTTCAAATGTGATATCTGGGAGAACAGAACAGAAAATAGCAAGGCAGGCTTGGAAAACTTAAAATAACTTACACATAAAAGCTGCTCCAAAAGGGCCAAATTTTCCTTTGGTTTAAAATGGGATAATTCTGCTGACGCAATAGGATTAGGACTAATTTGGAAGTTTCCTATCACAATTCAAACTGGCTCACACTTGAGATGTAGACTGGACATGTGTATGCAGGAGATAAAAATAAAATCTGAAGCAATGAAATTGTTGGTCTTTCTCTCTGAAATACAGAAAAGTCTAAAATTGCCCATAGGAAACATTGCTTTAATCTGAAAAAGCCACCGGTCACTTTACTGCACAAAAGTTCTACTCCCCCCCCCAAAAAAAATTTATTTCCCGTGGAAGGACACTATATCAAACCAGAACAGAAAATTCCAGGCCTGATATATCACTTTAGTTCACCCTTAAAAGCAACTCATGGTACATCCTGACTTACAGTATTGTGACTGACACCTACATGAAATCAGGAGTGGAGGGAAGAGCAGATGTGCTCTAGACTTGGCAGCCAGAACGAGTCACACTATAGACCTAAAACCACTTAACTGGAGATGATAGAGTGATGAAATAATTTATTCAACTCATGTGTTCCAAAAATACACGTTTTCACTCCATTTGCCTCTTTTGATTTGCTAAAAAGCCTTAAGTCCTTTTACTTCTTTCCTAAAATAACACTATGAAACATTCAGCATTTTGCAAGACTGCACCCATCTTTGAAAACTTTCTTCCCATCGCCCCCCTCCCCCCTTGCAATTTACATAGATCAAAGCTGATGAAAGAGGAGTAGCAGTGGTACTTCCACTGCTTGGTTAGGCACTCTGATCTGCTAAAATCTAGATGTGGAGCAAAGGAATCTAAAAAAAAAAAAAAAAAAAAAATCCCAAAGAGTGGTTCTCAGGCAGCTCTTTTGTGTGGGGATCATATACTTGACACCATGCCTTATGTGGAATGCACATCAAATCACCTGGAGACTCCACATCAATGGTAGTTATGTGCATGCATGTACCACAAAGAGAATAGACCCTTAAAGCAGTTGGGTGCGTGAGATAAAAAAAAAAAAAGGGTCTAAAGAGTGTAAATCTAGAGGAGTATATCAACTTTTTCTTTTGATTTACCTCTTTGCCTTATGCCATGTGTTGTTGTTGTTTAATGTTTTAACGGATGGATTTTAAAAAATTACTTCCTCAGTGCAGCCAGTGCCTTATTTTACGAGGTTCTGTCCTTAATCTAACACATCTATGTTATCTGATCCAAGACTGCCCATAGGATAGAGGGCCAGATTCTTACCTCCCATGCACTCGTCTCATAGACTTCAAGGAGGCTGCAGTAACTGCAACAAGTCGATGACTTGCTCTTGTTTGTTGTTGAACTCTTAAGTGTTACCGTATTTTTCCCTTAACTGTTGCTGAAACCCATACCAAGTACCGCTCTGATAAAATGATTTCCTCTGTGCTGAGCTGATTTTTGCTCCAGGCTGGCATTTACGAATTTCAGGGAGGTTTTGCTGTCACAGTGAACAGGACCAAAACAAGCCTCTTGTAGGAGTCAATGGACTTAAGTATTTAGAAAAAGAACTTTTATACCTCAGAACTGAGTCCTGGGTTAAGGTCCATTTGCCCCTTTCAGTCTAGGAATGGGAAGAATGTTATAATAGAAAATGAAATAAAATAAAACAAACCAAACACACAAACAGTCAAACAAAAATAGGAGACTATCTGTTCGTATTGCAGGACAAAATGGGCAAACTCTGAGTTTACCTTACACTACAGACTCAAGAGTGAAAGGAACTGCCTTTCCCTCATCTTTTCCCTACAAAGAAATATGGGTGATAAGCAAGGGCAGCAAATTCCAGATCTCACGCACCAAACCCCAGCTTTGTTTCCACCCCGCGCACATGCCCTGACACCAGAGGACAGCAGCCCCTGCATACGCAGCACGCCACGATGGCTTTGTGCCTGGCTGGGACCAAACACCCAGCAAGGGAGGCTGTGGAGACAGAGAGAGGACATGGTCCTCTGCTGCCACGCATCATATGCCTCCAAACAAGCTGCTGGTTTCAAATGCTGGGAGGTGAAAAGCAAAAGGAAGATATAAGACCTGCAGTAATCGTATGTTTCCACAGAAGTGGATAATATGTGCATTGTGTGCTGAGTGGTTTTTTTCAGAATCTCTGGTACTACAACCTATTTAATAGTTACTGTTCCCTCAGCTGGCGAGTACACTAAGCATACAAACTGCATAGACATGCTAAAAGAAGGAGGAAAAGTGATTAATAACCAGTGCAGAATGTGAAATAGAGTGTAATAGATTAGCTGTTGATGTTAGTTCAGAAATCTACAAATAAAAGTCCTTTCGTGTATCTGTGAGCTATGGCGCATCCCATGATATTTTTAGACATGCATGAGGAGCAGAAGTGGATCCATATTCAAACTTAGCCTACAATTGCTTCTGAGTGGTCCCCATCAAGGCTGGTGTCAAGGGCAGAGGGAAGGCCCATCTGCGCAGAGCTGGCATGCTTCTCCAGATCTCAAGACCTACGGAGGAATGCAAGCCCTGCAAGCTTAGCTCCTTGAGTAAATCATGAGAACATCTAAATAATTCCTAAGTGCAGTCTGCATGGATGCTCCTAGGAAGTTGTCCTTTTTTTGAGCAGTAAGATGACTGCCCAGTGATAGACCTGAAGTTTAGTGATGTTGGGACATGGGGAGCACAAGCATTGGGTAGCAACAGGCTCAAACAGCATCACTGTACACCATTTCATGCTGTAAAGGCAAAGCCAGGTCTCATGTCTGTACTTTAAGAAAGATACCATGACGCTGGAGCGGGTGTCAACAAGACCTACACAAATGGGTCTAGAGACTGAGGACAAGGGCAGACAGCTGGAGAAGCAGCTCCAGGTGGTTACAGCTACTCAAAGGAAGCATGAGAGAGGATTTCATCTCCTTACAGGAGGGAAGATTGTGCACCACTTAATTTAGCAGGGATAGTCACAGGGAACAGCAGCTGAAAGCTGAGGACGGAGACTTACACTGGAACTACAACAAGCTTCTTACTGCAAGGGTAATTAACTACTGAAACAATCTCTGAATTTCAATGGTGACTTCTTCATGTTTTAGTATTTCTAGCTCAAGACCAGCTACCTTTTGGGAAGCTGTCTTTTGTCCAAGCACACACTTTTTTGAACTCAGTGCTGTTGCAACTGCATGAAACTAAATGGCCTGTAATGTCCAGAGGAAGTCATATTAAGCAATCTGATGTACCCATCAGTCCTTAGACATTATAAATAAACCCAGAAACTTCTCAGGGTGATGATAGATGTGGAGATTGCAACTCACAGAGAGAAATCCTCCATTTCAAGCAGCGCAACCAGAAAGCTGTGATGAAGCCTGACGGTCACATGGTTTCACTGCCTTCTGCAAGATAGCATCATCTGCAAGCTGGTCTCTTACATGCAATTTAACAGCAGTCCTTGGGCCCTGCCACTTTGCCAGCTCGACCGCCTTTAGGCAAAGCCAAGCTCCAGGTTGGAATGAGCACTTGGCTCCATATGGTGATAGTGGTGAGTGCTTGTAGTTATTCGGTCCCCACTGATCCCGACAGGAACTTGGAGCATTCTGCTTTTGAGGATTGCACCACACAGAAGGGGTTTGGTTTTGTTTTGCATTGTATTTTACTTCAGTAACTGGGTTGAGTAATTTCACCAGCTCCCATAAAGATACCTGAAAACTGTCATTACAAGCTAATCTTTAAATAACACACTGTCCTTACGGTGCTGAGCCAGGGAATGCATCCCAGCCGGTTCCTACATCCTTGGGTCTGGAGAAGCCTCTGACTGATTCTGCTGTTAGCGTCTCTGCCTCTCCAGTCTGCTTCAACATGTTCACAAGTATCTCTCACTATCTGTGAGTGAGTGATTTGTTTTTCTGAACCCTGCAACCTGATAGCACTGCTAACCAAAAGATTCAGCATTTTAAATATTTGCATATGGGTTCCTTTCGAACGTGGTTTAATTTAAAGCATCCCATAGAAGCAGCATGGAAGACCTACTCAGCTGCTTTAAAGACTGCTCTACGTTGGTCTTCCAAAACACGACACAAACATAAATAAAACTAGATCAAAGGAAAAGGAAGAAATCTTCTGTATCTTTCATTCAGGAGACGGTAGATTTTATTACATCTTTACAACTGAGAGTAAAAAAAAAAGGATTAAAAATGGTCAAAAGAAGAAACTTAGTAGAAAATATGTTCTTTCAAAAGCAGTGACTGTTTATTGTACTTAATTTGGTTTTCTCAGTGTTTTACCAGTTCTGCATATACTTTAGCAGATAATTAGTTTTGTCACTTTACTAAAGATAAGATTATTGCAGATTCTTAGAAAGGGAAAGCATAAGAATACTCAAAATCCGCAAGGCCTATTTTACATACTCCACTCCGAGTGTTGCCCTGGATTTCAGTGAGATCTACTCCCATGAAATTACCAGAAAGTTGAAAAAGTCCTTTACAGGCACCCAGACACCAATCTGAATCCAAGGGCAGGGCAGGGCAGGGCAGGGCAGGGCAGGGCAGGGCAGGGCAGGGAAGGGAAGGGAAGGGAAGGGAAGGGAAGGGAAGGGAAGGGAAGGGAAGGGAAGGGAAGGGAAGGGAAGGGAAGGGAAGGGAAGGGAAGGGAAGGGAAGGGAAGGGAAGGGAAGGGAAGGGAAGGGAAGGGAAGGGAAGGGAAGGGAAGGGAAGGCTTGCATAGAGTTTTGATCACTGCATTTCGGGGAAACCATTGGAGTAGTCTCTTGTTTTGATAGATCTCATTTTCCACCAATTCCTATAGCTAGCCCAGATTCTGTATCTCACCTCAAGATGGTGAGTGGCTTTGCTCTTACTCTTTGCAGTCCACAGAGTTGTTTTAGCAAATATGAATGCAGTGCCCACAGATCCTGCTGTCCTTCATCAGGTATTCCCTCGGGAAGCAGCATGGGAAGGAGAAGCCAGGTCTGTTACCTCATGAGTTCATGTTGGCCCAGGCAAGGACAGCAGGGAGAGGTGGTAGCTTTTGCTCTGTCTGGGAGAAACCGAGCGCGTGGGTTCAGACAGCTCCTTTGTGCTGGGATGTAGTTGGCTCTCTGAGTCTGTTATGGATGTTCATGAAGGAAAGCAAGGGGAGCTGTGGGGTGAGACCTCAAACAAACCTTCTTCTCCCTGAAAACATTTGGCTTTACAGTGGAGGGTGCAACAAGGAAAACTCAGATTGCAGGTCTCGAGGACAGTTTTTACTGGCAGCTCCAGTGCATCGTAAACATGGGCTGGATGATGAACACCTGGCAACTGGCTGCTTTAACAAAATCCCACTCTATCCAAGGTGGCCAGGACTAACAGGGTGGAGCAGAGTTGAGAAGGTGAATGCAGTGGGGCCAGGAGAGGAAGAAGGATGGAGCAGAGCCAGGTCAGGAAGGGGAATGCAGCAGGTCTGGGCCAGGAACTAGGGGTGTTGCAGGGCCAGGTGAGGGATAGGAATGCAGCAGAGTTGGGCCAGGAAGGGAGATCATAGAATCATAAAATATCTCAAGTTGGAAGGAACCCACAAGGATTGTTGAGTCCAACTCTCTACTCCTCGCAGGACTACGTAAAACTAAATCATATTACTAAGAGCATCAGCTAGATGCTCTTTGAACTCTGATAGGCTTGGTGCCATGACTACTTCCCTGAGAAGCCTGTTCCAGTGACTGACCACCCTCTCAGAACCTTTTTGTAATGTCCAATCTGACCTCCCCCATATGTAGCTTCATTCCTTTTCCCCATGTCCCATGGCTGGTCACTAGAGAGAGGAGATCAGCACCTCCCCCTTCACTGCCCCCCAAGAGGAAGTTATAGATGGCAATGAGGTCCTCTCCCAGTCTTCTCTTCTCCAGGATGAACAAACCAAGTGAACTCAACTGCTCCTTGCAAGTCTTGCCCTCAAAGCCTTTCACCATCTTGGTCGCCTTCCTCTGAGCACAGTCTAATAGTTTGATGCCCTTTGTATACTGAGGCACCCAAAACTGCACACAGTACTCAAAGTGGGGCTGCATGAGCTTAGCGTTGACTCACATTCAACCTACGATCAACCCAAAACCCCAGATCTCTTTCCACAGAGCTGCTCTTCAACCTCCCATTCCTCAGTTTGTATGTGTAACCAGGATTACCCCATCCCAGGTGAAGAATCCAGCATTTGCTCTTGTTGAATTTCATACAGGTCATGATTGCCCTGCTCTCTAGTTTATCCAAATCTTTCTGTAAGGGCTCTCTAAGCTCAAGGAAGTCCACAGCTCCTCCTAGTTTAGTATCATGGGCAAACTTACTTAATGTATATTTGATTCCTTCATCCAGATAATTTATAAAAACATTAAAGAGCACTGGCCCTAAAATTGAACCCTAGGGAACCCTACTGGTGACTGGCCACCAGCATGATGTAACCCCATCTACTAAAACTCTTTGAACCCAACCCATCAGCCAGTTGCTCATCCAATGTATTGTCAACATGTCTATCTGTGTGCTGGACATTTTGTCCAGAAGGATGCTGTGAGAG
Source organism: Chlamydotis macqueenii (assembly GCF_036417535.1). Taxonomy (NCBI): domain Eukaryota; kingdom Metazoa; phylum Chordata; class Aves; order Otidiformes; family Otididae; genus Chlamydotis; species Chlamydotis macqueenii. Next base: position 70,714,695 of record NC_141559.1, read on the forward strand.
ACAGCATCAAAAGCTTTGCTAAAATCCAAACCCACGACATCTGCTAGCTTCCCTTGGACAACTAATTGGGGATGCAGCAGGGCTGGCATAAGAAGAGGGTTGCTGTGGGGTCAGACTGGGAAGGTGCATGGAGCAGCATTGCTGGGAGGGGAGGAAGTTGTGAGGATGCAGCGAGCCCAGGCTGGGAAAGTGACTTCTGCATGGCCAGCTGGGTACCAGCTCAGCAACAGGGTCAATCTGGGTGGGCAGAGCTGGGGGAGGATGCTGCAGGGGGGATACCAGGACACAGGTGCGTTTCATAGCCAGCTGGCCAAGAGCTCAGCTGCAGGGGACATCCCCGCCTCGCCCCTTCCCCGCCTCATCCAGCTGGGAGCAGGCTGGGGGCAGCCGCCATCACCAGGCTCGGGGCTTTCAAGGCAAAAACGCTTTTTGAACTCCTGCAAGTAAGATTACAGAAAAGTCTCACGGTGCCTGTTTAAACAAGTGTGTCTGAACAGGAAAATCAAACAGACAGGGAGCTACTTCAGTTTCTCCGCTTATATGATCTTTGAAATGATAAGCAAGGGTATATTTTCACATAATTGGGCTGTGTCAAGGTACCGGCCGTTTGATCAGATAGGGGCTCTCTATGTAGTCTCACATCAGAGGGCTAGTAAACTACAAATTAAGGCAGGCTTTAGATTTTGTCTGTGAAGTAGCCAAATAAATTGAATTTTGTCCCTAAAGGTCAAAATGGGGGGTGGGGAATACACAAAAAGGGCAGAATAATGCACCAGGATAACCGAATCAGGAAGAGTAAGGGGGAAAAAATCATTGGAAAGGGCTCAATCACTCATGAAAACCCATAAGTATTGGAAAGATGCCAATTAGCATCCTTGGATCTGACAGGGAGCTTTAAAAGTCCACACTTTCATCACCCTAAAAAGGTCTGCAGGATGGCAGGGCTTGAGGGGCAGGGGAAATGTAATGTACCATGGCTCCATTGAAGGCTTTTGGTTTGCTTTTGTTCTGTTTGTTGGTAATTTTCCATTTTATTTGGCATTTACCTTTGCAGCAATACCTTGAGGAGGGTGAGACACCCTGGGACACCTCGCGTAGGCCAGCTGGGTGAGGAGCAGAGAGCATTGCTCAATCCCCTCCATCCCTCCATCCTTCCATCCCACTCCATTTGCTCTGGCATCTTGGACCTGGGGACAGTCACCTCCCCTTAGCCTGCCCCTAGCTGCTCCCAAAGCAGAGGGAAGCTCCCCTGACCACCCACCAGTGCCAGGGAAGGTCTCCCAAAGTCCTGAGGTCTGCAAACTCCCTTTCCTCTACATGGCTGCTGCCTAAGCCAATCCCTCCTGCAAACCCAAGTCTGGTACCCTCAGCCTTGTGCTCCAGACAGATTCCCAGGCTCCAGACAAAAAGGCCGGGGGGGGTCCAGGGGACCCAACTGGCTCCCAGCCAGCTCTGCTGAAAGGGGATCACAAGAAGCCAGATTTACTCCTAAGAACAAAGTTTCCGGTGACTTTCCAAGATGCTCGTCATACTCCTTTCTCCTTTTTTTTTTTTTCTTCTCCTTCCCTCCCTCCCCTTATTTTTCAAAATCTCAGCCGGAACAGAGCTGTTCCCTGTCATTGCCAATGAACTTACTGCTCACCTCCCTTGTCAGCTCCATGCACGCTCCTGTGGCATTTCTTTTTCTGTCCCTGGTTTTATACATCACCAGTATTTAGCTACTTGTGTCAGCAAATTAGAAGGATCTGAATTTACCTGTGAGGCTGCTGCACATGATTTTTCCCTGTAAATAGCTACTGCTGGGTAGCAGGTGATGATTTGCCCCCACGTCCCCGCCCCAGCGACCACAGTGTGGGAGTCGGGATGTGAAGTGTGTGTGTGTGTGCGCACATACCACCTACGGCCAGGGCTTGCAGCTGCACAAGTAACTAGTGAAAGGTGGACTCTCATGGGAGATGTCAGTGTAAAAGAGGTGAAACGGCTTGCAGAGGGCCACCAGCAAACCTAAGAGAGGTAACTCGGTGTCCTGAATGCACCCCTGCTCTGCCTGCTGTCAGAGCCACCTCTTTGTGTCTCTGACTTATTAATGTGGCACCATTAGCTCGTTATCTCTCCCGTGATTTTATAGAAAAAGAAAAATGTAGGAGCACTTTGTTGCTATCCTAAAGGTTGTCTCAGAAGTAAAAATCAGATCAACCCAGATCCAGTCCAGGTGTAATAGGAGAGTTAATAGCAGGGGACAGAACAAATCTGACGTCACCCCAAATCAGTAGATTTCACATCCAGTGACAGGATCACACCCTGCTCCACAGCGTGGTCCACGGTGCTGACATGGGAGGAAGTGGGCAGCAGCCTGCACGCCCCAGCCGGCACCCTACAGCCACCCATGGCCCTTCTGGGGCCAGCTTGGGCTTGCCCCTGCGAGGGATGCTCAGCTGCAGGGAGGGTGCCATACCTTCAAGCCATGGATTGCAGGGAGAAGTCTAACGCTGTTTGAAAGGCTGAAAGAAGTTCTGTTTTGACTGACAGAAAAAAAGCCCAGCTGTTGAAAAGCAAAGTGACCCAACACCAACAGGGAGCCCACACTTGCTGCATAAACCATGTCAAAACAGGGAATAACATGAAGGCAGCTCAAGGCAGACCAATGTCTAGAAATGTTATCTCTTCTGTTCCAAAAGCTAATCAGCCCAGCAGCGGGCAAGCCAGGAACATTTTAGATTATGTCTACACTTGTGGTTGATGGAAAGTCTGAGAAGAACATAAGCTTTCTAAAAGACAAATTCAGTTCCCCTACAAAATACTTGAGATTTTTTTCCCTCCTCTGGCAGTGAAATTGTTTGGTTACATTGATTTATTAGAATGACGTAACTCCCAGTATCATATCTAGCCATCGGCTGCCACTCAGCAAAAGGATGTGGTGAGATCACATCGCCAAAATAATAAGGCGCTGGAGTTCCTAAGCAGGAGGTTACATATCATCAGGACAGTCTCAAATGCTTGCGGATGGCTTTGATAATTGCAGGAGTGCAATGTTGTTTTGTTTTTCCATAGACAGAGTCTGAAAGATACCTGACACCAGTAACTCTGCTGTTCAGCTGTAGTTTCCTTTGCACGGGGAAATTAAAATCCTTCTATATCTATATGCATGCATGTATGTTTTCCTAACTGGCAGCTTTTTGTTTAAGGCAATCACTTACAAACCATCTTATCTGAGGGAAGAGAATAAATATTTGCCCCGATCCTGTTCCTCATGAGTTTAGGGGAATATTTTTGGGCCTCGGGTTTTACAGACACAAATTAAAGGTGGTGGGAGTCAGTGGGAAGCTGTGTAACACCAGAAAAGGGTGCTGGAAAGAGGAGGGCTGCCAAGTTCAACCACAGTGCCCGCAGGTTGAGCCACTGTCTACCGGCCCTGTTCCAGCTGTGCTCCAACAGCTGGAGGGAAAACCCTTCTGCACCGACACAGCCCTGTCGTGCGCTGGTGTTTGCTCTCCCTTGATTTTTTCCTTCTATGAACTTTTCATTTATTTTTTTTTTTCCTCAGGAGCTGATAATTATCGAGCTGAAACGTATTTTCTTCCAAAAAGTGGGTTTGTTTTGTGTTCGGTTTCCCCCCCTGCATTCGCATAAACCTCTCTATTGCGTTTCTTCTGCTCTAGATGTTTTCTTACCGTCCTTTCCATCACGTATTTTCCAACAATTCAGAGAGATGTAAGGAATAGCTTTTACACAATAGGCAAAGAAGCGGGGTGGGGAGGTGGGAGGGGGATTATTACAACGGTCTTGCAAGTTTGGAGTATTTCATCTTCAAAAGGCGAGGGGAAAAAAAACACGTCCTTGTGAGCAAATGATTAGAAGAAGACTGGGAATACAATAATTACCCCAAATGGAAACCCAGACCGCAGTCAAACAATACAGCTTTTGTAAACCGGCTACGCCTGTAAAAAACCTAGGAAATCTCATAACTAGAGCTGGCGAAATCCTTTTCTTATGCAACGATATGTAAAAGGCTGCTGAGAAATGAGGAGTAAACGTGGAAACGCTGTAAAATAGCATGATAATGAACTTGCTCTGAGCATCGGAGATCGTCTTGGCCGTACCAGCATGGATTCCTTCAACCACAAAGTATTTTCTCATGTGAAAGAATTTGGGACAAATTACGTTTCGTGACGTTTCGCCAATAAACAAGCACGTGAAGACAAATAAACCGGGACTCGCCATGAACTACCTTGATCGTTGTGGAATTCGAGGGGACCAAAGGAACGGGGAGCGAGACCGAGTGCAGCTTTGAATGAATGTCCTTTCTGAGAGAGCGGAGAGAAGATCATTTATATCCTTCATATTTTATAGTTTTGCCTCTAGGAAAGAAAAGACCAGCGGAGCCCCGGCTATCATTTACTCATAATGATCGCATTCAATCTGGTGATTCACAGTGAATCATATAATACGGTTTCCATTTTGCGCATGGGGAGGAGAAGGAGGGGTGATTAAACTTTGTTTAGTTCGCATTCATGCCCCCGGCCTCCTGTTTCCCTTGAACTGCCCGGTTCAAATGACTAACCCATGGGGCGATGCTTTTTTCGTTTTTGCTTTTTTTTTTTTTTTCTCTTTACTCCCCCCACCCTCCCCTTCGGTTACCCCCCAGCAATAAAAATCCACTGCAGAGGGGCCGGGGCGGCTGCCGGGGGTGGGGGGGAGCAGGGGAAGTGACCCTTCAGCGGCTCCGGGAAATGAGGAAAAAGTCGCTTTTCGGCATTTTGGCCTAAACCCACACCCACTGGGGTCGGGGGGAGAGACCGCTCTGCGGGTTTCGGTTAAGACGAGGGGATTTCGGCACCCGAGACCCGGGTCCCCTCCTCTCCCCGACCCCGATGTTATTGCAGACGCACGGGCGGGCGCATGAACCGCTAAGGCAGCCGGATGCTCTCCCTGCTCCCGGGACCTTTGCCATCTGCAAGCGTTTCAGGTAAAAATCTGAGGCGAGGGCGGGGTGAAAGCTTTCGGGCTTGGAAGGAGGCGGCTGGCTCGGCTCGGAGGTCTGCGCCAGGGCCGGGAGTATCCCCATCAAGGACTTCTCCTGCAGATAAAGAGTCGGGATCACCCCAAAAAGCGGGAGAAAGGCTCGGAGGGCAGCAAGCATCCCGGAGCGAGCAGGCGAGGAAGGGCGGGGGCAGAGGTGATGCCAAACAGATGCCGGCCCCAAAGGCGCCTGGAGGAGCGGGGCTCCCTTCTCCAGGAGAGCCGGCACCCTTGCAAGGGCTTAAAAAAAAAATGTATAAAGTGAAACAGGCGTGTTGTCACTGAAGGGAAAGCACTGCCTTAGCCATGGGGCTTTCACCAAGACAGCCACGTTCCCTTTTGGGCAGAGCAGAGAGTCTCGAAGTCTGCTTGACATCTTGAAGCTTAAATAACCGTAAGGCATTGTTACTCCCTGGCAGCAAAGTGCCTCGTTACGCCTGATTGAGCTAATTGCTTTGAAATAGGATATATTATCTATAATTATAGAGATCTTGGAGGAGACGGCCAGCCTTTTCTTTCATCTTTTCCAAGTGCATCATAATGCCACGATCGCATTAATTTGGGCCACTTGAAATAGTGCCTTGCTTTCAGCCCGGCTCCTCCGACCCTCAAAGAGCCGGGGACGCCTGGGCGGCGGGAGCTGGGCCATCCTGGGAACCTCCCGAGAAGTCCCGGGTGCTGGCAAAGGACTCTCGGTTCTGCATGATCTGGGCAGAAAGGGAAAGGGGGAAAAGGAGAGAAGGGACAAAAAGAAAAAAAAAAAAGAGAAAAGAACGGAGGTGTTTTCGCGTTATCCGACTCTCAGGGGAGGAGGAGCAGGGGCGGCAGCAGGGAGAGCTGGGGTTTGAAGGGGTTTTTTGAGGGCTTGTAAAGCCTCCGGAACGTTTTTAGCACTTTGATAGTACCTGGCTTTTCGCCCCGAAGGCTGAACCGCTCAGAACTGAAGCAAGGCTGGCCGAAGGGCGCGCAGGGAGCGCGCAAGCGATGTCCGGCGCGGCGGGGCTGCCCGGCGCCTCCCACCCCAGAGCCTCCCCGTGTCCGGCGGGGCTGTCTGCGCTCCCAAAAGCGGCTGTCTCCGAGGAAAGAAAATAGAAACGAAGGAAGCACCACCACTACCCCTCTCCTTTCTGAGTTCGAAGTCGAAGATAACGTTTAACAAAGGCAGACAATGCCCTGAATGGGCTTAGGGCTGCCTCCTGTCTTCCCTCCCCAGCCCCCCCGCTCTCCTCCCAGCCCTTGCCGTCGTATTCCCACCAAAATAAAATGCTATGGGCAACGGCTTCGCCTAGCACATCCATTATCCTGAAACGGGACTGTTTAGGATGCTAATTGCCCAATATTGTTATCTAGCACTAGTGCCTTCAGGGAAGCGCCGCGGTTCCCAATAAAAATACTAGACTGGAACAAGCACCAATAAAGTCACCTATTCCGCCCCGCCCCCCGCCCTTTCACTTCGATTTTCCTTACAGCCCAGGGAGGAAAATGAGAGAGGCACCTAAAAGCAAGTCGGAGTATCAGCACAAGGGAAACCATTAAAAAAAAAAGAATTTCCTAAAATCCAGCGCTGTTTTTGTCACCAATAGAGCAGCGAGCAAGGCGGGAAGATTTTGGATACTAAAACTTGCCGCTAAACAAATAAACATATCTCGGGTCAAATTTCGTTTTGTAAAATTGGTTTCTCCATCCCCAACTTAGACCCTGCAGATTGCACTCAGAAAACGAGGAAAGGAAGGAAGGAAGAAAGGTGCGGGAAACGAAAGAAACTTCACCGGCTTCCCGTTTCCAACCCAAAAGCTTGCCAGCCTGTGAATTAGAATCAGGTCCTCGCTATGGCACAGTGATTAAAATACCACCGAGTATGACAGAAACGTAAACACAAAGCGTTCACTGCTGGGAGATAAAGAGCTAATTATCTCGTTCTGTCAGCTCTCAATGAGAGCGGGATCTCGCTCTCAGTGTGGGACGCGCACCCGTCTCCTCAAATCTCAGCGACATCCCAATGTTCAAGCTGCTCTGCGAAAGAGAAGTGGGGGGCAAGAACGCCAGCGGCTCTGTTTTTCCTTTCATATTTCCATCAAAACAATGAGATCGAAAGCAGCCTAGGGGCTGCCTGGAGGTCTAATAAACACATCACTTATCACTTTTTATTTTGCGCGATTGCGTTCGGGTTCAGGGGAAAAAAAAAAAAAAAAAAGATCCTACCTGTAGGATCGGATGGAGGGGACATTGTGAAACACGACGCATCGATATTTGCGCGTGTTTTTTTTAGCTGGGGGATTGGGGGGTGCATCCTCGCGTCAAGCACCGGGCTTTGGGAAAATGTCCTGTGATTGGTAGAGCAAACTAATTTTGTCCGGCTGAATGTGCCGATGTCCCAGGGCTAAGGCGCCTTGCTCCCTTGATGCGGGTTAACGTCCTCAATGGTCCCCCTCCAGCTGACGCCTTTGATCGCACCGCTGCTGGCGCCTAAAAACAACATCACTTGTCTGCCTATTAGAGGCACTGACTAATCGTGACAGATTGTTTATTCTCGCAATTAGCAATGCAGCCGCTTCTCCCAGCACCCCCCCACGCCCCCGCTCCCCGCCCCAGAGGGGCCCAGCCCGCCCCCCCTCCCCCCCCCGGAGCGGGGTGGGGGGAGCTGCGGTCAGGGGATGGTCCGGTCCCCGCCTGGCAGGAGCGCTCACCGGGGCGGGACGGGGACTGTAGGTCAGTGAGGAGATCTGTGCAATGCACCTTCACCCTCGTCTGTGGCACCGCGAGGCGGGGGGGAGCCTGCGAGTCCCCTAAAATTTCATCATCTATACGCTCCCAATCTACCATCTTTATTGGGTTCAGTTAAAAGGAAAGGGAATTCGCTGTCCCTCCCCGTTTAGATAATAACCCTTAAATGACGGCAAGAGCCTCTTGTGTTTGGAGGAGATTAGAGCCCTGCAGCTATCAATAAACTTTTCTCAGCGAGCGGCCAATCGCGTTATTAGAGAGCGGCTCCATTTTACTGCACATCCGTCCTGGGCGCGGGGATAAGGGGTCGTAAAACATATTTACAAAACAAAACAGCCGGGACTTTAATGGGGCTGGGGCTTAGATGTTCCATTTTACGTGAATGAACATTTCATTATCTGGAGACACGCACACACCTACGCCACGAAACGCTGCACAATCTATGTGTGTCTGTATGTATATACGCGCAAATCTCCACGTCGAACACATCCCAGGGCCGGCGTCCATTTAAAAAAAAAAAAACAAAAAAAAAACCGAAACAAACAATCAAACCCTAAAACCACATTTTCAAGGCTCAGCCGGGCTGTGTGACAGGCAGGGGCTCCCTCCGCGAAGTCACACTCAGGACAGCCCGATTTTGTTGGTTTTCCAGAAGAAAACCAGCTCCCTCGCCCTTCACCAGCAGAAGCTCCGGCTTATTTCCGACGTTAACACATTTAAATTTTTTTTTCCCCGATTTTGGAGCCCTGTCCCTTCTCCACGGCGGAGCGCTGCTCCGGCAACCCCGGCCTTCCTCGCCCCGGCCCGCGCTAGAGGCGCGGAGCTGGGCTTTGGGGAGCGGCGCGGTCGCCCCGACGGCGAGCCTGGCTCGGGCCCCCCCCCGCCGCCTGCTCCAGGCGTCGCCGCCGCGCCGCGCCGCAGCCAATGGGGCGCCGTCGCCCCGCCCCCCCGCGCGCGAGTTGGGCGGTGCCCTCGCCCGCGCCTCTTTATCAGGCGGTGCCGCCCGCCCCGGGAACGGAGCGCGTCGACGGCTGCCCGCGCCCTCCGCGCTGTCTCGGGCCCATGAGCCGCGGCACCCGCTTCCGCCCGGCGCTGCGGGCTGCCTCTGCATGGCCCCGGCTGTGGATATGACCGCCGCGCCCACCGGGGTCCGCAGCGACGAGCTACCCGCGTCCGCCTTCAGCAAGCCCGGCGGTGGCCTCCCCGTCGCGGCGGCGATGGGCGGAGAGGAGGAAAGCGACAAGCCCAAGGTCTCCCCGTCCCTCCTGCCGTTCAGCGTGGAAGCGCTCATGGCCGATCACAGGAAGCCGGGCGGCAGGGAGGGCCCTGAGGGCGCCGGGCCCCCGCCGGGCACCGGGGCGGCCGCCCGCCTCAGCCCCCGCCTGGGCGCCCTGACGGCGGAGGCGCCGGGCTCCCCGCTGCCCCTCGGCGGGCACTTCTCTTCCGTCGGGGGGCTGGTCAAGCTGCCCGAAGACACCCTCGTCAAGGCGGAGAGCCCCGAGAAGCAAGAGCGGAGCCCCTGGATGCAAAGCCCACGGTTCTCGCCGCCTCCCCCGAGTAAGTGGGGTCCGGGAGCGGGCGGGCTGGGGCCCCCTCCACCTTCCCTGGGCCGTCTGCGCCCATCCCGGGGGACGGGCAGTGCGGGGGCGGCCGGGGGTTTCCTCTCGTTTCCACCCAGCCCCGGCATGTTTTTTTTTTTTTCCCCGCGGTTCGCGCTCTCCGCCCGGCCTGGTCAAAATACTGAACCGGTCCAAGCGTGCGCGAAGCCGGCGGAGGGTGCGGCAGCCAGGGCAGAGCGGCCGCGCCAGAGCGACGTCTGGTGCCAAATGTTAACCGGGGTAGGGGGAGAAAAAAAAAAGAAAAAGCAGCTCGGCCTGCCTGTTAGCTTCACCGGGGACTCGAACTGGCTACCCAAACCCTGACTCGGCCTCGGCGATGTTTTCCGCGAAAGTGGCTTGTAACTTCGCACGGGCCCGCACGGAGCCGGCTCCCGGGCGAGGCCCCGTCGGGCTTTGCGGGCTTCAGCCGCACCGGTCGCTGTCTCCGGTGTCGCATCTCCCAGGTCCGAAGAGCCGCAATGGGTTTGGGAGAAACTTTTTTTAAGAGAAATCTAAAATAGCAGAAAAGCCCGTTAATCCTCTCCAGCGGCTGCGCTGAGCTCGGGGCCGGGCAGCCCGAACCGGATCCTGTTCCTTCCCCGTCCGGGCTCCCCCGGAAAGGGGGCGAGCTTCGGCTGAGGCTCTCCGGAGCGTTTGGGGTGCTCTGGGCAGAGCTGCTTTCCCTCTTCCTCGGAGAAAGGCAGGTTTCCTCCAAACGACTTGTGGAGAGTATCGCAGGGGTTTACTTTATTTAAATTGCAAAGTAAAAGTTGTTGTTGCTGAGTAAACCTGGGGCAGATCAAGGTTGAGGACCCTTAGAAATGTTAAGTAAGGGGAGAGGGGTGAAGAGCGGTAGATAGAGGCTGAGTGTGAATTCAGAGCTCGTAATTAATTACATGCTTAATCCGGTTCCCAGGGGCCTAATGAAGAGAGTGTGAGCCTGAGAAGCTAGCCCGTTCTGTTTATTTTTTCTTCCTAATCCAACTAAAAGGACGGGACACTTTTTTTTTTTTGGAGGGTCACTCGCTTCATTTACGTCTTCTGTGTGGGCCGGGAGCCGTGAAGGTGGAGGTTGCGTGGGTGTCTGCCTCCCGACTCATACCCCGTGCCGAGTTTTTCCACGCAGTCGGAGGGGTCCTTGCTCTGAAGCACTGCCAGTGACTTCGGTCCCGGGAGTCTTGAAAAGCCGAAATGCCCAGTAAAGCACCCGTTTTCTTTACTGGAACGAGAGACCTCAATTTGAAGTGTGTCCCGAGCACCCGTGGAGTTTTTTGGGCCGCTTCACTTTGAGCGGGACCCTATTTTCCCCTTTCTCTGCACCTCGAGTGCCGTCGAAGGGGGGAGGTTGCAGGGCGTGGGGGTCCAGGCATTGCTAACCGAGCTGTCTCTCTCCTTCCTCCTTCCCCCTCCTCCCCCCCAACCCGGTCCTTCTCCGTTGCTGCTGGGCGCAGGGCGGCTGAGCCCCCCCGCCTGCACCCTGCGCAAACACAAGACTAACAGGAAGCCCCGCACGCCCTTCACCACGGCCCAGCTGTTGGCCCTTGAGAGGAAATTTCGGCAGAAGCAGTACCTGTCCATCGCCGAGCGCGCAGAGTTCTCTAGCTCGCTCAGCCTCACTGAGACCCAGGTGAAGATCTGGTTCCAGAACCGCCGTGCCAAGGCCAAGCGGCTGCAGGAGGCCGAGCTGGAGAAGCTGAAGATGGCAGCCAAGCCCATGCTCCCTCCTGCTGCTTTCGGCATCTCCTTCCCGCTGGGCGGCCCGGCAGTGGCCGGCGCATCCCTGTACAGTGCCTCCAGCCCTTTCCAGCGGGCAGGGTTGCCCGTGGCTCCCGTGGGACTGTACACGGCGCACGTGGGATACAGCATGTACCACCTCACATAGAGCCGAGCCCTGCCGGCCCTGCACGCAGTCACTCCCTGCTCCTCTGGTTCCTCGCTGCAGATTTCCCCCACGGGCCCCGTGACAGACTTCTCCAGTCCGGCTCTGCTCGGCTTTCCTGCTTCTCCCTGTGATGCTGGCCCCTCCCCGGTCCAGCCCCGTTCTGCTCTCCTCAGTGGTCCTGGGAGCTGCCCCTGCTCTCTGGCTGGGAGAAACCAGAGGCATCGCCCCAGCTGGCCCCTGGCACAGGGGTTGTGATGGGCCAGGCCCTGCCCTGCTTCCCTGGGTCCCGCTGGCAGCCTCGGGAGAGCCCCCGCCGTGGAGGAAGGAACTGTGGACCAGAAACGGCAAAAAAGGGGCTGAAAGACAGGATGTTTCTCTTACGTTCTGCCAGGCAAGGTCAAGAGGCAGAAGCGCAGAGCAGCCTCTCCCGTCCCTGTGTAACAGCGCTGTCTGTTACCTGTGTCTGTTCCTCCTCCAGCTCCTTTGGAAGGGGCTCTGTGTACTATGTAATATACTGTATATTTGAAATTTTATTATCATTTATATTATAGCTATATTTGTTAAATAAATTAATTTTAAGCTACTACTTGATGCGGTTTCTTTGCTCCTTGCCCTGCCGGGGTGGCAGAAGAAGAGACTAAATTTATCTGGGTGGTGGGGGACAGGAGAGAGGAACTGGCTTTACCAGCAGTTTTTCCTCCTCTTCAGGAGACTTCAGCCTCAGACAGTGAGGCTTCGGCTGAGTTTTCAGCTTGCTGTGTACCCCCAGGCTGTCTAAGACTTCATCTTTCTCCCACCGCGTCCTCTCCCCGCGGGTGCCTGCTGGCGCTCTCCGCAGCGGTCCCGGGCTCGGCGCAGCCCCAGCCAGGCTCTTCCAGCCCTAAGCAGGGGAGAAGCTGCTCCTCTCCCGGCTGTGGCTGCCGGAGGCTTTGGGGGTGGAGTGACTTGTCCCCCACCACCAAGGGCTTCCCCTGCAGCTCCCTTCGGCTGCCGTCGTTGTTCAGAGGAGGAGAGCACCGGGGTTTTGGGGTGATGGAGAGGAGAGGGAGCTGCCATGGTCGGGGAAGGTTCGGGAGAAAGGGAAAAAGTGCAGGACAGAGGCAGCATCGGAGCCGTGGGGTCAGGCGATGGGGACGGGGATGCGGTGATTTTCGGGGACGGGTGCGGGGATGCGGCAGGCACCCGCGGCACTGACGGCAGGGACCCCTCGGCGCCAGCTTCTGCCTATCCCCGCGGCCCTGGGCGCCCCGCAGCCCTCCGCGGCCGGCTGCGCTGGAAACCCGCCCGGCCCCGCGGAAATCGCCGGCGACAGCCGAGGGCCTCGCGGAGGAGGGTGCGGGCCGTACCGCTCCCTTCTGCGCCGCTCCGCGCAGCCCCAGCTGCGCCGCGTCCGCCGGCTGCGGCCCCGAGGCCCTCTCAGCTCCCCACTCCTCCCCATTTCGTTTGCTTGGGTAAAGAAGAGCGTTGGTTTCCCCTTTTTTTTTTTATTTTTATTTCGTGTATTATCTTTGCGCTCAAGGAATGGGCGCTGAGATTTTGGGACTCTCTCTATTTTTCTTTCTGTCTTTTTTTTTTTTCCTCCCGCTGCTTTCATTTCCAGCAATTTTAAACGTTAAGGTTGAAGCAAAGTTAGAGGGAAAATAATTGCTGTAATGAGGCTAGGCAATCTTCTGCAGGCACTGTGGCTCCAGCAAGACTGTAGCTGGGGGCGAGGCGGGACTTTTATCATCTCCTAAATATCAATGATGCTTTCAATAACTCAGCGAAACAACATACCTGAACCCAGCCGCTTTCTCCAGAGCTCGCTGCTCTAATCCCTCTTTTCTCATCTCTCGCTCTGCTCTGGCCACCCTGTCCTTTCTGGGCTGAGGTGAGTTTTGGGTTTTTCTGGTGGTTTTTGTTTTTGTTTGTTTGTTTTAGGTTGTGGGTTTTTTTTTTTTTTTGAGGGGGGTATGGATTTTGGTGGTTTGTGGGTTTTGTTTTTTTTTTTTTATTTTGGTCTGACTTTCTTTTCCGATCATTTATTTCCTCTGTGCAAATGACGGTGCCTGCGATGCTAACCCCAGAGTCGGGCCGGACCGGGAGAGAGCGGTGCCGGGTTTGGTTTGTTTTTTTTTTTCTCCCCAAGTTGTGTCTCTGGCAAAACAAGGCTGGAGATAAACCCAGCCTCTGCGCGATTAGACCGCGGGTTTGGGGAGAAGATCTAATAGCGCAGGAGGCCAGGTTTATCCTGCAAAGAAGCCCCCCCCAAAAAAAAAAAAAAAAAAAAAAAGAGAGAGATTTTAAACGGCGAGAACAGCCTCGAGCTCGCTCCCCACAAACCCCGCTCCCCACGGCCGGCACCTTTGGGCGCTGGGTTCTGGGCAAGCCGGGACCCTTTCATCTCTCCGCTTTGTCTGGAGTTTTTTTTTTTTACATTATGTCAACTCGGGATGGATATTCGAAACGCAGGATTCCTATTGAACATGTCTTTGCTTTAAGTTTTCCCCCTGACCCTTGGGCTAAAGTCCTTGGTTGCTCAATTAAACCCAGATGAGAACAATTAATAACTAAGTAATGACAATAAGTTGGGAATCACACGGATGAACGCTCCATGTGAATAGGAAAAGCTCACACAAAAGAGCAAAAAGGATTTGTCGGCTCTTTTTAAGGGGGAATTGGCTTTTCTTTTTTCTTGCCTCTGGCTTACCAGCAAATAAAACTCACTTTTGTGTCTTTGTCGCCTTAAGGATCTCAGTGGGCAGTTGGAAGTGAGAATGGCTGTTTTCCTTTCAACTTGAGGGTGCCGGCGCCACGCAGCCCCAAGGATAGAGAGAAGCCAAAGCAAAGTTTCCTAATAACTCCCCTCTCCCCCGCCACCCCTCCCCAGTCACTCCGGCACCCCCCCGCCCCATGCATATCTCTCCACACACGCTCCCAGAGAGCCTCGGCAGCCAGACGAGAGAAAGCCGAGGGGCCCCGAGCCCGTCCGTGTCCCACCGCGGGCTCCCGCCCCGGCGCGGCCATCCTCTGCCGTGGGAAAGCGACCGCGACACTTTCCACGGAGGGTGGGAAATAAACCTCACGGCAGCCGGATCGCGGAGAGCGGAGCAGGCACCCACAGAAACACACACGAAGTACAACGGAAGCCATTTTCCTGTTCTTATTCCCACAAAGGAGGGGGACGCAGCCTCCCCGGGCGCCTTCGCCCCGCACCGGCTCCGTGCGGGCTCCGGGAGCTGCCGCTGCATCGCCCCCGCCCCGGGCAGGGCGGAGGGGGAGGCGGCCGCTGCCCTGGCAGTTACAGAGCGAGGCAGGGCTCCCCTTCAGTGTTAGCTCCAGAGGGAAAATCTGCTCCGCAAATCTTTAGTTAAACGGCGGATTTGCTGTCGGCTCTGAATTTCTGGTGTTTTCGGTTGTTTTTTTTTTTTTTTTTTTTTTTTTTTTTCTGAATTTGCTCTTTAACTTGAAACACATATCGGTGCCCCGTTGAATGCTTTTACCTGAAGTTTTACCAACCGGCTGAACTCAGGTATTTTCTATACCAAGTGAATGAAAATCCCAGTCACCAATTTATTAGGCACTCAGAGATAATTGCTCTTCATCTCTCCTGATGATACATTCGATTTTTTGTTAGACACGGAGGTGGCCAGAGAGACGAAGAAAAAGCGGCTGCTTGAGCAGAACGGTGGCCAGGGCACTTCTCAGGGCCGTTCAAATTAAATCCAGCAGAGCGGTGCCTGGCAAGTCCGTTTCCCAGGACCTGGCACACCGCACCCAACGCACTGCTGGATGCGGTGAGGTGGTTCCTAGGTTCCTCGCCTAGTTCTCCGCAAAAGCAAGGTGATGCGGCTTAGGCACTTAACTGCAAGAGTTTGTGGCAAAAAAAGACACTTTCTCCTTGCCTAGCTCAGTGCTGAGTATTCTATATTATATATATATATATATATTATAACCCAGGGAGTGTGTGGATTCTTGAAGTTTCCTTTTTAACTCCCTCCACACCTCATGTGAAGCACAGTGGTGTCCGTCCCCGGCCTGAGCAATCTGTTCCACAGCAGGGAGCCTAAAAATGAGGCACTCCGATAATGGGCATTGCAACACCCGGCTCCCTGGGGCTGGCCCGAGGGCCCTCTGGAACACGGACCCATTGTCCGACCAGCTCTGCGGCAGGAGAAGCCCTAGGCAGAACCAGAAGCAACAGCTCTGACTCATTTAACTACGAGTAGTAAATTGTAACACGCTGCACGGAGGGATTTGGTAGCGATTTGCTTCCAACAGTAAATCGGTCGGCGTTAACCCCCACTCCATTGTACTTTTTCATCTTGAAAATCTTTTATCCCTCCAGGCTGGATCCGGTTCCCACCGTGCAGTGATTAAAGGGAGAGCAAGAGAGGCAGCTACCTGGACACGTCGTGTGACCAGGAATGTGCAGTAAATCCACCGTGCCAAGCCATCCCGGGAAGCGGCCGCAGCTGAGGACCCCGCCACAGCACGGAGCAAAACTCCCGTGCGGAGGTGGGAGGCGAGTGCCCGCAACCGGCTCACCCTTGTGCGGCTGCCTGGCGTGGCACGGAGCTCCCTCAGCCGCCAGCTGCTTCGCAAGACCGTGTGAACAACACAGCATTTTTTCTTCCTTAGCCCTGTGGAAGAGAAACAAACCTCTTTCATAGGGTCGCACAACCACCAAAGCCGCTCAGTTGAACAGGACAGACTCAGGCTTTGCTAGCGAGCTCTAAGACAAACCTTGGGAGGGAGTTTTGTAGGAGCAATGTTCAAAATCTGAGAGTGATTCTGTGTCTATGGCCCACTCCCGTGGAAAGCTGGGGCAGACAACGGGGCAGTAGGGTCAGGGTGATCAACATCTGATCTGACTGAGATCCAGGGACCCAGGCATAAAAAGGCGCAGCCCACGCTAAATGTTCTTTCAGCCTAACTGAGCAACACTTTTGTTGTAGGCGTTTGGTATTGGACACATAACAACAGGCTGAGCGGGACATGCACTCGATGTACGTGTGAGAAAGAGATACCATACAGCAACAAGCACAACCAAGACCCTCCGACCACCACTCTCGCTGCCCTGATGAGGGGTAGAAAGAGAAAGAGCACCCAGGGCAGGCAGTATTTAGAGGTTTCACTGTGACCCAGGCTCCCTTTGCAGGCCAGAGAGAGAGGAAGCGGCAGTGGGAGGGAAAGGGGTCTGGTAGCAAAGGATGACAAAATTATGTTATGGGAAGACTGCAAGTGGTGCAGGGAAGGTCTCGGGAATGGAGGAAAAGAGAATTATTTCCAAAAGACAGGCCGGAGGGAAGGAGCAACTTTCTTTTGATGCGATGTTTTGTGTGCATTGGGCATTATTATGCAAATATCAGCTAACACAAATACAGAAGTAAGGACGGGATGCTTTAAAACTTAAAGGGTGATCGTGTTACACTGTAAATGCATTTATATGTAAGCCAATGAACCTGTTCCCATTTGCATCAACAAAGGACTGGAAGAGATTTTTCTGGGGCTCTGAGACCTGCCCTAACATTACTCTGAGCTTGCGTGCTTTAGTTCTGGGGAGCATCTGGCCCTCACACTCTACTCACTAAAAGCCATATATGCTTTTCAAAACCTCGTAACGAGCTCTGGACTTACTGTGAAAGCCACGTCCGTGGTATACCACAAGAAGAGACAGTGGGATGTCGTAGATGTTGTCAGTCTGACCAAAGATTTTTCTTTCTGTGGCATTATCAATCCTCTCTTTGGGTAGGAAGCTACATAAACAATACAAACTAAATTCTATTTATAAAACAAAAAACAGGGTTGCAACATACAATATATGTGCTGTGGGACTGGAATAGACACAGAGAGAAAAAGGAGTTGGTAGTTTTCAAAACACTTTAACACTTTCAGCATTAATTGCCACCTCTGAGGCACCTACCTGACTATGCAGAGACTGTAGGCTACCAAATAGAGATGTTCCCTGTTGCTTCTTAGCCAGGAACCCGAACTCAAGTGCCCCGTGAGACCTCCAGCAGCCGAGAGCCCGTAGCGCCAGAAGGCAGCATGACGTCTCCGCAACAGCGGTTGTATCAGGTAACAACTGTATCGATATAAATAGTAATGCAAACGCAAACTCTTTAGTGATTAGCACAGCTAAAAAACTTCAGCCGCATCCGTTTTATAGACAGCTTAAGTATTAACTGTGTATCCAATAGCTACAATTAGAAAGCTTAAACATGAGCTTTTAACTCAGAATTTTAATTTAGACATTATTCAAAGGAGGACTGGCAGCATCTTTAGTCAAAAGACTCTTCAAGAGTAATTTCTTAAAAATGGAATGTCTTTAGCTGTATTTCTGTCAGCTATGATACCTGAATTGGGATGACCTTAACAGCCTTATTAGCTTGGAGTTCAAATGCAGAGCTTTAGACAGCTCTCCCTTTAATTCAAGAAGCTTGGTGCAGGCACTTTAATTTTCCCTCTAAATAATTGCATCTTTCAAGTATGTACTCAAAATCAATTCAAGTCAAAAAGGCTGGAAAGAAAATAGAAAGTTATACAGGGCATATAATAAAATCAGAAAGCTGAGATGGACATGTAATCCTAAACTATTCTTACTTTCTGAAACACCAGACTGAATTTCTTCAAATGTGAATTGTTTTCCCTTCCTCAAAGATGGCTTTAATACCAGCCAAGTTTGAAGTTTCTAATGACATTTATTCTCTGAGCTATGTATGTATGAGAATTCTACTTTGGATGATTGGAGACTGTGATCTTTTTCAAGCTTGCATAACGTTTAACATGACCGAATCGATTTTCAAAACAAAGAAACACGAAAGCACTGAAAAATGCCCAGCACAAGAATGGACATTTCCATTCCATAAGGAATTTGTTTGGAAAAAATTATAGAGAGTTATTGGAATTAGAATCTAAGTTTATCCCAAGTTTGCTGGAAGGGAAAGTTATATTATATGATACAATTAACCATTGGCTTCAGGTCTGGTCCAAAGCCCAATAAAGTCAGTGGCGTCTTTCCATCGGCTAACTAACAGGCTTTGGGTTTGACTCATAAACTGTAGAGCTCCACAGAAGATAATAGTTCTGCACTGCTTACATGAAAGTTAAATATAGCTCGATGTTTGTAAGTGTGTATGTATTATGATTAATTTAAAACCCTGGTTAAGACTGAATTACAGTTTCCATTTAATTCATATGCATGTGCTTGTATTTGTACGCATGTACGTGTAAAGGCAGACATCTGCGAACGCGTAAGCGCACATTCAGCTAATGTCATAGAGATGATTGAATAAAGTTTACACACATGATGGTAAATATCAGCATTTACTACAGTAGATATCATCGCTGTAATATATATACTCTGACAGATCTGAACATATACTTTCAAAACCAACAGCATCTGTTTACATTGAACTGCAATAAAAACTGAAGGAGGCATCAGTTAGTATTAGAATTTTATCTTTTCAATGTCCAGAAACAGTTTCTGTGCCTTTGATGTAGGCTGTCAAGCACTACTGGAAAATTGCATCTCTCTAATTACTGCATTTAGAACAGAGGAAAGAGCATGACTGCCTGGCAGGATCTGTCAGTGGGGACCCTATAGGGACTTGCTTTTTGGGTACTGATAAGAAAAGTTAGCTTGCATTCAAAAAACTGTAAAGCAATCCTTGCACAAAGAGGGGGAAAAACCAGAAAGGGCACTGTTTTGGATGATCTAGAAGAATGCAATAGAGCTTTTCTCTGTTCCAGCTGTGATTAACCCTTATCTCTACCGGCTGCTGCCTTCAGACAGAGCTCCCTGCATCTTCTGTGGGAGTTTAGCCTGAATATAAACCACTGAATAGAAGCACCACTGCTTGCACAGGTATGTGCATGTTCAGGCAGGTAGCAAGCACCTGATGGACCTGTGACATAGTTATATCATGCCTGGTGGTGTAGCTTCACATTTTGAGGCATTTAGAGGTAGTACAGGCTTATCTGCTCCTCATTATTCCCGTTCCTCATTTCTTCCCTTATGTGACAGAGGCCCCTCTTGGCTATGTGTCACAAACCATTTTATGGCATTTTTAAACCTGAATTCATTGTCTGATGAGATTTAGAGCTATGGTTGTAGTGGCAAAATTGAGGTTGCGAGGGAGCGGGGGTTAGAAAGCTGGAGCGGGTTGAACTCCATAAGGTGACAATGTCACCAAGAAAAGCATGGCACTTGGCCTTTCACAAAACTCTTTGTTGGTATGCATAGGATCTTTTATTTCAAAGTCCAACTGCAAGTGAGAAATTAGGGTTTATTAAGGCTTGTTCGTGTTCTTTTCCTCCTGTGTAAACAGAAAGCAAGCCTGTGTATACTTCACGTATTACGTACATGAACAAAAGACCCAGTCATCAGTAGTGTGCATCCTGATCCTACAGCAGGAAGCAAGGCTTGTCAAAATAATTGCCCCTTTCATAATATTCCTACCATAATGTGGTAGCACCCGGAGTAGAAGTACTTCCAGGAGATGGGCAGGATGTATGACAGCCAAGCATAGCCAGAGGGGAGAGCGATCTTGGGGAAACGACTCTGGAAAAAAAAAATGCAAAGGAAAAATAGCTAACTAGCATGCAGTGGAGCTGAATCGAGTATCTTGTGATACAAGCACAGCATCTGCCATGTAGAGACTGCCAAAGCACAGGTGGAGGGTGGGGAGGTGAAGAGATAGAAACACACCCCTGAAGATGCAGTTTGCAGTAAGCAGCAGCAAGAACGCTGTGGAAGACACTAGGTGCATTGTACTGTGCCTGGCAGCAGTGTTTATTTCATAGGGGCAAAATAAGTGCAGGAACATAAACATTTGCAAACCATCTACTTTACCGGCAATTCATAAGGAGAACTTGCAGAGTGCTTAATGCTTCCACAGCCCGGCCCAGGGGGACGGAGGTATTCACACGTATTTTAATGAGGACGCGCCAAAAAGGGAATTATCCAGTCTCTCCCAGCCGCAGGGTTTCAGCATTGCGGGAGAGTACTTGGCTACATGGATTCTGCTTGTCCTGGAGCACAGGTACACTACAGGTGTCTAAATCTCAGAAAGCAATTCTGCACGCTTTCTGCCATCTAGAACCAGTTGGAGCTCCTGTGTTGAGTTGCGTAGTTTCCTAGAGGCATAACAACACCTCCTAAAAGCCAGAAATTCAGAAACAAAGCAGCTACATGACTCACTCCCAAGGAAGCTCAACTCCAAATGAGTGTGGAGGCACTCAACCCCACTCAGTCGCTGAAAAGTGCTGAATTCAGCATCAGGCAGGTCAGTCAGTGTCACTCTCTTGAAAAAATATAGCTGGAACAGGACAGAATAGCCTCACTCAGAGCAAGCAGGGCTCCTCTCCATGGTCTCCTGAAGAGTTCAAAGCCAATGTGCCCACCTCCCAGGGCACTATCCTCTTCCCCTGCTGAGGTCTGAAGCACTGTCCCCCTTCTCCTCGCGGGAGCTGTGTCCCTCTTCAGCACACGATACATAGCCACAAGGATCACAGAGAGAACAAGTGACAGGAGAAACCTGGCTCTCTTTCAATGTTATAGTTAGTGGCTATCATCTGATACAAAATGTATAGGTAATTTCAGAGTCCTGAGTGTGGTACAAGGGTTTTTAAAATTTAATCTTTAGAGGTGTGCTACTCCTCACTTACTGAGGCATCTAAGCATCTGCCTTAGATGGTCTAAAACATCTTGAGAGACCAAAGCGAGCGCATTTTAGACAGCATAACACCTGCATTCGATGTCCCAAGGTGGTAGTTGAGTGCAACCTCACTTTTTTTTGTTTGTGTATTTCCGCTGTATACTTATTGCATCTAAGAAACAACTCAGAGAGAAAATCAAACATGAAGAGAGTTAGACTCTGTGCACTTCACCTTTCCATTTCATTCTACCTCTGCCTTTATTTTCTGTCAATTACAGGTAGGCCCTGTGCATCTTTGAACGTGTATTTGTGTTCATGCACTTATTATTGAATATATAGTTGTTAGAACATTCAATAACGTGTAATTGCTTTTTACTATGTATTCATTTGCCTTTTCTTCTAGATGGGAATTTGTATATGTGTTATATTTGGCTCCAGTCCTGCAAACAGTTGTGCCCATGAATAACTTTACCGACATTTGGAGCTCCACGGATCACAGCTTCTCTCTCACCCACTGAATTCTATGAAGTTACTCATGCAGTTAAATTACTCGTAAGCATATGTGTTTGCTGGATCGGGGCCTCTCCACGTAAGTTTGATCTTTATAATTAATTTAAGACATCAATATACTTTTAAAAATAAAGGAAGTCAATCCTTAGAAAGTGGTAATAAATTTTTAGAGCTGCACTTATTAGTGCAATAAAATGCACCTTGGTTTATTAATTACTGACTGTTTTTTATTTTGACACTCTAAAAACAAAATAACATGGACATACCACAAAACCATTTTATAAAATAATATATTTAATATTTAATAATTTGATATAATAAAGTAACTGATAGATTTTCTTTAAACAGCATAACAGGTAAGAATATTTTCTTAAATGCTATGTCAGCAGAAGCTGCCATTTTATGCTAGCCTGTTAGCCAACACATAAATACCTCAAGCTTTGATCCCAAAACCTTTGCCAACTGGGCATGGTAGTGCCTGCCCACAAGCCCAGTAAGTATTCTGGAACATAACAAGTGGTTGGATCAGGGCCTCAGATCTGAAGATCCACAAGGCTTAAAAGTGATGGTTTAAAGTAATTTTCTATTTTATTTTCCACTAGAATCTCCTGCAGCTCTCTTTGGACAGGATACTAGTTCAAACACCCGTAATAACCTGGGATTGATATATGATTTGTTTTCTGGAACAGAGCAGCTTATCCTCTCAAAAGAGGCCTCAGATTATTTTGTTCTAACTTTTACATCATCTTAATTTTGGGCATGAAAATACAAGCCAAACATTTCTACACATTTCTAGCTCTAAGAAGCAGAACTGGCAAGATCTGAGCCATGGAGCTCTTCTCTACTGTAGGTCAAATAGTTCAGCATCCTCACAGAGGCAGATGGAGGTTTTACTGTGAATCACAGCCTACCTCCAGGAGGATAATTCCTGGTAATCCACCCACTCTTGACCTGAGCATTTGCTCATGTCTGTCCTCTCTTGATCCTTGCACCTGACCCATGCCCTATCCTATTCCTCTCCACTTTCTCTCTCTTATCTCAGGCATCACATTTGGCTTGGTGGATGTGCTGGTTTGGTTTGGTGATCCCTGAGGGATTTCACTCTCACAAGCGGCCATGGGCACTGCCTTTAACTGCATATCTCCATCTGTGACCCAGACCTGGTGGGGTCTCCAGGGGACCCTGGCCTTGGCACTTCTCCCGCCACCTCCTCCCTGCTCAACTCTCCTGGGTGCTTCTCTGCCCATCTGGCCCATCTCACCATATCCCCAAGCCATGTCATGGGCACAAACCAAGGCTGCAGCCTTGACTGGGCTGCATCTGCCATCCCTACTTAGTTCCTGTTGTGCTTCTTTGGATCTTCGTCTTTTCACAGCCTTGCTCCTGTGCTGTCTGGATGTGTCCACACATGGGTGGTATTTGCCTCTGTCAATGGGTTCAAGGACTGTGGTCACACTGCAGTTGCATGGCTGCTGCAGCACTAGACATGGCTTTCTGTCTTCTGCATCTGCTTGCCTTCAGCTCAGGGACCGCTCTTTTTCATAGTATTGCTTGCCATGCCAGACCAGACCATCCTTAGCCATTTCAGCCCTGGTAACATCTGCTCCCACCTCAGCTCCGTTTCCACTCCTGAATCCCTAAAAGTACACTTCTGTCCCCAAAACAGATATCCCCAGGACTAGTTTCTTTTTGCTCCGCTACAAAACTGGTTCTCCTTTGCCTCCAGTTCACTTGTGACACCAGCGTCCCACACTCTCTAACATCTGACATGGATTTCACTGGGGTCTTTTGTGAATGAAGTGGGCCTAGAAACCCTGCAGGAAAATCAGATGAAAACAAATGTTCACAGCTCTCTAGAAATTGGTGTCAGCTCCCTGATACAGAGAGTTTTACAGCTCTATAAATCAGGCTGAAAATGTAACCAGAAGCCCTGTTAGCTTTCTGTTTCTTTTAGCACATCCGTTTCTTGTAAAATTCCGATTAGAGGGACTGGTCTCTGTAGAAATCATTCACTCTGAACCCAACAGGGCTATAAATCAAAGCACTACAAATCACCACAATTTGCAGATTCTGTGTTTCATCATTTTATTGCTTTTGCAGAGTTTATGTAAATGTTTTTGGAGACTGTTGACTTCTACATCCTCTGTCATACCTGGGATGAGGAAGAAAATTAAAGCATTTTCTGAAAACCAGGTATCTCATTCATATGACTACTACTAAACTATTTCTCTAGGGGATCAGGTCAAGAGTGCTTTCTCATACGAAGAATCTCACCAAGACCAGTGAGACTACTCCCATAACTTGGGGCTAGAGGAACAATTATTTTCTTACGAAAGCAGCAGAAAGAGAGTAGAATTTTACAAGGGTTTCTGGGAAAAAGGAAAAATGTGATGCAGTGACGATCATGCGAGTAACACCATTTATGAGTCCTCTGCCCCAACCCGGGCTTGGCTGTACAAGATGATCATTATCTGCTCCAGCAGGCAAAGATTTCATCACCTCCCAGTATGAATGACATAACTGTTCCCAACAAATTTTACCCTCCCAGTGACAGTAAATTCAATCTAGGCTTGCAAACTCCAGATAACCCTGAGCTGAGTCACGCTGGCCTGCTCGGCAATGCACCAGACCCCACAGTGGCCACAGATGTGATTTGGTAAGCGATGTGAGAGGGGAATTGCTGGAGGAGTCATTTAGACCAGGCTTAGTCAAGAGTCAAGTTCTGTGCAACTTGACTCCCAGCCTGAAAGGATCTCTCATTTCTACTTACCTAGTTCCTGAGGTCCAGCATCATCAGCAGACTTGTAGCTTCTTAGTGTAACGGATTTCTGTTCACCATCCAGTTCACCTCATCAGTCACAAAGTGCTGGGAGCTTCTACAGCTTCCAAAGATCAGGCAAAAAAACAACCGTACAAGGAAAAATGGCTTTGGATGCAGACCGAAAGCATTAAATTATTTCCTTTAGATTTAGTATCACAGCAACAGTATGTCATTTATCAGGGATAAATTTAATACCTAGGGATTTTTAATTATACTAAGTTTGTATCTGAGAGCTCCAATGCAGACCAGATACCCACTGCACAAGATGTTATACAACTGGAATTAAAAAATGGTCCTTTCCCATTTAAGCTCATAAGTCTTTGTGTTGCCTTTATCAGAACAACCATAAGTTTAGATTTCTCATTATTATATACAGATAATGTATATTGTAAGGAGAAAATTTAAAAATGCACAGTTAAGTGTGAAGCATCTGACTCTCCTGACCCTCTGAAGGATTCTTAACACTTATCTGCATGTGGTCCCTTCGAAAAGGACCACTCAGGCACCTAATGATCATATTTTTCAGAATTTCCTTTAAATATTGGAAAATACTCTCAGAAATTGGATCTATCTTACAAAGGTTTTGCCACACTGAACTTTTTAATTCAGCCTAGTGTTTAAACAGATCCGTCATTTTTATTCTGTAGTCTATAAAGCCAATTAAAGTAATTAAATGGAAATTGGAGAGTATTTTAAAGGCGGGTTTAAGATTCCTCTTTGCGTAGTGCAGCTTAGTGTTACAGTAGGACACCATCTGCTGTCCAAGCAGAGTCCAACTGCGGCTGGCTCACAGCAGAACGCAATATCCTAGCTATAAAAACAATGTGACTTGTATTATCTTGGTAATGCTTTTACAAACCAAATTCCCTGTCAGATTTGTGAGTCTGTGTTCTATTTTCTTTAGGATAGCTGATTGAATGTGGTCTTTTTTGCCCTTATCTGGTAGGAATACATAAAATGAGGATTTCTTAATGAAACTGATGTTTTCCTTTTTTGGTAAAAATGCTGTGCAAGTACTCAGAGTGTTGAGGAATAAATGCTGTAGATGGACATAAACAATAATACTGCAAATTTTGCCTTTGCAAATAAATTATGCAGATGTTACTGGTTAGTCTGCTCTAAGACCAACATGGCACAGCCAGCCAGGTGCAAGCTATCTGTCTGTGACTGCCCATTGAAGGTGTTTTCTCATCCCTGTCCAGCTCTCAGGGAAGCATGCAAGACCTTGCTTGTGTAGCTGCCAATTACTCTTAATCACAATGGAGATTTCCCCACTGTGGCCATCTTACAATTGGAAACTGAGCTGAGACCATCCACTTATTTTGCACAGGTTGCTGAATTGGTTGCCAGGCGGTAATAACTTTGCGTTACTGTCAATGTGGAGCACTTTCAAGGTGACCTTGCCATGGGAACTCCATATTTCCTTGCAGATCTCCTGCTCAATTAGTCTCAGGCTTTGAAGGTAGATGGTCAGGCCCAGTTGTACCTGCTGACAACAAACACAAAATGTTTTGTTGCTTACATAATTGGTATGTCTGCATTTATTCTCTCCATTTCTTTCTAGAAAGAGGGAAATGTTCTTTAAAATGGTTTCTATTTCCTCTGCTTCAGAATTATTTTTCTGCTTACGCCTCTCAAAATTACAACACTCCTCCAGAAGGAAAGTGTTGGATTATCATAGTGTAGCATAAATACAATGTAGTAGAAATATCAATTGAACTCCTAAACTGCAGTTTAAGTCAATATAGTAAACCTGTGGCCAGGAATTGAAACAAGATATGCAGGAAAAAGTTGTTGGTATCACTGTCTGTAGACTGAGGGCCTCAACAGCATTTGTAAGAGATCATATTCTTTAAATTCCTCTCTTAGGCCTACATAATTAGAGCTGTGGGTTAGCTGAAGTGACAAAGTTAGGAATAAAATTGCGTTTAATTCCTCAATTAAGCCAATGGGCAATTAGTGAGTGATTTTCATGCTGCTCTCTGGAGGGTCCTATATTTCTCTATTGCCCGTATAGGAAAACCTCGGTTTGATGATTCAGTTGGCGGGGGTGAATCTAGGTCTCAGTGTGCAGTGTGCATAGCCACATCTGAGCTCCAAAGTAGCTATAGCAAATTAATATTTTGCATGCTTTTGAGAATCATCTACACATTTTCTATCAATAAAACACTCTTGTGGGACAAAAGGCTTGGCCAATGTCCTAATCACTTCTTCCCTCTTCAAGTCTGGCTTTAGCAAGAATGGCACATACAAAATGGGACATAGAGCAATATTTTATCAGCACTAAGCATTGCCATTTCCAGTTCCTTTAGCTGTTGGTCTGGGAAAATGCATACAGGACAAACATTTTAGGCTTTCCCATGCCATTTCTTCATATATTTGGAGCATTTATAAAAAGAGTTAAATTAAAGAAAAGGTTGAAATTGCTCAAGAAAGTATACTGAAGCATGAATTTAAAAATTAGAAGTAAGGAAGACAGAATGGCAAATGCTGTAGATGTTTTGCTGCATTTTTCTTTACAAATGCTTATTAACAAACCTGGTATAATGAATGTCACTGAGCAATTTCCATATTGTTTGGAGATGAGCTGAGATAGATGTGTAATGACCATAAGGTCCATTAAAGGATGCCCTGGTATGCTTTTCAGACTGAAACAGGTTCTCTTGATTCAATGCTCACTGCTGTTGAAGATGAAATCAATAAACATATCTGTTGGAAAACACACATTATTACTGGAGTTAAGAAGTTACAGATCACACACCACTATTCCACTAATAACAAACAGAGAAATTTTATAAAGTACATCAAAGTCAATTCTGTAGCACAGAGTTCAATAAAATGATTGAATTCTTCTAATTTTACCATTGGCTCAATTTCACCATAAACCCCATTGTTCCTAGTACTCAAGCCGTAGATGGCTTTCTGCCTGATGGACTATCCTGTTGCTATATCCATATTATATTTACAGACTTGGATGCAATGGACCCACACATGAGCTTTCTCTGTAAGTCCTTTGCCATCTACTTGCTATTCCCAGTCTCGAGTAGAGAAGGCTTCTGGAAGACTTCCTAGAGGCCTCAAACACATCAAAGGTTCCTCAGTGAGGAAGGGGCAAAGCACTTCTACGTCTGCTGTGGGTAAAATCAGAAATTATGAGCTTAAATTGCCCGATTTAGGTGGTATATTGGGAAAAAAATCTCTAATGTTAAAGACTGAAGAAAGACAGAAATAAATAACTACGGAGGCTGTGCAGTGTCCATAAATGGAAATTCCTTAAAGACAGGGAGGCAAGCATCTATGATGAGTAGATTTTAATTTGATCCTGCCTTTGAAAGTGGGAGAGGAGGATGAACTAAATCACTTTTCAAGCTCCTTTTCATTTTTTGTGATTCTGTAATTTTTTCTCCTCCCTGCAGTTGTGGCTACTGCTGTGATGACTACACCTTCCCCCCCTGCACTGGATACACTGCAACTGAAGGTGCACTTACAGCGGGCAGACCCAGGTGACTGCCATCCTCTCACCAAACAGCACCAACAGGCCCCAGCTGCTACGGTGGCATTGCTGGAGATGAGTGGAAGGAGATGGAGGACACGGCGCAGAGGCTGCTCCTTGCTCCTACCTTTCCATGGGCCTCCTCTCCCCTTGCTCTCTGTGCCTCTCCAGCCGTGAGCACTCCAGAGGGAGAGTCAACCCGAGGGCTTGTCATCACGGGAAAGCTTCGCCAGTTATTCCTGTATCGTAGCTTCAGTGTAGCTGTATCATTACTGTGTCGTCTGGGGATATGCTTGTTCTGCGATAAGAGTGTTTCTTTTGGCTTGCTTTAAATGCATTTAGTTTCCAAAGTGACATCAGGGCCCAGTGTCCATCTGAACATAGCCAGAGGTTTGCATGGATCAAGCAACTGCTATGGGATTCAACTCCCATCACGTTTTGCAGCCGTCGCCATTTTGCAGCTATTGGACTTTTCACTCTTGGGTCAATGGCAGCTTTCAGCACAGGGCACTGAATTGGCCCTTCAGTCCACACAGCATGAAATGACAGGGTCTACCCTGGAAAAAAGACCCTTCTGGAATAAAATGAAATAATACAGTAAGAGATGATGTCAGACAACGGTATGGGTTTGAGTTCCTTCCTTAGCTCACGCTGTTGCTCTCTCCTGCAGCAACCCCTTGTCTCAGCTCCTCATTGCCCTCCCTCTGCTCACCCAGTCTGTTGCAAGAGCTCTCCCAGGGCTCGACCAAAAGCCCCTCCGACACCTCCAGGCTCTCCTCTCCAACTCCAGGGGAGCACAAGGAGCAATTGCATCCTCAGGGCTTCTGGCAGGATGGCTGTCGGTCAGCCTCACCTGGCATGCTTTCACCTTGCCCCACTCTCTGCTTCCTCTTGCCTCCATTCCCATGGCTTCCTTCCTACATTCAGCAACCTGCAGCTTATTTTGAAGATTTCACTGGAACATACACAGTATATTCACTTCTTATTAACCCTCTATGCAGGGATGAATTTTGTCCAGGTGGGGCAATGAATTTAAGTGAATTCTGTCTTTCCAGTGACAGAGAGCAAGTGACTTCCCGGCCACCGATCTGACCAATGTCCAGTTACTTTCCTTGACGGTAAATCCTGCAGATGACAGATATCAATAATATACAAGGCAGGAGTGGTCACGGAGTTAGAGTTCAGAAGGGCGATTTTTCCTCAGTCCTCCGCATGCACGCATGACCACACAGCGCCTGAGCCCATAGCTGGGGCCCCCCACCTGGATGTGTTACAATCAGCAAGCACAGGCAAAGCTCAGAACCAAGGTACTCATTTTCAGCAGCATCCAGTACAGGGTATGTGAAATATTAAAATATGTAATTTTAAATGCATGGCCTTTATTGCTTTATAACTAAGAAACCAGATCTTTTCCCACTGACTTTCCATGCAACTTTTCCCTGTTCTCATATCCCATGTGGCTCTTAAGTGTGCAAAGGCACCAGTATTAAATTTTATAAGATATTTATATAAATCAGATGGTTGGTGAGTATTAAATCTGATTTTTCTCAATAACCCGAGGGGGAATATTAAAATATTAAAATTGTTTGAATTTTTAAAACACAAATGGGCTTTTGAATAGTTCAGGCCAAAGCCTCAACTCTTGTACGCAAATATATACCGGCTGAGGATAGAGTCCTTGAAGTTTTAATCTTGTTATTCACATCTAGCAAGACAAATGGCAGGCTTAGTAGAAAGCCTGTTTCAAAAAATCACAAACAGACTAATATGGAAAAATGAAATTTATCTTCTCTTTTCATTATATGATTTGCATCTTGAGAAGTGCACATACCTTGTTCTAAATAACTGATGTCATAATGCAAAAATTACTGTCAAAATTGCCTTATGGTATTACCAGCTTAGGAATGATCTTCTCTTTTGTATTTCAATAATTTCAGTGTAATTGTGAACTCTTTGAAATCTTACATGAATTTCCCATTTCAAGAAACCTTATTCTCAGCCTCTTGATATAGCAATTTCCAGGATCTCCTCCCGGTCCTGTTTTCTGTCTTTGTCTGATCATGTTCTGAAGACACACTTATAGTTGTGGGACAGTACAGCCATACTGTCCTGGTCCTTCTTTTTAACAGACTAACAGCCTTTGCCTTTGGGAGGATGCATTATTGCTTCTGAGTTGTGCAAGGGTGTGTGTAGGATAGCTGGAGGAGAGGGACCCATGTAGGCAGAAGGAATGTTTGCTCTTTGCTTTAGGCTCTGATTAGGTCAATTCTTGTGACAGAGTTATTCCTGCAAACCCACAATTACTGCTAGGCTGAGTTTTCTGGAAAAGGGGATTTCTTTGCATGCTGTTTGACCATCCTATTGCAGGACTGGTGGGTATAGGTATACGTAAGTAATACAGGAGAATTGCAGCAGGAATGTTCTTAGACTCTATACCGCTATTTTTTTCCATAGCTGAGAAATCAACCTCTGGCCCAGATGTCTGTGCACAGAAACAGAGATACTGCTGTGAAAAAAGAATATGGGGATCAGAAGAAACAGAAAACGATATATTAAGGAAGGTGGCATTTTTGTTATAGTTGGATGTTTTAATCTTTGTGCTTCAGACTTCATTTCATACTTCATATCACAAAATGAAAACCAAACATATTTTGAATTAAAAAGAGAATTGCTTTCTTTACCTTTTGAGCTGCCACTTAAATGAGTTCCTATTATAGTTTTTAAGAACTATATTTTAGGGAATGTAGTGATTCCTAACAAGTAAACAAATACACTTTAAATCCAATCATTGCAATATTATTCCTGACATTTATAACATCTTGGCCCTTAAGTTTTCTGCTAGAACAGCTGCAGGGCTTTTGGGGGTGATGGGTAGTTCTTAATCGAATGGCTGGAAAAACTCCCAAGAAGTGATTTGACTTCTTAGACAACAAATTTTTTAAAATAACCCCAGAGCACACGAAATAAAGCTTGAATGCCATTATGATAAAAGCCACTTAAGCTACTGATAATCATCCTATGTGTATTTGCACTCCACATGTTTATATGAGAGACAGATCTAGACTTGCTTCAATTATCTTTTCAGCATATTTCTGAATACTGTTAATGCTATGAAAAATGTTATATATGTAAATTACAAAAAAAACCCTGAAAGTGAAAAGGGTATGTCCATCATCATTATTGTTGGCCCTCGTCAAAAAAAGCATCTTGTTAAAGTAGATAATTGACTTCTTAAAGTTAGAGGTGAAAGAAGCCTATTAGATCATTTTGTTCGCCGTGACAAATTGGGCATGCTGCCTTTATATTTTATCTAGAAGGAAATACTAATTCATTGATTCATAACAGATGATACACTTTTTCAGCCTCAAATGGTGTTCTTTTCTGCTCAGTAATGCTGATGGGTTCTCAGTTTGATTGTATAACCTGGAAGGTGTTCTCAAGATGTGTCCTTTCCCTTAATTATCATTATAGGTTTCCCTAGATTACCTTTTTATTTATCTAATTTGAATCTAGCTCCTTCTATTTTAAAACCATTACCCCTCATCCTATCACAACAGGGCCTGCTTAAGAGTTTCTCCCCATCTTTCCTTTAGGCTCCCTTGAGGTACTGGAAGGCTGCCACAAGGTCTCCTCAGAGCCTCCTCTTCTCCAGGCGGAACAGCCCCAACTCTCTCAGCCTGTCCTCACAGGAGAGGTGCTCCAGCCCTTTTATCATGTTCGTGGCCCTCCTCTGGACCGTCTCCAACAGGTCCATGTCCTCCCTACGCTGGGGGATTCAGAGCTGGACACAGTACTCCAGGTGAAGTCAATGACCTTTAAAGGTCCCTTCCAACCCAAGATATTAATCCCCAAGAGGAAGACACCTACAATTTAAATCTATCTGAAAACAAACAGGATCCTTTCCTACCTCATCACACTTGAACTTACTTTTTCAAATAAAAACCAAAAGAATGAATTTAACCCACTTATCTCCTAAAAAAAATTAATTATATGTAGTCAGCATATACTTTAGATCCAGGCAGCCAGGCTTTGTTTTTGTTTGCAGTACTGTAAATCTACATCACCTTCCCAAAGGAAGCAGAAGACTTTACTAACTCAAAGTATTTTTAAAGACTCGTATCCAGTGCCTTCAAAATATCAAATTGATAGGATCTGAACTGCAGTCAGAGGATGGGAGTAATCAAGGTGGTTGTAGTTTACTTGAATATTCCTTGATGGGTAGGCATATTTAAGTGATAGTACTCCATGCAAGATCAGATATTTCATTTTGTAGTGAAACAAATACTGACTTTTTTTCAGCTCCAAGTGTCTGAAATCATGTGCTGCAGCCGTTAGAGAAGTACTTCCACAGCATGACACTGAGGATATGTGTTGCATGCCCACAGAGTGGCTTGAAGAGTGTTAGGAAGCAAAGTCTGCTAGGATAGCCTTGCGGAGCATACGGGATGGAGGCAACTTGGTGTTCTTTTGTACAAAATAGCTACTAGGAGGAGTGGTGTCTATCCCTCACACTCTGCCTGAGAAGGCTAGCTGGCACAGCCATGCCAGGGAGCATGTTCACAATTAAGTGGCATGGACAACCAGTGGTTTAATGATTGAGTTTACTCCCTGGTCCTGTTTTATTTAGGAACATAGAAGCAACTTTGTCAACCAATGCTTTAGTGATGTGTGCATCTGATGAAGAATGACTGAATGACTATGTTGTCCTGTCCTTCACATTTAGTTGTAGGGAACCTGTAGGGTATATCTGGCTGAGGTGTGTGGAGAAGAGATAATATGTGGAGTCCTAGAGTGCTAAGAGAGGAAATGAAGTGATGGAAACTACAGTGAATCAGGTAGGCTGAAGCTAGTATTGTGTCTAAAAAAACAAGAAAAAAGTTGTTACGAAACAATGATGTGTCTTGTGCTCACAAAGATTTATGATTCTCATTCTTCAGAAGACGAAATCCTATCAATAACATGTTTACATTTGTAAAGAAACCCATATAGGGGCATCTTCTGTGACACTCTTTGTTCTGTGCAGGACATTGGACTAGCCATGATAGTTCCTTCACCATCTTTTTGGCAAATAGATTTTGATTTCCACTGAAAGTGTCTATCTGTATGCAGTAAAGAACATCAGTAGATTAAGAAGTCAGTTGTATACCCTGTAATGACTTCTTTAAAACCCTTATTCCCGTACCAGCAAACATTAGCTCAGCTTAATTTATTGTATGTTATCAAATATTAACTTATTGCCAGCTTTCCGAGACAGACAATATGCTATCATTATAAGCACTAATATAGACACAAGCTATATGGACATTAATACATATGGGGATAATTAAAGCTGTACTTCTTTTTTTTTATTGGTTTTTACTGGTGCTACCAGAATATGGAAAAACTATTTCTGAATAAGAAAAATTCTGAATCATTTTAGTCTTTTCTGCAATTTGGGTGTGTTAACTTTCTTTTATGTCAATGTGGCTCTTGGCTTCTCTTTATTATTATACATTCAAGCTTGTCATCATCATCATCAGAATAAACAAGTGACCCAATTCAGCTTGGTCTTCACCTTTCACCCATGTGAAATTTCAAAAGAAGACTCATTGTTTTTGCATGTATCGTAACCCTGTAATTATGAAGAAATTCAGTAGCAAATTACTTCCATGGCTTTTCCCCTCCATTCTCAGCAGTTGAAAGCATTCCTTCAAGAGACATTAAATGGTCTCAATTTCCCTGTTCTTCTGAGAATACCATACTAATGAAAATATACACTAAATATTTTTCCGAGGGAGAAAAACTGGTAAAGTCAGTGGAAGTAAATCACTGTCCATTATCAGTTACGACTTGACATGCTTTCCTTTTATTGCTCAACATCTCATTAATGTTGGAAACGTACACTCCGGGGAACATCTCACAAATTTGATGAAGTTCCTGCATGTGCAAAATGTGTCTAACCATCTATTGCAATAATTTGTCTAGGTTCCCAGAGCTAGATGGGCACAGACTACTGTCAGTGTCGAAGTATGGGGAAATGGTGGGAAAAATATTGTGGAAGAAATTACAGAATATGTCAACATATGTCCTGTGAAATAAGTGATGTGATAAAAAGCTAGCAGCTTGATGTCAGTCTTTACCATAATTTATCAACCACCAAAAGAAATTAACATAAACTCAAATTTATAGATTAGGAAATATTGTCACTAGATAGGCCTTTTGCCACATGGCTATTTCTGCAATATTCTCCAGCTTCCCAAAGGCGTCAATGGGTTCTCATTATACCACTGACAGCAGAAGGATGCTCTATCAGAAGGTGTGCTGTTCTGGAAAGTTGTGAGGAAAAAAAAGGATGCAAGGATCTTTTCTTTCCTGAGAAATGCTCTGCATAATGCTGGTGAATGAGAAAGAAGAAATAAGTGGGAAACTGGCATAAGAACCAGCCCAAGGGTTTGACATACAGAAGTGTCTTTCTCTGTATATCCTTCTATGTGCTTCCTGACTTTGGCCCCTAATCTTCACCATAACTCCTGATTCAATGACCACAGCCTTATTTATAGCAAGGGATTTGCGACATCTCTGTCCATGACATCTTTTTGTGCAGTTCAGAACTATCACATAGATGACCATCTTTATTACATTGAACTATCATGCAGTTATGCTCAGTCCCTATGTGACCTGGAGCTCCAGGAATTGGTCCCAGCCTTCTGCAGGAAGCACTGCTGATCTGAGGTACTCCTGCACCAGTGCTTTAGTAGTGAGAGAGACAGCAAGAAACCTGCACTCAGTTGGATGGTTTTCCTTCCATGTCAGGTGTCCTCACTCATTCATTTGGTTTGGCTGAGTTCAGATGCATTAAATTCAAACCAGTCACATGTAGCACTTTAGTATTATGAAGTTGCCTAATTTACTTAAGAGAGATGCTAGAATCCAAAAATACATATTTTGGCAAGGGTTAAACATTAATCTCAAAAGCTACATGCCAATTCAAAGTGTATTTTGTGTGTAGATTTATCTGAGAGTGGCTTGGCACCAAAGGATTTTCCGCTGGCGCTAAAAGAGCCACTGCATGCCAAGAAAGCAAATATCAAACAGAAATGTGCCAGTATTTCCTGCCAGTCTCACATTTTTGAAACTTTTTCCATCCTCCATGCCATTGATTTCTGATATGCTCCCAGGCTTCCTAGGGGAAGGCTTTTGAGTCTCACCCCAGGATGCTGAAACTCTTCTAATTTGAATACTAAAAATGTTAAATGAAAAAGGACCCCTCCTCCCTCCAACACCCCCAAGGAAAATCCCTGAATCTTTTCCTGTGAAATGCTGGAAGACTTCAAGGGGTTTTCAACCATCCAGAATACACAACAGATGGAAAGTGACACTGGCTCAGGATGGCAGACATTTCTTCCAACTT
The DNA here is from genome assembly GCF_036417535.1 of Chlamydotis macqueenii. NCBI lineage: Eukaryota > Metazoa > Chordata > Aves > Otidiformes > Otididae > Chlamydotis > Chlamydotis macqueenii. The sequence continues at coordinate 70,749,773 of NC_141559.1, forward strand.
TTGCACAAACAAGTTGGAAAAATCTCTCAGCCTCTTTTCAGAGTCTCTCATGCCGTACACTTCTGATTGTACTTCATTATTGATTCCTGTGTCTGAGTTCCCCACAACTGGCTTTATTTTTTTTTTTCTTACTCATTCCTACCCTTGGAGCTTTCTTCCTGCTCCTGCCTGCCAAGTTCCACCCTTGAAATTCTGTCCCTTGAAGGCTCTTTCTTTCACAAGTGGTCCCACCATCACTGACCACTCAACCCCATGGCTGAACCACATTTCTTTGTGCCTGCGTTGCGTTCTTTGAGGTTCAGACCAGGAGTTCTCCATTAGGTTCCAGTTCTGAAAGCAGATGGGGTTGATTAACCCACCCGTCACTAATTTTCTTGCAGGACACACCTCAGTCACAGTGGGATATTGTTTAACAATACGCCGTGTACTGAAACAGCGTAATAAAAGTATCCAGATTATACTTTTTAGCCAATTCATTGAAAGAAAACAGGAAATGGCATAACCCACAATTTACCATATTTTATAAAGCATAGACTATTTTGTTTCTGTTTCTAGTTTGTTTGCTAGGCATAACGACATTTTTTACTCTTGCTTATAATACTATGTACAAAACTCCTACTTTTCTTAGTAACCTACTTGGCTTCTCTAACCTCAGTGTTCAAACATCTGTCAGGTAGATCCAGTATCTCCTAGATTTTGGACATGTTTCAAGATGGAAAAATGCAGTGAAAATCAAAAATACTAATAAGGATTTTTAAAGAGCATGTTGCTTTAATTTGATGCTAGTATCAAGTGGTTTTGCCTCTTAAAAATTATTTGGCTGATGAAAATTTTTTATGTTATCTGGTAACCAGCAGAGCCTAAAGATGGGATATCATGAGTTTCTGAAAGTGGTTTTGTGATGGAGGTAGTAGTAATGACTGCTACATCATCCCCGAAGTCCCTCCTCACCTGGCATTCCTAATGCTGCAGAGAACGTAATAAGAAATAACTCAGTTCTCACATGATGGAGGAAATCTCATTTAGAAGTAGCTTTCACGTAAATAGAAAGAGAGATCCAGCTCCTGAGACCCTGGAGCTGAGTGATAGGAAATGCACAGCTTGGGAACCTCATTGCAAAGCAGTGAGGTTGAACAGAGGCTCTGTCTGTGTGCGTGTGTCTGCACAACCACATGCACACACATTTGAATTTACTAAGAGAAAAAAAGAGAAAGGAAGGGCGTTTTTGAGTAGGAGCTGAAGAGAATTTTTAAAATTAAAAAAACTCAACCCCAAACAAATGAAATTATATGCATAAGCCTATGTTGATACTAGGAAAATAGCACATGCACAAACAATAAAAATCAGATTTAGGATTCCTTTTGTGTATATGTTTTATAAATTAAAGACAACATTTTGCTCCTGGATCTGAACTGCAGATCTCGATTGCACATTCTTTGCTGGAGCAAGCTCCTACTGCGTCAGGGGAGGAGGTTGCACACAGGGGATGGTGGTGGTGATGGTGGTGGTGTGGAAATGCCCTGCTACATGTGGGAGCAAAATGTTGCCCTATCTAGGGCGTTGCAGAGTTCTTCTCAGGTCATGACATGGCATGGTCCCAAGATGGGGTCAAGCATGGTCCACGCGTTCCCGGCGCTGAAGGCGTTGCTCACGTCAGGCCTTGCTTCTTAGAAGGGTACATGGCCAGACACCATGGTTTGGGGCTATTTGGAGATGCCAAAGTGCATCACTAGGACTTCTAAAGGGCCACAGTTCTTGGCCTCCTTAAATGACTGCATGATGCTGGAACACTTGAAGGCTCTGTACTCAGCAAAGTCTGTGAAAATAAGGCAATAAATAAAATAAAATAAAATGAAATAAAATAAAATAAAATAAACCCCAGTCCACTATTTTTACAAGCTGCTGGAGTGAGAAATGTGGCAAGTCTTTCCACTGCAATAGTCATATCCTTTTAACCTGTGCTCCTGGAAGAGGGCAAACTGAAAGACTCCTTTTACCTCTGGGTTCCTTGATGACTTTTATTTAAAATTTCAGCCCAAATGTTATCCAAGTACAAATTCATGCCGGTGAATTCATTTTTCTTCCTTGACTGTCTCTGCTGGGGACCTCCATGATTAGAAATCAGGCATCATAAAGCTGCTCTGGTTCAAATCCTCACTGTAAAAAGTCAAACCTGCTGTAAGCTATGTTTTATAGACACCAATTGCTTAGCCTAGCCCACAGCTGGGGCAAAGAGCCTCAGTGAAAGTTCAGGTCTCAATCATGAATATTTTTTTTAGCTATGTAGTATGGATTAGCAATGTGGAGAAAAAAACCCAAAACATTCAACCACAAAAAAAAAAAAAATGCCCTATATGCAGTGAGAGCTGTGCAGCAAAATCCCTTGTGCAGACACAGGGTGGTGTCACTGCATCTTACCTGTGTGAGGAAGCGCTGGAACAGCGCTATCAGGAAATCCTTTTTTTTTTCTCCTGTGACATGCTCCACAATGGTTTTTAGAATGCAGATGAGCCCAAAACGATAGCTAGTCCGAGCTGTATCAGTTCAGGGTCTGTAGCAACCTACCTACACTGAAAGCTAACGCTGCTGACTGCGTTCATGAGAAAGCCCTTGTGCAAGTTTCTTTCCTAAAGGTAGGTCAGAGGAGAAGTGTGAGGAAACAAAGACAGCTTAATCCATCTTTATGCAAAGCTCTTTTTTCCAGAGGGTAAAACAAACTGATCAGGCACAGATTAAGCTTCTTCTCAACAGGAGACTATGGTAAAGGAAAGAAGAAATGTGTTTTTAAAAACAAGTGATATTTGATATAAAAATTGCAGGAAAACAACTATGCTGGTTTATGTTCTGTTGGAATAACTCGTTCGTTGCTACCCCAGCCTGTTACTATAATTGGGCACACTGCAACTTATGGAAGGCCTCTGCTGCCAGCCTCTGTTCTGTAATTCATTAGCATCAAGTTGCTGCCACAACATACAACTCATTAAAATTAGAGATCTTCATAATTTTAACAGAGAAAAAGTCCTCATGCTTATGAACAGTAAAAGCTTTGGAAACATGGACTGAGATGAAGAGAAGGAAGTCACAATGCAAGAGATTAAGATGTAAAGCAAAACCCCATCTTGCCTTGTTAAGGGACATCGTTGCTGTGTGAGCGCCATTATTTTCGTCCTGTCCAGTATTTTGGTCCTAGCAACAGTGATTTCAGGTTTTGGTGCTCAAAGAGCCTCCAGTAGTCATTTACCACAGTGCTCTTGGGTGTAAATGATTTTCACATCAGAATGGTCTCAGTGATACAAACTGCAATAGGTGGCCCCTGCCACGGTATTCAATGTTTATACAAGATCCCGATGAGTTAATCCTCTATTTCCAGTCAAATGATGAGGGGTAGTGTCTGTTCAGGGCACTAGATTGTGTGTTAGGTTGAACCTACGAATAGTGTCATGGAAAGGGATTTCATTCAGGCAGGTGCTGAGGAAGGGATATAGTGCATGGCTGGAGCTGAGGAACGTGTCTCGTCCACGGCTCCTTTGAACATGGGGCCCCTGGCCAGCCACGCTGGTCCCAGCCTTCTCACTCCATCACCTTGTGCCAATTACTGCTCGTTAGCAGATTTCATCTCTGCTCTGTTCAATGCATCTGAGAGGGGAAATAGGGGGGACAGTGCACTGCATGGATAGAACCCTAACCCGGTGGACCTCAGAAAGAAGCCAGTGGGGCAAGTCTCATGCTCAATGTGTGAGACTTCACAGCTCTGCTTATAGACTCTGTCTACAAGAGAAACTGACCTGGTTAAATGCAGAATTTCCCTTTTTGCAGGCCTGATTTTTCTTCTTTGGGGTCTTGTAAACCTAGAAGTGCTGTTTCTGTTAAGAAATATTGAAGTCAGACACCTTCTAACCAGCACTGACTTTCTGGGAAAGCTGTAGCATGAGGTAGAAGGAAAGACCTTTTGTCAAAACCTGGAAGAAAATGAGAGGGATGCTGGCAGAATGGAGCTGTTACCCAGCAAAAAAAAAAAAGCCATAAACTGTCAAAGTCTGGGGCCATAGGCAGACATTCTCTGCTAACACTTTCTAGCTATGCCCTTGCTGTGAAATTCAAAGGGGTAATTTTAAATGGTTTCTTAACAGTTTCTGGTTAAGTATGAGCTAAGGCACTTTGTTTGCTCTCCTACTCATTAGGTTACTGTTGAAGGGCTATGAACTTGAGTATTTGACTCCATATTAATTGGCACTGTGAACTCTCACAGCTCTGTCCCTGGTGAGTTAGCTTCCGAACACTCAGACCAGAAGGAAAAAAGAAGCTCAGCTCAGCCACTGCTCACACTGCAGGGCCCATATGAGCATGTCAGAAAGAAGGAGCCTGTGTCTGCTGCTGTTTTTCCTGCAGTAGCCTTTTGGAGGGCTATGGGAACTCCTGGGCATCTGAAATGCTGCTCAGCACAAAGCTCTACAATGGGACATCAACAGGAGTTAGTTATCAGTATCATAGAAGAAGCACAAATCCACTCACCAATCTGCTTCAGCACAAAGTCTAGCAACCATGAGAGTGGTTTATCCTGCTAGATTTGCCCTACAATGCCCAGAGGTACCTTTGCGCACTATTCCTTTGACTGTTATGGTGGTGGTAAGAAACAGCTGGGATGATGGCAATACATCAATCTGCCTGGTTTTCTCCAGTGTTTTCATGAGTAAGTAGGGAAAAATTCAGGTGACTACTAATTTCCTTGTAGGTGCCATTTTATGGGAGCAGCTGCTAAAACGAGATTCTTCAAAAGTCTGAAACCTCAGAAGCCTGAGAGATCAGAGGGACGTTTCATATGGAATCATGTAGCTATGGAGTCAGAAAATCATATGCAAGGGGTTTAAAGTGCTTTCCCTGTGCTGTAGATAATGAACAGGAAAGCAAGTAGTGGGAGAATCAATCAAAGATCATGCCTATGCTAAGCCAGGTGCTGATAGGAAACAATATAAATTGCCTCACAAATTTCCATTTCCATTTCATGTTATAAAGCAATTCTGTATTCAATTACACCATCTTGTGTGGTGATACGGAATATTCTTAGTGTGCCTATTAGCTTGTGGGGTTGTTTCTGTTTCGGTGTATTTGTATTACGGTGGAGAGAAGAGATCTAGTTCGGGATTAGGGTCCCACTGAGCAAGGTGGTGTATCAGCAAGCAAAAACTCTGTCTGGCTGGATACATCTTGTTAGCTGAAACAGTACTTGGCACATTACGTGCTAACAACACTGCAATCATGTTATCTAGTCCTACTTTAAGTCACTCAGTGAGGTCAGAATATGTGGACGCAGAATCACAATTCAATGTGACAGAGTAAAAACAGATTAACAAATGGAAGCATCTCTGGAGCTGCGGTCGCTCAGTGGTGTTCACTCATGTGCTGTACCCTAATGTGTGCTGTCTACGTTTTTTTCTTTGACTGTGTTACTTAACACCTTCATACTGCATATGTTTAAATTCAAGACAATCCAAGACAAATGCATCCCATTATGCTTGAAGAGGTGAAGCAAGGCCAATATAAATGCATAGTGTGCTATGAATTATGCTTCCTCAGTAACTTGCCAATATCTGGATTTGGCTGCTATATTTGTGTCATGTTTGTAAGTCCATACTCTAACTTAAAACAAAACCAGCATTATAATTCAATACAAAAAAAAAAGAGAAATTAAAATATCTTTAGCTGAATGTGCCCAATATGTGGAGCTACAGTGACTTGGACTCTTATGAGGAAGGAAAAATAGATATACCTGACTAATTTGGGAAAAAAAAAAAAAAAAAGAGAAACAATCTGGTACTTTGTATCACATTACACGTAAAAAATAAGTCACAAAACTTCAAATAACTTCAAAGTATGTGAAATGTTTTATTGTGGAAAAGACAGATCCTATTTAGATGTTTCAGGAACTTGGTGTTTGGTCTTTTCTTCAGTAAAACATTGTTAGCTGTACCCTGTAGAAAACTTGGAACCTCATCTGTCTCTGCATAATGATCTGTTACAGAGGGCTGCAGAATGCCAGAGTGCTTCTATTTTAGTATTTAATGTAAAGACTTCTCTTCCCAGCTAGAAAAGACCTTTGATTTCCTAATGAATGTGTCAGAAGATCTGAGAACTAGTGGGTGTGTCTGTAATCACTCAAGTTTACAAGTGGAACAATTCTTTTAGCCAAACTGGATGAAGGGGAGGTGAAAGACCTTCTTAATCCCCTCACACCTATTCCCACTAAGGAAAGACAGCGAAAAACTAATTTCCTCATCTCCCCTCCACCCAGCCCCATGAAAAAAAGATGGAGATAAAAAGGAAGAAAAAGACCAAAAGTCTCTGAAAAAGTATTAAGCACTGATGCTGTGACAACTTTTAAATACCTGGTTCTATGAGTCACCTGCATGACCAGGCAGGTAAGTGACCACCGAATCTAGAGTACCCTTCTAAGTCATTGCTCATTTTTTCTATTGCTTATCTCACAGTATGGGGCAAACTTTTCCCTTGGCATTTCCATTCTGTCTACAGAAGCTACAAACCAGCTTTCTGCCGTGAGGAACACTGATCTGCCCTCCACCAGGATACCCACTTGAACATTTGATTCAGGTTTTTTTTTTTTATTTTCCTGACAAGTTAGGCTTTAATACTAAATACTTTTATTGTATGGCATCTGTGTTCTATTTGAGATGATAGACAACAGCTCTCTGGTATAAAGCGCACCTTCACCTTTAGTCAACTTCAAGCTTCTATGCTCCTTCCTTTGCATTGGTTTCGCAGGGGATCAGCTTGTGCTTCAACTGAAGTCATCCTGGAAAGAAGGATTCCTTTTTGATTGGAGCAGTGACTCTCCTGACACAAAACCACGTGGCTGAAGATGGACGTAAGTGTGAAATTTCTGCGTTAACAGTAGCCCTGCCCTGGGTGATCTGCATGGTTAGGGCAATACAGGCAGATGATGCCTGATTGTCCAGTATGACACCAGCATGTCACTGTTTTACACCAGTGTGTAGCTGTAATATTGTTGAACTCCTTGTCCAACCTTTCCTCCCTTTTTGACACTCTCTCCTTCCAACCTATGTGTGTTGTTTTAATAGGATGAAATAGGATTTAAGAGATTTGGACTGGTCTTCTGTACTCACCTGACATATTTCCCGACATATTTCCAAGCTCATTTCTTTATTACCCAATGCAGGAAAGTCTGTACACAAAGAAGATTTAGTGTGAAACACTAAAGGCTCTTAAGGGGTTGTCATGAAAGACTTCTGCAAGAACTACTGTCATTTTCTGCAGCAAGACTGAAGACCCAAGGCAGCCTTCCTGTAGCAAACAAGATCTGTAAAAAATCCTACATTTGAAAATGGTGTGCTGTGTCTGTAAATGGTGAGAAGTGGCTGCTACATAAGTTTGAAATCCAGACTCTTTTAAGAAATAGAAGTCCAAGAAGAGCACATACAAGATTAGAGAATAGTGAAATATAAATCTAATTTTTACTTCTCAGATTCTAAAAGTGATTTTTAAATGCTATTTCATAAGGAAAGAAAAATCATTATACAGAATCTCCAGCAAAAATCTCTGCAAAAAGCAGGGATTATGTTAAACTTGGAGGTTGGAGGAGGACTGTATAGGTAAGGCTGGTGCTCAGTTACTGGAGTGGGTGCAGGAGATTCCAGTGAGGACGGTAACAAATCTGTAAAGATCAGAAAAGATGGACCTATCCAAAGTGATTATATCCTAGCTATGCAAGGTAATTATAATGACACTTCTCTGACAAAGCAATAATAACTGGCTTTCTGTTCCCCAGCTGCTCATCTCCACAAAACAGAGCAGAAAGTGCAAATACTGTTGTCCAGTTCACTTCTCTTTGTGGGCACAGTGGGAAAGCAAGAGGCAGGTCTTCACTGAGAAGGGGACAGAAAACAAAAAATATGTGATGTCCAACTGGAGCAAAGCAGCCAGTGTTATCCCAAAACTGCTGAGAGTGCATTATAGGAAACAACAGATTTTGAGGCTGCAGAGTCAGGGCTCCAGAGCGCTCATATTGCTTAGATGCCTTCAAGCTTTTCTTCAGTCATGAAGAGTACTCATACACTTCTTTAAGGAAGGAAAGATGAAACTCAAGAGCACATTTTTGCGACAGGGAGTGACTGCATGTCAAATCCCCAGGCCCTCAAAACACAGGGTGCCCTGCTTCTGTGTTTTAAAATGTGTCCCTGAGCTGACTCTGATGTAATGAGTTGTCTATAAAACCTCAACAGATAGTCCAGGAAGCCTGGCTGAGGAATCCTTGCAACACTGCAGGCCACGAAGATGATAAGAGGACTGGAGAACCTCTCTTATGAGGACAGGCTGAGAGAGCTGAGGCTGTTCAGCCTGGAGAAGAGGAGGCTCTGGGGAGACCTGATAGTGGCCTTGCAGTACCTAAAGGGGGCCTACAAGAAAGATGGGGAGAGGCTGTTCAGCAGGGCCTGTTGTGATAGGACAAGGGGTAATGGTTTTAAAATAGAGGGAGGTAGATTTAGATTGGATATTAGGAAAACATTTTTTTACAATGCGAGTTATAGAACACTGGAACAGGTCGCCCAGAGAGGTGGTGGATGCCCCATCCCTGGAAACGTTCAAGGCCAGGCTGGATGAGGCTCTGAGCAACCCGATCTAGTCGGGGATGTCCCTGCTCCTTGCAGGGGGGTTGGACTAGATGACCTTTGAAGGTGCCTTCCGACTCTAACCATTCTATGATTCTATGATTCCTGGTGCACTCCTGCATATCAAAAACATCTCTCCATAAAGTGGCCCTTCAGCTTTGTGGTGGTTTGAAAGTTGGATTTCTTCTCCTCTGAACTTACAAGGTTCATAGCCCTTTTATCTTGTGCTGCTCTACAGCCATTAAACAGGACATCACTGACTAAACTAAATAAATATGTTATATCTTAGAGAAAAAAACAGTTCTTAGCAGCTGCTCCGGAGTTAACTTGTTTTTTCTCCCAAGGGCTGGCTCCACCCTGCGAGCCTTCCTCTGCCTCTTCCCCACCAAATTCTGGTTTGGGGTGTGCCTTAAAACTGTATAATAAAAGCATGTATTATTGCTGGCAAATTCCCTGCGAACAAACAATAATAACAGCAGAGAATTTTAACCGTGCTTTAGCAATGGGAGCTATTAGCAGAATTCAGTAACTGTTAAACTATTCAAGCTGCTTCACTATGTGCTGACCTGAATACATTTCTTTCTAGGCAATTAAAATTCTGCTGTAGAAGTGCTGGCTTTCAAGTACCCCATTTTACTGTGATTTTTATTTGACTCACCATGTATGTAATACACAAATGAAACTAGAAATGAAGTCTTTCTATAGCAGCCTTTGTAAAACGATTCAAAATAAATACTATATAACAGAAGTGTTAGGCATTTGCAGTTGAGACATATTATCAGATCCACAGCTGAATGAATCTTGCAGAGAAGTTGTCATTATTTGGATTCATAATACCACATTTAGTTAGTTTGTTCTGCTGTTTCTAGCTGTTTATTTTCCACTCATTTTGGTTTCCAGCAACACTGGCAGAAGTAAAAAAATATTGAAAATTCCCATATGAATGGATGTTTCTAAGAAGATCTACAGTGGACACATTTCTGTGGCCACGGTGAAACCTCTCTGAAGTGTCTGCTTCTGTGTATGGGTGTTTTAGACATCTGATCTATGAGGGGTGATTTTGCCATACAGCTTGAGTAGTGTTTCTGATGCTGATGACGTTGAGTATTTTCTTCTGTTACTAAAAACTGAGGAAGTGATACAGCAGTGCAGTTTGTATTTCATCACACTAAGTTATTAACTCTCAGTTTTGTTGTTCCCCAAGATAAACCTAAAAATGTGTTTCTTGAAATTACAGAAGTCCAAAGACCAGCTAAAAACTCCCAATATTTATCTTAAAATCACAGATTAATCCTATTTTTGCTTGACCTATGAATATTTAGGTGCTCGAGGATGACAGTACAGCTTAAGTGACCAGTTTCTCACCACAGGGTTTGAAAAGGCAGTAACTGGGAGCACAAACTAGGCTAATAATAGTCTAGAAAGAAATCATGATTTAAGACACAATTGCATCAAGGGTTCTGCATATAGCGGCTGCTGAGATTGGAAAGCATTTTTTTCTCCCTGAGGAGGAACATATGCCAGGGTTTCCCTTGGGCAATGGGGCTCCCAGTTCTTGAAGACGAGTGGAGAGCTGGGGACAGCAGCACTGGCTGCCTTTCTGTCCTGTGCGATTTGAACTTGGTTGGTATCTGGAGCATTTCTTCTTCCACCATAATAACAATAACAGCAATGACAGAAATTGCCCCCGTCGTAATTTCAGATGAAAGACATTTCTGTCTTTTGCTTATGCACAACAATATTTTTTTTTCATTTCTAAAGATATTCCTCTTTGTATTATTATTTTGATTAATGAGTGACAAATGGTGGTAGACACATCTACTATGGAAATTAATAACATCATTAATTGCTGTTAGAACAAGGACACTTTTGCATTCAAAATGGTTTATTATGTCAATGTGTGATGTTATATCTCTTTCACTGTTGTGTCCAGCCTTTCTTTCCCTTTATCTCTCAGTGTTTTTCCCAACCTGTGAATTGCCCCAAGTAAGGCTTTGATCTCGCAAATGTGTGCAGACTATTTACCTACCCTGAGCTATCCTCTTACATGCAATAAGACTACTACTGCATGCAGAAATACTTGCATAAGTATTTGCTGATTGACGTTTTAGATTTGCCTTGGGGCAAGGACAGTGTCTCACTGTATGTTTACAAGCTGGCCAGTGCAGTTGGATTCAGTTCCTCATTCTGTGTGCTAGCCACATATGCGCAAGATTGAGCTAATAACAGTATACTAATGATAAAATATTTATCCATCCACTTGGTAGATAGATATTCTGAAGTACATTTTAAAATTAACTTTAAAAAAAGTTTTATGTAATCGTGCAATAGGCCTGATGTTTCCATGAACAATATGAAACATTAGCCTATGTAAAATAAATAGTTAAATTTCTCATTAAAATCAAAGGTATGATTTTTTTTCTGAGGGACTTTAGATAGATCTGATTCATTGTAAGCATCCACAGAAGGTTTTCACCACAGCTTTCCTTTCCTGATGAATGTATAAGGTTTTCTTCGCCTCTTTTTCAGGTTCACCATTTCCACTGTTGATTGCTTGCCTCTGACATACTGTCCCTGAACTCCAGTTCACAAGTTCCCTTATCTTTCTTTTCTCTTTCCATTGCAACTGGTGACACCCGCAGGGGAAGACCATTAGCAGCCAGAAGTCTGAGAAAGATGTGTATTTGCTTGGTGCATTTCTGCTGGCTAAGAGAGGAACTGAAATGATGTGTGTCCTTTGATGCCTTATCTTTTCCACAGCTCTGAAGAAAAGAAGGTACTCCTTCTGCTACTTGAAGCTGTGTAATGTATATCACGTACTTTGAAGGAGCAACTATCTCTGCACATCTATGTTCTCCCCATGCCCATGCATGCCATGTATGCTACAGCTTTGCTTTGATGTAGGTGGGTTGGCAGAACAGTTGATGCAGCACATGCCAACAGAGGATGGTATTTGTCAGCTCAGTTATAGCACACCTCCAAGAAATATAAAATCAACTGGCAAAAAAGCTTTTCTGCATGTGGACTTCTATATGTCCACCTGGGAAGTCTGCGTACATATACTGTGCATGCTGGTCACATTGTCCTACATGGCGCTACTGCACATCTGCCACATGGTCCCTCTGCCTGAGGACAGTGGCCACCTATCCAAACAGCAGGAATTAAAAAACTACTGCACATGGATTATTAACATCCAGAAATTGTGGGCATGTGGTCAAGTCCCTTCTTTCAACCTAGGCAAATATCCCATGCAGAATAAGGGGACATCTCAGGACATAAGGCTGTCCTTTGTATCCACACTAGAGGTTTTGCAGGCACAGCAAACACAGCTAAGGGGGACACAACTGATCCACGATTGGAACTGACATAATTAATAGCAACAGTGTACAGATCTGCCTTCAGTTCTGTAATTAAATGGAACCTAAGCAATCAATCAACCACACATGGAGATGCCTATGAATACGTCTAAATTTCCTAAGACACAACTTTTTTTCAGTGTTGCTGCCCTGTGGAGTGGGTTGTGGGAGGGAGGGATAAGAATGATCCCATGTTTATTTTGGGTGGGTGCGCCTCAGAGGCGAGCACAGGTGATTCAGCTACTGTCTGCTCAGGCAGATCTGGAAATAACCGTTGTTATTTGCTTGAATTGATGGCAGTGCCTGGCCTTCCCTGTAATGGATTAGGACTCTGCTGTGCTGGTTGCTACAGAAATACCAAACAAAGAGATGTTCCTTGCCTCAAGAACTTCTCCTGTAAATAACAGCAGATAGGTGTCAGTTATCTCTCTTATGATTGAAAGCAATGCCACCCTTTGCCAACTCTCTCCTCTCACACGTTTGCCGGGGCCTCCCTGGAATTATGTACAGTAGATTTCCGGAAAATGGTCTAAGCATGTGAAGTGGCTAAATAAATGAATTTCTTTCCAGCCAGCTAATGTCATCTGCAAAAAGCCTTTTGAAAACATTCACCAAAGATGCAGACTGAGTACCGCACGCAGATACAGGAACCCAGTTCATCTTCTCTGGGAGCTGTGGGTGTGAGCAGCAGTTCGTGGCACTTCCTGAAGAATTTCAAGGGGCTATATAACAAACAGACCAAGTATTCATACCAAGAGCTTTGTTTTCAGTTTCACTGCAATAACAATTAGCAGCCAGTTGGCTTTTGGCCATTGAAAATTATATAGCCAACTGGCAAAAAGTATAATTTTTTCCTGGCTTTATACTTGCAAGCTGGGTGGCATAGGAGGATTTTGTGAGTGTATATAACACTAACCTCTGCAGAATAACTAGTCAAAAGTCCTTTCTTCACACAGCCAAAGGCTAATTGCCAACCAGCTTCATTGACCTTCATCAACACTGATCTTTGTTAAACAGTGACATTTGGCAGTGCTTAGTCTTAGTCTTCTTCTTTTCGTTTGTTTCTGTCATGTTCATCTACTTTCTCTCTTCTAACAATTTTTTTTGGTCCCACTTATATGCACAAAAATCTTCCTGGTTTGAGAAAAACGTTGCAGAGAGCTACAAACCCCCAGCACCATGTCACTTTTTAACAGTTGAGTGGGATCTGTTCATCATACTCACTGATGGGTGCTCCTGGAGATACACAGATAACTCACTGGACCCCGCAGCAGCCCTATACTGACTACCTAGAGCTGAAAAGTGCCCACAGCTGGGTATTTCCACTTCCACGACTGCCAGGTCCCCAAAGAAGATGTTTCAATTGCAGCTGCCTCCTTTTGCAGCTCTACCTCCTTGCCCAGATTTCTCCACTCCCCAAGGCGAAGCTGCCTCATTAGCAAGCTGGCAGGTTTCAATCCATGGTTCTCAGTTCCAGCCTGAGAGCTCAAAACATATAACAAGCAAATAGTGGTTTACAGCATTATAATTGCAAATATTTCTGCTTTGTTTTCATCTCAAGGAGGAGAGGTTTGGAATGAAAGGGGAGCAGAGGCTTGCCAACGCGTGAAGTTTTATGGGCTTATGTCCCAAAATTATAGGATCTAAGTCAGTTGGTTAGGAGCTACATCAGTGCTTTGAATGCTGCTTAAAACCAGAGGAATTTTAAAATAGAAAATAATTGGTTTATTTAGTAAATAACTAGTGCTAGAATAGATAATATAAAAATTGCTGTAATTATTATCCCTGTAAAATGAAGAAGTAACAGAAATGAAAATGGTATGATATCCATACCTCAGTAGAAGTGTGATCATTTGTATGTGATTTTAAAAGTGTAGTCAAAGATTTGTTAAGTTAAACACTTGAAGATGAAGAGAGTCAGGTTGCCCAAGACCTTGTAAAATATTCTCTAATTTTTTTCTTCATTTAACTATAAAGATAATAGCTCAGAACTAGTTTCAGCAGTCTCTGAGGCTGAGTTGTCAGCTCCACTGCTTTTGTCCCAATATATTTTTTTTTTCCTTGAATTCCCTTGCTCACATGGGAATTCCCTAGCACTGTGGGAGAACTTCAGCTGTCCTTTTTTTCCTTTCTACTGAATGTGGACAAAATTTTTGGAGTTTGAATGCAAAATTTTTAAGAAAACATTTTAAATGTCCAAGTTCATTATTTCAAATCATCTTACTTGTAAGGCAGATTTTTGAGGCACAGCTTATACCTTTTTAAGATGAATATAATCTTAAGCACTAGGAAAATTAGGTACTAAATCGAGTGGGCACTTTGCAGGCACTCAAATAAAAGTTCTGACTTTTCATACTGATTTTTCAGTGTAGTGAGAATTTGTAACTTCCATTAACTCAGTAAGCTTATAAAGCAAGCCTGAAGCTATATTTTCATTTTAATGGAATACAGGTTGGTATCTTGATATAGCAAGGCACATTAAATCTATTTAATACGGGGACTTTTTTAATACTGAGATATCAAGATAGCTAACTGGAGAGCAGTAACCTTGCGAAAATAGATCCAATATTTGCAGTGAGGACATATACAGTAAGGTCAAGATGGGAACTCAGATCCCCTGAGGCACTAAACAAGGCTGCTTGCCATCAATTCAAGCTAAAAAATCTATGCTTTTGTCACCAGCCCACGAGACGAAGCTTTGCAAGCTGCCAAGTCAAATCTTTCCAAACAAGCAACAGGTTAAGTTCAGAGGAACAGAAATGATCTTTATCTTAAATATCTGATAGCTTCAATAACCTCAGAACAACTTAGCTTGCATTCTGGGATCATTATTCTGCAAGGGGGCAAAGTTGCAAACAGTATAAATTAAAAGCGGTAAAAATATTTATTGGCAACCTAAGTTTTTAGGAGCACAATTTTATATGTCTCTGTTTGCATAGCTTCAGCATAAATGGGGTAATATTAATACCACAAGAAGGTCTGTTTACATGCTGCTCCAAGAATTTTCTTTCAAAGGAAAAATTCCTTGCCTTTGCCATTATTCTTCATGACCACAAACCTTGGTTAGCTTAAAAAAAAAAAGAAAGTATCTTTTAATGTTTATATGATTCTATTTTTTTTTTGATCATGGAAACAAAAGATAATTACTTGGAACATCTGATAAAGCTGTTTAATAGGGTAATAGCATTACTATTTTTTTATCTATAAAGGACATCCTACCTGAGCTTGCTTTGCTGCAGAGGAATGTGTTGCTGCGCTCACAGTGCAGCTGTAGTGCTCCTCTCAGCAAAGAAGAGATGGGGGTGTCTCCTGTTCGGACACAAACATTTGTGTCCACAAGCATTTGTCCCTGACTAGCTAGAAACAGTCTACACTGCCACAAAAGAAGCTCTTAGACCAATAAAGTAATTTTTTTAGGTTTCCTGCAGCCTCAGTTCCTTCATTTACACTAGAAGTGTCGTGCATGCAGTTGTATTCCTGCACAAACCTTTCCATGTGCAAAGGCCACCCTTTCCATGTGCAAAGGGGATCTTTGTTCCACCATGGACACTCCCTGTCTTTCATCTTTGTCCCAGCATCCAGTTTTCCCCAACGGAGTTCATGCCTTCGGCCAGTCCCATGGCCTGGTAGAGCACAGCACTCACCCTGCCCCTGTCACCTCTTACCAAGTGTCATACAGGGGTTTCTTGCATGAAGGCAGTTTCCAATTCCACCTCTTCAGCAACACCTAAGTTCAAACTAATATGAAAGCAAGGCAGTCACCTGCACAACTTCGAGTGAGAGCTCTCCTTTCTGTGCAGGAACAGTATACAAAAATGTATATCAAAGCAGGGCTGCTGGGTCAAGCAACAGTGATTTCTTCCCTCTGCTTCAGCGTCTCTTCATAAGTTGAAAGAATAGAAGACGACAACTTAGTGGTTCTTCTAATAGGCATGGCACCATTGCCTCCCACAACTGCTGCCCTGTTTCCCCACATCAGGCTCTCTCTACTTACATGGAACATAAAAATGGTAAGGTTTTGCAAAGTGCTGAGAACTCTCTTCTCTCACTGATGCATCCAAGCAAGTTTATTGCAGAGCTAACAATTGCACATGGGCCTGCTACACTGGCTGCTTTCAAACTTTTGCCTTGCCCATTTCACTGACACTAGGAAAAAAAATCTTTCTTCAGCTTACAGAATCATGCAATCTGAAAATAAAACTATTGAGTTAAAAGAGGTTAGTAGGTATTTAGGATAAAAGCTTGCGACACACCTAGGAAAGAAAAGACAGAACAACTGAGGACAGGAAGAAAAAAGTGGGGTGAATGCAGAAAGGAAGAACAGAAGCTTATGTAGCTGGAGAAAATCTGGAGTGGAGAGGATACAATAGCAGCAGCTGAGAAACATCAGCTGAGAAAGTCTTTGGAGGAAATGTCTTTGAGATTAGCCTTGCTTTGTGTTCGTACACAGTGTCTACAATGGAGTTACACAGCTTCAGCTAGATTGCAGTATTGCCCTTGTGCAGATGGAAGCTGAGAAGAAAAAGATGAGAAACTGGAAGTGTATTGTCAGACTAGATCTGCCATGAAGTTCCAGCCAACTCCAAATCCACCACTCCTTGTCCACAATATCCCATGGTGAGAAAACACAAATGGCGTAGATACTATCCTGGCTTTTGGAGTCCCTGTGTTATTGAAATAAGGACAGGGAGAGGGACAATAGTTAAGATACAAAAAAAATTTAATCTGGCTGGAAGCTTGTAAGCAATGCCGCCTTTTGGAGGAGATGAGATTTATAAATGGCCGAGGTTTCTGAGGAGCTTGGGAGTAATTCAGCTTGTGGGTGGAGGGCTGATGCTTTGCTTATAGTCATCCTTGGCTGTGTCACGGCCAAGAAGTGGGACTCTCGATTTTTCTGAGCAGAGAGGCCAGCACTGCCCAGGGTCCGGCTGATGGAAACAGGGCAATGGCGTTATCCTCCCATGTGCGGATGTTTGGGAGAGGAGCTGGTAGGAATGATGAAAAGCCTTCAGCTATGTCTGACCTGGCTGCCAGGACCTTTGCTGGTGAGAACAGAGCCCAGGTGTTCAAGGAATTATGTGGTAAATCCAGCTGTTTCTGTGTTATAACAGCCATTACACTCACTTCAGTTTTAAGTTTTTTAGTCATGAGATTGCACAGCAAAAGGTGGAATAGGAAGGATTATAGTCTTGACCAGTGAAGTTAACCTGTCATTACTCACACCCAAACAAACCATGGTGTTTTCTGTCGATCACAAAAAGAGATGTATCTATGATAATTTAGGCTTGTCTTAATGTGATCTGTATGGATTTTTCTTAGCATTTACGAAGAAAAAGTAACCATGTTTTGCTTTGGTCAAGATAAATCAATGGCCTTGGAAACAATATATATTCGACCACACAAACTAATAAGGCACCAGTGTTTTAGCAGACATTATAAAGCATAAAATTAGATGGAAAATTGCCTTAAGCCCCTGTAAATTAAAATTGCTCTTTTTATAGCAAAAATGAGCCTTATATAGCAACAAACAATTTTGTGATCTTCATCTAACTAGCCAATTTCATATGGCAAGGAGTATATATTCATCCTGCTCCAGTGACCTAACCAGCAATTTACAATGTGATGCCTTGCATATTTTCACAGCATTGTAAAAAAATGAGGTTCTGTAGATTTATTTGATCCCTGTTGAAAAATTATTTTTTTACCTCCTCCTAACCAGTGTAAACTGGAAATTGTTCTTAATGTAATTCTTTTGCTTAGCATCCACTCATTAATCAGGAAACTAATTAGAGCCAGTTTGCTTACTCTAATTTGAAAAAGTGAAAGTAACATATGTTGAGAGTTAATTTGTGGGTTTTTTTTTTTTGTTAACAAGCATACAAGTTTTTATAATGAAATAATATTTGATACTGATACAGAAGAACATGGACTAATAAATTGCAACAGGCTGGGAAAATGCAATATGTTAATCACTATGGGAATAATAATATAGATCATTTAGTACTCTAGTTTTTCTGTTGATGATTTTCCATTTTAGCTATTTTTATATGCTGTTACAGTGACTTGATTTGGAACTTCTCAAACACACGTCAATACAAGTTTTCAGCATTTTGCAAGTTTGTATAGGCCCAGTGCAATTTCTGAAACGGAGTTACAAGAAAAATACTATGCATCCAGGCTCAATTTCAAAAACTTCTGTTGTCTTGGCTTTTTAAAAATGTCAATATGCATAAAAAGGTGCCAGCTGACAGCCTGCAAGGCTCTCGGTTAAAGCTCGATCTGAAGCCCACCCAGATAATTTCTATCCTTTGCTCTGAGCTGCTTCATCATTGGGGCAGATGGCTGGCAGCAGCAGCATGAGCATCCCCGTCTGAGCCACCTGTGAGCTGGAGACTGACCTTTACCCAGCTGGGTGGGGGTTTTGTTGTCATACAGGTGTCCCGAGATGTGCAGTTTTCAGTCTAGTAAATGCAAGTGACAACAGCAGCGGTGACTTCACCCAGAGAAAGCAGCAGAGATGTCGAGATCGGAATTACGCACTCCATGTACAACGCCCAGGCAGAAAACATAAACCAATGCAGTAGGGAAAGAAACACTTAGCTCTTCAAATTGCCTTTTAGTACAAATTCTGCGTTCCTCATAACTGCGTTCTGAATCACTATGTTACAATGCCAACTGGTAGGGACAAAGCAGAGAAACTCTTGAGTGCACCAGCTTCTCAACTGCTCTAATAACAGTTATTATCCTTCTCTAAAAGGCATTGTTTATATCCTTAGACCATCATAGATGTACCACTGTGCTTTTTGTTGGTATGACTTATTATTTTGAAGAAAATGTGCAAAAATACAAAATATCTAAGGTCAACTTCTATTTGGAGAAAATATTAAATTGTCTTTTTGTCTTAGGAGATTATTTTTTCAATGCAGAGGTTGTTCCAGTTATTTACACTGAAGTTACTACTCTCTGTTGACCTTATGTGAGGAGAAGTCTCAGCCCAGAAGTGGACACTGAGCTATTGCTCTCTGTTACAACTACTCTGTGCTCGGCTAGGGATGAGAGTAGGGTGAATGGAGGCAGATCCTGTGATTTGAAGTACTTCTCCAAGCTGAGCTGACCTTTGGATTCCTGCCCAGAGTAACATGCATGTTGAAGGGATCTCCATAGGCCAGTTCACTCATCTCTTGTGCCTAGCACTCACACTCACTCCTCTGACACACTGAAGAAGTCATGCTAGCTACAGGCCCTGCTGAAGTAAGAAAGACAGATGGAACAAAAGTTCTCGACATAAGTGTTTTCTAAGGAACTGTTGTAGTTCAGCCCCAATCGGGACCAGACTACGCAGTCTCTCTCTCACTCCCCCCACCCTCCAAGAGAATAGGGGGAGATGATATAAGAAACACAGCCCGAGGTTTGAGATAAGGACGGGGAGAAATCCTTAGTTACAGTCACAGGCAAAACAGACTTGACTTGGGGAAAACTATTCATTTATTTCTAAAACTAGCAGGAGAATGAGACAGGGAACAAGATAACCTACCCCCCCACCCCTCCCTCTTCCCAGAATTAATATTATCTCTACTAGCTTCTCCCCCCCTGAGTGGCACAGGGGGGAAGAGGTAATGGGGGTCGCGGTCAGTTCATCACACGTTGTTTTATGCCATTACTTCATCGTCGGGGGAAGAACTCCTCGCATTCCTCCCCTGCTCCATTGTGGGGTCCCTCCCACAGGCCACAGTCCTTCGTGAAACTGCTCCGGCGTGGGTCATCTCTTCCACGGGGTGCAGTCCCTCCAGAACAGCTGCCCCAGCGGGCCCTCCACGGGCCACAGCCTCCTTCAGGCCTCCATCTGCCCTGGCGTGGGGTCCTCCATGGGCTGCAGGTGAATCTCTGCCCCTCCATGGGCTGCAGGGGGACAATCTACTTCACCATGGTCATCACCACAGGCTGCAGGGGAATCTTGGCCAGGAGCCGCATTACTCCTCCCCCTCCTTCTTCACTGACCTTGGCATCTGCAAGCTGTTCCTCACAAGAAGAATTCTTCACAACAGGCTGGCAGACGCCTCTCAGGATCTCTTTACATCTCATTCACATCTCATCTCCTCTCCACTTCTTGTAGCCGGGCCGCACCCAGTTGGGCCCAGTTGGCCACCCAGTGGGAGGCCAGAAGGTGAGGCCTGCAAGGCCCATGAGGCTCGCACCTCCCCCCTCTTTGTCCCGACTCAGGTGCTTCACATCTTCTCTTCTTTTTTTTTTTTTCTGTTTTCCCCTTCTTAAATACATTATCGCAGAGGCATTATCATAGGACATTCTACTACCAACTGGCTCGGCCTTGGCCAGCAGCGGGTCTGCCCTAGGCCCGGCCGAGTCCACTAAACAAAGGGGAGCAACTTCTAGCAGTTTCCTACAGAAGCCTCCACCTTAGGCCCCCCCTTACTAAACAAAACCAAAACAGGAACAAAGGAAGATTTATGAAGAAAACTATCCCATCTCCAAGAAGAATACAAGTGTTTAAGGTTTTGTTTTTAAATGAATGGCTGCACAGAGACATCTCAGACACCTCCATATCAAATGTGGGATGGCTAACATGTTCATGGCAGTCTCTTCTGCCTGGCCTCGATGTGAAGAGTAAGAGGAATAAGGCCATGGAGGAGTGACCTTAGGGGCTCTCACTCTGTGGGCATCACACCCAATGCTGCCAGCAGGCAGCTGGAGAGGAGTAAGAAAGCAGGAGAGCAGCTTTTGAACTGACTTGAGCAAGAGACTAAGCTGTTCCTGAGGTAAGAAGGCAATTGGAGCTCCTCCTTGAAAAAAAGCAGCTGAGTTGTTGCTCACGCTGAGCCCTTGTGCCCTATCCAGGACACTCGTGTGGAGTGACAGGCTGGGAATTGAGACAGCTCCTTAGAAACACGTAACTCCATCTCATTGTGTGTTAAACAAATGGGGCTGTACTGACCCGATGGAATAGGCCCAGACTAACACATGAGGTGGTGGTATCAATGCATTACCAAATTAATTATGGGATTAATTATTCAGCACAGGTAATTAATAGTGCCAGTGCATTGCCAAGTTAAATTATCAAATCATGGTGTGGTTTACATGTCCAGCTTTCAGAAAATGCTCCTTCCACAGCAGACCTGGCAAGGTGGTGTGCTGCTACATGAGTGGTCTTGGTGTTACTACAGGCTAGCTGGGGTAGCTACCAGGAGGAGAGTGAGCCAGGCACCAAAGGTCTGTTCAGAACAGTTCATTAAAATCCTTGAGGATACCTGAATTTCTTGCTGGGCTTTCCCCAGCTTTCAAGATGATTTGTTGAAGAGAGGAAATGCTATAATTACAAACATTTGCATATATATCTATATGTATTTAATTTTTTTTCATTTTCACTGGTATACATATAATTTTCAAAGTTTTAATGTAAAAATATTAAAACCTTCTTAAAAATAAACCTCTTAGGCAAACAAATAGTATTAGATGTAGCAGCAAACACTTGGGTTTTTAATAAAAACTACTTTCTGACTAGCTGATTTTTTTGCAATACTTGGTAAGAGAAAACTATGCAAAACAAATTTCTATTGAAAATTCAAATTGTTTTGAGTAAAACAGAAGTTATCTTTTAAAAATATGTTTTGCAAAATCTGGAAACTTGTTTGAAAGCAACAGAAACATTTGAGTTTATCTTTTTTGTCTTTGTTGAAAAACTCTTGGATGCCATCTGGAGAAGGCCTGGGATTGGCAAAGAAATGCAGGAGGAAAAGGAAAAAAGACACTTCTTAGAGAAAGGGAAGAGAAGAAAAAAATCTCTGAATCCAGACTGAAGACTTAATCAGAAAAAGATTATATTTTTCCCCTCATGGAGTATTTGAACAGCTTTAATTTTGACAAGCAGCCACTAGAGGTCAGTTGTGTTTTTAATTTAACAAAATTATTTTTATGTTCCATTCCATTTTATCCTGTTTTTTTGTGTATTTCTATTCTTTTTAGATAAAAATCAAACTCACAAATAAAATAATTGCTGGCCTTTGCTTTTGAAAAGATATCCAAGAACCTACCATATAATGGAAATGATAGTTAGCAGGAAAATGTAGTAGTCAAACAAGATGCTTCTACAGAGGTAGTTTTCAACATTATAGTGTAGAAGCATCACAGCCGTATAGTACACTGATGTAACTATGTGATCAGCTGGCAGGCATTAGCACAGATCCATTCACTTCAAATAAATTACAGTAGTTCAAACTACAATATGCAACACTAGTTTACTCTCTGCCAAGGATTTAGGTCTATTTGAAAGTGTTCTGAATCTGTGACAAATTTTCAAATTTCAAATCTTCACATTCTTACTTTAATTTTGTTTTATTTTAGATTTAACATTTCAAATGTCCAGGGTATGTCTGAGTTTTTTAGGGCTTTCAGTTCAAATGGGATAAACTAATCCCCTCTCCTACATTTCAAAGTCCAGCCGATTGCTTGAATGTTCCATGTGAATCCACAAACTTTTCCCCGCTAAAGTCTCCCTTACATTCCAAAAGACGTGTGATTCCTCTCTTCCTGAGCAGGGATATCAGGTCAGTACTGGGATGCTGGAGTGCAGTCTAGGTGTTTTTCTCCATTATGCTTCTAAAGATTTAACCTTTCATCTGTTCACTCTAAAATAATTTTTGAGTGTGTGTATGGCAGGGAAGCAAGTTAGGAGTTTCTAATGAGCTGGCAGTCCTTTCAAAGGGTGGAAATACTGTCTCCTCTCTAGCTTTGAAATTTAGATTTTTACTTCAGTGCAGTATTAGAATGACCACACTCTGTATGATGTAGCACTGCTGTAGCTGACAGTAGAATCTGGGCCAAACCATGTAAAATAATTTTTTAATATAGCATACTTTAATCCTGAATTGTTTAGTCTTAACCACAGCAAGACAAAAACTCAGTGAGGATTTAATGGCTGCCCCCCCCCGGAAAGGCATGCTAGTAGATCCTAATTCATTTATATTGGACACCGCTGTGAAACATCTTGCAGAAAAAACTCAGATGAATTACTTTACTTAATACGGTTTATGTCATTTATTCATTGCTCAGATGCATTACTCTGAATCTGCTCCCTGGCAGTTTTCCCAGTTAACTGTCACGGCAGTTATTAGGGTACTGAGAAACACGTGCTCTCCTGCCTGCTCCAGCCAGAGGATTACCTGTGAACGCTCCCTTCATCCTCTGCTTTCCTACACTGGATGACAGAGCTGTGTTTTACGATGTACCCACTTAATTTAATGACTTGGAGAAATAAGCGTTCATCAGAACAAATATCCGTAACAGCACAAGCAAAAGAAGCAGCAGGACCACATGAGATTTCTATTTTAGTGATTCAGGTATGGATTGCTATAAAGAAGGTTTTGGTCCTCTCAGTTTGTACTACTCAGTATTTTACCGATGCAGATTTTCAATCCCTTCTGCTGTGCCAGTAGGCCAGTAGTGTTTGCAACTTTGCTTCAGACTCTCTCTAATGTTTTAGCAGCTTTTCTACTTTCAGTTCCCATCCCTTGGCTGGGCTGGAAACCCAAGTACATGCATCATGCATTTATGCAGCGCTAGCTCTGAGCACAGGCAAAGCTTGTGGCTGCCTTCGAAGGAGCCTACCTGAGGAGGGCTTCCCTGAGCTAGCAATGGAGAGGAGAGCAGGAGAGAGTGCTCCTGTCCTGCTCCCATCAGCTGTGCTTGGTGGCAGGGCTGGCCAGCCAAGGAGCCTGAGTCAGCTCCCCAGAAGAAGCGACTGACCTGAGATTTTGGAGCAAAGCAAGCTCTCACCTGCCCTTGTTCAGTGAAGCACGACTCTGTACATATTCTTTTTAGATGAAATTACTCAATAACCCACTCAATTTATAGTCCCTTATTTCTCACTCTAATCGAAACTACTTTATGAAGCCTCAAATGCTGGCTCAGTAACTGGGAAAGGGGAAACACCAGTACAACAGTAATGATAGTGAAATAAGAAGTTCATCAGCAGGAACAATCCTGCACCAGTGTTTTGAGCAAAATGTTCAATCTAAGAAGTGCAATTAACAGCACAATTGATTTTGTCTCAAAATCATGAAGGCGGAACAAAAAGAAAAGCCTGGGAAAGAAAGGGAAAGAAAAGTAACCATTTGAGTTCCTGCTTTCTCTGTGCTGTTTGCAATGCTACATCCAAAGGCAGGATGGTAAACTACATACAAGATCCTTTAGCTCTTTTACAGTATTATTTTTGTCACACAAATTCAAGCTTGAGTCTGTGGTGGTGCTTCAAGTATATATGTAACACACCGTCCAGCTACATTCCTGAATGAATGAATCTTCAGAAAAAATGGGACGCGGTTCACTCCAGCCGTACACTAAATGATATGGTAAAATCATATGGCAAGTAGCGTGTTATTACCATATGGTCAGCAGCAGCACCACCTGATAAAATCTCATGGGCTAGGTTGTCTAGGTAGTTAAAGAGTGTCTGATTAAAGGGAGCCTAGCAAAATCATGCCAGGGCCACTGCAGCAAGGTGCAAGTTGGAGGTAAAAGAAAGATATAGTTAGTGTTTTACCTAATAAATTTGGTAGAACCTACAGCATAAACCATTGTAGGAAATGCTTTTTCATCAGCTCCTGTCTGACCTTTTCTGCCACTTTTTTTCAACCTTCAAGGAGCTGAGCTTTCCCATGCCAGAACTGCTTTCCACTCTTGGTGTCCCCTCCACTCTCCTGCTCTGCTCTGACCTCCTTCCCATTTCCATTTGACACGGCTGTGATGCAAAGTGAAGGGTATGTTGATTTACTTGCCTCTAGAACAATCACTCTGATGCTCATTATCAAAACAGATGTTGGTCCTAGACCTGAAATGTCTTTCTTCAGCTTAATTATCCCATGGCAGAGCCAGTGTTACACAGTAGCTCATCTTCAGATGCACAATTTCATCAGATTGAGTAAGACACAGTACATCTCCAAACTATTTTCCTACCCAAATGTTGAAGCAATGCAAAGGAAAGCAGATTGTTTAATTTTCCAATGAACATACCAAGGGCACCTTGGATTTCTCTCACTTTGCAGCTCTCCTTTCTTCATTCATTCATTTTTACATTTTGTTTTGTTTTGAAGAGATGGTGATGGGAGCATTGCAAATACCTGGCACACAGAGGGTGGAGTGAGTTTTGTGGAGCAGTGCAGAGAAATTGAGGACATTGAGAGAGCAGCAGTTAATAGAACAGGATTAGGGTTCACAAATTCAGTTGTTTCATAAAACTGTTTCCAAGCAAAAATTCCTCACAATGTACTACACAGTGGGAGAAAGAAGAGCTTGCACCAAAAAAATGGGTCACATGCAGTATACTTAATACCTAAGAAAAAAAGCAGAAGTCTGTATTAAGATAGGTTGCAGGATAATGTCTCACTGATGATTAGTGGCTATCATAGTAATACAGATCAAGAGTCTGAATGCAGGTTTGAAAAATGACAGTGATCCAATTTTCTGACAGATAATTCAATTTAAGATGTCCTCATTTCAGTCCTGACTATTAACTTGGTTCAATTAACATCTGGTGCTTTTCAAATTATGTATGTGGGATGAGTTATCCATAGGCAACTTTATTATTCTTTTCAGTGGAATAAAGATGAGGACCTCCTGATGAATGACCTCCTGATTACAAGCCATTTTTTTCCCTCCGTCTGGTCTAGGGTAGAGAACAGCTATTCAGACACTCTTAATGTTGGTAGTGGTTAGGCCATGCAGTCACAGAGCTGAAACCATCTAATCTGACATTAACTTTTTTTTTCCGTGAGGGTGATTGAGCAGTGGCACAGGTTGCCCAGAGAGATTGTGGAGTCCTCATCCTTGGAAGTATTCAAAAGCCAAGACACGGTCCTGGGCAACTGGCTGTAATTGGCCCTGCTTGAGCGGAGGGATTGAATGTGATGATCTCCAGAGGTTCCTTCCAAGCTCAACCACTCTTTAATTCTTATTCTGTGACACAGGTGACCCACAGTAGCTACAGTTTAATAGGAGGCCACTGCTTCTTCAAGGAGCAATACCCAAAGGAAGAGAGCTCTGAAACTTCTCTTCTACTATATAACCCTCTCCACCCTTCCTGAGGAAGTTCATTTATCTCTGCAAAGCAGCCTCTTGTTTCATCTTCCTTAATGATATGGGGCTAGACTTAGACACTGGTCCAAAGGAAAAGACTTCCTTCATGAATAATAAAATGTACAGTATATGAAGTACACCTTAAAATGGGTCTATTTTACTAAATACATTCTTTTTACTTGTGCTAGCTAGTTAAGGGGAATTAATATTTATAGGATTATAGATTCTCTTGCCACAGCAGAGATAATTAGTGTATAAAACCAGTAGTATCTGGGATGATATTTGATAACCATTCATTCCCACCACCAAACATCTGCAGTTTTACCACTAGATAGCAGTATCTAGCAATGAATGCTGTTTCCAAAGATGGTTTGAAATAGCTGGGTAACTAAACGCATTACATTCACCCAAACTCAGGGAGCAAACAAGGGAGAAATGGCAGAAAGAGGAAGCAGAGAATTCCTTATTCTTTTTAAATCTCAGCTGCTCTTCTGTCAGAATTTTTGATTCATAATTGTTGAATTACCTGCACTTGCTGAAAAACCAAGTACTTTCAAAATCAAATGACAAGATGAAGGTAAAACAAGATGTTCTTTGTTCTCTGCTATGCAAGTGCGCACAGAGGTGTAGAAGGACTTTTCAGGGTACCTCAGCGCTTGCCACAAAGGATATTGGAGAGTTAACACCAGATACTGTTTCCTTCAACAGCTTGGTGAAGGAAAGGGTCAGTACTGGAGCTGGGAGAAACTGCAAAGGCTGCAGCCGGTGGCCTTGGCTCTGCAGTGCCAACATTGCCACTGTCTTACACCGTCACATCCTTATGTCCACTGTGTCCCTGTTTCACTTTTTCCTCTATGATAATCCATTAAAACCTACTCCCTAGCGGAGATAATGGAGTTGGTTTTCAGAGAAATACAGTGATTTGCACCAGATGTTCGTCTATCTTAATTTACGAGTGGTTAATTCATCTCACCTTGGCTAAGGACCAGGTTAGCTTGATTGGTAGAATTTATTTGTGTACCGAAAATTGAGAAGGGATTTGAATTCAAAACTAAGCCAGTCCAGCAAGACTTGCCAGACAGGGTAACAACTAATAAGCATCAGGACTGGTGAGTTGAAAAGCAGGTCTTAAGTCTAAGGAGAAGGGAGTGAAAGTGTGGTGCCTGTAAGCTGATTATATGCCTCTCTTTACAGAGGAAAAAAAAAAATTCTATATTTATTCCAAGAAAAAAAAGAACTGTGCATATTCTTTAAGTCCTCTTCCTGAGGATAACCACATACAATACCTGGTATTTTGTCTCTTGATGTCAACTTAAAAAAAATAATGTTGTTAATATATTTTTTTCTTAAATGCTCTTTTTCTCTTCAGAAATTTTATACTTCTACAGAGCTCTCTGCTCTTTAGGTCATGTGTTCAGAGAGGTGTTGAAATTAGAAAGGAGCAAAAACCATGTAAGAAGTGGGAAGAAGTTGAGTTACAGTGCTGCTTTAGAGGTGTAGTGACACTTTGCAATGAACATACCCAGATTTCCTGAGAGGAGGCCTTTTCACTCCACTCCCTCCACAGGAGACTCTCTGTGCCGTTCCCGTGTCCTTCTGGACACCCCAGTGACTGCAGCACGTTCCCGTTCCTATTCCTCCCTGCCACCATGGCTATCCCTGGCAGCCCATGAAGCGGCAAGGCTGGATGTGACACGGATCTTGTGTCACAGTTTTGCATCTCCTGCTTGTCTGTCAGCATGTCTTGAGATACTTATCGCTGTAAGATGCCAGAGTGAATAACCCTGCTCGCTTACAGCACACATGAGCGCACCGGAGGTATTTTTTCCCTTGCCACAATGAGATAATTATGTCCATCATACTGAGACTGCACAAATACATTACTCTATTAATTTAAATAAGATTTGAAATTATGGCTATAAGAAACATTTTTCTGCTTTTATCTCCCCTCCCTTCAAGTGAAAAAACTTTGATGGAAAAGATATATTTTTTAGCACTTCTAGTAGTTACTAGAGGATACTCATCGGGTTTTTGGGTTCCAACTGTCTTGCCCACGTGAATTATATTGTTATTTTCTCTAAGTATCTGAAAACTTGGCAGTAAATTTAATGTTTCTCAATGGAGATTTTGCAGACTTTTTGAAGGACTGGACCACTGGGCTGCTCTGAGCTGGACTTAAAACCGTATCACAGCTTATGCTCAGTATCTCTGCAAGACCATGTCAAAGCTGTTGCTATATGCTGTCTTAAAAGATGGCGTTCACTGTCCTGGCCCTGGCAAGATTTTGGTAACTCATCATGTAAAAGTCTTCCTTGTTGCTGCTTGCTGTTTGCAGGGTGAGGGAGGACAAACAAGCTGCTTCCCAAAAGGCACAGTAGGGGTGACTGGTGAGGACTCCAGGTTGCAGTACGTGTTGCTCAGGAATGGGCAGAGTAGATCCTCCTTGTCTGAAGGCCAGCAAAACTTGTGCATAGCGAAAGGCGCCTTCTTTTCAAAGTAGGTAGATGGCAGGAGTTGGAGGGACAGGATGTTAGTCTCAAAAGATAGGCCAGGCTTGCTCTCCTTGTGCCACAGATAGCATCCTCCATGGGCGGGGAAGCCATTATTAACCCTCTTTTTCTTACATAGCTCTGCACTGCTGTATCACAGGGAGGTGGGGACAGTTCGCAATTCTTAGAGATGTCATCCCACATTATTTGCAGAATCAAGGAGACATCTTGGTATTGCTTAGACTTCTGCATTTTTACTGGCTACTAAGACCTGGGCCTTTGCACCCATGTCTGTATTGCTCATTTTTTAACTTCTATGTGAGTTGTATTGCTGTGTTTTCAGCCTGGTCATAGAGATTTTATCTGTTTTTATCTATCCAAGGATGACAGTGGGTCACATTCTAATATTTGAAATTGGATTCAGGGGAAAAATAAATAGGAGCAGCTTCAGATTCCTGCAGTGCCTCCAGATCTGTGTCCCTTTGACATTCCACTCTTGCCATGGCTTGTTGGAGGTGTTAGCTAGCTTGAGGAAAGGGTAGCAGCTGATGACAGGCAAAGCAGAAGTCAGATGAGACTTGATACTGTGACACTGGCGTATTTAATAAAAAAAAAACAAAAAAAAACCCCAAAAAAACCCCAGAGAATTTCATATCTGTTAATGCAGGAAACTTGAAATCCTTATGGAAAAAAGATTTTGTCCTCAACGGGAAAAATACAAGAATGCCTTTCAATTTTCTCCGTTGAAGTATGACTTGTAAAACAGAGGTACATCTCACCAATGGGACTGGTGTGAACCAAAGTGGTTGCAAACTTTATTCTGTCAGTTTGTTTCTGTAAAATGCAGGAGAGGGATTGCAGGTCTGACAAAGAGGCTTTGAGAAGAAATATTACTCATAGGTATTTCTATGAGATAGATTGCCCTCCTACACCGTGGAGAAAGGACACCTGTTTGCTGCAGGCTGTGCTAACTGCACTGACTCAGCTATGTTCCAGCTTGAGGATAAAATGCAGGGAAAGATTCACCTCGTTGCTACCAGTGGTCACCCTCCTGCCTGGGGAAGGGGTTAATGACAGACCTGGTAGGCATGGCCAAGTTCTTGGTAACAGGAACTTATTTATTTCACTTTATGTCCCTGCGTGAGATACCTTTTAGCCTTATGTAGTTTATGCCTCTCAGTTATTGTCAATTTGGGATAAATCTGAAGTGCTGTTCCAAAGGTCATTTAATATCAAAGACATAAAATATACTTGCATTTGGAGAGAGCAGAACAACTTCATGAATTCAGGCTGCCACTTCTCAGGAGCATCTGTCTTCTTAGGTTGCAGCTGCCATGATGCAGCAAGGAAGCGGAATTTCCTTAATAGCTGAAGCAAAACTGTTTCACTGCTTTATGGAGAACACTCACTGCTCCCAGCGCTGCTAGCTCTGGGGACAAGGAAACATGCAGTTAGACCTTCCCCTAAACTCCTGTGTTTAAAAGCAGCAGCAAAATTCAGCAGTTTTTAATGAATATCTTCTTTCATGTTTCTTTCTCCTTCTCATTCCTGAAACATCCCTATGGATTACAAAGGATTTGGTGTAGAACTGCTCCTAGAGCTTGACAGAAGTACAGGGTATTGATGGTCCTTGCTAACTCTCCAGACAGGGACAGGTTATCCGGCCCTCCTGGCCATGTCCTAAGGTGCAGGCAGGCTTGTAAACGCTGCCAGGCATGGTAAGAAGAGGGGAGCACTTGGCTGTGATAACTTAACAGTCACGGAGTTTGCTTCCCCTGTGCTTGTGTAGGCAGCTGTGATGTTCAAACCAAGCTTTGAATATTTGGACAGGTTTGTAGAGGGAAAAGCCTCTTGAGCCAGACTTTTTCTTCTGGCAGACGCCTCTCAGAATCCCTTCACATCATCCATCTCTTTTTTTTTTTCCTGTTTTCCCCTTCTTAAATGCATTATCGCAGAGACGTTATCATGGAACATTCTGCTACCAATCGGCTCGGCCTTGGCTAGCAGCAGGTCTGCCCTAGGCCTGGCCGAGTCCACTGAACAAAGGGGAGCAACTTCTAGCAGTTTCCTACAGAAGCTACCACCTTAGCCCCCCCCTCACTAAACAAAACCATAACAATAGGCAAAGGGATGGGCTTGGTCCCCAGCTGCCTTCGTGAGCCCTGACAGTCTGGTATATAAAGTAAGGCCAGACTCTACATACTCCCAAGATGGGAGCAGTTTGTATTATCAAATGCAATGCCATTAATGCCAAAGGAAATAAGGGCTTATTTGCACTGCCTCTAAAGCAATAAAAGCCATTTTATATCTAAGTGCCTTCCACAGTGAGATCAGTAGGCATTTAAGTGTTGGAGCATAAAACAATTGCTTCTGGGTCTCAAATCTCTGGAGGTCCCTTCTCTTTACAACACTGTAGATGCCAACTCCTCTGAAGCATGGGGTAAGAGTTATTACCGAGCATGAGAGGCTAGGCCAGATAGACTAAAAGTTAAACCCGGTATTTTAAATGTTTTGGTTGAGATTTGCTAGGATTGCTAATAAACAGTAGCTATAATGGTGACTCTGTTTCTTAAGAACCGGACATCGGTGTTTAATTTGGGCCTCAAATATGTATCTGTTTTTCTAATGATAGATTATCCTCAAGCAAATTGGTAGACTTTGTTTGATGAGGTGAATTCCACTTTTCATTACTGACAGTCTACATGTAGTAGAAAGGGTAGCGAAGCAAATATGTTGGCTGGAATACTATTTTAAGCAGTTCTGTGGGGTTTTTCTCTTGCTTGGTTTGATGAATGAAGCTATTGAGGAGAAAGGAAGTGAAAAACTTGGGTACACAGAACAATTTGTTTGCCTGTTTACTAGCTTTCAGCTAGAATATTAATGTGAGTTCATCACAGTTCAACTGATACGGAAGGGAGAAAATCCTTGGAGACAAATTGTCATTGGAGATTTAGGTGGGCTTTATGCAGATATGATCCCACTCACATCTTCTGTCTACTTTCAGGGACTGTGTAACTGCAAAGGTATCTAAATTCATACTTTTCCTGGCCTGGTTACTTTAGCCACACTCTGGAAAGCCTCTTTCATGGAGAAAAACACTCTCAAAACAAAACAAAGCCAAACCTCACTAATGGAAGCGAAGACCAAGACTAAGAAGTCCTCCTGAAAATGAGGGGTGAGACAGCTATAATTTTGAGGAGGTAGCTACTTACACACACTATTTTCCAGCCATTGGGCCCATTTCAAAGAAGGAGAAGTGAGGCTCCAAATGCAGAATTGCTGGAAATCCCCATGAGGAGGGACATTTCAAAACAACAGTCAGAAAAAGATTGGTTGGTTGGTTTCTTAAGAGATGTTTTCCAGCTATTATCAAAGGCTTTTAAGTCTTCTAGGCTGTGCTCAAGGAAAAGCTCTGAAAAGCTAAACTGTGGACTCTCTGCTTCATGTACCAGAAAGAGTATCCCCTGCCCTATTGGATGATGCTTTCTGATCCTGTAGAGGCAGGAGGGAGATGAGTGGTTGGATGAAGTTGGATGAGTAATTAAATAAATCCTCGGTCTAATGGATTTCTCAGTACAACTCTCACAGGGTCAGTCTTCAAGTCTGGTTTAACTCAGATGTCCGGTAGCCCTCAGAATCAGTGAGAGCAGGATGAACATGTGATAATGGCTTGTTGTCGTAGTTTAGCCCCGCTTAGGACCAAGCTACGCAGTCTCTCACTCATTCCCCCCACACTCTGGGGTTATATACAGGTAATATAACAAAAAGGCTTGAGGTTTGAGATAAGGACAGGGAGAGATCATTGAGGTTACCATTATGAGCAAAATAGACTCAACTTGGGGAAAATTATTTATTTATTTTTATTAATAAAACCAAAGCAGGATAATGAAGAAGAGAACAAAAAACCACTTCCCCCTCACCCCTCGCTCTTCCCAGGCTTAACTTCACTTCAATTATCTCTACCTCCTTCCCACCTCCTTGAGTGGCACAGCAGGGGAAGAGGGAATGGGGGCTTTAGTCAGTTCATCATATGTCGCTTTACGCTGCTCCTTCCTCCTTGGGGGAAGAACTCCTCACATTCCTCCTCTGCTCCATTGTGGGGTCCCTTCCATGGGCTACAGTCCTTCATGAACTGTTCTGGCATGGGTCGTTTTTCCATGGGGTACAGTCCCTCAGGAACCGGCTGCCCCAGTGGGCCCTCCATGGGCCACAGTATCCTTCAGGCCTCCACCTGCCCCAGCGTGGGGTCCTACCCGGGCTGCAAGTGGATCTCTGCTCCTCCATGGGCCTTCATGGGCTGCAGGGGGATAACCTGCTCTAACATGGTCATCACCACAGGCTGCAGGGGAATCTTGGCCAGGAGTCGCATTACTCCTCCACCTACTTCTTCACTGACCTTGGTGTCTGCAGCCGTTCCTCTCACAAGAAATTCTTCACAAATCAGGCTCAGGCAGACACCTCTCAGGATCTTTTTACATCTTATTCACATCTCATCTCCTCTCCACTTCTTGCAGCCGGACTGGGCCAAGTTGGGCCCAGATGGCTGCCCAGCGGGAGGCCAGAGGGTGAGGGCTGCAAGGCCTACAAGGCTCGCGCCTCCCCCCTCTCTGCCCTTGCTTCAGCTTCTTCACTTCTTCTTTTTTTTAATTTTTCCCCTTCTTAAATACGTTATCACTGAACATTACATCACCAATTGGCTCGGCCTTAGCCAGCAGTGGGTCTGCCCCAGACTCAGCTCAGCCCAACAAAGCGGAAACTTCTAGCAGCTTCTTGCAGAAGCTGCCACCATAGCCCCCCCTCGCTAAACAAAACCAACACACTTGTCTGATGGACTAATCTGCTGAGTGGGTGTAGTTTGGATGCATAGAGCTGGGGTATAAGAGTACTTGAAGAGTACAAGATGGGCTGCAGAAAGAAGCTACGCTATGGTTATGTCTGCACCAGCTTTAGCAAACAGTCTGAGGGTGCTCTGCCAGAGTGAACACGTTTGCTCTGACTGCTTGTAAGTCATACATCCCCGTTAGCTGGACTTCAGTGAAGCCCCAATCTATTATACCTCTTATCAGGGCTCGCTGCTTCCTCCTAAGTGCAGCTCCACATCTCCTGGGTCGAGATGACTTGTAGGAGAGGTAAGAGTATGATTCCCTAGCAGCTGATGCCAGTGTAACCTGAACTCTCTCCTCACCAGCTGTGTGGTTTTGCCTTCTGCCCTGCCATGAGCACACGGGCAAAAGAGTGGTAAGGAGTGGGGTAAGAGTGGGAAAGGAGTTGTCTAAAAATGAACAACTTTCTGCAAATGATGGGGTGGGTATGTCTGCCCAAGGGGAAAGCAGGAGTGCAGCAGCGCCGTGAGATCAGGTGAGACTGCTCTGAAACCTCTCACTTGCCTGAAACAGATGGAGGAGACGGGTGCAGGGCATTGCTGCTTGCTCTAGAATGGATGGAGAAGGAGTTGCGCACACCACCAAGTCTGTCATTCCAGTACATAACCCTGCGGTGAGGAAGGTAAGGATCATGTCTGCAGGACAGATACATAAGGTAAGCCAGGTGACTTATCTGAGAGCCTGCTCTTTCAATGCGTAACTTACTGCTTCAGTCTCTAAAGCAAATGCTGAAGAGGGGGAAATGGCTTAGAAAGCCTGAGAGTTGACTGGTAGCCAGGAGGAGAGCCCTTGAATGAATAAAATATGCTTACATCACAGCTTCAGCTTCTTGTTAAACACTGACCAGATGTTTCTAAGTGCTGGTTTCTAAACCCCTTCCCACAACAAAATCCCCTGCACATGGGAATACTTGTTTGTGAAAGGGGGGAATTTACAAGTTCTGTGGTACTCAGCTCCTGAACTGATGGGAACTGTCGGAGGCGGGGTATTAAATCTCGGCTGTGGCACCATTTCACCCACAGTGCTGCTACTGCTGAACCACGAGTGAAATGATGTGCTCCACCTGGTACCAGCAAGTAACCATCCACGAGTCATATTCACCTCATATACACTTCTACTTTAATTGCCCAGCATCTGTGCTATCGCCTTATTCCCTGTAGCCTGACAAGGAGTTAAATTACTTCACATCGTAAAAAGAAGCAAGGCATCATGTCCGAAGTTAATATGGTGTTCTTGCTTTAAGGTCTCCAGGTGGACTTGCATTCCTAGGGGGCACACACTCCATAAATGCTTCTGGAACACTTTTCACAGCTGTAAGGCTGTGGATCAGACTTAGTCTGTGTTTCCTCTGGGTCAATCAGCAGCAACTCTCGGAGGGTTGCCTTGCATCTGTACTGATGTTTTTAGGAGCACAATTTGCTGTATTTCACAAAGTAGGGCAGTGCAGACTTGAAGCAGTGCCTCCCTCATGAGGAAATCCTCATTCCTGAGTTACTTATCCAACAGAAAGATACCTGAAAAGCTTTGCAAAACTGTAAAGCCAGCTGCCCATGAGAGCATCAAAGAGAGATTAAATGCTGCCAAGAAGATGAGAATCTCCTACCTGGAATGATGTATCCACCCTCTCTGACAGCATTTAATCTCTCTTTGTCCCCTACAAGAGGAGGAATAAAGAAATTTTCAGTTTCTAAAGGTTTAACAGGCAGGTCTAGTGAGAAAAGAGGAAGATTCCAGAGCCACTGCACAAGCACTGCCATTGCACACAGTGATTTGCTTGCTGGGATCAGCAAAGATCCTTGAGGGGGAAAGGAGATAGTGGAAAGCAAAGTAATCTCTGCTTCACTTGTGTCTGGCTGCCTGCATGGCAACAAGATGCAGTGAGTCATTGAGTTTGAAAGGAAATGAAAGGGTGGCAACTTTATTTAAGAATATCAAGTTTTCAGTGGTCTGTGCTAATGGATGATGTGAAGGGCTGAAATCCTAATTCCAAGAGAGCAGAAATAAGTGAGCTCTTTTACTTCATTTAGCCCCAGATATCACCCCAACGTTCAAGAAAACTGAAGAATTACTTTATTGCAAAGATACTGCCCTCTTTGGATACATTTCAAATAGAGCAGCAGTGGAGTTTTCCTTGATGCTAAAGGCCGGTATGGCATTGATCTCCCTTGAATCCTTTTCCAAACAAATAAGTTATGAGGAAGCTTAAATCCTTCCAATTTCAAAGAATCTCCTTCATCGATTTAAATGCTAAGCTTTAAGAAGGGTGGTAGAAGTAGCAAGAACAGAGAACTCTGAGCATCTTCAAAGATCTATTCAATAGGATGTGTTCATCGAAAGGAAAAAAATAAACAATCTTATGACTAAGAATGAAATAGAATTGCCTTTTTTTTTCTTTAATCTGAAGACATCTTATGAATTTCATAATGCAGAAAGGATTGGATGTTCTTTGCAAGAGCTGAGTTAAACCTCAAAACCAGGCTGGCTTGTGAATACAACTAAAACACCTTGTTTCAGGTTTAATAGGATTCATTGCTTGTTTCCACATTTCATTCTGGTCTGAATCCTCTTTGAGAAAATGCAGTCTGAACCTGGTGATAAGAGGAGGATATAAATCTATTTTAATTAAAAATAGAATCACAATCCCCTAAAGCAGGACAAAAAACTATTCTCTTGAATGGAAAGTAAGCTGACCAGATTTCTGGATGACAAACCTAGGGTATTGTGGAGCAGGTACTGTGATGTCTTATCAGAGATTCAAGGAAGAATGTTACACTGACGAGAGAAAAAGGTTTATAATGGCTTTACATACAAGTAAGAAGTAATATCTGAACACAGCATGACTGTATGGTAAATAATTACATGTCTCTCAAATTCTAAAATCTAAGGGGAGTGCTAAGAAACTCCAGTTTCCACAGACATCTATCTGAACAGTATTAGAGACATAGCTCATTTAGAGATCTGCTAATATTAATATACTTGATAAATACACCAAATAAAAATCACTGTGTAAGCCACCCATCGTGTTAGGTAACTTGATGTGCTTTGACAATGTCTCTCAAACTAGAGTCCCTCTTAAAACTGTGTTAACCAGGAAGGCATGCAGCTGTTGCCAAGTGTGACTGTGCCCAGATCTGATTTATTAACATCAGATATGAATTATCAGTCTTGCAACTTGAAAGCGTACATGTCTGCACAGTGAGGATGTTTCTGTGGGGAGTATTCCTTTCACAACCACATGTGTGGGGGAAATAACAGGGAAGATTTGCCTTTTTTTTTTGTGTTGAACAGGTGTGTGTGTGTGTATAGGGAGAACTGTTTAACATCATTCCCTGCCTGCTTACTGCTTTTGTTCCTGATGTTGCCACAACAGAAGGAAGGCACTGCGAGATGTAATTCTCCCCACCCCCAAACTCTGCCAACTTGTATTGCAGCCGCAGCCACTCCTTGGCTGTCTTCAGCAGCTGATGGAAGTGAGAGTTCAGCTGTGTCAGGGTTGTGTCTGTGTTTGCTCTGGATCCAGCAGGCATTTGCGCATATACTGAAGTATGGGCTGGTGGGAAACCCCAACTGAGTCAATTGGATGCATGTGCTTAAAGTCCATCACATGCACCAATGCCCTTCCTTGGGTCTGACACTTGCTCATCA
Source organism: Chlamydotis macqueenii (assembly GCF_036417535.1). Classification (NCBI taxonomy): domain Eukaryota; kingdom Metazoa; phylum Chordata; class Aves; order Otidiformes; family Otididae; genus Chlamydotis; species Chlamydotis macqueenii. Next base: position 70,786,873 of record NC_141559.1, read on the forward strand.
ATGAAATGTATTAATCCTATTACTGCTCAACAGCAGCATACAGAAGTTCTCCTGTCATTCTTGGAGAAGTGGCTAACTTCTCTGTATGATGTTGTCATCTTCTCTCAAAACACATTTTCACCTGCAGCAGTCTGTGTGAGTTGTGCAGCCCAGGGTGCTGGTGTGAGTAGAGGAAGAGTTGGGGGTGGCATGGGGAGGTGTGGGAGAGCTTGCTGGTGGCTCGCCAGACCACAGAACACTTTTCCCATCATCTATGGAAGGGGGCGGAAAAAGAGGCCTGGCAAAGGAAGAGCTGGAGCCTGAAATAAACAACAGGGAAAGAAATCTATCTTTGGGAAAGGAAAGATTGGGTAGTGGGAGGAAGAGTAAGGAAAAGAGAGCTGAAGAAAGTGGATACCAAGAGATGTGGAGGAAAGGACCACTGATGTGGGCTGGAAGATGACCTGTCAAGAGAGAGCATGACAGGAATGAGACTGAAGGGGAGGATGAGTCAGAAATGAAGGGAATCTGTGTAAGACTTTGGAAGAGGGCTTCAGTTTGACACTGCCTGAGGTGTACTCCTTGGTGCAGGAGAAGAGAGCAGGCATTTGACTTAAGGGACAAGTTGCAGAGAGACAGAGACTGCATGGGACAGCAAAGCAAAATAACTTGCTTCAGGCCATACAAGAGCTGAGTGACAGCTGAATATCCTGAACGCTTATAAACATGCACATCCTACCTCTCCTCTCTGGAGGGTCAGTGAAGGATTTTTGTTCTCTCTATCAATAACATTGTGTTACCGTGGCAGAAAAGGGACGACTAGAAAGTCAGGGAGCACATGGAGGCTTTTTTCCCCCTGATGGTTCTGAGCTGTAGAAATTTATAGCTGGGTCTAAAATTATCTCCAAAGAAACCTGGAAGGGAAATACTGTTGTGAGTTGCATTTTCTGCATGTCTGTGTGATTTCTTTCTTTGTTTTTTTTTAAGATTTAGTTTATAAAACAAGGGAAAAGACAATGTTTTATGGGATCATGGAACTGGAGTCATCACATTCTAAGTGACTAAAGAAGAGAAATTATGGCATCTGTTACTGCAAAGCATTTGATTTTGCCTACATCTGTGCAAGGTGCTTGAGACAAGGAAGAAGTACCATACAGGGCTTCACAGCAACAGGGAGCAGAGCTGATATATTCTGTGTGATGGAGTGAAGAGGTATGGGATGGGAGTGGGGTAGCATTTGGAGGCAAGAAGACTGCACAGGCACTTTTGAACCACACAGGACTGAATCCTCAAAGGCTGTTCAGGGTGTGACTGGTATGCACAAGAAAGTTTCTCCCAGACCTTTCTGGCCTGAGTCACTGAAAGGTACATGAGGAGAGCAGTGCTTGTCCCATACATGGGAGTGCCAGTAAGGGCAACTTCTCATCTCTCCATGAACCAGAGAAGACTGGCAGACCCTCTTCCATCACAGCCTGTCAGCTTTCTGGGCTTAAGCCTGTTTTGTTGGACAGATGATTCTTGGAATTGGTTTCCTTCATTCCTAAACTTTATTTTTAGACAAACCCTCCCCCCTTCCCAATCTCAAGTTTCATCCCTTTCATCCATTACTTAGCATAAGGGTACTGCTAATATAACCTGCTCTTCTTTATTTTGCCTAGCATTTGGCACTCTGAACTAGCCATAAATGATAGATATTTTACTTTTTTTTTTTTTGTCAGATCCTGCAAATCCTGAGAAATTTCCACCAAATTGCTAAAGCAATCAGTTCACAAATTAAAACATGCAGAAAGTGAAATCCTTAGTGATGCATATGATTTCATGGATTCAGTAATCACAATAGGACTGGTTCAAGTCAAACTTTTGAATAAGAAAAAGAAAAAAGGAAGCTTTAAATGGCAGAACTACAGTCGTTGAGTTATTCATCCTCTTTCCTAGAATGAGATTCTCCATCTTGCCACTAGTGTGCTGTCTCCAAAGTAGAATTAATCTCTGCAAAATCCTTATCGCAAGACAAAACCAATTAGTGGAGACAAAAGTAGTAGTTTGACAGAGGACTGCTGTGGTGCACAGGAATCTGTGAACTGTCCTCACTTCAGTTGTTGGAACTTAAACTTTGCAAGTTTATCTTTAATAATTAGATTTGAAGGAACTTCAAGTTACTCAGTTTTACGTGCATCAGTTTGCTGGATTACAGCTCAAGGGTTTTGGATTTTTTTTTTTCCTGAAAAACTGAGCTTTTAATTCTTTCCATCTAAATCGTGCTATTGCCAGGCTCATTCTGACTTTGACCTTGTCTTACTTTGGAGCTTTGAACTTTGACCAGACTCAAAACTCACAGTAACACTCCAGGCTATGTATGTAGAAGAATGATGCTGACAAAATGGCAACTCTGAATAGAACTAAAGCAAGAAGAAGATGGGGCAGCCTCCTGGCTGTGACAATTCATAGTTTGGCTTGGGTTGCTCTTGCCTCCTGTGATGCTGAATAAAGCACATTTGCTTTTTGCTTTCTCTGCTGTGTTATGGCTTTATTTTTCTCTGTGGTCTCTACCTCTGGGATACCTGACTCATTGAGGTAACTGTACGTCATGTTTATGGTTTGTCCTGGTTTCAGCAGGGATGGAGTTAATTCTTCTCTCAGTAGCCAGTGTGTTTTGGATTTCGTGTGTGAAGAATGTTGATAAAAACACTCAGATGACAGGAGTTGTTGTTAATGAGACCAAGGACACTGACTGGCTTTCCTAGTCTCGTTAACATCTCGTTAACATGCAGATGCGGGAAGCTGGGCGAAAGACAGAGTAATTGATCCAAACTGGCCAAAGAGAGTATTCTATGCCATAAGCATCATGCTCAGTATATAAGTGGAGATTGCCCATGGGAGGGGGCATTCCTTTCTGGCATTGCATTCCATTCTGGTACCCATTCGGGCACCCTTGGCATCCTTTGCTTCTCTCTTGCTTGTTGGCATCGTTCCCTCTACCTTGCTAGCTTGCTCTCCCCCCTTTTCGTGCTGCTTGGTGTTGTTTCCGTGATTGCTGGTCGGGATGGGCTGCGTCAGTCATTTGAACATCGGGTGGTGAGAAATTGTACATTGTTCATTTTGTATATTTTGTATATATTAATATCCTTATATTCTGTTATCTTTGTAGTTTTTAGTATTTTAGTAAACCGTTTTTATCTCAACCCACGAGTTTTCCTTTCTTTCCAATTTCTCTCCCCTGACCCACTGGGTGGGGGGAGGGTGAATGAGAAACTGTGTGGTGATCTGGGCTAAACCACTACAGGTTGCAGTAACAAACTGTAAGTTCAGGGAAAAAAAATATTTAAAAAAATATATACATGTATGTATGTAGGTATATATGTTCCTTCCAAAAGGTGTGCATTTATCAGCACCAGTAGATTGAGAGGAGTGCCTGAGGTGGGAGAGAGTAGAAAAGGGAGAGAAAACTGTTGTGCTTGTGTTGTAACAGTGTTGAATTATCCTGTTCTTCTGGATGTGACCATTCAGAGCTAGAATTTCTAATTTTCAGAAATGAAACCTTTTTTTTTTTTTTCAGAAAGCTCTAAAGTGGAAGTCAAGTCATCCATTAGTTTCTTATTAGATATGCTGTTTAGACCACAAGTTAATTTGATAGGCACAGTGGGACTCTCATCTCTGTTGGTGATTGTAGAAACTATCTGACAGAGTGACAGTTGTGCAAATGCCCTATTTCTTGCCTCACTTACCTTTTTTTTTAATGCTAGAAAACAAAATATTCTCTAAGTCTTAAGTTGTTTCCATTCTATTACAGTGAATATCAATTTTATTCATGCTTCCCTGACAGTTTCTATTACTTTGATCCAATTTTTAAGATACTTGTGCCCAATCTTCTTCAAGGTATTTGAGTATTTAACCTTTGGAGAGTTTGGTGCTTAGGCATACTGGATAACTTTTCTGTTCAGAATAATCTCTTCAATTCAAAGGGACTAATCAAATTACATTGTTCATACCTCCATATCTGCAACATATGGTTCATGTGCACGATTCCTCTAATGTGTTGGTATACAATGTATTGCTAGTACTCATAAAGGTTAACTTATGAATATGTCCCTGTATTATTTCAGTTAGTATTTAGGCACTTGGAGAAACAACAATTCAATTTCCCTAAATATGAAGAGATTCATACCCTTCAGGAGAACACCTTATGTAAGCTTGATGTTGTTATTCTGTTTCTGGAACAGCGTGAACCATTGGTTTTAACAAGGGGATTAAGTAAAATAGGTGCACTTGGCTACATTGCTGGGGAACACATTTACATGCAAAACTGTTCTGGAAGATCTAGTTAAGAGCTCATTCTGTTGTATGTGTTTAAATCCATTCTTACTATATTTAAATATAGATTTATTGAATGCCTATCTATTTGATTTGTTGAAATGAGCTCACAGTCATTAAACAAGGTGGTAACAGGTGACAACAGTTTGTTTGGTGGGCCATCAAGCCCTTGTATTCCCTATTGAGACAGGCAATACTTACTCATCAAGAAACAATTCCTCTTAGTGAGGGAAAAGGTACAACGTGGGCTTTAGGAGCATCAGAGGGCTTTTTGCATCTCTTCACATCATCCCACACTGTCAAGAGGTGGTGATAGTTCTGCTTTTGATATCTCAAATCTCTTCTTTGTAGAGATTCAATTAGGAATTTAATTAAAAAAGGAGACAAAAGGAAATAGCATGTCTTCCCTAGAGGAATATTCCTAACACTGAGCGTGTGGTCACAGAACAGAACGGAAAGGAAGCAATCGAGCATGGGAAGGCAGCAACTCCTGGAGCCAGGGTACAGTATGTTTCATGCTGTCAAGTGCTACTCAGCTCTGTGCCTTGCACAATATTTGGGGGTTTTTTTTGTTTGTTTTTCCTTTCTCAAGGAAGATTACTGTCCTCCAAATAAGCATATTATTCAGGTTTTCCCTCTTCCCCCCTTCTATGACAGAAGAAACTGTTTCTGCTGTTGGAAGCTAGACTTAAAACTATTTTCAAGTGTAAAAATTAGCAAAGGGCTCATGTAAATGGAAAATCCCAGCTGAGTTTTTTAAAAAGATTCTCCAAGTCAATATTTAATCCTTCTGTCAGAGAAACTAATAGTTTGAGGGAAAAAGTTCCAAGAAGAAAAACTGTGCTAGTGAAGTCTGTTGTACAGACTAGCTTGTAGTAGAGACCTTTCCCTGCTGAGAACCAAATAAACCTTTCAGATACTTTTGTTGGTAGAGCTGCGCTAACCTATGTCTCTTTGTGCTGCTCAATAGGAACATGTGCGTGCAAAACATGTGGATGTAATTGCAGAATTGCAGAAAGGTTCAGATTTGGAGAAAGTTTAGTCCACTCCACATGCTCAAAGCAGAATCAGTTAGAGCAGGTTGCTCAGGACCTTGTCCAGTTGCATTTCAAATACGTACAAAGATGGAGACTTCCCAGCTTTTCTGGGCAACCTATTCCAGTGTCTGACCACCCTCACAGTAACAGTGAGTGGAGGAAGCAGAGAGGAAGGATCACTCCCCTTCTCCTACTGGGAGCACACTTCCTAATGTAGCCCCAGATTACAATCTTGCCACAAGGGCACATTGCTGGTTCATATTCAATTTGGTGTTCACCAGGATCTCCAGGTCCTTTTCTGCTAAGCTGCTTTCCAGCCTCTTGACCTCCAGTGTGTACTGATGCCTGGGGTTACTCCTCTCCAGGTGCAGGATGTGTACTACAGGGCAAAACTTTTGGCTCCAGTATCAACCCTAGAGGTACATCACTAGTGACTGGTGAACTGGACTTCATGCTGCAGATCACAATCTTTTGAGCCTGGCATTTCATCCAGTTTTCGATCCACCTCACTGTTCACTTCTCTAGTTTGTACTTCAGTTTATCTTTGATAATATTACAGGAAACAGTGTTCAAAGCCTTTCTGAAGTTAAGATAAACAATGTCCATTGTTCTCCCCTCATCCATCATGATCATCATCTGGTTGCAGTCTATCAGGTTGGTTAAGCATGACTTTCCCTTCGTAAGTCCATACCAACCATATTAAGTCACCTTATTGCCCTTCATAAGTTTGGAAATGGTTTTCAGGAGGACTTGCTCAGGGATGGAGGTGAAGTTGACCAGCCTGCAATTCCCCAAATCCTTCTTAGTCTACTCGAAGACAGGAGTGACCTTTGCTTTCTTCCAGTCCTTGGGAACCTCCGACCATCACTGTGACCCTTCAAAGATAACTGAGAGTGGCCTTGCAATGACATCAAGCCTCAGCACCAATGACTGAAACCTGTCAGGCTCCATAGACTAGTTACATCCATATTGTTTAAATGTCCCTTACGTGATCTTTGTCCACCCAGGGTAAGTTTTCTTTGCTCCAGACTTTCCTACCGGTCTCTGGGGTCTGGGATTTCTGAAGGCTGATCTTATCAGTAAAGATGGAGGTGAAAAAGTCAGTAAGTACCTTTGCTATGTCCTTTGTCACTAGCTTCTCCTCCCGTGTTCAGCAGTGGATCCATAATGCTGTGGAATGCATCATGTACCTGTAGAAGCCCTTACAGCCCCTTGCCACATTCAACTCCAGGTGGGCTTTGGCTTGCCTAACCCTATCCCAGCATACTCAAACAGTGTCTCTGTATTCCTCCTGGGTCTTTTGACCCAGATTCCACCTCATGTGAGCTTTCTTTTTATATTTGAGTTTTGTCAGGAGCTCCTTGGTCACCTGTGTAGACCTTGCAGTGCTCTTCTGTTAGCATTGGTAAAGACGTTATCTTTGAAAAGCATGGAGCACAGGGAATGTAATTTCAGGTGGAACAGATTTACTATCTGCAACTTCCATAATATAATAGGATATTTATAAATTGGGTTTTGGGGATTTGATTTATGGGAATTGACTGAAAGGATAAATGAGGTGTACTGTTTTCTGTATGTTTGGGACAAATTTATCTCTTAGATTTCATGTGTCTTCCAGCAAAGACAAATTAAAGCCAGCAATAAACTTTTCATACTCCAGACTTACAGAGACAAAGCTGATCCTCTTGCCTTCTTGCGTTACAGCAATCTTCCTCCAATTTATCCAAAACTATCTTCAGCATCAAGTAGCATCAAAATGTGTCTGGCTATAGTTAATAATAAACCCTGAGTCAGCTGTAGTGAGCTAGATTTCAAAATCAATGAAGCTAAGTGGAGTGGAGAAGAGAAAAATAGTCCACACAGCAGCTTTCTGACTTTGCAATCTGACTTGGTGAGTAGAAGTCATAAATTTGTGGACAGACGAAAAGCAAAAATGGTGAAATGCCAAAAGTTTGACTGTGAAGTCTGTTTGAATCAACTAGCACACAGTCTCTTAAGGGGGAACCTAAGTTAACAAGACAACTAAGAAGTGAGTTAGAAAACTAAGCTGTGAATTATTGTTGCCAGCTTCACTGTTTTCACTGTAAATGTGCTGTTAAAGCTTAGACTCAGCCAGTTTCAAAAGTTGATAGCTATGTTTCTGCTGAGGTTTTTTTTTTTTTTTTTTTTGTCCAGCTCAATGACTCAGATGCTGAGATACAGTGTCTGTTTTCCAGATTGAAGCAGAGGGTCCCTTATAGCTTAACAAATCAACTTGCTTCAAATACAAATAATAAAAGGCTGCCTAGGTTTTTTTTGTTTTTTGTTTTTTTTTTTTTTTCAGTCTATGACCCATGTAGACTCCATGTGTAAGTCTTACCATGGTGCCAAATCATATGGGAGCATGCATGATGGGGAAGTGCAGGATGTTTGTGGGTGTATCTCCTGCTGCGGGTCTCCTTTTGAGTGTAGAGCCATGTGAGATGGCACGGTCCCCACTACAGCATCGTGCTGTGGCTGTTCAGCTTCTCTGTGACAGAGCAGTAGATCTGTAGCCAGGTGTCTGTGATCACTGGAGTCAAGGAACTGACAAACTGCAGCACAGAAATGCTCCTAGACAGCAGCATGCCCAAAATTCAGTGCATCGTGAGTCTGATCACTACCTATGAGCAAGGGTCTTTGCAGTTTGGCCCAAATGAACATAGTGGATTATTTAAGGAAATTTCTGTGCTCTGACACAGTGCCGAAAAGGGTAGAATTGAACCTCTGCTTTGGGGAAATGAGACGCCAGGGTTTATTTTCTCATCTCCACTCCAGCAAAGGAAGAAAGTTGGAAGAGAAATATTGTTCCTGTTCACATCAGATCAGTTTTACAACAGAAGGCAGCAGAACCAAAGCACCAGGAATGCCCAGTGAGAACAGGAAATACAAACTACTCCGCATAAAGGTATTTTACAGCACATGACTAGGTACCGAGCCTGGATCTAGGCTTTGGGTAATCCTTCAGCATAGCTGACACATAGATAGTTCAGTGGGGTTTTTATTTCTTTTTCATTTCATATATTTCTTTTGTAAGAGTTACACAATGAATGATCCTACAATGCATCCAGTCCTACAGCAATTGCACTATGGCAGAACACACCATTAACTGCACTGCACATTCCTGTAGAATCCTGATATTGACTATTCTACATAGTTGCATAAAAGGAAATACTACTGCCTGCTAGAGCTTCCCATTTATTAACATCAGTTACTTGGCCTGATCTGTACCCTGCACTCCTCATAACATACCCTGACAGTCAGTAAAATGCTAGTGTTTGTAACACTACAGTTAACACTTCTTGAAAATGTTGGTTCCTCTCCCTTATTTTTAAATTAGAATTGTGGACTCTTATCCTGACAGGCCTTTTGACTCTCACCAGCTGTTCTGTGGTGTTATTATATAAAATTTCATTTGACTACCCAGGCAAGAGAGAGAAGAGATGTGGGCCCTCATCATACAGCTTGATGTTTGACTGTAAACATGCAAAGTGTATGGAGGCACGTGCATCATATGGTCTCAATGATGGTGGCTCCAGGATTGGCTTTAGAAGATATTAATAACAAATCATTGTGCTTTTAGAGGTCTGGGTTAAAGAGTTTGTTAGTATTCTGCAGGATTTCAGCATTTTTTAGGAATTTAGGACTGTTCTGAATTTATTCCTTGCTGATGAATTTTGGATGATGTTCTTTCCAAAAAGCAATTTGTAAAGTATATTTTGCTTTTCAATATCATATGTCCCATATAAACCACTGCGAGATACATATTATGGAGAATAGACTGGCCTTTCATTGACTTGACAAGAGCTTTAACAGTGAGGAAATATTTCTTCAGACTGGTTCTGGCATATGTAATATGAATCCATTTTAAATTTGGACCACAAATCTAGCTTTGGTCGGAAGCTTTCCAGGCACAATGGAATAGTAATCCATTTGATTGCTGTGTAAAATGCTGGTTGTCGGTAAATACAAGAGCCGCTCCTAGACTACGTGAGGACATGTGGCTAAAGTCAGCGCTCAGAGTGCTGGAGAAGGAGGCTCAAAAGGCATATGCCTTATTTTTGTCATCAATTTGCTATCTGATCCTAGGCAAGCTGTTTATGTCACAGTGTTCATATGTAGACGCTCAAAACAGCATTTAAATAACTAAATAAGCAGTCTGATCTAGAGGCATCAATGCCTAAATTTGATAATCTCTTTCTGACTTGTCAGAGGCATTATGAGGTGTAATTAATGTGCATAAAGCACGTCATGATCTTTTCTTTACCTGTCTACATCTTCATACAGATTTTTATGCCATACTGATGAACGATTCTAAGTTGAAAGTAATTACTGTGTGTATGAAGAGATGACTGAGAAAGCCTAATAGCATAATTACCCTTATCAATAGATTTTCTTGAAAGCAACAATTTGTTGTCCTTCTTTGAAGACAGTGATGATTAGAAATGATTTTATTTGCATAATTTCTCTTCTGAATAAGACCGTTTTATGAGGACGTAAGTGATAAAATGCCATTACAGGATACTGGAGAAAGTCTGATGCATTTGCAGTTGATTGAGGAAAACAGTTTTGCAGAAACTGGACCATCTTCCTTTGAACAAACAAAGGTGCAGGATGCTTTGCCTGGCTCTTCTTCCTTCCCATCCCCACTCTCTTCCCTCTGTTCAACCAAAGGGACTGATTTAGGATCAGCTAAAAACTTCTGACTCTGAAGATCATGGTAAAAAGGCAAGGCTTATGTCAGGTTTGTCTTAGACAACCAGATAAGCCCGTTTGCTCTTACAAGTGCTGAGCAATGAGCTGGGGACCGGAGAAGGGGAAGATGTGGCTCTGACCTTCTTCCTGCTCTTTGTGGCCATGGTGGAAGTTCGCCCAGCCTTGCCCCTCCTGCAGACTGTCATGCTGTGTCATTCTTCCTTTTTCCTTGATCACTTCGTGACATTTTTTACCTTCGATGCAGAAGACTTCAGAGATGGCACACATGCCCCAGGCTGCAAGTAATTTGGCCATAGACTTTCTCCTGGTGTCTATACAAGCCTTGGCAAAGCTCAGGCTGAAGGCTCCTAGGGCTTCTCCATTCCGATCCTTAATAAAAATGAGACAGTACTGTTTAAAGGGGACAAAAGTGCTGAGTGAAGAAAGGTGCTACCTAAGTACAACTGTCTGCCGTACCCCCAGATGCAGCTGTGACTTAGCTCAGCTCTGAACTGCACTGGTTGGTCGTGGGCCAGGCCCAGGCTATACAACCTGCAGCTCTGTAAAGGCTGAACACAAGATACTCGTGACATGCTTTAGTTTAGAACTGAGTTCATAGGTCTTCTTTAAAAAAGAAAAAAAAATATGGCTTTTTATTAACATTTCAGAGGAGGACACTAAGGCAAGCAATTAAAAGACAAACAGAACTGCTTGGGGGAATAACATACAAATAATTCCCAGATACATGGCTACTGGCTGGGGTTATAAACCCAGAGACAGTGCCGGTTCACTAGAAGAGGGAGGCTGTAGAACAGCCTGAGTGTATTTCTTAGCTTCCTTGACCTGGCCTCTGTGTCCTGATCAAGGAAAAATTTTTTATAAACAGCCTGCTTTCCAAACTCACATCTTCTGACTGTCATAAGAAGGCAGCAACAGCCAAGCACTTCTTGGACCTCAGAGAACTCACAGCAGAGAAAAATAGCTTAAATTCTGCAACTGTAGAAAAAGCTTCCTCTGTATTAAACAGTGGAAAAAAACCAAACAAAGTTGCGATGTCCAAATAACATTTTTTCCCCTCCTAGGTCATTAGAAGTGCTTCTGTCTGACCTTGCTTTACTAAAAAATATGTTCTTGCTTGCCTTTCTCTCTCAGTAGGAATAATACCTTTCTAACTAAGTACTTATCTTATGGGAAAGTCATATGGAAACTAGGCAGGTTTGGGGTCTGTTCCCTGGACTACTTCAGTGTTTGTATTTTAATTCAATAATAACATGAAATGCCTTAACAATCTGAAAAGCACAGCTCTTCTCTCAGGAGAACAACTGAACCGCTGTGCTCCAAAATCAGTCTTTTATTTATTTTCTGTGTTAAGAACATTTCCAGGTATTGAAAGACGCTTGGCTATACTGGGAAATTGTTATAACAGTTCTGTGCACAGTTTTGACCTGAGGCAGATGCCACTCTTCCAAATAAGTTTTGGATGTGGTCTGGGAGATAACATGGACCGGAGATCATTGCCAAAAAGACAACTGGACTACAGGCACCCTGGTTAGGAAGGCAGGTGTTTAGCAGTTAGGACATGAACTGTTTTATACAGAGAGCGTCAGAGAAAGGTGCAAAGATATTTAATGTAGGAGTCTCAAAGTAACCTCACATTCTCAGTTGTGCCATGGCTCACTTCTGGCAGGATTTGACAGCCCAGGAGCTGGGACAGTATCCTGGGAAGGAGGAGGTGTGGATCACTTTGTAGAGTCCATACGAATTTAAAAAATGTGATTACTCGTTGCATAGTCTTTTCAAAAATCGGCACAGACTCCAGTAGACTTTGTATGTACATGTACAGCAAATGGAGCAGCCATTGTATTTCAGTATCTGTCACTTTTTTTTTTGTTTTCCCCCAAATATTTTCTTCATTATAGAGTAGTGAGGCCAACTTGTACTCTAACTTTCTACATTCATCTTAAAACCTAAATAAAGAAGTGTAATAATGTCTCCAGTTTCTTGGAGATTACTTTTTATTTGTAATCTACTGTTGTCAGAACACTACTGATAGATTTTTCTCTTTTTTTTTTTTTTTCTGCACTACTTGACATTGATAAAGCCGCAGCTCAATGTCTGTATTTAACTTCAAGCACTCTCCTTGAAAAAGAGTGGGACCAAATGGATAGAGCTAGAAGAAAGGCAACAAGAAGGGTCATGTTTTCTAGACCTCTGATCAATGAAGAAAGATTGAAAGACTTAGATTTGTAGAGCACAGATAGAGAGACAGAAGTCTTCAAATGAACTAATGTCTACTGCAAAGACAGAAAAAGAACCCAATTCCCATTTCTGTGCTGAATAAAGCAGGAAAATCTTAAATTTTGAGAGGGCAAATTGAGTAGCAGGTAAAACTTTGTAACAAAAGGGGAGTCTGGAATGGATTGATTTGAACTGCCTTGGGCTTTCTAGCATCAACTTTTTCTTAAAATCTTTAAGGCAAACTGCTATCAGGAATGACCTGGAATAGCCAGGCTAGTCTTGGGCTGAAGGGATGCATTTGGAGGTTGCCCGTTTCTGTCTTCTTCTATGACTTTGGCTTTTTTTCTTCTATAAAGTTTGAATATTAATAAAGTAATGTCAGTGTATTTCAATCTATTGAAAATATCTTTGGGGAGGTTTTTCTTCTCCTTCTCATCTGTTTGGCTCCAAAATCCTCTTATCTGTTTGAACACATTCTCTCTGCAGATGTGCAAACACGAAACAAGATTTCAGGGTATATACATATGTGTTTATCCATCTTCAAAAGACAGATATTTCAATTGATTTTCTGTTCATTGCTATATTATTTATCTGAGGATATATATTTACCCTATGCTGAAGAAAAAGACTATGAAAAATATTTTGATAATGAGATAATGTTTTTTTTCTGGACATGGTCTCTGAATTTTGACTTAGCTAACAACAGCTTCCTTGCAGACTGTTTTTTTTTTTTTCACTCTGTCAGGCTAACAGTAAAATCTTGGGTGGCACAGGGTTCCTGACCATAGCAAGCCTGAAAGAAAAGTGTGAATCCAAAAAGTTGTATAAATAAAGTTGGTAGAGCTTGTCCATTATAATTTTCTCTTGCATTGCCATACACTCCAAAAATTAGAAGATTTTAATATGGAAACAAGTATTGGTTAAAGTACAGCAGTTAAATGTTTGTAAGTTAACATTATTTATAAGACCTTAGCATTATAGCAAATTTTTGGAAAATCTCTGTCAGCATCCTGTTAGCTCAGCCCATGGATGCTACATACATAGGGAAAGGTGCAGTAGACAAATGGGCACTCCCAAATTTGGTGTTTGGATAAACTAACGGTCCACTCCAAAAAATGTACAACCTAAAAGTTCAGATTCCTCCCCAGTGATACTTTACTGATTTTTCTAGACTTTTCTTTTTTTTTTTCCTAAATAATAATTTTATAAGACCACGTTTAATTTATACCCTATTAATTAGTAGCAAGTCAAAAGTTATCCATGGAGCATCAGTGGAACCCTGTCATCTTTGATGATCTAATTATCTGCTTGAAGGCTGCCATCTTTCCTGACTTGGGGTAGTGGCCGAGGATTAGACGTCTGCTAGCCCTCACCCCTAGTTTGATTTCTCCCAAAAACAGTATATGAGGAGTTAAGTGACCAGAGTGTCTACTTAAGGAAAGACAGAGAAGTGTGCAAAAGGAAACCTAGTCCTAGGATAGACTGCTCCTTCTGACAAACGTCCTTCAACAGGCAAGACAACAGAACAGGTGCTTTGCTTTTCTACAATTTTTCTGTAATGATTGTACTAACTCTATACAGTTTCTTAATGATGTGCTTTTAGTAATATGCTGCACTAACTAGGCAAGATGCCAGCTGACAAATTACAACAAATACGTCTGTCTTAATCCCCTCTTGGCCTCCCTGCTGGCTGGGGCCCTTACGAGCATGGACTGCTGTGTTGCATAAATAAATGCCCAGGTGTGTGAATGACTCCACAGCTCCTTATATAGCTGGTATAACAGTAAATGTAAAAGTTGGTAAACTTACTGAAAGGGAGAAGCGCATGATTTCTTGGCAAATTTCAAGTGGATTAGATCTCTTTATCAGTGTTTTTTTTTTTTTCTCCTGGACTGTGACAACTTAGAAGAAGATGCTGTTCATAAAAAGGGTTAATCTAATCGCAAATCTCATTAAGACAGTCTGAGTGACAGCAGGTTACTGTGAACTGAAAGAGCATAGCTTTGCTTTCAGCACACTTTCCATTAAAAATAACGTATGAGATGTGAAGAGAGTCACAGCATAAGCCACAGGGAATATACTTGGTATAAAAGCACACCAACAGCCAGACAAATCTGATTCTGGCAATAAAATATACAGCATCTGCAAATGGAGTATAGGCTTTTAAAGTCCATTCAAGTATGTACAGTCCCCAAAGCACTGAGTTGCTTTTCTTAGCATTTGCAGAAGTAGCATGTAACAGTACCGAACTGAGCTGTTGTAAGTAACCACGCTAAGAGTGCACTGCAGACAGTGTGTCTTTGTCAGTCATGAAAAGGCTAAGGTTACGAACTAAGGAGATGCAAATAAAGTAATACTTTATATTCTATTTCAAATTCCAAAGACTTCTTGCAAGAAATGTTGTCCTACAGAATTTAGGCTACATGTAATCAGCCTAAAGCAGAAGAAATATATTTGGAAGGTGTTTGAAAGAATGGGAACATTATGGCAGAAACCTGGAGTTAGTATCAAGAATTCCACCAAAATGGACTGGAGAAGGCTTATTTACTTCAATAAAGCTGGATAAAGAGGAGTTATGAGAATATCTATGAGAAAATCCTCATAAAATACTCAATTTCAGAAAGTGTGTGTCCATTCAACAGGAAAGAAGCAGAGGCAGAAGTTCCATGGCTACCTGCACAGATCAAGGCCCAGTTCTATGGACAGTGTTGCATAGACTTCTGCGGGAAAGGAAATGCATCTTGCTCTGCAGTTTGCTTGCCAAGTCACAACACGAGCTTTACAACAGGCTTGTGTTTAAAATCTATGACATCTGGAAGGTGGAAAAAACAGCCAAAAATTAACAACTTCTGCTGCCAGCTTCCAGGCACACATACTGCCCAGTCCCTGGGTTAGCTCTTCAGACGCCATGGGCTGTGGTGACCATACCACACTTTCTTGCAAGTAATGTCCATGGCTGTCTTTGTATAAAGGTATGAAAAGCAAGGTCTGTGATGTGGTTTTGGTACTTGTACGGAAGTGTACAGGCATTGATGTTATTCCAGCACTATGTGCTTCCCCAGGTGGTGGCTGAGCTCTTGGTTAGAGGGAGGAAAAACTTGAATGTAGAGTCTGATAGATAGCAAATGGTTCAACTCTACCTGCATTTCTCCTTGATACAGGGAGCTGCCAGTGCTTACACACTCCCTATGTTATTATCAGGCTCCCTGCCAGCGTGCTAATAGGTGCCTTTATTCCAGGATATGGTTGCTGCTGGTGCAGTTGGCTTTGAGTATGTCCAGGTGATGCAGAAAAAATGGTATCGGTATCTTTGGAGAGCGTAGGATCTTGTACAGAGGTGGTTGGCTTGGAGAGGAGAATAATCCTAAAAGGCTAGTTAAGCAATGATTTTTCTGATAGTAGAACTGTCTGAGCTGTTGCACTGTTTTGAGTTCAGCCTGGTGCTAGATCAAATTGCTGAGCTTGCTACTGTCTCTACAAGATGCCCGTAGAGACACCTGAGTGGAAACCTCTGTGCACTGCCCATGGGAACAATGGCTCATCTAGAGGATTGGTAGTGCTAGCACATGAGGACTTCAATTTCAGGACAGAAGTACAAAATCTTGACAGGTACATTCCTTCAATCTGCACTTAGATTTGAAACAAACTGAAAAGAAAATCACTTGTTTGCTTTCATCCCTCTGTATCTCTCCTGGTTTCAGTGTTTACTACCGTTATTATTGAACCCCGTGGTTCAATGGGACAGTCAAATTTTTTTACAGCTAAAATCAGATTAACAGTTTCTACAGAAAAGGGTAATTCCAAAATAAATAAAAAACCTCCTTCTCGCCCCCCATTTTTTTTCTTTGAGTTAATGTTGTGATTCACTTATTTGTGTAACAGTTGTCAATGACTTTGGTTGATACCTTCAGATATTCACTGGAATGAGAGGACAATAGAGGAGCTGTGGTTGTCACATAATCCTATGATTACAGAAGATGAGTTTTTTATAAAACATGGTGAGACCACTGACCAAGCCATTGGAGTTGGCTGTGCTGCAGATGAACAACCAGTGAATCCTATGGGATACTATGTGGGAGAGGGAGGAACAACTTGCAGTGAGGGAAGGAAGGGACTCTGGGGTAACAACAGCTACTTCCAAGAATATGGGGAAGATCCTTTCTTTCTTGGCACGAAAGGGCTGCCAGGTGTGAAAGTCTCATATCCTGCAGATGCTGAAGGGACCCATGACTCTGGAACTATTATCTGGAAATTTTATTAACCTCAGTAGCCTGGTATGCGGGCCGTGTTTTAGAAACACAACAATCTGTCCAAACATTTAGTAGGCTTTCTGAGCCACTGCCTCACAACTTACGTTCTCACAACACAGAATGTGTATTTTTTTTTAAATCCACTAATTTAGTCAAATAAATTGTTTGTTGTAAGGAAAAATTCTCCCAGTAGAAACTTATATATTGTCAAATCATGCAGACGCAGCAAAGTTTGTATTACCATGGAAACAAAGCTAAAGATAGCTTATGCTGTGAAAAACAACTTGCAAGTGGCTGTGAAAATAAGTTCGTAAGAATGACACCTTTTGGGTTGATCTTGAAAGACATGATGTAACACAAGCATCTTGGATTAGAAGGCTGTTTTTATTTAGTTTTCCACAGAGACGGGTGACTTTCACCTCTATTCTTACAAGTCTGACATCAAAAACTATCAGCATACGTATATGAGCTATGCAGAGAGACATCTGCCAGTACAGAGTTACACTTCTCCTGTCAAACGCTTTAAGAAAAACAAATGTGGTCCCTTCCAAGCCCATCTAATAAAAGAACTGCTAAGTCAGGATAGAATATTGATCTTAATGTATTTTCTTTATATGAATCTAGTTATTCATAAAAGAGTAAAAAAACCTAGTATCTAATGTTTCAACAAAACATACTTTATACATTTGGCTAAGCTGAAATATCATATCTTGCCAAATGAAAAAAATGCTCTCTAACCGTAGTTTCCCTAGCAGCTCAGTAGGTATGCAAGGCATGCAGTTCATTTCCTGCCAAGGCAGAGAAAAATGGGTAGGTCTCAGATAATATTGCTAGTGTTCTTGAAAAAGATCTCAGTTGTTAACATTGTAGTTGACTGCATATATGTATTTTGGCTCCTTGAAAATTTCCCAGGTACAACTTTTGGGTTAAGTCTATTTTAGCTTTCAATGGAGGAGGGCTCGATGGGAGGCAGAACAGGATTTTCCAGAGCACTACAGTCATCAGTGAGGAACACCAAGTCCTGGAGAAACAAAAGAGAAGACTAACATTTATAAGGAGGAAGGAAGAAGATAGCACAATGTTGAGAAGCTCAGGCTCTGATCCAGTTTTACTTGTCAGGGAGACAAGGTGGAGACAGAGATGGGTAAAAGCAGAGAATGTGTCCCTGTTGGTGCATCTTGACCTACCCTTCTGCAGTAGGAGATCATGATGGTGTACAGGCTCCGGGCTTTTTCCTTCAGCTCACTCACTTCAAGCACTCTCTCACATCTGGGGTAGGCCACAAAATCACGGAGTTTTGCCAACACACAGTAATTCTGCAAAGCACACAAAAGAGGTATGTGTAACCCTGCACAAACACAGATTTATATTTCTCATCCACCACTTACAAAATTCTTACTGCCTCTGTGGGAACCTTGAATTCCTGCCTCTGTGTATGTGTAATCCGTGTAACCTTCAGTTAGGAAAATTCACCATCATACTTCCTAACAAAGATGTTTGGCCCAAATAAGTGCCTGGAAAAGTGCATAGATACAGTTTTGGTCTGCCAGCTTATTTCTCACATGCTTTAGGAGGCAGCAGTGCCAATATAATCAAATTTGCTCCTCCAGTTGTTGGAGTTACCTACAGAATATGTGCACCATCTCCCTTTTAAGAGAGCACCTGATTTAGCTGATGAACAGATTATGAAGATCTCACAGACATGATTCCTCTGTTCCCATACAATAGCAATTCTGTGAATGCCAGGCAAAATTTTTTTCAGAGTGATTTTTACCTCAGCCTTTGTGTTATCAAAATGAAGCACAGCCAACATTAGTTTCACAACATCCCCATGAAAGAGGTAAATAAATATCCCGGCTTTTGCTTTAAAGCAAAGGAAACCGAGCCACTGGACTCGCATTCCTTAGTCTTTGCAGTGAAGTGAGGCACTAACAACTCTGGAACTGGGATCTGGAGGGTCCTGACTTGCAAGACTTGATGGTGTAGTTGCCTCTGGCAAAATGTGTCAGACATCTCTTGGTTTGTCTGATATTTTCTGCTTTTTAGTTAGTCAGTTGAGCACTGGGAAATTAAGCAAAATATGTCAGATATCTCAGGGCAGAACACTATGACAGAAAGCATGTGCAGGAGGCTATTTTGTCTTTGCTAGGAGATGACTACTGCTGTCTTTTCTCAGTATTACACTTCCATATCCTCAGGCATACTTTTTCTTTCTGGATTCAACTACTGGCTATTTAAAACAGGAAAAGCCAGCAAGGTACTCCTGTACTTCTTTTTTATTAAAACTGCAGTGCCAGAAGCCACTCGTGATATAAAATGAAGTAGATTTATTAAGTGAAGAAAGTTTATTCTGCATTTCTTCTTTTACAATATTATTCAAAGTTTTGTTGCACATATTTAACAGAAAAGGTTCTGTCACAATAAATTCATAATGTACAAATGATAATCACTTAAAAATATTGATTTCCTAATTTTTGAATTTTTAAATAAGTAAAATCTCAGAAGCTCCATGGGGATTTTAATAAGGTTAAAAGTGAGATTTTTTTTTTGTGTGTGTGTTTACTCATCTCTCTAGTTAATTAAGCTTTTAAAAATTTGTTTCCAACCACTCTTCTGGGGTGTAATCTTAAGAGTTATCCTCTATTTCCATTAGCTGCTTTTACTGCAGAGCAGTAAGAAAGAAGTGTGAATACTTACATGTATGTCCAAGTACAGCGTGGGCAGCATCTCCACACATGAGTCCTGCACGAAAGAAGAAAGACCAGTTGCAGATTTGTTTAGAGAGAAACTTGTGTCAAAAGGAAGTAACTCACAGCGTCTTTGCAGGAGCAGTTTTCAGGTAGACTCACCACATCTTTGGAGGTCTGTAACTCCTTAAAGGACTCCGTGATTTCTTTGCTCAGAGACAATACTCTTGAGTAGCATGTTGGAGGAGCTGCGTTGGTTAACAGGGCAGCAGAGAGCAGAACAATCAGGCTCAGCAGCATCTTCATTGTGGGGAGTTTGTCCAAAGGAGGAAGAAGGGAGGAAAAAAATCAGGTAGTGGTTAAGCAGCTACTGGTAAGCATCAATGAGTAAGTTTGACAAGTCAGCCCCCAATTAAATAGTCTCCTGCATCAATGGAAAAAAAAAAAAAGTATGGGGGTGGTCCAAGCAGCAGCTTGCTGCTGTTTTAAATTTCCTGCCAACCTATGAGGCAGAGCTGCTAGTGCTTTCCTGCCCAGAGCACGGAAAGGAGGGAATGAGGGTAAAAAAACCAAACACTACAGGCACTTTTCATTCCAGAAAGAAAACAACCTAGTGAGCTCCTCAAGCAGCAGAAATATGTGTAAGAAACAGTACGGGGGTATCAGAGGGTCATAGGCCCTGATTCTGTACGTGCTTTGGCACATACCCCGCTTTCTTGTGAGCATAACGTAGAGCTGTGGGACTACATAGGCTGTATAGAGATAGAGAGGTATCCTTCCAGGACTGGTGTCATATGTTGGCAGTATCAGTGAGACTTGCAGATCTGATCCTTAGCAGATCTGAAAGGTTACCGCTGTAAAGGAGACCTCCCAGGTCCGGTATAATTTTCTTTTTTCAACCTATACAGATGCTCCCAATTTCTCAATCAAAAAATAGTGTTCGTTATGGCTGCCTGGGGAGACCTGTGTATTTACACATTCATAGTCTCAAATAGAATGAATAAATCTCTATATGGCTGTCATAAATGTATAAAAACTATTTTGCTTTCTGAGCTGAATTTATGAGGCTCTGTTCTTTTATTACATGCCAGACGGAACTGAGATATCCAGATGCTGGGATGCAGGCATGAGGCTGAACATATGTTGTTCTTATATGTTGTCTTGTAAAATGGAGGTACCTTCGAATGAAGAACTGGTTATTTCACAAGTTATCCACTCCACCCCCCCCACCCCCCTGCAAAAAAAATTACGCCACCTCACACCACCTTTCAAATTCAGATTCTAGCTAGATATTAACCAAAATAGTAAAGTATCTGATGATGTACTGCAATCTTCTGGCATTGCAGTAGACCAGGAAGGTTCATCTGAAGGTGGGAGAAGGGGAAATGACTGAACGTCTGTAAAAGAAAGCGGCTTCCCACCAGCCATTTTAGGAAGAAAATCAAAGTCTTGAAAACTAGTTTTGAGGACAAAGAAGTATTCTATATGTTATAGAGGACTCTGACTTAAATCCACCAAAACACCTGGAAGAAACAGGGAAAGAGCTGCATGCTCTCTGTCGATACTGTCTTATAGAATCATAGAATCATAGAATGGTTTGGGTTGGAAGGGACCTTTAAAGGTCATCTAGTCCAACCCCCCTGCAAGTAGCAGGGACATCTCCGACCAGATCAGGTTGCTCAGAGCCTCATCCAACCTGGCCTTGTTATACATTTCTTTGCTCTCACAAAGAATGATAGATTTAGCAACATCATGTGCTCCTGAAGGTTAAAGTGGTGGATATTCGGAGAGCAGAGAAAAGTTGGGAGTCCTGGCTGTAGGGAATTTAGGACTAGCCTTTGCAAATGGGTCTTATTTTCAGGAAAGGGACATTCACTAGACAAGTGAATGAAGAGGCCAGAGGAAGACAAGAAACCTTCTGAGGTGGCCTCAAGCAGCTGGATCTCAGATCTCACCACAGCTACCTAGTGCACATCCAAGGAAAAGATGCTACTAACTGTGAGCCTTGCTGGTAAAGAAGACTCTTAATTACCATTTCATTACTGTAAAGAGTGGCTGAAGGTAGGAGTCAAATATTACCCTTCTATCACGTTCTTGTTTGGTAAGCTGCTAAAATGTAACTCTGCCAGAAGAGCAGTCTTTTGAACAGCATGAATGCTCTCCTAGGACAAGAAGTCAGCAATCCTGCTGATGCTAAGGATGTCTTCAAAATGAAGCATTTGCTTTTCTTTTTTTTTTTTTTTTTCTTTAAGCGTGAGCAATATTCTCTTTCTTGGTATTTTCCCTATATTAAGTCTACAGTGATGACTCCATTTCAAACTACAATTAAATACTGTGGATCATGTTCTAAAAGATAGTTGGATGTCAAAGTGACTGTGACAAGCGTGGCCTTATGGCCACTCTTTGTCTGGCATGAAAAAACAGCAAAACAGCTCTCCAAGTCCTGTGTCCTGGCCATATTCAGCCAGCTGAAAGCTATTTAAAAAATCTCTCTTTAGGACAGGATAATGTTAAAAGTGCAAACACTGATTTGGAATTACACTATGAACTGAGCTATACATCGGTTGCCTAGGGCCAGAGGGGCAAGCATGTGGCTTCCTATAGCGTAATGGAATAACCTGTCTCCCAAGTTGGGGTGCAAGCCTTGTGTCACAAAAGCCTCACCTGTGGTCTTGTAGGAGGGAGCCTGGCATAAATGCTGAATGCCACCTATTGCAGTCACAGCCCACACTTCCAAGAAGACATCCAGAGCAGCAAATGCCCAGCACTTGCATAGCACTGAGGGCTTACGATTTTTGCCCAAAAAGTGGGAGATCTGGAATTCATTTATTTCTTAGTTTCTGAAGGTGCAGGATGTTGTGTTGGATGGCCATGTTCTGAGGTAGTGATGAAGGGAAGGAGGAAGAAAGGACTGCCATCCGCTGTTCTTGCCTTTGCACCTGAAGTCTGCCTGGCCCCACACTTGGAGCCACAACTCTTGTCCTAAGAGCAATCTCTGAGATTTGCTCAGCCCCACACACTTGCAGAGATACTTTGCCACTGAGAAGCAGGTAAACAATCCACCCATTGAGTTTCTTCTGCAGAACAGGGAAATGCAATGACTTACTGAGTGACCAAGCTCTTATTGGCACAAAGAGCAAAGCAAAGGCTGGATCTAGGGCTCACCACAACATTTAACCAAATAAAAAAAAAAAAGAGTCTGTGCTTTGTGAAGGGGCAAAATTGCTGAAGTCATTTGCTCTGAAGTTTTTGCTCAGTTGCAGTATTCATGCCTTGTGGTTTCTCTTTGATCCCATATAAACTAACTCAAGGAAAGCCACCTGTGATGGATGTCTACTCAAATAATTAAAAAATGAGCTACCCTCAGAAATATTAGGAAAAAAGGATTTCTTTTTTTTTTTGTTTTGGAAAAAAAAAAAAAGGAAGGACCAGGGTTTAATTTCCTCACTTCAATCTTCTCCTCCCTGGGCCAGATTACATACATAGTTGACTCTGATCCAGATGGATATTTTCCAATGTCTAGTAGCTCATCAGCACTTCTGCACAACTCAGCATGCAGAATATGCAACTCAGTTCAAAAAAGACAAAGACTCCCTTCTCTGTTGTTTTCTATTTATAGCTCATCAGCAAGATTATCCTTGAGCTCTGAATACATTCAATTTATGGTCCAGATATGAGCAAATAACTCTTTTTTTTCTCTAAGAAGCTGACTGGTGACTTCGGAAGAGCTTGCTAGTGACACTAGGCACAGGAAGTCCTTTCAGTCTAAGGCACCTGCACAGCTCTGAACCAGATACACCATTATCAAAGCCATATAAACTCCAGACTCTCTTTTGAGTAACTGTTTTTATCCAGTCACTTATGCAAAGCCACTTACTAATTCTGATGCATACCCTCCCTTGGGCAGAGAAAGTCTTTACCAGGGAGACACAAGCTGTTCTTCACAAAGGCTAACAGCATCTTAGAGGCAAAATTCAAAATGGACATGGAAATAGTTTTTAGAGCTACAGGAGGGAAAGGGGCAAAGATCAAAATATGTTAGAGTCAAAACTCGCCTAAGGATTACCTCTATGGAGAAGCTGCTATTTACAGCTCTTTCAGTCTGTGGGACAATGCTCAGGCTGGCATTAGAAGGGAGCACAGCAGGAGCCAATCAGTACCACCATATCTGTGATAATCATCATGACATGGACATCTCCTCCACAGACACATCTTTACCATACTCCTCAATTCTGTGAGCATGGGAGGCCTCCGAGGGCTCAGGACACTCTCTGAGTTTTGCATCCACTCTTGATGCTGATGACGTCACTACTGCCCCAAGTGCTATTTACAGTGTATTTATTTGGTCTTTTATAAGGAATATTCCATATCAAAAGCAGACACACAGGCTGAGAGGAAAATTAGAAGCCTATCATCATATAACTGTGTATACGTTTTAAAAAAAAAATTTAGTCATTTTGTCCTTTTGCCTCCAAGTTACTGAAAACTCAAACAATAATATTTTTCTAAAAGTCAAAGGACTCACTATGCAGGCAGAAATTCCTCCCATGTTTGGACAGACTACCAGGGCCTCCACCAACTTTTGACAAAAGCCCTTTCAAGTTGCTGACTTCCTAATACCAAAATCCACTTCTTTAATGAAAATGTTGATTTAAAAATATTTTTAAATAGCTGTGAGACACCTCATGAAATGAGTTTCTGATTATATTGGAAAGTAGGAAAAGAAAAGTAAAACGACACTTTACAGAGGAAGCCGTGTGTATTTACGACGTGATTCAAAGCCCCGTGACTCAGCTGGCTGTTGTGGCAAAGATGCCCCTTCTTGCTTCAGAGCAGAGCTAAATTGCCCTGCAAGCTTCGATCTCAGCACAGAGGAGGTGTTCACAGGCTTTTTGGAAACCCTGGGTTTTTGATTAAGGTCTTGCCTGGTTGTCATGTTTTTTTCCTGCTGGTACGCAACGCTGCCTTGGTACAGAAGAGAAGCCGGGTATGGCAGCACAGTGTGCCTGCATTTGAAGCTGAGGTAATGCAGTGTGTCTCCTTTTCTCTTTCATGCTAGAAATAAGTCTCTGCTGATGATCTGCATGGCTTGGCCAGCTGTGGGCAATGGACAAGGCAGGCAGGATCCGTTTCTGAGCTGGTGTTGCAATGCCCCATGAGAGTTAAGCAAAAGTACTCTTTGCTTACTCAGTGGTATGGGCTTCTTTTTCTACACTGCTGTTGTTATTTTTAAAAATTTACATATATATTGAGAAAACAGATGTTACCACTCAAAAGCCTGTTCTTAGATAAAATGGTTATAGAAGCAGCTACACCATCTGGGTCAGAAAAATAAACAAGATGTTCTGAAATCTGGAGGTCTTGCCAGCACGAACCTGGCACTGGGCACTTTTCCTGCAGGAAAACATACGGAAATGGAGAGTCCTGTGGTCCAGGACAGACAGGACAGCCCAGCAGGGCTGGGGAACACGAATAATCTCCTTGTGCTGCCTCGGACCAGTGACCAAATCATTGGCACGGGCAGTGCTTACCAGCTCTCTGTGGGCGATGCATCCGACCTGCCTTTGCAGTGGAACAGGGGCTCAGGTGGCAGGCTGCTGAGTCCCCTGGGCATGTGGGGGTCAGGATGATGGCAACACCTGGGATGGCTTGGAGATGTCCACATGAGTGTCTGTCACTGCCGTGCAGACGTAGCCCAGCTTGTCTGTGTCTTGGCTGCTCTCTCTGTTATGGGGATAATGGTATTTCCCACGGACGCTGTGGGAACGCAGCCATCAACACCAGGGAGACGGGAGATTACGCGATTTTAGCCCTGTCAGTGATACTTTTTTCAGTGACTGCAAGGCTTATTGATTCAAGTAATGCAGGATTTAGAGTCTTCAGCCTTCACTGCCTTGCTAAGAAAAAGGCAATTTTACGTCGGAGTAACTCACAGACGTCTCTGGTGAAATAACAGCAGCGCTTTCAGCCTGCCTCCCTGGCCGGGCTTGAGCTCGGGCAGAGCTGCCTCCTTTCCTCCTGGTAGCACAAAATTGCCTTGTCTGTGCTCCGTCTGGGCTTCGACCACTCACGTGTGTGAGTCATCTTAAGGTAATGCCGTTCTTTATTAACACTGAAGTCAGGGCCTCCATAACAGGGTTTTGTGGAGAGAGCCTTGTTCAGGTTTAGACCAGTGCTCAGCAGTAAAAACAAGTTATTAATGCTTTCCTGCCCTCCCCTTGCCCTCACTCCCCCTCTCTCTCCCCATGAACAAGCAAATGTGGCAGATAGCTCCAGGTCTTATCATTGCTGGTCAGCTTCCCACTCTCCCTAATTACACCCGTGATGAAAAACCATGTCAGCCAGCAAGGAAAGTATCAGAGGTGATCCAAATAAATTTATTCATCTACCAAATTTGTCCCCGACACAAGCCCACTGGGGAATTCAAGAGCCGAAAAAAACACAAGGTCTGAGCCATTTGCTCTCCGAGGCTGTCCCTCCAAGGAGCTCTTGTCTATGCTGTGGTTAATCTGCAAGGAGATGAGTAACTTAATTTTCTCGGACTGGTATTCCCACACCTTTCAGAACCATTATGTCACTGAAAGAAAATAAATGGATGAGACTGAAAGTGCAGGTCTGGATAACATCCCGGTCCAAGCCAAGCAGGAATCCGAAGAGACTTCTGTACCAAACTACAGCCTGCACAGGAGCTTTTTAGCATGCTAGCGGGCTGAGTTTTGTATTTATTCTTGCCTAGAAACCGGCAAATGTCAAAGCTTATGTTGCTGTGTATACTTCTAGATACAAACAACAGTTCTGCCAGCAGGTTAGCACAACCACAAGATAAAATAAATTCTCATCTCAGCTGGCTGAGAAGGTAAAGTACAGGTCCATATAACACGTTGTGTCTCCATAGTTCTGCTTTATTTTCTATATACCATTTTTCATGTTTTATATTTAGCTGTAATGGAAGAAATCCTGCCATCACTGAAATCAATGACACAAATCACAGACTCCTGCAGATCCACATTCTCACTCTAGATTAAAACTTGTGTTCAGTTCGTTGGCTTCTGTAGCACAAAAGCCCTGAAGCCAAAGCAAGGATAAATCAGATGCATTGTTTCTTGTTTGTCACGGAGAGCATTACCTTTCCGAGTCCTGTCTGCTGGAGACACAACACAGGTTCATAAGCCATCTTTGCCAGTGCCCTAAAACCAAACGATGTGGCAAGTACCTTGTACAGGTGTAAATATTCCTCTACGGAACAAAAATGTATAAAATAGAGTGGAATAGTTGATAATCTGCCCTACTTGGTAAAATTCAGAAGTGATGAAAATAAGCAGTTTCATTCTGTTTAAGAAAATCAATAGACGTAATCCTTGTATTTTTGTTCTGCCAGTTTGCCTTGAAACAAAGAAAAAATAAATATCTGAACATGTCAGAAACTGGTGTCAATATCAGACTGTGTTTCAGATGTAGTTGTCATTTCAGCCTGAGTTTCATTCTTCATTGCAACTTTTCTGTTTTAAATCCTTTTGTTAAAAAAGGAAAAAGAATCTCCTTCTGTTTCTGAATCACATGTAATGAATTCTGAGATGACTAAGTGTCCCTACAAATGTGGTTTTAGTTTGTATTTGTTTAAGTTGGGTGACTAAGAAAAGAATTATTTGAAGATATGTGAAATGTAGCTGCATACATGCATGGTATAGTTGATAAGCTCTCTACAGTAATAAGACCGTAGCTTGCGCAGGGTCTTGTCTACACCGGCAGGTTGCTCTGCCATCCCAGGAGAGGCAGGGCAGTGGCAGTGTTGCCTGTCATACATCTGGCTACCTGTAGGCAGCCTTCAACAGGTAGTTTTGAGAATATGTACAAGGATGAAGTGACAATCAGGCCTCCTCCTGCTGCATGGCTTGTTCTCAGGCAGCTTCCTGTGCCCCTGTACTTGGCACTGGTGAGGCTGCACCTCAAGGTCAAGCATTGGAACAGGCTGCCCAAGGAAGTGGAGGAGTCACTATCCCTGGAGGTGTTCAAAAAACGTGTAGATGTGGCACTTTGGGACATGGTTTAGCTGGCATGGTGTTGGGTTGATGGTTGGACTTGATGATCTTAGAGATATTTTCCAACTGTAATGATTCTATGATTCTACGATTCCCAGAGAGTGCCCAGTGGTGTGGTAACCCACAGCCGACCTTGGTATGGGGTGCCCAGGGCAGCCGGTGCCAGGGGAGGGATGGGTGTTCATGGTCACTAGCTAGGTGAAAGGCGAGTCAGATCCAAGGGTGGCTTCGGGGACTTTCTCACCAATACTGTGTCTACTTATTCTCATGGTTTTAGAAAGTTTCATTTTAGCCTTAGAGTTATTCCCAAAAGGAAAGAGAAATAATGATACAAAACAGAGACAACAACAGTACAGCTGGGGAACATACTGAGGAAAACACCAAGGGATGGCACAAAGAGAAATGTTTTGAGTGAAGAATCATCCCAGTTGCAGTGTTATGCCTTTCATTTGTAGAACAAACTGAGGTCTTTAATGTTTATACTTTTAACTTTGGACCATTAAGCTAATTTCCATTAGAAGACTAATCAAATGAACATTTATTTTCCTCTTTTTTTCTCTGGCTGCAGCTTTTCTTGTTTTGTTTTGTTTTGTTTGTTTGTTTGTTTGATGTTTTAGAAGGGTTGTGGCTGGGGAAGTGAGAACTTAGCTTGATTTAAAATGTAAATGCGGTTCTATCAATCTTCCCCTTCGCTAATAGGCTGCCTGGGCATTTTAAGGGCATATAGTGAAAAGTAAACTGTGGCTGCTAAAGAAAAGCCAGCCCCCTGCTGTTCCTGTTCATATTTATTTCACAATCAGCCCATTGAAATGCTGTGATTCACACTCTGATGCTGTCGTTGTCTAGCTGGCAAAGTCACTGGTGAATTTAAAGAAGTTTCCCAAGCTGAAAACCAGACAAACTGCATTTGGGGCAGAAAGCAGCCTTATCAGCAATGAGAGCTAGTGAGTCACTGCAGTGATCTCTCTTGCTGGGAGCTGAGCATACCCTTGCAAATGAGAAGCTCTCTTGAAATAAGAAGCTGTGTTCAAAAAACTGTGAGAAGCGTGTTGCTTTTGAAATGTAAAGTGTCCTTCTGATATACATATACATAGACCAGACAAGAGTAAAGTCATGCTAAAGTTTGCAGAGGCAATTTAAATATTCTTTGTTAAAACATTGTTCCTCAAATAAATAGCCCAAAAAGGGTAAAAGCATGTGTGAGTGCATAAGAGGGAAAGAGGCTGCCCAATTCCCCAGTAATCTTGGGTAAATACTAAAGGAAAACTCTGTCTGTTTACCTTAAATTATCCAGAGTTAATATATTCATCATCTACTTTATAATGAAGCAGTTTGTATGAAATAATGTCTTCCTGGTAACACAAAGACACACACAGCTGAAGCATTATCTTTACTATATTAATCACGATCTATCTTTGTGACGAGTATTACCATATACCCTTCCACTGTCATAGCTTAAAAACAAAAGTTTATGAGTCAGTATCAACATAGAAGAAGATCAGAATAGCCTAAAGAAATAAATAAAGATTACTAGAGACTGGATTAGTGGAAACAGTTAAATCCAATAGTGGTATGTGTTTAGCTACGAGTTTTTGCGTAGAATTTCTACTCTAATGTGAAAACTCATTATATGGCAATGATAGAGGATGCAAAAAATGTGCTAAGCTTATTGCTACATATTTTCTCATTAATCTTGGGATGAATATTAGCCACTAGTCAGAATTGCCATGAAAAAGGTGAGTGTAATTTTAGGAAGTGTCAGAGGAGTTATAGCCAGTAGGGACAAGGAGATATTGACACTGGTGTAAAAGCAGGGAACTGCTCATCTGGCGTACTACACACACTTTTGGTCAGCCATGGTCGAGGAGGATGAATTCAGACTGCATGGGGTGCAGAAAGAACAGCCAGAATATTCAGTGAATGAGAGAGATGGGACAATGTGGGCATTTTTCCCTTCTACCTCCCTCTCCTTGTTGCTCTGATTACATTTCCAACAGCTGGGTCCTTGTCCTGCTCTCCTGGCAAAGC
This sequence comes from Chlamydotis macqueenii, assembly GCF_036417535.1. Lineage (NCBI taxonomy): Eukaryota > Metazoa > Chordata > Aves > Otidiformes > Otididae > Chlamydotis > Chlamydotis macqueenii. The sequence continues at coordinate 70,816,155 of NC_141559.1, forward strand.
CGGCTGTTGGCTCTGAGGCTCAGGGCACTCCAGCCCCATCACAGCCTTCCTTACTCACAGCCCATTTTCTCATAGCTGCTACTGGGAAGTTCTGCAATAGGGTCAGAAAGGGAGGTTGTCCCATAGACAACCACTCCACGCGTATACCTCCCAGTTGCTCAAAGAAGTAGAAATCCAGGCACACAAGGACTGCAGAGCCCAGGCAAACTGGAAACTCTGCTTCTGTGCTGCCCTTTGGATTGGGCGCTGCCGTGATTGCTGACCAGTAGCCATCACTTTGACTGAGATGACAGTTGAAGCTGCAGAGGCATAGGGCAATGGTCCATAGCTTTCGAGGAGAGAGCCCACAGCTGACTGACATAGAGACTGGATGCCTCGGCATCCAGCCTAGAGAAGGATGGGGTAATGCACTGGCCAGAGAAGAACAGTTGCCCCACTGGGCCCTTGTCTGAATAGGGCATTAAAAGTGCTGTGCAAGCAGTACTACGCAGCTACGCGGCGCTCTCGGAAAGGCTAGATGTGCTCCCGGGGAATGCGAAAAGCACGGGTACAGGCAGCACAGCAGCTGCCACACCACAAACCACACTCAGAGCATCAACCCGTTTTATTCATTAGTTGTACACTAACAAAAAAGGTTGGCATCAACTTTGTTCACATCAAAAAGACACAGTTTCAATTCTTCCTGTTGCATAATTTAGGTACATGAGGTTCTGTAATAAAACAATGTGCCAAGCAGAGAATGATAGCATTGTCCACACCATTTTCCCTCTGACACCAAAGAGAAATGGAGCGAAGAGAGTCAAAGAAACCGAACAACATTCAGGAAAGTATAAAAGTGATCAAAGCAATCAAAGCAGACTCTTTGATTCTGCTTTACACAGACTTTTCAAAGAAGGGTTACATTTCCAAACACAGTGTGTCGGTTCTTGATGGCAATAAACCAGCTCTGTTTAACGTTATACTTTGATAGCTGGTAGTAGGAACAAAAAAATTATTCTTTAGTGAGATGCTTTTTCTAAGCCTTGCTATCAAGCGTTGAACTTACTAGGAAAAGGCTAAATGTATTTGCTGCTCTCTGAGGATGCTGAGTCCTCACTGAGAGGGACCTGGTGTCAGGCCTGAGTAGCCCTGTGGAGGAATCAGCATTGGCAAGCACGAGGAAAAGCTCTGAGCTGATCTTTTTGTTCATCTGTGTTTAATACACCTCTTTGTTAACAGACCATGCCTCAGGGGAAAAAAAGCAACTTACAAAGCATGTGGAGCATGTTTAAAGAGCGGTTTGGAAAAGGTGCCTGGTTGTAGTCCTTTTGTAGAGAGAAAATATTGATTATTTTGATGTATTTATCTCCCGTTTTTTTCCCAAAGAGAGAGGCAAGGTTTCAAGGCTCCTGATTTAAATACACTGGAATAAAATACTATTTTTTGATGTTATAATTTGACCATTAATGATGTCAAGCATGAAGCTTTTCGTATATCCTGGCAGGATGTACTCCATTTCTGTCTTTGTAAAATCTGATTTTCTCTCTTTGCTGCAGCAACTGTAAAGCACAAGCTGGCCCCGGGGAGATATTTTGTTTAGCTATGCGGACACATTCCTCCAGGAAATATTGAAGCCAAACCACACACACACACATACACAGCAACTGTATTAGAAGAATTCAAACCTTGAACAGAAAACAAACCAGTACTGGGTCTGGAGTCTGAACTTCAGTGCATGTTCAATTGTGTTTTTCACATTGTTCTTACCAGCTGAGGCAGTGGACTAATATAGGCACTTTCCTGCTCAAGGACAGCCCTATATCCTCTGTCCGTATCAGAGCTAAAAAGAAAAATGGAAAAAAAAATTGTGTATCTGACACTTACTTGTTTTGCTCATGTGTGAGATATGGATGGTGGTAATTGTTATCAACAGTCAGAATTTGCTGTAATGTGAACAACCAGCATGTGACTCTGGAGGGAAAACTGTGCAAGACAGGAGAGAGATGACATAGATGTGTGTTTACTCTTTTATGCATTCTTTTCTTTTTGCTCACTGATGATAGAGCTATGAGAAAAGTCCAGCTCTATTTTATTCCGAGATGGAACTAGACTCTGGCACTCCCCTTGGCAGCTAGTGTCAGGGACAGGACAAATGATACAGTAACATGATTGAAACTATCAGAGTCCAACCCTTGCTTAGGATGTGGCTTCTGCCCTGAAATGGAGCTGCTATTAGGCCAGAGCCGTTCTTAAATTGTATGACATTCTAGTGCTTTCTGGTTTTAGTTTTACTTTTTGAATACATTTATTTATTTCTCTTCTTTATTTATTCAATTTTTATTTATCGAATTTTTATTTATCAAGCTTTTTATGTATTTAACTTTATTCATTTTGTGGGTTCTGACGATGGGAAGGAAAGACAACAGGGAATTGCGAGCTGGATGCAGATGGCTTGGATGAACAAACGTGAGGCCAAACCATGAGAGATGCCTCTGCAACCAGCCCCACCTCTGCTGCCTAAGAAAAGCCCATGAGGATCATGGACCCTCAGGCCAGTGAGCTGAGAGACTGTCTTTCTTGGTGCTCCCTCCAATACTAACTGCCCCAAGGGGCAGCAGAGCAGAGGAAGAGCCAGAAGGTGGATAGTCTTGTCTTGAGTGGACAAAGAGGCCAAGATGTGCCAGTGTTTGATGCTGGAGTGATACAGAAAAATGGCTGCGCTCAGGGCAGCCTTACAATGAATTTTGCAGCTTGTTTTGCTCAAAGACACAACAAAGGCCTAAGTTTTCGTAAGTGTTTTGGGCAGTGTTGAACATACCATTATTTCTTAGCAAATGATTCTAGTAATTAGAAAATAGATACTTAAAAACTAGGATAAGAGGATAAGACTAATCTAAATGAGGGTGTTTCTTTCCCCTTCAAATTGTTCTGTTGCTTAAGCTGACATTAAACAGTAGGTGTGACAATTGTATTCTTGGAAGAAGTACAAGCTTATTTTGGATTAGACTGGTGACGTTGAGAGATTCTTCATATGGAACTGGTGTATAAATTGTTTGAATTTCCAGTGCAATACATGATGGAGTTTCAGCTGTGTCAGAGATCAGCATCTGATGCTGACCTCTTTTTTAAAGAAAGCAGTGGTTAAAATGAGAGAATGGTGTTCTTGTTGTGGGGAAACCCAATATCCACGTCCAGCAAAACCCTTAAGAGCATGTGAATTTAGGCATACTATTGAATTCAGTAGGAGCACTCTTCTACTTGAAACTGTGTGCACACATGTGCCTACAGCATGTATGGTAAGAAAAAATGCCCAGTAAAAGTTGTGGACAAACACTTGTGTGCAACTGGCTAGTCAAGGGAGCTATGCTTTGGTTGACTCTGTTTTGGAGATTTTACTGCATAATTGAGAATCATCTTTAATAAACCAAGTGGCCATTGGTCCTTCTGAAGCATCAGTGCCTTAGGGACTGTAATGATTTTTTGCTTTTTTTTTGTTTATGCTTGGTTTATTTTCTTAATTCCTTTCATCTTTTGACTCACAGCCTCCAGCAAGGGAATGAAGCCTACTTACTGGAGGATGTTTGAAGCACAGAATAAGACGACTAGATGTGATTATCTGCTATGCTGCTGAGAGCTGGAGACTAATTTCCAGATGACACATGTTGTTAGCACTCCTGTATGGATTACAGCTTAGGGGGCAAAGTCATAGATCAAGACTCCCACCAAGCTAGAAGCTGTGCAAACATGTGGTGTAAAGACAATCTCTAGGTCACAGAACTTGGCTACAACCTCTATACACTTCTCTGTTCAACCTATTGCTGTTTTTCTCCCAACATTGTTTCCTTACATCCATTAATAACAACATATTTTCCTTGTCTGGCAGTTGCATGCTTTGCTTAGTATTTGTTTAATGAAATCAATAAATGAAAAATGTCTGTTTTAATACGGTGGATTCCTCACTGTTGTGTCTATTGGCGTCAATGAATCATTCCCACTTGAGATTGCACATTTAGAAGGTAATCAAATTTCTCTTCAAGACACAATGTGTTCCCGAGTACTCTACCATTTCTGGTGTTAACCATTTGCACAGGCAAAGCACATACATACATCTGAAAGAGTCCATATCCGGTTTTGGTGCTGTTGCTGACAGGTTTGGGGTTTCTGAATACATGGGATGCTCAGGTTGGCCAGCTTTTCCTCCAACATTTCTCCTTAGAAGAACAAATGCTTCTTTTGGAGTTTATTTTATCTAGAAACATTTAGGATGAATAGCATATTCTCTGTGTCAGTCTTTATGAGCAGTTTCTTCTGTTTGGATCTAACCCTGAAAAGCAAATTCTTCCTTCTGATTACCACCTTGATAGCGGGTCCGGAGAAAAGAGAGCTTTCACAGCACCAAGTGCAGAGCCCAGCTGTCCTGCTCCACTTCATGTATTCAGCTCCAGAAGGCCTCAGCTCAGTCCCTGCTCTGGGCGAGCTGTTATGTTAATATCCATAATTCTCTAATGGAGGCTCATTTGGCATTGGATTTGTCTGTCCAATGCCAGCCACCGGACTGTGTGTACCACATCCTCAGAGATTTTATCTTCTCTGTGGTGGCTTTCGTCTTGATGACACTGAGGACTGAAAATGAAATATTGTGAGCTGGTGCCTTGCCGAGAGTCAGGCTGAAAAGCCTGAGGGCACGGGGAAGCAGGAGAGCACAGAATGAACCGGGGGTGAGCAATCACACTGGTAAATGACCAGCAAGTTCTGCACTGACATGAGCAAAGCAAGCAAGCACGACCTGTACAATCAATGCCGCCTAAAGAAAAGACAAAAGTATTTTTGGCAAGAAAGTAAATGATTGCACAAAATACAGGAAGAAAACACACATTCAGACATGTTTTAAGCATACACAATGCCACTGCTTTGGAATTTATCTATTCAGTAACTGAACATTCCAGAGCTTTTCAGGTTTAGGTAGCATGTAAAGCAGAAATAAGAACAAACGGGTTGATTTTTTTCACCATATATTACTCTGTTTTTATGATTTTGACCATTTTTTCTTTCCTGTTTAATACACAATTTCAAAAGCAGCTTTTAAAGTACCTTTAATAATTGAGTTATATTCAGTGCTTTGGTAACTACACACAGATATCTTGGTGAATAGAGTCTACCTGCCAGGATGGATATTACTCTAGACTCAGTTTTCACTTTGTTGATGCAGTGTTGGAGGCGTATTCTGACTCCTCTGGACATATAACCTTCCAAACAGTCCCTGTAGCACCCTTCTTAAGAAAACTGGATGCTTTCTTGCTTATCAATTTTCAGTAACCAACTGAAACGGAATGTCTTTGAAACCAGTTAAGAAGTGTGGTTATCAGGTTTTTGAAAAAGGGGGGATTTTGAATGGTTTTGTGCTGGATTTTGAGAGGTGACATTTTCTAGCATAACCACTACTATGGTGGTTGTTGGTCTGTATGTAAGACGAGTATATAAGAATCCCAGTGAAGCAGGCACTGCATAGTTAGTGATCTGAAGGGATCAGAAGCATGGGAAAAGAAGAGGAAGAGAAAATATTAAGTGGATAGTCAGTAAGAATATTTAAGCTCCTAAATTGCTGCCATGCCCACAGGCCATAGTAGATCAACACGAGTTGGGGTGGTTTGGCCCCTCGCGCTCTTGCTGCTACCCTGTTCTTGAGAGATGACACAAATTGAAACTGCCAGGACTTTTGCAAAATCCTCATTTGTGAGCACAAGCAAATACTTTTGCCTGGAACGAGCTCCACCACCCTATGTGAGAAAAGGTCACTGTTGGGCTCATAGCAGGAACAGTTTATATAAACAACAAGCTTCACCATCAACATAATTTTACCTTAACATTTTCCTTTCTGTGTTTTTTATCCCCCTCTGAGGGCCATCAGTCGGTCTATTGAAGATTCTCGTAATTTCAGCAGTAAGCCACAGCAGGCTCCTTTCAATCAACAGCAGCAGCGTCACAGCAAGCAACACCAGTAACACATTTCCCTCCAAGCAAGCACGCTCTGACTACATTCAGGCACACAATTGTGCTCCAAATCCCAAATCACCATCTCCGAGCCCAGCAAGACAAAGGCTGCAAACTGAGTTGAAACAAAACAGATAAGCAAGTTGAAACATTTTCTTCCTGCAGAAAAATAACCCAAATATTTGCACTTTGCCTACCTGCAGGAACCTTTATTCCTTCCCATGGTCCTGCTGCAGCTTTTCTTCTCTCTGGGTCAAGAGCCCAAACACTTTGGGTGGGAAACATGATCCACCTTTGACCTGCAGTAGAAAATTTCTCATGTTTCTCAGGAGATGTGGACTCCAACTTTTGGGAACCTCAATACCAAATGAAACAGTTTTGAAAAGCTGCCTTCAGTGATATTAACCAGATTTTGGCTTCAGAGGAATGGAAGCAGGAACCATGTTCTCTTCAGCTTTGTTTCTTTAATTTCCGGCTCACCATTTGCATTGCTACGTTAGTGTAATTTTCCATCTTGAAAGCACAAGGAGGCTTTCATTACAGAAAATGTATACATGGATAGAAGAAAAGATGCCACAGATGGCAATCACTACTGAACATTGGTGTTTGCTGAGCAATGAGGCCAGTTGCAACCCTCTACTCACAAACATTTGTTGAGAAGCAGAAGAGACAACCACCTTTATATGCACCCCAAAAAGGATCCTATTGGAACTTGGTGCCATTTCTAGGGTTCTGGTGTGATTTATAATTGTCTTTGAGTGTTATCATTCTCAGAGATGCAGTCTAAAAATGTTTTAAAACTTTATCCTTAAAAGGAGGTAAAATCACAAAATTCATACAAAAATAGCACATTACATTGTGTCACCAGTTGTAGGAAATACTTTCAAATATAAGGCTGCAATACTTTCCTCCATTCTTGTTCCTGAAAAAGTACAGAAAGATAAAAAAGAAAATCAGTAAAAATATTAAATGAATAGTCTTAAAGGGTGATGAGGACAACTGTGAAGATTACAGTAGATCTGAAAAATGTTAAAAACAAGTTCAAGTTGTCATCAGTCTCATTTCTGTATCAAAGTAGGAGAAATTCAGCATGGGTCCATACTGTGGCCTTTTTCCTTCTCTGTCTTGTCTGATTGTCTCTGGACAATCAGAAGAATAACAGATATATAAAATTACACTTTAATTGGTTTCTATTGATTTAAAGGTTTAATTACTTTTAATTTTAAAAATAATTTTAAATGGATTTTAAAATGTTAAAAGTAAGGGTTTTTTTTTTAAACAAAAGCATAATTTAAATGTGAATTTAAACTTTGACAGCAGTTTCCTTCCTGGATTAAAATACATAATCACACAAATTTCTCAGAGGAAACCAGTTCTATAATATCTGGAAAAAGAAGGCATAGCAGAATGATGGGGAACTTCCTCCCATAATAAGGGCTTATGACAATGTCAAAGCAACTGCGTCTACAGGGTTGCAATTACTAGGGATCCTAGAAAGTCGCAGATGGGATGAGCATAACTGATTTTCCACTTCTGCTCCGACTAGTCTGTGTGGAAAGAGTTCCTTCCTAATCAAGCATGACCATTCCAGACTGGGTGTCCAATTGTACTCTAACACGAAAAAAAATTGCTGTTGCGAATGTGTGTTATCCTGCAGGTTTACCTGCGGGGCTCAGGCTCATTTCTCACAGCTGACTGGTTGCTAAGGACAGCTGATGTCTATGGCTGTAGCCTGCTCGTTGCCTGCACATATGTGTGATATTGAGGACTTCTGATAGGATGCTTTCTCTGCTACTTTTACACATTTTTTTTTCTGTTAGAATAATTGCTTGAATGTAAATTGAAATAAGCTGGAGTGTAATACAGAACTAAATGCTGAGGTGTCTGTACATAAGAGAGACCTGTTTTTTCCATAAGCTATGATTTTTTTTTTTTTTAAAGAAAGAAGAAAGAAGAACAGGTAAATTCTACAATAAGCCTAATGATACGCTGCTTCATGTCCATGATGTAATGGCAGAAGTTTCAGCGAGGGGGCAAACAAAGCACGAAACAGGGGCTATAGACTCTTTAGAGGCCAGGGAGTCAGAAGCCTGCAGCTGTCGTCTTTATCTGTATTAGCAAATGGTTCAGAGCCATGGGAGCAGATCTGGAATTGAAAAGAGCTGGTGCTGAGGCTGTAATGTCCACACTGTGTGTGTTTTGGGGGTTTCGCTTGGACTAGCTCTAGTCTGATCCTGTGGGTTGGCTGTTCAGTACCAATCGGGGTGCATTAGGTGCACTCCTACAGGGCACCTTCTGATCTTGATTCGTCCCAAACGAATCCAGATTATGTTCTGAAACTGCTCTACCATGCAAAGCCCAGCACAATAAATGGACTCAACTGTGAGATTTGCTTTAATAGTGCACTCCTGTGTCAAAGCAAACCCGTAATGGAGTCACAGCCAGTGCTGGGAAAAAAAAGAAAAGCACCTGGTCACAGTCCTAGGGGACATGTTTGTTCAGGGCATCTTTGCAGTAGTTTCACTCCAGGGAGATCCTAGAGGTGAAAAGATAAACATTCCTTCATGGAAAGCTTTATCAGTCTCATTTTTTCCTTGAACTAATGCACAGTCTGGGGGTAAAGGAGCTTAAAGTTTCATGGAAATATAATTTATAGAGATTGGTGATGACTTTGGCCGTATAATAACATTCTGTTAGATAACTGGGCTCTTGCGTTAATTGCATACAATTCCTGCAAATGCAATACCAATGAGCAGCAGAATGCATTCCCGTGCTTATCCGTGACCAAAGGCAAATTACAAGGTAGCAGATGCATAACTCCTGTTATTTTTCACAAGGTGCAATTACAAACCTTTAAATTTCCAAAGCCATGTGCCTCTCAAGCACCATTAGGCCTCACTCACAAAACACATTTAAACCTATCCCTCCTACTTTGTCTCTTCTAGCATTCTATTGCACTGATTATGCTCCAGTATGCATATATTAAATGTAGCTGCAGCAAATCTATTTAGGAGATAAGGGCAAAGAGAGATGTGATTAAATCTGAAGAACAGCAAAACAAAACAAAACAAAAAAACAGAGGAAAATATACAGCCTTTAGAGATCCTTCCTTAGGCTGCAGTCTTATTCTTGTAGCCTTTTTCCAAAAATTATCATAGAGTGTTTATTTTCTACCCTCTAAGCAATTATGATATTGGAAAAATTGTAAAATTACTAATTTCAAGAACACATACAACAGTTTTGATTCTTATCTGATTTGTTCAGCAGACACATGGCAACCTTCAAATCCTGTCTATTGGTTCTGCAAATTTGAACATGACTTTTGCCCCTTTTGCTGCAAACTTGAACAATCCATGAATGCGTCTATTAAGGCTTTACTCTGACAGATTTTAGCAAACATCTTGAATGGGATATTCGGCAAATAATGTTTTCCTTTGTTTTACAGATCGAATAAATTTTGATAACAGTTCTTTCAGGTGCCACTTTTGTGAACAATTGATTTTCCTTTCTTTCATTGCTTAGTTACCTGTGTACAAAATCATCATTGTTCCTTGTACAAAGCTCAAGTCGCATGGGTTTATCTTGTGACCTTCAGCAGATGATTTCAGTTTTCAAACCATGAGCTTGTATTTTCTTATCTCTGAGATGAGAATACCTGTCTTGAGCCAGTTTTGTGTTTTATGCCCAAATAAAAAAAACCAGAAAGACAAAGTGTATCTATACTCCTGAAAAAGAAAAGAAACAAGAGAGCTGTAAGTCACCCTGGCACCTCTATTTAGTGTTTTGCCTAAATAGCACAAATGCAATAGCTCTGGAGGAGCAGCCTCTTAACTATTCGGCTAAGTAGGGCTCTTCATCACTTAAGCTACTTTATGATTTCTTGAAAGACACTCTGCAGGCTAGGAAAGACTGGGAAGTCTATAATTTTACATCAATCAATACTACTGATGAATTGCCAGTCACAAGAAAGGACGTGACAAAACACAATAGGACAAGCTATTAGTGGTGAATCCCGAGTGCTCCAGATACAGCTATATTACATGAAGAGAGGAAGAAAAAAAAATGATTAAGCAGTAAAGCTTATTAAACAGCTAAGATTGAGAGGAACATAAATCACACAAGGCCAGTACAGGCTGTGAAAGAGAATGGCTGGGCTGTTACACTGCAGGGTAATGGCTGCATGTCTAAGCAGCAGAGCATGCAGAGCAGGCTGCTTGAGGAAGCACAGATCTAGTCTGAGCTCCTTTGGAATACTTACTATGGAGAGGGGCAGGAGGTACATTAGGTTACTGGCAGGATCTTGTAGCAGTTTTGATGGAAAAAAAAGTCATTGCAGCTGCTCAGGAGACATTCTGGGGTTGTACATCCCTCACCTGCTCTTGCTTGGCCCTATACTTCTCCAGCAACACTCACTCCTACAGCCCTGGTGCTGAAACCAGTTTATCTCCCTAAAGAAAGAAAAGGTACTTCAGATGTTTTGATTTGACCCTTCCTTAAGTCGCAAGAACTCTACTCTGAAAAAAAAGTACTTTGTATGTGAAAATACCTGATGGAAAGGCAAAGAAGTGTGCAGTGGTCACAGATCACAAGCAGCAGGAGTGGAGTGTGGGAATCCCTGGTCTCAGTTTCAAGGCCAAGCTGAACATTGTCATGTTCAAGCATGTGACGCTGCAGTAAGTTGATCACAACAAGGTCCCATGGTCTTCAAAGTCTTTTGTCATATATGTGTTCTGATGCCCTCAACCGATTTAGAAAGATTCCTTTCCAACATCCCAGATGTAAAACTAAAAGCTGTGATTGAAACCTGTACAGGTAGAAGACAATTTGTCCATGCTTCCTGTCAATGTACCTGTATGCAGTAGAAACAAATCTCTTGCCTTTTTTTTTTTTTTTCTCACATTGCTCAAGGTTTGACTCTGCTCCCACCAGAGCTGTTTCACAACAAAGTATTGCCATTGACCTTAACAGGACAGACACATGTAATCTTGCTGACACTAGGTTTCTCAAATTCCAACCATAACCACTGAGTTTCGCTTTCTCATAACATGGACTTCAAAACTTCAGTCATGCCATGGAAGGAACTTACAAAAAAATTTTACAAGTTTTCCATGTTATTTCTGTGCTGAGGGAAATACATAATACATGCCACACTGAATTCCACAGAAACAGGTAAAAGCTACAAAAGAACAAAGTGCTCTGTATTTTGCAGTGATTTCTGCTACATACTGTAGAGAAAATTGCTCAGGGTTTATCAATCTGAGATTTAGTGTAACGGTGTCAAATCACGAGATGGACCTGATTAGGCTGTGACTGAAGCCAATTGCAAAAACATGACTCAGTAGTAGTATGTCCAAACTGGGGCCAGCAATTCTGGAGTTGTAATCATTGCTGATCTTGGAATCTGTAACTTCAGTTTCTTTTCACTCCTTGAATACGCATAGGGAGCTGACTTCCTTTCTATAGACAGTCACATTTTCTGAGGGACTCCAGTGCGTTGGGGACTGTTTCTAGAGCCAATGCTGTCTAGAATGGTGTTTGCTGTGCATACAGGCAATATAGTCTTGTTTTGATTACTCGGTTGATATCATAGTATTGTACAGATAAAGTATATGTGATAAGTAAGACTAGAACTTAGCTAAAAGCCTAGAGCCAAAGCTACTGTAATTTGGACCCCAATGTATTCAATGTAGTGCAGAACCAACTCTCCCATCTTTATCAGTTTAGGGTTCTGTTCAAATAAATAGTTCTAGTTTCTCTCTAATATATTACTTAGGCAAGCATCCTTCCTCTTCTTGCCCTTTGTGTCCAACACATTTAAAGATGCTGTGGTAAAGGCTTTCTATGATTTCCCAAGCTTAGCTGGGATCGAACACTGTATTTCTTTTCTGAAACAATGCTGAGCATGCAGCAGGTCGCTGAGTAAATGGCCATAGTTGTGCTGTGTTCACACTGATGCAATACAAGTGAAGGAGCTGCCTGGCAGCCTTTTAAAAACCTTATTGAATGCTGTGTGCCTCCCTGTAAAACAGAGGATTGGAACAATCACACTCCCAATCCAACTGTGAGATTTGATTCTGCACAACTTGCCTATGAGTCTATTCTGTACTCCATTAACTTTTCTGATGGAAAGCTAGAAGTTCTTTGGTCCTCACACAAATCCATGCCTGGATGACCCATGCTGGGATTAGTTCAAAATATGTTCAAAACTGCATTATGTTTAAATTTGTGCCTTAGGGATTGGAGATAGGGCTGCTGGGAGCAGTTGGGAGAGCGCGTTGGGAAGCCAAACTAAACCATTGCCTTCCAGCAAGGTCATAATTCTGGCAAAATCAAGGAAACTTCGATCTATGCTTGGACTACTTCTTGCACACTGTCACTTACGTAAGTATGCTAGACGATGCCAATTACACTCACTGCTGCTTGTGGTAAACCTCAGTAAAACTCCATCTTTTTAATGCTATCTTGATAGAACCTTAGGAGAAAAAGTTTGCTCGAAATTCATCCAGGGATGAAATAGGAGTCAGTCAATTTGCACAGGCTCTGACCTTTCTTGGGAACAGCAAGTTCTTATGCCTGACCAGTGACTAGAAAACTGTCAGTGTGTGTTTCAAGTTCTTGTCTCTTGCTGCCTTCTTTAAGCAAGTGGTCCCAATGCACAAGTTCCCCAAAACACAAATAAAAAAGGGCAAAGAGCATTTTCCCAGAGTGAGTTACGGGAAGATCAAAGTTTTTTCTAATTTCAGCATCTTCGGCCTTTTGTCACATCTTAGTGACCTGAAGAGGAGGAAGGTAGGGAGCAGATGTAGTTTGGAAAGAGAGTTTCAGCAGGTTTACCGCTGCCTCAGCTGACACATGGTAAATAGCCATAGCAGGCTTACTGCGATCCAGTGCAAAGTGAAAGAGTAGAATGGAACAGAACAGAACAGAATAGGAATTTCAGTTGAAGAGACCTAGATCTTCTAGTCCAACTGCCTAATTGGAAAGGAGTTGGCTTAAACCACATAACCCATTCTCATACCTGAACTGACAACTTGACAACAGCTGAAGGTTTCTAACTCCTTGCCCTGCTTTAACTTTCTCCTGAGAACAAATCTGACCACACCACCAGCGAGCACTTCTTGGTGAGCTGGAAAACCAGTAAGAGTTGTGCTCATCTCATTGATACTTTAAAATCCCGCTGCCTCTTGATCAACATGGTGTGCCCTACCCTTGCCTCCACAATGGCAGGAAGAACACACAGCAGTGAACATGACTCTTCTCAGGAAAGAAGCAGGCAGAAGTAACTACCTCTGTGTGCGGACCCTATGGGTTTCCAAGGGCGGGTTGGGGGGGGACACACGACTACTTTTAACCCATCATCTTTCCTTTTAAAGTAGTCATAATCATAAAAGTAAGAGATACCACTTAAATACCTTGTTTGTTAACTCTGGGGTAGTATTCAAACAGAAAAATGTCAGTGTAAACACTTTGCAATTTACAAATATTAGCATATCAACAGGGTATACTTTGAAATCAAGAACTGTAACATCACCCCGTAAGTCTCATCAGAAGTGTTTTAATACAAAAGCTGTAATCACAGAATTACTGGGTTTAAACTGCTGAATTCCCTAAGAGAAGTTTTATAATGCAAAGGAGTGTAATCATGTTTGATTTTCTTCATTGCTAATTCTGCATGGAGATACAAAAAAAAAATCACTATTAATCTAAGCCAGATAATGTAGGCCTTATATGAAAATGTAAAACAATATCTTAAAATGATGTTCATGCTGATTGCAGCTTCCAATTTACGGGAGGCGGGGAAAAGCTCTATTAGACTGTCAATTTTCCCTACCATATTTTCTGCATGGGCTATGTAGTGCTTACCTGCTAAAAATAAAACACGTTTTCAAGGTTAGAACTTGGTTTATCTCAAGAAAAACCTGATTATCTTTTAGGAGAACAGTTAAGAATGAGAAGTTGGATTTGGTTCTGGTCTTGCAAGACTTACAAACTCTGACTGCTTGTAGCTTAGAAATCTCTGTCCCAGAAGGGTATGTAATTGTTCTGAAAATGCTCAGGCTTCAGAGAGCTTTGTTGATATGCATGATGTTATGATTTAGAATTTCAGATTTGTTATGATTTACAAAAGCAATTGGAAAAACACATGAGTAATTGCTCCTGAAGAGTTGTTGCTAAATTTGGAGCAAATGCAGTGGAATCCAGGTTGTTCTGGGTAGCATTTAAAAAAAAAAGATACTGAAGTTATGTGTCTGTTCAGAGTTTGACATGTGTTGCAAAGGCTTGATCCTACTTATATCAAAGGTACTGGAAAATTGTCACTGGTTTCCTTGAGTCTTCGCTGAGCCTTCAGCACGCATCTAGAGCCTTGATGGCTTCTGTTCCACTGAACATTACAAAAACAGCATTTGGTTTAACTGCAGAAATTCTGATGCTCCCGGGAAGCTGATGAGTGTGGAACAAACAATTCTTTTTTTCAGAGCAAAGGCACTGTAACAATGAACACATTGTATTGCCTTCGGAATGGCAAGCCCAAAAATTCTTGTCAAATGATCATTTTTTGGTGTATTTATACAGAAAATGACTGTGAAAGATAATGTCTGTCACTACTCAAGTGCAGGAGTTCTAGAGGAATAGAATGCTATCAATTAATAAATCATGAATGAACGGTTCATCAATATATTAGTATATGTTAATTTTTCACATCTTACATTATCACAGCATGCGGTTTGTCTTACCCTCCTAGCTACGCTGTGGTTTAAACGTAAGCCAGGGATTTTCACAAACTAGGGACAAATGAATTGAAAAGCTGTGATCATCCATACAGGAGTCAAAAAGACACGTCAGTCTGGTAGGACTGACTAATTAAAGAATAGAGATAACTCATTGCTCTGTAAAGTGTTAGAACTGTTTTGGTTCATGGTGGGCCTTTGTCATATGAAATGATGAAAGACATCTCAGAAGACTTTTTAGACTTTTAGTCTATATTGAGGGACTCAGGCGTAAAAAAGAAATAAAGTACTCTTGGAGAGATTTTTGAGTAATTTTTTATGCATTTGTATTTTCTGCATGCAAAGCAAACTGAAACTGCTCCTGCTCATCCCATGTCTGTACTCTATGGAGTGCACTCTATGGAGTACACACTCCTATGTGTAAAATGATCAGCCTGGGGGTTTACTGGCAAATTAGTTCTTCTTCCCATTGTTTGGAAGGTCACTTTAAGATATTTTCACATGAATTGAAGTAATTACATTAACATGATGTAAGCCCTTATCTCAGGTGGATGTTAACTCTTATCAGGTGAAATATGTTAAACTGCAAGTGCAATCCTCCTTTGCTAATGAAAAATGAAATGGATTAACAAAAAGCAGTATGTTGGCCAGTTAACCCAAAAGTGACCTGGAAGGCTATCATTTCTATATGCTACTGCCGTCTTCTGACGGGAGGAACATAACCTCAGTAACATGATATTGCTTCTGCTTTTCACTGGATGACTAAATCTTTGAATGGGTGAGTAATAAACAAAAGAATAACGAAGAACAGGTGACACTTACCAGACTATATTTTAGATGAATAGTCATGGATCAACATTTTGAAAGCTTCTCTATTTCACAAATGCTTTCACATGTAAGAAGTGGCAAACAAAACAATTTAAGTAAGGGATACTAGTGGGTGATACAATCTGTCCGTATCTACTTATGGAAAAATCTCACTGTGTCTGAATTTATCAGCTCTCTGGGTTTGTAGGTGCTGCAAGCTCTGAGCTTTCAGCCACACAGCACAGAGTCTTACGCACTGCATTCAATTCTAATCAACCTTTCCCTGAAAGGTTATAGCAGGATTATATTGGGGTCGAAGACAGGTGATGCGAGTAACTAAGGTAGGTAAAAATCATAGGCAAAGAGACTGAAAGTTCTCCTGCTTTATGCAGAATTTGTTCTTAGGCTTTTCTGAACAGCTATACTGAAAGAAGGGTGGTAGTTTTTACAGGAGAATGTTAGTCTTTCTGCCTATATATATGAAAATACATATACCCTGGCTTCAGGCTCCTATTCCTTCTAGCTCTTCTCCCCTTGTAACAGTGGAGAAGCAAAAAATGCAACCTCCATTTAATTTTTCATCTGCAGGTTTCCTCTACAGGAACTGCGCAGTAAGTCCCAAGTCCAATATTTTACTACAATAATAATGTAGATTTTTTTTTCACCCATTTCCCTTTGGAGGAAGATTCACAAATAATTGTTTCTATTTGACACCAAAAGTTGCTAACTGTAGCCTTTCTGGAAGGGAATGGGACAGCTATTGTATAAGTATCAATAGCAACTCTAGAAAGACCTCACCACTGGCTATACAGCAGGTGACTCATGTTACACCTTAACATTTCTGGTAGTTTTCCCTAATGCACTTTTACAGTGGAGTCATTTCAAGATACACATGTTGGGAGATATCTATATATTTGTACGTATTTTTATATATATAAATTCACACACATATATGTTTACTGCAGACCCCAAAGCTGCCCCCTCCCTTGCGCCAGGCCCGCCAGGGGACATCCCCGTCCGGCCGCCAGGTGGCGGTGTGGGGCCGGGCCGCTCCCCGGGCCGCGCCCCGCGCCGCTCCCCGGCGCCCCCCCGCGGCCGAGGGAGGGTATCCCAGCGCCCAGGGGGGTGCTCGGCGGGAATTAAAACGGGAGGGGATTTCTCTCTTTTTCTTCCTTTTCCCCTTTGTAGACTCAGTGAAGTTCGGTCAGCCGGCAGCGTCCCTCCGCGCTGCCGGTTTTGAGCCCCCCACCAGTCGGGAGGCAAAAAAAAAAGTCCCCTCGACCCAGCTCGGCGCTTACCCCTCGCAGCCCCTCGCCCGCCGCGGGTCCCGGAAACCCTCAGCAGCCGGTGCCGGTGCCGGCCAGCTCCGCCGGCTGGCGGGGACAGCTCCGTCCCTCCTCCAGCAGAGAGGGGCGGCGGGCAGCGTAGGGCGGAGGTCCCGGCCCCACTGCTGGGGTACGAGCGGGGGCTCTGCGCTCCCCAGCGGAGGTCTGGGAGGAGGAAAAGCGGAGGGAGGATCCGTCAGGATCCAGGTGGATCCAGCTTTTACCAAAAGCCACCAGCCGCAAGACCTCCGCCTCCTTCATCCCTCCGTCCCTCCCTCCTGCTCTAACTCCCTCCCTCCCCTGCCCCTCCGCGATGAGAGCCGGGCCAAGTCGGTGCGCGCCAGCCGGCAGCGATCGCTGCCAGGGGCAGGCGGATCGCTTTCATGTCGCAGGGTGACCACTAGCCCAGAGGAGGATCCCGGGGCCGGGGAGGCGGGCAGCTGCCGGGGTGCCTGCCGGCGCGCCCCGCGGGATGCTGGCGGCGGGGGATGCGGAACCGGCCGCGGACTAAGATGGGGGGCGGCCACTCCCACAGGGCGCCCGTCTTCGACGAGAACGAGGACGGTGAGTGCGGAGCTGTCCGAGGTACCACGCCGCACGGCGCCCCGGGGCCGCCGGCAGCACCCCCTCCCCGGCGGGTGGCTGACCCCCTCACCCTACCCCATCCCTCCCGGCTGGGAACAGATCCTCCCGCGGGCTGCCCGCTGCGGAGGAGGGAAAGCCCACCATTGTTTTGCCGTCCAGACCGATTGGGCAGGTGTTTGGGTTTAGCCGGGCTCCTCTGAAGTCTGGCACTTTGTCACTTGGGCACATGGCAGGTAACTTCATACAGGCGTTTATGAACGGGCATCGTTTTGGAGAAGGGCGCCCGCTTTTTTGTTTGTTTGTTTGTTTGTTTTCATTTATAGTTGACTCTTTGCCCACCTGCCCGTTTTAAATGGTGATGTCTTCTTCAGTCGGTATATTTCTTCCATCAGCTTTACTTTCTGAAACTTTTTTTTTTTTATCTTGTTCTATTACTTTGAGATTTTTCTCCCTGCCCAGATAACATGCCATAAGAAAATGTATCTTGTAAAGCTTTTGGAAGACAATGGAAAAGTTTGCGTAAAATGTGGTGTTTCTTCACTATTCACACATTTCCATATCATTTTTATATGTAGACCGTATTTAACTGGAATTATGTGACTGCATTTCAATTACAATTATTTTGGCTTTTGAAGCAAAGAGAACACTGCACTCTTAGGAAGCAGATATTTGTATATTATCACTAGAAGTGTTTTTAATGTTACTTGTGGGATAGATGGATGATTGATGCTTAATTTTGAGTATATTCCTTTCCCAGAAGTTCCCAATATATTTTCTTAGGAGATGATTGTGTCTTAATAGACTATCACATTGTTCGGCTTTCTGAGGTTCATAACAAATCAAAGCCATGTATGCTGTTCCCTATGTGTTCAGGACACTTGCCTTATTTTGCTAATAGGGAGGAAATATACTAAATGCATGTGAAGTACTTAAAAGGGTGAATGCACATTTATTTGCATTTAAGACACAATTATCATTCCCTATTCCTTGATAAAGCTTGAAGAGGTATTTGATGAGATTTGCCTTACAAGACTCCATTGTTTGTGTGGAGAATGGGACAGATTGTATTGTGGTGCAATAGCTGTGATTTTCTTGTACTGATACAAAATTTCAGTAATTTATAATAGATCTTGCTACGTAAACAACTGAGAGAGAAAGGAACACCCCCCCGCACAGACTCCCCACGCCTCCCCCCTGGGTAATATCTTGAACATGTGCAATTAGTCTTGTAAACCTTGAGGTAACTCACCAAGAAATACCCAAGAGTGAAAGCATGGTGTTAATCTTGTCTAGACACCCTAAGGTAAAAAAATAGCCAGGCTTTTGCCTTTGTAAGGCTTGTGATTAGGGTCTCTTGAGTTAGCAGTTTCCATGAATTATTATTATTATTTTTTTTTTTCCATGAGAGAAGGCTGTGGCCAGGTTTTGAACAAAATGAACAAAGTTCAATAGTAAATTACTGCAGAGAAGACTTCATGCCACTTAGTTCTTTTTCCCTCAGGAAAACATTTCTGTAATGCAGCCATTATTAATATCTAATTAAAAAAGTACATACAGTATTTATGGGTTTCTATTAGGTCATCATTTATTCTTTGCCTGGGTTTTTTTTGTTCCTTTTTTTTTTCCTCATTATGAATGTTCGTAACATAGTATCTTTTTCGTCTTAAGATACTGTGCTTATCACAACCATCTAGTTCAGAAGAGTCCGCTGCTTTTGAAAAAAAAAAAAGAAAATCTATTTCCTGTACTGCTTACAAATTATTATTCAGCATGGCATTTTCCCACATATCTAAAAATATAGGAAAATATCTCCTGTTTGAAAATGTATCTTACAAGTTTTAATCCAAAATCAATCTGTATTTCATGTTCCTACTCGTAGCTGCAAGAGTCACTATTTTCCATAATACTGGACTCAATATGATTTTTTTTTTTTTTTGAAAAAAGCAAAAGATAAAGTATAGCAAGAGAAAGTAGATTTGGTTCTTGAGATGGTATAATTTTGCTCAAGAATGATAGTGCTTATCAATTCAAAGAGAACTAGAATAAATGAGTTGTGTATGAATATCTAGGCGTAGTAGAAACTAAGCTATTTATTGTATTGTGTGTAATGTCACAGCTGCCTCTTAAAATCAGAAAAAATAGCAGGAAAAAGTATCATTTTATGTTTGTACATGTTAATGATGGATGTAGAATAAACCAGGAATTTTGTAAGAAGAGGTTTGAAAGTATTTATTTTCACTTTGTAAATCATAGAAAAAGTTACTTACACAGTGTACCACTTAACAAAGAAATACATGGAAATAGCATGTGAAGAGCACCCAGGTACTGCCTGACAAGCCTGTAAAGTATCTGCTCTAGAGTTACCACTCATGATTTCTGTCTAATGAGAGTACGTGCTGATCCACTGAGTAGATCTAAAAACTGTATGTTGTATGTAGACTCCCCACCATGCTTAGGATAACAAAAAATGATCCAGCCAGAAGGTTGGACTGCTTGCTGTAAATCCCCAGTTATCAGACAACATAACACATCGTTATCATGCATTGATCTTTTTAAAGGTCATGATACCCCAACATAAGAAGGACATGGACCAGTTGGAGAGGGTCCAGAGGAGGGCCACAAAGATGATAAGAGGGCTGGAGCACCTCTCCTATGAGGACAGGCTGAGAGAGTTGGGGCTGTTCCGCCTGGAGAAGAGGAGGCTCCAGGGAGACGTGATAGCGGTCTTCCAGTACCTCAAGGGGGCCTACAAGAAAGATGGGGAGAGGCTGTTCAGTAGGGGCTGTTGTGATAGGACGAGGGGTAATGGTTTTAAAATAGAGGGAGGTAGACTTAGAGTGGATATTAGGAAAACATTTTTTTACACTGCGAGTTATAGAACACTGGAACAGGTTGCCCAGAGAGGTGGTGGAAGCCCTATCCCTGAAAACATTCAAGACCAGGTTGGATGGGGCTCTAAGCAACCTGATCTAGTTGGTGATGTCCCTGCTCCTTGCAGGGGGGTTGGACTAGATGACCTTTGAAGGTGCCTTCCAACTCTAACCATTCTGTGATTCTATGATACATACCATTTTTAAACTAGCTGTATTTGTTCTCTATGTTCTATTTTTACTAGAAGGATCTTCCAGAACTTCACTCTTTGAATGGTTAGAAACATCTGCTTTCCTGATTAAATGATTCTTAACCTATTTATAAGATTTATGTTTGTTTCAAGTTTTTTTTTGTTAGCTTAAACAACTCTCCACCCTCCGTGATTACTCCAGTGCATTGATAGACAGCAAAAATGCCCCCTCTCACTCTTTGTTTTGTAAGAAAGCATCTTCTAGTTTTCTCTTATTTCCACTGCTTTTTATTCTCCTGTGCCTCACACCTGCATGCGGTTGAACTTGTCTTGGTTGCACACAGATAGCCCAAATTATACACAGAATTGCAGGTAAGTTTTCATGAGGACCTTGTGCTGGAAATAATACTTCCTGATCTCTACTGGAAATAACTTTTCTGGTACAGCCTATAACTACTAATGTCTTTTTCATGGACATGTTGTGGATAGTTCAGTCACCCTGTGATCTAGCTCACCAGTGCCCTGCTCAGTAATTTCCACTGATGAGCTCCAATCAGTAGCAGAAATAAATTTTTGGTGTTCCTATGTGCATGACCTTGCATTTTGCATGACTGGATTTTGGTCCGTTTCCATTATTCTTGTTCTCAAAGTTGATCATCCACTTACATCTCAGAGATGAATATTCTAATTCCCTTTTAGAACTGGATTGGGTGGGAATACCACATTGTGACTTAAAAATGCTCTAAGGCAGTTCCATGTCAAAAAATGGATAAAACACAACTGTTGAAGGCATTCTTTTATGCTGGAAATCAAGATTTTAGATAAATAAGATTCAGACCGTTGGATTTTTTTTTTATGGCTGCATTGAATTATACACATTTTTATTTTCCATTTATTGAACTTTAGACATGAAGTTATCGTTATGTGTAGTGCAATACATTTAAGAAACCCTAATGCTAGTGTCTGTACAAACACAGAACAAAATAGTGATCAGTGTTGAGCTTGCAGTTATAGCATGGTGTGAGGTAGTAGGAGAATATATAGAGAAAGGAGGCAAAGAAGAACAATGTGATAATTCTAGGCACTCACAGAGGTACCAACTGCCAACCTGTTGTCAAGAGTTTGCATGGTCTGTGCCAAAGACAGTTCAGAAGGAATATCGTGGCATTGCAACCACCATCAGCCATTATCTTCTGACTCAGTCTTCTTAAAGCTTTAGTACAATGTACACAAATAATGTGGACCTCTTCAGCCACTAAATTATAATTATAGGTGAAGTTTAATACTACATCGTGGATTTCCCTTTTCTACAGGGAACAGTGAAGAAAAGCAGGATGAATCTCACGCTTCCATCTTAGTTTCATGCTTCCTCAAATAAGCTGCTTCTCTGTTCCCCTATTTAACTGTCCTAAAAATGTGCAATATCTGATTTACATTACACTGTCAGGATTAGAACCAAGACTCTTTCAAGGGATAGTTAAAGTGTTTACCAATTTTATTTTACCTTACCATGATCCAGATTCAACAAAATCTCTGCCACCAATGGCTTAGAGATGGACCAGATGAATTTTCAAGATCCTTCCTAAACATAATCTCTACAATTCTAATATTTAATTTTTGTGGAAGCATCCTTGCCAGGACCTCTGTCTGGCATCATGTAAGTCTTTGGTGCTGCTTTTGTAGCCTTCCAGAATTTACACAAGTGGTTGGCATGACACCTACCTCTAAGTGTGTTAAGGAATTTCTTGGTGACTTGTTATCTAGGAAGTGTAAGTGCTCAGAAGAGATAACATTTTACCCATGTGTATTATGTAGTGTGCCTGGAGGTCAAAATAGGCTTTTTGGGTAACAAAGTATAAATAATTCAAAGCTAATCAAGCATCAAGCAAGATAAGCAAGACTCCTATCCAAGATCAGGGAAAACTTAACTGTGAAATAAATTGTGAGAAAACATTATTGTCTAGATCTCAATACCATTGCTTTTGCAATTACTCCTTTGCAAATTCATAAATTGTCTCCCATCCTTGCCCACAGATGTTTCTTGTAGTGAAAAGGTAAGGCTCTGCTCCTTCAGCTGAGCTGCTGTGGTTTTCTGTGCCAAAAGAGTAGGCTAGGCTTCAGACAGCAGGGTTCTGCAGGACTGGAGAAGTCAAATGGTGGAAGAAGCAGCACAATGTTGTCACATGAACAAATGGTGTTCAAACATACAGAGATATTAAGCTGGCTCTACTCCTCAGTATTGGCTTCAAAAGATGTCTTTCACTTCTGCCAGGGAGATCACAAGGCTGGTTGCACTCACTCGCCTCTGATACCTTCCCACAGAACAAGGGGGAACAGGTCTACCTTCTCCCATCAGTATCCAGTGTGATATCCACTGGCTCATTGATAGCATCTGGCGTGAAAGTGAAAGAATTTCTTGTGGATGTGGGTTACAAAGCTAGCAGTAATGTGGGAATGCAGTTTTGTGAACCTTTAGTAATATACTGTCCAGTGAATGGAGGAAGTTCAGCCCAGAACCTGACTGAATTACAAAATGACTGAGAAATTATTTGGTAGGAAAAATAGTAAGGAATTATGGTCTTGCTCATAGATACTCAAAAAAAGTAGGTCCTATCCTACCAGGATTGTCTTTGTGCAGTCTTTTCTGAATGTGGGCATAAGAACGAAGAAGGCAGAGGTTTTGTTGGCCAAGCACAAGACACTTACTTTTTTTTTCTAGCTTTCTCATTAAGCAGCAAGGCTGGGAAATCAGAAGTTGAAACCTTGATGGGATACAAAACCCAGTGGGCAGTGACATCTGGAACCAAACACTGAGGGGAGCAAAAAAGGAAAAGACTGTCAAACTCATTTTGGAGGTTTCACAGTATTTCAACTTAGCTACAGTGAGCTGATGCTGAGATGGTGGAAAAAAGTGTGGAAGAGAAAAGGTTGCTACTGAGATCAACCAATATCAAGCAAAATTTTCTGAGAGGATACTCAAAGAAAAAGGACAACTTCAAGTTCAGCCTGGTAGTGGAGCTCCACAGTGTTCTATCATCATGAAACATGTGAGGGGAAGGGGCAAAAAGTAGGGGACTTATCTGTCAAGCTTAGCAGGAGACACATGGACTTTATGGAGAGGGAAGAGCAGTTGCAGTAAGGAGAGTGCACATCTGGGGACCTGATGTCCCTCGAGCACAGTTCTGCTTCGTTTCATGAGCTAGTTAAATCTGTTACCTTAAACTACTAGTGTAAGCCTATGTTGAGCTGTGGCTGAATTCGCTGTTGTGCTTGTGAACACTGCATACATGTGTATATGTAAGGTTCCCTGCAACAGAAGAAAGATTATTCTGCAAAGATAAAAAACTTGTTCTAGCAGTACACATTATTTTCTTAACTAAATCATATTCTGAGTTTCCTTGGACTCAATCACAATTTGACACGAATAACAAATACAGAGTGTTTGCAGAGATAGAACAGGCAAATGTCTTAATTTTTTTTCTCCTTTGGTTAAAGAAGAACAAAGCTGGTTTACTCTCTGGAGTTCAGTCTCTAATACATTAACTGTTTTGAAGAATGACCTTGGCTTTTATTTGTCTACATTTAATCCCAGGAAACGACTTCTTTTATCAGAAATGCCTGTTCATATCACACAGTGTCTGCAGATGAGCACTTATGGGGCCCAAGATGCCTACACCTTCTCAGCATAAGAGGCGGCTGAATGTTAATACATTTATCAGGACCTAGAACTAGTTCTCTTAATACAGTATTTCATGGAACATCTTTTCACTTAATTTTAAACTCTTAGAAATTAACATTATACTGTATAAATGATACATTGTGTGTATACAGCACAACATTATACTGTACACTTCTTTGTTTAATGTAGTAGCTGGGCTTTTGTCGTACTTCCTCTCTGCAAAGTGAGGGGTTTTTTGATAGAGGCTAGTACTGTACCTTTATAAAACATAAATTGCTGGAGGAAAGAGTAAAGAATGAAGGCATCTGTTGCTTCATTGGTGAATACTACCAAGCTTTCTCTTTCAGATTCCTCACTTACCATAATCTGAAAAATATAATGAAAGAGCATCATGTGACCTGTTTTCAGGTTGTCCTCAGGAAAATCTTGGTGTCATATATTGGCCTATTCCCTTAGGCAGTCAGCATTCACCTGAGGTGTCCAGCAACAAGGGACTCAAAGAATAGGGGTATAATTTTGTATCACAGGAATGAGGACTTTCTTCCTTTTGTTTCCAATTAAGTTATTTTCCACCCCAATAGCCGGAAGATTTGTTTACACTGTAATCATCTGTCACCTGATCAGTTTGACCTCATCTTTAGCTTTCTTAATTTCCACATTCACTCTTATCAACTTGTATATTTTCATAACTAAATGAAACAATCCAAATGGACAGGGTAGGATTTGTGAGGCAAGTTTCATTTTTAATCACTGGAAATGTGAACTCCATAAAGAATATTAGTAAAAATCTGATGTCTCTTCTTACATCACTGCCTCAGTTCTAGAGACTGTTAACTTTCTGTATTTTCCAATTTGACAATCTTTGTCTATCAGGAAACCTAGCAGCACACAATCAAGGAAGGCTTACTGGAGATTTGGCACTTAGGGATAGAGTTTAGTGGTGGACTTGGCAGTGTTAGGTTTACAGTTGGAACTGATGATCTTAAAGGTCTTTTCCAACCTAAATGATTCTATGATTCTATGTTTTCAGTTTATTTCCCCTGTATTCAGTCATCAGGGTTCTTTTTTCAGTTTGGCGTATGTTTATTTTCTGCTATAACTAATGGAAGATTCTTTCTATCTATAATCAGTTCTTCTTCTACACCCCTTTTCTATGATCTCTGTCACAGGTCTTGAGGTCTTGACACAGGAGTGTCAAATTACATAATACTTCTGTTCTTAGAAAAGTTATACCCTATTTTTGGACATCGTTATTAAGTGCGATGTAGACACATAAGTCACTTTCATTCATTCCATAATTAATACAAAGGCATTTTCCTTTTAAATTGAAGAAACTCTTCTTAGAAAGCACTACTAGAGTTGGTGGCAGCCTGTTACACAAATTTTTAGGGTGTTAATGACAACTAAACATAGTCGATGAATCTCAAATTTGTTTTCCAAATTTTATATCCCCATAAATATTTTCTTAATAATATCATATCATAATATAAAACTCTGTATTTTGTATTCCATTAATCCTTTTCTACCTTTTCTATTTTGAAAACGTTTGGTTTATATTGGATATATTAATCAAATCTACCCTACAGTTTGTTCGTCTGACTCAAATTGAAATATGAATTACATGTGTGCTTTTCAGCCTCCTGCTTCTCTCTGGCAATGTTTACTTGCTTTTGAGTTTATTTCCACTTGCTCATTTTCTCTTTTTCTTTCTTACTTTTTTTTTTTTAAATTCCAGTTCTTTGAGGTTTGGAAACTTTTAGATAAGTTCTACAGCTGATGTACTTTCCTGCCCAGTCATTTTTATCTTGGTTTGACAGTGAATGAAATAGAGCGCTGGCTTTGTCATTGTATTGCTACCATGATTCTGTGTAAGAAAGACTGTTGTATTAAATAAGATAAACATACTACAAGGCAATATAATGCAATGGACAGAAAATATTTTCCTTTTTTTTCCTGCTTTTGCAGTGATAAGGGAACACCTGCTGTTCCTTATTTAAGATCTAAAAATGCAAACTGAGTTAATCCTTCCAATAATTATTATTTCCTTATGATATTGTTCTGCCTCCCTTGCTGAGTGTTGGAAATTGTTCTTAGCCACCCTGTTGAAGCAGAGGTGTAATATAATCACAAAATCACCATTAGCCTCCTGAGTGTCCTTCACACATTTCTGAAACCTTCCCCCGCTTCTCCTTGGACTGTTCTCACCTTGTTATGAAGTTTGTATCTATGCCTTTTGGGGTTCATCTTAGATAAGTCTTTGTCCAAGCTGTAAAGCCTGCAAACTCTTTTTGGGCAATACAACATCTTAGTCACTGTGATCTGCTACACAGAGCTTGAAGTCAAGGAACAAAAGCTAATCAAAAGATCCTTTCTGAGAAGGAGAAAACAGTTGTTATTTTAAGTTCAGCTTCATATTTGACTGTTCTAGCCTATGAAAACTACAGAGATAGCTACGCAATCTTATGTGCAGGACATTGCTATAAAGCAAATTTAGCCTTTACTGAGATTGGTTTGGATATAACAGGAGGAAGAGACTAGCCAGAAGTCTTCTGCACCTTCATGAGATTCTTCTCTGCCCAGCCTTGGCATGTGATTTTTCAGCAACAGTATACCAATTATGCCATTATTTCCAACTGTTTTCCAGCCCAGGGAGGTCTTTGAGGTCTTTTGCTTAAGTTTTTAAGCTAAGCTGTTAAAATAGATTGTTTTAGGTGCAAATAATAATAGCAGATAAAAATACATTAGAAAGAGAAATACATTTTTAGTGTGAAATTCTCCGCAAAAATCTCAGTGTTGAAAGACTTTCTCATATGATCTGTTGATCTTTAGTTAAACAAAAATGTCACCAATAAGTGCTCTAAGACTTTGCTGGAAAGACTCGCAGAGTAGAGAACTTTTTCCAGTGATCCAAGCTTTCAGCAGGGCAATCCTTATTCTTTTGGAGTTAGGGAGCTCTCTACTGATGAATGGGAGAAGGCAGCAGCTAAATAGTTGCCCGGGTAGTTGTAAATGTTGGCTGTGGGAGGCAGGATGTGCAAGTGGAGCCTATCTGGTGGCTAGGCAAATTCTAGCTGTTGCTAGCATAGCATCTTCTCTCTGAATGGCTTTTCACAAGGCTTTTCTGAGAGTGAGGAAAAGTTACACCTGCTGTATAGAAAACATGAAGTTATATGCATCAGTGAAGAAATGCCACGTTTTCAGTGGTTTCAAGCACTTACACTGAGTGCTGCCCTGACTTCAGACCTTTGGTTCTCCTAAGCCCGGAGCCATCAGTCTATTGCACAGGTGTCAGAGGGAGCGCAGGTAGGGATTTTAAATGCATTAATAGAAAGTGACCCTTTCAGCATAGCTGCTGTATCTTATGGAGAAAAGATACTGCTTGTGGCATTCAGTTTTCTCATTGTTTCTAGTGAGACACAGAGAATTTTTAATGCTTCCCTGGGCACAGAAGTGCTAATGAGTAACTATAGGATCATCTCTCAGCCTCCTAACCTTCCTCTACTAGGTAGATCATATACATCTTGTGATCCACAGACATACGTGGATCAATGACATCCTGGTGTTTCGAGTGATGAGATATCCTGATTGTTGCAAAGAACTGCCTGCAGTGCTACATTTTAGTTTGGGAAAGACAAATACAGCACAGCAGACCACCTGGAAAAGACTGCTGACTATTGTCATATGCAATATATGTCTTCTAGTCTTTAGTGATATTAAGCTGATTTCCAGTCCTTTTTCTACCTGTGTTTGTTGATTAATGTAACAAAGAAAAAAATAATGGATAGATCTGGTGGTGGGAAATAAACTTTTTTTAAAAAAAAAAAATTTGAAGATTTTTCCATTCTGTACTGTGAAGGAACCAAGGCTGTTTAATATTCTTTTCATAAACAGCTATGATCTACCTATTGGCCATTTTATTCTAGTTCAGCAAATATAATACTGATACACATATATTTTTGGAGATTAGTTCTCTCTCTCTTTCTTTCTCCCTCTATATACATAGATATTTTTATACATATTTTACTCTAGTCAAAACAAACCCAGTGTAGGTGGTAGGGAACTCTAGAACTGAGTCACCAATATTCATTATTTTAATCTAAAATCTATAATTAAACATATTTGAGATTCTATTTCTGTGATTATACAGAGTTGGTATAAGTACATTTAATACCACCGAATGTTTCAGGCATTAAGACGAACAAACCTTCTGCTACATTGAGCAATTTTATCCTCTACAGTTCACTATTTG
Source organism: Chlamydotis macqueenii (assembly GCF_036417535.1). NCBI lineage: Eukaryota > Metazoa > Chordata > Aves > Otidiformes > Otididae > Chlamydotis > Chlamydotis macqueenii. Next base: position 70,844,560 of record NC_141559.1, read on the forward strand.
TTTGTGCTTTTCAGCTAATACCTTCTGTTGTTAAAATTAGAAGTTATGTTCTTTCCATTAATATGTCAGCTACACACCCTCTACATCAAATGAATCTTTTTATTTATTCCTGTTGTGTGGTGATATAAGGAAAATCTTTGTAAGGTCATTTGTGGCTTAGAGAGTCTACTGACCTGGTACTAATGCCAACCCCCAGCCATAACCTGGGAACTGTGGCTGGTCTGAAGTCCTCCTCCTCCCCTCAGTCACCTCTGTGCCAGCTGATATGAAAGCCTAGGGATGGAGATGCGGTAGATTAGTTTGGTTTTTGAGTGCATCTATCTTTCATGTTTAAATCTTTCATATTTCACTCTTATTCTTAGCAGTGGCTAGATAAGGCAAAGGTCCTAATTTCCTTATTCATATTTACTGTTTTCAGCAATGCATGGTCCTATCATCTTTTGTGTCATTGCATGTGGTGTGTAAATAAGCATACTTTTATCAGGCTGAAACTATCTTTACTTCATCACTGGAAGGATTTCCCAGAGGTAAGTAGTGCAATGATCAGAGAATAAGTCATCAGCTCCAAGTAAAAAAACTTCTGCAGTTAGGTGGCCATTGTATCTACAGCACTCAACCCATCTTTTCCAGTCTCAGTACTAAAACTATCAATTCCATCATTAAATATTTATCTGTAAACCTTGAGATGAAGAAATTTGAGTTGCACTGAAATTCCACAAGTTCTTTATGAATTAAATACAGCTGTTACTATCAGGTCTTTTTTCTACCCTTTCTGAAGGAAATCAGTCAAGAAAAGTGAACTATCAAAGTAGGAACGTGTTTTAATGCTATCTAATAACTCAGGATATTGCTTCAATGGAAGTTGGGAAAAATCCATCATGTTGGATCAACAAAAGTTTGATCTTGAACATATAGGTAAGAAAACCTTTGGGAGACCTGCTTTTACTCCAAAATGTCAGACAAAGCAGAATGATTCTTATGAATTTAAATTATTAACACAATTAAATAGTCAGAATCCTAGCTAGAATTAAAAAGCAGCCCCCTTTTAGCTCCAGAAAACTAAAAAAACCCAGAACTGTAAAGTTACTTTCAGGTCAGTCCCTCTGGAACCTCCAAGGTTTGTATTTGAGGTTAAATCCATAAAATAGATTTTATTTTTTTTAGAGGTATAACTTAGTTTTAAAAATTTACAAGACCTATGAGTAAGAGACAACTTGAGTGCTGAAATACATAGTGGAAGTAATTTAATTGCAGAGGATGGACAACTATGTGTAGGCTAAAGGATGGAGTTAATGGAGGAGGTCAGCCCTCTTAAAAGTAGCTTCTTTTATTTAAACAGTTGATGGAAATCTGGCTAGTATAAGAGGCACCTAGCTTCTACTGGACTCTGAAGTACTGCTTTGTGGCCAGACAATAATGGAATACTTGAAATTTTAGTTAACTCTTCCATACTGGAGCACTGGCACTTAAATGTACTCACTATATGAACAGCTAATTTAATTAAACATAGCCTTTGTTCATAATAACAGGTAGCTTTTCCTGTTTCTAGTCCCCATACCATCCTCACCTTACTACCTGCAGTTGGATCTCACTGCTGTAAAGCCATTGCCCAGGCTGTAACTTGGTACCCAAGCCAGGTGAGCGAGCAGTTCAGTGACAGCAAGTGGGGAAAGGTGAGGGCCCAGAGGGTAGTTGAGGTGCACGGCCAGGCATAGATGTACCTGCAATTTAACTGGGCTAAGGACTGATTTGAAGTGCAGCTCAGCAATGTGTGGTCAGTCCCAACCAGGCTCCTCATAGCTCTTTCTTGTTTCAGAGCAGCCTGATCCAGGTCCGAGCTGCAATGGGTCTCCTGAGCCTGTGGGCAGCATGGTGGTGATGGGGCAGGGGAAGCTGGTCATGGCCAGCAAGATTAACCGGTGCCCTTGCAGCCCTGAGAGATACAGATTGTTTTTCATATTGATATTTGTGACTTTTTTTTTTATAAGGAAGAGCCATGAGACACAAATGCCTGAACATCTTCAGAAATGATCCTCAGATGTTCTTGAAATTCTTCCAATTTCAATACTAATTTCAAATCCCAGAAGACAAACCAGGCCTGGACAGCTACGTTTATAACCCGCAGGTTTTTCTGCTTCTTTTGAAATGTTTTTCCTGAGGAAACATCACTGCTATCAAACCGATGAGCTTCAATCTTACAAAAACAAATGAAAAACAATTCTACTGCTATGCATTTCAGACACACTTCTGCTGCAGGTTAGAACTGGCATCATTCATTTGAAGTCCATGGGGTTGGTTATGTTTAAAAACACTAAGTGGGAGGGAATCCCAATTGAAATGTAAATCTTTCTGACCCTTTAGTGTCCTTATTTGCCCCCAGTGTTTCATTTGCTGCTGTGATTAAAAATAGAAGGGATAATTCTTCCATATCCAGTTTTGGAGATGGAATCCTCATCTTTTGGGATCTAAATTTAGAAGAAAAAGAGGAGAAGAATTCATATTTTGTCTAGGTGTTTGGGTAAAATCCTGTTCACATGGCTTCCTAACCTTCCATTAACATAGCGCCAAGACTCATTTTCTGAAATCCTGCCCTGCAACAACAGTGGTTGCAGAGCTACCACCCAAAAAGGCCTAAAGCGAAGAGTTTTCTTAGCTTCCCCTGACCTGTTTGGCATTATAGAGGCCTCCACGTGGATAAGATTGACTGATACCTCACTGAGGATTTTATTGGCAACTTCATTTAAATAATTTTCCTTCACCTGAGGATCACTCATTTTTATTGTAGGAGAAAACAGCCTGGTCCACTGAAAACTGACATTTTATTCCCATAGCAACTTCCCCCAGAGAGCCTTCCAGTTCACTTATTAATGAGGTTATTCTCATAGTAACTCCAAGGGAGGTGAATATTCCCACTTTCTAGCTGAAAAAGATGCTTTGTAGTCTATTATGTATTTCCTGATCTCACAGAGAAGTCAATTACAGTTAAAGGGGAATTTAGATTTTCTGTATTTTAGCAATACATTTTCTCAAGTAGTATCTTTTCTATTGGATGTACCTGTTAACCTATTTCTCCTTCCAATAGATGTCAGTTCATTGATGTCAAGAGATTCTTTTTGTCAGTTCATTTGTAAGTAAGCAACATGGTCAAACAGAAACCCTCTTTTCTCAACAAAAGGGATTTATGTTTTATCACTTACAAAAGGTCTTAAAGATACTTTACATTTGAGCAGGTCTCAAAACTTATCTCCTTATTTTCGGTGTCAAATTTACCCTTCAAAAGAGCTACGAACAGCATGGACGCTCACAAAGGCTTCCCTGCTATTCACTGGCCGTGATAAGGTCTAGCATATCAATTCAGTTGTTCCTTGATGACTTTTGATGTTTCCAGTATTACTACTAAGATAACAGCTTTGCAGAACTGAATCTCTGTCCTGTCACAAAACTCTTTTCATAGCAACAAAAAGGGATCTTTAATTAAAACTTACACTGGTCTTAAAAAAAATAAATTTGCTGGCTTGTGAGTTTATACTAGTAAAATTTTATAAATTACTGCTTTATAATAGGATGGATGAGTGATTAAGATGATATCAGAAGTTCCAATTACTTTCTACTAAAGGAAGTTAGTCTATGTAAAATAAACCTTTCTAGAAAATAGGTTACCTGAATGATATAAGCAAACATCATGCAGATTCAGCTAAATCAGTTGCAATGACCTTCTGTTATGGTAACATAATCTATGGTTATCCTGAAGATTTGTCACTGCCTAAATAAATCCTAATGATTTTGATGTGGCAGTGAAGTCAGGGCTATGGACTTAAGTCAGTTGCATTATCATCCAATGCACCAAACCTAGTAATAACCCAATAATTTAAGTTCTTCATGTGACATAGCTCCAGTGCCAGCCTAACTGGAGAGAGAATGATGTGCTTTCATATGGCCAGTCACAATGAATCCTGTGCACAAGAAGTGAACATCTCTACAACACTAATGTATAGCTATTTCAAGTTACCACCAAATCTTTTCTGGCCTTTAGGCTTGGTATGATGGACACCAATGTCATGTCAGTGGCTATGCATCAAAGGTGAGAATTTTTACAACATTTCAGTACATCCTGGGGAATATCTGACTTCTGATGATATTTTTCACAGCACTGAACTACACACCAATACGTAAAATACCTGATCTAAAAGTAAAATACATAAACTCTGTACTAAAAAGTACTATAACTCCCCAATGAAGGTGACTATTTCATTCTACTGCCTTTGAAACTAGACTTCTAACAAAACTAGCTTTGTAGGTTATCTTAAGGTGTCACAATAAGCTTAATCCAATTTAAACATCCCTAGTGCCACTAAAAGGGGTGCTCCTGTTCTCCTCCCTGTTCTTGCTTACTGCGGTATGCCAGAGATGGTGTCCATGTGATTGCCTCATTTTCTTGTCAGGTTGGTTTTCAAAGATCAAATAATTTATGTGAATGATCATATGCTCTTGCCATTGCATCACATGACAATGATCATAAAGAACGACTAAAACTCAGTGTTGGTGAGGTGGTCTCAGAGATAAGTTTGTTGTGTATGTAAGCCCTAAAGCATATAAATTATGCTTCTGATGTTGGGAAATATAAGTATTTTTCTAGTTCTTCTAATTTTTAGGCTATCTGAAAATAGAAATATTTCCTGTGAAAAGCTAAAAGAAAAATGAAAGCTAATATTTATTGAAACATTCTGATTTCAGAAAAAAAATAATCAGAAATGTGCACACACTCCACATGGACACAGACAGACAAAAGTAATAGCAAAACAAAAATTGTCATGAATCAATAATGAGGAATTTTAAATTTCAGCTGAGATCAGTGAAGGCTTTTTGATTTTGTAAATCTTTCACTTCCTTCTCCAGTGGAAAAAAGGTAAAATGGAAAGCAGGAACCAAGCAAAAAGATGAGAAAGACCCCAAATCTAGATTACATCCCTCAAAGCATCAGGAGTACTTTTCTTAGTCTTGTTTTGCTGATGTATCTCAAATTTCTCAGAAGAGGTCTTGAGATTGCAGGATGGCACTCAATAGTTTCAGCTGAAACTTCTCTCAAAGAAAAGCTGTAATTATTTGCAGCTTGTACTGCTTTCCCAAGGAACGAACTTCGATTCACATGTTTCAGGTAGCTACTGGATATATTTCAGAAACTTGATGTTTTTAATGGCAGTATGATTTTGTTTTGTCTTATTAGAGATATAAACAGCTCTGAAGAGAAATTTTCATTTATATCTTGGGTTCAAACAGATTCTTGTTTACCAAGGAGCTGCAGTCTTCTTGTGAATGCAAAATTGCATCTTCATTTCTTTTACAGCTTTTACAGAATAGCGTTAGAAAAGGAATTATGTTCTTTTACAGAATTAAAAGGGAATAAAGGTTTTGAGAATTAGTCCTAACATATTTTTCTTTAGTAGCTTGGTTGTTTTCAAATGTTAGTTTTCTTTGGGATTTCAAATTTATTTCTGGCTGTGGCAACATATGCTTTTTTTCTCTAGTAGTGTAAATCATTAGCTGATTCACCAAATTTTTCTAGTCTGGTTTTATAGGATTTTGCAAAATGGTAGACTGTTGTAGTTCTTTCCAATATTCATTTTAACTAATGTATTCAGAAAATTCCACATTCATTTAGGAATATACCACACTTTTAATGATACAATGTGAGGTGGATTTCACTGAATATGGTGTAGATCCCCATGATGTTGGCACTGCTTTTGATGAGCAAACTGTACATCAACTAAATATTCTGTGAATTTGATGTGTCACTAAACTGCATGTGAAGTACTACTTTGTAGAAGGATTAACATAAGGAAATAAGAGTTCCTGTAATGCATGATGGGAGATGTTATTTAGCCCACTCTTTTTTCTATAGTGTCAATTATTTATGGCTAGAATATAGAAATAAGAGAGTTATAAAATTATAGTTTTTCAGCACCATAGTACTGAGGTTTTCTCCCCATTTCTGTCAATCTAGAGAAGAGGTTGCTTCCACTTCATCATGCCTGAAGGTGACATAGATGGGGGATAACATGAAACTCTGTTGGGATTTTTTAAAATAAAAGTTTGTTAATTTGAGTAAAATTTAGTTGTTTTTTGGATCTGACTTTTCCTCTGGATAACTTTTTAACGCGTTGTTAAACTTTTTGCAAAATCAAAATGCCATTATTGTCCTTTACAAAAATTAAGCCTTATACTGGGAAAACTAAGCTGGTTTTGAAAGTTTGAATGGAATTCAAGTTTACATTTTCAAACTGATTTTGGGTCAGTTCAAAGCTAGACTACATTTCTGTGGTATGACACTTCTTCAAAGGTGTTGGAATCTGATACTCCTATTCCCTTCTGTAGATCTAAATCTTGTACCTGCTTACATCTCCCATAATCCAACACATCACCATCTCTGAGTGAACAAGCGTGCATCATGCAAATGCTATGGGTATATCTACATAATGGGAGATACAGTCCAGCCAACAACATCATCTCATAGATGATTGGACATAGTTATCATTACAAGGAAGCACAGTGTAGTACTGCACTACCCTGAAAGAAGCCGCTTCGGATCAACCAAGAAGTCTGAACTGAAAGTCTTTTGATAATATAGAAATGTTTCATTTTGATTAAAGAAACTGAAGTATGTATTTCCTATTTTAAGATGGACATTATTGTGAACTACTTGTGGAGTTGCAGCAGAGTGGAAACTGATTATTGTAATCTGTGATCTTTTTAAATGGAAAAAGTAGTGTCAGTTCAGAATGAAATCCTTTAGTTCAATTGATAAAGTAGGAAAATTACATTTTCAAATCAAGTCAATTATTTTGCTCCATTAAGAGCCAAATCTTTTTCATTTTTATTATGAATGTAAATTATCAGAACTTCCCAAGAGGCAAAGATTACTTTTTCCATACATTCAGTTTACAAACATGATCAAACTGAAATGCATTTTAAAGTTCAAAGCAAGATTAGCTGACTTTCAAATTACATTTATCTGACATACAAAGATCTTAAATTCTTCCTAATTGCAAATAAAAAAATATTAACATAATAATGAGAAATCATTTGTATTGATACTAAAACACTCATTAAGCCTGGCAAATTTAAACATTGTAATACAATCTAAATGAAAAGACCCCTAAATACAATGATAGAAAACACTGTCCTCCATCATTAAAGATATAAACCTAGCTCTATAACTGCTTTTTTTTTGTCCTTCAGTTTAGCAACCCTCTCTAAGTAGCAGGATCTCCAATCAATTAATGTAAAGGAATGGCCCATTCCACTCAGAAACCTAATGGAGCTATACAGATTTTGTATTCTTTGCTCACCTCAAAGATATGCCTGGCTTTATTATTCCATCAACAAAAATTTGTTTTATACTTAATTTAAACAGTATTGTTCTTCACTAGTGCACTTCTCATGAACAGACCATGATGGAATGTGACTCCTTATGACTACCCTAACCATTTTATGTCCCTTACTGTAAGCACTATTCATGTTTGTCCTGTCTATGTCCATTTGAGCTGGTGACTCCATCATGAGTACTGAATATATATGACTGTATCTACTTGGTTACTCATCTTATGTGTTTTTGTGTGGAAGAACAGTAGCAATTTTAAGAAGCTTTGATGGCTGCTGAGACCTAGTGAGGTTCTGTCAGCAGAGCCTCATGGGTCTCTCTGGAAAAGGCTGCAGAATTTGAAAAGCAGACAGACATATAAAGAAGCCTGCAGAACTGGTTTGAAATCCTAATAGCGGTGATGTCTGGTCAGGACAAACCTGACTTAGGTCAAACCAAACAGGCCAAATCCAGAAGGAAAATTTGATTTAGTTATTACTCTGTTTTTCTGATTCACATAGAAGCAGAAAACATTAAAACACCCTGAAACAGACCTCCAACATTTAAGACAGCGCTCAGACTTAAACAAAAATATATTTTCTTGGCTGATGGCCACATTGCATCTCCTTGTTTCTGTTTTCTGTTGAGATCAGTGAGAATGAAGCTAGATGTCTTGAAATGCTCATTGTGTTACAAATATAGCTTTACTGTACATCTCCTAATGCCTTGGTAGTCATGTTCTGGTTTTGGCTGCTGCCAGACTGTCCAAATAAATCAGTGGGACTCAACTAGGGAAGGAGAATGTCGATTTAGCTTATTAAGTTCTTCCAATTTTTCTTGAATTGAAAGGCTTCTAATTTATTTTTTTTTTTATGATGCAAAGCATGTATATGCTTGTACTTTGACACTGTTGGATTGGATATTTGCTCTTGGAGATGCAAAGTTTTTTTCAGGTAGTGGTTACTGAGTGTATTTGGACTAATCACATATACATGCTATAAATATTCTTCAGCTGCAGTAAGAACAGATGTCAGCTCTGTGTAGAACCTACCCAATACACATGTTGCCTCTTGAGCTAGATGTAATTTACACTTAAACAAATGATGGCTAACATGAGAATATTTTAGATTAGCAAAACTACAAATGAAAGGGTAGAAATTTTGTGTTCTTGTATGACATCATAAATCAAACATGTCACGATCTGCATCAATGTAACTTCTTTTTTTGTCTTTTTTTTTTTTTGTTCAAATCACTGTACCACTCGAGTAATGCAGCAGATGTGAATTCATGTAAAGACTTCATTTTTTTTTAACATATATCATTTTGTATATAATGCTGATTTAAAAAAAAAAAAAGAATAAGACACATTTCCACTACAACTATCCAGGCACTTCAGTGTTTTTGCAGTATGGTTGTAAAAACCCAATAGTCTGGAATGCACATATTTTCCCCAAAGTATGCTTTGTCCTTGGGGAGCAGTGGAGCAAGAAATAGTTGTTATTTTTTGCTAAAAAATTTTGTATTATCAACTCCATCAGCACTCATGCAGTTGGAAAGATGTGCCTGAGAAATGGCGTGGTCTGAAGTGGGAGCCAGGTTCTGCTCTCAGTTTGGTGGCAACTTGATATGTGGGGTTTGAGCCAATCATCTACTGATTTCTGTACCTCCACTTCCATAGCAGCATACACATTTCACACTTTGAAAATGGCTTTCAATCTTTATAGTGCTTTTATAAAGCACTGTTACTTGAACTGGCTGTCACTACTCTCCCGATGATTTGTGTATCTGAGCTCTAAACTACTTCCTGTGCCTAATTTTACAGCTGTTTAGAGGTGTAATGATTCATGTTTCTACAGACAGCAGCAGAAGATATTGAAGCACTTGCCTAAGGTCATGTGAGAAGGCTGTGGCAGTAGAGGGACTCCTGTGTACAAGTTGGTCACAAAACACTGCACCATCCTTCTAGATATTCCTGATAGTTTTTGAGAATGCTAATACATTTGATCAAGTATCTGTAATGGCTAGAACCACATTTTTTACTTTTCCTGGCAAGTAGGGTACAACCTTTCCTTCAGCTTCTGAATCCCATTAGCACCATCCAAGCTTTTATTAGTTCAAGATCAAACTACTGGAAAATGCTCTACATGGGGCTACTTCAAAACCATGAAAATAATCAAAGTAAGGGATACTTGCACTTCAGGTTATTAATTGAGACTTGAAGCTGTGCAATGGAATCCATTTAAGGTTTATTTGAGCATGACTAAACAGAAAGAAACAAAATACTTGAATTTATATGCCTATATAGCTCATTACCGAAGTTAACAGGCATCCATCACTCTAATACCATATCATGCAACAGATGCCATAAGTGCTGATCTATTTTCTCCCTTAGTTAGCCAGATATCTGTTTTATTCCATAATCCTTCTCAGTTTTCAATTAATGGTGACTTTTTTAGGGATGAAGGTGGGAGATTATAATACTTGTTGATTTTCCAACTTGATGAAAATTGATACAACTGAAAGGAAACTCTCTCATACTGTTAATGCTCACAGTTTCATTCTGTGAGTTTTTCTTGTATGAAAAATTAGCTGAAGGTAATATAAACTAATTTTGATTTCTGAAAAATGTCCATACTCTAAGACTCAAATTCAGAGCTTATGTCTAAGATCTCCAAAGTATGGTGTGGTAGTAAAATGAAAGAAGTGCTCAAAAAGTTGGAAAATATTTTTTTTTCCATTTTCAGTAAAGGATACCAAGAAAGCTATTTTCAAAAGAGCAATAGTCATATTACTGTTACTGAAGAAAGTGTCCTGCCAGCCACATCATTATCTCAGCAGGGCTTTGCACTAGAAAAATGTCGTTAGCTACAACACCAGGCTCCACAAGTTAGACATGTTGTATTTTACAGGATAAGGATACAATACTTGTGATATCCTCATCGCACAGATGAAGTGGCAGTGTCTGACCTTGATGATATTTTAAACTTTGGAAATACCAGAGGTCATGGGGAGCTGTAATTCTTCTCAGAATAAATGGTGACCCTGTGGTGCTGAAACTTCACCAAAAGGGAGAAAAAGCACATACAAAACCTAAAAAGAAAAGTGTGATAAACAAAACAAGCCCAAAGTTCTGAGTGTGAGATTAAAAACACCTGAGGAAAATGACTAATATAGTTATGACAGTGAACCTAGATTGACCATTCACTGTTTATCAGGGCTGTGACACTAATGTGACTTCTGCATGGCTGATCTGTTGTTGACGGGACCATTGCTTAAAGCATCTTACTCAGCTGAATTTGATATTAGTCTCAACTGCATAAGTATCACTTTTATTATCATTTTCTCACATCCCCAGGGAGCAACTTCCCCAGTTTTTGAACCTACAATGTTGTATGTTTGAGTAATCAAAAGAGACCAAGTGCTTAGTGAATGAACCCTTCCCAGAAAACCACAGCAGTTGCAAGCCTAGCTCATTTTGAATGCAAGCTCAGGTGTGTTTACATACTTCTGTAGTAACTTAAAATTATCTTCATTTTCTCTTGCACAAAACATGTTGCAATTGCTATATCTTGGTTTAAGATAAAGCTTATGGGATAGTGAACTGTAGAAAGAAAATACTCTTTTTTTCTTATTGAAGATCTGAGAGTGTGAAGTCCCACTTTCTATCCATGTTAAACATAAAAATTGAGAAAATTTGCTCAATCATTGTGGCTATGTTTTTTAACAACTTATTTGACTTACTATTAATCCATCTTAAATTTCATGGTCTAATGCTTCATTTAAAAATTTATTTCTTACAAAAGTCCAATGTACTATTAAATCCAATTAAAAAAAAGTTTGTTCTAGTCATTCAGAGCAGTAAGCTCCACTAAACAAGGAAGTACAGAAAAATAGAATAAAAATTACGTGGACGACAAAAAATGTCCTTTTCATAGCCATCAATAAATGCTTAATCTTAGTTTTACAAAACAGAAATAGTTCATCGAACAGATACATTTAAAAACCAGACAGGCTTCAGGACAATATGTAGTCAAATCATACTGAAATGTGGCTAGACTTAAATTTAGGTAATTACCAACTGTTTCAACAGTTTTCTAGTTGTTTTTGGGAACTGGCCTCAGTTGAATGACTGCAAGGTAAAGAACAAACTCAAACTAATCTTTCTTTAAATGTTTGTTAAAAATTGGTAAAATAAACAGGAAACATGAGAAGGTTTGAAAGCAGGGGAGTGACACAGACAACACCAGCATGCTGGAGGGAAAAATTCCAGAATTTTCCCTGTCAAAGAAATGAATGACATTAACACGTAGTTTTGAACATTTTCAATGTAATGGTGAATTCCTACTTAAACTTAAGGATCAGCTTAAAGATCCCAGTCATTAAGCTCTCAAATCCTCTGTTCAGGGGCACGCGCTTGAGAAGGATTACCTGTGGGAACAAGATTTAAGCTGATGTATGTCTGTGCAGAAGGTGGTTTTGCTAAACTGACTATCTTGTCCATCACATCAGGATTGACCAGCAGGAATTACAAAACAGGGCCCCACAGGTAAAATCTCTGGGCAGAGACCCCAGCTGCAGGTCATTGATAGACAATCTTGCTTCTCAAACATCTGGGTAACCCTAACTTTTATGTGATTCAGCACAAAATTTGTTTTCCAGTTTCCGATTTCCAAGCAACTTATAAATCCTTTGCAAAGTTATGCATTTTCATTTTAGTATCTGAATCCTAAAACTGTTATATTCAGAATTACTATGCTTGTTTGCTAAAGACTGGAGTCTACTGCTTTCAGCTCTGCCAGCTTGGGATTTGATTTGGTCTCCAGCAATTACCAGGAAGGTGGTTGCTATAGCTGCACTAATGAAAGGAGCAACCACATTTCCTTGAAGACAATGTAAGCAAGTATAAATAAACAAATGCTTAAATATATTATAAGTGACATTAATAGTGTAAATGAGATATTACTGGAACAGAGAAAATAAGATTTTAGCCTTTTTCAGTGCCTTGATATATATAAAACTTGCAACTTCCTACTCAGTGCTTAGTTTGAGGTATTCGAAGTATTATTAGTTTTACAGGATTTTCTTCTTCATCATGATGTGAGTCACATTTTTGTTGTATTTTTTCATGTTACCACATTTTTTCCAGTGACAGTTTGTCTCCATAGTTTTGTCAATTCCTGTAATGGCAATGACAGGTGCATAGGTAGAGGTAAAAAGCCAAAGCCAGGAACATAAGAAAGTTTTAATTTAAAAAAAATCTTGTTAAGTTGGCTGAACTTTGTCAACTCCAGTTCACTGAGTTTAGGTTTAAGTGTGATTCTAATGTGACAAGTGACTGTAAAAACTGTATCACACATGGTAATGTTTGTGTTCGAGTGGCCTCATGTCAGTTTTGTTCAGGATGTTGCTGGATTTTTTTTTTTAAACCACCAGACCTACAGATGAACCAGAGATTTGAAGCTCATACTGTGTTCAGTCTCATGCAACACCACCAATAATGACATTTCTGAGAAGTGAAATCTCTCACTCACCTTCACAGCAAACCAGTGTCTAGGGCAGAATGTGCTGTCAGATTTTCATGAAGTGGGAGTGAATCCATTCTACTGGCAAGCTAAAATGAAATCTCCCAAAACAAACTTACTCCACATCTATGGAATAATTTTACAATATTAGCATCATGTGTTATAAGATATAGAATGACATATATGATACAATGATATATTATGATACATAATGATACATTATGTATTATAAGATACATAATTTTCCTTATATTAGGAAAAAAAAATTTACACTGAGGGTGGTGGAGCACTGGAACAGGTTGCCCAGAGAGGTGGTTGATGCCCCAACCCTGGAAACATTCAAGGCCAGGCTGGATGAGGCTCTGAGCAACCTGATGTGGTTGGAGATGTCCCTGCTCCTTTCAGGGGGGGTTGGACTAGATGACCTTTGAAGGTCCCTTCCAACCCACACTATTCTATTATATTAAGGTGGCTAAGTTCAGGGGGGGCTGATCCTGCTAGCTCAGCATGGAGCAAGCTTCCATCACTGTAACAGAATATGGAATTACCCTGCAGAGTGATTACTGTAACAATACTATTCCTTATATTACTATGTATCTGTAAGCAGACGGTGTTACTTACCTGAATTAACACCCTTTTAATAGATCTTAATTTTTCTGGGAAATGCTGAGTAGTTTTTGCTAATGGCTATGAAATGGTAACCTGCTGTCTCGTTACTTGGTTAGGACAGAAATATGTTTCTTTTTGGAGATACTGGGCACTGGTGGCATAGGGCCAAGATGAGTTAATGGATAAAATGAGTGGAGCATATTTTGAAGCAAACCTCTTTGCTAGCTATTAAATATGTTTGGTGTTTTAAGAGAAAAAGAAAATACTACGTGGTAAAATGACATTAGTTGGAAACACTGTCATTTATTTTCTTACCTGATTTCTGATTCTGACTGTACAAACTATTTTCCTTTTCTTCTCTCCTTTATTTTGCAGTTAATTTTGACCACTTTCAAATATTGCGGGCTATTGGGAAAGGGAGTTTTGGAAAGGTAAGAATAAATTTATTTTTAGCAATTAAAAGTCTAATAGAGAATTCTTTTTTGTATTTCTCATGTGACCTGACTAGGGTAGAGGAACACAGGATTTTTAACTTTTTGCTTCTTAAAGACATCTGAACATCAGCATGAAGAGAGTCTGACTATTCATTAAATTGTTTCTATTACAATGCATTCACTAAAATTAATTGAGTAAAAGTTATAATAATAATTAAGTCTACTCAATGGGGATTAGCAGAATTTAGAAATCAGTTCCCCAAACCAAAACAAACAAAAAATTAGGAGCGGACTGCTTTTTTAGATAGTGCACTAGAGTGATGTTGTTCTTAAATCGCTGGGCTTATTAATGTCTTTAAAATAATTGCAGTATTTTAAAGGCACTTTACATAGATTCAATACACTTGGGGCTGTATAAACTGACACACATTGTAATTATGACCATTGAGTAAATGTTTGTTCAATTCAACAGGCTTTTGCTGAAACAGAGAAGATTAATGGTTTGTTTACACATGAGTAGGAGACATTTCTTTCCTATAATAAAGACTATAACAAGGTTTTAAATTTTAATATGGGTAAATATGAGGACATGCAGTCAGAGAAAACCGTATTATAAAAATATTAGAAACTATTACTTGCAGGAGTACATTTGAAGGTGAAGTATATTGTCAGTGACTGATCAAGCAATAGCTATCTAGATCTTGATTTCAGTGATTCTTGAGTATATTCCAGTTGAGTGCTGGTGAGGTACTTCTAGAGTTACGCATTAAGAATATACACAGGATTTTGCAGACTCTTTGCCTTCCATGAGGAAAAATGATATTCATTTTACAGAGGCTGGAAATACATCTTGCAGAACAGCATAGTCCTTCACGGCATGATCTTTATTTGGTTCAGTAGTTTTCAAGAGAAACCCTCTTCAAGGTCAATAGGAGAATACGCTGCCAGTGCAAAATGGTATTCAAGAACCCCTTTAAAATCAGAGCAGCTGGAGATCTATGATTGTTTATTACCACAATACAGAGATAGAATATCATGTCAAACTAAATAGAGGTCCAGGAGCACAAGTTAGGTACAGGATAAGCAATTGAAGATATATCCAAATCATTCTGGCCATCACAAAGATCACCTGCACCTCTCTTTCTTCAAAACTTCCCCATTCATACCTCTACTGTCTCTGCCCTTTAAAGGAGGCCCTCAACCTTTCACATCATGCAGGAAAATAAAAAAAAGCTGATGTGCTTTTTGAAGGCTCGTTGGTTGATGTTGGATCCTCTTTTCTCCATGGCATTCAGGAAACTGGTGAATGCTTCCATGGTATTTCTAGAAACATCTGGTTTTCTCATAGGTTCATATGGCTGCAGTGTTCTTGTGAACCTGTTTTGGGGATATGTATGAGTGAGAATAGAGTTTCACAACCCTGAGAGAACACATTTAATGCAAGAAAGGACTCACGCGTAAGTCCTCTCTAAACTTTAATTCTTATTTTGCAGCTGTCAAATGCAACAGAAGAGTCCTTGGCGGAACAGGCTTATTTTTCCCAAATGAATGCAAGCTTCTGACGAATCACCTTGTTTTTCCTTCCGCAGACAGGGAAAGAAAGAAACTCATTTTAAAACAACTTGTTATACCATAGCCAAAAGCACAACATGGTAAATCAGTCACTGTTTCAAGTGCCTTTCTCTGTGAGTCAGTCTTGCCTTTATCGTTCATTTAGAAGCCTGGTTGCTGGCAACTTTTCCTGTTACTGTCCTTCTGGAAGCACCTGGCAGCAGAAAATGTCAGCAAACTATGCAAGACCTCTAATCTCTACTGACTCGCTGTTTACTGTTTGGGATCTATTGCAGTCTAGCATCCTACAACATATAACACCGTGTTCAGTATCATGCCTTCCTTAAACTGCCTTCTTCCTTTATGGCTGCTCTGTGGCCTTTTTGGTTTTCTGAGAGCGGCAGGATGTTTCAAGACATGCTCTACTTTTTTATTTTATTGCTGTTGGTACAATTGCATTCTCTCTCTCTCTTCCTCTCAATATTTCTTGAATTACTCTGGTTGCTACAGCAACCTTAGGCCTCTGCAGGAGGTAGCTGGTACGACAGAGACTCCATGCAGCTCAGCTCGTTCTTGTGCACAGAGCTCAAGGTGATCCTCAGCACCTCACCTCCTCTGTCGGGGCTGACTGCTTCAGTGGCTCCGCTCTGTCCCTCCCAGCCGGCTTCAGAAAGCAGATCCCTGACTTTTCCTTTGGCATTTTTAATTCACAGTAGCAACATTTGCTGTTATAGGAACTCCTAGGCCATTTGTTATCAAATGCTTCATATCTCAAAAGCTTCTCTTTTCTGAGAAGTGGCCACCTGTTTTAAGCCACTGCCTCAGTACAAGGTGTTTCTCGGGGACATGTTAAGAACAGGTGCAGTCTTGTATGGACTGTAGCATCTTCCACAGAAAAAGTGAAGATACATGACTAATTGTGAGGAGTGTAGGAAATGGGTGTGGAGAGAAGAGAAACAAGAAGCATGCTCTTGTTTCCAGAAACAACCAAACTCACTTCTCTCTGCTTGGAAAGGTGTCCTTCCAGAGCTCAGGCTGCACGCTGGTAAGGGACAGATGAAGAAGCTGAGCTCTGACCCTGCATAGGACCATTGCAGCCACAGCTTCTGCATTAAGTCAACAGTTCCTTTGTTCAAGCCAAGTGATATGCAAGCTATGGCAGGCTGGTGTGTGACCGTTCACTGAATACTTGTCTCACCTCCTCCATGTATGTATACACAGGCACATGTATTCATACATGGTGTAGGTGTCTGTACCCAGGTCGTACTCACATGAGGTATGTGGCATTCCTCTAAAAGTAGACTTGCTGGCTTCAGTCACCTTCCTTTGCTAGGTAGATGAAGGTAGCTCTTTGCTTATGCTTTGCTTTGGTGTCCTCATATGTAAC
Source organism: Chlamydotis macqueenii (assembly GCF_036417535.1). Taxonomy (NCBI): domain Eukaryota; kingdom Metazoa; phylum Chordata; class Aves; order Otidiformes; family Otididae; genus Chlamydotis; species Chlamydotis macqueenii. The sequence continues at coordinate 70,861,420 of NC_141559.1, forward strand.
AGGAAACATTGATGATTTTATTTTTAAGACCATTAAGCTAGTTATGCTTGGTATGTTACTGCTGTTAGTATTTCCAAATTTGAAGTGGGACAGGTCAGAATTTTTGTCCAAACAGGTTTTATTAATATATTAAATATTTCCCTTCTAAGTCAATTCAGAAGTAGACGATTTAAAATACTCAAACCAAAAATGCTGAACACTGATCTAAGTAGCCATTTCTTCATGGCACGTGCTACCTTAAAAGTGCTCTCTAATGTTTGATCTGGCTAAATTTTTCCATTTTTATGTATGTAGAGCCATCATTCTTATCAAACAAAATATTGCAAAAAATACATATTTGAAGATTATCCAATAAGTACAAAAATGACTAGGAGTGAAATACAAGAATTGTCATTGTTCTTTACAATGCAACAGTAACCATTTAATCATAGGCTCACTACCACTAAATAATTTGTATTGAGGTGCAACAACTAGTTTTCAAGGATATTATAGTACCATTTTTTTTCAGGTTTTCTGCTTTTGGGAGCAGAACAATATTGAACAATCTGACCTGCTTAAATTAAATTCAAATGGTGATTTCAATGTTCAAACTCTTTCTCCTGTTTGTCTAAGATGCTGAGACATAGGACTTAGCTCTGATTAATCTGGTTGTATAAAGAAATGACTTCCTATGCTGAAATAATTGAAATTACACTGGTGTAAAACAGATGGGAGCCCAGAATCACATCTGCACTGATTGAGGTTACTTTACTAAATAATATGCAAAGTATTTAATAAAAATATGCTGCTATCCTAAAAGCAACATAATGCACAACTGCAGAAAATTAATATTGTTTGACAGTATAACCACCTATTTCTTTTTCATTTGAGTTAATATGAAAGGATACTAAGCAGACGCTTGGTCTCTGCTCCAGCTGTCGTGGTTTGCTCAGGGGAATCTGGGGATGAATCCTCCTATTTCAAGGAAATTCCCTGGCAGTGTAACACCACACTTAGGACATCCAGTCTCCAGCCTCTTTGTGTAAATCTTTCAAATTCTGCTTGTACGCTGAGACTATGAGTATTAATTTTTCAGAGTATGTGAGCAAGAATTGACAAGGCAGCAGTATTTCAGGCACATGCTTCATAGCAGATTTGTCAGTTCCCACACTGAGTGTGAAACATATAGCTGATTTCTGACTTGCAGTCCCCTACGTCTAGGTGAGTGTCTTCTACCCATGCAGTGCCACAGCCCCTCTGCTGGGCTGTGGTTACTCGTGACAGCTGCAGGTGCCCCACCTGATCTACTGACTTGACATATTTGATGCATAAGATTATGATAAAGGAGCAAGGCTGAGGTGTGCACTCCTGCTGCCAGCTCTCTGCTGCCAGGGGCCTTGCACAAAGGAACTTTCTCTGACTGCAGTTTTGCGTCTCTCCTTTTTTATGACCTGTCAAGAAACCATATCATGTGGTAGTTTGAGTAATCTAAGTGCTCTTGTTCCAAACTCAGATCAAAATTACTTTATTGAGACAAAGTGCTCCCACTCTCTGCTGTTCTCTCTAGACCAAGCACATGGCAGCTAGAAGGCTTTTGAAGTTAGTGGAAAAGAGGAGAAATCTGTGTTTTGCAGCAAGTCAGATTTTCCACCCATCTTCATCTTTTGCTCTGGGAAGAGCTTCTCTGAAGTTACTTATGGCTGCTCAGCCAATGCAGGATTAAGCAGCTTTCTGCAGCAAACCATTAGCAAATTCTGCTCCAGTTTTACTCAGCAGAACTCTTTCACTTCTCTTACTTAACTCTGCAATAGCCCATAGGGCACTTTGTCACCAATAGCAGTCTCGGTGGCTGTGTGACCTCTTAATCTGCAGATCAGACTCAATCTGTAGGTGCTCTATTTTTTTTTTTTTTGCATGTGAAATCAGAGGAAATCCAAGAAGGTAGCTTAGGAGTGGACCATAGCATATGTTGCTCCTGAAAAATGCAGTTATCATCTATTGGTTTTCTTCCTCTGGCTCTAAGGCAAAGTGGCTCCAAGTTGCAATCTGGTCACATTTCTTTTAATCTGATAGTTTTGAAGGCAGTTCATTGTTACCATCTCCCAGATATAAAATAAAAAGATACAACCCTGTGATAACAGCTAAGACATGTAGAAAAACGCTCTTTAGAAAGTGAATATTTTCACAATTGACTTTTAAAAAGAAGCACCGTGTAACTCCAAAGAAAATTAACGGAGATTCTTATTGCCTGCCTTTAAACATGTACAACACAGACACTTACATTCAAGCTAGTAATCTACAGTCTCTTTAGAGGAACTTTAGAAGAAAAATCATCCCTCTAGAGATGGACCCCTGGACCTATTTAGACCCATGCCTTATGTGGAGGTGGATGTGCCTGTCCCTATCTGCTGACTATGAAGCTAGATAACCGTTGAGTTTGTGACACCAATATTTGGTTTGAAGCATCACTTATAGAGACTGCTGAAGCAGTGATAACAGTTTGAGCAGGGCACTGTCTGGGCTTTCTAAATGATATTCACAGAAAAATTGTTAGTAATGTGAGCGTGACAGGCTTCCATACCGATATGTGTAAATAAGGCAGTTCTGCCCAGACTTCCACAATAATGAGTCATCACAGAACTTGTTTGTTGAGGTGCCAGAGCACTTGTTCATCCTTATTTTAAAATTATTCCATCAGAAAGAATTTAAACCATAAACAAAAAAACCTCACAATTTAAAATTTTCCCAGTAAGACCGGACATGTGAGGAGAGCTTGAGGGCTTTTCCTTTCTTTCCTGCAGTAGTGGAAAGGTTTCAGCCTATTGATGTCCTGCTCTGAAGAAGAGCTGACAGCCAGCAGGTAAAAATACCAGGGAGGATCTCCACTACTATTTAGCACTGTTGTAGCAATGCCAGGCATTTTTTACAACATCAATGTGGATGCAGCTTGGATTTCCTGATTTTTAGTAAGAAGTAGCTTAAGTATATTCATTAAAATTCTATTGATTTTGCAAGTATGTTAAAAGATGTGCATAGGTACACGTTGCTAGAAAATGTTTACTATCACTCTGTTTTAAAGCTGTTTGCTAGGCAAACTTCTACTAGCAACAGAAGGTCTGTTTCAGCTGTGCTGAATACCCTTGTCTTTACCTCCTTCTGGCAGGTAGGGGAACTGAGTGCCTTCTGGAGGCACAGCAGTGTTTAGCAGTGTTTAAAAATCCATTTACATTACATATTTAGCTGCTGTACATGATCCTAGTTTGCCCCACTGGCCAAACCTGTAACTCTCAGCTGAGTAAAATTGCATTCTCTCAGCAGTCTCACTAGTCAATGGATCGATAGGGAGGCTTTTTATGTAATGGAATAGGAGACTTCTGCAAACACCTCAGTCTCGGCCAAGTTTCATGCGAAAACCATACTGCAAATTCATGTAAGTGAATGAACTTCTGGACCTAGGTTCTGAGCCAAAATCCATAAATGTTGTCCTTTATAATGCGATTTACTAAATTGGAGCATCCACATAATCTCAGACAGGATGTCGGGAATTGCCCCTGCAAATTCTGCTCATACTTTTGAAGAACCTGTGGAAGCTTGAACAATTCTTTTCCACCCTTCCATTTCAGTTCAACCTGCTATCTCTCCTTTCCCCAAAAGGCCAGCCCAAATTCCCCATTATTCCATAGCCTGCGTTCTTTTGATATAAGTTTGAACCTTTAGTTATCTTAAGGACATCACCAGTATTCAGACTTTTAACAACAGGCCAAGGAGGAAAATTAAACAAAGCTTCAATACTCACCAGTATGCAACATTGATGGGCTCAAGACAAAACATTGCAATACATGTTTTACTTAATTAGCAGAACATCTCCTGACATTACAAAAGGTAATTAGAAACTCTGCTTAATCACATCTTATCATTGTAAGTTTAAAATACTCTATTAACTCCTGTCTTTGGAATAGATTTGAGCTCAAGGACAAACTTCATGGAAACAGAGTTGCAGAGAAATAAATATGGTTTGCTTTCATTGGCCCGGTTCCTCTCAGAGGGACTGGAAAAAGGTAAAAGTAAAATATGCTGATGGTACACTCCTGGAGCCTTTCCTCTGCATATAGGAAATAAGTGACCACACAGTAGGTCTCTCTAGGATCCTCACCCTGCTGCTGATCATTCATCACCAGGTCCAGAATCCAGATGACACCTTGTAAAAGACAGAGGTTTCAACTGTGGCAAGTTGTCTTAGTTTCTCCAGACCATTTCTGAATTTTGAGCATGCGAGTTCCTTAAAATACAACTCAAAAGTAAAGAGTATCTTTTTGGTTGAAACCATTGTTGTAAGCTGATCTCTGAGCACCAGTTTTATGCGTATATACTGAAATATGGGAGCATGTGTGTATGTACATAACTATACTTATAAAAAGTGTCCACAGCAAATGAATCCTTCAGAATACCCTTGAATTTAGGCAACTACAGAGCTGTGATATCTAAACCAGCAACTTCCAGTACATAGTGTGTATATGTCCTTGTCGTAGTTCAGCCCCGATCGGGACCAGACTACGCAGTCTCTCTCTCACTCCCCACACCCTCTGAGAGAATAGGAGGAGATGATATAAGAAAAATGGCTCAAGGTTTGAGATAAGGACGGGGAGAAATCCTTAAAGTTACCGTTACGGGCAAAACAGACTCGACTTGGGGAAAACTATTCATTTATTTCTAAAATTAGCAGGAGAATGAGACAGGGAACAAGATAACCTCCCCCCACCCCTCCCTCTTCCCGGGCTTAATATTATCTATACTACCTCCCCTCCCGAGCGGCACGGGGTGGGGGGAAAGGGAATGGGGGTCGCGGTCAGTTCATCACACGTTGTTTTACGCCATTACTTCATCGTCGGGGGAAGAAATCCTCGCATTCCTCCTATGCTCCAGTGTGGGGTCCCTCCCACGGGCCACAGTCCTTCGTGAAACTGCTCCGGCATGGGTCATCTCTTCCACGGGGTGCAGTCCCTCCAGAACAGCTGTCCCGGCGGGCCCTCCGCAGGCCACAGCCTCCTTCAGGCCTCCACCTGCTCTGGCGTGGGGTCCTCCACGGGCTGCAGGTGAATCTCTGCCCCTCCGTGGACCTCCATGGGCTGCAGGGGGACAACCTGCTTCACCATGGTCTTCACCACAGGCTGCAGGGGAATCTTGGCCAGGAGCCGCATTATTCCTCCCCCTCCTTCTTCACTGACCTTGGCGTCTGCAGCCGTTCCTCACAACAGGCTGGCAGACGCCTCTCAGGATCCTTTTTACATCTTATTCACTTCAACTTCTCATCTCCTCTCCACTTCTTGCAGCCAGGCCAGGCCAAGTTGGGCCCAGTCGGCTGCCTGGCGAGAGGCCAGAGGGTGAGGCCTGCAAGGCCCATGAGGCTCGCGCCTCCCCCTCTCTGCCCCCGGCTCAGCTGCTTTACATCTTCTCCCTTGTTTTTCTGTTTTCCCCTACTTAAATACGTTATCGCAGAGGCGTTATCATGGGACATTCTGCTACCAATTGGCTCGGCCTTGGCCAGCAGCGGGTCCGCCCTAGGCCCGGCCGAGTCCACTAAACAAAGGGGAGCGACTTCTAGCAGGTTCCTACAGAAGCTACCACCTTAGGCCCCCTCTCACTAACAAAACCAGAACAGTCCTGATAATGAATAATTCTGACAGAAGCCTATGGCTGTATTAGTAATATAAATGTTGTACCAAAATAATATTTTCAGCTAATATTCTCTTGGCTGTGAAGACACACTAGGAGTGTCACTTTTAAAAGTACTCATCAATTAACAGGAAAAACTCTTCAGAACGAAAGTCTGCATTTTTACTCTATATATGTAGGCAGGGCTGTTATGAAGATAAGATTTGCACCAGGTTTGGGGATGAGATGCAAAACAATCTTATATTTCTATGTTGCCATAAATAATATTTAAAATGATGTTTCTCGGATATGGTGCTGCTGACTCTCTCCAGCTTTGTTCACAAGGCAGACTACCATGACAAAAAACAATCCAGGCCTTACATAAGAGTTCTCTTGACTAAGATTTTTCTTCCTGCATTTACAAAATCATTTGACTTTTGTAAAAAAAAGAAAACAAAGTTAAAGTAAAAAAAAAATACTGCCAGAGGCTAAATCATTGTAATGGTCTCCTGTGACTTCAAAAATATTATAATGGATCTCTGTATGAAAATTCTTTTTCTTTTCAACAATAATTAAGGGAGCATAATTCTGGTATTTAGATGAAATGTTGAGCCTTGTGAACACAGGGTATGTTTATGATGCAGTAATCAAGACGTGTGTATTGATTCACGGGAATGAGGACAGATTGTGCATTTTCTTAGGCAGAAGGTAATAATTTCTGAGACTAACAAAGTAGCCTGAGATTCGAGCAATTGGAGTGTGTTCCTCTTAGCTTTACCATATAACTTCTGAAAATTATGCCACTTTTCTTGGTCCCCACTTCTTCTCATGGAGGGATGGTGTCTTCTTTTGTTAATTTATCAATTACAGTCTATTACAAAGAATTCTGCATAGCTGTAGTGGGGACTTTCTGAATAGGTTCCTAAGTTATGGTATCAAGATCTGGATTATTGAAACATCATAAAAGGCTTCTTTTTTTGAAGTCACAATTAAGTTTCCTTGCTGTAGGTGTCAAACTTTTTCTTTTACTTCACTGTCTATTAGGTGTGCATTGTACAGAAGAGAGACACCAAGAAAATGTATGCCATGAAATACATGAATAAACAGAAATGCATTGAGAGAGATGAAGTTCGAAATGTTTTTCGGGAGCTACAGATAATGCAAGGCCTGGAGCATCCCTTCCTAGTCAATCTATGGTAAGCAAACCTTTGAAATTCTATCAAGGGTCTCTTGTTTTGTTGTTTATTGCTGAATGATTTCAGGCTATGGAAGGGTAGAAAGCTGAAAAGGATGGAAACGTTTTTGGTGATCTCTTCTTTTAAGGTATTTAAGTTTTGCAGAGGTTTTATTTTTCATGAACATTATAAAGGTGCCTCTTTGCATTGGAATATTTAAACATCACATTAACCTTTCACTTCTGATTTGGTTTCTCTCCAGATCGTTACAGCCGTGTGTGGAAATGTGATATTCTGTCCAGCTTTGTCATTTCTTTTTTTACAATACCTAGACTAAACATCTGTTACAAAGCAGTGGAATACCAAACCCAATCATTCAGTTAAATTTTTTTTTTGGTTGATTCAGAGAAAATTCAAAATGTAATTACTCTTAAAAAAATGTCTGACATGCAACAACAGAAAACCAGCTTTCTGCCACCTGGAATTGCTCTTATCTTCCCTGTGCTGGCCACTGCTTGTCTCTGTCACATGTGAGTGTGAGAAAATGTTGGTCAAGTCATGACTAGCTTCAACTATGCCAGTAACTTAAAATTTTTGCTGGCTTTTATGTAGTGACAGTAATAATAGGATGCAGACTTTTCCTCTCTTATCTAAAAGTGACCTATATAATTAAAAAAAAGAGGGGCTATAAACCATTGTGATATGGTTTTTTTTTTCCAGTTTGTGAATAGCTTGATCAGCTGCAGATGGTCACAGTGCAAACAGAACTGTTTTGTGAGTTTTAGCTATCTTACTAGAGGTCAATGCCTAACCTACAGTCTTTTGCCCATCCTTTAGCTCACTCCTGACCTGTACAGGTAAAAAATTTCTTGTTGCCAGCTTAGCAACTTTCATGAAATAAAAGCCAAATTATGCTCTGGCTTCAGTGAATAGGATAATTGCTCTCACTTGTACCAGCAAAGAAGTTGAGCCCAAAATTCATTCAAAAAGGATCTAATAATATCTGCATGTATGTCTCAAGTGCTCTCCACTTGACGTGAATGATTATACTTGAGCTAACCTCATATCCTGTTGGAGGCTTAAATAAAAATATACAAACATTGCGACTGTAATACAAAACTTTCCCAGTATATTTTCCAAGGTTCCAGCAACCTGTACTCTGGGGATTTCCTCACCAAAGATGTGGTATGTCTGTGCTTAAGAGCCTGTGGATTTTTCTTTCATGCACTTGTCTAATCTCTTTTGAACTCACGCAAACTTTTGTTCTTTAATAAGAGGTGTCAAAGATTTCCACTGTGTAACCAGACACTGTGCAGAAACAGTCATAGGTCAACATGATCTACAAGATACTTTAGTAAATATAACAATGCTGAAGGACTAAAGATCAAGTATTTATGGTGAAACAAAAAATACGCTATCTTCTAATTATTGACTTATAATCAGCTAAAATATTATTTTGTGTTTTCTTTTTTTTTTCATGCCAAAGATTAAACCTTAAATAAGCAATACCCTAAATTATGTTGGGTGTTATGATGATTTTTATTGTAAAGAATAAATTTTATTTTTCTCATGCTTCTGAGACACTGTCGCAAGATCTCAAGACTAAATGTTATACTGTATATGTGTATGAGAAATGCAGAAAATGAAAGAGAAATGTAGTACTCTAAAATTAAGAAAACATTTCAGGCAAAAAGGACACTATTCAAGATGTGCCAGTGCACTAACAATGTTCTATGTTTAACATCTCTAGCAATGCTTATAATTGTCCAGTCTATCTAGGATGCTTATTAGGGAGAATGACAAGATTTTTATTTGAAGGGAAGGCACAGGGGAGCCTGCTCACCCATCAGATCATGTAATAAGTTGTAGGTCATCTCCCATGGATGGGGCATGAAATTTATCACTTGCATTAAATCTTGTGACCTAGCTCAGCAGCCAACAGTCCTGTCTCCCTGTCACCAAGGTTAGTTTTCAGGTCTATGGTATGAGACAAAAGAACATGGAATAGTCTGAAGACTTACATGCAGATCTAAAATCAGTGCCCACATTCAGGGACAGTACTGCAAAGATAAGCAATTTGCTTGTGCAACCATTCAGCGCCTGCTTCCTTAGCATCTCAGTGCTTCACAGCCTGAAATGTCCACATAGACAACACACTTTGGTTCTCTTTAGGGCCAAAACATGAAGGTGTGAAGGTACAGCTAAGTTAGTAGGTGAAGCAGCATCCAGAAACATTCCCAGGTGCTGCCTGATGCAGCTGGACTGGCAGTTGGCATGCACCTGTCCCATGTGAGCCAGTCCCTTTCCAAACATCTCCTGGGATAGTTTCAAAGTCACAGTGTCCCACAGATCAATGTGGTGTGGCCAGTGCCCTTCAGCAACAAGGACTTCCTAGCAGAGGCATAAGCTGCTCCCTGCCAGATGGCCTGAGTGCTTGGAAATGCTCACGAGCATCTTTCATCTGCTACAATAACTAGCGTGGCTAACTGAGAGTAGGACATCCTGTGGTAGGGACCTTTGTCCTCCCTTTTGAAGGTGGGCAACTGTGTAGTCAACCCCGGATGTATAAGACTACTGAAATTCAGGGACTTGAACATACACAATTAGAACTGTAGAAACATTTCCAAAAATAATTTCATAGACACGTAGTATTTTCACCTGAAGTGTTCACCTCAAACATTACACATTCCAATGCCTAGTGATTCAAAGCCCTAACTCCAGAGTAAGCTACTGAACTACTGGAGAACCTGTATTTCACCCTGAGCTAGCAGATTGCAGTAGTGAGTTCCAGATCTCTGAATGTTCTTTGCCAACTTTTGCTTCAATTCCAAGATGTTCTACACATCATCTTCAAAAAAATTACTTTCGTTATTGAACTATGACAAGGGCAAAACACAAAAATGACAAGTGACCCATGAATAATGGTTCACATCTGTTTTATTAACACTAAACCATATGAAGGTCTTAAACTTATTAATTATATTTTATTTATTTAATAATTGAGACTACATTTTATTTGTTTATTTATTACTACCATGAAAAAGGAATATTGCAAGTACAAAGAGAATATTCCTGAAACATATGTTGTGTTCCCAGCAATAATATCTTAAAATAACAACATTTTCATTGATTGTTGGTGAATTAGCAGCCTGTTTAATGTATTTTTATTTGCAGTTTAGATGCAATAATAATTTGCATCGAATAAATTCACATTGTAGCTACAACATGCATTAGATGATTAGCAGGAATCCATGAGATTTCCTTTCATGAGTCAATTCCTGGCATACTAATGGAAGGAAATATTTGAAGCTGCATTTCTTCTCTAGCAATTGCAGCTAGATTTGTGTTTCGTTTTTCTGAGTTAGATTTTTTTCCTGTTCATTCTGTTAATTGCATTGTAAATGTACAAATGGATTGTAACAGAAGCCACTAACTCTATCTTGTTTCACAAACTGGAATATTAATTTTAAAAGGAATAGTTATGGACAATAACACAGCTGCAGCTCATGTAAATGTTGAGTTTCTTTTGACTGAACTGTTTTGCAGTAGTTTGTCTTTCTAGGCTCTACCACACTCTCTAAGAGCGCACACCAGTTTTCAGAAATCCTGCCTAAGGTAAGATTTTGGTGACTAAAACTAACAAATATCATCAGCCTACTAAAATTAATTGGCATCTCCCTACTTAGCTGAGGTATCCAACTTTGATTTGGCAAGGATATTCAGAAGGTTCAGCTGACTACTTGTCTACTACAGAAAATGTGATGATAGTGTTAAGCGATTTACTGATATATATATATATTATTTGCCCTTTGCAATCTCAGTGAAAAGTAATTAGCTGGCTGGACCAGGCTGGATGACACTCTAAAAGTCTTCAGAAAAATCTACATTTCACCATTAATTTGAAAGGGAAATTAGATACTTATTTTGGTTGCATTGTCCCTTCCCCTTGATTCCTCCCTCCTCTAATCCCCTGTTATAGGAAGCAAGACTTAAGCTTAGATAGGTAGCCTAGATCTGCCCAGATCTCCTGGGGTTTTTTTGTGTGGAAGGGATATACATGATGAAAAAAATAGGGAATTCTGTTATCAAAATACTTGCTTTTTTTTTTTTTTTTCCAAAGTGTCATTTTCTCCAAGAAGAACTTCAGCATTATCAAAATTTATTATTTTGCTTTTGGATTAATTGAAATGAAATCTTATTTCTTTTAATTCAAAATGTCAAATGCCAAATCCATATTGAAAAGCACATTTGGAGGAAATTCTGCTCATGACAAACTTTTCATGAGTTTGTGGGACTGTCCCTTACCAGAATAGCGATTTTCAAAAGTTAATCAACCAGACCTTTAAAATAAAATTAATATAGTGGTAAATCTCCCAACAATTGCTTGAACAAAAGACAATACTAATGAAGAACATTAATCTTTCTTTGAGAAAGATTATCATTTCTCATCGTCAAAATAAAGGCTGACAACTCAAGAAACAAAGAGGAAAACTGGAAAGCCCTTTAGTTATGCATGATAACTGCACAAAGAAGTAATGAGATATGCGTAAGAAATCTGTCATCAGTTATCATGAAGAGAAAGAAAAGAGGAGAAAAGGTTGATGTAGTTTAGTCTTGCTCAGGACCAAGCTATGCAGTCTCTTGCTCTCTCTCCCTGCCCTCCGTGGGAATGGAGGAGGGAAAATATAACAAAAATCTCAAGATTTGAGATAAGGACAGGGAGAAATCATTGAGGTTACTGTTACGGGCAAACCAGACTCAACTTGGGGAAAACTGTTTATTTATTACTATTAATAAAACCAAAGCAGGATGATGAGGAAGGGAACAAAAGCAACTTCCCTCCATCCCTCCCTCTTCCCAGGCTTAACTTCATTTCAATTATCTCTACCCCCGAGTGGCACAGAGGGGAAGAGGGAATGGGGGTTATGGTCAGTTCATCACACGTTGTTTTACGCTGCTGTGTCATCGTCGGGGGAAGAACTCCTCATATTCCTCCCCTGCTGCATCGTGGGGTCCCACCCATGGGCTACAGTCCTTTGTGAAACTGCTCTGGCGTGGGTCATCTCTTCCACAGGGTGCAGTCCCTCCAGAACAGCTGCCCCAGTGTGGGCCCTCCATGGGCCACAGCCTCCTTCAGGCCTCCACCTGCCCCGGCATGGGGTCCTCCACGGGTTGCAGGTGAATCTCTCTCTGCTCCTCTGTGGACCTCCATGGGCTGCAGGGGGACAATCTACTTCACCATGGTCATCACCACAGGCTGCAGGGGAATCTTGGCCAGGAGCAGCTTTACTCCTCCCCTTCCTTCTTCACTGATCTTGGCATCTGCAGCTGTTCCTCTCACAAGATATTTTTCACAATTGGTTCAGGCAGACGCCTCTCAGCTTCTCCTCACATCTCCTCTCTTCTCTAAGCTGGGCTGGGTCGAGTTGGGCCCAGACAGCTGCCTGGCAGGAGGCCAGAGGGTGAGGGCCCACATGGCTCGCGCCTCCCCCTAACTTCTGCGTCTTCACTCCTTATTTTACTTTTTATTTTCCCCTTAAAGATGTTATCACAGAGGTGTTATCACTGTCACCAATTGGCTCGGCCCTGGCCAGCAGTGGGTCCGCCCTAGACTTGGCCAGATCCACTGGACAAAGGGGAAACTTCTAGCAGCTTCTCACAGAAATTGCCACTGTAGCGCCCCCTACTACACAAAGCCAGCACAAAGGTAAACCTTCCATAGTGGGTAATTCTGCTGGCATCCATCAGTAACACCAGCATACACAAGAGTACAAAGCAGCTGATATAAACCAAGGCTAGCATCTCAACTCCAAAAGATCTATATTAAAAAGCTTTTTGAGGCTCATGCATCTTCTCTGAGCTTTATTAGATTTAACGTCACAATCTCAATTTATAAATCATATTATTTGAAGTATGAACTGTCTTTCATAACATCGGACACAGAAAAGAATCATTCTTCTGTAAATGCTCATAATAGCTTAGAGGGTAACAGCATTTTTCAGGAAGGGCTTGGGGTTGATTTATAACCTTCATTTTAGAAATGAAATTGAATAAATGCTTAAAGATATGTGAGCCTTGTAGCCAGTTTTATCACTGTTAGAGGCATTTCTGGTAATGGAGATTCCTTCTTAAAATGAAAAGCAGTCCTATTTTTTATCAGACTTTTTGTATTTCGTGTATTTCAAGCACTGATGAATGAGCTGCAGGAATGTCAGCTCCTGACATGGTCCCACCTTGAGACTACAATGTGCCCCTCTAAGATCCAGCGTTTTATCTATGTTGATCCTTCCCCAAATATCTGGGTGTCTCCTGGGCAAGATGAGTAGTGTTCCCAAAAGGATTCATGTTTTAAACATCTTTCTCACAACACGCATTAGGGCTGAGCCAAGAGCCAGGTTAATCCCTATATACCAATGTGGCTAGACTTGTCATTACATGACTTATCTTCAAACATGAGTAGATTCACAGGCTGCTCTGAAAATAATACAGGTTACCACAAAAGACAGAAGTTTTTGCAAAAAAAAAAAAATGTATCAAAATGGTTTCTCTGCTGATGTGGAACAGAAAAATCTGAAAAAGTTTTGGACTTTGAGGACTGCTCCTCAAAACTTTTGGAACATTGACGTGATCTTACCTTTAGCAGCCTTACTTAAAGCTGTTATATCCTTCTTAAATTGTCAGAACAATTTCAAAGGCAGCAGAGGAAGAAGGGTGAAGATTTACTTTTGTCAGCTTGTAGGTCATTTTCCTATAGACAGAACAATATGTTTGATATATTTAACAGCCCATAAAGAAGTGTTAGCTGCATTCTCAGAGTGGCTCTATATTTTGATGTATTTTTCTTTCTACTCATCCGTCTCTCGAAACTGTATGTGTTTCATAAGGCAGATCTACAAAAGTACGTTACTGTTACCAGCTAGAGTAAGACTGATTTTCAAATCCCATGAAAACTGGAACAATTGAAGAACATACGTTGTAGAAAAAATGCTCATGCATTTCTGAATTCACCTAATATCCCAATCTGTCTTCAAAAGAAAGGAGAGGTAAAAAAGAGAAAAAATAATGCTAGAGATAAATTATTTGTTCAGTCTGAAGTGTTGGATGAGTTGTTTAACCTACACACACACATATAACTAGAAATTATAACTTCTTTGCTAAGGAGCCCTTTCTAGAATAGGCTGGGAGGAACATCACCTTGGACTGCCCCATAGCATGGCTCTGCTCCTCAGATTGGCATTAAAAATGTGCATAAACTACAAACTCAGGGAAGCAAGAACACCTGGCCAAGTGTTTTGCTGCTGGGTGGAGCTGAAAATAACCAATTAAGGCACATCCATTACCTGTCAGAGACCCCAAGCACCAAGAAGAAGTGGTTCAAGTTGGTCATAGGTGAGTTTGCTTAGAGACTGCAGTGTTGTGCAACTTGCCTTGATATAGTAGACCTAATCTGGAGTGAAAATATTTTATATTATATATAAATATTTTATAGGGGGCAGAAAATTTATTTTCTGATATCTAATGTGACCAGCTTCATGAGACTCCATACCAAAGGCTGTGAGTAAAGTCCATGATCTAACAGAAAAATTACATGATATATTTGGAGCAGAGGGCTTGTGGTCTTTCCGGTTGGGATATGGGTTGGGTGTTTGCAACTAGTCTGGCTGCCTCTTCAGCAGTAAGGAGTCCTGCTGAAAAGGAAAGTCAGGCCATAATGATGTCTGTCTAAATAGTATGTGATGGATCCTCAAAAAGTCATGAAACAACAGATCTTGACAAACATTCAGTTTGTTAAGGAGTGAAAGTGTTCAATGCTCTTACTCCCTTTGGTTATACTCAGGTGCTCTAAGTCTGGTTTATGGGAAGAAAGGTGAGGATCTTGCCTTCTTTGGCTACTTCTGTGCTAGTAATTCAAATCTGGATATTCTCCTGGATTCTGTAACCCAATCTTCCATACTGCTAAATATTTTTAGACCCACTCCTAGCCTAGCCGTGGGCTGGGGCATGAGCACTTTCCCAGAGAAGTCCCAGGCACAGACAGATTCTCCCAGTAGGCGGCTTGCGTGCCATCACCTTGTTTTCTGAGGCTGGCAGTTTAATAGTCTAGCTACAGACTTTTCTGTGCCATTTGGTGTTGCTGCTGGACGACAGCCACTGACATGTTTATTGATACAATATCCACTTCTTACATCTTTTGTGAATTTAGCTGAGGTCATGAACAGCAGGCCATGTAATCCTGGACCATTCTAGATATCTGATGGGCTCTGAGATTCCTTTCCAGGCAAGAAGATACTGTCAATCAAGAGAGAAAGATATATTTAGTGTCTTGCACAGAGCTTAGATAGGTGAATTCTTTTTGCTATAAAAGGAGCAAAGGACTTGTACTTTCCTCAAATAGCTAGATCAGTTAATCACTACATTAATGTAAATCTGGAATAGGTAAAGATATAGAAGTTTTATATCTAAGATTGAAAAAATGTCAGTTCTTCAGAGCCTTAGAAGAAATAATGACGGAGGGAAAAGGGCAGGAAAAGGTGATGAGGTAGCAGGAAAGGTAGGATAATTTGAAGAAGAGAACATAGGGAAGATTTGTCTTGAGTTGTAAATATTCAGGATATTATTTCTGGCTGTGGAAATTACATTGGACTCAACACTGCCAGTTGGTAACATCTGGATGCATGTGCTAAATGAGTGTAGCTATAACATTTTCTGATTGATTAATGCGTGATGCAACAGTTATTTATTTTTGTGCTGATTTTAATACCCTAAGATACTAATTGCTGTATTGGAACACTGTCTCGTTTCTGCCTGTATTGAGTTTTATTCTGGTGACTAATTGTTTCCTGTGAGAAACTGCTGTCACCTTGAAATATGTATCTTTCGACTTAACTTTAATACGTTCCTTATAAAAGCAGGAACTGTCCTTTGGCATAGTTTAAGTTTTGATCTTTTTTGCATTAAAAACTGCTACAATAAATATTTCATCTCGTGTATGTCTCGTTGCATCCTGGGAACTTTCTTAGGAACCTGGCTTCTGCATCATTCTTACTGAGAAAGAGACTTTATTTGTTGACCCATAATAAACTTTTCTCACACAAAGCTTTCACTGCAAGAGGAATTTTATTATGAACACTGATAAATATCAAACTGCTGGGAAAAATAATTCCTTTTGTTTTAAGAATGTTCAGTTTCAGTCAAGTTTGTCTTACGAATTCATGATTATTGCCTCATTCTGCCTTCACAGTGGGACAGCTGCTATCCAAAGCAGACTCTCATGAGCTTGTGGTTAGCTTTGGCCGTGTCTCAGGTCTGTGGTGTAGATAGTCACAATAATCCTCCGCACATTTATGGCAGGGGTGACTATTGTTCCTTTTTGGCCAGAAGGAGAGCTCCAGTGCTGTGGCAGGGTTGTTCTCAGGAGAGCTTGTAGGGGAGCAGAGTTTCAGTGCTCTCAGCCTAATGAGATGGGAAAGAAAGAAGAAAAGCCCTTAGACATTGCTTCAGACTCCTCAATTGCCAATTTAGGCAAGCAGTCCTTTTTTTTTTTCTTTTTTCATCCTCTGCTTTAAAGGTTATGAACGCCAAACATGATAGCTAGAGTGTGTAATTAAACTGATAACCAAGGTCCTATAGGTAAAGTAGTTCTCATAATCAGTGACAGGGTAATGAGTTCATCTTGCAAATCTACTGTTTTCAGGCAGGCATGAGCGATTCTTACCTATACTATTGAAACTGGGACTGCAATTAGTACTAAAAGCTCTGCTAAAAGTAGACTATACAAGATGCAGCTCAGCGCTGCATTAAGAGAGCCCTACAACTGTGACACAGCCATCAGATTGCAAAACTGCCTTGGACGTGGTTGTAAAATCATCCAGAGACAACTAGAGAGTGAACACGAACTAGGTGATCATTACAGAATAAAAATAAGTATTTAACACTTTCACTGTAAAACTTTGATACTGAACAGATCCTACAAATCTACACCTAGTCCAAAAATGTTAGTTATTCTTGGTGTAATATGATTTGGAAATTATTCCTAGTTTACTTCAGAATATATTTGAGGTTTTAGCAATGATACATTTAGTTCAAAACAGAGATAAAACACACATGAATTCCTTTTTATTTGTAACAGGTTGAAGTAAAAGTCAGGGCACCAATGTTAAAAATGAAACAAAAAACCACTATGGAAGTAGCAAGAAATATCAAAATAATGATAATTGAAGTAATGTCTGTGTGATTTGGGTAATGTGTTAGCTCTCTGAGTAAGATCTTTCCTTATTACCTCTGCTAGAATGCCAGGTCTGTTTTTCATGTTGCAAAATATTAAAATATAGATATAGAGGTGTAAATACAGATATTTAGATATATAGATATGAGATATAAATAAATAAACAGCAACAAAAATCCTGAGTGTAAGGCAATTTAAATTTTGCACTGTAAGAGTTGTATCTAATAAAGAGGATTTTAAACGGCAAATAGTGGGACTGAATCAAAGGAGGAAGTTCTATAATAGATTATTGTTTTAATATTGCCTGCTTAGGGGACACTTTGCTTTGGTTCATTAAAATTTCTCAAAGCTTTTATCATTTTAAAAGCTATCTACAGATTTTTACAACATAAGTGTGCACTTAATTGCATTTTATTGAACTAAAATGATATTTGTTGTACTTGTAAAGTGCAGTGAGAAGCTGATACTAAGACTTCAGAAAATGATTAATTATATCCTGTTTCTAAACTAATGACAGTTTTACAGTGTAAAGTTCTCATTAGAAGAGACTAACTCTCACGTTTCATAAGTGCACACCCCATAAAGGAGGATTTAAAGTTCCTCTTCTACTGATGTTGTACTTTTTTACCAACTGTGTCCTGACCGAGGAAAGGTCATGAGCTATGAAGAAGATAACTATTTAAATTCCTTTGCAAAACAGTTATGGTCAGGAGTAAAACTACTTTTTCCTGTGAAACTCTCTCTGCCTACCTCAACTAGAATTTATCCATGATGCAGAGGGTAAATTCTTTCTTGCAAAAAGCCGAAGTGGTGGGATTGAGTCTTGTTGGCAAATGAATGAACAAAATGAAATGAACAAAAGTAACTTTTCATCTTGACTGTAGCTTTCACAGGCTCACTAACAGATGGATTAGGAGAAGGGTGGGAGAAAGTAAGAATGTAAACGGAAGTGATAATGAGCCTGATGAGGGACGTGAACTGTGGGATGAAAGGAGAAGGCATTTTTCACCTTCAATGTGTATAAAATCTAACCTAATCAGAAAATGTAACCAATATTAGTGCATAAGTCATATTCTTCAAGGTCCGAACGTCCTTTACTGGTATTTGAAAATAAAGCAAGCTTAAGAGGAAGTCAGGTTTTGTTTCTCAGGAGGAGAGATGATCTATGGATCTCTGTGCATCCTGTTCTTTCCATGGAAGCTGAAAACTCTGCAACCATTGTTAAAAAATAACCAAAATATTCTGTTCACCTTGAACTAGAACATTTGGAATACCCCCTTGAGTAAAATATCCTTTATTTGAAGATAATTTTCAAACCCAGAATATTCCTTCATAGAGAAAATAATTTGGTAAATGATAAATGATCAAATGATATGATAAAAATGGAACAGTATATTCTAAGTAATGTACATTTAAAAGGAATTGTAGGAGTTAAGCTTCCAAAAGATGCTAGAAAAATACAGAGATTTATTTTACAAGTTAAGATATTAACATTTGAGAGGGATAAAATATGTTATGCTGGTCTCAAGTATTATCCTTATTATTGTTGTTCATCACTTAATAAATGGTGACATCTGTAGTTTTGATAGTACAGTACTTCAGGGTAAGGAAGGGTAAGCATTCCTTCTTTCCAGTTAGTACAACCAACCCTGTGTTAATGACAGGTAGTACAACTTTCACCTGTTGAAACAGCTTTACTGGGTGATCCAGGGTGCATATATGAACACCTGCATATTTTTACTGGATCTGGGAAGCCTGTTATAGCAATATCTTCCATTTGTCTTCAGCCATTGTCTAGCTGTCTGCATTTAAGTAGTTTTTAGTGAAGTGTGGGGTTAGACAAGCTACCTACAGTTGCACTGTCACTATTCTGAAAGCCTGATGGCATCTGGTGTCTAACAAGGCTCCTATGAAATAATAAGCACAAAAGTCTGATTCTAATCCATATTAGGGATCACTGCATTACAGAATGATACCAATGAAGCATAGTGCTTTCTAGCATTTGTTCAAGTGGAAACAAAAATTTTAGCTGTACTGGAAAACTGGCACTAGTCATTAGGATATACAGATATAGAAAGATTGATAAGGCAGGCTTTTAAAAAGTAGTGAGATATTGAAAATGACATTGTGAGCATCTAGAGTCACAGAGAGCAGCAAGTCTTTGGGACTAGATGTGAGGTGGCCGCCTCATGCACCTGCGCTATCGAGAAACAAGCAGGTCTTCCTCCACATCCTAAGTAAAAGGCTCTAAGATGAGCATTTTGCCAGAGAAGCTCTGTGACAAATGGCCACCTCAGCAGCCTGGGACAGCTGAACAGCACAACATGATTCACTTAGACTAACGGGGGGAAAAAAATAATACTTTTATGACTCTTTGACCTAGTTCAACACTGGAGAATAAATTGAACTTTTCTGTTCTGCCATGAGCTTGTATTTAACTTTCCTTTGAGCCCTTAAACAACTCCATACTGCATCTGTCTCTGTACCTAATCAATCACGTTAGGCCTTTTTCTGCTCAGCAAGGTCTATCACTCACTTGTGACATACAGAGAAATGCTTGCTCGGATGCTGTCTCCTGGGTTTCCTCTCCTGTTCCTCTCATTCTCACTCTTTTCTGGAGTCAGCTGGCTGGCAGTCCATTTCATTGAATGAAGGTTGTTGATGTCTGGTGAATTCTTTAAAAGGGTTTATTTTATTTCCTGAAATGTGGCTGGATAAACTAAGTATTTTTTTAGTGTCTCTCTCTTTCTTTGTTTCTTAGGTTTTTTTTTTTCTTTCTGTAAATAATTAAAGAGTATCTTATGACCTTTTAAATAGTGTTTTGATACTCCAGCTTTATGATACCACATCAATAAATACTGAGTTGCCTGTAGTTCCTTCTTTAGCTGTCTGTTTAGTAGAACTGATGCCACATGCGTATTAACTGCATAACTAGTGACAATGGCAGATATTCCAATTCATACGAAATAATATCTTTAATTAGTGTTATCACAATTTTTGACAAGTATAACCTGCTTTAGTGACATCTTATATTTATTATTCTGCAAGTGTTCTAATTAACAGTTTAAGTTCACACTTTAGAAAGTTTGGTTTGGTTTTTTTTTTCTTTTATCTCTCTTAAGAGACATCTGAAAACTTAGCATGTCACCAAGGCTCTTGTGCTTTCCTGAGTTGTCTGTGCTCTTTCCCAGTGACAAGAGTAAAATGGGACCCTCCAAATTGTTGTCGAGCCTCTGTTCAAGCAGGGAACTCTGGCAGAAGAACACCTTCTACATCCTTACATGCACAATTTGTTTATAATCTATAGGATACAAGAAACTAAGGGAGCTGTCAGTATCTTCAGAGCTGTCAAATGCAATGGGGTTGGGGAGCCGTGCTGTGCACAATGTTTTCTGGCCCTGTGCACAGAAAAGGGCAGGAGTCATGTCCGAGGCTCCCAGCCAAGCAGACAGCGCGGGACAGCTGGCACTGGGGTCCTGTCACTGCTGTGGTCAGTTAGTTTGCTGGTGCATCAGCAGAAAATGATACACTTCATGCTTAAACAATTTTTCCTCCTGTTTGATCAGTCATGTGTGAAGTGATTCAATTTAACCTTGGGAAGATGCTTTGTTTTATTCATTCATAACTCCCAGAAATGGAGGATGTATAGTTATAGCGAAATTAAATGGTAGTGTCCAAAAAGCATCTCCTTCCCTAAGACACGGTGTTTTTTGTTGCAGTCTGCAATCAATGGTAAAGAAAAAATCCTGTAACTATTTATTCATTAACCTGTGAAAAAAAAATATTACTTTTAATCTTTTGTCTTCCTTACTCACAGAACTTGATCAAATAATAAAAAGAAAAGTCCCAGTTAAGCTTACAGGACTTTCACCCATGTTATCTACCCTTTTCCACATTCTCCATGAACATGGAATTTTTAACCTGAAGCTGCAGCAGGAGCATAAAAGAATGCTGTCATGCCTGCAGGCCCTTCTTGTAAGGACAAGTCTAGAAAAGTAAGATGGGGTGGTTCCTACCTCTTCAAACACTGAGTCTTTGGGGAAAAATCAGATCTGGAAGTAAAGCAGAGAGAAATCACAGTACACAGGTGAACGAAAGAAGGCAAGTGGCAAAGTAGTTTTTAATGAGGAGAGATCATTCTTTCTCAAATATTTCTTTAACATCCTCTCACCACCATCTTGACACTTCCTCCCTCTACCAGTGTCCACACCCTGATGTCTCCTCTCAAGGCAACCTTGCAGGCTTTTGCTTCTAACCTAGATTGGTTCTTGCTCTTACAGAGAAACTGCCAGGCTGGAGGGACTAAATGACAGGGCAATTCAAAAAGGCTTTTTCTTCTTTAAATCAGCCCCTCAAAATATATGAGCCAGGGAGAAGAGAGGAGGGAGGGAGTCTCTTTTATCAATTTTGTGCTTCTGACTTCTTCTGCTTATGTGTAGTTATATTTTTATATTAATATAATTTTTTTTTTGAGAAGCAATCTTTTAACTATGTATTTGAAAAGCATGTTGTGGGTGTTGCCATAATGTTACAAATAAGTGCCCAATACTTCTGCTGTACAGAAGATGCATGGGACATTAATTAGGTTCCATTGTTTCTTTGCCTTTGATTTAATGTAGGTTTCTATGACAGCAAAGAGAGAAAAATCAGTCAAAGCCAATAGTTAAAAATGACAATTTGCATTCTGGTCACTAGCCTTAAAAATGTGATGTACATTTAAATAACTAGATTGTCTGAGTGTTTGATATCACATGTTATACTGCTGTCTCTTCATTTACAGCAGTCTTCTGTAAAAATGCAAACTATTATGGGATGCTGATCTGCAATTCTGACTCTTTGCTATTTACAGAGTAGTCTATTCAAATCCAATAAGAGTTTTTATCCTAACTAATGCAGTAATAGTAGTAATAAAAGCAGAGTGGGGGCTGTTATGCTGTAGCCTAACTACATATTTATACAAAAGTTTTATATAGCGATGGCTGAAAGTAGTTTTAACATAAAATTTAAAGAAAATGGCTTGTTGACTTAAATCTATTTTTTTCCTTTCTTCTAAATACCGTATATGTACTAGAAAAAATCAGAATATCCAGAAACATATTGATTTTTTAATGTTGGCCTTGAAGGGCCAATATTAGCCCTTAGGGCCACGAAAATGATAAGAGGGCTGGAGCACCTCTCCTATGAGGACAGGCTGAGAGAGTTGGGGCTGTTCCGCCTGGAGAAGAGGAGGCTGCAGGGAGACCTTATAGCAGCCTTCCAGTACCTCAAGGGGGCCTACAAGAAAGACGGGGAAAGGCTGTTCAGCAGGGCCTGTTGTGATAGGACGAGGGGTAATGGTTTTAAAATAGAGGGAGGTAGATTTAACTTGGATATTAGGAAAAAAATTTTTTACACTGAGGGTGGTGGAACACTGGAACAGGTTGCCCAGAGAGGTGGTGGATGCCCCATCCCTGGAAACATTCAAGGCCAGGTTGGATGAGGCTCTGAGCAACCTGATCTAGTCGGGGATGTCCCTGCTTCTTGCAGGGGGATTGGACTAGATGACCTTTGAAGGTCCCTTCCAACCCTAACCATTCTATGATTCCATGATTCTCCTGCAAATTGTAGTTTGATGTATTTGCTCACTGTTTCATTCAAGAGGCAAAGATGAGAGGAGTTTAGGCAGACCCAACAATCTAGTTTACATACATTTACATATTTTTTTTTAATAGAGAAAGCTTGTTTCTTACTTTAAGAAATATTTAGAAAAAAAACTTCTTTAAACATGTGATTTATATTACTATTCTTAATCATTAATGCTAGTCTATAGGATGGGTATTTAAGACAGTTATACATTCCCCCATGTAGAACTATAAAGAGAAGAAATATCAAGTCATTGTACATTTTCCTAAATGCTGGCAGAGGAGAAATTTGGTTTCAATGATCTCTTGCTGTCAAATGGATCTGATTTAGGTCTACAAAATATGGCATCCTTCTCCAAAATGGCCAGCTGACTTTGTAGGAACAGTGTCTCCCACTTTGAAATGCTATTTTTGTTTTATGTGATGGAGAGCAGTGACATATTTTGTTGAAACACACATCCAGAATATCTCTTCCTATTTTCAGCTGCCTTTCTGGAGCATCAGAGTCTGTGACTATATGTCCTAAAATAGCTCCAAAAGTAATTAAACATGAGGTGTTGCATCTGTGTCTCATTGCTGCAAGCCAGAGAAGTTGCTGTTTTTTTCTAAGAGAAATTTGAAGCAGCAGAATCTTCAAAATACGGAAGTTGGGGTGAGACACCTGTGAGGCAGTTGTCACATTTTATAACAAACTGAATAAAAGTGCTCAATTCAAGTATTCAGCATGTTCAGTTGAACAATATGTAGCAGCAGCTGGGGAGAGCTGGCGGAACAGTCTGATCTGATAAGACCCCATTCTTGGTGGCATGCAGATCTTGACCAGATAATGAAAGTTGTGAGCTCCACCCCCTCGCCAAAGACCCTGAGCCTGACCCTGACACCTTCTAGAGGTGTCTTACGGATGTCTATGAAGGCTCAAGCAAGTAACTGCAGTATATCTTATGGAGAGCAAAACCCAGACACATACCTACCCCGCTCCTCCAAACTGGTAATGTGCTGTGCATAAGAAATAAGATTTTATACCTTATACCCTTTCTGCATATAGGAGACATCCCAATTGCAAGTAGTAGAAAACTCCGCACAACTTTAAAACCAAACCCACTAAACAGCACAAGGATGTATACCCTGGAGGGGGTACAAGTGGCAGAAGGAAGTGCCTGTTTCCTTTGGGGTTTTTAAGAAAACCAAACACTGGAAACAGTTGCAGTGGAAGAGAAGACAATCTCATGTCCAGGACCCTTGAGACAAATGGTCTGGCTGAAAGTTTAATTGGGATGCCAGTTATAAACATCCATTGAATAAGTAACAGTGGACTAGAGTAAGTGGTTGTTGTTACTACCAGGCAAAATTTGATTTATTTAAATTCTTCCTTTGACAATTGAAAGGTCCACTTTGCACAAGAAAGGTTTGCTTTGGCAAACGTGTTACTTCTGTTAACATTTTAGAAAGCAAAGCATTGGCTACTGAAAAAACAAGGCACTTGTAAAGCCTTGGAATGGATGGTTGAGGTAGCTATGTGAAAAAGAAAACTCTGAAAGTGGGTTTGATATGTAAAGATGTGATGAGAGTGAAAAGAATCAGAAATGAAAGCCCAAACTGAACTTCCTGATACAGGATGTATCAGAGAATTAGGTCATTACAAAAATGGCTGGGTTGAATAGGAGTCTGATTACAGTGGTGACAGCCTGCATTCAAAGAGAAGGAATTTACAGGAGAGTGTTAGAGACTGGTTCATTATTTGTGAGGATACTCAAAACCCTCCCATTTGGCTCAGTTTATTTTAGAGTAATTCTGCCTCTCCCTCTATGTACTGCTCACATAATTTGAGTACAAGACAAATTGAAAGCAGAAATAATGACAATTACAATGGTAATGGGGCTTTCTGGAAGTAAATAAGTCTTGGAGATGAAGGGATACAGAAAGAGTATCTGGAATCCTGTTCTGCTGGATCCAGGAGACTAATCTGATAGCAAACACATGTAGGTGCTCTAAAGGATGTGGTAGTGTGGTGCATCTATGAAAAAAACAGAGAGCACAACCCGCTCTAGTCCAACCACTAACATTCCAAAAGAGGGGAAAGAAAAAAAAGAAAGAAAAGCATGGAAGGGAGCAGAAGCTTTTGTGCAAAAGTAAATACAAGTCTAGTAACTTTCAAGTAAGATAAAGTACAGCAGAGACCAGTGCTACAGGGGCCAGGGAAATGGGAGTGCCTCATATTTAAGCCAGGAGCATATTTACTATGAAAAGTAAATATGGTGCAGAAGGAAGGAAGTGTGCCCAAACAGTTGGGAGGCAGCAGACACTTAAGCAGTCTGCAGAAGAAGCCCTTTGCCCCAAAAGAGCTAAAGTCTTCTGGTAACTCGGGAACAGGAACAATCACAATTCCAGTAAGCGGTACCTTCCCCTGCAGTAATTCTGTTTTGGCCTCTGACATAAACTAGTGTAAATAACTCTTAAAGACTATTTTTCTCACCTCCCTTCTTGTTTGCCAAAAAAAAAAAAAAGGAAGAAAATAGGACAGCAGAGAATGCTGTGTGAAATGTACTCATGCCTGTAACTTCAATAGCTCCTGATCCTTGCAGAGGCTGGTGGCAAGGAGGGTTTCTGTAATCCCCCCTCAGCTCCCTCTGTGGCGGGGGAGGCAGGTGAGGGGGCTGAGGGCAGGGGTCTTCTGGAGGAAGAAAGAAGCTTCTTGTCTTTGGTTGGGGGAAAAAGTTGTATGATTGAGTGAGCAGGGCATAGCTGAACTTTAGCTCTGGTGGGAAAGCTAAGGATTCTGTGCCAAAAAAAAAGGCTACAGTCTGAAAGAGTCTTGGATTTTCTGTCTTTTTTTTTTTTAAATGGGCTTTTACATATCTTTTTTCTTTGCTTTCCAAAATATATAGATGATCTCGACTTGTATCTCCCGCACACCTATCTATCAAGGCACCTCACTAACTTGTGGGAAAAGCCACCTTTGAAAACTGGACTGGGGTTCAGTTGGGGTAAAATCTAAGGAGGACTCCTGTTTTAGGTGACGGGTTGTTTTTTTTTTTTCTCGGGGGGAGGGGTATTGTTAGTTGTGTGGGGTTTTTTTTTATTTTTTTAAGGTATTTTTTTAAGGCAAAAGACACTGTAAAGCTACCTTTTCTACTCTTCTGAATTCTTAGTCTAATAAATGCATTACCTTCTTCACTCTGGAATGAAAATTTTCTATCCAGATTGACAATGAAAACATCCTTCTGCACTCAATTAGTTGTAAACTTTCCTTCATGACCTTGAGAAAACTTAGCTAGCTAGAGTTCTTGCTTGTCTTTTGAGTTTGATGTTGGCCTCTCATCTGAGTTGCAGTGGGTTCTTTTGCATGATGAACTTTTTTTGAACTGAGAATTCAACTGAATTTAACATCTCTTCCCTAGGAAACTGTGGAGGGAAAAAAAAATTGCAGTGCTTGAAACTGCTGGAATAGTATATTTTTAGTACAGAGGCCAAAGATTGAAGATTTTGGTTTCCTTTAGCTCAGTTAGTCTTCCAGAACCCATGGGCTCATTCGTTCAGGTTAGTTTTGGTGGAGAATGAACTAAGATGATCCAAACTGGAAAGTATTGGTCCTTATTATAGAAATTTAAAGTGATTGTGAGCAGTAGGTGAAGAAGTAAATTAACTTATCCATAGCACAGGAGTAAATGCCAGTCCTTTTTGGAGAAAAATGAAAAATATTTGTAACCAGCAGTCAGTAGTAGAGAGATAGCTAAAACATCTGGCTGCATTTTATTAAGTTCTCTAGGGCTGTGTCTGTATTAGCAAGGAGCACCCTGCTTGCCCTCTAGGAATGGATTTCTAGAGTAAAGCTTGTTGCTGAGGTTGTAAGATCCATGCTATGTTCATTTCAAGGTGCTTTGCTTCAGATTAAATCTAATTTGGGCCTGTGGACTGTATCCCTGATGGTGTGCACTAGGTACATCTCTAAAGTGCATCTTCCAAAATGAATTGACTCTAAGACTTCTCTGGAAAATCTATCAGACCATAGTAAATGGGATTGTGAGGAAAATAACTTTAGAAGGATGTCCCTTATCTACACTAAAATGTTAATTTAGACATATTTTGTGGTATCTCCTGAATGTCAGTAGTTCTCAATATAAGTATTGACCTTATAAGGTATCTGAAAGCACAGCTGTAACACCTTGCTTAGCCAATGAAATCAAGAACCTATCATAACAAATGGAAATAGCAAAGCTTTGGAGATTTTGACGTCCAAAGAAACACCAGTACACACAAAAAGTTGAGATAGGCTTGCATGTACAAAGCTTTACTAGCAGGGTCCATAACTGATGACAGACATTGACTTCAAAGTTTCTGGGTGTAGATGAGTGGGTACGTGGGGAGTAGCGGGAGGAAAAGGAGAAGAAAAATATGGAGAGGGGAAAAAACTCAGTAGTGGTTGTCTGGGAGAAGTGGTAGAGCCCCAAATGAACACCTTCACCAGCGCAGAGATGTTTCCCAGCTCTGTTCTGTGGGAGTTTTATAGCTTTCATAAGGACTCCCCCAAACTCCCCGTCAGTTGTTCTTGCTTTTGATGGCATGAGCACCCATTGGAGTGCACTCCTTCAGGTGCATGGGTTATATGCTCACTGGCTGCTACGCTCTGCACATCTGTGTAGTTAGTTAATGTTTTAGAGCATGTAAATTATTATGTACTATGTTATCTATGGGGCTGTAAATTTACGAACTAGAAGCTGCAAGAGGAATGTGAAGAGTATGGAGTTACAGACTAAAAACTATAAGGCAAATCCACAAGTACAAAGCAGCAGAATCTAGCAACGCAGGTCAATGAAGGCAAAGGCACTTGGGACCCTTTCCCTTGGGGTGCAGGCACTGCCACAGTGCCTTTGAGGTGTGCAAATGAAAGGTTACAAGTGAAGGATGGGCAACATAATTGGAAATGAAACATCCTTCCTCACTATAACAGTAGTTAAAGCACCTAAGGCACCCTGCAACAAATATTATTTTGGAATCGATATCCAAGGACTGGGTTCAGAGCAGTGAAAAGCTTTAACCCTTATTAAGCAGTAAGCACCCTACAGTTCATATTGTAGATAACTATATGTTTGTCGTTTCAGACATCCACTACTGATTTAAATGCCATTGTGTTCAGAAAAGTTTCTTGCTAATTAAATTAGCAAGTCTTAAATATCCACATTATGCTGCTTCCAGCCACTCTGTGTAAAATTATTTGATCAGTATTTTATGGTGGTGGCTTCTTTCGAGGCAGAATCATTGTTTCTAATAGTTTAAATCAAAGATAGAGGACTGTCATCATTCAACAACAGTAATTACCTTATTGTAATTACAGTTAGGTACATATAATAAGTAATAATGGTAGAATACAAAAACGATAACTGAAGGCTTTTATAATTAAAATTGCTAATGGTGAGTCATAAACAGCAGCTGAAAGAGAGGAAATGAAAGATGCATCTGTGTGGCACTTTCAGCAGCCAGGTCTATTTCTGCTTAAACAGGAATCAGTCAGGTTATCAGAACAAGCAGTCAGGTTATCAGAACAATGTTTATGTTTCAGAGAAATAAATAGCCAGCTGTAGAAGGAACTGGTACCTATCCGTCCTCCAGTGAAGCATGTGTCTATCTGATGGAGCTGGCTCTGCTTTCCCTTCAGCTGAAGTTCTCACTCACATAAGAAAAGGATACATCTGTAAGGCCAAAAATATTTATCTCTGGTGTAGACAAAAGATCAGGAGCTGGCTGTGGAGAGAATTATTACTTACCCTTTGTCTGGACTTTCCCCTACCTTGAATTTCTCGAGTTTCAGGAGTCAATAGGTGAGTGCTGTCTCACGCACTGTTATCACCAGTGACATTTGCCATTCCTCTAGGGGTATGCTCTTTGCTGGCAACATCACACTTTCCCCCAACCTTCTGAAGGGTATTGCAAGGAAAACATACCCTAAGGGTTATTTAACCTCAGTATCCACAACACTAAAAGGCACGTATCTGCAACACAGACAGACATTTATTCTACTGCAGGAAGAGGTTCTTGAGATCCAGTGAATTTACTACTAGCAGTTTAGCAACTATAATTTTTGTCTTGCACTTAAAGTTGTAAACAGCACAGAATTGATTTAAATATGACAGACTTTTTTTTTGGCTGAAGTCTCTGCTGTTTCAAGTCCTGTATAGATTTCTGTAGAGAATGAGCATGAAATGCTTTCATTCAGTTGTGACGCCACTTTTACAGCAATTAGCAACATTCATGCCTTCTTTGTGCTGAGGGAAAGGATTACAGCAAGTTAAACACAAGAAAGTACCAGACATAACTACTGTATATTTTGAGGTTTTTTTGTGTTCTGGTTGCATGGATGAGAAGATTTGCATTAAGTCTGAGCTGTATCACCAGATTTATACCAGTGTAATTTTCTGAGTTAGTAAGGCTACCCTGATTTTGCTTTTAGCTCAGAATACTCTTTCTAATCTCTCTTTCCTCAAGATCAAAATATGAAACTAGAACTTTTCACAGAGGTAGGTTTTCTATGTGTTTAAAAGCCTGCTCTTTCCTTATGCTTGTTTTCTTCCTCCTTTTCCTTTTGGTCTCCTGGGTGTTGATTACAAAACAATTAAAACTTCTTGCTGTTAGAGCAAAGATTTGCCTCAGAATGACATCAGTAGCTGCCACCACCCAGTCCTTCTCTGTTCTCAATAGGTCCTGAGACTTTTTGGCTAGGAATTTAGTGAAAGTTGTGAAAGGTACAAACCTCTCTCTTATGTGCTATTACCTAGAGCAGTCCTCAGAGGAGCCTCAGGTCATCCAAGTGTAACTGGTTTGTGCCCTGGGACTGACAACTTTCTGCCTTCCTTCTTATTGTCCCTTTTCTGTCCTCTCCCTGCCTGCTCCTTCCTCCTTGTTTCTTTTCTGATCTTTATTTGTTTCTCTGCTGTTTGCTCGTATTACTCTTCCTTTCTAGTAAAACATGCTTTTCTACTTATTGCCGTCAACAGGTCAACTGGCCTTTTGAGGTAAATAAAGGGAGCACCAATAATACCCTCCATTCTTGCATCTAGTTGTAATCACTAATGTAATATTTTCCAGAATACCGGAAATACTACCTCCCTTTCCCAATGCTGCAAATCTCCCGCCACTCACATATCAGGCTGTTGCGCATATTTCCTAAATATGGGTGACTAAAAACTTTGTATGTGGTCAATAATCAGTTATATTGCTAGCAAAGGATCTGTTGAAATGTAGCTGCAAGGAAAGATATTTAAATTTCTGAGAGATTATTATATCTGTTTTTAAGGATCCATCACTGTTCTTCTGTCCTACTGATTGTTTCAGCCTAGTGTTTTTAAGACTCCAAGGTACCGTGCACTTGTGTGGACCAGTGCTTCTGACTGTCCTTGTCTTGTAGTCAACACATCGCCTCTGATAGCTACTTATCTCTGTAGGATTTTTGTCCATTTGCAGCTGATTTACAGCCTCAGAGCCCTTATCCATAGAGACATTCAGTATTGAAGCAAAAGTCAGTACTATAAGCAAAGCCTCATAGAAATGAATTTCTTTGATGTGGATGGGTTTTATTACAGCTAAAACTTTCTGAAGGTATTTTTTTTCATGTAGGCCAGTACTGTGGTTGTCTAAGAAATACTTATGTGATCATAATAGACATAAACAGGAGTGGAAGCAGTTTATTCTGTCATGAATGAAAGAGGAATTGTAGGCTGTAAGAGGAAAATGTAAGGATTCTTTGATATTTAAATAGAAAACAAGACCCGAAAGGCCTGGTTGAGTAAAATAACCAATAAACTGAACAAATTAACTTTCTCAGATTTGAGACTTACTGATATTCCACTGTATGCATGAAGACTTTAAGGTTGTACAAGTGTTTCTGGGAATAAAAGTTGGACCTTTTGTTTATGCTATCTGTAACATAGATTGTGATAAGTGCATGCAAGTTATCCAAATGTCTAAATGGCTTGCCTCTAGCAGACTCTGCACAGACTTGAATTTCAAAATGGATACATCTTTGTTAGTGTGTTTCATTCTATAGTGGGAAGTCCTCTAAAATCTTCAGATCGGTGCCTAGTTCACAGTGAAGCTTTAGGTCTCTTTTTATGAGAAGAACTCACTGACAAACTTTCCAATAATAAAGTGTTGGGTCAAAGTTAGTTTGAATATTGCACACTGAGATGTCATTCTTTCTTTGCATTATTGCTTCACAGAGAACACAGTGCTGGACTAAAGCAGCCTAATGATACTGAGTTGCATCCAAAGTGTCGATGGTGCTCTCCTGTGACTTGTTAAATTTCTATTTCCTGAGGGCTACTGCAGTGATACGTTTTGTTTTCCTCTAGTAAGACCATGCTGGTTTTGGACATTGTCATTTCTTCTCATATGCTCAAATCCCTGATTTTGAATATTTCTTTGTTATGCTATTCTTTCAGGTTGGTTTTTTTTTTTTTTAATTTTCAGTAAATTTAATGTTTATTTAGTAGTTATTTCTCTGGGTCCCTTTAACTCCATTAGAGGTTGGAAAATAGTCTAACTTAAAAAAAAAGTTATTAATATTATCATTATTCTATAATGGAATATATAGTAATACTATACAGTATTTTATGTCATACAATTCTATGTAACGGCATATATAGTATTCTGAAATACTATATATTTGATGAATAAAATGTTTCTGTGTTGAAAAATTGTTTGATATATAAGAATAAATACCTGGGTAGAACTGGGTTGGTCAGGCGAATTTCTGAATGGTCATGTAAATATATAAGGACAATAATAAGAGGAATGAAGCTATACTGCTTTCAGATACACTGCCTGAGTATGATGCTTGTTTCAGGAATCCCATAGGGAAGCTTTTGTCAAAAGAACAAGCTGTTCTTGTAAAGTCTGCCCTAAAAGGTTTTATGCTGCAGATGGATATCCATAGCACTCGCAAAGTCACAACAGTCAAATGTGTTAATCCTTTCCAAATCCTTTCCTCCAGTGTTCTGGAGTAACCACTCAAAAGATTTTTCAGTGTTGATTTGATTGCATTCATGGTATTATGGTTATGTGATCTATCTGTGAGCTGGAATCTCTTTGGTGTTCAGTCATCAAGCACTGGCCACGTGGTGCATGGGTCCTTGATCTTAGAGAGGGAGTCATTCTTCAAATTAGCTCATTTTCTGTTTCCTCTCAGGAAAGAGTCACTATTCTGTAGAAATCTTTTGACTTTAAGAAACTGTAAGTCAAATGTCCTTTTTCTAGTGCAACAGGTCTTTTTTTAGTAGTGGTAAAAGAACAGTATTTACGTCTCACCATGAAAAAAATTACTGATGTGAATCCACTTATTTTATTTTATCTATAATTTTGGATCTTGAAAAAGGGAAAAACTATCATTAGAAACTGTTAAACCTTCATAAAAAAAAAAAATCCACAACCCAACAATACAACACAAAATGTTCTCCAACACCCACCCCTGCTACTCTGCTGGGAAAAGAAAGTATAGGGTACCATGTAAATGACAAAATGTGGTGGAAGAGACAGTAGTGCATTAGCAATACTCATGGTTGTCATTTTGTACAAAAATAATATTTCTTTTTACTGGTTAGAGTTGGAATTTTGTCATCTTCTTCAATCTTTTACTGGAAAACTTGAGTATATTCCTTGAAGTTAGATGTATTTCATTACCTTTATCAGCAACCAAAAAAAATCAGTGAGAAATAATGAAAATGAAATACAGATGTTTCATCAGATGTTTGCTAGTTTATAGTATATACAGGTTGTAAAGATCATCAACAATTTTGAAATGTTGCACTACCAGTCAAAATGATTCATGTTAGTTGCTTTTCAAGGCACTTCACAGAATTCAAAGATGTCAAGTTTTTCTTGAAATTCTCAAATAAGAAAAGACTTTAACATGTTAAGTTTACATATTAGATGGAAAGCCCATTTTTCAGAAGTGATATTGCTTAGTTGTTTCTCAGAGCATGTTTATTTTTTCTACATGTAAAACTGTATCTTGATGCCACTGATTTTAAAATTTACTTTCATCCAAAAAAACCCCAGCTTGTGCCTAAGACCATTCTAAAGCAAGATGCAGTCCCAAACCAAACTAAAAGGATAATATAATCACAGCCTCTGCAAGGAGTGTGTTGTTCATTTGCCAGTCATTTAAATAGAAACACAAAGGACACAGGAGCAAAAGTTCCTTTATATGTATTTTAATTATAATTCTAGCTAAATACTGTGACAGGCTTGCTTTTTAGAAATGAAAAGCTGGTGACCCATGTAATGAATAAATTAAATGGTTTTATTCACCTCACATATGTTTCCTTACAGAATGAATCAGAAATGGAGAAGCTTGTTTAATCACGGTATGTCTTGTTGAAGCGGATGTTTATCAGTCTCCCAAATGTAATATTTGCTGTCAAAGCTTCTGTGCAAAATGTGTGTGTATTTGGCTTTCAATGGAAGGAGTCGTAACTAAGCAGCTCCTTAATTAGTATTTTGTCACATCTCTCCTCAGGCAATGTTTGTCTGGAACTGTGTTACTGCTGTGCAGGGTATGAGGATGTCACAGTTAATTTTTTTTTAAGGAAGACAGACAATGTTGTATTTTTATTGGGAAAGTATGTGGCCCGCAGACCAGCACTCTCCCTTAGGAGCCAGTAGTGGTTTGAAAGATGCCATTGTCTACTATTTCCTTTGTTTAGTAGCTACTTTGGTAGGAGTTGAGAGATTTTACTCTGATGCTAGGTTTAAAAACTAGTTGGGT
Source organism: Chlamydotis macqueenii (assembly GCF_036417535.1). NCBI lineage: Eukaryota > Metazoa > Chordata > Aves > Otidiformes > Otididae > Chlamydotis > Chlamydotis macqueenii. The sequence continues at coordinate 70,894,828 of NC_141559.1, forward strand.
AGTGCTACTAACTGCTACTGCTAAGGTAATTTCAGTTTTTTCACCTTAATTTCTGTTTTCTCAATATTTGTGTCCTTTGGAGCAGCAGCAGGAAGAGGATGGTAAAACGAAACCTTACTGGTAACTCCATCAATGTCTGTTTAGGCTTCAAAAGTTGAGGGGTTGATCATACAGTCTCAGCTCGGACCTTTAGCGTATGAAAACTGTATAGCTACATTGTCTGATGCAAGGCAGTCTGATGCATGCAGGCTTGATTGCAGTGAAAGTTAGTGGGTTTCTGAATGTTGCTTGTTAGTTACTCAGTTATAGATTTAGGATATCTGATTTCAGAACTTAGCTTTGGTCAGATTGGTCTGAATTTCCTGAAGAAAAGCAGTTTCAGTAGTGGATTTGGAAAGAACTTTTAACTTTAGCAAAAATAACTCAATTTATGTTGTTTGCTATACATACCTAAATTCAAGGAAGACCAATGTGACTGAAAAAATCTTTGCATTTTATCTTCTCTTGACAAATACATATTGATCACAAAATATAACATAATATAAACTATGGTTTCATTCCATATTGAGCATGAGGGTTTTATGAGATCTTCAAATCTACAAATCCCAGGTGGATAGACAATAATGTATTAAAAATTATCTATTCTGATTTATTTAACTGTAGCAGCCTGAAAGTAAGAATAATAATTGATTTGCTCCTTTTTTTTTTTAATTTAAGTTGTCTTGATTAGGTTTTTGTTTATTTGTAATAAGTCTGTGTTTTTTTAAAAAAGGGTATGAACGTTTTCAACGTAGGATTAGCTCCACTGTGTTCAATTTTCACATCCTGTAGCAGAGATCACTGGTATCACTGATATACTGAGAGAAAGGGGATTTTTAAGAAACAAATTAAAACAAGAAGCTTCTAATGATAAAGCAAATACCATTAACTTCTTGCAAGAACTTCGATTTTAATTATTTTAAGTTTGTTCGTATACATGGGACAACTTTCTGTGTTCTTTCATGAATACCATCTAATGAGTGGACCAAATTTCTTTAAATGCCTGGAAGCTAGTTTATATATCAAATACAGATTATTAGGCTCAATATATGAAAGCTTGAGTAAAATTCTTCTGACTTGTGTTGTGTAGTAGGGTAGGGGAGATAACTCACTGGTTATTTCTAAGTTATATGCATAGTCCAAGAAGAAAATAGGATAGATGTAATTAATTATGGTGATAGTATTGGAGAAAATAAGAAGTTGGCATCTAGGATGTTCTGTTTTCCTCTTGCACAGCTCTTTAAATTGCAATGAATCTGGGAAGTGATTGCTTACAATCAGAATTAACTGAATTCTGATATTTAGTCCCCAAAACATTGTGAGAATTCATTTGTATAGGAAACTTGACTTGGGGCTTTAGGATGTTGGGAAATATTTTGTCTTGGAGACAAACTGAAATGCTTTAATGTTTTGCCCACAAAATTAAAAAATACTGTCACAAACATTGTGAAGCAAGCAGGAGTACCACAAAGAGTTATTGTGCTGTGTTTTCCTAATTTAATCTGGCCTTCAAATTTGAAAAAGTAGAATTTCAATCCTGCTTTAAATGCAAATCACAGCACAGTAATAGAAAGCAATCACTACTGACTCTGCCTTGTTTGATACACGTGTATGTTACAGAAGGGAACAACAACAGCAAAACAGCAACTTTGTCTGTGCCCTGAATGGCTGTGGGTATAAGATACAGTCAGCGCTGGCTGTAGGTACAGTACATGTCTTCTAGTGATAATCAAGATTTAGCTCATTTAAGCTTTTCAGTCAGGAAGCCCTGCATTTTTCTCACTGTGACATTATTTAGGAACTTACGAATTTCTGGTAAATTGCTAGCAGCTCTGGTTGTGTATCAGTCTGTGTCTTTGGGTTTTCACAGAGAAATGGGGGTCCTCAAGTAAGAACCAGTGAATCCATCATTGGTGAGGCACCTATTGCCTATTCTGCTGTTGGAGACCTTCAGCTGGGGCTTCCCAGAAGTCCTCGGACAGACTGGCTGTTGCTGTGGCCAAGCAGACTGCCTGGGGCTGGTGTCCCAAGGGCTGGCTGAGCCCTCCTGAGAACACAGCAGCCACTGAAAAGCAGCTCAGGTGTGCGGCTTTCAGGTATGCTGGTGTTCCTGGCTTGGGGAAGTCCTGGTGGGGCTGGGGACTTGGCCATCTGTTCAGTGAAATCAGAGCAACCGGTTTCAACACGATGTCTGACTTGGCAGGAGTTGAAAAAGTGCATGGTTTTTCATGATTAGGATTGAAATAAAATGTGCAAATGACAAGTTTGGTCATGAACAGAAAATTGTTTATCTATCGCCTATTAATGATCTCATCTAGCTACAAACCACACTGCCATCTTACATGCAGCTCACATCTATAGTAAAGCATGGTCTTTGTACTAATCAGGTAAAACAAGAGTATCTTCAACTAGAGGCCAAGAGAAGGGAAATGTTTTGCTAGTTGTATCACACATTCTGATGCAGAAACAAAACCAGATTTTCAAGTTTCCCGTCAAGTACTTGACATCTCAAGTTGACAGCTCAATTTCCATCCCTTATTTTCCTTGATCTGACCCAAGCATCCAGAATGTTGTTAGTGCATTTTTAAGATCGCTACCCAGTATTTCACTTTTCTATTAATGCAATGTGAGATGGCTCACATCAGTTCCAACTACACATGCTACCTGTTTTCAGCTTGTAGTGATAATAATATGTCTTCTGTTTTCACAAAACAGATCTCTTGCTTGTAACAAGTTCACAACTGATGTTATATGAACTGCTATCTCAGTTATCTGTCTGTAGCTGCCTTGTTTATAGTTCCTCCATTGGTCCACCTTAGTAGTTAATTTAGCCTTAGAGACTTTCAGTGAGAGTGACTGAAGAGCATGGAAGACAGAGGAGTTTTTGGGAGAAAAAAAAAAAATAAAGGCAGAGGAAGGGAAAATCACTGCAGCTATGTATTGACTAACGCAATTCCATTTATTCATGCTCAGTTAGTTGTCTCACCAAGGAGGTCTGTTACATGTTTTAATCAGACGAAGCCTAGTAAGGACTTTCATAATTAGGAATCTCTATTAGTTCAGGGGTATTCTGGTTAATCTTTGTGCAGCTCAACAGATGCTAGAGTAATTTAGACCACATGGCGTGTCTTATGGAAAAAAAGGATAGGTTTTTTTTCATCTTCCTAGCACTATGTGACAGGAATAACAGAAGTGTCCCCTGTAGAATTAAAGGTAAAAAAAATCAGTATTTTTTTTTCTTCTAGTTGAGGGCGTTTTGCATGCCCGCTAGATAGGTACTCTTATTTTCTAAGTTTGAGCAATTGAGCATTGTGAGGTCTAATTCTCTAACTCAACCTTGCACAAGCTTTTATGGTTTTTGTTCAGAATGCCTTTGATTCAAGGGAAGACTCTCATGAGAGCCCATCATTACCAGCTAAATACTGTCAGATGTAGATTTGCTGGCAGCAAGGAGAGGAGGAGACAGGAGCAGCCTTATCCCCAAGGGTGAGCTCTCCCTCCTGCAAGGAGTGCTTTGGCACAAATTCTTCTCCCTCCTTATGGAACCCATGAGCACCCTGAGCTAGAAGGGTGCAACAACCTGATCTTGAACTTGGATCTTTTATTCCAGTATCTAGTGCTGTGCTAAGGAAGAATGCTGTTTAGTGATCACTAGGAGTGTTCATCAATCATTCTGAAAACACAACACCTCATCCAATCAACAATGAAAAAATGTAATAAACAAGGGCAAAATGTATTTGCAAATTATTTATTGAAAGCAAAAGGTCACAATTAATAAAATGGACTACTCACCTGATACTATCCCTGTTAGCAGAATACCTGTAAGCATAATAATACGTGCTGAAGTCTGGAAAGTAGCAGCTAAATAGAATCATAGAATGGTTTGGCTTGGAAGGGGCCTTTAAAGGCCATCTAGCCCAACCCCCCTGCAAGGAGCAGGGACATCTCCAACCAGATCAGGTTGCTCAGAGCCCCGTCCAACCTGGTCTTGAATGTTTCCAGGGATGGGGCATCTACCACCTTTCTGGGCAACCTGTTCCAGTGCTTCACCACCCTCACTGTAAAAAATTTCTTCCTTATATCTAGTCTAAATCCACCTCCTTCTATTTTAAAACAATTATCCCTTGTCCTATCACAACAGGCCCTGCTAAAATTTCTGCTAATCTTTCTTATAAGCCTGCTTTAAGTATTGATAGGTTGCAATAAGATCTCCCTGGAGCCTTCTCTTCTCCAGGTTGAACAGCCCCAAGTCTCTCAGCCTGTCTTCACAGAAGACATTCATACCCCTGGACATTAACTTCCCTGTTCCATCTGAAAAGTCATCCGAAGAGCATATCCCATTGACCCATGGTGATGGGAATCATGCGTAACCTGGGAGGATGGATTGGTATCTCCTGTGATACAGCCCTGGGAGCAGCCAGGTGAAGGAACAGTTTGGTTCTGTCTTGTCCCATTGCTCTTCAGGTCTCTTTTGCATCCATGTGTGTGTGGAGATGACTTTTTTCATAGAATTTAATGGATTCCTTATTAGTTTGATGAACTTCTAAGGAAAGGTTTTTTATTTCTACTAAATATTAGTTCAAGTCTAGATGAGTATGGCTTGAATTGTGCTTGAAGCATGGGCCATCAGTGATATTGCAGCTCCAGGGTCGTGTTTAGAAGAGTGTCACTGTGTATTGACCAGGTTCAAAAGAATGGCTGAGCATGGAGAGTCTGTCAGGATCATCCTGCATGCCAGGAGAACTGATTGAAACTCATTTGTACAGGGGTGGAATATGGATTAAACTTATGACTGTATAAGGCACCAATATAGAAAAGGCCTTTTTGGCATGGCAGCATAGTGTGGGCTTATTAATCTTCTACAGGAAGAGTCATCACCTGGTCTCCTAACCATTAATGTAAAATAGCTGATGTCTACCAGTTGTACTCAGGTGCCTACGTTTTGAAATGCTCCTTGTACTCAATGGATGAGAACCTTGTATCTTGCCCTTTGTTTGTATGTCAGCTCTCATACGAAGGTCAAATATTAGAGTAATACCACAAGCAGACAGGGCATGGTGGGGCTTTTTGGGGGTTGGTTTGAGTTTTGGGATTTTTTTATTTGGTTGATTTTTTAATTTTTTTTTGTTTTGGGGGGTTTTTGAGAGAGAGGGATTGTTGAGCTTTTCTCTTTTACTCCCATTTTCAGGAAAAAAAACCCTATATAGAATGCCTCACCTGTGGCTCCATGTTGGCCAAGTTGTCCTGGACCTGCTTGAAATACCAGAAGGTTCAGAGCAAGCTTGAGTAAACCTCAGAAGTCTCATAAGTGTCATCTTCCTCTTTTAAGCACTGAGTAGCCTACTAAGAAGATAATATTTTTAAAAAGGAGAATCATCTTCATCTCTCCTCTTCAAGAGAATCTGTAAGAGTTTTGGTATACTGAGCATGTCTGAAAGCAGTAAAGAAAAGAACAGAAACAATTTTTCTGAGATGAGGAGGAAATACTAGTGTGTATTTCTAGTGTGACTCACAGCCTCACTGCTTGAGATATGGGACGTAAGCGCTGTTTGCTGAAGATCAGCTCAAATGTGCTCTGTGTCTATCAGAGGCTTCTGAAGCTGTTTTGTGTCTTATTTATGAACTGAGATATTTGAAGTTCATTTAAATGGGTAGAAAATGGCTGGTTGAACAAGTTTGTGGTATTGTGCTCCCAAAAACATTCTCCTTATGCTTCATTCTTTCTTTGGGAACAAATTGTTAGGAAATAGTTGACTTGTTTTGTGTGGCACTATCTGACTAGTTTTGACAAATAACTGAAAAATTCCCTGCTGAGATACTGTTCTCCCTCATTGCTCTCCCTCTATGTATTTTCATGTGTTGTTTTTCTCTTCAAATTACTCTTCTAATATATAAATTAGAGTAATCTTGCTTGCTAGGTTTTGTTTTCCAGTCTTCCATAAAAATGGAAAAGCTTGTAAATTAACTTATCCTTTCTTGTGTATTTTGATTCTGTTGCAGATTATTAGCTGCTAGTTTGCCTTTCTCTTTGTGCAAAGATAGCACAGCAATCCATAATTCAAAACCTAACGTTGAGCTTGAGTTGCATTCCACCTCCTGCTGTAATTCTCTTTCATTCCGTTAAGTACATAGTGAAGTAGAAAAGTTCAGAAATAATAGTGCAACTGTAACTTTGCTACTCTGAAATTAAGTATGAAACTCTGGGGTATATCCTTTATTTGATTCATGTGTACATGTCCTCCAAATTAAAAGCTGAGATGTTCAGATCAAAGTCAGAATATGCAGTACTTCATCATGCATTTTCCATGCCAAGTGGAAGCTGAGTTTCAGGAATCAGTGGCTAGCAGATTTGACATCTTGACTGCAAAAACTGCAACCATAAAATCAGCAACCACTTCAATCAAATATAGTTCAGGAATATTTCTAGTGCTCTTTAAGCAAAAGAGTAGTGGCCAGAGACATTTAAACTGTGTTTTAGACAAAACATTTTTGCATCAAAGGGAATAAATAGTTGAGCTGCATGAGTCTTTCAGAAGCAATTCCAAAAGATCAGAGTGTTCTTACGAGAGGAAATGAAATATTGTGGAATAAGGAAGACTGAACCCTGCTGAAGTATTTGAGAAAATCTGAAAGATGGTGTTGTTTTTATTTATTTATAAGTTCCTGGAGCTAAGGAACTGCTGAAAACCGACTCGCATCTGAAGCATGTCACTTAGTGTGTAACTATCACGTAGCTGTGAAGAGCTAAAACATATTAATTGAAAGTTTAAAAAAAAAAGAAAGAAAAAGAAAAGCCTAAAAATGTTTGTTTATTTTTAAAATCACAGTATTTTTATTCACATATTATGGCTCAGGAGCATGTGAGTGTCTCTAGTTTATCAATATTGTCAGTGTTCCTTACCGCCTGAATCCTACTGTACGACCTGTGGGCTTAATGGAGAAAAATGCTGTTAATAAATGAATAAAATGAACCTTGATAATTTTTTTTTATTAAATTTTATTCCAACAGTTAAATTCCCTGGGCAATTTCAAACAGCTTAGTTCTAAGAGAGAGAGAAAGAGAAAGTAAAGAGTGAACACAGCACTCAATGTAAAAATGGGATCTTGCAATCATTTCTACCATGGGAAGGTTCAGCTAATTTATTGCTCTAAATCTGCCCCTTAGCCCCTCCAAAAGTGTGCAAAATACCTACTTTTACCTTTGGGGGAACTGAAGAGATTAGACATTTATGTGTAAAAGGGGTGGTTCACATCACTTGAAATATTATGTTCTTTTAGCTAATGGTCTGCAAGTGAACTGATGGTTCATTTCCTTGACAGACAGAGACCCTCACTAACTTCACCCAAAAGTTTTACATTCTGTAAAACTTTCAGATACTCTCTGTAAATTATGTGAAACACCATGTATATGCTGTCATTGTGCCAAGTATGTATATATATTTTTTTTTTCTACTTCTTACTATGCTTCATTTTGGGGCTTGTAGGAATAGTAATTGACATGACCATGAAAGAGGGAAGAAATGGCAACTGCTAGAAAGTTTTGTCATTCAGAGTTCCTCTATGCTCCAAAATTTGGATCTTGACCCACTGTGTTGAAATGCCAGAGACAACAGGGCAAAAAGAGATTAAAATCTTCCTGTGAATTACTGATAAAATACCAATAAGAAAAGATCTCTGCTGGGAATCAAACAAATAAATGCCCAATATGGTGTATTAATTATATATAGGCAAAAACATAAAAAGCAGAATTGGGTACTTATCACTTGTCTAAATATATTTTGGTAACTTTCTTGTTTCACAGCACAGGGAAATGGCAGAAAGGAAGACTCATCCAGTAGTAAGCGGTGAAAATGTTAACTGTCTAAACCACTATTTTATTCCCTCTACCAATCCTAAGTCTGGATAACTAGAAGAATAATAAAAAGACTTGCTATAGCTGGGGGGAAGGTGTGTATCTCGGAATATTTGAAAAATTCAAATGTACACATGTTAGCAGGTTTGACAAATTTGTGAGCAGCCCATCAGTGGAAAGAATTTACTACACAGAATTTAGTTACACCACTGATGTGGAAAATGGATGGGAATCTGTAGAAAGGACAGAAGATGTAACTTTTCCAGCTGTCAAACTGTTGATGTGGAAATATTTAGGTAGAGGTGTCCACTGGCCTTTTTGTGTTCTCTCTAACAAAACCCTGGTGCTTCAAAGGGCTTCCTTCCTGCTTTTAAAATATTCATTTCATACACAATTTATGCCATTGGCATGTAGACCAAACTTCAGTACTGGTGGTAACTTGATGGCCTCATGCTGCCATCAGCTGATTGTGCAGTTTTTACCCTTTTAACATTTCACTAATTGCTGATGCTTTTCTGATTCCTTTCCTATTCCCACTGGATCATCATTTTGAGAACTGCTGCATCAGTGATGCCAATAACAAAGCAAGCTAGTTATGACAGTGGCAAAGAAAGAAATAAATAGTTCATCATTCCGTATAGATCTTTAAATAGATCTTTTAAAGGTACTTTTTTTTTTTCCCTTCTGTTGTAATTGCTTTGATTGTTTTTATTGAGTTCTGTGGAGTTTTTTTTTGCAGTGGATGTGAATGCAATGTATGTTTTTATAATTAATTATCTTTCTTCCATATTGTGACAGAAGCCTTGAAGCTGTGAGATAAGGTGATTGACAGTCTGGCATTTAGGAAAATAATTGTATTAGTCCACTTTTATTCTTAATATTACTCCCTCGATGATTAATTTGAGGTGAATTTTTATCTCAGACTCTGCCCTTATCTTTCTGAGCACAGACTGTCATATGCCTCATTATAAACGTCATGTTACAGATGTGATAACTTTTGAGCTTTTCTGATTAAACAGCAATTTTCTTTCCTCATTGTGTAAGTAAGAAAATGCCAATCAGTTATACTCAAAAAGTAGTGGCTTCTTTTTGAAAGACCCAGCAGGTGAGAAGACTTGCTTTAAAGATTCTGGTTTGGATCTGCTGTTCTATATGAACTACTGCAAACCACCAAGTCACTGCTCAGTGATTAAGTCAGAGATGCTTCACAGGAAAGCAATTTGGGTGGATGTGATTTGGTGCAGAGCCAAAATGGAAAGGAGATGCTTCAGCACAGAGGAGCACAATATAAATCTCTACAGGCAGAGCCCTGGAGTGGGGATCTCGGGAGCCTTGTTAACGCCAGCAGGGAAAGGAAGAGAGGAGATGATCTGGACTCTGCAGGCTGGGTGTGTCAGACCACCATGTTGTGTCACAGCCCAGACTGCTCTCCTACCTGTTGGCAACTGGAGTCTTTTTTTTCAGAAGTGAAACAGGGATCATCTGGTCTTTTCTAATGACAGTGTTGCATGTGCTATTCATTCTCCCCCATCTATGTAATAAGCTGATGGGTAGAGCCAAGGAAATTTCAGACTGATTTCCTCATAAATATCCATTTGAAACAGACTGTTCAATCTCAAACCAGAGCTGACTGATTGCTCCTCCACTGGGAAGCCAGACTGCAAAAATCTCTGTCCCAGGGATCCACTTGGTGTAGCAGAAGAGCTGTGTTCATGTTAGAATGGGACACTGTTGACAAAAAGCAGAGCAGCGACAGAAGGCCAATGTTTGCCTTGACCATTGTTCCAAAGCTACCTCTTTCTTTCTTCCTTTTTATTTCTGTTTTGCAGAGCAGCCACACCTACAGAATGCATTAAAATCTACTTTCCCGAGGCAGAACCAGAAACCAGAACGGTAGGCTGACAGTCTCAATAGGATGTGCAGGGCACTCTGCATTCATTTCCTCCTCGCTACAAGTCTGTGAGGCTGCTGAATATTGTCATCGTTAGGAAAGAGAGGAGAGATGACAGAGAGATTTATCACACTGGTCTACTGCTCCAGGGTGTGTATATCGGTGGCTCCATATTTACACACAGATGGATGAATCTATAGATATAAACATTTTCCTGATTGATTGGATGATTATTTAAAGACGTGGCCTAAGAATTACAGAAGAATGTAAGACTAAGAAAGAAATTAAGATTTTGTCCTTGCTAGTCTTGTATTTAGGTTGTCACCCAGCTTCATTCTCAGAATTTCAGCTTTCTTGATTGCTTCCACTGTATTTCCGAGTCTGTACTCAAGACCATAGTAAACACGTGCTCACAAGGGATGATTTCTGCTGCTATTTGCCTCCTTCTGTCAAAGAATAAATTTACAGCTTCAATCTACATATTTGTATGCTAAACATGTCTTTCCACTCTCATTTGCTAGAGTGTGTAAATTGGCATCAGCCTGTTAGAAGCTTTGGTTAATATGCACAACAAAGCGGTGTTTCTTTCTTGCTCCCAGTCCCAAACCAAAATGTTTTTCAGTCTCATTCTAGCTTATTAAAGGAATATATCGTTTCCATTGTCCCATCCAATTTAGCTACTGCTGCCAGCATAGCACCAAGAGTCAGATCCACTGCAATTATTACTTCAAATTAAGACAAATATAACTTGGGGAGACAGCTTATAACGATTTTCTCTTAGTGTACAGTAAGATAAATTTGCTGTTATTGGAGCTGGCTGAATTTTTTTTTCCAGTGAAATGAGGAAAACCTCAATTAAAGTTAATCAAATATTCTGAAGACATGTGTCAATTAAGACAAAATTCTGTTGGAAATCTGTCCCCTTCTCCTCTTGCCTGGAGGACTGTTAGACAGCCAGACTCTAGACTCCTTTGCTAGTGAAGAAGAAAGTGAAGTGAAGAAGAAAGAGCTCCCGGGCTGGCTTTCTGCCTCCTTCCCCCACATGCAAACTGCTGGATTGCATGAGCCAGAAGATCTACACCCACCTTGGTGCCCAGACTGCCCAGCTCTGAAGCTGTCACCTCAGCAGGCTGGTGCCTCTCTTGTACCCTATGGGAACAAGCTCCAAAGCAGCACGGAAGCTCAGAAGCTCCTACTGCAAGTTTTCTTCAGGAAATATCCAAAGGTAATACTTGGGTTACTATGTCCCCAGAAACCATTTCCACCTCTCCCCTTGTATCTTGACATAATAATAATAATAATAGTTTTAAGTGACAAAACTTGTACTCTGGCTGTGATGCAGGACATGCAGCCAGAGAAGTCTTCCTGACAGACACTAGTAAATCCTTTGATATACATTGTATATCCTTTGATATATTGTATACAAACAATATCTACTCTATATTAGTAGTGCATGCGAGGAAGTGGTGCATGCAAGGAAGTATGCTGCTTTCAGTATGACTCCTTCATATCTGCTTCTATTTGCCTTAGGAGACAAGATGTCAAATGACATAGGCTCTGAGTGCAGCCCTAAACTTAATGATCCCTCCTTAGTGCAATGTTGCTTTCGAAGGTGATCTTTGCTGTCGTTGGGGTCTCTCCCTTGTTCATGACAGTATGACATGCTCCTCCTCTCTGCCCCTCTGTTACGCTAAGCACTGTTAGCACAAATAGCATCACTCTACCATGTTAGAATTTTAAAAAGAGGAGTAAACATTGAAGGCTTGACAGATAATTTTGCAGAATAATTTTAAATGTCTGGGGTGAGATAGAACGATAGCAGTTGACAACTGAAGTTCCTTCTTTGTGATTGCTCTGAATCAGCTTGATAAACTCAACTGTAAACTAAGAAGGCAAGAGTTATCTCAGTTTTATAACAAATCTTAACAATCATTGTGACTATAATTGGAATTGGGAAAACAAGATGCTGAATCTAAAAGTATCAATAAGACTTGATTATTCATATTCTGAAATAAAATTGTACCATGACAAAAATATTTCTCTTTTGGTGGCAGTTACAATGCATAAAGAACAGTGAATCATTGACAGTAGTTCCTAGAAAATTTAAATAAAGAGAAAACAGGCAGAATTAGAGTTTATTATTGTTTTCACATGATGAGATCATAAAATCCCATTCTTGGGCAGACAGGCCCAAGAAGCACATCCTCTCTGACAAGTGTATTTGTGCCAGCTGCTCTGCCTGGAGGGAGAAGCGAGGAAGACCTAACCTAGCAGTGGCTGCTGTTCTCCTGGCTGCTCTCCTAAGACTTGGACTGCCATACAGTTCACTGGCTTACTCAGAGATTTGGCTAATTCATGGCACTGAGCTTGGATAAAGTAGTGCAGTAAAAGAGTTTTTTCCTATTTTCTTCAGACATATAGTCTTCCCCAGGATCTGAGGGCTGTATAAAACCTCTTCTGTTTCTGCTGAGAGCATGGAAGAACTTTCCTAATGTAGCGGTCACAGTGCTGTGCATTTCAGAAAGCAAAAAGACCCAAAAGATCTGCCAAGGGAGGATATTCCACTTCACATGCTAAGAAAAAGAGGGGACGTGAACAGGTGGTGTATATGCAAAATACAAATGGAAGCCACTCAGTTCCTATGGCAATGAGCATGGCACAAGAACTGCCAGAACACTAAGAATCCTTGGTTTTGGTTATCTGACTGCTTGTAATCAAATTAATTTAGTTTAAAAGGCTGCCAGCTGAGAAATAACCGTAGATGTATCCTAGCCTGCCTCCTTACAGTGATGTGAGCCAATGCAGGTTATTTTGTGAGCAGCTGTGTGTCTGATCACTACAGCATCTGCGCCAATTGATTGCTTGTTATTATATAGGAGTAAGATGTGTTAAAAAGAGATTTTTGAGCAGCTTTTTTTTTTTTTTTCTTTAGGTTTCACTGGTATGCTGGTATTAATGTAGAGACAGCAATACAAAAAGATGTTTTTAAAAAGTGTAGGGGAAGTGCCTGTGGTTATTTAATTTTACTTATTCCTTTATTTATAACTCCCTTAAAGAATCTCCTTCTCTTTCCATGTCTCCTTGCAGTAAATCTTGTACTTTTTAAACAAGAAGATGTCATTTACATGAAACTGAACATTAACCAAAAGCTCCTTCAGAAGAGGTTAAGGAACAGAGATAGAAAATTAGGGAAATTTTCATTATTTGCATTTTTGCTGGATTATGCATTGCAACGTATTGCATTTGCAACTTAATACCTTTCCTCTGTTTTTAATGTGAATAGATGAAGGTCTGTTTTCCTTGAGCTAAATATAAAATCAATTAAGTGATCAGAAGAAAGATATGCACCACAGTTAAAGGAAGGAACTCAGCACTTATAAGACCAGCATAAGTCAGAAATGCTATCTTGTATTTGCCTTTACTGATCAAACAAAAAATATTCACTGTCAGTCGTATTTATCATCCCCTCTGTAGCAGTTAAAATGTACATGCGAATGTGATGCTCTGATCATATTAGGGACTTCCCAAATCAGAAGAGACAACCTCTAGAGGACTTAAACTCTTCCCAGCTGACTTCAGACATCAGCCTCGTGCCCTTGGGCTACCACTGTAATCAAAGGGGAGAAAAGGGAACCTCTAGAGAGCAGGTAGCACACTTCTGATGAGGACTGTTTGCTTACTGCACAGTGATCCTAGAGAAACTACTGTTCTAACCCTAAGCATGTTAATAACGTGCCTGAATGTAGTCTGGGCAAAACTAGGTGTAAAAAACTAAATTCCAGTAAGTTGTTGAGTTCTTGCCCAGTTGGGTTTATGAATAATGTTCTAGAAAGCAAACCAAAACCTCTTTATTTCTGTTTTCCAAGGTTTCTTTTGGATTTGGTGTGAGAAACAACAGTAAAAAGAAAAAGTTGTTTCATCTATGCTTATGCTGCTTGGGGAATAACTTAAACCACACTGCTATTTTACATTCCTTCCTTCCAGAAGAATTGATTGTAAGGAAATTATTGTGGGGAAAAACATAGCTTTAAGTTGAAGCTGAAAACAACTTTCTCTCCTCAGTTAAAATGACAGAGAGACAATAAGCTTGATTTGCTCTGCATTACATCCTTCACAGTATTATTCAGATTTTTGCTTGGAAGCTTGCAGAATAACTTATATGCCAATTAAGAAGGTAAGCATGAAATGAGGTAGTAAAGTTTCAACAGAGTGAGCAGCATTTCAGTCCAACTTGTTTAATTTATTTTAACATTTTAGAAATGTTCACAATTTAAAAATGGAGTACAACATGCTGAGAGGAATGTCTGGTTTAACTGAAAATGTTAGGAATCTACCTGTGACTGAAAGCTTTATGCTTCAGCACCACAATTTCAAATTAACTAGTTTATTTACAGAAAATAGGAGGAGCATCTTGAGCGAAACCTTTTGAGTGGCTGGTTTTATTCACCAGGGATACTACTGGAGAGGAAGAGATTCTGTGGGAAACTGACTGAAAAGTATTTGAGTATTTCTAACGAAAACAAATGTAGATGAACCGTTCATTGCAGTAGCAGAGAGAGGTTTTAGTATAAAGTGAAGTCAGGCAGTGGAAAGGGTGTCATTGGAAATCTGACCAGTTCCAGTGAGACAACTAGCTACAGAAGGGGTACATCTGCAAGGTAAGCTTGACCTGCTTTATCTAGGTCACACACAAGGAAAAATGAAAGTTTTTATGTACCTCAGAGGAAAACCTGGTTCATGCCTAAATAGATAAAAAAGAAAAGCACTATTTTAAGCCTCTCAACCCACACAGAGTGTCTCATGCACACAGATACAGGTACACAATCACTGTAGTGTCTAAGGTTATATACAGCAAAGACTTATGCCTATTCTTAACTCCAAAATGCGTTCATTTATTTTTCATTCAGTGAAGTTTTTCATGTGCTGAAGGTTAAATTTTGTTACGATTGAAGCTTAAGGTTAAATTTTGTTACGATTGAAGCTTAAAGTGCTGCAACTTTGATGTTTCTTTGGTTCATAAACCTGAAAAAGACTCTCATAAAATTGTCTGTAGAAGAGAATAATGTTTGAAGTTAAAAATAGAGAGAGTTTGGAGATCATTTGTTGTAATCTATAACAAATTTGACTGCTGAACTTTGGGTTCCACCAGACTACGAGTCCAGACCTGCAATAGCCTCTTTCCAATAGCTGCTGTTGCCCCAGCAAAACCCTAATTGTTAAATACTATGAAACTTTGGGTTATTTGGCCTGGCTGAAGTCCTTGTTTAGTAATTAGTGCTTATCTCTGTTTAGAAATGTTGGTAACTAATTTTTTTTTTGGTAAAATCTTCCACTAAATGAAGTATTGTAAACCTCAAATAATGAGTTTGTGAGAAAGAGGGAAGGGAAACAGGAAATTCTCCAGGAGAAAACTATCTGCTCAAACACTCTTCTTCAACACTCCTTTTATTACATGTAGCCCCAGGTTAGAGACCCAATCAGTTAGGTACTGTAATGAATATATAGGCAGAGTCACAGAATTGTTTAGTCTGGAAGTGACCTCTTGAATTTATCTAATCCAATCCCCAGAATCACCTAAGGCAAGTTGCCCAGTTGGGATTTTAGTCTTCTATTCCCAATGCACTTTTTCCTTGCCCACATCTTTCACAAGAACCCACTTTTCTTGGTGAGTTGTTTCCTGTATTGGTAGTGGGGCACTGTTTGTATGAGGAGTTTCCCTGAGTTCTTCACACATGCTGTCTGTTGCTTGCTTTAATTGGATGTGTTTGAGACAAGGAAGGGACAAGAGACTGGTTGGGACTATACGAATAATTGCTACTGCTGTAGTGCCACATGCATATGAAGTGATATAAATTAGCAGTGATAATAACACAAAATGATAATGAAGAACTTGGTGAATATTCGCTAAGTACGAGTATAGCCAGTCACAGCACATCTCCAACACAGCTGAACGGATTTCAGAGACTGCATTCAGCTGAGAATATCAGCAACTCCCAAGTGCCTTCTATACATGCTCTTATTCACTCAACCAGAATAGAGCTCTCGTGTAATTGTGATGTTCCTACTGTAAGGAAGACTATAGGTAGAACAGGAGATAGTGGAGATATTTCTTTAGTCCCCTCAACAAAATATATATGAAAGATAAAACACTTTTTGAAAAAAAATTTATGAAGAATGAAGCTCACTTTGGACTCAGAGAGTGAAACTAAGTGAACTTGGTGAAAGCCTCTGTGCTTTTTTTTTTAATAGCAGAACAATTAAAATAAGTTTTGATGTTACTCTATTCAAGTCAGCTAAAAAATCCTGAACAAATAGACTGAGACATGAGCTTATTTTGCATTCATTTGCAAGTCTGACTTTATCTTACTTTATCACTGGTCTAATGATATTTGAGAAAACATAGACTTTATCATGAGACTGTGCCATTAAGTCTACAAGTATATGAGCAAATGAGCCAGAAAAGTAATTAATTTTCTCCTGAAAAACAAATTATCAGAAAGCACTTTTAGAGATGGACTACTTGAAAAAATGGATCACTTAATATATGGGAATAAAAATGTTGTCAGTGTCATAGTAATTGCTAGCAGTGTGGCTCCATGGTAGTTTTTCAACTTTCAGTCATTCATAGTGTTACAAAAATTCATCCTCTTTGTCTGAAATTTTCTAGGTGTCAAAAAATGTTTGTGAAGTTGTCAACTAACCCCACTCATTGTCACAAAAGTTACCTCCTGCAAGGATCTTCCTTGGAACAAGTTCATCCAGCTTTTGTCTACAAGATCATTAAGTGTTGAAGAAGTATCATTGCTCCTGGTTTAGAGAGCAGAGCAGGGGCATGACACTGCTGAGCGGAGGAAGGGAACTAGTCGCTGTCTTCTACTACCTAAGGGCATGGTGGTGATAACATAAAAATGGCAATTTCTACAGATGGAGAAAAACTCTTTTGAGAGTTATACACTGAAAGGATGAGTGACAAGAGTGACATGGTACAAGTGAAATCTTTATGGGATGTGAGCAAAAAATCTCTTCAACACTCAATGGGTGTCTGGAACAGGCTTTTTGGAGAGACAGTGGAATTTCACCTCCAGTCTAGAGGAACAGAAACCAATCTAAACAGTAAGAACTCTTTCTGATTTAGTAAATGATAACTAACATTTAATCACATGGTTTCTCTGCCAGAGAAGACACTGTGATTAAGGACAAGCAAAATATCTACAATTATTACCATAACCCACATCTCAAATGACCTTATCTTCCACTAGCATGTGCAAAATCCGAGGCAGAAATAAAGAAGCTTCCTTTAGAGAGTGAGAAGCATTTGTTGATTAGAGCCAGATGAAGGAGTAAAAGGGAAGATGTTCTAAGGAAAACTATCTCAAATGGTCAGGCCTCAAAGAACTCGAACAGTTCAAAACAGCATTGATCAATAACCTGTAGTTTATAAAAATATAAAAATACATTAATGAGGTTTATTTAATGAGATGAAAGCAAAGTGCATGGTAAAACAAAATCCAGCAGTTATTTGTTTTGCATTTTGCTTTTATATGTTTAGCTCATTACCATTCTTTGCTGGCTGCCTGTTGAAGGTTGCATAGCTCATGATGAGCTGAGCCAAATGCTGTGGCAGTGCATATGAGAATGACAACCAGTTGTTTTTCAGATCAGAGAGGGTTTGTAGCCTTCTCTTCTCAGCCTCCTGGAAGAAGAAAAAGATTTCTCCTCTATGGATGGAGGAATACTGAACTGTCTCTAACTGACAAGTTTAGCAGATTTGGAGCTACTATTGGTTGGTGTTGGTTATATGAATATATACTATCCTAGTAAGTCTGGAACATATCTTTTACCACCTTTGTTGAGATAGAAATTCTTGGCATCTTTCAATTTCATTTCAGGCTATTTCCCTTTTAGTCATTTTTCTTTGCTATCCCCTTTGGTCATATCAGAGCTAAATAGAATTTGAGAAGGTATTTTAAATAAGCATAAGCAATGTAATTCTTTATAGAATAGTTTTCCCATTCTCAAAATATTTTACATAATCTTGAAAGATATTTTTGTATATTTATAAAGAAATAAAGGAAGGAAGCATCCTTTGTTCCTAACAGCATTTGGAGAAATTACTCTTGTATTTCTGAGTTTGGAAATAAGTGTATTTCCAGATATTTGCAACAATAGACTTGTATTAAATATTTTGCAAGCACAAATTACAAATCCAAATAACCAATGCTTATCCCTTTTCCAAAAGGACAAAAGAAATCTATAGAAATGTAAGCAAAACAGACATTATGAAAGAACATTTCCAACATCCCTTCGTAATACTTGCATACTTACATTTAGAAAGTTCATAAATCGTAAGAGTTTGTCTCTTGAGGCTTGTCCTTGGCTGGCAGAACACACAAACGTGGTGTTACTTTGATTAGTTTGAACATCTCATTTTATAAAATATGTAATTCGAACATAAGTATTTGCTATCCCCTGTCACAGTGGATGTAATAGTTTTCAGCATACCTTTTCAGCTCAGACAGGTTGATGTAAGAATGAATAAAGTTGCTTTTTTTTGGCACCCACACTATACTATAACCTATATATATAACAGCCTATACCACATCTACATTATATTCCACCATACCTATACCAGGGAATTTTGGACCTATATTTTTCTTCTCTACCTAGCTATTCAGTGTAAAGTTATTTGGCAAATGCCAAATTGTTCAAGCCTCTAAGTGATATGTTCTTTTTCAATAGGGATCTGGACAGGCTGGACTAATGGGCTGAGGTGAACTGTATGAGATTGAACAAGGCCAAGTGCCAAGTCCTGCACTTCAGTCATAACAACCCCATGCAACACTACAGGCTTGGGGAAGAGTGTCTGGAAAGCTGCCTGTCAGAAAGGGACCTGGGGGTGCTGGTAAACAGCCAGCAGGACAGTTTAGTAGGCATGGTGGTGTTAGGTTGACAGTTGGACTTGATGATCTTGGAGGTCTTTTCCAACCTTAAAGATTCTATGAACACAGCAAGTCTTAGGTGAACCTACTGATGCTTAACAATAGATCTGGAGTATTCTGTAATACTCCAGATTAATAAATCAGATTATTAAAAAAAAAAAACAAAGCAAGACAAGCATATAAAAGAATAATGACACCAGGATCAGCAATTGTGTCCTTTACTTGCATTGGGACATTATGGCAGAATCTTCTTAATTGCAGGATAATGCATTACCTGTACACAAAGATGATGAAAGTTGCCTATAACCTCATAAATCCATTGGTAGTATCTTTGAATTTTAAGTACTGTATGCTATGCTATATTTTAATGTCATGCAGGTTTAATTTTTCTTTAGCAAACCTTTCCTTTCTATATGACATAATCTATAGCGTATAAGTGTTCATAATTATGTTAGCTTTTAACATACCTTATCAATTCCAAGCACAATATTCCTCAGATTTAGTGATTTTTTTACTGATTTTGCAGTTGCTCTTTTACTATATATTCAGGCAAAACCTGTCTATGTTTCTCTGATAACTGATACGTACTGCTTGTTATAAGTTACATACAGACTATCCAATTGATCTTTTACTTTCTTGTTCAGTTTTTTGCTTCTTTTAGGTAAATAAGTGTAAAAAGGCTGTGTGCTATACTTTAGCAGTACATTTTACTTTATAAAGGAAAGATAAAATGCTGATTTTCTATCCTATCAGAATATAAAACCCTTTATATATAAACTGTGCTTGAATAAATTGCAAACCAGTTGGATATAGCATCCTAGCTACTTGGTACATTAATCTTAGCAAATGTTATATTATTAGCACTCAAGTACTTGGTGACTTCTTTACACCATGTGTCATGTAGTGAGTACAGAAGAATTTTCTCTGCCTCGAAAAGCTTTGAGGACAAGCAGAAGAACTGGAAAGTCTCCTGGAGCAGTGCTTGCACTGGAAGGATGAGAGGGCAGTGCAGTTCGGCAGCCACATCCTCATTTCACCCTTCCTCACCTGGAGCTGCATTCGCTGTGCCTTATCTAGTCTTTCGAGCGCACTGCCCTGACCATTTCACCTCCTATTTCCTAGAGAAACTCTAATAACATTTTCCATTGTTCTCTTTCCAGAGGCAGTTTCGATGCATTCTTATTTTGCACAAGTCTTAAGAGCTCTGCAGAAACCAATCTTGTCTCAGTATGCTCATGACATTCACTGGGCATCTTTATTATGCAAATACAACTGCAGCATTGATTTCCTCTGTTTAGCAATGTAACAAGATGATTCCTTCAAATTAGGATTCATGTAGAACTATGCATAATGTAAAAACAGAGTAAGTTGGTAACTAATTTGCTGGTAAAAATTTGTTTCACTTACGTGAAAGCCAAGCAGAATCAGCTGTGGTAACATGATGCTTCACAACATTGGTTTGGGGTAAGTGCTCTGGCATTTAATTGCTTTGTGAAGTTTAAAATCTACTTTTGAACAATCTTTCCTACAGAGAGGAAATTCTCATTGATTAACAGTTAGTGGTAAGCTGAGTAATTCAAACTCCATCTGACTATTCAAGACCATGGCACCACTGAAGCACTGTAAGTGGAGCTGACTCTTCCCAGAGAAGTCACTACATTCATGTACCACCTCACAGAGGTGCTAGCTCACGTTCAGGAAGCCGGACTAGCCTAACTAAAACGGTCTCATGCTTTGCCAGAGATAATAAATTCTACTTTCGCAAGAGGGGCAACACTGTGTTGCCACAACTAACCCTCTGTCTGGGCGAGATGCTTTCTTTGGACCTAGTTCAGACATCTCCATGAGATTGCATTGCAGTCCAGATGCAGCCACAGGATTTCACTGAAGGAGACGAGTCTGACCAGTTAATGAGGGTCAAACCATTACCTGCCTGCTCTTTCTTGGACAAGTTGAATTGGCCTATGCAAGTTTTCCCTGTTGGGATCTGTCTGTGTTTGAAAGGTTTCTCAAGGCTGTGCTAATCCAGGCTCTGCAGCAGGAATTGAGAAGAGCTCACAGAGGGAACCTGCAAGGCACTGAGACACAAAGCCAGCTCTTCCCAAGCCCTTGACATTCCTCATTTTGACTGCAAGGTTAGGAACCAATGCACTGTTATAGTTCCCTGCTTTACACTGTTCTGGGACATCTTTATCTGCACTAGGAAAATTTGCAGTCACTAGGGGCTTCATGTCACTAAAAAAGTTGCCTCCTCCCTTTAATGCTACCAGGGGAAAACTTGAAAAAAAATCCTTTAAATTTCTAACTAGGAGCTACCAAGACTTAATCATTTATAGTATTTGGTACAGAGCAGAGGTGTTATCTGAATGTCTGAACTGTGCATATCTTCCTCTAACTGACTACCTCAGGTGTATGAAGTTTGGTTTGTGCTTAACCATGAAATTTTTGTGATGTGTTTTTACTCTTAAATTAAAGTCGTATATGAAATATCCATCATGATGTCCTTTTCCCCAGGCAATGCATATAAAGCAAGAAGTCTTGATAGTGTGTGCCTCATCTGGCAGGATTTAAATGAAAAATAACCCTAGCTAACTAAGATGAAGAAAAGCAAAGGGGAAAATGATCATAATTCATCTGTAATACTTTGTGAGGAGACAGAGATACAAATAATAAATATAAATATGATATCAATAGAAAAAAATAGATATTATTAAAACACATATACAGATGTAAATATAAAAAAATATAAATTGTTCAGAAAGTGCTTTGTTTATATTTGTTTCCATGGAGGACTTTGTTCAATGGTAGTTTATTTTTCACTCTGAAGATAGTAAAAAATCCAATTATCTGTTGCTAGGGGCATTATTATTTTATCTTAATTTGGAGAAAGCTGATTCTAATGCATTAAAACTTTCTTCAAGCAAGAGAAAGCAGAGACTAGCTCTGCAATTAGAACAGTTTTGCTACATCTGGTTCATGACACTGCTTAAAAAACAAACAAAACAAACAAGCAAACAATTTAGTCCAAGTCATTTACTCTTTCATTTCAAGAAGGATTAAAATTTCATCTTTACAGTAACTTAGTAATGTATTATTAGTATTCGATATCAGTTACAATGCTATAATTCATTCAGGAGGTATTTCTCAGGTACCTGGTTAACATAAAAATCCCAAACAACCTCTGATTTTACTTCAAAAACCAATCAGCCCTTTTGTATGTCATTTGCCTTTGAGTAGATAAGAAGCTTACAAAAGTAAAATTGAGTGCTTACTCAAAAAAACCTAATCTTCACTGTGGTGATTTGCCACCAGCCCCTCCCTTGCAGCAATATTTCAAAGATACATTTTTCCGGTGGCCAATATTTCACTTGCTGTCAATTTCAATTCTTAGACCAATAAATCAAAACCAGTTATTTCTTGAAATATTGAAAAAGCAAGAAGCTAAAAGGGAATATTTCAATTCTTGTGTAAATAAAGAAAACTGGATTTGAATAAGGAGAGAGACAGAGGACAAGACTGCTTGTGGCCATGACAAACAAAACTGGTCAGGAGTTGGTACATCAAGTCCTATGAATTCTTAATGCAGAGCAGGAGCAACACCGTTCGGTACCCAGCTGCACAGCAGGACCTGGAACAACTCCTGCTCTGCATTTGGCAGCTTAAAAATTTGTAGCTGCTGGAGCTACTTAGTGGAGTGGCCATCGGCTCCAGAGATCTCCTGCTGTTTACCATGTCCAAGCTCTCCTTTAGGTCATAGACATAATTTTGCTGGGATGAACTCATTTACCCTCCAGAAAATCTATTGGAATGGTCTTGTTTGCAGCATCTTTAATTGGACTGTGGTCTGATCCAGACAGTCAGAGAAATACTGTCCACACAGGTTTGACCCAAGTGGATCGACTATGCAAGGAAAACACCATTATCCATGGCTATATGCATAAGATTAGCACAATGATATGTGTGCTATTATTTAAAATGGGAGAAAAAGTCTGCTGTTATACTGAACATATGCATCCACAGCATCGATTCTTTCAAACTGGGCCAATACAACTTATATTTGCAGCGCTGTAGACTTGGGGAACACTGGCTGGAAAGCTGCCTGTCAGAAAAGGACCTGGGGTGCTGGTAGACAGCTGGCTGAACATGAGCCAGTAGTGTGCCCAGGTGGCCAAAAGCATGCTGGCTTATATCACGAATAGTGTGGCCAGCAGGAGTAGGGAAGTAATTGTACCCCTGTACTCAGCACTGGTGAGGCCGCACCTCGAATACTGTGTGCAGTTTTGGGCCCCTCAGTACAAGAAAGACATTGAGGTGTTGGAGCATGTCCAAAGAAGGGCAACAAAGCTCAGGAAGGGTCTAGAGAACAAGTCTTATGAGGAGCGGCTCAGGGAACTGGGATTGTTTAGTCTGGAGTAGAGGAGGCTGCTCTCTACACCTACCTGAAAGGAGGCTGTGGTGAGGGGATGTTGGTCTCTTCTCCCAAGTAACTAGTGATAGGTCTAGAGGAAATGGCCTCGAGTTGTATCAGGGGAGGTTTAGATTGGATATTAGGAAAAATTTATTTACTGAAAGAGTGGTCAAGCATTGGAACAGGCTGCCCAAGGAAGTGGTAGAGTCACCATCCCTGGAGATGCTCAAAAAACGTGTAGACGTGGCACTTCGGGACATGGTTTAGTAGGCATGGTGGTGTTGGGTTGATATTTAGACTTGATGATCTTAGAGGTCTTTTCCAACCTTAATGATTCTATGCTATTCTATTCTGTTCTATCTTAACTACACTACTATGCACAATACTTCTGACTGGATCAGTGGAGTTACCACAGATACATATCAGTACAAATGAAAGAAAAATCTGGCTCCAAGTGAAAGAAG
The DNA here is from genome assembly GCF_036417535.1 of Chlamydotis macqueenii. Lineage (NCBI taxonomy): Eukaryota > Metazoa > Chordata > Aves > Otidiformes > Otididae > Chlamydotis > Chlamydotis macqueenii. The sequence continues at coordinate 70,918,421 of NC_141559.1, forward strand.
AGAACATCAGAGAGGATAGCTAGAGCTCCTTAAGATCTGTGTCTCAGTGTGCATCATTCCAGCTTCAATGTCTAAATGAAACTGGCCTGTGCCCCATTCACAGGTTGTGGCAAATTCAGGAAGGCTGATGAGTGCAAACATCATCCATACTTCTGAATCTCTGCAGGTTTTGTTTTGTTTTGTTTTGTTTTGTTTTGTTTTGTTTTTGTCTGAGTTCAAAACACTTTGTTCTAGAGGTATAGACACCTCTGGAAGCCTTGTAGCTCTGTTTGTAGGTATTGCACTTACCTTAATATGTTTATCTGAGAGGCAATGTATAGTAGCAAGAGACCAGTCATTCAGTAATGAGTCTGACAGGTCCCTAGACAAAATCCATCTCTCATCATCGCAGCCTGGATTCCCAGAGATGCCAAACAGAATCCCAGAAAGTCCCGGAGCAGTACATGGGTGGAGGTTGTTTGAGTCCTGGAGGAAAGCTTTATATATCTCCATAGTGTTCTTTGCTTCTCCCTCAGTGTCTGCTTTCTGGTGACTCTTAAGCGAGTTAGATGTCTAGTCTGACCTAGTGTGGCTACTTTTACGTTGAGTGTGAGCAGAACTAACATGCAACCCTCTGCACCTGATGGTAGACATGCTCTTCTATTCAAAGCAAGTTCACAGCAGTCACTCTTTACCCTGCCTTCACCCTCTGCCTCATGGTGGCTGAATCACTGAAAAAATGACTCAGGATATTTTGCTTCTCGAGACCAGAGTTGCATCAGAACCATTTCTACTGACATGTAATCACATGATTTTAGACACCAGGAGAGCTCTTTAGTCTCAGACCAGAAACAACGTTTCACTTATAAATTTGAGTACTTTTCAATCTGTAATTTTTTTTTAATATAAAAAGGAACCAGACAAAATCTACATTTTACTCATGCACTAAGTGAAGAAAAAAATAATGTCTCTTATTACATCTGCTTAATGCTACAACTATTTCATTTAGAATAACAGCAATGTCAAAAAATAATTTAAAAAAAGTCTTAAACATAACTATGTATTTAAGCTTTCCTTTTGCAATTGCTCCAGGCTCAGTAATGCCCAGCATTCCAAGTAATTTGAATATAATTGAAGCCTTCTGTGTTTTTAACATGTGTGTTATGAAATTCTGCGTGTCTGGAGGTGAGCAGACACTATGTGCCACCTACTTTACTATTTTGCTTCAGAGATTTGACTTATTGAGAAGCAAGCTTAATGCAAATAAAATGGCTTTCCCCTCCTGGCATTTGGCAGGCATACAGAAATGCAACAGAAGAGCAGAGTACCTAGAGACACTCACTTCTCAGAACTGTGTTCGGAAAGAATAGAAAGCATTTAAATTCAAAACGAACCATCTGTGACAACTCCTAAGCAGTTCCTCATTTCAGAAAGTGCAAGCCTGGGAATGAAAGTGAAACTGTAGTAACTGTCATTTAAAATAATCTAATATAGACTTTTCTGCCTTTGAGGAGAGGGTGGGCACAGATTTTCTGGAAGCCCACTCTTTTTCATTTCCTTAGCATATATTTTACAGTTCAGGAGAACTGAATCACATCTGTAGCCAACGTATATTACACATCTCATGGGACAAAAGGTGATGGAAGAGGCACTATCATTGTGGATCACCTCTCAGCAGTTCGTATCCACAACTGATATAAGCTAATACAACTTTGCATCAAAATTAATTTTAAAACAATTTCTAAGAGAAGAATGACTTCATACTAGAAATAAGGTATTCAGTATTCCCCATTTGGGAAATCTGAAATACTGCATCTTAGACAGTTGCATTCAGAAATGAAAACCAGAGAGTTTCTGTTAGTTTACTCAGATCAGAAATAAACAGAGCAATGGCAGCATGGCCAAGTTAAGTAGAAACACATGGAAATTCCTGCTTGCCCAAGCACTATATATACAGTATACATTGGCTGGCTACACCTTTGGATTTACAGGATTTAAATCAGATCAGAATTTGGTCCTCAGAGTATTCAACAGGCAGTTCTGGGAAAGGATCCAGAAGAACTCAGTCAGTAACCATGAAGACTGTCATTTTCTAAGATACAAGTTGCAGACTGAAAAAATATGTATTGTTGGGCAGTAAAATTATGGTTTTATTTCTTATTGAATTTGGAGCTACACTGCAAGCTGTAGAAAATATGCAACTAATAGAATGTTGTGTATATTTAGTGAATCTGGAAAATACCCCCGGGATGGCAGCTCTCGATCCTGCTAGGATACTTTCCACAGGCGTTGAGCTATGGTTGTACGTGTGTGAACACCAAGTGTGTTGCAAGGCCTCCTATTTTATTGCTGCTGTTTAGTAAGCCATTTTGTCAACTGAATTAGTATATATTTATTTAAAAATATAGAACCTTGAAAGGTATTTTAAATACTGTTTTATCAACATTCAAGTTCTAATCTATGGTTAAAACAAGATAATAATACAGCATCAGTTCAACCTCTGCTTACCTTGAATATGCAAAGTCTCACCACAATCGAAGTCTGGTTGCAGGATTGGACCACAGCAGTGAGGAATCAGCATATGACTTCTGAGCAAATCATGGGCTTGCCATGAACAGATCTCCTACGGAGAGCTACCCCGGGGCACGGCTGTGGCTGCGTCACCCAACCCTGAGATCTCAGCTGTAACTGTCTCTTCCAGGTACTCCTTTCAAGATGAAGAAGACATGTTCATGGTGGTTGATCTCTTACTTGGAGGCGATCTGCGTTACCATTTGCAGCAGAACGTCCACTTTAATGAAGGAACTGTTAAGCTGTACATTTGTGAGCTGGCGCTTTCCTTGGATTATTTGCAGAGATACCACATCATTCACAGGTGAGTGGATTTCATTTGAGGGACAGGCTGCTTTCTTTTGGCAGAGCAGAGGAATGTTATCCTGTATCTGATTGCATGGTTCTGTTTATTCAAAAACTCTGAAAAGTTCTCATTGTTATCCAAGGGTGGAATTTGGCTCTGAAAAGGTTTAAGTGTTTTGTTTCAGTATTTGTTTCAGCAATTCAGTAGCCACATATCCTTCTCATACTGCCCTTTTCTTGTTCTAATCTCATAATATGATGTATATCTTTTACTATGTTTTTTAAACACTAAATACAACCCACAACAGCATCCTGGGTGCTTTTAATTTATTTTTAGTTCTTCACTACCCCAATGCTCCTGAACATAAAAATGTTGTAATCCAGTACAACAACTTCACACAAAACTAGGGAAAGGTCAACAAACTAAAGGTTGACAATAAATAATAGTTTGTTTACTTGCAGAATCTGCCTGAAGGTTAGAAAGAGGAAAAGAGTTGGGGAAATAAGAGAAATAGTAGAAATAAATTGGAACAGCGATAGATGGTTCATCCTTTTTGCACTTCATTGATTACAACAACCCTCTATTTTTACTGCCTTACAGCTTGCAATAATAGTATTCATGTCAAAAAAAAAGGTGTGAAGAACAAGGGTCTGTTTGTTTTCCTTAAACAATTTGGCATTTAACTGAAGCAGCAGAGTAACTTATCTTTTTACGTTAACACAGCAGCTGTGAAATTATACAGTTATGGGCTTGAGCCTCTATTTTACTTTCTTTAGGCTAAATTCAGGATATTCCTTCCGGATTTACAGTGATTTGAATACAAAAGTAATTAGTTTTGTGTGTTACCAGAGTTGGATTGAGTTTCAGAGACCAAACTAAACTAAGCCGTGCCATATATCTTCCAGTATCCAGTATAAAAAAATTCCTCCAAATATATTCATTGAGAATTTTCATCCCATTCACCTACCACAGTTGCCTCATGATTTTACAAAAAAAAAAACCAAAACACAATAAAAAGTATAATCTGACTTTCAGAAGAGGGAAGGTATGTACGACATCTCTCTGATCTGAGGTGCAGAGGTAGATAGTTGTTCAGTATTACTGAAGCTGCGTAAGACAAAATTCAAACATTGCAACAGTTTTGCTTGCAATTACAACTCCCACAAATGTTGCAAGTAATTTCTGAAATTTTGTATCTTTAGCACACTATTATTATTTTAGTACATTTCCATGCATTTTGCATATGTTTTCCTTTCTCAGTGAATATTTTAAAAGTGGAGCTCAGAATTTTGGCTGATCTTTGTTTCTGTGCCTTAAGGAATGTTCTTGATGACAACCCTCATTTGAATGATGAGATATTTTATGTAAATAGGCTGTCAAAACATTCACGAGAGAATACAGTTTATAATCAAAACTTGTATTTTGCTAGAATCCTGTGACTTAAAAATGTTTCACAGAAAAGCCTGTAAAGGGTGGCAGATGTCTTGAGAGATGAAGGACTGGATTGAAGGCATTGTAGTTGGTTGTAGTTTTTTGTGACAGTGTCTGCATTGCCATGGCCAAATTACAAAATTGGGCAAGACGCTTTGTTCTCTTCTATATTACTTAATCATGACTAGTAAGCACTTGATTTTACTTGATTTTCTTTTTTTTTTTCCACTGGTTTTGGTGTAAAGTAACACCACTAAACTTCAACACTTGCTGACTTGCACCAAGGCAGGGGGAGGTATGGGTGCCTGGAGATGGTTGTTGGCTCCATTTGGGGGCACATTCTGGCATTTGCTTTTTGCTTTCACTCTACACTGAAAGTTTTCACAAAACCAGACTTGTCAAAATACCTGTCTCTTAGCTTGCAGCGGGTCTTACTGGCTTGTTAGCCAGGATTATTGTTTAGGCTATAAAGGATCTGGTTCAGGACTCCACTGTGTTATGGAAGAGATGTTTATTTTGAAGCTGGCAGACGTGAGATCTGAGTGTGACTCCCCCTTCACCGCTCACTGCCTAATCACCCAGCTATGGCACGAGGAGCCTTTTGCCTCTCATCTTCCCACTAATTACTGTAACATCCCAAACAATCCACACGCCAGTGAACATGTTGTTTAGCCAGTAGAGTCCCAGCACATTCTGCCTTCTGCCTTGCCACTACCTGGAACAGCACTCCGCAGGACGGGTCTTCAGCTGCCGTAAATCTCTGCGGTATGGCTGGCATCAAGAGTGCAATGCTGATTTAAATTGGCTCAGGAGCTGAGCCAGCAGTGATGCACAGTGAGGAGACAGGTAACCATTACTCCATCATTGCAAACCATCACCATCTCAATCAGAGATGAAACCAGTGAGCTGGTTGGTGTTTATACTTCGTGGTAGCAGACCTCAGCAATATCATTGTGATCAAGTCCTTCCAGTCAGCATTCACATGTTAACCTACAAAACTGTATTAGATCTTTCATTTTTAAATGAGTGCATTGGCAGCAAAAGGGAAAAAAAGAGGTTAGTGAGTCACAGAGTCATTGAGAGAGCCCCCTACTAAATTTTGTCTGGGCTACAAAGAAAGAATAGTTGAATGATTCATCAGACTGGGTAGGTGGATTTTCAAATTGCAGTATTATAAAGAGCTGAATATATGATGTGTGAGTCAGGAACTTAACTCCTCCTCAATATTTACAGATGTGTATGAAATGTGTTCAGGTTTCCATTACTATTGCATCCGGCAACATGACAGAATGGGTTTTTTTGAGATTAATCTGCAGCCCCAGGAGTTTGCTATGAAAGGAAGTGGTAATGAAGGGAACTGGAGTTATCAGGCATTTATGAATGGATGAAGAATTGTCCAGATCAGTGCCATGCCAGTTCCCCTCGGAGATGCCTTGCAATGCATTTGCAATGTATTTGCTGATGTTAGCATTGTGTACTTTGAATATGGCAATCATGTCAGCAATAGAAGTATTGTTTGTGCAGGAACAACTTTAACCATAAATAGTGTAAAAACCACTGCTGTTCTGGTCTGTTTATGAAACTTGTCATTTTTATTAATCACACCCATGTATATAAAACCCAAATCTGCAATGCATAATCCTGCAATAGTGGATTTATTTATTATGGCAGAATAGTGAATGCTGCACTGTCTCTCATTTGCAGTTCTGTAGTAAATGGTTGCATTTACGTAGCTGTTCAGCCAGAATTATAAAAACTTTAAAAAGAACTGCTCTAAGTTTCAAGCTATGATTCGAAGACTATTCTGGACAAACTTGTCACACGACAGCTAGCTTAATATTTAGATATCTCTAAATTGTTGGTCACAGGTAACTGCTACATTATAAAACTTTATTTACTCACAGCTTTCCTGTAATTATATTTTATCCACATTTCTTAAATTAAAAAATAATTATTTGAAAGCTGGATAAGGGGTGTTTATTATAGACCCTAAGATCCAGTACATACAGAAGTGCTTCTGAAAATTCGCATGGTTTCATTCATTCTCAAATGCTGGATCAAATCTAACATTCTGCTGTTTTGAGACATTATAACTAAACGCATTTTTTCCAGCACCACTTGTATAATACCAGTGAATAATGTGTTGGACAAAAGTTTTCCCATCAAAGGCTGAATAAACTTATTTCAGCCATGAGTAACCCAACCTCCTCCTTTCACAAGTGTTGCTGTTCATACATTTCAATAAAACCACCTGCTTCCTCACCAAAGCAGGCTGCCCATTTTCATTCAGCAAGTTCTTCCAGCAGCAGTGTTGTCTCTCTCAGGATGCTCTTGCAGCCTGAGCCTTGGCTCGGAGCAGTGCTGGCCCTGCAGTGCTGCGGCTGCTGCCCAAGTAACACGCTTGTGCTGATAAAACCATGTTTTCTCTTTCTAGGGGGCCAAGTGTTAACTGCATTGCCTTTGCAACTTTTCATCATTGTTTGGCTCCATTGGTTTTCATCTGCTTAGAAAAGAGGCTGGATGCAGCAGATGTCTGGAAAGGAAATGCCAGTAACCTTCCAGCACAATTTTAGGATACTGGACTAGCTGTTTGATCTGCATGCCCAGGGATTTTTATTTCAGAGGGGGTTTTTAATGCAAAACCATTCACGTGTGTATGTGTATATATACATAAGCATTCATATAATTTCTTTTTTGTTCTGATTGAAGTACAGTATGACTGGAATCAATCTGGCTTGGCAGGTTTATGCTGTTTGACTACTGTGATAACCCCTGTTTTCTATCCACACAAGTTCTCCTTCCAATGGAGAGCAGCACCAAGAGCTATTCCAGCTCCAAACAGCTACTTAGCAGCAGTCCAGGGTGGGCAAAAGCTAGTGGAAAATGGTGACAAATTGAGCTTTACATTTTCCTTTGCCAGCTGATCCACTGCAGAGTAAGGATGTCTTGCTGCTACTAGCTAGACAAGAGGTACCCTTTGTTCAGCCCTGCTAGTCTGGGCTGTGGTATAAGAGATTCCTGTTTGTTCATTACCACTGTGCCTTTCAAGGTGTCCAGCAGTCTGGTGAAATAAGATAACAGATCTAAATGATTAGACTATTCTTTAAAATGAGCCTTCCCAGTCTCACTTGTGACACCATACACCAAAAGAACAAACTCTAATTGAAAATGTTCCCTTCATAACACTATCCATTTAGTATGTAAGCAGTAAATAGGTTTGGAAATTATTTGAAAATGGAGAATTTTCCCTTTATTGTTTCTCATAGAAGTCACAGACAGAATAACGCCAATCTGAGATTTACCAGGACATATTAAAAGGACACAGTTCTTTAAGGATTTCAGTAGTCTTTCTCTTGCTGGTAAGCATGTGCAGATGAAGAAGAAAATGTAACAGAGTCTGAAGTAGATTAAATGGGGAAAAAAAATAACCATAATGTGACTACTATTCATAAGCAGTACCAAAGATCATGAAAGGCCAAGAGGCCTGTCCTTTGAATTTTCTTAATTTGTCTTCCCATGTCTCTTGCATGTCTTTGTATTATTTCTTTAAAGAAGTGCAAGCCCACATTATTTCCAAGGAAAATTTGCAGGAACTGAGCAATGAGTTATCTAAGAGAAGCAAATTAGAAAACATATCAGAAACAGCCAATAAAGAAACACCATGCAAACCACAAAGCACAGAAAACCCGCTGAATGCTTATGAACCAGAGCTGATCAAAAAGAAAATTGTTCACAAATTCTAGGCACAAAAGGTATTTAAATTTCAGTTATGTCCTTAAAAAAGAATTATGTATCACAAGGTGTGAATATGCAGAGAATAAGCCTTTCAACTTTTGAATGGAGTTCTCAATCTACAAGAACAAATTAATTTTACTTCAATTTGGCAACACTGAAAGAAAAAGTTATTTCATGTACCATATGACATACTGCAAATAAATGAAGTTGGTTTGGAAACACATTGAGATCTCAATACCGAGAGGTGAGATTTCTCATGAAGTAAAACTGGGGAGGAGACATGGGTAACACTCTGAGATGTGTGGTGACCCATTGGGTGCTCCAGTTCTGGCACTGACACTGATATAATCTTTTATGGTGGGCCTTGTGCACTCTCCCTTCATCACTCATGTGAAATACCAGAAGACACCCACCACATCCTCACTCCCTTCATACTCCATGGCCAAGGGATCTTTGTTGCAGTCAGCAGGGGATTGCTCTGTTCCTTACAGTTTTCAGGTGAGTAGATGAAGTTAAGCCTTGGCTCTTTCCTTGATCCTCCTTCTTCTCATTATTGCAAAGTTGTAAGAATGTGCTTACATGAAATATTTTGTTTAGCCGAAGAAAAGTTGCCTCTTAAGCCCTACGTAGTTTAAATGTGTAGTCAACATCAGGAGAGGGAAGATCTGAACTGTAGACTAAGCTTGGCCAAGTATTAGGTATCAAACTTCCAGTCGCCAAGGATAACCTCAGCCTACTCCATCCTAAGTGTTTGTTTTTGCTGTATGCAGCTCTATAGAACAAGTGTCCTTCACTAAAAAAAAAATTAAGTTCTGTGATTATAGTTTGTTTTCTTATTACTCCCTTCTCTGTTTCAAAACAAACATTCAGACAAGCATAGATATGATCTAGACATCAAGGAGTATACGACATGCACCTGGAAGTTATATATTAATTCCTAATAATTTTTCTCTAGTTTAACTAGAAAGAATTCCCAACAATTTTATCTAAATTCTAATTTTCACACACTGATTTAAAGGCCTTCCTGAATCCTTTCTCACCTCACTGTCATTTAGCTGCAATCAACAAAACAAACAAGAAAAATCTTTGTTTTTTTCAAAAACTCTAAAATCACAATACCATTGCCAGGTCATTGTGGACTTACACATGCCTGACTTGCTCATACTTGTTGTAACTCCATACTCCTCCATACTCACTACTACATACTCCATACTCACTATTGGAGAACACAGCTCTCTTGGAGCAAGGTAAAGCCTTTCCATAGAGGGAATCAGCACTTCGTGCTGTTCATGGCTAAGTACACAGGAAGAGGAGTCAGTGTAGAGAAACTGAGACCCAGGCAAATTCAGACTCTGTGTCATGTCAGGAGGTACAAATCTTTTTGAAAATGGGTGACACAAAGCTATTAGGGAATTACCTTGCCAAAGAGCTTGCTACTGCAGTGAGGGTGATAGTCAGCCTCCTGGAGATGCCAGCAGGTTCACTGATGCCTGCACTCACCACGCTCTTTTCTGTGGAGTGTGCTGAAAGGGCAAGTATAAAGTTCATGTAGATACACACTAGTTTTCTAGTTCCATGCTCTGCATTTCCCACTTCCCAATCACTATGGTAGAGAGTATACTAGTGGTTTGGCTTTTTCATCTATGTCTGTCTTCCAGAAGGTTCTCTTAAAGCCCATCCTTACGTTTGTTCTGGGGTTATAATGACTTGCTTCTATGAATTACTTCTAGGTTCTGCAGAGTGCATCCCCACCTAAATCAGCTGCTGTCACCTGACTGTGTTATTGTTTTTCCCTTCCTTCTTGTTTTCTTTAATAATCCCTTTACATTAACCTACCTTTTAGGAAGAGAAGTCTTATATAAGCAGGGTTCAGGGTGCATGATAGATATTAAAACACTACGTGTCCCTCATCTCCACAATTTATCACCCTATTGATGGATAATGAAATTAAGTGGTTTCCTTCCTTCCTTCTCCCACTCTTCAGCATTAAAGTCTTGATTATGAATCATATTCGTAGATTCAGACACTGAAGCAGAACATGTTGACAGAACTGAAGCAGAGCTCTATAGCCAAGAGTATCTCAGGTATCCATCCACAAATCTGAGCTGGTTTATGCTCGTTTTCTGCTTTAGTATATAGCAGGTTTCCTCGTGGCCAGTGCAGTGTGAGTGTTATCAGAGCCATTATTCTTTCACAGAAATCCATTACAAATTTCTTAGTGTTGCTTTAAAGCTTGAAGTTATTTTTTTGAATAATTTTCAATAAGTAATTACAAAGATTAGGAACTCCTTCTAGAGAGGCATACAGAGTCCACAGTATTAATTGTCTGGTTTATGTTGATTTTGGGAGCCTCCACCCCCCAGCTGCCATCCCAGGGTGGTGCTGCCATCCCAACCTTCCCATGCCAGCTGGGAGAGGAGGAGAGGCTGAACGAAAGCTCCTCTCACCAGCAAGATCAAATTAGCAGTGAAGTCTTAATTAACAGGGGGGAGAACAAGAGCTAACCCCCTCAGACACAACATTAATCCTTTTTTTCCAAAGCTCTGGTGTTAATGTTATGTTAAAAGTATTCTGACATGTTTTATCTTGGAAATTTCACAACGTCATGATTGTGTGCAGGCATATTTTCTCCACTGAAGTGGCAGATTTGCATGCAGTGTGCTTGAGTAATTTTTTTGTTTGTAGTCAGTGAAGAAATTTAAAACCTTTGATTAAAGTATGCAGATGGAGAGAGGGAATATGGAAAAAGACTAAACTTCAGGCTGAGCCAAGTATAAACCAATAGCAACATATGGACAATTGCTTCTTTCTGCTGTTTCTGCTTTAATGGTTGCAATGATTTTTTCTGCTTGGATGAGCAATACATACATAGGGTATTCTATCATTCCCTTGGAGATTTCCTTGCAACATAAGTTTTGTTTTAATATATGGCAAAAGAACAAAGACAATGCAAAAAGTGCACGTTTACATTATTTCCTCATGACTACAGTAGTCTTTTGTATCTCAGGAATTGAGTAGATTGTCCATGGTGTCGTAGAAGGTATTTCATTAAAGGATATTGCAGTTGAAGCTTCCTTCTTGCCTTAGAAATGTATTCAGTGCCTATCAGTACAGCTTTGATATTTCAGGTGAGGTGTGGTCCGAGTTAGCAGATATACAGAGGGATGAGAAAGAGTGGGAGTTGTAACACTGATCATCTGACAGAGTTTCATCTTTCAAAACAAATCATCTGGTAAGCAGGGACTGTAATTAAGATACAGATTGCCACAAGTTTTGTTCTGATGAAGTTGCCTTCCTGACTTGCTTTCTCTTGCATTTCTTCCCTACATCCTTTTTTTGGGAGCTCCTCAGGGCATTCCCTTGAGGTTATTTTCAAACATTTCTATATCCTCTGTGAACTCTTGTCACAGCTTCCCTGAATGGGTTTTACGGAGAAAGCAGAGCGGCTCAAAGCTTTGATGCCATATGACAATCCTACTGCTGAGCCTCTGCTTCTCCCAGCATATGCTTACACTCATTCCTTGGGGAGTTCCCTACTGACCCCGTGGGGATAACTGCATTTTCTGGCAGCAGAGGAGATGAGGCAAGCCTGCATTTCAGCAATTGTGGTGCTCTTGTCCATGCAGAACTGCTGTTAGAAGGGAAAGACCTTAAAATACAGTGCCAAACTGGGACCTTGAAGGTGGGAACTTGGTAGATGGTGCACTTTTAATGAACCAAAACTTTATTAAGTTTTGACAAAACTTAATTAAGTTAAGATATTATTTCTGATGAATTTGGTCATTCTTTACACAGATGATTAAGATCATCTTTACACTCAGACTAACAAGAATGAGAAATAACCTCTCTCTGGCTATCAGTTTTTATTCAGTTATTTGTCTGTTTATCTTTTCATACACATTGAACTTTGTTGTTTGCATCTGAATGCAGGATGCTGAGGAGTTGCTTTCTAGTCTAGTGATAAAAACAATACAAGGCTTGAGCTTCTCTTTTTTTTACTTTTACAGTGACTGTTCTGTGTCTAATCATGTTATAGTCTCCCACTTTATTTCAATTATGATTTTATTGCACATTTCATGCTATTTTTTTAAGTTTTGGAGGTTTAATTATGAGCACAGGTACTTCAGAAGATAAATGTAAGTTTTTATGACAGAACTGTAGAACTTCTTTCTATATACAGATAGTGTCTCCATTCTGCTCTTGCATTTTTTTTTTCTCTGGCTTTATTCAGCCATTAAACGGTGTTAGTTTTTAGTCAAAACCAACACTGCTTAAAATCTCATCTTTCTCTGTAGTTGTTGTCATTCAATGTCAAATGATGTGAGATGGAACTGGAATGATAAAAGACTTGATAAATGATAAAAAAATGCTGCAAGAAAAATAACAGCATAGAAGGTATCATTTTTTAAATAGTGTTAGAGAAACAAACTGGTTGTACAGTCTTGCACTGAGCTCTGGATATCTGGCCTGTGAGTTCACAGTTTGGACCTCCAGTGAAAGTGGCTGATTTTTCAGTCAGCTGAGCAGCTACACTTCAGAGACCCAATAGAAAGAAAAAAAAAAAGAAATTTGTGGTAAGATAGATGGACTTGAGGGTACTAAGAAGAAGAAAAGGACATAATCTCCCACATAAATTGCGGGATGTCCAGAGGGCATTAGGAGGGCTGAAAAAGAGACTGGGGAGTAGAGTGTGGGGTGGGGTGTAGGCAAAGCAAACGTACTGGGGAGATGGACAGACTTGGAAAGTCAAAATCAGCAGTGATGAGAGAGAGTGGAGAATGTGGGAGAGAGGCATTGTCGTAGTTCAGCCTCGATCAGGGCCAGACTATGCAGTCTCTCTCTCGCTCCCTCTACCCTCAGAGAAAACGGGGAGATGATATAAGGAAAAACGGCTCGAGGTTTGAGATAAGGACAGGGAGAAATCCATAAAGTTACTGTCACGGGCAAAATAGACTCGACTTGGGGAAAAATACTCATTTATTTCTAAAACTAGCAGGAGAATAAGACAGGGAACAAGATGACCTCCCCCAACCCATCCCTCTTCCTGGGCTTAACATTATCTCCACTACCTTCTCCCCTCCGACTGGCAAAGGGGGGAAGAGGGAATGAGGGTTATGGTCAGTTCATCACACGTTGTTTTACGCCGCTGCTTCATCGTCGGGGGAAGAACTCCTTGCATTCCTCCCCTGCTCCATCGTGGGTTCCCTCCCATGGGCCACAGTCCTTCATGACACTGCTCTGGCGTGGGTCATCTCTTCCACAGGGTGCAGTCCCTCCAGAACAGCTGCCCCAGCGGGCCCTCCACAGGCCACAGCCACCTTCAGGCATCCACCTGCTCCGACGTGGGGTCCTCCACGGGCTCCAAGTGGATCTCTGCTCCTCTGTGGACCTTCATGGGCTGCAGGGGGACAACCTGCTCCACCATGGTCTTCACCACGGGCTGCAGGGGAATCTTGGCCAGAAGCCGCATTATTCCTCCCCCTCCTTCTTCACTGACCTTGGCGTCTGCAGCCGTTCCTCACAACAGGCTGGCAGACGCCTCTCAGGATCCTTTTTACATCTTATTCACTTCAACTTCTCATCTCCTCTCCACTTCTTGCAGCCAGGCTGGGCCGAGTTGGGCCCAGTCGGCCATCTGCTGAGAGGCTAGAGGATGAGGCCTTCAAGGCCCACAAGGCTCACGTCTCCCCCTCTCTGCTCTCGCTCAGCTGCTTCACATCTTCTCTCCCTTTTTTTCCTGTTTCCTCTTCTTAAATATGTTATTGCAGAAGCATTATCACAGAACATTCTGCTACCAATTGGCTCGGCCTTTTGGCCAGCAGTGGGTTCGCCCTAGGCCTGGCTGAGTCCCCTGAACAAAGGGGAGCAACTTCTAGCAGGTTCCTACAGAAGCTACGACCTTAGCCCCCCGCCCCCTAAACAAAACCAGAACAGGCACCAAGAAGGAGGGGTGGAGGGGTGGGGTGCAGTAACAGGGAAATACAGAGTGGATGCCAGCGTGTGAATTCTGGGTCAGAGGGGTAAGGCTTACTGAAGGCTGAGTGGTTTTGAATATATCTCTCTTGGTCATTATCAAACAACTTTATTCACCAGATATGAAAAACCTTGCTCAGAGTTCTGCAGATAGGAATTAATACACTGGCATAAAAATTACTCCCTTTAGATATTCCTAGAAAAGGCGCGGATGTGGGAAAATGCAGTCTTAGATTTGCTATGTTGGTCTCTCAAAACAATAATACACTTATTGACAATAATCAATAGTAATTACTAATATAGTCACTTAGCAAGACTTGCTGAGTGGAAAACCTGTTGTCAGAATGCTGCATTTCTCAGCATTTATGCTAATTAAATATATTAGTTATCTATAGTTCTGCCTTTAAAATCTACAGAGACTCACAGCTTGCCTCTTAATTGGAGATGCTGCAGAATTTTCCCCTGATGGTGCTCCTTCAACTCTTCTGCAAACATATTCAGCTGCAGAAATGCTCTACAGACGGACCCAGATGCAGACAGGGGCACTTACATATGTATAGAGAGTTGCACACTAACTAAAGTACCAGCTTATTTCCCTGAGTCCCAGAGTACCTCTGCTGCTGAGACTAAGAGTTATGAGCATATAGGTAAGGATGTCCGTTTTCAGCCAACAGTCTTTTATCCTATCATTATTGTTTAATATTTGCTTTTGGAAAATACAGTGTCGAAAAGGAATAGCATATGAGATCTAAAGCTGAGAAATCGAATTATTAGACCTTAGTTGTCTAGATTTTTGAACATATATATAAAAGCAGTGTAACTCTTCAGTTAATGGGAAGAATGGTGGTGCTCAGTTATTGTCTGCTCTTCCCTCCTAAGAAATACTTGGTCACCAGTTTCCTTACATGAGACATGATTTTATCTCCCTGAGATGAAATGTGGCTCCAGTTGTACAAAAGCAGCTCTGTGTGGCAGTGCCAGGTTCCCTGGACACCACAAGCTGTGCTTGTAGTGTCTGCCTGTCTGGAGGGGACTGAGGAACCCCTGGCCTCCTTCGTCAGACCTTCCCCTCGTAACCTCACCTGGCTACAAGATTGTGCTCAGGGGCCTCAGGGGCTTTTATGCTGCAAATGACGAGGATGTTTTATTTGATGGCAGCAACCAAAAAAATTCTTAAGCGTAACTACAGCACAATTTATCATATATGAAGGACTGAGTTCTTTGTGGTGTGAGATGACGTCAAACAAGACAACGAGCACCAGAAGCGTGACTCCTGCAAGAGGCTTAAATACCTGCCTGCACTTTTGTGATAACACATTACAATAATTTGACTCAAGAACATCCCCAGTTGTTTTCATAATTCCACTCAGGATGCAAGATGTTTCTCATGCTTTTAAAAACTTATTCCAGAGTTCACCAAGATCTAAATGCAGGAGTCTATTTTTTTTTTAGTTGGCTGTCCAAGCAAGTGGATACCTAGTCAACACAGCCAACAAAATCTGAAAAGATACTCAGCTCATCCAAAAATAGACAGTCACCTGAATGGCTCTTTACACTTCAAGGACCATGTTGTTTATACATCTATTGACTATAAATGGGAAGATAGATGCCTAATGCGCAATAGAATCTAATCCAAGTATCATAATCTGAGAGCTGAATCCTATGTCTATTTTCAGCTGAATAAATAGCGCGAATGATCCTTATAATAATTTCAGTGCAAGTAGTTACCGTAACAGCAGTTTCTCTGCACAGAGTCTAGTTTAAACACACGTTCACCCATACTATATCCTTGCCTAGTAATGTTAACCAGGATGTAGCTACTACAATCTCTGGACTCAAGTAATATTGCCAATCTTTCATTCCTTATCCAGGTTCATCACGAGGAGTTGGAATACTTGGCTGTTTGATTCCCAGCAGTATGTTGTTGACATATCTTATAATAGGGAGACTTGTTAAAAAAGGTGGTGTACTGGAATATGAGTCGTGCTTTGTGTCAAATGTAGCCTGTCAAGTCTCATCTATTTTAAACAGCAGTCTACAGGAATACACATATTTATTGCTCTGTGAGTTTTTTTTTGTAAATGTTCCTTCTTAAAAGCATCCAAAGTTATTCTTAGAACTTACATTCTTTTCCAGGATAGGTGAGGCTGGAGGTAGAAAAGTGTCACGAGACTTCTGTTCAAAACATTAAAGATCAGTTGGAGGGAGCAAATGCAGCATAAAATCAGATGTTTTCCCTTCTGTTTCATAGAATTAATCCATCTGTTGGTGGATTTCACAAGAAGACCTGCCAGCTGCTACTGACACTTCAGGTAGTAGCAGGTCAGGTTTTTTAATCTTTTACCAAATACTATTTTCTTCTCAAGCACAGACTCTGCACCTCCCAGCTTGGTCTACTGCAGCTCACTTTTACGTGTATTAAATCTATAAAACCACCCAGAAGGGGAAGAATATGCAGAGCATCAAATCTTACTTGACTGCGGAACATACTCAGCTTTCTCTGTGATATGTCCTGGTTCTGTATATTGTGAATATTGTGTATATTTTATATATGCTGGTGGTCAATTTAAGGAATAAAGGCCCAAATACTTATACCCATGTTATGGGCATGAGCCTGCAAGAGATGATGGCAGTGGTGAGAGTGATGGTAATCTGACATTACTGCTAGCATTTGGGGATGCAGATCACATGGTGGTTTTCTGCTTGCTGGTTGACAGCCCTTCTGCCCACCACACTGTAGTGCTGAAACTCGCTTAGATTAGAAGTAAATGTGCGTAATGGGAAGCTGCACTGCTGCATGGAAGGGATGACTGCTCAGGTACTTGCTGAAAACCTGAAACTTTTGGAAGTTTCGGTCATCTTCCTTAGCCAGCTGTTGTGGTTTGGTTTAGTGAGGGGGGGCCTAAGGTGGAGGCTTCTGTAGGAAACTGCTAGAAGTCGCTCCCTTTTGTTTAGTGGACTCGGCCAGGCCTAGGGCGGACTGGCTGCTGGCCAAGGCTGAGCCAATTGGTAGCAGAACGTTCCGTGATAACGCCTCTGCGATAATGTATTTAAGAAGGAGAAAACAGAAAAAAAGAGAAGAGAAGATGTGAAGAAGCTGAGCGGGGGCAGAGGTGCAGAGGGGAAGGCACAGGCCTCATGAGCCTTGCAGACCTCACCCTCTGGCCTCTCGCCAGGTGGCCGACTGGGCCCAACTCGGCCCAGCCCAGCTGCAAGAAGTGGAGAGGAGATGAGATGGATGATGTGAAGAGATTCTGAAAGGTGTCTGCCAGCCTATTGTGAAGAACTTTTCTTGTGAGAGGAACAGCTGCAGATGCCAAGGTCAGTGAAGAAGGAAGGGTAGGAGTAATGCAGCTCCTGGCCAAGATTCCCCTGCAGCCTGTGGTGATGACCATGGTGGAGGAGCAGAGATCCACTTGGAGCCCATGAAGGACCCCACACTAGGGGAGGTGGATGCCTGAAGGCAGCTGTGGCCTGTGGAGGGCCCACTGGGGCAGCCGTTCTGGAGACATTGCACCCTGTGGAAGAGATGACCCACGCCGGAGCAGTTCCACGAAGGACTGTGGTGTATGAGTGGGACCCCACAATGGAGAAGGGGAAGAACGTGAGGAGTTCTTCCCCCGACCATGAAGCAGCGGCGTAAAACAACGCGTGATGAACTGACCATAACCCCCATTCCCTCTTCCCCCCTGTGCCACTCGGTGGGGGGAAGGTAGTAGAGATAATGTGAAGCTTGGGAAGAGGGAGGGGTGGAGGGAGGTTATCTTGTTCTCTGTCTCATTATCCTGCTGTTTGTAGTAATAAATGAGTATTTTTCCCCAAGTCGAGTCTGTTTTGCCCGTAACGGTAACTTTAAGGATTTTCTCCCTGTCCTTATCTCAAACCTCGAGACGTTTTTCCTTATATTATCTCCCCCTATTCTCTCGGAGGGTGGAGGGAGCGAGAGAGAGGCTGCGTAGTGGCCTGATCAGGGCTGAACTATGACACCAGCACATGAAGTCCATAATGCTGAACCATACTGTAACTGCCATCCAAGTTAGCTGTATGCCTTTTGCTGGAAGGAGACTGACACTTGTGCAATTGCTGGCAGAGTACACACTGAGTACATGCACTCACGTGGTGGCATCGCCATTGCAATGAATATGCTTTCTTACTGGACCAGATAATTCTTTCCAAACGCCACACTCCAGTTAGCATCTAATGAGTCGTGCACTTCCCGTGGTTATCAGGGATGTCACCTGTTCTTGAAAGCTGATTCACACGCAGGGGTGTGACCCTTGTACTCATATGCACAGAAGGTCTCAACAATACTTGACACTACAACACAGAAAAGATTAGAGTCTTCGGCTGTGAGATTATCAAGAAATTACTGCTACAGGGTGATTCTGCATGACTCCTCCATGTGATCTGCAGAAGCTTTTGGCTGAAAAGACTTTTTATTTGAAATGCGGTGATGTTTTGGCACCATCACAGTATTGACAGTTGTTCAAGGTTCCCCTCAGAGCTACCCAAAAGTCCAAAGACTGTTGTCATGTCTAGCACTAGCTGCAGAAAGCAGTTCTAGCAAAGGAAATGGCACATTTGTCATTACTTTGAGTCCTTCAGGCAAATTAAAACTAACCATTGGATTGCCTGCAAGTTCTTTTTGCTGGTTTATGTTCACTTGGAAAAGAACCACTGTGTCTGGAAGAGGAATTCTGCATAATATAGTCTGGGCTTTTCTGTGTAACAGCTCAGTTTATATAGTTGCAGTGGTACTTCCAATCCCAGTCTCTCTGTACTTTGCCACAGAGGAGGCAAGGTACAGGTCCACATTCTCCTTTGGAGAAATCTTTCTAGCTTTTAGAGCATATAAGAATCTTCTCTTATTTCTCTTGCTAGTGCAGTATATAATTAAATCTATGATAAAGTCATAGTGGATCTTCAGGAAGAATAATACAATAAAATATCTTGTGTTTAATATTTTTATTTTATTTTAGCATCTATGCAAATTCAGGAGCTGAACCTAGCCAAAGAGGACTGTTATCTGGCTCTATATACCCAGAAATGTGAAAGGTTCAATATAGGATTCCTGTTTTTAAGAAGGTGATTTTCTTCAACCTGGGACACCAATACCTACTGCAACTACTTCTCTAAGCTAAAATTGACAAATACAGCCTTTCCAAAGACCACTGGCCATTCAGACAAATGTAGATATCATTACTGCCACCTATTGTTACAAGTAGAAAATTGAAGACATTTTCATGTATTTTTCCAAATGGAGATAAAATTGGAAAATAACAAGCATGTTCCAGTTTAGATATTTGTAAATAAGTATGTTTTGGTGCCCTCTTTGGTGCCAGCTTTATTTTCAGAGTGATATAAAATTGGCTAGTACAAGTGCTAAGAAAACCCAAGATCTTCATAGATACCTGGTAAAAATAGTACTAAACTAAGAAGGAACAACAGGCATCATAATGCTCAGCATCACAGTAATGTATTTCTATATATCTAGGTACTACAATCCCAAGCCTTGAGCCAGGTGTCCCAACACTCTTCAGAGGTACGTAGGAAGAGGTAGGGTGTTCAGGGGCCTTCATTAGTGAGAGCTTTTTCACTTGTCGTAATTATTACAGCAGTTATATCTTACACACATAATAGAAAATTATCTTGTTGCTACACAGGTTGCTACACAGAAGGAAAAGACTCTAAACTGTGATAATGGGCTGGGAGATAGAATTCTGATTAGTATCTGCTATCAGATAATTAGTAGGAAGTAGTTACGGATATTTTTTCTGCATTAAAGCCCCAAGAGTGGGTGTTGCAGAGAAAACAAAGGATTTCAAATAAAAGAGAAGATTTGAATAGGAAGACTCAATACAGATATTTTTTTTCAAGGTCTACTGACTTGTTGAGTACCTCAGGTTCATGAATAATTCATCACAGTTTCTGTAACAAAACTATCTTTCTGATTGGTGATAAATATATTATCTGGGATTGCTTGTATAGAATCTTGTCCAAGGTGTTTCAGTTTTATGGAATGCTTTCCAAATCCTGAAACCTTTATTCATTTCTTTTTTCACACAGAATTCTGTGGAGTTCTATTAATTTCTAGATTTAGAAGTTGCCTTATTGAGCCCTGTGGGATTTGAACATACAATTAAAATATCATAAAACTATTAAAACATGGTGTTAAAACCAAATTAGCTGTCAAGTTGTGGAATTTGTTAGTCTGAGCCTTTCTTGAAGAAAAGAGTTAATTTCTCTAAGACATCTGATATCTATCTATCCACATACATATACTTATTTGAAAAAAAAAAAAAAGTCTTTTACTGGAATTTGATGACTGTGAAACTGTATCTGGTAAGTCACTGCAAAACTACGAATTTGGCTCCATGCCTTATTTAGAGTCTGAAATGCAGGGCAGGGTTTTTTTTTTTCTTTTCTGATGGACACGGGGCTGCCCAAGTAAATTCCACTGGAAGGAACTTAGACCAATTAATATTTTAGGCTTTTTGACATTTCAGAGTAGAGTACAACACTGGAATTGATGCCCATTGACTTTGCAAGTCCTCTGCATGTAACAGGCTCCAGAAAGTGTAAATGGAAATGGCTGAGTTAAGATTGGATGAATTATTGTACTCTTTTCTTCTCAGAAGATAAATTTATGTGTGGACATCCTGGTGCAAAATAGCAGCTTATTTTGCTTTCAAGCAGAATCAGTGGTTCTCACCTGTGCTGGAATTTTCTCCTTACTCAAGAGACAAATAGCTAAAAAGATGCATTCATTTTTATTTTTTCCCTAAAAATAGCTGAGCTCAGTAAAAGCCATGCAACAATACAGAACCTATGTAACTTGTCTCTGGTTGTTAGTGAATTAGCCCAAGTTTAAATATGTTAAGATGATGATCAGTACTTTAATTTCTCTTCATTTCAATCGTTTCTGCGTTTGCTGTCCACACCTATGACCAGTGTTTTTTATCAACAGACATTGTTTCCTCATTTCTGTTTTAGTCAGACACCGTGAACTGTGAAATCCTATTTCTGAGCTTATTTATTCTTGTGGCTCAGATATCACTTGTGGTGCCTTGTGGAAACACATCCAGATTCATACAAACAAGCATCCACAAGATGTTTTTTTCTTTGCAGGTCTCTCGTAATCTAATACCGCATCTTCTCAGCTAATTTTCAATTTTACTGAAGTCTTTAAATCTCAAAATTACAGTGATTCACAGGGTCATGTCATGTCACGGCATTCATCAGAGCAGGAACAGAAGGCTCTAAAGGTCTTTTTATGAAAGGACGGTAAGAGGCAGCAATTACTGGTGAGATCTAAGTGAGGAGTAGGTGAACTAGCAATCAGAGATCTGGAGCCATCAAAGTCTTTCACTCCCATCTATCTGATAGGAAATAACAGCAAAGAACTCAAAGATTCTTACTATGATTCTGTTTTAATACCATTGAACATTTCTTGAAACTAGGAAGGATGCTGATCAGGAACAAAAATCCTAAAACCTAAAATGATGATGAGGTGTTGATGAAAGGAAGAGAGGATGCATCAGACTTCACTAAGGCTATTTCTCAAGCAAGTATTCTTTGTGGGTACTCTGTCCAGTTCAGCTCTAGAGGGTACGTAATTTCTGTGCTGCCCTTATAGAAGCAAAACAGCTCTGACCAAATTAATCTCTTGGCTGTTCAGTGGCCAGTATATATAGAATATTCCTTCATATAAGGCTTCAACAAATTTGCCACAAGAAAACCTCAGTATGTATGCATTCACTCTCTTAATGAACTGCACACCTTGGACATGTGTGTTATTTGTGAATCTAAATATCAAATAGGAAGGAAATAAGATCCCTATCTGTGAAAATCAGAATTTGTTCACATTTCTTTCCATAATCAGGAGAAATTCCATTATAATATCTGATATGGTTAACTTCAGTGCTCTGGTAAGTTTCATGTGAGCTTGAATAATCTGTAAATGAAACTTGTATTTTCCAACTCATGGCTATTTTTATGGCTATTAAGAACTGTTAAACAGCTAATATTGATCTTAATGAAAATTGTCCAGAACTACTCATGATACATTAGTTTATTATTATGTGGCAGGTATATGTTTGTGATCTAATGTGAAATAGTTGTGTGACGATTCTTTACTGTGAAGGTGGTGAGGCACTGGAACAGATTGCCCAGAGAAACTGTGGATGCTCCATTCCTGGACGTGTTCAAGGTCAGGTTGGATGGGACTTTGAGTGACCTGCTCTAGTGGAAGGACTGAGAAAGCAAAATCTATCTAATTTAATTTCTCTGTTGGATATTTTGAAATGGTCTCTGAGAAAAAAAAAAAACAACCCTTAGAATTCTGCAAGGCCATAGGCTGCCTTACCTGTAAGCCAATGAATTTTAGTGATACACATGTAAATATGGGCTCACCACATCTAGACTGAGACAATCATATCTTGTGACCCATGGAGACTTTTTGTCAATAGGTTCTAGGCATTACCACTGCCCCTGGAGGAAGTCCGTTATGGGCTGCAATGCTAGGTGTGGGTTGCAGGAAGCTATTGAGTTGATGTTCCTGACCTGAAGGGTGGACAAAGCCCTCTTCACTCCCTGCAGAACTTGTCTATACATAGGAAAAATTCAGGTTGGAAGGGACCTCAGGAGGTCTGTAGTCCAACCTTCTGCTTCAAGTATGATTGTCTATGACATCAGACTAGGCTTTCCAGGGATTTATGTAGTCATGTCTTGAAAAACTCCAGGGATGGTGACCACACAATGCCTCTGGGCAGCCTGTTCCACTGCTTGTCTCTCCCCATGGTCAAAATTTTCCTTTACATCCAGTCTGAACCTCTCTTGTTTCAACTTACACCTGTTGCTCATATGATAGAGTCTGTCTTTCAAATGAAAGTGAGTACATCTCCTGTCTATTCAAATAAAAGTAGTTAAGAGCTACTTTAAAAAAAAATCTAAGACTTAATTTCATTAGTTTTTAGACAATTGAGTTTTCTCTGTAAGTTACCTTTGGTTAACAAAGAATTGAAACCTCAGCCGCCCTCGTTGAGAGAAAACCAGTCATCATTAAAAAGTGGGGATATTCCTAATAAGGCATGCTGGTAAAACTATCAGCTTAAATGCTCGTAGATGTTACTGTGGGATTTTAGAAGCTCAAGAGAATGGAAATGTGATAATACATTAATTCCTGCTCTGAGCCATCAAGGCAAAGAATGAAATTTGTCAGACATAAAGTTGAAAGAATGTACTTTGGATTTTTTCTAATACCAAATAAAGGGTTAGGGTTACAACACATGTGAATTCAGAGCCATCCAGAACTGATATAACTGAACGATTTCCTCTGATAGTATTAAAAAGCAGCTTGGACTGGCAAAGAACAGCTTCCCTGTGTCGTAAACACATGAAACGAGGAGAAAATATAGGCAGAACCAAAAAATCATGGATTTAAACATGGCAGAAACCAAGCCTGTGGTGTTTGTATGTTTGCTGCAAAATATGAAAGCAGAATAAAACAGATGGGCAGTGTTAGTTTTTTGAGTCTCACAGGCTTAAGGAAAAGCATAGGTCTTGTGTTTGGCATTATTATTGATGTGATTCAAAAAGGTGAAGGGAAGACAGCATCTGTACTTGGTGTAGAAATTCCTAAATCAGTTAGATTAATCTTAGATGGAGGAACTCTAGCTAGTTGTTCTGTTATTCACATCAGTGGCTAAATCTTTGTTTAAGCCTCTGAAGCATTTTTATGTAATTATGCCTTGTAGTAATCAACTTGGCTTAATTCTCAGTTGTATAAATAAAAACTTGTATGTTTAGTTCATTTCAGTTTTATGAAATACAAACCTTATTTTCATATTCCAAAAGCAAATAGAAAAGTTCTATTGACCATCTAGATACTATTTATTATTTGGTATTCCTGTCACAGCGCATCTTACAGATCTCTTCTGTTAACTAAACAACCCTAACCTATTTATTCTTTACTCTCAGGGAATTTTTTGTTCAGCCTTCCCCAGATCTTTTCTTTTTTGACTGCTTTCTTTCAGATGCTGTGAAATCAGTAACTTGAAGGACTTATCTTTGTTTTAAATGACAGCATAATATCTTTTTTTAAAAATTATTTTTCTGTAACCTACTTAGAATTAGTTTTTATCAATTTGAAGTTGTAGTCAATGAACCAGCCATTACATTTTTTTCCTTGAGAAAACTGGGCAATTCACGGTTGACTTCACCAGCCGCACCCCTTTCATTCCTAGATCAATGTTTCAAGTCCAGTTGATATCAACAGAGACCAAAGTTATAATGTCCTGGTTTCCAATTTGCAGCAGTACATGTGAAACTTTTTTGGAGATTGTTCTAGATTTCAATGTTTAGAGCAAATGGCATAATCACATGTTTTTCAGTCTTCTTTTCTATGATTCTTTGACTTACATAAGGGACACAAAAGTGTGACCTCTGGAAGGTTATTTATGGTTATTAATCCTGATGAGTAATTCCAAGTCTCCCGTTCTGATGTATGTATATAATCTGTGTCTATTCTTTATTTTATCTGGCACTGACAATATAATCACTTAGTTTACTATCTCACTCTTACTGAAATTTCTCAGAGTCATTTTCAGGTAAAATAATCTTCATTCTTTTACTACTTTATTTAGCTAATAAATATTGTGTTATACCTCTCCAGTGCTGAACTGCAGAACATTTCAAGTTTAGCCTCCTTTTGTGCT
Source organism: Chlamydotis macqueenii (assembly GCF_036417535.1). Lineage (NCBI taxonomy): Eukaryota > Metazoa > Chordata > Aves > Otidiformes > Otididae > Chlamydotis > Chlamydotis macqueenii. The sequence continues at coordinate 70,943,111 of NC_141559.1, forward strand.
GAAGATAAGCTATTCATTTCTACTATTTTTTTTTCAAGCCCCATGACAGAATTTAACATGGGGAAGCTCTGACTAGCTTCCAGCTGCAATGGACTACACCAAAGACTCACTAAATTCCACAGTCCTCTCCCAGGTCTCTTCAATCTTTCATGAACTTCCTTGTAGCCAAAAGGAGAGGGAATAAGAATGATGGACTTTGAACTTGGATACATCGTTTTTCATTGACTCACAGACTAAATCAGGCTGGAAAGGACCTCCAGAGGCCTCTAGTCTAATGTTCTGCCCAAAGCAGGGTCAGCCTTCAGAGCAGACCAGGTTGCTTGAGGTTTATCCAGTCAGGTCTTGAAAACCCCCAAGGATGAAGACTACAGGACTTCTCCACTTCTTAATTTAGAAGTCCATTTCTACCCCACTTAGTAACACCAGAAAGAAACATTGATGGAAGTGGTAATTAAAACTGTAGATACTTGAACCTAAGTCCTTTATAATCTTTGTGAGCCTTTTCAGGGAGTTCAGGGATCTCTGACTGTCATATGCCATGAACAAGAGTCAAGCCAAACTCATGGTTTTCCTCCATGAGGAGGCAATATCTTCAAGCACTGGATGCTCACTTGGCCTAGATATTATAGAAGATACAAATAGATTATTAATCATTTTTTTCCTACTTGGAAATTATATGCAGCACCTTCTTACAGTACTTTCTTCCTTCAGGCACCTTTAGTTTGACGTTTGTATCTAAGGCAATTGAAGAAAGCTAGAAATTATTTCACAGGCAATATCAACAAGTGGCAATTAAACTGTGATTTTTCAATTTTTTTTTCTCATTTGTTTACGCTTCTGATTTTCTTTGGCCAACTGTTATAATAATTATGCCTGATCCTGTCACTGAGCCAAGACTGAAGGTTTCTCTGCTCCAATTTCTATGTTGCTCTGATTTTTCTGTGTATAAAAAGAGTTGTAGTAGCATCAGTACAGACTGAGAAAGCTGTGTTTATTAAATTAGTGTCAAGTACACTGCCATAGCTCTGCTGGTCATTGCTTGGTGGACGGTTAGCTGGCAGCCAGGGCTCTTCTGTAACCAAACTGTGAGTTTGCTTCTTGCAAAAGTCCTTCAATTTCTGTTATGGTCTTGTTCAAGATGCTTGGATTATGAAATAAGTGTTTCAATTCATTCTTTTAGCTAGGGATAGGCATAACAGGAAAACTCTGAAGTTAAGGTGCTGATTTTCACACCTTGTTGTTTGAACGTGCTTGCTATGGAGAAAAATGTTTTCTGAAAAATTGATTTGTAGTCAAAACAGAATTTCACTTACTTAACATGTTTGAATTTAAACTGCTTAACGAAAGAGTTTTTATCTTCTAAATTCACCTCCTACACAAACAGTGCTTTTACTATTTAATTTAACTAGACTATTTATTTAAAGGAACTAGCTGTCTTTTGTATAACAGATGACAGAAGACCTCCAGTGACTTTAACTGCAATGCTCCTAGACCTGTCAAATCTTCCCCTTGACTGTGTCGAACCCTCCCTGCCCTATACCCAGCAGGCAGTGGTCAGTGCAAGGGCAGAGCGGTGGCCTCACTCTGCAGTTTTTGGACCTTTCAACAAGCTGCCTCTGGAGAGGAGAGCTTTTAGTGCCATGCTGTAAAATGGGGACAACCACGTAACAGAGTGCTGCTGGAAGGCATGCTCTTCACGGTGACCCTGCACTTTGCCTTCTCACCTGCCATATGAATCTATGCATCGCGCGCGTCTCCAGGCACATGATCCCAAACAGCAGCATCCTGCTTAGGAAACTTGTTCACCTTCTGGCTTAAGTTATTGCAGGACTTTCAGTTGCTGTAAAAGCAGTTTAAAAGCCTGTTTAGAGGTCTGAGGCATGGTTATGAGTCTATCAAGTTGCTTCAGGGACTGAGGAGTTGGGCAGCTCTGCACAAGGTGATGCACCTTGTTGTACCTGCCCCCGGTGACAGTCCTGCCTCTGAGCAAAACGGGCAAAGTCGGCAGAGCTTATGGTGGGGACGATCACTCAGGTAGGAAAGGCTTTGTGGTCTATGTGCACCTCTATCAAGTATCAGCCACTGCCTGAATTAGTCACAGAAAGATAAGCACAGATCTAATTTTACCACTCAACTTTCTGAACATTGCAGATGCAACAGCATGAAGAATATATTTGATTATACATACAGCTGTCAAGTGGATTTGTCAATGTCTTTTCCAGTGGCAATAAAAATATGTAGTCTATTTGATGGTGCAATACCACAGCAGATATTCAAATTGTTTAAGCTCATCTTCTTAAAAAAGAAAAGGCATAGTCTTGTAATGAGCAATCCCTGGGTGCTACATTGTTATACACATGGCAGTAGCTCAAAAAACTGAATTTCTCCTTTTGCTCAGTATTATTCCCAGTGAAGTACTAATGATTGTACCATTCCAATTCTTAATTTTTATTTTCTTAAACTGGAGAAAACAATTTGGAGTAGTGTTGAATGTCTCCCTGGTTTTAGGAAGCCATAGAAAGGCCCTAATGTACTTCGGTGTGACCCCCAACCTTTTTACCTGTGTGAAAAGTGCAAAGTCAGATTATGCTTGTTAAACTTTGTGAAGATAAAGTTTAAAATATTTAATTCAACAGTCAAAACTATGACCTGCTTATTTCTATTGAAATACATTGCTGTATTTTCAAGTTATGGATCAACCCCAGACTCAACATGAAATTACAGCTCCAACTCTTATCAGAAAACAGTTATCAAAAACCAGAGACCTTTTTGTTAGTAGCAAATATATTTGATACCAGCTGAACAGTAGCTCTTCCAGAAACTGTCTCATCAATTGAGAGATCAGATATAACATTACATACAAAAATGTATAGAATTTCCTACAATAATTCAACCAAAGATAAATTTTATAATATAAGCAAAGATATTAGTCCTACAGTTTGCCTGTAACTCACGATTTCACCTATATGAAATCAGGGGAAGGAGGGGTCTCGATATGGTAAACGATATGACAAGTGACTACAGGGAGAGGAAAGAGACAAGTCAGAGTTTGGAGGTTTGTGGGTGACAGGCTCTAGGAGAGATTTCCTCTTATATTACACACATAACTAGAACTGTTGCTGAATGAGGCAATTGTAGATAGCCTGTAAGTTGTGCAGAAGAAATACAATATTTCACACTGAAATACTGGTATAATTTTAAATTTCCATTCCAGATGGTAATTCACAGTAAGATCCTTTTCCTTACACAGACACATACACATCCTACATTATTTCCAAGTGCGCAGGCAATGATTCAAAGTAATTTCTTATTTATCCTACATTTCCCCAGCTGTTGCTACACAAATTGTAAACATAATCTTAGTGTACTTCATTATTTCATATGATTCTCAGGAAAAGCTAGAAAGAGTGGAATTTAGAATACTAAACTGTAAGCTTCCTCCTTTTGTCAATAAAAGTGTGGACTTTAGGTGATGCCTGAGCTCATATCATGCAAGCAATATGCATATTATAATTGCTATTGCTATCTTACTCCTGTATGATGTTTCCTTTAGAAGTCATTCTCTAATTTTTTTTTTTTAAAGTGTTCTGGTGTAACACATTTTCGTTTTGCAAAATTTCACTTTTTTCTTTATTCCATTTATGGGCACATTTGACAGAACTTGTCATCAAAATCTAAGCAGGTAGTAGTATGTATTTCACCCAGAATATGATTTCCTAGGAAATGTTTAAATTGCAATAATCAAGCCATCCCTGGGCTAAAAGAAATTACAAAAGTGGAAGTGTTTGGAGTTCATTTGCAGACTCATTCGACAGCTTATTTTGACCATTTACAGTGCCTTCTCTTTTGAGATAAGTGTAAAATTCAGCCCAACGGGCAAATGTTTTGCTCAAGGTGGACTGATACATCTCCCACTCTGGCAATGCCACACCAAGAACACTGCTTTGAAATGGCACGAAGCGCAAGCTGCAAGTGAAGAGGCAGCACCACACAACACTGCCACATCACACTCGCCAAGCCGCAGGGTGAGCTGAACCAGAGACCAATCCAGGCTGGCAAAGGGAAGAGATGAGTTTGCCCCAGAACAGGTCTGCACCATGAGAAATGATGCTAGACCAAGAAAAAGGGTAGAAATGCCTGACAATGGTGGAGATAAACTGTCTCCATCCCTTCTGACAGCAGCATGAACATAGGTCAATAGAAAATGATCCTGAAAGTGCAGCTCTCTAGGGCAATGTTGTTCCCTTGTCCCAAGAGTGGCAGAGTTGAGCTGATGCTTCAGAACATCATAATCTCCATCCTCTCTTATCCCTGCTCCTTTTCCCAGCATAATACCTGCTGTTACAGACAGGCAAGTGGGGATTCTGGGGCTAAAAACGACCTGCTAGACTTACCCAATTAGCATCAGATAGTTAGTAGGACTCTACAATATGTGAGTGATCATGCATGTGAGCATGGCAGATTAGCAGGGTCTGGCAGAAAGGGTAGATCACTGGTGTTTCCAATTAAATGATTTCTTGGGTCTGTCAAATGCAGAGTCCCCCAGGCAATCAGGCACCTCCTAGATGCCTATCTTCCATCTTGTTGTTCCTGCTGCTATAAAGAATGAAGTGTATAATCTTGAAAACCAAATCCATGTCAATGCTAACCATATGAAAACAAAACCACATTAAATGGAAACCTAGAGAGCCTCGTTGGTATGCATGTTTTTTCAGAGCAGTAAAAAGATGTAGATAAAAATATTTTGCCTTTATGTAAGATATGGTTTTCATTGGTTTTGTAATTATTTGAGTGACTTGGCCCTCATACTCAGATGGGAATACTTTGAAATTGCAGATTTTCTTTGGGTATGAAATCTAATACATTCCTTTCCTCATTTTACAGGGACATAAAACCTGACAACATACTACTGGATGAGCATGGTGAGTATTGACTGCTTTCTCTCAGATATCTCTAAGTCTTGAAATCTCAGTGGTATGCTCATGATACACATTGTAAATGAGCCTCAGATGTTAGGTTCCTACCTTAATCTGGACTTTCTCTGCAAAGTTTCTCTGTCCACCTTGTGGATGTCATGATTTCCCCTCCTAATGCAAGAAAAAAAATATTCTGATTTGACACTTGCAAGACCTGAGGAAGAAGAAGTTTAATATGACTTGAGATCACCAGGGACACCTGTTAATAAAATATTAACTTATTTTTAACAGGATTACTGTGAATCACCATAATCCCTTTTTAAGGATCTACCAGTAGAACAGTACCAAGAACTTATTTTCTCTTTTAGAACTTCTGAAGGGCTAAGAAATTTCAGATAGCAAATTATTTCTCATGAAGGTATCTGAAATTACCTTCCTAAATTTAGATACGGAATTTGGAAATTTGCCTCTAAGTCTGCAGAATTTTTATGGCTCTACATGTAGTTCTGGTATAAATAACATTTAAAAGACTAGACAGCATAATCAGCTTTGAACTTTCAGTACTAATTCAATGATCTCAAGCAAGAAAAAAAAGGTGTAGTATTAAAAAAAACCAGCTAATTTCTTTAAAGTGAAATTTTACACATGTATGCTGTCTATGAAATGTTTCGCTAAAAGCTCACGCGTCTTTTTGCAACTATTCATAGGAAGAATATGAGAAAATACAGGTAAAAGAAGGCATTAACCTTGTATCAGTTAGATCAGAAATGTTTACAGGAGGAAGACGGAAAATTAAGAAAGGAGATGTGTGTTTGCTACTGTGAGAAAGTCTTATGGTGCTTTGTTCACCTCAGGAATTGATTAAAAGCAGTTAATCTTTGAGAAAATATAAACTTGAAATGATGCCAAGATTACCATTATCTTTCAAAATCCATTGCAGAGCTGCTAGGTATACAAGTTAAAGTTGATTAAAGTTGATTAAAGAGGTAACATTGCAAACAGCTGGAGTTTGTCCCTGCGAATATGGAAGCTAAATAATGTTGGAGTTTTAAACCATTTAGAACATCAGGAATTTAATGTTTCAGACCCATAAGTGTTAATGTTCCCTAGACACTAATATCAGCAAATAAGCATGAAATAGAAATCTCTTGTCTTTAAGTCCTGGATGAATTGAAGGCAAAATGACCATGAGTGTGTTAAGTCTCTGACTGACAGCCTTCGAAGTACAGTTGCCCTTATCTCTCCTTGCCCCTCATCAAGGTCAATTACTGCCAAAAATCAGCCTCTTGAGAGAGCTTTCCTATGGGGGGGTCAAATATTGCAGAGAAGAAGCTACACCAGAGCAAGCAGTATGCTGCAAAATGAAGGGGTTTGGTGGTTATAAGGTGCTCAGCAACAAAATTATCTGTAGTCAGCTTGGAAATTTTGGGATGGATAGCCACTTTTCTGCAAAGCAGCGAAATACTGCTCCCTCATAGCACACCTGCAGACAAGTGGTAAAGCAACCATGCTTCTCCACACTTGCAGACAGACCATGGTCAGCAGAATATTATAATTAGCTCATATATCCTTGGTTCACATTCCTGTCGTGGTTGAGAGATGTCATTCTCTCAGTCTGGATAAGGGTCCACGCACTTCAACTCACTAAATGAGGTGACATCAGGAGGACAGGTGCCTGCAGTGATGAGCACAGTACAGACTTCCTTTACAGACAGCCAAAAGACATAGACATGTTTTAGATTATCTGATCTATTTTGGATGTGTATACTATACACCAGTGTCTATTTCTCTTTGGTGACTAATACCTAGGAAGATTTCAGTAACAATATAGATATCCACCTTACATATGTACATTTTGCAAGATGAATGCTATGCTTGAAGTCCATAAAAGCTTTGATTAAGCCACAACATAAAAACATCATTTTTAGGGAATCATCAGATTTCATTTAAAAAAAAATGTGCTGAATATATGCAACACAAATATGCTAGGCTGTAGAGGAAGCATAACAAATTCACCTAATACGAGTCTAACCAGGTGCACAGGACGGAACTTTATTTTAGCCTGCGGCCTCTAAGATGGCACAACAGCTTCCTATATGCTTGACTTTACCCCTAGGTCATTCTTACAGTTCATTGAGCAAACTATGCTTGCACAATGTATTATGGAATTGGATACATACAACATTTAGGATTGAGAGTTTGTCTCAGTGACTTAAATTTCCTTGACCTCACTGAAGAAACCTATTTTGGCTGAAGTCAAAGTGAAGTGTTACACCATTCACATTGCCTTACATCTTCAAGCATTTAAACTGACAGACTTTCATAACATATACCAAGATGGTAGATTATAGATATTTCTGCTCATTAAAACTAGTTTCACTACAATTTATCTGTATGGCTTAGGGAACATAGGTCACGAATACAGAACTAGTGAAAATGGGAGATTTTTCTTAACCTGTAAAAATGATCAATTTAATTTACAAAGAAAAAACAAAGTATACAGCATATTCAAAATCATTCTGGCAGAAAAAGCCTGAATTTTCTCCTGTACTTTTTAACAAGACCACATCTCCACACTCCTGAGCACAGGTTCTGAGGCATCTGTGGAAATAAATGTTTGATGATCATGAGAAGCATAATGCTATGTGAGAATAGGGTAATCAGTTGCTTAAAATAGTCTTCAGCCACCACCAGAAGATGATTGCCTGGTCTCCTGGAGAGATTCTCCATCCCATAGGGAAGTGTCCTCTGAGGAAAGAAAGTAGGGATGTTTTCAGGTTTCACTCTCTGAACCAGAATCAGACCTCTCTAAGGAAATGAATGCTGTCCATAAAGCACTCTTGTCACGTTTCCATCTCAGCTTTCCCAGAAAGTTATTCCTCTTGCAACTAAAAATAATCTCTAAATTTAGTAGTAGTGCTCTGTTCTGCTAACATGCATCTGAAACAGAGTTATTCCAGTCATAGCTGAAGGGACTACCTGATGGTTTGGGAGACCTATTATTATTGCATTGTACAGAGAAAAGCATTATAGAATTCTCTTAATAACAGTATTCTGCTTCCTATACTATTCCTTTCATTTTAATGGTTTAGAACAATAGAAATGGAATGACAGGGTTTAGAACTGAAAGCTGGCAAGCCTGATCCATGTTGCATTTTTTCCTGAAATACTGAAGAACTAAAGATGTCTTTAAATATTTCCATGATCTATTATCTACGATGTCTAAGGAGATGTGGAATGCTTAAAATACAGAAAAACAAGCAGCAGCAAATAGATGAGTACATTGCCTTTTTTTTTTCAGAGATTGCCTATTTTCAGACATAACATTGTTTCTATAGCTATTTGTTAACACCACTGATATTAACATTTCTGGTCATTCTGCAGAAATTACGAGGATCTGCTTTGGCATCCAGGTTTGGCATTGTGCAGTGTGACCACACCATTAATACACTCTGTTTACAGGAATTTTGCAAGGGTTTTATTTCCTCTCAAGCAAGTTTTTCAGGACATCATTTCCTGAGACCCAGCAAGGTCCCTCTTTTGTTTACCAAGGAAGAACTACCTTCTGGGTCAGACTCAAGACCTTGGCCAGTATTCTCTTGCAGTTAGTGTCAAGAAGAGATAATATACATGGAGTGTGCCCTTTGCCCCTTGGTCATCAAACGGTTCAGTGCTGCCTATCACCCACAATTTTTGTGTTAGGATATTAGAATATGTCTGTATATTCCATTTAGAACCTGAGTGAACCTTTGTTTATGAGCTTGTCTACTGCTGCTTTGAAGCTGCTGCTCTGCTGTTGATACTGGCCTCTACATCCTCCTGGAGCAACAAGTTGTAGAAGTTCACTATGCTTCATGAAGTAGAAGTGTTTCCTTTTATGTGTTTTGAAACAGTCTCCTTTCAAGAAAACATCTTCTACTTCTAGAATTGCAGGATTTGATGAATAATATCTTACAATCACAATCTTCATGATATTCAAAAACTCCTTCAACACTCTCCTGTCAGCTGAAGAGCCTCAGCATTTTTAATCTTTCCTTATAAAGCACCGCTCCGTTCCCTTTGCCCACCTCTATCACCTTAGATAGCATTATGGATACACAGGCTTTCCGTTTCAGAGCAGGACAGCAACCATATTGGATCAAAGACCCATCTAGTTGAGTTTCTTATGTGCAAGAGTTGCCAAAAAGTGACTTACAGAGTAGGGTATAAAACAAGGCAAGTTTTTGTTGTACTGCCCCCACATACTCACCCAACCTCCAGGCTTAGGCATTTCTTGAACTGGAATTATTTACCACACATCTAATAACTTCCAGTGGTCTTTTCCATTATCTTTTCTGGTGTTTCCTTGAGTGGAGGGAACTTACAGTATCCTTAACATCTTGTGGCAAAGTGGTCCTTAGCTTAAATACAGATTATGTGAAGACTTCCTACTTATTTGTTCATTTTGAAGGTGCTACCTCCTAATTGCACTGAATGCCTCCTACTTCTAGTGTTGGAACTGCTTCCTGGTGGTTCTTCATACTGAAATCACAAACCTGATATTTCACTCTTAGCCTTAACAGGACTAGTCTTATTTTGTTATGCTTTGGGGATTTTTTTTACACTGGATTTTTGCATCTGTTAGTGATAATTTTACTCAGTAATCATTTCTCTTATACGAGAGCAATGTAGATTCAAGCTGGCATTTGTATGTGCCTTTTTATATATGATTGTATTGTTTTATGATCATCAAAGTTTTCTTTAAAACTTTATTTCCTTGATTACATGAAAATCTCAGCTCTCACTTGGAAACTAACAACAAAATTGAAAAATACAGCCAAAGAGCAATCTTGTCCTTAAAACCAAAAATAGGATTAAGAAACTCACCAATAAATTCAGTATTTGAACCCTGATGTTAACTTCTGAACGACAGAACTGGCAACATTATTACTGTATAGTGATGTCTGGGAGATGTAAACTTTCGGCTAAGGATGTGTCTGGTGTGTCTGCATTAGGGTTTGTCTTCATCATACCCACAGACAATTTTCAGAGACTACCTCATTTAACCCTCCAACGTTGATTAACAAGATGAATGTTCTCAGTATAATTCATTCACCTGAAGCTATCTACGTTTTGAAAATATATTTGAAACTTGTGCATGCCTACCTGGCCATTCAATGGCCTGCCCTCCTGAAATGCACAGCCCCACTGAATCCGCCTGTAGCAGGACAATAAGGTTTCTAACAATCTCCCTGATGACAAGTGGCGGATTACCAAGTCATGCCAAGTTCACGTGGATATGAGCTTACGCTCTTGTATATGGTACAGATGAACCCAGAGACACACTTTTTAAATTGTTCATAGGATTTGACCTGCTGAGGGCAAACCAGATCTGCATTTGCTCCAAAATGTTACTGTGTTGAGATGTCCCATCAGCTCTGATGCATGCTGAGTCGGTGCCATTAATGCCAGTCTGGTATTTCTTCTCTCTGCCCTCACATTCACCCCTTTGGTTTCAGACTCCAAGAAATTCAATGAGGTTTGAAGTCAAGTACATTTTACTCTGCTAAACGTTAGTCAGCTAGTCTCAGCCACCCTTCAGGACTTGTTTTAATTGTCATTATGACTTGTTCTCATTTATCAAAAATTAAATAATAGTCCAAAGATCATTTACCTCAGACACTGGGATTTCAGGCCATGTGGAAAAGTGAGGCATAAAAGCCACACAACACATCCGAAGTGCCTGCGTAAAGCTTCTCAAAGTCATGCACTGTGCTGCAGGTATTAACTTACAGATTTTCCCTGTCGAAGCCTTAACTGGAAGCTGACTGGAGGAATGCAATTTTTGAAATTATTTCCACTGAGATACTTTCTACTTGCAATGGATGTGTTGGAATACGTGAAATCTGTGCACTCTGGGATGATTCAAAAAAGCCACTCTGCAGAGAGCAACAGGAATGTGGTTGTTTGCCTCTTCTTCCCTTCTCTCCTCCACTATCTTATTATCACGCAGCCGTGGGTATTAAGCAATGAGCTCTCTCCTTGTGATACCTGCATTTAGTTAGGGACAGCTGAATCTGTTGTGCACTGCTCTGCTCCAAAGCTCTTTGAAGTGACACTGACATACTGCCCAGTTCAATATTGTACTTGGTACCTGAGAAGGGAGCTGGGCTACAGGGCTCGATTTTGACTTTTAGTTATTCATGATAATATACTGAAAGGACAATCAAGTACAAGGTGTGAAGCTCAGGTGGGAAAAAGTCCTCATGAACAGAAATTTTGGAAATAGTACGGAGTAGCCAGTATCCCAGTATTTTTACTGTAGTAACGGCTACCTTTCTTCTCCAAAATACAATTGCAGCAAAAAGATGTCTTAGAGGCTGATTAGAAAGGTTCCTGTAGAAAATTGGGGTCTAACTGTCTCTTGAAATATTCACTAGGATGAAAAACTTAAAATAACCAACACAAGTCATTCCGCTTAAAAAACCCCAATACAAGTCACATGGCTTAAAAGAGTCAAAACCATTCAGGGGCGCCGTGTGCATGGCTGCACAGCTGTCCGCCTGCCTATGCCACTCCCTGCTTTCCCTCCATCCCCAAATAGCAGCCCTCTAAGCAACAGGCAAAGGCTGCCTGCAGACAGCCCGTGGGCCACGGAGTGGCAATGTCATGGGGAAGAGCAAAGGTGGAGCTTTTCCAGCAGTGCAGACACGGCTCTGCTATGCCCTGCTACATGTCCAGGAGCTGTATCGGCAGCAGGACGCAGAGGAGATACGCAGAACCTCCCCAGCCCATCCCTTATCTTGCAGAAAGGCATTTTTAACAAAAACCATTAACCAGTATATACAACACTTCAGGTGTGCTATTTTGGTTTTGTTAAATGAGAAGAAATCTAATAAAAGGGAGGGAAAACAATGCACTGCAGGAGAGGCAATTTTCGTTGCAAATCAACTATTTGGAGCAGTCTGAATGGGAATTATGCGATAGGTGTTTTGGAACAGGCTATCATGCTGGCACTCTAATAGGGAGCATCACTTTACAATGTTATCATTTAAATGACAGAGCTTCATATTTATCTGTCAAAAAAAGAGAAAGTATTAATCTGCAGAGATCCTTGCAGCTTTTCATTCTACGGTGTACATGGAATTGCTTAAAAGTACTGCCATGAGGTGGCTCTATGTGGTTCAGTTATCATTTTCAGAAAGCTTTCTGCCAGGGTGTTTTATTATTGCGGAAACAAACCACCAGGAAGGAGAAACACCACCCTGAAATTTGACAGCAGGCTGGGCTGTGAACATGAATTCTTGTTACGGCAGCCTAACACCTCCCGCCCTTTACAAAGTGATTGCTTTCATCTGCTCACAGTTTGTGTCTGCCATGTGCAGATGTATTCCTCGGTTTGGTGTCTTAGGAATAAAGTGTAAATAAAATGTAAGCAGTTTTTTTTTTAAAAAAAAAAAACTGCAGAAAGCATGCAAACCATTTCATCTAAAACTTCTGCTATGTCTCCTGTTTGGAGAAATAGCCTGGAGTTTGGCAACGAAATGTGCCTTCTTCCTTTTGCCCTTCAAAACCAGCTCAGATCTGGCCAAATTAGGGGCCACTGAGAATTTTGGTTCACCCATATGCAGCTGCAGACCTGCTAGAGGTTGGCAGATAAATTTCCTGTGGATTTTGAGCAGGATCTAGGTTAGACTGTCAGAGCAGCATAACCTTTTGCTGAGATTGCTGGTCCTCCATCAGGCAGCACGGTAACGTTCAACATCAGTCATCTGTTGCACTTTTTTCATCTTTGGCAGCAAACACGATAACAACCTCCCTTGCTTAATAACTCATCATGCCCATGGCCCTCTCTATTTTGTGGACTGAATGAGGTTGAGATCTTGATAAAAAAAAAATAATCACGGGAACCTGTCATTCAAGACTCTAGTTCAACACGTGATGTATTCATTCTGATCTGAGTGCGGGGCTAAGCCGCAGAAGGCGGTACTTTTCCCTGTGCTCCATCTTCCACAATGGCATTGCCAGATGTAGTCACAGAGAGCATAATATTTGCATCACTACGCAATATAAAACTAGTCCCTAAGCAGAGATGCAAAACCTAACAGTAGACTTATCAAATTAAAACTCTGCAGATTTTCAGGCTGGGTTTATATTCGGTTTACCTGCCTATGGCAAGCCAGTATTAACAACTATTTCTTTGCTGTGGTGGAGCAATTTAACCTATGCTTGTCATAAACTACCCCAGGAAAAAATAAATGACAGCAGGTTTGGGCCATCCAGCCTGATTAGTTCAGTTTAAATCAGCTGTCTGGCTGGACAGGCAGCAAGTCCGCGGGCTGTCTTGTGTCACTTATCTTTCATCTTGCAACCTACTGTCAAATGAGTGATCATTTGGGACCTGCTGCTGTTACATACGCGCTCTTCTGCTGCCACGGATCTAATTTTGTAGTTATGGTACAATAGTTATAGCCTTTTTTTCTTCTTGGCTCCCTTTTTGCCCTGAGGGGACTCAGAAAAAGCCAGGCTGATGGTAACATGAAGCAGATGCAATAGCAGACAGGTGTCACGAGTACCTGAGTGTGAGGTGTGGCTCCAGTTGGAGACAAGAAGGGGTAGATTTCACACACAGCTTCACAAAATTCAGTGTTGCTCTTATTACTAACCAGTTACTATCCCTAGCATTCACAGCAGGCGGAGATACAGCGGTGACCTGCAAAAAAGGTTCAGCACTGTGCGCAGACAGTGGACACAACCATACAGGAAAACTATTCCATCACTTTGCTGCCAATATGGTTTTTCTAGTTATGAGCAACATTTAATAGTAAGGTTCCATGAATTTTTATGAATCTTTCCAATTTAATTTCTTTCCCTTATAACTTAAATATTAAGCAAAGGAAAAATATTTGAATGGCATGCTGTTTTAACTTCTATTTTTACTTTGTGTAATTGCAGGACATGTTCATATCACTGACTTTAACATAGCAACCATAGTGAAAGGCTCAGAAAAAGCTTCTTCTATGGCTGGCACAAAACCCTATATGGGTAAGTTTTCAACACCATTTGGAAAATGTAAGAAAATGCACACTTTAATGTTGACTAATGGTATATTAAAAGGATTTTAAGTTGTAAAAGCATACAATAGATTTGATCAACTTCTTTTTTTTTTTTTTTTGAAAGTATATATGTGTTAGCAATGGAAAATATTGGAGATGGAGGTATTGGGCAGGAGCTTTGTCTCCACACTGCTTCTAGTCAGGTTCTGTTTGGTTTTGTGAAGCAAATTCAGGAGAGTCTCAACTGTCTTACTGCCTGCAAAACCCCATGGCTGGAGACAAGAATATATGATTATATTTACACCACTGTGGCTATAATCTAGCAGAGAACACATAAGGTCACTTTAAAAGTACCTAGACACATCTTTAATTGCTTTGCTATGCTGAGTTCCTCAAAAATGTGTTTGTTGGAGTCCTATGTAACTAACCTCTGAAGTCCTTGCCCTGTGGCTTTTAGGGGCATTTTATATGTTTTAGTCATGTAATTTAAAAGCATAGATAGATTGAAGGCTGGAAGAGTAAAATTCAGTTCGCCTGTCCTCACATATCTAAATGTTAAGCATCTTGGCTAAGCTAGTAATCCAAACTTCCCCTGGAGCTGAAGGATAGAAGGCATCTCCTGAAGGTCATTTGCCCCACTAAAGTTGTGCTAGCTTCCACGACTAAGAATAGGTGTGATTTGTCCTATTTGTGGCTTCCTATGCATCTGCTGTTTGTATACGTAATTGTCATTGCCTGTGGAGATTACTAGCTTAAGACAAAACTTATTCGGGTTCTGGGAAGCAGACTAAGAGCTATGGGTGTCTCCAAGAGACTTTCTCTAGCAGACGTGGTCAGAGAACATCTAACACTCATGCACCAGTAAAATACTGGTAAACTACCATATTCTGAAAATGTCATTTGGGGAACAAAAGGCCACTGTGTTACCACACTTATGCATGTTAGCACAGGAGTAAAGCATTTGCCTAAGAAACAGGAATTAACATTTATGTTTTTCACGGCACAAAGAGCGCTGTACCAACCCGTACACAAAGCTGGCCGGGGTCTGCAGGATGCCTCCATACCAGTTGTGAGACTGTGTCAGAGCAGTCCCAGACACCAGAGCAGAGTGATGTTTTCAGATATGATGTGATTTTGTCACAAATCAACAGTTAGCAGGGGCTGGAGTCTATTCCTCCTGAGCAGCTTGAGCATAAATGTCCCGTTTCAGCAGTTGGTGGGATACAATAGCACGGTGTGGCCACACCGTGCCCCTGGGCTTACGACCAGTGCACTGACCTGCTGCTAGTTAGCTTACTCTTATAAATGTACTCAAAACAGACCAAGAAACATTTTATGTAGTCCTGACTCAAGCATTTAAGTTATGCATTGGAATGTGATTTTAGATTAAAATTTTCTCAGAATTTCATATTGGTTAGCTCTAGCTCTACTTAGATGGGACGGCCAACACTGCACAGGCATCATATAGAGAACATTAGGAGGCCAAATCTGGGTACTGAGCTTGTCCTCAGGGCTGGTACCTGAGTGTTCAATGTTGCAGCACAGTTCAGTGTAGTGAAAAGAGATGGGAAGGGATGCTGCAACCTGACTTACACCAACAGCTTTAGTTTAAAAAGAACTTGCTTGAGCTTTTTTTTTTTCCAATATGTGGTGGTTTTATTTATGGAAAAAAAAATCAACAAAAACTCAGGATAAAGCATTTTTCTCTACAAGTAATTTGATTTCCCCCTAATGCATACAGACAAATAGTTGTACAACTGACATGTGAAATTGATTACATTCACAGAAGTGCCCTTACATGCATAATGACTGAAATGTTAAAAGATTCCAGCATTTTTGATATGGTAGTTTTACATTTCTGTGAAAAAGCCTATTTCTCAGAGCTCATACATTCTGCTTAAATAGCTGCCTAGAGTCTTCTAGCAGCCATTGTCCTCAGGTGTGCAAATTCTTATTACACAGATTATTTGAAAGTACCCTCGGAGTAGCCATTTTGCAGGAGCTCAAACAAATTCAGAATAGATGTTTTCTATGTTTAAATGTGATGACAGCAGACATAACAATAGAGTATTTTCTAAGATTTAGTTTGGTAGTCAATTAAGTGACTGTTTTGATAGGCTCACATGTTTAATCTTGAAGCGGTTGCACAATGTTACATTCAAAAGCATAATTATTACAAAAGCAGAAAAAAGCTGAGTACTTATTTAGGGGTCAGTTAGCATTTTAGCATCTGTCTGTCATAATCTGAATGTGTGTAATGAAGCGATCTTCTGGCAGATAATGATCAGAAGCAGATTACTTAAAACAGCTGTACAAAAATGTACGTGAGTATTCTTCAAATATTTTGCTGAGAGTTAACAGGAAAAATAGTGTCCTTTGGAGCATCTTTCAGCCCATCTGCACATATCAGTGGACCACCACCTTCTTAGCTCAGTTGTGCTGTCT
The DNA here is from genome assembly GCF_036417535.1 of Chlamydotis macqueenii. NCBI lineage: Eukaryota > Metazoa > Chordata > Aves > Otidiformes > Otididae > Chlamydotis > Chlamydotis macqueenii. The sequence continues at coordinate 70,959,507 of NC_141559.1, forward strand.
CTTGGCAGGCTTTTCTCACAGTAGCTTGTTCTTTGTGTAGCTAGTGTTTGCTGGGAGATAGTACAAAGAAGGGAAATGCTGACATTCACCTTAGAAAACCTCTCTATTCAATGCAGAGATGTTCAAGTCCAGTCCATCCTGCCTAAACTTCACTTATGTCCATTTCCTTGGTATTTTCCATTTGCTAGAAAATTCTAGAGTCCTTGTATTTAGTAGGACAATAATAATCTCCGTGACAGATACATCCCTATAGCCTTATTGTGTTGCAATCATTCATCATCTAAATATCATGACAAATTGTTTCTCTGATCTAAGTTTGGGGTCCTGTAGACAGCTGAGCCTCGTTGCCTTCCCAGAGAGCTAAATGACTTCCTGGAGGGTCCAAGCTATAAACCCAGAGTGGAGGGGAGATGGGAGATGGGAACAAGATTTTAACTTTACACACTGGCAAACTGCTGTCTTGGTTCATGTCAGCTCATGAAGCTGTTCTGCCCCTGAACCTTCCTCTCCACACAGCAAGTCTCCCCCATATCCAACAATCTCACAACAAGAAGAAACAGAACAAGAAAAAGGCTGTCTTTCCCTTTATGAAGAAACTGCATCAGCATCCACCAGCTTGCTTTCTTTCCAACATGCCCTCCTCAGTTCTTCGAAAGGCAAAAATGCTGCAAAAGCTACAAGGGCAGTCTTTGCTACTCAGAAAGAGTCAGAAGAGTCATCCTTCTATTTATTTGGAGCTGTAAGAAGACAGTAAAGCTTTTAGAGCTGTAAAAATCCTCTGTTTCAGGTGAAAAGTGAGGGATGAGCATTCTCTGTGGCAGAGCTTGGGCATCAACTCTTCAGCAAACCTCCAATATTAAGAATTTGACAGATATGGCCAGACATTCATTGGTGCTGCTTTTTGCCCTAAGTGCATTGATTTTGCTTTCTTTCATCTTTCAGTTTACACCTTTAATGTCGTGAGGAATCCTCTCTTTAGTGAAATACAACAAAATCTTCTCAGTTGCAGTGTTCATAAAAAAAAATTAGGTTCTCTCCTGCTAGTTATTTAAGTCTGTATGGGTTCTGGCTTTAAGGCTGCATTACAGACTTTCCATGTGGTTTCATTTAAGCCATTCAGACAATGAGGAACATAGAAAAAAAGACTTGGTTAGGGAGGTTGACTCTATGGTTGGTAGCAAGCTTTCATTAACAGGAATTTAAACTATGCTTTAAACTCTGTGTAATAAGACAAAATCACCTTCAGGTCACTAGCTGAGCACCAGAACTGAGGAAGCTTAGTGGTCGTTGTAAGACATGCCTTACACTATGCTCATTTTCATGATGATGAAGGTAAGAGATGTGATGAAAGGTTTTTCCCCTTCTTGGAGGTTTATAAAGGCTTACTTCTATGTTATGTTTAATCAGATATGAGGGCACTCTCCAGCCTTTCCCTTAGTAGAGGCAGTTATAGGATTTTTCACATCTTCCTATGGCCAATTTAAGGAAATAAACAGAAAAATGTTATCTCTAGAGCCTCCATTCCTATTTGAAATCTGATTGAAATAGGCTGAGAAATTGCTAGGGAGCGATTTCCTCGCATGCAACGTGACTGCATAAAACTGCTATTCTGGAAAAAAACACAGTGAATTGATATTGTATTGTAAAATTCAGTAGCTGTTCTGATTAAGATACCTATCTTATAATGCTGAGCATGGTGTAAGTCAGCTCCTGCAGCCTTTGCTTAATCCCACTTCACATTAGCCTTTTTGCCCCTAAGTCTTTCTCAGTCTGACATTTTCCCTGCCTATTTCCTTACTTATTAAATGCTTACGCAGAATGCAGTGTACCTGAACCTGAACGTTTCTCCAGAAACCCTGGTAATTTCTCTATGTTCCCCCTTCCTGGCTGATTCATTCAGACAAGTGAAATACCTGCCACACGTAGGCAACAATGGTGAATCTGAAAGGAACGAGGCCAACAGCCTGGCGAGACAAGCTACTTCCAGCTGCTTCTGCAGTTTTGCTTCTCAAAGCCATTGAGCTGAAACGCTGAAGTGAAATCAGCTTCTTAATGCTCAGGGGTCTGCAGAGTTTCTGTATCGTACTGTTCAGACAACTGCGGCTGTGAAATACGATGTGTGCCTTAAGCTGGTTTAGGAAACCTGTGTGTGTCACCCGTGTCTGATTTTATCATTACAAATTCACCACTCAAACCTTCTACAGCACCTGTGATTGAGAGTATTGTCAAAGGTTTTATTGTACGAGCAGCCCTTTGAAAACTCGTAGGTTTTCAGGCTGTCATCCCACACTGGCAAGCAATGCCAAGTGTCCTTGGAGACCAAGCTGGCTTTTGGCAGGCGTGCCTGCTGCCAACAAATGAACAAGAGCACTTGTGGGGGGAGCCCCCTCCACTCTGCAGCAGGATGTGGAGCAGGAAAGCCAGCGCAGAGCAGGACACTGTGGTCCCTGGCCACAGCCTGTGCCCGAGATATTCAGTGTTGGCTCTTTCTTCCTGCAGAAGGCTACCATTAGGCCTCTTGTGTTTAAAAAAAGTCTGCATTTGCCTGGCTGGAAGCACCTGATTGTTTGCCATTTTCAATACTGTTCCATATTTATGAGAAAAAAAAATATGTTTCATGTATTAGTCCCTCATGCAGGCTGCAGGAAATAATGCTTGTGTCTCAGAGAATGTGCTCAGTGCTGGGCACCCATTTGCAGTAATGGCCTCTCTCCCTGAAACAGGTTAGTCAGCTACAAAACAAAATTTTAACTACTAAAAGACATCTAGAAAACATTACAAATATAGCCTTTTGTTTATTCGTCACTCTGGCATAACTTAAGAGTATTTGAGTACATGCTTTTTAGTCACTGAGATGTTTCCTTTTTGAATGATCAATTTCCGTACATCTGTATAGCACTTGTGAGTATTGCAAACATTTTCACAGGTTACAAGTTACAGGAGTTTAAGGTTTGCTGGGTTTTTTTCCTATTTCTGGTCTTAGGAGGGTTAGCAAGGTTAGGTAGAGGCTTTGTGGTTTTCTTGAAATTATCTAAATAATGCACTGTGCCTTTGCTTCAGGTCAAATACATTTTATGATATAAATACAACTGACCAAAATCCAGAGCCAACAAAATCAGCTATAAATTACGTGAAAAGTTTCCGCTACCCTCTCTTATCCTACAGGCTTGTTATCTCAGATTTTCACAGCTGCTTTCATAGGTTGCTGTCACGGTGAAGAATGGCTGCACGCCTGAGATTACCAGAGGAGTGTGGATTTACAGAGGTCTACTGAACTTCTAAAATGTATGAGTCATCTAGATTTATTAATTAGTACTGCATGGGAGTACTACTGGAGTCAGAGGAAAGCTAGTGGATGTCCCGATATCAGCCTTACAGGTAAAGTAAAAATATCCTGTAGGGCTAAATTTGTTCCTGAGGTAGTTACAATACAGCAGGGATGAATTTGGAGTTGGGTTTTCAAAGGTGTTCAACCTTGATCTTCCTTGCACTCATTCTAAACAGTGCTCTGAAATTAAATAATGTTTTGCAGCTTTTTGCTTTTCGAGTGCAGCTAAGGCAGTGTTTAGGTTTTTAAAACTCCCACCCTTTTCCTACCAAGGCTGGCATCTGCAGAGTTTCACTGGTGATGTTGCTACCTGCCCTTTTGATCCCAGGGAAATATCACAACGCCAGCACGAGGAGCAGGGAGGCTGCTGTTTGTTCTGATAAGCAAGAACCGAGAGCGGATGTGTGAGGCTTTGAGGTGCTGAAATAAATACTTGCCCTGCTGATGGGGTTTTCAGCCGGTGCTGGGAGCACTGCGGCTGAGGGGATTAAGCACTGAGCCATGAGTGGGTATTCAGGTTTTGGCTCTGCTCTGACATTAGTGAGTACGCACACAAGCAGCTAAAAATCCTTGGTCGATCAGGAATGAAGGTACTGTCTCCAGCTGCTTTTCCCCTCTCTGTGCTCTCTGACCTCCTGCCATCCTTTGAGATCTTCCCACGAAACTGCTTAAATAAACATTTCTTTGACTATTCAATCAAAAAATCCCCACACTAAGTTCAAGTGTTAGTTCTGATTTGGGATTTTATTTTTATTTTTCTTTAACTTGCTTGAAAGGGCCTTATCCAAAGTGGAGCTCTGCAGGCAGATCTGAGGGGGAAGAGACCCCCAGGAGAGGTGGGAGACAGGGCAACGAGCTGTGACCTCCAGCAGCCCAGCAGGGCATTTCTACTCACTGGGTAACTCCTCTTCTTCTGTCAAGACACACAGCCCTCCAGGTTTTTGCATGCATAAACTGATGCAAAGACATTTGCTCATGTGGTTAGGAGTACGTGAGGCAGGAGCACTTGATAATCCTGCTGATGTGTCAGGTGCACAGTCTGTCCTGTCAGTCCCCAGTTCATTTCAGCACAGGGGCAGAACAGTTGCTGTGCATACACTGGGTCAATCTTCCAAATAGCAAATGGATATTTTTGAACAGAATCCCTTCAGCAAAACTGACACTGCAGCCACTGTGAGCTTGTGGATGGGGTAAGGAAGGTGCTTCTGTATAATTTCATATTCAGTACTAGGAGATTGTGAGACATTCATTGCTGCTGAGCTTTCTTTCAGTGGGGCTAGCAACTTGATGTTTATCTAGATGTTCAACCAGTAAGGGCTTTTCTGTGCAAACGCAATGGAAAGAACTGAGTTCTCTTCAGTGATTGAGTAACGCAGAGGGTTTTCTGAGGACAGCACTCTGAGTAAGGGCAGGAGAGGTTGTACAGCCATATGGCAGACTAATAAGGCATTCTAAATGTGGTGTCTGTATTCAGGAAATGATATCTAAAATATTTACTTTGATTGAATAATTGCGTTAAATATGAGTATTAAAACTATTGAGGTGTATTGTGTGGACAATGGTACAAAATCAGTTACACCGCTGTAACAAGTCTAGACCTCACACTAGAAAATTGCTGGCCCAGCATGGCCAGGCTTTAAGCAGCACTTTGCCTCATACAATAGATGTTAGCAGCTGGCTAGTTTAAAGCTCTGAATCAGAAAGCTGTCTGTTATAATTTACACCCTTTTAGCACATAAGAAAGTAAACACTAGGAGGTAAATTGATAGTTTACCAAGTCCATGCTTATATTCAGGGAGAGGGAAGTTATTTTCTTTCATTTTGCTCTTAAAACAACTTCTCCTCTAAATAGAAGATCACGTGTCATCACTGTAGTTTGATTTCTGTTTTCTATTTAAATGACAACCTAGAAGAATTACTGGCCTCTGAATTTACCTTTCAGAGGAAAGTGAAAATTAATATTTTTCTCATCGCAATGCTGAGAAAGCAGTTAATATTTCACTGAACCATTTCAGTCCAAGGTTCTTGGAATATTATTTCAAAAATCAAGTTCATTTTTTATTCAGCTCCATCTGTCACCCACTAAGCCTGATTCAGCAAGGTGAAACTATGGAAGTGTTATATGCATCAAGTCATTCACACATTTAAAATTCGGAAAAGTCTAAGCTTTCAACAGCTTATCCTGTGCTAGTCAATCAAAATATCCTTTATACTGTGTGCATTGTGTATATATATATGCATTTTTATATATATATATAATCTTTTTTTTTTTTTTTGCAAGATCAGGTACTAATGTGAGGATGGAGAATGATACCTGACAGTGTGGTATCATGCTGAACCTCAGTTAATGACTCTGAAATCTCTGTTCCTATCTATGAAACCTCAGGCATTACAATAAAACCCATGCCACTGAGGTGTGTTTTGCTACACGGCTGGCAGAGTGTATTGGTTCTCAACCCCTGCCGTACACCACAAATCTCTGACATGCCGGGTCGCTGCTGAGATCCAAATAGACTACAGAGAGCCCTAGCTAGCCAACTGGATGATTAATGTCAGGGTTTCACTCTTGAGATATGTTTTGGACATGCCTGTCTGAACTTAATAAAAAAAAAAAATGAGAGCAAAGCACTATGGCTTTATTTTTATTTTATTTTCAGTTTTCCATATTAATAACATTAGCATGAGGGATTTTGTAGGAATTAATGACCAGATCTCATTGGCAACATTTAGCTATGCATGGGCAATCAGCACCTTGCAACTAATCGATCTTGCATGACTCATCTGCAAGTTATTGTTTAAATGTACTGATTTGTAGTAAAGACCACTTGAAGAAGGGTCTAACACATTCATCTTACTGCACTTTCCCCATCACCAGTTTTGTGAAGTTTCAAAGCAGCCTATGGAAGTCTGCAATGCTTTAAAGTAAGTAGTAGCTCTGTAAACTTCTTAATCAACACTCGTCAGTCTCCCGGGTAGTGGTAGGCAAGTACACCAGGAGCTCTTTGATTAGCTTCTTGCTAAGGAAGTGAAACTTAAATCAGTTCATCAGAAAAGAAATGCCACATTGTGCTATTTAGGATTTGTACCAGAGCCACTCCAAGCTCTTCATTTTAGAATTTAGTCTGATGAATTGTCTTTATGATTAAACCAATATGTTCCATCAGAAACAATAACAGCTAATCTTTATGCCCACCATTCTAAGTGACATTCAAATTGACTATTTTATCATGGACAGGCATTTCAAACTCGCTGCTGGGCACCAAACTGAAATGCCCTGAATTTCAGAGACCTGGAGCACTTATAGTTTATTTTATAGTATATTTTATCACATGTAAAAGATACTCTTTTACAGTAGGAAAAAATAGTGAAAATTGAGTTGCGTTGTTTGCAGTTACATTGATGTTCTCTTTTATTTCAAGCTCATGTATAATATTGTTAGATACTGATAATTTTTCCATAAACAGGATACAGAATTATCAAACAGATAAAATCTCAGTTTTGTACCTATTTTTTTTTTTTACAGATCTTTAGGGAAATATGCATACAATACTAGATGCATCCTCTACATCATTTGCAATGTAGATCATCTAACTGTTGTGTCAAATGCAGTGAGTATTTATATATAGGAATCAATTTGTCAGAAATTACTCTCTATTTCACAAAATTATTTGGAGCTCAAAGTGTAGCTAAACCCACAGAACAGGAGTATGGATATCCCAGAAGCCCCTATTTCTGAGATGGATGCAGATGCTCCAGATTTGCTTTCATGTTTGATTTTTTTTTTTAGCTATTCTCCAGTATAGTTTTATTTTAAAGCAAAATAACAATTTATTTACTTCCTTGGAATTTTAGTGTCAATACAGAGACAGTCTGCAATGATATGGTATTGCTAGAATGATACAGTTCAAAAGCACTGAAAGACATAGCTCTGAAGAGGATTTATTTTCATTTATTAGTTGGAAAAAAAAAAAACATTAGCTGGAAATACATATTAGGGACAATGAAGGAAAGCACTGAAGCACACTTAATGCAATGCAAAGGTGGGTTAATTTAATGACATTTTTCAATAAAGCAAAGCAGATAAACAGTGAAATCATGAAAGTATGTTATTAAGAGAAAAATATAGATGTAGAAAAGAAAAAAAACAATTGGAGGATTTTTAGCTTGGCGAATTGCTGAAGGCAAGTATGTGCATTTACTCATTAGCCTCAGAAACATTTCTGATTTTGTTGCTTGCCCTGTTAAAATTAGTACAGATGTCCCAGCTTGGAATGGCATTAGTTTTGAAATGGTCTGTCTTTGTAGTTACCAAAGACTTGCAAGAAAGGTGGTAGATAACACTTCTGCCACACATAAAGACCAATTCCCCAGGCCAAAAGACTGCATTGCTTCTGAGATCCAGACTTTCAAAAGTCCCCAGTACTTTGGATGACAGGTTTTCCAGGTGTCTGAGTGGAGATGAAGAGCCCATGCAGTTCATGGTGATTGCTTAGAGGAAGAGGCTGTAAAGGTCCCATTGAGACTTCTGGCCTTAGACCCCTTCATCTCACAGCTCAGATGGGCTCTGAGAAGGTGATTGCTTGACCTTCCTTAGCATCAAAGGACTATAGAGTGATTCTGTTTAGTAGGGGCCTCAGGACTCTAATCCAACCTCCTGCTCCAAGCAGGGCGAGCAGTGAGCCTGGACCAGGTTACTGCTGTTGAAGGCACTCCTTTGGGCAGCTCCAGCAAAGCCATTCTCCATTATGTCAAAGATGTTTGTTCACAGGGAGCAGTGAAGACCTGTAACACCTATCGATTGCATCACTTCACTTGTCTTTGAATTCGCTCTTGCTGCTAGATTTGTTATTACTTGATTTAGCTTCACTGTTTAAAAGCTGTGCTTCCACCATGCAAATTTCTACTGCCTTCGCTCTGACTGTATGTGATAGTAACTACAGCCCTCAGCCAAAAGGATCTGCAGGACCAGACCCAATATTAAAACCATGTATTTTCCTGAAAAGTCTTTGTTCAGTAGAACATGCTTGAGGATAAAGACATGAAACTCCCGTTCTTAGATGCACTCTCTCACTTCTGTTCACATGAATGAACTTTTCCAAACAGAATCCTTGCATTTGGGTAGATGCATGGGGGTAAAAGATTGTCATTCTAAATCTGTTATGATAAGAGAGGATGTGTGCAGAAAGGGTGCACACAGCAAAGCTGTTGCCCTTGCTCCAAGCTGACAAGCTCAAATCTTGTCAACCTGTGGAAGAACCTACCCACAGCAGGCTGCAGGATGGCAGTCCAAGCTGAGCCTGAGATCAAATTTTAAAAGACTATAGTCTATATCAATAACAATCCTGAAGAAAATCTATGTAGAATTTTAACTTTCCTTTCAGACTTTTTATGTGCTGGTTCTAGCTGGTTTGTGCTCAGAATATTTTTCCTAATGTAGTTATTTCTTACATCAAGTCCTAATGTTATGTTCTGTATTTCACAATTCTAGTTCTTCAGGGCTTGGCTAACCCCATCACAGCAGAATCTGCTGTCTTTCTGTAAAATCACGCTGTGTTTCTGAATGAGCGGGCAAACTCCAGAGGTCTGCCATACAGGCTGGAGGCCTTCGTTTGCACCTAATGTCTCAGTTCAAAAAGGCTTTTAGACAAATTAAGCACAAGCTTAGTGTGAGACTGGTATGTAACAGCCTTGTCAAACTGGGGAAAGGTCTTCTGACTTCTGTAGGGTTGAGATTTCACCCTGCAAAAAAAAAACCTGTACATAGGATACTGTAAATCCCATCACGCCTTCTGTCAGTCCCCCCTCATCTTGTGAAGCGAGTGCTTAAACAACTTCACTGGAGCTGACTGAATGCGGGGAGGCAGTCCAGCTGGACTGCGAATAATATTGCTAAAGCAGGGGAAAAGAGGCCATTTGCTTTAAAAATCAGGAGTCTAACTGCCCATTTTCTGATCAAAGGATGCCATCAGCTTAAGGTGAGAAAACAGCTTCGAAACATCAGGGCCAGTGGGCAAAATAAAGCGTTTTTTGCTCATCTGCTTAATGTGGGATGAGTTGACCTTGAAGCTTTTAGAACAAGCAAATGAAATAAAAGTGGGTAACTCAGGCACTGAATTAGCTGCACCGTTCTGGCAATGTTGTAGGTTACATCAATAAAGTACTTTCATCTCTACCTCACAGAAATCAGCTAGTCGTCTGTCTCATTGTTATAATGTTAAAGTTATAAAAGAAAGAGTGAAACCAATATTATACCTATATAGCTCAGTAAAAAGGTCGCAAAGGCTATTTCTGTAATGAGATATTATACATCATCTAGGCACAATGGGCAAAAATCATGATGAATGTAGCTAAATAAAGCAAACCTTCACTACAAGGCACCTATGATGATTTTTAAAATATGACTTGAGTGCCTGATATATAATTTAGGTGCACTGATCCACTAAAGTAACACAAAAAATCCTGCATACCCTCTTAGCATCTATCTGTGTGATAGACCACACACATCTAAGTTGTGCCTACACAGATCCCCAGCAGCATGCAAGCAAGATCTGAAGTACGTCTGAAGATACAGCATGCCAAGTGAAGCTGTATTATCTGGAGGCAAGACAAACTAACTCAATGTGATTACTTTCATAGCATTGTTAATTCGTTTCATACTGGATCACAGAACAAGCTTACCTATGCCGGAGATCAGCTATTCTCCAAACACACATATTCCAGCAAAAATATTTATTTAGGTGCCTGCAGTTCTCCTACTGAAAGTATTTAGAGATAGTCCTGCTGAGCAAAGAGTATAGGACCACTTTAATTCATTCAATGCTTTTTGTTCTACGGATTAGGGTTTTGCAATAGCTAATGCACGGATGCCAAAATCCTCTAGTAGGTTTGGCTTTTCAGGACTTTGTGAAGTCAGGTCTGGAGCTGTAAAATTTTTAGGTTGCCATCCATAATGCAAAACTTGCAAAAACTCCTCTGAAAGGAATGCCTTTCCTTTAATTAAAGGTGCTTCCCTCAATGCCATACATAGTCAAATCCCAAACTGCCAGTCAGAAGTAACTGAGACCAGGTTACATTATTCATTGCAGTATGCCCATTAGAAAGTGATGCGACAGTAATCAGGTGGTAATGTGGTACATTAGACTCAGTATCGCGGCCAGAAGAGGCTGACATGGTAGTTGCAATCTAGCATGATGTTACGGTTGGTGATAGTGTTGTTTAGAAAATCCCCAGGGAAAGTCTTGTTTTCACAAAGTGTACTGAGATCCTGCTGTGAAATAATTAGAAAAGCATGACTGACTTTTCTTTTCATTTCATTTCCTATCCTCTCATTTATGTATGCTTTTCTGAAGAAACTGCAGTGGCATATTTTATTATATTTTTCTTGCTGAAATTGGCCAACTGCATTCTTGTTTTGAAAAGATCTTTTTTTTCCCCCAGGAAAGTTATTTTTATGGAATTCATTACTTTATTGACAGTGTGTTTATTTCCAGTCATGGCAGAGTTTCTCACAGCATACAATCAGTGTCAGGATTTGTATTTAATTACCGGTTTCCTATGTTGAATATCTTTAAAACCCACCTGATTAATTCTATCCAAATGTAGGATAAGGATGAGATTTACCATGTTCAGCACCTCCATTAATCACAAAGAATCACCTTGCTTCCGGATATTTGTCACATAAAATGTTTACATTACTCTAAATATTCCAAGTCGCACTTCAGTTCAGGAATTCCCCTCCTATTTCTTATTTTTATTCACATAACATAAAACTTAAATGGGCCAGGTAAGAATTAACATATAAAATTATTGACTTTTGAAAAACCCTAACCAGTGCAGGTCACTTCTTGCCAGCAAACCAAGGCACTGAAACTGCATCCTGAGAATGCTGCGCTTGTAAATGTGTTTAATGCCGGTTAATTGCATCCTTGTTCATTTTTCAGCTGTCAACATTAACGATCCATAGTCTAACCTTAACATAATGTTTTTTGTTTTATTTGATTAATTGTTTTAGCTCCAGAAGTGTTCCAGGCCTTTATGGATGGAGGTCCAGGATACTCGTACCCTGTAGACTGGTGGTCGCTAGGAATTACAGCATATGAATTACTGAGGGGTTGGGTAAGAATGACAGGTTTTGTTCTTATTTAACACATTGACTAACAGAAGTCCCAAAGTTTGTAATGCTCCCGAGTGCACTCTTCATGATAAAATTTGAGTGGATGAGGCTGCAGTTCAGCTCAGGAATGGTCTCCTGGATCTTTCCCAGCTGGAAACATTCTTGGGAAAATTTCACCCTGCTCTCAATTCCTTTATGAAAATTTGCCTAGGTTTGGCTAAGAGAAGGCCTAATGTTTTAACAGTTTCTCCACAACGTTGAATTGGAAACAATGTTTTTTTTTCTCCAAATAGAAGTTGAGTCACTTCAGATTTTTCTATATCTTTGATTCTCTTGGCTAATACCTTAAAAGAGCTAAGGTAATATCTTAAGATGCTTGGCCCAACTACAGAAAATGCTTATCTGGCAGTGCAGTTGTTACTTATCTAATCAATTATGTGAATAAGCTTAATGAAAAATCTTCCTGAGCATGGTCAAATATCACAGAAGATAATGGAAAGTTCTTTTGGTTTAAAGGATTGAAGTTAGTTGCTTGAATATTTACTATTCCCTATGGAAAACAGTAATTTAGATACTATGTCAGGATAATGATATAGCTAAAGTAGTTTTTTAAAAAATAATAATTCCTAGTTTGGAAAAAAACAGTTTTATTACATTGCAGTATACTTTTAAGGAAGGAGTATTTGCTGTCGTATGATGCTAACATGGTACCACTACACTGTCCTGCTAGGCACATTGTGATGTGAGACAATCCATTCCACAAATATCTCACAGTTTCCTGTAGGATGACAGACAAAGGAAACTAGAAATAGAGCAATTATTATTCACATTTTTAGATGGAAAACTACATTTCAGAGTGTCTGCACATTGTTACTTCAGTCCAGAAGCTACATTTTTCACAGGCCTAAAACTTGACCAATCTATTTTTTATTTCCATAGAAATGGCAAAAGCCATGCTCCTGGTACAAAGATCTCTCCCATGCCAAATTCAGTCCTTGATCTCAAAGCACAGGAGTATTTAAAACCATTTAAAAAAAAATGACATTTTTCTTTACCATAATTCTCAATAATTACTGAGTTTTTAATCTGACATTGTTCCCAGAATGGACAATTTTAACCTGAACAGTTAAGGCCTGGCAGTGATAAGCATACATTCTCAACCCTAGTCACAGATGGAAGTACTAGCTGCACATCTTCAATTAAAAGCACATCCTGCTGGTTTTATATCAACTCTTTTAGCAATGAGTGTCTTGAAGAAAGCAGCGCAATGAATGAATGTATAAGGAAACCTGAAGTCCCAAGAGTAATCACAAAAGACAGCTAGTCACTTTAATAAATGAAAAATTATCTAGAATGGTAGCCATTTGCCAAGAGTCGTACAGTCTTTTCTGAATAAGTCTATCTGGCTACAAATAAAAGAAAGCTGAGACTGAATCATTTTTTTTTTTTTTAAATAAAAACATTGCCATCTGTCCATACTCCAGTCAACCAAGCCAGCTGCTTGCTTTCTCCTGAAGAGCGGCTCTTGCCCACTGAGCAAGTCAGCAAGTGACTTGGCAGCCACACCTTTGTATGGACTAGGAAAAGGTATATTATTTCCTGAATTGTATTTCTAAATTTTTCTAGTATAGGTAAGGCCTAAACTGACAGGAGTGATGACAAGAGAAGTAGCGGCGGGTTCAGGAAATGTGCTTAACCTGAGGCATTTTGCTGTCTGCAACAACTGCGAGCTTCGGAGCTCCATCTGCTGCAGCAGTCCCGTGCAGATGGCTGCAAATAAGCAGCTTGCGCCTACAAGGCTGCAAGCTACACCTGCAGGCAGGCAGTCCCCCACTCCTCCATGCTCCCACAGCACTGGTTTTAGTGGTGAGAAGAGAGCCCTGTTGCCACAGAGCAGAGGGGTGGGTGCTCGGTGCAGCCCACCCACTCCAGCCCTGGGTAAAGAGGAGGATGTTGCACTGGGCAGAGCCGTCCAGAGGTATGACTTTCTGCAGCTGGAGCATGGTGCATGCTAGTGTGTGGGGAAGGCAGAAGGGAAGGAAGGAAGGAGCAGTAGAAATGAGAAGCATTTAAAATTTCCATCATTTTCCACCTCTGAACTGTGCATGCCTGAATTCAAGAGGAGCTACATAACAATGAGTTGCTTTTTATTGAGCTGAATTTTTGTTTTTATTGGCTTCTACTGTTATCAGACGAAAGAGTCCTCAGATGAGGCTCAGGGTGCTCAAGGCATTGCAGCCATTCTCCTGCCTTGCTCTCTACTGCCAGGTAGCCAAGACAATGTGTTGCTGGAAACAGGGCTGTAGCTACAGGAGGAGATTGCATCCAGTACAGAACTGCCTGGACCATTTTTTGGTTGTCCGCAGTAGCACCTGCATCTCCTAATGTCTTACGGGTACATTTCTCTTCTTAGCTAGTTGCTAATAAAAGACTTAACAACCAAAAAAGTAAATTTCTAAAGCTTTGCATCAAACATTGAACTTTTCTGCAAGTCCATGAAATTAAACTGCAGGATGCAAATTATGACACATGTCAGTTTGCTCCTAAGCTACAGACAACTGCTAAAGTATTGTAATAACTGTATATACCGTGCCCTCAACAGAGACAAGCGGAAGCAAAGAGGTAGTAGTTGTGATTCTTGGACTCTGACTTCCACTGTGATGTGAACATTTTAGAATGAATTTTGGTAAAACATCATGAACAAAAGCAACACAGTTGGTTTTTTTTTCCTTTCTCACAAAAAAAAAAAAAAAGCAGAAGGGATCTGACCCTCAAGTGGATTGAATAGCTGAAAAACATGGAAGATATAGGTGTGAAGGACCTCAAAAGACCAAGCTTATAATAGTAATTTCTTTGAGTACTTATAATTCAAATTAACTAATATTAAAAATTGCTGAAAATCCCCTCCAAAAAAAACCAAGTAAGATTGCAGAATGCTGACAAATTTCAAAATAAGATAAGTTTTAAAATTATTTTTCTGGTGAGGAAAAAGGCATGTGCAGAAACATCCTTAACAGAAAAACTTTCTTATTTTTATTCTCACTTCTTACTTCCTTAAAGTTGATAATTTTAGAGCTAGATAACCATTCGGAATCATAGAACCATACGATAGTTTGGGTTGGAAGGTACCTTTAAAGGCCATCTAGTCCAACCCCCCTGCAAGAAGCAGGGACATTTCCAACCAGATCAGGTTGCTCAGATCCCCGTCCAACCTGGCCTTAAAACAATTTCCAACAATTGGTGTAAATTCTGGCTCAGTGATCATATTGGTCACATCATTATATCAAGTCTGAATCAGGAGTAGGTTACTTCTTGACAACAGACAGAACGTTAACCTTTCATTTTTAATGGCTGTTTTATGGCAGCATTACCACAGGTAGGGAAAAGCATATGACAGACTATTTCAAATGAGTTTTGAACCTGATTCAAGAAAATTATGTATTCAGAGCATGCATTTAGGTCCTGTTTAATACATATGGACATGATATATCTAAATGACAACAGAATAACTGAATGTGAATCAAAGTAAAAAGATTTAAGTAATCTTTGGATTTATTTTTAGAACATCCCAATGCCTTGGAATGGTCTTGATTTCATGCACATGTTCAAAGTTAAACATATGCATGAATGTCGTTCTCCAAATAAGAATATTTTCTGGGCTTTTATGAAGAGTGGCTCTAATTCACAATCAGATTAGATAATTAATACTTAGAAATATTCTTAAATAATAATCTTGTGCCAGTACATGCTAGCAAAAGTCAAGGGATGATTCAGTTCTTCGTGAAGGTAATGTGTGTGTGCCCTTTGCTGATGAAGATATTGGATTAGAAGGTGACTTTATGTTGCATATGAATTATATGGATTAATTTGCACATTGCTGCTATGATGGCATTTGGCTGCAGATATCACATCACATATCACATATTTGTCACCTGCTGGGTACAACTTAATTTACAAGCAATCCACACTCTATCCTGAAAAAATGCAACATAGAGTATCATTATAACAACTTGCTTCACAAATACAAATATTTTAAAAATTTGTGCACAATAATTAATAAGAATATACATTTATATATAGTAATTTCATTTCCAAATGTTACATCTAATAAAAGATAAATCACAGTAATCTTCATGAACGAAACACTGTAAAGCCTGGGGCTTCTATTCACCTATAGAAACATTTAGGCATGCAAACACAGGACAGCAGGTCTGTATATTTCATAGCTCCATGTAATGACTTAATTTTAGATTTCAAAAAGAGCAAAAGTTAGGGATTGGGATTTGGAGTCTATGTTTTTACTGTGATTCTTATACAGATTTTTGTAAGCATTTTTAATTTTCTCTGTCTACTACTCAGTAAAATCAGGATGACAAAGCTCCCTTCAGCCACTGCTTTTCCATTTTGTCAGTTTAGGTCACAAGAACATTCTAGTACTACAAGTGAAAAATAGTAAATAATCCACATTTTGCATAGAATGCCCCAGGAATAAAATTTTTCAGTCGTCTCGTTTGAACTGATACTTCTTTTCATGAGAGAAAAATTTGCAGAGGAAATGCATCTATGAGTAATCACATTCATTATAACCAAAGAAAAGCATACACGCAAAGAAGGATTAGCCTCAAAATTGTTATAAGATGTTTTGGGTTTTTTTTTGTATCTCCAGCATAAACAATACTGAGCTCAGGAAAACATGAATTGTCTACGCTTTTTTATCCATTCTTGCTGACTTGATTTTGATTTAACTTTATCCCAGAGGCCCTATGAAATTCATTCTGCCACCCCCATTGATGAGATACTCAACATGTTCAAGATAGAAAGAGTCCACTACTCATCTGCATGGTGCAAGGGCATGATAGCGCTACTGAAAAAGGCAAGTAAGCACGAACACCTTCTGTCCTCTCTTCTCTCCTCTTCCAGAAGCCCCTCCAACAATTCAGAGGCTTCAGGCAAACACAAACATTAGGGAGTAAAAATGTCAAGGATAAGAAAGCAGTGCTTATTCCTAGACTTTTCTGAATGTGTGTGGTGCAGTATTTTCTCTTGAGAAGCTGGATTATTCTTAGGCTCAAACTCAGGCTTTTCATGGCCTCAAAGAAATAGAAATATAATTTTAAAACTGATTCACTAAGTGATAGCAAAACTGTGAGGATCAATAATCCCCACTCTGTGCCCTCGCTCCATTGTCTCCAGCCCTGGTTGTGCTTGCCAGAGAGGGAAGCATGGACCACTCTACCCTCTGAATTTCTGCCACGGTTTCCAGCCAGGGAGCTTAAAAATGAAAAGGGCTATATCTCTTCCTGTCTCGTGTTGCTATAGTTGCAACAACAAAAGTTGAGCCATTTTGCTGCGAATGTCACTAAGCTACAAGACAGGGTTCTTTCTGAATGCATCACCACCCTGGAACTTGCCTTCTTCCTAAAATCCCAGTTGTTTGGTTTAATTTTCTGGCCATGCTGGAAAGATCGTCTGTCTCTTTTATGTATTTCAGATGATCAGTACCGATATTTGAGCAGGAAATATTTGTGAATGTGTGAATAGAAGATCAATTTCCTTTGCAGCAACAAGCAATCTATTTTTGATAGACGGAGCAATGAGGTGGTTAATTTTAATTGCTGCCAGGATGCTTGGTGTAAATATATCTTCCAATAAATTAAAGACAAAACACAAATTGTTGGGTGGCATTGAACTGTGATGTTTTATGTTACTTGGACTCTTCTGGATTTGTAAACAAGCTTTTGTAACTAAAACACATACTAATACACTTCATGCCTGCAACAGCGATCTGGTGGCAATTAAATTATATTCGTATCCTAGGAGTTATTATTATATATATTTTTTTTAAGATTGGGACTTCCAGGAGTTGTTAGAGGATTCCCAAGCCATTTCCTTACTCTAAATTGTGTATCATAGAATTTATGTGTGTGATACTTTTACTTTTTTTATATGGCACCTAATCCCTTAGAAAATGCCTTGTGCTTGATCACAGCTCCTCACTAAGGACCCGGAGTGCCGACTTTCAAGCCTTGCAGATGTCCAAAGCTCTCCATACCTAGCTGATGTCAACTGGGATGCAGTTCTAGAGAAAGCCGTGGCCCCAGGCTTTGTTCCTAACGTAAGTCAATATTCCAGGTGAACTGTGATTGCAAATTCAGACTTTAATTATCACTGCTGTTTTACTTGTTTATGCTTGCATTTATTTTTCTTCAGTGATTTACTTCACGGAAGTTTTACTTTGGATTCTGCTTTCATTTACTCAGTCACAGCTGAGAAAAAATTTGGCCGATTTCATTAGATCACAACAAAAAATAATTAACCCTGGTTCACTTTTTGTTCCCTTTCAAATAAAAACCATTTTCCAGACTTTGCATTTCAGCTGTTAGAGCAAATGATTGACAGAGTTAACTCTGAGCCAAAGAATACCAAGAGGATTTTTGCTGCTCTGAAAGTTAGGCGTCTGAATAACATTTGCAAGACTTTTTAACATCCCAGTGTGCTGTTCTTTTTTCACTTTAAAGTACTGTTTCAAAAGACTGACCTGTTTCCTTTTTACAGTTTCCTACACTAAAGCAGTCATATTCTGTTAGGGAATCTGGTGGTTTCTTTATTTTCTCTGTTTCCATTTTGTTGATATTTTTGGAATATTTCCATTTTGATCATTTGTAAGTTGAATGGATTTGAGGCCCATGCATAAAAAGCAGTGAGTGTGGTGTTAACACATTTCTCCAGTTTGTTCAGTCAGATTGCACCAAACCAGACATTTGTAGCATACGAAGGATTGTTTATATGTTTTAATGCAACTATGAATAAAGATGGAAGAGGGCATAGCTAGACCCTATCCTCATCCAGGTGTACATTAGAGTTCTCGTTGAATTGGTGGGGACAGGATCCAGCCCCGCAAAAGCTGAGGGAGCATTGCCTAATGGAGCGAAGGCAGGTAGGTGGGTTGCCAGGACAGTGCTGGCAGTGTTTGCTGTGCTTCTTGGCACCTGACCAGAGCTTTTCCTGGAAGCAATATCCTGCAGGAGATGAAAGCTGTGGGTGGGCAAGCAGGGCTTTCCTCAGGGAGCTTGAGGAAAGACTGGAATACAGCAGGTAACTAGCACAACAGGCAAAGAGAAAGACAGGGCCCTCTTGGGCACTGTAGAGCATGTTCACCAGAAGCGAAGTTCCTTCTTTTCATGTTTTAACTTAATGGTAGTGCAAGATGAAAGCTTCAGAGATGAATGTCATATCTACTAAACCAAGGCCTACCAGCCACTTCAGGACAGAGGCTGATATTGCAGGGCTTGTTCCACCTGGTTGATCAGGTGTGTTAGGAAAAACAGTGGGAAGGTGAGAGGCAGAGCATCTTTTCTAGCACAACACTTCTCTATGTAGTAAACTTTGCTTTTTCAGGAGACCAAGTTTGGCCAGGCATTTTCCAAGAACTTTTCTCTCTGTTGCCCTAGCAAAACCTTCACTGATTAACCGGGGCCACACAACAAAATATTTCTTGGATTTCGGGCTCTGAGTGAGAGGGAGAATTGAGGCCAACATACACTGAGAGTTTTATAACTATAGAGTTCTATAACCTTTGACCACTGGCCGTTACAACCAGCAGCTTGCCTGCCTTCTGCAAGGAAGAAGGCATGTGGGATACCTGTGGTAGGAAGGCCCCATCATTTAATTTCTCCCTGTGTAGTCTGATGCTTAAACGTTTTTCTTACTTAACTAGTACATGTGTTTTTTTATGGTTTATCTAGTTTCTTTATATTCAGCTTGAAGTCATAAATTGTTAGTAGCTTTTTGGTGTTGTTAAATATTTGATAAAGGAAGCAAGAAATTATTTAAATGTAACTTGCTTTTATTTTTAAAGCTTCAGAGTTAAAGTGATGTATTTTTTAAGTGCTCGAACAAATCTTAAAACTGTACATGCTGAAGAAAGAAAGATATTGATCAAATGTAAAGAATTATTTATTTATAAATAGATATAAATAAGCTATACTCTTCCATCAATAAAAACCACATAAATTTTACTAAACCTGACTGGATAGTATGCAGGAAAAGGCATCAGAGAGATTAATATTAGAGTATACAGGCTTTTCTAGGAATAAAAATGATGGCATGATCTCTAAATCAAATGTAAAACTTGTGATGTCCTACCATGAAACAAGTAGTTTCTGATGTGGTTTTACTGCATAGTGTCTTTAGTTACTAAATAATACCTGCCATTTATATATGACTTCTCTTAGCACTTCCACCTTGACAGTGATAATGGTGTGACTGAACTCTCAGAAGTCCCAGAGAAAAACAAGCTGCTTTTAAGGTCTCCCACCACAAAATTCAAATTGTTTGCGGGTTTTTTTGATGCTTTGAGACAATGACAAGGAGAAAGAAACTCATGTTATTCTGATTACAGGAGTAGCAAAATGCTGATCCAGTAATTAGGATGCCAAGTAGTGACTTATTAAAAATGTATTGGGTTCAGCTGAACCAGAGATTTTTCTAGCCGTACCCTAACTCTTATCCGTAAATAGGAGAGGAACAGTTCATACCAAATGTTGTCATAAGATGGCTTTACTGCACTAACAAATAGAATATTAAAAAAAGCCCCTCAAGGCGTAAACTATGCTCCTGTAAACTTTTATGCTGAAAAAATCTGAAAGAATCCAGAACCTGAAAATAATTAAGGAAGAATCTGAAAAGAATCAAGGAAGGAAGCGATAATACAGAAATAGTGTTTCCAATCATCCTGCTTAAAAAAAGACTTCCTGATAGAACAAAGAATCTTAAGATTTGGTTCAAGCATCACAAATTAACATTAAAATGGAGAATCCTGAATATTTAAGTAATGTAAGTAATGGATAAGAAAAAGCATAATAGAACCATTTTTTATATAAATGTTGCTAACCAAAAAAAGGCCTGCTTCTTCCTTTTGTTGTCATGGACAGGAGCTAGGCGACTGAACCTGCAAATCTTCAGGAAATCAGGTTTTAACAAGTAGTTCTTAGAGGTACTCCCTGTCCCTCCTGCACTGTTACAGCTGCCGTTTTTGTTCTACAGCATTAACTGATATTCTGATGAAGACCCTGGGCCAGATTAATCTCTCTCATTGGTGTGACATAATTTTGGTCACTCTAGGAGTACATCTGTATGTAACTGGGAAGAGGATCTAACTTTTCATAATTCCTTTATAATATGATTTTTATCTTACCTCCCTTGTTTAAACATCAAGCATCACTCAGGCCTAAAAATACAGTTTTCATTTTACAGGTGTGATTGGCAAGCTGGATCATTATTAATGCTATTAACAAACACTTGCCAGGCAAACTAAAAAACCACAATGATGCTTCAAAGAGTAACTTTGAATCTTTTTGTACCAGAAAGGAAGACTGAACTGTGACCCTACTTTTGAACTTGAAGAAATGATTTTAGAGTCTAAGCCTCTCCATAAAAAGAAAAAGCGACTTGCCAAAAACAAATCCAAAGATGGAGCTAAGGAAACCTGCCCACTGGTAAGTTGGGGACTGTGGCTGCAGCCACTGGCATTTCATTTGCACTCTTTAATAGACAAACTCAGTTAAATTCAGTTTTATCATCTCTGAAAATAGATTCGGCCTTTATGTCTGTCATTTTACATATAGCATAAATGATCTCCAATACAAAATGAAAAGCAACCATTTATTTCAGTGAAATAGTAACAGCATGTTTAACTTTAATAATTTTTAATATTCTCACAGATGCTCATTTAACGTATGAAGAAGTGTTGTCAGTTGGCAAATATGCTTCCCACACATGGACAGATAGTTACAAGGAGTATTTATCTACTGCTAGTACCAAAAATGAAAAGTATGCAGTGAAAAGCTCATTACTTATAAATGTTTGAAGGCTGTCTCTTGCAGTCTTGACTAGTGTGTCCCGTGTAGAAAGACTCGTATAAACAGTCTGAACTTCTGAGAAGATTAAGAAATAACCATTTTCCACACTTGAGTTTTCTTTTCAGTGAGTTTTTATAAACTCTGTTGCTACTCCTAATGATTTTGAATGCTTATGCAAACTTTTCTTCTTAAAGCTATCATCAGATGTAAAAATCCTCAGGAATTCTTTGTGGGCAACCTCTTCCAACAGAAAGAAAGATTGATTGTGCTACCATGACCCACTTTTGAAGAGTCTTCAAAACATCTTTTGAGAGTATTCATTCATAAGAATTTTTGTTCAGTGTCGTTTCTGTTGTGATTTTTGTCTATGATTTTCCATATTTTTTAATCAACCTATTCATGCTGTTTTTTAAAGAATGTACACCTGCAGCAGTGCTTGGAAACCGTTAGGAAAGAATTCATCATATTCAACAGAGAGAAGTAAGTGCATTTCTTAATGCCTGTTTAGCATTCACTACTGAAATTAATTTGAGATTTTTTTTTTTCTCCCAGTGTAGGGAAAAGTGATTAATGATCACAGCAGCAAGGGCTAAAAGTCTGAATTTCTGTTGATTTCTTCCTCTTACAGTCTCTAGTGTACTGGTTTTTTATTTCTTCCGTCTCTGAGAGCAAGCAGAAGTGCTTGTGGTGAAAGTATGTTGGAGAGATAAGGTAAATGTCACTGACACTCTCTACAGAAACTGTTAGCAGTTAAGCAAAGGGAATACAAGTGGCTACTTTTTCACAACTCGAACGAAATCAAGAGAAGAGATAACTCATGAAATTTTAATGATATGAATTGCAGTGTTCTGATTTGGAAACTCTATTCATACTTTACCATGAAAGTGGTATGAAAGTGTTTATTTCAATATTAGTTATTTCAACAGAGCTAATATTAAAACTATTATCAGACATGAAGTGCTTCATAGTCTAAGTGTCAGTCAGAATCCATAGAAACACAAGTTTGAATCCCAAGGGTGTGAGTAATCTTCCTGGTCCAATTAATATACTGCGTTTCATGTAGTTTACTGTGTTTGAGTTGCAGCCACCATGGACCCGTTTGTATTAACAAATATAGCTCATAACAGGGAAGTTTTTTGTGTCTTTGGTGAAATTATTGCATTTTATCCAAGTATATTAGGTGGTTTTATTTTACCTAATTATATCTACAAGCTTTTCTAATGGAGTTGTGAAATGTTAGAAATTAATTAAAAAGTTGTGACTATCTTACTTAATGCTTACAATGCAGGTAATTACTGTCTCTTGTAATTAAAATGGGGAAAGGAATTGTCAACGTTGCATAGCTACCATGATGTTATGAAGGAAATTATGCCATGGATAACATAATTTTTTCTGTTGCAATCTGTGGGACTTGTCTATGCCCAATACCAACTGCTCACAGAAACTATAGCAAGGACTTAGAAAGAAAATTTTTCATGTCATTTTGCATGATCTTTAGCACAAGAGAGCCATATGTTTATGTAAGAGCCATAAACAAGAAAAGCAAGAACAAGTCAACCCATAAAAGGTTTTCAGAAGGATCTTGGTGGACTTCTCTGAATCAGTTCGTGTAATGCTGATCTAGTAAAAGCCTGAACTTTTTAGGAGTTTTATTAAGCCACAAAAATCAAGACTATTAAGATTGTAATAAGAAGCTTAGAAAATGATTACATTGAAAAACAATTTATTTCCAAGAATATGTTCATACAACTAGTGCATTTCCAGATACGACCCTCTCACCTACTCTAGAATCATATATCAAGGAAGCCCAATGTATAGCAATTTTTGAAAGATAAAATAAAATACCAGATTTTGTTGATATACTTTCAAAATCCATTATATGGGTTCACTAGCATTGAACAATTTATTTTGACATGATATTACTGTGTTATTCTTAAGTCTTTTTTAGCAATGTATAGGAAGTTTTTTTTCATTTTTTTTTTTCATATTGCACAACTACAGTAACAACACAAGCTATAAAGGACTCTGAAAGGCTGATGAAAGATCAAGGAGAAGGGTAAATGAACTACAAGTGAGACGGGAGTGAAAGATAAAATGGATGCACTTCATTCAGAACAGCGTATATTTTGGTCATTGCTTGATTGGCTTTGACAAGGTAAAGGAAAAATATTTAGTATAGACCTACAACAGATCCTGCATTGTCTAGAGCCATCTCACAGTCATTTCTTGTTTAAATAGTATTAGAGCTGAAGAAGGACATGGAGAGACTTCTGTAATACTTTTCAAAGACAAAAGTCTTAATAAGGGGGGAAGCAAAGGTCGGATTTTTGAAGTGCAGTGTGAATTCAAGTTAATGGGAACAAAATAAGAGCAATGAGAGACACAGATGTCATACTGGAGAGAAGAGGTTACACAGCATACAGCAGCGTAATTAATGGTGGTCTTCCTTAGACCTTTCTATGCCTCCAGGCTACATGTGTGGGTTGAGGCTGTACTGACATGGATTTTCAAAGCCACATGGCCGATGAAGTTCTTAGGAAGAGCTGCTGATGCTGAAAGACATGAACTGCTCCTCTGAACACAATATCCAATAATATGCGATCGTATCATTGTGTGAGATGTCAATCCCAAGCAGGGCTTTAAAGTAGACTCAGATTAATACAGCCAGATGTTTTGATATTCCTCCACATCCCTGTAGATAGAGCAGAATTGCTTATGTAGCCTAGCTGTTTCAAAATATATCCATACTTCCTTAGATATTAATTATATTCAGCTACGAAAAGCTATATTTTAATGTGATTTAAGCCTTCTGCTGAGTTTACTTCTGTGACACAGACCACTACATAAATTCTAAGAAAGTGCGAATAAAAAAATTTAGCCCATCTATCAAGAGAAAATATGAGAATCCCCAGACTAAAAGGATTCTAGACAAAATTACAGATGTTTCTAATTAAGCAATGGAAAGTCAGGTAGTAATGTGTAGTTAGAGTACAATGTTAACCATCCCAGTTCCACAATATCTTGCAATCCAATCCTTGTAAAATATCTGCTATGAAAAGCAGAATCTGTTTTTATTGCATGTCTTGCTGATACTTACAGGCTGTGCCTCTTTTTCGCTGTATATCCTTCATCCTGCAACAGATACTGCAAATCTTGAAATATGCCATATTTATTTTCTTTCTGAGAAGCTCGGGAGACTACCAGAAACTCTTAGACTGCTGAAGGGTGGGATGGGAGTGGGACAGAGAAAAGGCTTACTAGGCTGAAAAGAATTAAAAAATAATTCAAGAGACTGAATGAAGTAAATTAATAGTGTAAGTTAATGCTGGCAAAGGCAGAATGTGCACATATTCACTTTTTTATTGTTTTCTGCACTTAAGCAATTGGAAACTGCTCTTTATAGGAAGGTTTTAAGCAAGATGAGTGCATGAGGAAGACAGAGTCCATTTTAGCTAAGCCAAGCTTTCAAACAAGTAGGCTCAGTTAAAAAGGTTGGTATTTTCCCAGATGGCTTTACCAGCAGCATTCAGGCAACACACCTTCTCAGTAAGTCGTAAATTGTCCTTGAATGTAATTTATTTGGTTGGACCACAGTTTAACTAGGCAACTGATATCTGTGGTTTGAGCAGTTATGAGATAGGATGAAAGATTTGAAGAATTAAAAAGAAACAGGATATTGTATACAGTCAGAGAGCACAAACGCACATTACAGAATGATTGAGCAAATGTGTTTTGTTAAAATAGGAATTAAGAAAGGAGATCTTGGAACCATGATGTTAGCTGCTCTTTTTGTATTGGATTTAACTGTATAGGACAAAGAAGTGTGTAGTCAATGATTACCAGCAGTGGGTAGCAAAAGTTAGATTTGTGTATCTTTACTTACACTCTCCTAGTCATGTAGTGTCTTCTGTTGATACTATCTAGAATTCACTGGGGAGATGAGGAGGGATGGAGGGGAGATCAACTATTCCCAGTTTCTCCATATAAAATGCCAAAAAACCAACTATATCAAACAAAGACATTTGCAAAAAAATGAAACAAAGCCATTTTCCTAATATTTGTATTAATGCAAGAGACTGTTGTGTGTACTAAAAATGTCAGTTATAGAAGAGAGGTCCAGGTGTAGTTCTGTGCTTCAGTTTAGCTAGGTGTGTTCTCATTACTGTTGATCCTATAAAGCAGTCTGGGAAATTAGTGAAATCTGAACGGAGTACTGCTTTCATGTCTGCCAAACAGACACTGAATGTTCAAAGTCTTTCTGTGATCCAAGTCAACAGTTGTTCCTATGATACACAATTTCTGCTAATAAAAGGAAAATTGAAGCTAGGTGATGTTCATCCTCTACTCTCAAAGTAATTTCTTCTTGGGACACACATATACAACTGCAAATAATGGAGTAGTAGACCTGGAGCAGCTTTAGGGATGGGCAACATTTATGGGTGGAAAATACTTTCTGCTCCATGTAAAATGACTAAGCTGTTCTGAGGCAGTAGCTTTATGCCTTCATCTTCATTGGTGCAGGAAAACATGAAGCATCCAGAATGAAATCCCTTACACTGTAAGTAGATTTTATCTTGATTTTATTTTTGCCAGTACTTCAGATACCTGAGTGGATGAAATGTCACTAGATGGAAGGCTTTATTTTTATTTATATCAATGTTTTAGTGGATGTGAGCTACAAGTTAAAATGTGTGTGTATTTTTTGATGACACAGGTGTATGTCATCTGTCCACATTGACATTGTCTTGCAGTACAGTACTTGAGAGGGGTACACACTGTCCTGATCCAAAGTAAAATAAAACAGGAAAATCATTTTACAATCCAAGTTTGAATGTGGTGCAGGAAATGTTTTCTACTCTTCTTAAGAGTGTCAGTAAAATCTCTTACTTAGTTTTGAACACATAAACTAAATAAATTGTGACCTAAAAATGGTCCATGTACTGGGTCTTAGCTGGAGAATATAATCTGAAGTTGATTTCAGGGACTTCTTTGGCTCCTTTTGCTGGCAAATGACTTTTTTTTTTTCTGTTTTTAAATATATTTCTATGGATAGATGCTTTGTTATATCTAGAAATGCAGCACCAAATGTTCTGCAGCATTTGAATGTGTATTCCTTGGCTTACCAGCAGGTTTTTTTTGAGAAGCTGATCTTATTTCAAAGCTGTAAGCTATACTTTCAATTTCCTTGAGGGAAAAAGAAAGATTGTACAGATAAAGCCACACTATGTGTTCATAAAAAGCTAAGCACAGATTATTTTGCTATTTTTGTGCAGTTATCACTAAAAAAATCTTCATGTCCATCTACATCTATTTATGAATGTTCCAAACCTGAAGCAGCCAAAAATGAAGAAATAAGATTTGATATTTGCTTGTAGTGGAATCAAATTTCTTACTCTTTATGGTTCCTCAGCCTCTTCGTCTCCCTGAAATATGTCTTTAAGATTAAAGAGGTGAGCAAACAAATAATAGAGGAGAAAACACAGGAAATATCTGCCCTTCAGGGGATGTTTCACAAACTTGTCATCAAAATTATCAACTCCCTAAAGAAAGTAAAATTATATAGCCAAATTTTACATTCACGGCCAGGTTGGATGAGGCTCTGAGCAACCTGATCTGGTTGGAGATGTCCCTGCTTCTTGCAGGGGGGTTGGACTAGATGACCTTTGAAGGTCCCTTCCAACCCTAACC
Organism: Chlamydotis macqueenii; assembly: GCF_036417535.1. NCBI lineage: Eukaryota > Metazoa > Chordata > Aves > Otidiformes > Otididae > Chlamydotis > Chlamydotis macqueenii. The sequence continues at coordinate 70,986,496 of NC_141559.1, forward strand.
ATTCTATGATTCTGTGTATTTCGTATGTACAATGTATGTGAAAACAGGTTAGACTTCTGCAGAGCTAGCTTAATAAATGGGATGGAGAGATTAACTAAATATCCATATTTTAACAATTCTAGTGGAAACTTTGAAAAAAAACTTACTAATGATTTTGAAGTTGGAGATTTTTTACTTAATACAAACATCCTCCAATAGCATTGCTATGATTTTCAACTGTCTAGTCCCCACTGATCTGAACAGGCTTGCCCCTTTCCTAAGTTACTGGCACACCATATTTTTCTTCTCAGTATTTGTTCAATGCAACCAAGCTAAAAAATTCTGCCACAAAATGAAGCAGGCAGATGGATGCTGCACATTTCCCTCTCTTTTCCTTCTATAATTCCTATAGAACAGAAACTCATACCTAGCTCTTTCCTAAAAGATACTGAACAGCTCTAGGTGAACAGGCAGCTCCCTGTTCCCAGAATAAACAGCAAAAGTTGAGCGAGCATATTTTAAGCATATTAAGATGCCTAAAATCATGTTGTTTGATTTTGTCCACATCATAGGTGAAAAGCTGAGTTAATATTCTCTGAATTTTTATAAGATCAAATTTATTGTCTCTTTCTTTGTTGTTCCTTTTTTTTTCCTTTCAATTGTCTTTTCAGATTCAAATCCAGAGTCCCTGGGTGCTCTTTCATTTCAATTTGATTGGAATTGAATATTCATAATGATTTGCAGTATACCTCATTGAATGCACTTTTCGTAATAAGTATTTTATGTCACTTAGTGTCTCTGGAGGTATTTAGATTATCATAATCCCCATAATATCTGAATGCTTTTTGGATGAGGCTACAGCACAAATTTTCTTTTCTTGCCACTTCTGCTGACCTTAATTCAGTTTAAATCCATCTCTTTCTGAGCATTTCAAGTAGCTGCACTGCTCCTTACTGATCTATTTCTTTCTCTTTTGTAATGGATATGTGTGCTTTTGGAAATTGCTTCTGCAATCTCACCTAATTAAAAATATGCCTTTCTGCTCATGATGCAACCTGGCTTGTTTTTGGGCACTAATAACTGCTGCATGGTCACACAAGCCCTTTCACTTCTGCCTTTGATTCCTGCTCATTAGGACTAGCTTAGAATTACCAGTCCAAATGTGGCTCTCTTCTTAGTGAGCCAAGCTGCCTAAAGATTTGAGCATAGCAAGTCCAAGCTGGTAATTTTTCTGTAGGCATACCTTCTAATTCACTTTTTTTTTGAGAAAAGTGTGGTCATACAAAAGCCATAGTTTCAATAATGTGTTCCCTTCACAGTTTCATGGAGGAAAAAAAAGGAAAAGACTGATGAGTATATGAAACCTCATTTTCAAAGCCTTCCAGGAAAAATGGCCAAAGTTTTCCCAAGCAAGTAACCATATCATCGTAGTGGATACACTTCACCAAATTAACATCTAAATTAAAGAATGAAAATGTGTGTGGGAATGAACATATCAGAGAATGCTCTGTGCTGAGACGAGGTCCTGGAAGGATCAGGATAACAGATGCAGATCCTCAGCACCGCAGGCCAGCAATTCTTTTCCATTTACAGAAAGCTAAAACACAAATACACCTCATGAAAACTAATCAAAAGTCAATTCAGAGGCAGAGAAAAGAAAAATGCATCTTCATTTGTGCATCTCAGAATTTAGAGAGGAACCAAAAATGTATCATTCTGAGCACCATATAAGTTTCCTTTTAAATGGATTACGTGGGACAAATGATAGCTATGACAAATGAAAGCTGCATTACAGGTCCTGACTGTTCAGTGATCATAAAGGATTACCTTCATGATTTCTCTTTATCTCTCTTCATTCCTAAACTAGCATAAATTCTCACTTGTTAGGAGTCTCCATAAATTAAGAATGAGTCATGAAGACCGAACTCTTCATCTTCTTTTAGGAAACTATTTTGGGGCCAGCTGCTGAAGTAATGAAGAATCAAGCCAGTAACAACATAACACAACTGTTACCAGTCATTCTGATACTTTGTGCACCTCTGGAATATATTCATAAATGAGTTGGAAAGGGAGATGAATGGTGAGGTGACAAAGTCCACTTCTGATACCAGAGTAGTCCAAACTAAATCTGACTGCAAAGAGCTGCAGTAGATAATAATAGTCACAGTCCTGAGTTGCAAGGTGATAAAAAAAAAAATGGCCGCTGAAATTCAGTGCTGATAAAAGAAAATATGTTAGGAAGAAAACAATCTAAACATTACCTTTAGGACAATGTACCCTAAAGTAGCTTTTGTTATGAGGGAAAGAGATTTTGAAAAGACTGTGGATAGCGCAGTGCTTAGTGGACAACTAAAAGGTGTTAATAAACTCAAAATTGTGAAGAAAGCTATAGAGAAATTAACTTTAGGATGTGACTAAGTGTATATATACATACGTTCATAGATATAAACCTGCATCTTCCATTCTGTATGCAATTCTGCTTCCTTATCTCAAAAAAGATACAGAGGACTTAGAATGGTCACAAAAAAAAAGAAAAACGGGATTGACCGGAGGCGTGACATGGCTCACATTGAAGAATTTCATACACTTGAACTAGTTTAAACTCAGAGAAGAGGCGGCTGAAAAGACAGACGCAGGCTAAATAATAATATGTTACGAAACTTACTGTGAAGATGACTAAGCAATGATTAGTCATCATAGAGTAACACTCTTTCTGGTAACTCAAGGTCAAAAAGTTATCAGGCTGTGGATTTAAGAGAAAATAAACCATACCTGTCTGTGCAATACAGCGGTGCCAAGTGGTGCTCTGAATGCTAAGCATACGAAGATTCAGGAACAGATTAGAGAAATTAATGGAGAAAAAAAGATCCATCAAAGTCCATAAGACATGAGACCTCTGATGCATTTGTTGGCTTGGGAAGCCTGGAAATGTCAGAAGAGAGGAGGATATGCCACAGCAGACATCTGTCTCTGTTTGACTTGCTCTTTGTCAGTGTTCACTAGTGTCTGAAATAGGGCACTATGGGAGGTGGGATCTGCGTTAGATGGAATGGCTGGCTATGTGCCTTTATGCTTTCTCACTGTTCAGAAGGTCTCCATCTTCATACAGAGTCTTCGCAATAGCACAAGGGTTACACAGTAAAATGTAGGTGTCTATATATGTGCATATCTGCAAACGTATATATGTACCTATCTCATTTTTGGAAATATGGAAAGTAAAGCAGACCTAAGGCAGTTAAGAGATTCAGATTGTCCCTTTGCTGTCTTTCAGGGGATGTCAAGCACCCATGCTGTGGGAAGAGCTCAGGGTTGTGAAACCCAGCTGGAGACAATTTTCCTGTGTCCCACCTGGGGCACAAAGTATACCCCTGTTGTGGGTGCACCCTAGTGACTTGCCCAGACAGCTTGACGTTCAATACAGTGGCTTCCATGGATCCATGCGTTAGGCACCCACCTTCCCCATGCATTGTGTGGGGAGGTTTGGTGATTAACTCAAGGCTGCGAATCATGCTGTGCAATCACAGGTGAACCACCAGCTAAGTCTCCTTGAGGGGGATCCATCCTTAAGGGAATGAGAGAGCCATGCAGTTGACTAGACTTCTTGTGAATCAAAGTTTTGAACTTTGGCAGAGAAATGTTGCATGAGGAATAACTGGAAAGAGACGAGCCAGCAGAGAGGTCAGTGCAGGCTGTAGCTGCTCCCTGGAAACTCTCAGGCTGTGATTCCTGGAAACCTGTTGCTGCGAGAATTAGGAGAAGGGTAGCGCTGAACTAGCCTCCTCCTAGATGCTTATTCCAGTCTGAGAATGTTTACTGTCAGGTCCAAATATCAGGAAGAGCCAGACTGGCTTTTCACATACCTTAATTCTTAAATTATTGACTGTACAGCTCCCATGGAGTTCAATTAGAGATGCCACATTAAGGAAATCGGTGCTTCTACACAAGTAGGCTGTCACAGCTAATATTTTTCTCATTCGCCTCTGAACAAGGATCCTCTTCTCAGCACCAGGGGAGAGGCATGAAAAGCAAAGAGAAGAAACAAGATGGGATCAGGTGGCTATGTCTTGGTGATGGCTGGCTGCCTTTCTGTCCAGTCGTGCTTTGCTATGGCAATCTGTCACACCAGCTCACTGCCACAGAGCTGCAGACGTGCATCACCATCACTGCAAAGGCAGCAGGCATTGCAAAGGCAGCACATTATCATTTGTCTTTAAATTCTCAGTTTGTTAGTAAAATCATGGTTGTTGCTGTGATCAGGTGTCTGTTAGCAGGCCTCTTCACTCCAGCTCCTCTGTAAAATCTTCCTGCCCTGAGGTCCAGGGTCTCAGTGAGGGTGGCAGTGGCTGAGAATATGTTTCCAGTAAAGTAGATCTAACTCTAGATGCAGAAAAAGAATTGTCCTTTTCCCCATATATTTTGTTCAGACTTGTCCCAAAGGATCACTTTACCTTGAAACTTTAGCCAGAAGAATAATTGGAAGAGAATGCTTCACAGCAGCTCTGGTAATCTACCCATCTGCTGATAGCTGAACAAGAGGGGGAGCCTGCATCCTTCAGGATGCACACTCAAGGCAGGCTAGGAAATGAGTGTCTGTCTTGAGAATGAGATTTGGCCCATGTTGCCGAGAAATATCCTTGTTCATGGGCAACTACCTGTAGTTTTTAAACTGGTTTCTGGCTAAGTAGAAAGAAATTTTTCTCCCTGTGGTTCCACAAAGTCCAAAACCCAATACATTATTTGGAATTTTCCTAGCTGCTTTCCTTTTCCTTATACATGTGGATCTACAGATATATCTAAATTAGAAAAACTAGTTCACAGTTTAAGATGTGGCCAAGCAAGACAGATACTGTTTAGGATGCACCTGGTCTTGGACCGACAATAGCACACTTCTAAGAGAAACCTCTTTTACTAGTCTGAACATGGCTTTAATATTAGTGCTAATCTCATTTTCTTAAATGGCTGCACGTTGTTCGCTGTTTTCATTTATTTACTTCATCTCTTCACTCTTATTTTGCTTTATCAATTCCCAAGGTAAACCTGAGATCTCAAGACATTGCAGGTCAACATGCCACAGCACCCAGTATAATTTGTCACTTGATTTCCACATGCCAGTATTTCACATGTCACTCACACTGTATATGCACCTGAACCCATTATGCTTGATTATAAATTACTGGTTGATATCAAATTATATTCACAGGCATTTACTGAGCATAATTACTCAGCAGGAACTATCAATCTGAATCAATTACCCATGAAGTAAGCATATTTCCCCAAGGATTTTTGGAAAGTGTGGGAGTAAATGTCATGAGTGTCAATGGTACAAGAAGACATCTGTGCTACATGGGGATACTTCCTCCAAAATTTTACTTTTCACATTCAGCTGTAATAAAGCATAACTCTTAGTCTGTGCCTCAGTCATTTAAATTTAAATGGAGTTAAACAGTTATTTGAATGATTACATGGTAATCTACTGAGCTATAAAAACACATACATCACAGCGTATTAGGAAAACAGACCTGAGATTATGACTGCTGCTGTTGAAGCAGTCGGTACCAAGAGTACATGTTTGGGGTCAAAGAAAGATTGAGTTAAATATTGGTTAGACGCAGAACACCTACCCCAAAGGCTGTACGCAAGATTTTCTAAGGTATCTGGAACAAATGTGAATTAAATGACAAAGTATTTTTCAAGATACAGCCCAAGTCATTTATGCAGAGAAGTCATTGCTGGCAAACCCAGAGCCTGAATATGCTACAGGCTGCATGGATGAACAGGCAATTGCACCCCAGTGCTCCTCGGTGACTTCATTACCCAACTCTTGGCAGTGTTTATCGGCGTGTTCCAGGCTGATGGGGCTATTCAATTTCTGCACGCCTGAACAGTGTGGGTGTAAATTAGCTCTAATCCAGAAGCAAATTGGCTCTGCTAAGGAGTGCGGTGTGTGGTGAGCTGATACAGATGCGAGACAGGAAGGGCCTTGAATCTGTAGTTCAGAGAGGAAAGTTATCTCTGTTTTTCTAGAAATGCAACAAGACTATATTCCTTTAAGCTAATAAATTTTAAAATAATTTATTTAGTTTAAGTTCCTTTAGTAGTCAGTGAGGAGAGACTTGTATCTTCCAAAGTTGATCTGTGACACATATATTGAATAACTTAGACTGGAACTAATTAATCTCTATTAGTGCCTCTACTTATCCTGTAGAGAAAGCATGAACTAATCTTTCAGTTGTCTACACTTAGCTGGCATAAAATCCATCCCATAGTTTTGGGCTTAGTTCACTTCTGCAAAACTGAGTGTCTAGCTGCCAGTTCAACAAGCACAGGTCATCTGTGATCTGCTGTGCATCTGCCCGCTCTCTCTGAGGACCAGGTAATCATGGGCATCTTGTAGGGCACCAAACACCTTTTGTGGGGCAACTGCATTTGAGCTATGCACACTTAGCCTTGCAGGCAGTAGACCAAGAACAAGCAAGTCATAAATGTGAACGTTACCAAGGAAGAGCTACAGACTCATTACATCCACTCTTGCTAGTGATTTGATGAGGTTACTACTTGGACCAGATCTCCCAAAATATATACCTGCTACCACACAAACACAGAGTAGCATGATAATTTTTTTTTAAAGCTGCTCTGTATGTGTTGTTCTCTAGAGCGGGGAGGGGTGTGGGGGGGAGGAATTATCTTAGTCTTACAGACTCTGATTTTCAGTTTGGAGTTGTGTGAGCCAGCACTCAGTGTTGCTGAGTGACGACTGTTGAGTCTGCTCCAGTCAGTCCTGAAGTCTGCCCCAAGCCTCCCCTGGCACAGAGCAAGATTGCGCCTTCCTTGTTTATTTGAAAATGCTTAGGAAATTTATACAGTTTTCAGAGATTTTTATTTTCCTGAAAGCACTACTGAGATCAGTCTGTGCATAAGCTAAAGAAAAGAAAAGCCCAGTGTTAACTCTACCGTGGTTACTGCTCCTCTGTTAGGTGTAAAGAAGGTTTTTTAATAAAATAACATTAGCTAAATATATCTGTCTTTTGAGATAGTTTTAATTAACTATATAATTAGTTAGTTTAATTAATTAGATTTCCACAGTTGGGATTCTTTTGAATCCTTCCTCATTTTTTAGTTGTTTAACTCTCCTTCTTCTGTTTCTACTCTTTGTTTTTCTTATCCTGCATTTCCTTCATTATTGTTTTCTGCCTAATCTTTAAAGGCAGAATACAGGCAACCTCTCATACTGCTCAGTTGTTAGCATGGTGCCTGGCATAATTTTTCCCAGGCCAAAATCACTCTCTGAAACAATTGCCTTCATGTTTCAGAGTTTAACACAGACCAAAGGCTGCCTGATAGGCAGCTGTAATACAACAACTCCAGTTTGAAGATGAGAGAACTTAGCCATAAGGATGCAAGCCTACCTCTGCCACTTAGCTTCCAGGCATCGATCCCTGCATCATTTTACCTCTGGTGCTAATGTAATCAATGTCTAAAATACAGAAACTATTATAGAATACTTTGGGTTGGAAGGGACCTTTAAAGGTCATCCAGTCCAACCCCCCTCCAAGAAGCAGGGACATCTCCAACCAGATCACGTTGCTCAGAGCCTCATCCAGCCTGGCCTTGAATGTTTCCAGGGATGCAGCATCAACCAACTCTCTGGGCAACCTGTGCCAGTGCTCCACCACCCTCATTATAAAAAATATTTTCATTATGTCCAGTCTGAATCTACCTCCTTCTATTTTAAAACCATTACCCCTAGTCCTATCACAATAGACGCTGCTAAAGAGTTTCTCCCCATCTTTCCTGTAGAAGTACTGGAAAGGTACTGGAAGGCTGCTATAATGTCTCCCTGGAGCCTCCTCTTCTCCAGGCTGAACAGCCTCAACTCTCTCAGCCTGTCCTCATAGGAGAGGTCCTCCGGCCCTCTGATTGTCTTCGTGGTCCTCCTCTGGGACCACTCCAACATGTTCACATCCTTCTGATGTTGGGGGCTCCAGAGCTGGACACAGTACTCCAGGTGGGGTCTCACAAGAGCAGAGTAGAAGGGCAGAATCACCTCCCTAAACTTGCTGGCCACACTCCTCTTGATGCAGCCCAGGATGCAGTTGGCTTTCTGGGCTGAAAGCACACATTGTCAGCTCATGTTGAGCTTCTTGTCCACCAGCACTCCCAAGTCCTACTCCTCAGGGCTGCTCTCAATCCATTCTCTGCCCAACCTGTATTTGTGCCTGGGATTGCCCCAACCCATGTGCGGGACCTTGCACTTGGCCTGGTTGAACTTCATGAGGTTGGCACAGGCCCAACTCTCTAGCCTGTCAAGGTCCCTCTGGATGGCATCCCTCCCCTCCAACATGTCGACCGCACTACACAGCTTGGTGTTGTCGGTGAACTTGCTGGAGGTGCACTCTATCCAACTGTCCATGTCACCAATGAAGATATTGAACAGGGTCGGTCCCAATACTGACCCCTGAGGAACACCACTCATCACCAGTCTCCACCTGGACATGGAGTCATTGACCACAACTCTTTGAGTGCGACCATCCAGCCAATTCCTTATCCACTGAGTGGTCCGTCTGTCAAATCCATGTCTCTCCAGTTTAGAGACAAGGATGTCGTGTGGGACAGTGTCAAGTGCTTTGATAATACGATAAAGAATTATATTCTCATGCAGAACTCTATTTGCTGCCCATCATGAGAGCCCTCCTGGGTACCACTGGGGAATAGGAAGTGAATTAATAGTTTGGCAGATGTTTAGGTTACCAGGTAACTTAATCTTATGCAGGATTATTATATCAAATAGTTCTGACATATGTTGCTAAGAAATCAGAGCACTTTTCAAATGTGGGAATTTCACAGAATTTGGCCAGAGACTTAGCTCTATTCACATGTCCTAATGATATGCCAGCTCTTCACCCTGCACCTTGCTTCCCTTGGGAAGCAAACCTAAACATGAAAGGGCAAGACGGGATCTGCAGCTCACACCAACAGGATGTGGACAAGTCAAGAGTATCATATTCGTTCTTTTTTGGTAGTACATTTTCTTAAGATTTACACTGGGCAAAGGCTGGCATTTTCTTCTTTATAGATGGAGTGTAAAATAAGCAAATTTCCTGAAGTGATCAACACATCAGCTTATTTTTGTTAACTTTTTAAAAAAGAAAGCAAATACAGGAATTTTCACTTCTTTCTGGTCTACTTCGTGTCTGTTTTGTTTTGAAAAGTAAAAATACTCTGCCCAAATACACTTATTCAGTTAAAAATAATCTGATCAGGATGCTTTACTCACTTCATTATTTTACCTTTTCACTAAAAAATGAATGAAAACCTGGCAGATGAGAACTGGTAAGCAGAATAATGGAGATATAAGAGAAAGTGTACTACTCATTTGCAATTGTAAAATACTGCCAGCTTCTTCAATTTTTTCAAAAATAGAACACAGCAAGAACCAATTTATACGAGAGACCTTTAAAAATGCAGGCAGAAAATTATTAAGTGTCCATGTATCAAACTCAATTCTTATTCTCCACAGTGGCAGCCAGATGACAAGCCAAGCTGCTTATTGTCCCAGAAATCATGCTCAGTTATCAATATTTCTACAATCATTGCCTGCAATTGATGTTAAAATGATGGCAGAAAAGTAATGAGGGAAGTTTTCAAAGTGGAGTATAAGATGCACATGCATATAACCCATTACTTTTGAAAAGACGTGTGGACTGCCAAAAATTGCCCTGATTTTGTAGTATGTGCACTTTTACTGGTGTGCATGAGCTCCCATAAAGCTTAAATAAGGGATTTTACAGAAGATAAAGTTTTGCATGAGCTTGGGGAAGTGACTCTGTTCTTCTGGTAAAAGTATGAAAGACTGTGCGTGCCATGAATATTTTTACTCAGTGTCAAACCAAGGGAACAGTCTTCTGGGGGCTGCTGGGTGAGCTGATCCAGAAAACGAGGTGGTATGACCAACATTGTTAGCTTTCACCTGTCTGCCACCTACTCACCACTGAACCCTCATTATTTAGATAGGAGAGGTAAACCAAAACATATGCCTTCTGATGAATGTTATGCAGACACATACGGTTCAAGCTACCCAGCAGCTTTCTGTTTATGCTTTCTGTCACACTTCAGGTTACCAATACCAAGGGTGATACTGGACTTTGAGGTGGCAGTGTGAGTCCTGTTGACTCTTCACAGTCCAAATCCTTGTGCTCTTTCTCAGAACAAGTTTATTTGCATAAACCACTCAAAAATGTGAAGACCACAGGGATATACTCTGTACTTATTCCACAAGGAGGAAATAAGCAAGTCTTATTGTCACAGTTAGACTCCAAAGTCCCATTAAGTCTTTCTTTTTACACCTTTTAACTGGAAATAAAGGCTCTAGAGTGCCACAAATTTACCAAAATATTTGAGTTGAAAGTTTCATCTTTGTTTTGTGTGTAATCAAGCAGGGAATCCAGTTCTGATGAGAGATACAACCAGCCACTAACTATCTCCATCTCTTTAGAAATAAAATTCTGGGCTGTTGGTAAAACAGTGCTTAGTTAACATCAAAACAGATTAGCTGTCATCAGGGACAGGCAGTGGTGGATTGGGGAGAGTTAAAGCAGCACCACCAGCACCTTGAGGAAGTAGTTGTGTTGACCACATCTGATTCATTCACCCAAGCATTTTTCTCTTCTGTTTGTATACAAATTTTGATGCATTGTTACCACACTGAATGAAAAATAAACTTAAAAACAATTAGTGGGCAAGAGCAGTGGACACCAAACTAACGCCTTGTCTACCCTCAGTGCCCAGATGTCTCACTCCAGCCTTGGCTATCTACAGGCAGCTGCTATCTTGGCCAGACATTCTGGGTATTCCCAACTCTGCAAGTGTTCCTGTGAGAGATTGCTGCGGTAGGACTCCTCATGCTTTATGGAGTCCACTTCTACAGCATCATAACACTCTGTAAAAATTATTTTCAGTTTGGCTGGAATTTTTACAACTTCAGCATATCCAGCAATTTTAGTTACATGACATAACTTCCACATTTCTATTTTCTATGACCAGGATATAGCAAAATAATGCCTATGTCTGTCACTTTCTGGCTTCTTCTAACTCCTTTACAAAATTTAATTTCTAGATATTTTCTATGGAGAATGAAAAGTTTTTTGTGCAGTATTTTGAGAGAATACTATCTTTCAGAGAGACTTATCAACTGATATTCTAAAAATATGGTATTTGGACATAAGGTTCTTTTTTTTTTTTTTTTTCTGAAATTCCCCTTGTAATTTCTTTATCTGTGCTCCAGTAGACAAACCACAGGGACATGCACAGAGACATGTAGCTGAAATAGTTCCTTTCTGAGTACAGTATTGCCCATGATAGATCAGGTTTTTTTCCTGCTGATTCGGATATGTTAATATTTAGCCTTCTAGCAAGGCCATCTGGACAAGTCGCCAGCAATATTTATGTGTGGCTGCTAAATCATAGAACTGAGGTGGGTTTCAAACTGTTTAGCAAGCTGTCCCCCAGGATCTGTAAATTTGAAAAGCTAGCGTAGACATACACTGTTCTGACCACAAACCCCCTTCCTTGTGAAGAATAACTGGGATAAGTGTTCCATAGATCTATCTACTCCTCAGGGCTTCTTTCAAAGTATGTAAAAATTCCCACTAATAGAACTTTTCTTTTCCCTGCAATAAAACTACAGTTTCAAAAGCTTGTTTTATTATGCCCACATTTTCCTCAAATCAAAAGCAAAAGCATCTATTTTCTCCAACAACATATTTGAAATATCAATAGGCCAAGGTAAAATGGTAAATCTAGAAATGGGAAAGTAAACTCCACATTCCACTCAGAAAATTTTCTTTCCTCCACACACAAGACACCAGGTTTGCAATACTGGCAAACTCACTTGCAAATTTTCTGTAATAAAAAGAGTGTCTTGTAGGATTGTATGGGAGTCTCAGAAGAGTGGTAGTTCTGCCTGCCTTCAATTTTCTTTTTGTCAGTAGAAGTTCTGTCCTCAATGGTTGCCGAGTGCATGCCCACCACTTGAAACACCTGCATTTCTGAGGCTTCATTTTGACACTGACAGCCTGGCAAGACCCACTGGTGAGTACATCAGCTACCCAGAGGTGTTGTCATGCACCAAGGTATTGTCTGGACAGAACAAATCAACAAGAATGACAGGCAGTGTAACAACGCCCGTACAGCTCTCAAACAGAGCTCCTACATTTTGTAAGCCTGACACCACTGCTCTATATTGCTATAGGGTTTTTTGGACCAATGTTTTTTCCCTGTCCTTTGAATGGCCTTCCACTGACCACTATGTGATTCAAAATTCAGCATTGGAAATCAATACTGCAGGAACTCTTTATAATATCTGAGTATTGAGGTAATAAGAATCTTAAAAACCTTTCCATAGCTCACACAGACACTTTCTCTTTATCAGACGTACTGATTAAGCCCAAGACTTGACTGAAGGCTCAGTTACTTTCCTTGATTCGTTCCTGTGGTGGTTGTTACAGCCTCTTTCTTCCTCGCTGCTGGAGAGGAGGTTGTTCAACACTCAGTGTCACACACCATCAATATTGCATGGATCAATGGTGAAAGGAAGGAAAACTCTTCTTATCTCTTTGTTGGTTGAGCAGAACCACTTTTAATTCCCAGCATAACTGCCTCTGAGACTACTTATGTATTTGTACAGAATTGTCATGGAATAAATGTAAATAAATGAAACTCATTTTCATCCTCTTTCCTCTGCAGGGCTTTGGGTTTTTTTTTTTCAGTATGACTGTCCACTAGTAGCATTTGTTCACTTTTTTCGTCCACAGCTGGCCATTTTACCATCTATCCTCAGTCAATATCGTTCAGCAAAGCAACCGCTACCTGGTTCAGATCCACGACTAAGTCCCCATCAAGCCATTCATTCTCCCTGGGCCTTTATCAAGTTATCACAGCCTGTAGCTGCATCAGCTTAAAGGCAAGATAAGTGATTCACTGGGAAGCAATTTTCTACAAAAGATTTATTGCACTAGTGCCATTTTTAAACAGAATGGCCCAGACTGCATTTATTTTGCTATGATTACAGGAGCTGTGTTGAGGTACCCATGTTTTTGAAAAGCTGAGAACATCTGGTGGAAAAGTGCTCCAGCTCTGGCATCAAGGAATCAAGAATGCATGAATAAGAGATAAATTTCACTTCTGCAGCTCCCCAACATTTTAACTGAAGAGAATGCTTGTTCACACACAGCTGCTCTGGTGACATTTGTTTAGGTCTTGACTAGAGCCTATCTGCAGTTTGGAGCTAGACTGAAATACAGACCAGTTACCTTATTTTATTTTTGCTGAAATTGCAGTGGTTTGGGAGGAGGCCTTAGTCTCTTAGCAAATCTGAAATTTTGACAGTCATTTTGAATCTGCAACTTTTAATCCTTTTTCATTGAGCTTATCTTACTAAGCAGCCTAAAGACAAACTTTCAATATTCTTCTTCATCTTGTGAACAAAGCTGAGCTGTAAGCTCTTCCCTGGCGGTCCCCAAGTTTGCTGCTGGGTTTCATTAGATGTTTATCATATTCACTCTGGACTGCCATAGTTGTAGCAGTCTTTTTTTTTGCTTTCATGTTATACTTTCGATGCCAGCTTTTAGCCAGTCTGCTTTTTTTATTTTCGTATTTTTATATATTCAATAATGCATATATGCATAATTACATATGCAGTATAATTACATTTTGCTTGATTATATATGCCACCTTATTTTCTTAATCATCACAGACAGCAGACTCTAATTCTCTGCTTCATTCAGGCCTGTGAGGCACAGAGTGTACTTAGAGGCACAAAGCTCTCAGCTTCCATCGTTCTTGGCAGCAGCTGCCTCAACATCTGATGTGCAAAGTCCCACGTTGCTTGGCATGTTCCTGCTCATTGCATCCTTTGCCTAATCGAAAGCTGCAAGTACAAACCTATACATGCTCTGTCACCAGTTTATCCAGAAAAATTTCCTGTGGGCATGAGTTTGATAAGAACACAAGGTTTCATCAGTCCAGGCATGGCTTCAACATTCTTTTTGTTTCTGTTTCTTAGCCACAACTTATCCAGCTCAGATTTATGACTAGCTCCAATCCATGTGAGATTTCTGGACAAATGTAATTCCCCATCAGCTTCACCTCCCTACATTGTCTCCACTTGGCAAGAGAGAATTTGAGGCACAGAAAAGGGCTGTAATTTGCCCAAAGGGTAATAGACATAGAAACAGAATCAGCATCTCCTGATTCTTAGTCCAGTTCCCCAGCCCCAAGGACACACTGGTAAGTGAGTGTTAGCATACCCGTTATAGCATCTTATAGTGAAGCCTTTAACGTAACTTTAATCACTGAATAAAGTGATTGATAAAACATTAAACATTTAAATAACAGGGTTGGGTTTTTTTTTGCTACATCATCAGGTTAATAACCTGTTTTTTATTTTGATAATTTGTAAATATGGGTAGTGAATCTAGATACAGAAGCAGAAAATGTCTGAAAAGAGAATACAATGAAGCACTGCCAAAACGTGTATTTCTTTAGCACTTCCAAACCCCAAAAGCTAATTATGGTTCAATAATAAGGGGAGTAGGAGAGGGTAAAAGAAAATAAATGGAAATCAACAATAGAAACCACCTCTGGAGAGAGTGAGAATTTTGAGGCTGGTCAGTCATATCTTTTGAACTCAGCATGGGCTTCATTTCTCTTCCTTCCCGCTGTCCTCATTACATGCTGCCTTTGTGCCAGTTTGAGTGGTTTGGGAAAAAAAAAAAAATTATGTTTTTCTGCTTTATACTGTTATTGAGAGACTTCTTTTTCCCCCCATTATTTTTAGCAGTACAGTAAATGCCTTCTTTTTCAGCATTTTATGAACCAGGTAATTATTAAACAAATTCAGAGAGAAAGCACTTATGTGCCTTAGACCAAAGCAATGATTCCTTAGATCTCCACAGAGCCAAAATTTGTCACACTCCACTGTTTAGCAGTTTGCACAGGTTTGCAACCCATATTTTGAACATGAGTTTCCAAACACTGTAGCCTTTTCTCTTGATGCCTACAAATACCTTAGTCTTGTAAGGGCCAGTAGCTCAGATACTAAGGTGATTCAATATTTTGTCTCATTCAGTTACTCTCTTGGTAATTCCTAAATGTCTTTTGAAGTGCCTTATTAAACGTACTGTGCAGAAATTATGTATTTCAATTTTCTTAGAGGCCTTGTGTGAAAATCCACTGTGTTGATGCTTTGTCAACATTTATTCAAATGACTGGTTCTAAAGCTGTCTGAGTGATGGTTTGACTGGAGATAATGGAGACATTTCTCATAAAGAAAGGAATATCCCTTAGCTAATTTGTCATGAACATTGGTGAAGATATTTCACTGGCTTTTCAGCTAGGGACTCATATTTACTGTGCTATCCTCTAGTATCACAATCATCCATCGGCCTGTAGACTCACTGGTAGCCATTGTATTTCTGGTGCACTTGAAAAAATCATCATTGGGGTATATGCTTTTAGTAATTTGTTCCTTTAATCTGTTTTTTTTCCAGTCTGCCTTATAGTTTTTTATTTAATGTGTTAGTGTGTCTGCTCTTTTAAACTTAATCTATTTGGACAATATTTTCATTATTTTTTATTTTAATGGTATCCTTTACTCCTCTGTTTAGCTATGACAGAATTTTCATGTCCTTTCACATTCTCTTCTGAGTCCTCAATATGGTATCTCTACAGTCTTTATGCCACCTGGAAGCATTTTACCATTTTAAATTAACCCTTTAAATTTCATTTTTTGCATGCTTTTTCATTCTTGAGTATTTTCTAGGTATAAAATGTTACTTGCAAAGTTTTTCTGGATTATATCATATATACTACTTACAGTCGCTGTTACAAAGAGCTTCTTCCATAGTGTCTCTGGTACCAACTCTTGATGCCTTTTTCGGGAATACATCAACAGTTGTTTCTCATTTTGAAATAACAAACAGTCAGAGGAAAATTCCTCCAAAACAGCAGTTGTTCATGTTTTTTTAAAAAATTGTCTCTACCTCATAGCTTCCCCTTGAATCTTTACATCCTTCTTGAAAGTACTTACATTGTGTCTGTGTTTGGAGGAAACACTGAGTATCACACGAATCACGGTAAAATCACAGAAGTTGGTACCAGTGTTGGACAGAGATGCTGAGAAGCTTGATGATGGAACAATTGGTGGGGACTGCAGGTGCTGCTAGGGCTGTTGCTGTTCTCTAGAAAATGATGTCAAAAGAAGATAACTTTGCAAAGTCTTTAAACAAGGTAGGATTTTGTTGTTGTTGTTGTTCCTTGAAACCACCTAGGAGGCTTTGGAAACATACAAAGTAATAAGAAGAGGAATACTGATTTTACTTTCATGGCATGTTCTTCTCTTGTACTGGTGATGGTTACTGATAATTTTGTAGGACAGCAGAGGGGAGCAGCTGCTTACTGCTGCTGTGCGCCCCATCAACAACTCTCATCAGCCTCCAGCTACCTGGAGGTTTTGTCAAGTTACGGTCTGAGCAGAGGTGCTAAGGCCAGAGAGAGCACTCTGCTCTGCTGGCTGTTCAGGAGAGGGTCTAATGGGAGCAGGATGTGACCTTGACCCAGCCAGGCACATTTAGAAGGAGGCAATTGTCAGTGTTTAGATGAAGAGGAGAAATAAATGGCAGCTATAAAGCTTGGGGAGTTAATAGAGATTGAACATACACAGGTACATGTGGTTATCCACAGTACAGGCAACGGCTGTCATGCTGATACAGTTATCTGCACACAATAGCTATATCAATGTTTTTAACCTTTGACAGATTAAGAAAACAGCAAGATCAAGGTGAACAGACTTCCAGTCTGGACAGCAGAGCATCCCTTGAGAGCCACGAGAAACTCCAGGATGGACGTAACAACAATTTACTGGGACATGGCTGCACAAGGGGCTGCAGCAGTTAGTGAGCCACGGCCCTGTGCACGCTTCCAGCCGGGGAGGGCGAGGAAAGGTCCTCTCTGCGCATGCCTTCATCTTCATCTCTTCAAGCCCGGGACATCTGACTCCCCCAAAAACAGAATCCCCAGCCAAAGACAAACTCACAGAGGACATCGGCTGAGACTTTCCACGTACGACTCTGCTCTTCTTTTGACTCTGCCACTGGAAAAATGACCATCAGCAACAAAATACAGTTTTATAAGCGTGACTCTCCTTTTCAAAATCCTGGAAGAAAACTTGAAACAATTCATTAGGCAGCCTCTCCAAGATTTCCACATTTCTGGCTACTTGCAAGAGACAAAGTTATATTTGGGCCAGTTTTATCTTGAAGGCTTTATGTTACCCTTTCTGTCTCCGTTAATTAAAATGATCTCATTTAGAATTTTGTGAAACTGCTAGATGCAGCAGTTTCTGAGCATCTGCTGTTGAGTTTATAACAGATGTATATGATGTAAATACATGAATGTAGTGTCAAATAGGCCAAACACTGAATAATTTCATGTAAATACCTGAAGCCCATTGGAAAAGTTGCAGCGTGAATGTATGCACATTGTTCTTCAACTTCACGCATTCTGCTTTGTAGTAAAAGATGTGACCTTGGCCAAGTCAAGGTTTCGCTAGTGACTGTAGTGGATGCAGGATCAGACACGTTAGTAGTGTATGATAACCATGACAAAAGGCAGACATTTTTATTTGTAATAATAAGCTGACTGAGGCAGAGTTGAAAAGCAGCTTAATAAGGAGAGCTAAAAACATTAAGAATTTGCTCAAATCCATAGTTATGTGGTAAAAAATGTGAAGAAGTTACATGTGTCTGTTTTCATGGATCTATTCCAGATGAGAACCATCTTGAATAGAAAGAAACATACTTTATCCAAGATGTTGCTGACATGAAAGCCTTTTTTTTTTCTTAAATAGCCTCCACAATTCCAGACATTTACAGTATTTTACAACTTGTACATCCACATTTTGATAATAAATGCATGCTTGTTCTGTGCTATTGTGCTTTTATTTTTAAGATTACCATCCGTAAACAAATTTAATTTCAACTTTTTAAAAAAGTAAGTTAGGCTTTGGAAGTTAAAACCATTTTATTTGTAATAATCTATTTTTACTGTATTGTTTCCATTCTATCTTTTACAAACAAAGTTATTTGTAATTGAATATATTTTTAAATTTGGTTTCACATTATATGGAATTTTTGTCACAGTTTTTTCATAAAATACAGATTTTTATTGCTCCACGAAATGATATGGTATTGCTATCAACAACAGAGCAGTTTACAAACATAATGAGGTAAAGATTTTACATCTGTCATGAGCATGGCTTTGGTCTACTTGCTTAATTTGGGCATAGACTGAAACAATCACAGGATCAAGCAAAGGAGCAGGGGTTTGGTGGTTTTGTTTTTGGTTTTTTTTTGCTTAATATGGGTTTCACTTGGGAAGAACCAAAGTGGGTAACATTTCACATAATTTCTGGAAACACCAATTGCTCTGTTCCTATCAAAATGCATAATGGTCTTGGATCTTGATCCCAGAAAGAAATGAAAGATTTTACTTGAGTAATCCTATAGAAATCAATGACACTACTCATAAGGAAATGCTTGCAGCATCCGTGGCTGTATCAGGTAGTACAGATTAGAGCCAGGAAGTTTTTAGAAGCAGGGCCAGTAATATATTAAGATTTTCCATGCAAAATTTTCCAATTTGAAAAACATTTGGGAGAAAAAGACACATTTGCTTTTTTTTCTATGATGACAGTTGTTTTGAACAAGAGTTATTGTGCGTGATCTTATACAACATCTACCACATAGCATGCAATTACACTAGCACCTTAATTCAGGCTAGGAAGGCATTTTTGAAGTAAATGTCTCCCCCTCACAGCCTTACTGCACTTTGGTTCATGTTGTAGCACCCAGATCAGATTCTTTTTGGATGATACAAAACCAGAAAATTTGCCTTAAGGAAGCACTTAACGTCATCTGCCCAGCCTTGGACCTGTAGACTACAGGAACAGGTTACAGCAAATACAACATTAAACTTCCCGAAATGTGCCTCACGTGGGTGTCAGGTCTGCACTGCCGACCGCTCTGCTTTGCAGAGCCTCTCTAGTCGGGCTGTGCCGCCTGCCAACGCACACACAGCCATCAAGAAGCCTGGGTTTATACAATTAGGAGTTCTGATCCATAGCCTTTAGAATATAAGAATTTCATCAATGACTTTATTAAAAATTGGAGAAGTTTCCTGCAGATAGAATTTAATTAGCAGCAGTATTCTGCCAAACATTTGCAGTCTGATCTGGCTGGCTGCTGCCAGTGCTTTACCGAGCTGTTTTTGAGAGAAGCCTGGTTATTCAATAGATGGCATCTACTTAAATATGTTTGCACCAAATATTGTGCATGAACACAAGCTCACTCAGACAATTCAATTTCACGCTTGTTGCCATACAATTGTTTCTCAAATTACTCTACTGCTTGCAAAAAAAGAAATCGTGGCACCAATCAACTTTAGCCAGAGTCCATGGCACTTCCACTGCCTCCAAGTAAAATCTTATGCTGCATACAATTGTCTTTGTCTACTTACTACAGAGGTCAGAGAATACCCTCAGCTATACTGCAGAGACCAAATACACTCTTAGTTCAACTTTTCTTTCAGCAAACGTAGCTGTAAGGAAACGGCCTGTCATGGGAAGCCCTGATAATGGTGCAGAAGAAGAAGAGAGGTCATTCTGTACAGTACGTACTTTGCGAGGAGAGAACAAGAAAAGTTACACAGTCTGGGAATAAGCCTGAGAAGATCTTGGCTGGAACTTCTCTCCTCTAGCGTTAGACATAAGAAAAATGTACACGTCTGCAACAGAGTTAGCCATATCCAGGCTCAAAAATAAAGATGAAAAAAAAAAAGATACTTTTAGGATGTGGTGCACTGCTCTGTCTTAATTGCCTCTTTTAGCAGGTGGTTCTCCCTGTAGCTCTGCCTCCATGGAGTATAAGGTCAGTGTACACAGCTCAGATGCGGACATGCATATTATGCACTGACATTTAGTCAGATGAATCTTGTTTGTGATGGTACAGACAA
Organism: Chlamydotis macqueenii; assembly: GCF_036417535.1. Taxonomy (NCBI): domain Eukaryota; kingdom Metazoa; phylum Chordata; class Aves; order Otidiformes; family Otididae; genus Chlamydotis; species Chlamydotis macqueenii. The sequence goes on from NC_141559.1 coordinate 71,006,539, forward strand.
TTTGCAGAAATGCAATCTAATCCTTATGAAAAAAATGGGAACATTTCTAATCATTTCAGCAGAAGTAAGAGCTGTTTAAACAGTTTTTATCCTTACATGCATAAGTGGTGTTAGAGAGCCTGAGAAATTACAAAAAGCAGACTTGTGCATTTCTGCCTTGCTTTCTGGCAGAAATAGAATCATAGAATCATAGAATGGTTAGGGTTGGAAGGGACCTTTAAAGGTCATCTAGTCCAACTCCCCTGCAAGGAGCAGGGACATTCCCGACTAGATCAGGTTGCTCAGAGCCCCATCCAGCCTGGCCTTGAACCTTTTCAGGGATGGGGCCTCCACCACCTTTCTGGGCAACCTGTTCCAGTGTTCTACAACTCGCATTTTTTCCTAATATCCAGTCTAAATCTACCCCCCTCTATTTCAAAACCATTATTCCTTGTCCTATCGCAACAGGCCCTACTGAACAGCCTCTCCCCATCTTTCTTGTAGGCCCCCTTGAGGTACTGGAAGATCGTTATCACGTCTCCCCGGAGCCTCGTCTTCTCCAGGCTGAACAGCCCCAACTCTCTCAGCCTGTCCTCATAAGAGAGGTGCTCCAGCCCTTTTATCATCTTCGTGGCCCTCCTCTGGACCTTCTCCAACTGGTCCATGTCCTTCTTGTGTTGGGGGCTCCAGAACTGGACACAGTACTCCAGGTGGGGTCTCACCAGGGCAGAGTAGAGGGGGAGAATCACCTCCCTCGACCTGCTGGCCACGCTCCTCTTGATGCAGCCCAGGATGCGGTTGGCCTTCTGGGCCGCAAGGGCGCATTGCTTGCTCATGTTGAGCTTCTCATCCACCAGCACTCCCAAGTCCTTCTCCTCAGGGCTGCTCTCAATCCATTCCCCGCCCAGCCTGTATTTGTGCCTGGGATTGCCATGACCCAGGTGCAGGACCTTGCACTTGGCCTGGTTGAACTTCATGAGGTTGGCACGGGCCCACCTCTCCAGCCTGTCAAGGTCCCTCTGGATGGCATCCCTCCCTTCCAGCGTGTCGATGGCACCACACAACATGCTGTCGTCAGCAAACTTGCTGAGGGTGCACTCTATCCCACTGTCCATGTCGCCGACAAAGATGTTGAACAGGGCCAGGCCCAACACGGACCCCTGAGGGACGCCACTCGTGACCGGTCTCCACATGGACATTGAGCCGTTGACCACCACTCTCTGAGTGCGGCCATCCAGCCAACTCCTTATCCACCGAGTGGTCCGTCCATCAAACCCATGTCTCTCTAGTTTAGAGAGAAGGATGTCGTGCGGGACAGTGTCAAAATGAAAACAGGGAAGGCAACCTAAATAAAACGTGGAAGGTTTTTACAAAATACTCAGTGAGATGGAGAGGAAAAACAAAGCAGTGTAGTCATAAAACCAAAAGAAACTCCTTGGGACTCATTTATTCTGTACAGCCTTTTTGCCTTCCAAAGGCAGCCAGTGATCTTAACTCCCGAAGTCTCATCTGGTTTCTCCAAACCATTTCAAGGGTAAAATATTTTTTCTGATTTCTGTTCCAGAGAAGAGGAAGGAAGTCTAACACAGCTGGAAAAGAATTTTGCTGCTACATTTTATTGCAATGCCACTTGCTCTGCGGTGTTACAGTTCTGCTCACACATGCACATTCCCACAGCATCCCTCCATGTTCAACTCCGCCAGATTCACCTTCTGTTCAGTTTGCTCTTTCTACATTCTGTATTAAGTACTGGCACTGTACTGTAAATGTTTAATCACCAACTGTCATAAAATACAAATGGCTTCTTTCATCTGTAGTCTTGACAAAAATGATTAATGAAATATTTCCAGGAGTTTTTCCCGTAGTTTTGAGGGGTGGAAGGGCTGGTTATAGATCTTGGCACACTACTCAAAATGGCATCAAAGTAGAATCATAGAATCATAGAATGGTTAGGGTTGGAAGGGACCTTCAAAGTTCATCTAGTCCAACCCCCCTGCAAGGAGCAGGGACATTCCCGACTAGATCAGGTTGCTCAGAGCCTCATCCAGCCTGGCCTTGAACCTTTTCAGGGATGGGGCCTCCACCACCTTTCTGGGCAACCTGTTCCAGTGTTCTATAACTCTCATTGTAAAAAAATTTTTCCTAATTTCTAATCTAAATCTACCCCCCTCTATTTTAAAACCATTACCTCTCGTCCTATCACAACAGGCCCTACTAAACAGCCTTTCCCTATCTTTCTTGTAGGCCCCCTTGAGGTACTGGAAGACCTCTATCAGGTCTCCCCGGAGCCTCGTCTTCTCCAGGCTGAACAGCCCCAACTCTCTCAGCCTGTCCTCATAAGAGAGGTGCTCCAGCCCTTTTATCATCTTCGTGGCCCTCCTCTGGACCTTCTCCAACTGGTCCATGTCCTTCTTGTGTTGGGGGCTCCAGAACTGGACACAGTACTCCAGGTGGGGTCTCACCAGGGCAGAGTAGAGGGGGAGAATCACCTCCCTCGACCTGCTGGCCACGCTCCTCTTGATGCAGCCCAGGATGCGGTTGGCCTTCTGGGCCGCAAGGGCGCATTGCCGGCTCATGTTAAGCTTCTCATCCACCAGCACTCCCAAGTCCTTCTCCTCAGGGCTGCTCTCAATCCATTCCCCGCCCAGCCTGTATTTGTGCCTGGGATTGCCATGACCCAGGTGCAGGACCTTGCACTTGGCCTGGTTGAACTTCATGAGGTTGGCACGGGCCCACCTCTCCAGCCTGTCAAGGTCCCTCTGGATGGCATCCCTCCCTTCCAGCGTGTCGATGGCACCACACAACTTGCTGTCGTCAGCAAACTTGCTGAGGGTGCACTCTATCCCACTGTCCATGTCGCCGACAAAGATGTTGAACAGGGCCAGGCCCAACACGGACCCCTGAGGCACGCCACTCGTGACCGGTCTCCACATGGACATTGAGCCGTTGACCACTACTCTCTGAGTGCGGCCATCCAGCCAACTCCTTATCCACCGAGTGGTCCGTCCATCAAACCCATGTCTCTCTAGTTTAGAGAGAAGGATGTCGTGCGGGACAGTGTCAAAAGCTTTGCACAAGTCCAGGTAGATGATGTCAGTTGCTCGTCCCTTGTCCACCCATGCCGTCACCCCGTCATAGAAGGCCACCAAATTGGTCAGGCACAATCTGCCCTTGGTGAAGCCGTGTTGGCTGTCACCAACCACCTCCTTGCTCTCCATGTGCCTTAGCATGGTTTCCAGGAGAATCTGCTCCATGACCTTGCCAGGCACAGAGGTGAGGCTGACCGGCCTGTAGTTACCTGGGTCTTCCTTATTCCCCTTTTTAAAAATTGGGGTTATGTTCCCTCTCTTCCAGTCATCGGGGACCTCACCAGACCACCACGACTTCTCAAATACGATAGCCAGTGGCTTGGCAACTTCATCCACCAGTTCCCTCAGGACCCGCGGATGGATTTCATCAGGTCCCATGGACTTGTGCACCTTTAGGTTCCTCAGATGATCCCGAACCTGCTCTTCAAGTACAATGGGCGGTTCTTCATTCTCGCAGTCCCTGCTTGCACCTTCTACAGCTTGGGTGATGGGACAGGAACTCTTGTCGGTGAAGACTGAGGCAAAAAAGTCATTGAGAACCTCAGCCTTCTCCATGTCCTGGGTAACCAGGACACCAGTTCCCTTCTGGAGGGTGCCTACATTTACCCTGGACTTTCTTTTGTCCCCTACGTACCTATGAAAGCTCTTCTTGTTGCATTTTATATCCCTGGCCAGATTCAGTTCTGCCAGGGCTTTGGCCTTCCTTACCTTATCCCTGGCCACTTGCGCAGCCTCTTTGTAGTCCTCCCAGGCTACCTGTCCCCACTTGCACCCTCTATAGGATTCCTTTTTTACTTTCAGTTGGTCCAGGAGCTCCTTGCTCATCCACGCCGGCCTCCTGGCCTTTTTGCCCGACTTGTTTTTCATCGGGATGCACCTCTGCTGAGCTTGGAGGAGGTGCTCCTTGAATATAGACCAACTTTCCTGGGCCCCTCTTCCCTCCAGGGCCGCCTCCCATGGCACTTGGCCCATCAGGTCCCTGAAGAGGCTGAAGTCCGCCTTCCTGAAGTCTAGGGCAGAGAGCTTGCCATGTAGTTTCCTTGCTGCCCCGTGAATCTTGAACTCCACCATGTCATGGTTGCTGCAGCCAAGGCTGTCCTTTTGTTTCACATCCCCCACCAGCCCCTCCCTGTTGGTGAGCACAAGGTTGAGCATGGCACCCCTCCTTGTCGGCTCCTCTATCGCCTGCAGGAGGAAGTTGTCATCCACGCATTCCAGGAACCTCCTAGACTGCCTGTGCCCTGCCGTATTGTCTCTCCAACAGATGTCAGGGTGGTTGAAGTCCCCCATGAGAACCAGGGCCTGTGACTGTGAGGCTGCTCCTATCTGCCTATAGAGCACTTCATCTGCTCTGTCCTCCTGGCCAGGCGGCCTGTAACAGACCCCCACCGTAACGTAAGTAAACAGACCCCCACCGTAACGTAAGTAAATAATAGACGAAATACTAGGCACACATCCATGCATCCATTCCATTCATTTAGATGTTTTCTGTTTGCAGAAATATGTGGTCACAATTTCCAACTGATTTCTGACAGTTTAGACTAAACCTAGATATTGGTGTATTGGGATGTACTGAGAAACTGTTGTTGGCTGAATAAAACCCAAAGTATTTTTCTTTTTTCCAGTTAAGTAGCTCTGCCAGCACTTCTGCTATGAAAAAAAAAAAAGTGTCTGCCAACATAGGAGAAGCTTAGAGTTTTTGGACAGGTACATTTACAGTTTTGGTGGGAGATGGAAAGCGAGAAGATATTCAAAGTGTGTTTAATTAAAAAATCCACAGATATACTCTTGAACCTCCGCTGCTCTAGCGTGTGCCTCAAGAGGAGACCTGGAACAAACCACTGTCCTGCAAATAATCCCCATTATCTCTATATCTGACCCAGATTTAATCTGTGGCTCAATAGGTTCATCGATGCAGGCTCTGAATAAGAAGCGAGCAAAGGCCCCTCATGTTTGCAGTGCGGGGCTGCTCAAACTCTGCCTTCTTGTACAGCAAAAGGACCAACTTACAGCAGCCACTGGGCCCAAAGTCGTCAGCCCTGATCGGAAAAGCAGTTTTCCTGTGTTTCCTACACAGCAGTTGCCGTTCAGTCCCTCAGCACATGCTGCCAACAGTGTCTGTGGTACATTTTCAGTGAGGAATAACGTAAAGCTTTTATAGATCCTCCCAGTGCCACACACCAAACCCCCATGATAGATTGGTGTGATTCTTACACAAGATCTTTGCAGTTCTTCTTCTGGGGAGCACACTAGTAGCTGAATAACTAATTTCTTATGCGTATCGTTCTTAATCATCTTTGCTACCATCAGAGTAGTTAGTTCTGTTTATATATTTTAATGATTGGATCAACTATTCTCTGGCCAGCAGGGAAAAATGTTTTGATATTTTTAGCATTTGTTTAGCAATGCAAATTAGACTGCTATGATCATGTTTGTGAGAAAACACACAGTACAATCAGGACATTAATAATGACTGATATTAGCCATGCTCTATACATCAATGAACTTGGCTCAGTCACAAACTCCCCTTTTTTTTTTGGTAATTTTTAATTAGGAAGGAGGAATGTATCTATGCAATTAGAGTGTTTTTTACAAAATAGCCAAACTGTCCTCATGAGACCTCCCAGAAACTCAAAATCGTAACATAGGATGGAAGGTTGGACGAGACGACCTTTGAAGGTCCGTTCCAACCCAAACCGTTCTAAGATTCTATGATTCTATAAAGCTTTGTTGTTTGATGTTTGAGGTTTTCTTTAAATCTGTTCAAAGCAACAAAGCAAGCATAACAAAGCCTCTGTAGATTTCAATACCCATTAAGAGAAATATAATAGAGAACAATCCTAAAATCCAAGTCCGTCTAAAATGTATGCCCATGAATACAGAATTGTGTAGAATCAGTGCCCTTTGAATGGAATTACCTGAATAGATTTAGTCATAGACACTTTCATGGGCAAAAATATGTTGGAACTAGCACCCTGGAGAATTTTTTGCATCTCACATTTCACTGTTTTGATGTGTGCTATATTACATCCCTGGAATTTTCCCGCAGTGATTGTTTTGCACTTGAAAAATCCCTCTTGGAGGAGTACTATGCCATTAAATTAGTAGTTATAACTTTTCTATACATTTCTATAGCAAGAGTAATATTCTCCAGTCAATGCGCTAAGAGATTAAGGCAATTTCAGTGTGGTTAATTAGTAATGAGAGAATACTTTATGTCTTGAGGCCTATCATGATAAACACTATATCCACACATTAAGGTAAGTCAGACACTACTGCGAGGAATTTACAGTTTGAACTAGCTTTATAAGATATAACTTGAAGCCAGAGACAAACTGAAGAAAGCATTCAGGGATTAAGGTAACAGCGAAATCAGCTTATTAAATATAATGAGCAACCATCTAATGCAAATTTATGGATTTTTTCCTGCATTAAATTATGTGCAACATCTCCTTTAAGGCCATAAATTTCCCATTTATATTTGAAAGCTCAGGCTATATAATCTTGCAGAGTAGAGAAAGGGCTGAGTGGAGTGGAGGCAGCGCCGGCCGCAGTGGCGCTGGTAGCTGGTGTCAGTGCCTTGTCTTCTGTTCAAGTTCAGCTAGCTAGAGCACAAGGGGTTGGTTTCGCTGAGTGGAAAATCTCTGCAACTGCAAAATCAAACCAAAGAGAGCTGTGAAGAGCTGAAGTGAAGAAATATGCAAAGAGGATGAGAGCTGTCATGGCAGCTGGATTGTTCCTTCTGCACCCCCTCACAAGAACCAGTACATTCACCAAAGCAATGGGCACAGCAAAGCCTTCAGCAGGGAAGTACTCCTTGTGATGGGTCATTCCTTGAGTCTTGATTTTCCTTCCCGCCACGAATACATTCCCTGATGGGAGCACACCAGCAGACATGGTGCCTGTGGCTTGCTTCTTCCTGGTGTAACCGAGCTGGCTCCTCTCCCTTTCCCTCTCCCATCACCCACCACCCATCACCCATCACCCATCACCATGCCTAAGCACTATAACCTTCCCAGAAGGCAGTTAGTTATTTTCTGACCAAATTGTATCTATAAATCCTGCCTTTCCCATGGTCTGGCAGAAGCATTTGCTCCACCAGGCTGTGGAGTGCAAACGTCCACGTGCGAACACTGTGGTACAGAAACTGATCCCTGCTGAACACCATTTGACTGATACAGATCAATCACTGTCCTCCCAAAGTCCTGCCAAACACTGCTCACAAACATCCCCACTTCCTTCTCTCACCAATGGACTCATCAGACAAAAGACCTGTTATTCCACCTACACTGTTACTGTTGAGTCACAAACTCCAGGAATTAAAGGTCTTGGAAATGCTTAGAACTTGCTGAAAACCCAGCAAGTCCACTGGTCGGAGTGTTTCAGAGGGTTTTCCTGTAGCCAGCATTCCTCTTACTGCAGTACCAGGCTTAATTTTACGTTTTTCAGAGAGGCACATTAATACTGAACAGCTAATAAAAAAGAAAGAACACTAAATAGAACAAGACAACCAGCAAAGCAACATGTATTTTAAAGAGATTTTTGAAATATGTTTTTGCCATTTGTAGGCACAGCTATTTGAATAAGCAACTTCGCTTTTTTTTTTTGTCACTGAGAGGCATAATCACTGAATCTGGGCAGACAAATGACCCTAACTGTACATAACTGGCAGTGTGCTCTCATTATTATAGCAGTAACTTTCATTACCCTCTTCTCATTATTTTCTTCAAGATAAAGTCTCTGCTAAAGCTTGTAGTAGTGACATTGAAACCTACAGGTCAAACTATCTGAACTGTATTTTTAAAAATAATACCAAGCTGTATTCCACTTCTCTTTTTTTTTTTGGTTTTGAAGATGAATAGGACCACACAACTAGCCTTTTCTGGATCCTTCATTGCTTCATATTATCCTCACTGGTATTCATCTCCTCTTTAAATACACAAACATTCCCCTGGCAACACACAACACAAACATCCTCCTGTCACGGGGTTTTCAGTCTTTCCATACAAAGGAAACTCTCTGTCTCTAAGACATTGTGCTGTCCCTGGACAGTCCTCTATGAAGTGCACTGATTGGTCACAATTACCCTACCAGGACTGTAAGTCACTCATATGAGGCTGCTTTATCATTTTTAAGATGCATGAACTTGCTAGTCTTTCATACAATCATGTTTCATACTACTCTACGGTCTTGGAAAGAGAGTTTTTCAAGGAGTTAAGGTTTGGTTTGGGTTTTTTCTTGAGTATCATTATGCATTGAGCAACCGTGAAGCAAACAAAGCCCTGGGCTATTTTATTGCATGGTTTTAGCATATTTGTACTACAGCAATGCACATAACTCCCTGAGCTTGCTCCTTCCAACCTTGACTGTGTCAATACAGATTTTCACTTTCCATCCTGTTGTACAGCCATCTGTTATTGGTAGGACCGAGATTATTGGTTTACTGAGCCAGTGTCTATACCAGGAACATATCCCTGCTTTTCTTGAAGAGCATACATATGTATGAACAGATTAATTGACTGTACTTTTCTTCTTGAAGAAAAAAAAAAGAGTATTTACTTTATTTGTACTAGCTGAGAATAACAAACCAAACCTTTTCCATTTAGCACATTTCAAATAAAAACTTTTCTCACTTCCCATCAACCGTTTAAATCAGTTCACAAATGACTGTTATGAGATTTAAAATGTATTATCTGCTGAAAATGTGCTTGTATTTTTCTTGAAGACATTTATTCCAAAACACTTCCTGTAGAAATAATGCAGCCATCCCCATGATCTTTGGCTCTGTGATACACTTATTATGCAGCATATACATATTAATCTATAATTAAAAGGGTTTACTGTGAGAGATACTTCTTAGTCCACCTCCTCAGCTTTGGAATGTGACAAGTGACAAGTCAAAACATATAGGCATAGGAAAACTTTTGTGGCATAAACCCCAGATTTTTCCTGTTAATGGGTGGCAGAAGCTTCAATCTTCCAAGCTAAAGAATGTGCTTAAATATAATGAGATATAATGCAGCCACATCTGCAAGTCTGTTCAGAAATAAAATCTTTCTTGCTTTCTTTCCAGGGATTTGAGATCTGCAGATTTCCTGCCAGAAAAGAGAGCAATGTATTAGAGTAGGCTGGAGAGAAGGGAGTTCTCCTATGAGACAGAAAAACACTCTGGCCCAATACTTGCAATCTGATAATATTTTGTTGTTAAATCCTGTGTCTTCCCAAATAAGGGTGCTTTCCTTGACATAACAAGGTAAGACTAGGCATAAAATAAACATTTGGACACATTTGTGTTGCTCCGGCCATAGCTTATTTTTACCCAGATATACCACATTAACAGGAAAAGTTTTTTTTTTGCAACAAGCTTGCACATGATGGGGTTTCTCTCCTGCTATCCTGAGCTATTATGAACAGATAAATTTCTACCTAGTTCCATCAGAATTTTGTGAAGCTTTTTGAACTTCTGTTCTGCACCTCTCCATTTTTGCCTACTGTCAATGTCCATGCATTGAAGCCAATGTCCAAGCATTCAAGTAAAATCAACTTTTTATAAGACTTAGTGACAGTAACTCTTTGTATTTCAAAGCAAGGTCTCCTTTAAGAGGTCTCCTTTAATTTCTGCCATGAAGATGTGAAATCACTTCTTTGGCAGTCCTTCCTGGACACAGGCTTAGCTGTATTTTCTGTATCTTCTGGGTCCAGAATTATGAAGTGGCTGTGGCAAGGGACTTGAGCAGCTAAAATATTCAAGTGCTGTACATTTAGATGCCTGAAACACAGAGCCCAGGGAAATCCAGGATCGTGTACTTAGAGCCTTCTCTTTCTTTTTTCGTTTCACAGGAAGACCTCCGGGTACTTAACAGGGAGGCTTCACAGACACCTCAGGGACCCATGCAGCTGTGTCAGACATATAGAGCTCACTGGTAAAATGTCCTAAACACCGGGGAATGTCTCAAAGTCCTGCCTCTCTCGAGGCAATGAGGCCTTCACCTAGCTCAGATCTACAGCTGTTCTAGAGACAGTCTGCTTCTAGACCACCAATATCTGTGATGGCTTAACACTGAGAAAATTAATCCAGAAAATGGACAACTTGAGTTTGAAACTTTCCACAGCCCAGGAAGCTTAAAATATGTCCTTCTAGGAGAGTGGCCAGATAGTAGAAGCAGGTCTTTCTTTTTCCCCAGTCTGAAGAATTCAAGATTAACTTGACCATCTTACAAATCTTCAACTAGGGAGGATAAAAGCTATGAAGGAAAACAAGATAGAATTATACAGACAACTGTATAGAAGAGCACAATGCATGAAGTACACTCAACATAAAATTAAAAAAAAGTGTAAGTACATGCTGTTCAAGTTCCATGTCTATGTTACTTGCTCTCAAGATCAGCTACAGGACAAAAAGTTACTTCTGTCTAATCAGTACTCATATGAAAGTGTTCAAATTGTAATTCAGGATCCTGAGAGACTGGAACACTTCTCAGTTCCATTTTTTTTTTAAATAAGAATGAATTGCATTTCAGTGTTATCTTTGATGTATTTCAGGCAATTTTTTTTCCACACTGGTTGGAAGAAAATTATTTGCTCCAACAAATCTTAATTTCTTTATGTTTTCATTTTTGTCTTTCACTGGACAGTTTCTTAGATAACAAACATTTTTTTAGGAAAGTCCAACCATTTTATGATCGCACATTTAAAAACATCTATCTCCTGGTTTTAAGACATACAAGAAATGTGCCTTGTTTTTGAATTTATGTTATTCAAAGCATAGCTATGTTGAACGATCCCTTTTGTTGTATGAAGAATTTGCATAGTGTGTGGGGTGAGAGGGGAAATGTTTCTTTAACACAAAATGCAATTGGCAAGAGCTCTTCATTAACACTCATGCAGAATTTTATTTTGCCAAAAGGACAGACGGGTGTACCACAGGGGAAGACGGGGCTCATAAGGCTAAGAAAATTCATTCCATTTGCTGCAAAAACAAATTGGCAAGTGAACGCTATTCAGACAGCCTGTAAGGTAGTCCATCAACAACAAAATGTAGAGGAAAGAGAAGAATCTGCAGTGGGTCTGAAGTAAGGAGCGCTATGTCCCTTGTTCTTTTATCATGTTACCTGAAAAGGTCTCTTCAAATTAAAGGATGCAAGAGCAGCTACCTAGTGCTATTATAGATCCATTTCTCTTGGAAGATGAAAGCAGCAACATAAAAGCAAGTGTCAGCTGAAGTATTTTCTTTTCCTTTCAAGGTAAAAGGTAAAAGCTGCTGAACGGAAATCTATCAAAATATTTACTTCTGACACATCAATGGTAATTATCATGACTGATTTTAACCTTTCAAAATAGCCATCAGAGTCTGCTAGGAAAGTGCAGAACAGAGGCCCTCCCCACAATCCATCTAAAGAGAAGATGGCCAATAACGAAAAAGTCTTTTGCTTATTACCAAACATGAACAGATGCATAGACAAACATCATTTACACTGTAAGTATGTTTTGGTCCCTTGCCTACCACTTTGTATTTTCCATAGCTTATTTCTTTGTCTAATTTTAACTACTCAGCAATTAATATTCTGTCCAAGTCTAGTATATGGCTCATGTTGATTTATTTTTAAGAGAATTTTAGCTTTCTCCATTCCCTCCTTTCAGAGAGTGAAGACAGCTATATTTTGCTTTACTTACCTTTCAAGATGCTGCCTTCATCTCTAACACCTTTCTTATCTCCTGACCTTCCTGCACAGCTGCAAGTGTATGCAAAGAGATCATCACAGCCCAAAGCTTGAGCTTTTCTGCAAAGGCACAGCCCAAACACACATGGCACCTGAGCATAATCCCAAGTTCGTGCTGTCTAATGAATCAGGTAAAATCAAAGCCAAGTGCTCTACAGCCACAAGCAGCTCATAGGATCCCAGTTTATCCTATTCCTGTGGCAGATTTTTGTACCCAATTAAAACCAAGTTACTGCCAGTAGTGTGGGCAGAAGCAACATGGGTCATCAAGTGCTTGATCCTTTCTCTGATAACAAGACCCAGTAGTGTGTTGCTTCAAATACAGTAAAACACTAAGAAACCTGAAACTAAAATGATGTATGATATCAAAATCTTCTTTGATATGTCGTTCACTCACATATCGTGAATGCTATCATGTTGTGTTTGTGAACTGAGGGAGCTGGACCAGTACCCATGGAGGAGGAGCAAAGGTGGTGGTGGTGAGGCAGAAGAAGAACTGAAAATGCCCAGGCAGAAAAGTTTAGTCTAGGAAAAAAGAAAGAGAAAATCAAGCAAAGAGTCTATAGTCTGAGATTACACGAGGAGACTGGGCTGGAGATTAGGGCTGGGACAGAGTGAGGAGATGGGCAGGACTGGGAGTCTGGGACTGCTGGCAGAGCTTGGGCACGGAGAGGCAGCATGGATGAAGGATCCCAGGGATGAATAAGTGAGGGAGAGGAGAAGCACAGGGAGCAAGGGCAGGGATAGATCTGGCATGAAGCCTGGTCTGACACGGTAGGACAAAGCAGCCTCGTGAGGAGCAGATGGAAGAGTTGGTGTTCAGTGGGATGTATTCCCTACCAGAAGCCATTGTCCCTCTGGTGTTAAAATGCTGTGAATCCTCCAGCAAAGCACATCTCATCCCTCTCTAGTTCCTATGGACAAATAAAGGGAAATAAGGGGAACTACAGCTACTGGGAACCAAGGTCTGTGCAAGAGAGCCAATGTTTTCAGACTTGCTGAGAAAATACATGAGTACAAATGAGGTACTGTATGATTAGAGCTCTCCAGCTCCCAGGAAGATATTTTTCCAGAAACATCATTTGAGTACCAGAAGGTGCATTTGTTCACTTTGAAACAACCAAAGCTCTCTCACAGCAGGAGCTTTTTATGCCTCCAAAACTGGAGGGCAGGAAAGCTGACACCTATGACCTGCCAGAAGTCAGAGAGGTGGGGAACAGGCTGGCAGGAAAGGCTCCCCTCAACATTTCACGGAAACCAAGATATTCCCTTGGAACCTGCAGAATTCTGCAAATCTTCATTATCTGACAGAATGTGCTCTCTTGAAAAATTTCTGCTAGCTCAAACCAATAAGGGAATCCTGTTTTTCTGGCTTCTTGACAGAGCTAGTTATTTACACACAAAAAATATTACTAAAAGAGATGGTTATTGAAGAACAGGGAAAAGTTAGAGAATGCCAAAAAAGGAGGATTAACACAGGAGCCCACAATAAACAGACTGAAAGTCCAAAGGCAACTTAGGAGACTTAGTGGAAAACTTCTGAATTTTTTTTTTTTTTTTAAATCCAGCAATATTTTTCAGAAAGGTTTAATCTCTTCTGTAGGGGATTGTTTAATGGCCAGTAATTATGGTCAGTGTTTCTATCATCGAAGTAACGGGAAAAGCAGCATTCCAGATTTATAGCAACAAATATTTTCAGATTCCTCTGTAGGATTTAGATGTAAGCAGGATGTGGTAAAGTCCTTTTCCACTGTCAGCATCCTCTTTTTTTCATTTGCTCATCAACGGTGGGACTTCAGTGAGACTCCTATCTAATGCAACCATAGAGAAAATTTTCCTCTGACTGTGGTTAATGGCCTTTCTTTTAATCCTGAATTAGACTGTCCTCGGGCAAAGGAGAGCACCAAACAAGTATTTCTCCCCACTTTGTATGAGTTCCCTATCCTTGACTTGTTGAAGGAGAAGAATTATCTTCACGTTGGAAGAAAGGTTTTAAGAGGAAATGTCTCACCTGCGTGGTAGAAAGACCTGCCCTCTCCTACTTGCACTCCAGTGCTACAGACCCTGAATGAGAAACACGCGTCCCTGGGATCTTGAGGCAACCACAGTCTGCAGGAAACCTGCTGAAGGTACGCATTGCTCAGGTAATGCACTGTGAATTGATTCCTTCAGAAATCTCATGGGTATGCATCAGTTTTGAAAACAAAAAGCAGAAAAGAAATGGAGCTTGCTCATCTTTGATTCCATTTTCTGTGAAGACTGGATGTTCCTGCTTTTTCTTTTATTTGTTTAAGATCATGTATTATTTCAATAGTCAGCATCTGGTATCAACAAGCCCAACAGAAGCCGTTTACAAAAGCCAGCAATTCCCAGAGTGCAAGTGCCACGGGACTTCGGTACTCTGCAACAGAAAAACATTCCAGCTCATTAAAATATAGTGATGGGAAAGGGAAACCGCAGGCAAGAGCAGAGCCTTGGGTCCCTCCCAAGGCAGAAGATGTAAAAACAAAACTACGCTTGCAAAATCCCACAAACATACTGCACAATAAGGTACAACAGCCCTGTGTCTTGTGAAAATGAACAGCTGATAGATAGTGATTTGGAACAATTTTCCTGTGAGTAATCAGCAGCCACTTCGCCATATGGTTGGGCTGTTGCTGTGCCTCCTTCTCAGGGAGAAGCAGCTGCTCAGGTGGCTCAGAGAAGGGACGGGGCACCCGGCATTGTTCTAACGGGAAGTGAGCGCTGTACTGGTGGATGCTATTGGGCCCTAAATAAAACAGGAGGAGTGTGGGCTTTGTGTGTCTCGTGCTCTTTTAATCAATGTCTGGATTCAGCAGGAAGAAAAGTGAAAGAAATCACAGTTTTCTAATCTTCCTTCATGGTGATTTCGTGAGGTTTAATGAATTGACAGTCTTTTTATTATATCCATGTTAAGATTAACTTCCCACAGCCTTGGGTTTTATGCAAGTATTCAGCACTTGTCTCTCTCTAATTTTGATTCCTTTTCTGAAGAGCTATTGCATCTTCTTATCTTGCTTTTGTACACTCTTACCAAAGCTGAGACATTCACATGGGAAGTAATCCACAAGGAGGAAAGATTCCTGGACACTGCCAGTGGATGGTGAAGATTCAAGTACATGACCAGATGATTTTAATGTCTGGTTTAGGATTCTGACTTCCACTTCAGGAGTAAACATTAAAAATCCTTGTTTCTAAACACAATTTGGTAGCTCTTAAAGGAGCCCCATCAGCAAGCACACAAACGCACGTCTAACAGTATGCAGCAGATTTTGCACATAAATGCTTAGAGATTAACAAGGAAAAGCTGAGGACAGGAATAAAACCAAAAGCCTTCACCTATAGCTGCAGAAATCACCTGTTCCTTTTACACACAACAGCACTGTATGAAATGAAATGTGCGGAGTGCCCCCACTTCTTGCAGCAGTCTGGGGGTTAGAACTTGCTCTCCTGAGGCACGAAAAAGTGTGTGCCTGAGCCCAAGGGAGGTGTTGAACTTACTGAGTGAATGCTGTTTAATGAAAGGTAGGATGTGTCTTCTCTGCAGGCTATAGTTTGAAAGAAAAAAAGTGAGATGACCCTTCATAGCGAAATTACCATGCAGGGTCTGAGTCCTTCCTCCTCTCCCTCGTGGACTAATGCTGGTCCCCACCAACATGCGTGCTGGCTGGGCTGGAGGAGCCTCCTTCCCCAGTCCCTACTCCCACACGGTGCCCAAGGAACTGGGGGGAATGACTCTGCAAAGCCAGGCATCTTCAGTCTGACTGCTAATGTTTTATTCTGACACTACACTGTCAGTGTAAGCCAATATTAATAACATTTTCCTAAACGTGTGCCTGCTAATGAATTGTTCTAATTTTCCAAGTTACCATGCATTCATTATTGTCCTGTGTTCAGTTACATTAAGTATAACTTCGAAATGCAGCTGCAAAGGAACTTTTAAGCTCTTTGGAAGACGGTTAATGACTAGGGAGTAGTTTTCTATTTTGGATATTTTGCTAGGATCAGCATTTAATATAGAATAGATTGCTTTGTCCGAATCACACATTTCTGCTAAGCTCAACAAGGGAAACCGATGGAGTATTGAACTCTCTCTTCCAGCTGTTCAAGGAGTTCAGGAGTTAGTCAAAGGGATCCCCTTGGAAACTGCCCTCAGGGAGAAGGGAGCAGAACAGAGCTGGTAGATCTTTAAGGATGCCTTCCGTAGAGCACAAGACCTCTTGATCCCCAGGTCTAAGAATCAGGAAAGGAAAGCAAGAGACCGGCACGGACGGGTTGAGACAAGCTGGTCATACTAAAGGGCAAGAAGGAAATGCACAGCCAGGGATGCAGGGACAGGTATCCTGGGAAGAGTACAGGGATGCTCCCTGTTGTATAGGGATTGGGTCAGGAAGGTCGAGGGGAGGCTGGAGCTGAATGTGACAAGAGATGCAAAGAACAGTAAGAAGAGTTTCTACAGGTCTGTCAGCCAGAAAAGGAAGGTCAAAATGTACCCCCCCACAATGAGCATGACTGGCAAACTGGTAACAATGAACAGGGAAAAGGCTGAGGTATTCAACAACATTTTTGCCTCAGTCTTCACTGGCAACCTCTCTTCCCACCCGTCTCGAGTGGATGGATCACAAGATGGGGACTGGGAGAGCAAAGTCCCTCCCACTTGTCCCACACAGAAGATCAGGTTTGTGACTACCTGAGGAACCTGAACATACATAAGTCTATGGGACCTGACGAGATACATTCCAGAGTCCTGAGGGAATTGGCTGATGTAGTTGCCAAGCCACTCTCCATATTTGAAGAGTCATGGCAGTCAGGAGAAGTCTTGGCTGATTAGAAAAAGGGAAACATTGAACCTATTTTTAAAAGGGTAGAAAGAAGGACCCTACCAACCTGTCAACCTCACCTCTGTGCCTTGGAAGGTCATGGAACAGATCCTCCTAGAAGCTAGGCTGAGGCACATGGAGGACAGGAAGGTGGTTCGAGACAGCCAGCATGGTTTCACCAAGGGCAAGTCCTGCCTGACCAAGTTAGTGGCCTTTTATGATGGAGTGACTAAATCAGTGGACAAGGGAAAAGCTACAGATGTCATCTACCTGGACTTCTGTAAGGCCTTTGACATGGTCCCCCACAACATCTTTCTCTCTAAATTGGAGAGATATGGATTTGATGGATGAACTGTTCAGTGGATGAGGAATTGGTTGGATGGTCACATCCAGAGGGTAGTGGTCAACAGCTCGATGTCCAGATGAAGATTGGTGACAAGTGGTGTCCCTCAGGGGTCTGTTCTGGGACCAGAACTGTTTAATATCTTCATCACTGACATAGACAGTGGGATCGAGTGCACCCTCAGCAAGTTAGAAAGTAAGAAAAATAAGTTAGAAAATAAGTCAGATTATACTTTTTTTAAAAATAATTTTCATAATTAATTCTTTTTGACTAAGAACTTTGGGGTTTGTCTTTTGGAAATATGGAAAATCAAATTCATTATTTTTTGCAGAGTATTTAAAAAATCAAGACAAAAAGTAATTGAAATAGAATATCCCATAGAATGTAAACTATAGTTAGGAAATTTTCTAACTAGTTCCACCTTGTAATCTCAATAGTTACAAAACTCCAACTTTTTAAAAATTATTTTATATATTTAGCATGCTGAGATTCAATTGCTTGGTTTATTGCTTAGCAATGCTAGAAATGGTCCTCAGGTTCCATAAGCACCTGCAGTTTTGAAAACATAGCCTAATTTTCTGCATTTCACTCCTTTAAGCTCCTTCTGAGCTAGCTGATTACTGTAATAACTTGGCCCCGTGTTACGGCAAATTTGCCCTCAGGCTAGTCCTATTAAATTACAATTTCAGGAGCTGTGTTACACAAGAGCCTACAACAGACATGGGGAAATGTCTAGTATTAGATCAAGTCATCAGCTAAACAATTTATTTAGAGTGCGCATGGTTGTAGCTCAACAGCACTTCAAGTATTTCAGGTATACTTTTTTTTTTTTAAATCTGTGAAAGAAAACTAGAATGTAATAAAATGATGGTTAGAAATAGTGTTCTTATCCCCCAAAGCCTTATAGGCTATTTGTACACTGAGAGCTGGTATTTGTATTGTATTTTGTGTTCTGTAAAGTATCTGCTAGAGACAAAACCCAAATCTGCTGCACTGTTGACCTTAGATGAACACAGCCCCAGCCCAAGCTGACCTGACAGAGAAAGGAACTGCTGTTATCAACATACTAAGTGCCAAGGGGGGAATATTTAGAAATCTTTGGACTGGATGCCAATATTTGCATTGGGGGCCTGTTCATCTGCAAGTTTATCACTGTTCAGTTGATCTTCTGAGAATGGTTTGCTGTTAAACACAACACAATTTCAGCTCTGACATATTTTATGGGGACCTTAGAACAAAAGAAGGAAAAAAATTACCTTTTAGTTGTAGACCAAATCAGAAAATCTCTTGATTGTTCAGCCCAGGAAATTAAGCCTGTATGAAGTAAACAGAAAAATAATTTATGCAAGACTTACACTTAGTAGTCTGTCTTAAAGCTAAATGAGACTTACAGCTGAGAGAAGTTTGGGATTTGGAGACCTGGAAGAAGTAAAGAATGACAGAAATAAAAAATATGAACCTGGAGATTCAGTCCTCGGATCAGTGTTTTGAAATAGGCCTACAGTCATTCAATTAGCCACTCAATTAAATGAATTCAAATGCTGAAATGAACTTCCTGCTGTAATAGATTTTGTAATAGTTTCAAATGAACAATTTATTTGTTCTGTTTGAAGCTTTCATGCAGTTGATTGATTAGTCAATTCAGTTTTGCAGCTTAATAGTAAATGTCTGTAGCAGCCTGCATGGCCTTAATGGCCAAAGAATTCAGCATTAATTTACTACGAGACCAAAAAAAGACAGAAAAACATTGCGTTTCCATTGTTGGCCATGGCTATGACTGAGTTATGTTAATACAGGGGCTAGCATCTCTCTGGGAACAGTGGTAACAGTTAGGAGACCTAGCTGTGCCAGGAACCTCAGACTGGCTGACAAAATGTGTTTCAAAAAGGTAACTGATAACCAGACCCAAAATTCTTTAAATTGAATGAAAAGCCTCCCAATGTCATTAGGAAATCCTGAATCAGGGTCTTTGTTTCACTATTAAATTTCAGGCAACCACTATGATCTATCACATTTCAGAAGGCAGTAATTCTTGGTAAACACTGATTTTTTTTCATTAAGGCCATTTTTGTTCAGGATTCAATGCCTAGATTTTAGCACAACAAATTAGTAGTTAGCCAAAAATACAGTTGTGTTTAAATTAGTTCCATCCTACTCTTCTACTTGTTTGCAAGTACATAGGTAGTATCATCTAAACCCACAGCAACATTTAACAGCAAGAACTGCTCTACGGAGAGTTATGATCTGTCTTTCCATGCTTGCTATTATTGCTAGCAATTTCTGAGCATTTCTTACGACTGTTTTAGCAATATTCGTCCAGGAATCCATCATCCTTGCTTATATCCCACATCAGTTGCCTTCCTCTGGAACTGTATCCAATTTTTAAAAGACATTCAGAAAAATATTTGTGTTACTAAAAACTTTTTTACTGACTATAAATACAGTAATGGAGTTATTAAATTGAATCAGAAAAAAAAAAGAAAAATAAATAAATTCACAGTAATGTTGTAGGCTATTTTGGGGGAAGATCATGACACTTTAAAAATAACATCTCATTCAGTATCCTAGAAAAAAATAAGTTTATTGGTTTGCAGGGAAAATAAACTAAAAGAAGAGCTTTGAGAATATACCTTTTTCTGCTGTTTCCAGAACCAAAATAAGAGTTAAAATGAGAGGATAACTACTATGTCATATTTCTTGGTCACATATAAAACTCAATTTTACATGGCCTGTTGCCAGAGAAAACAAATTATTAGAGGATTATTTATCACTGGAACAAACCTTAACAGACTTAACATGGTAGCAAAATACAGCAGCTCACCTTGCAAGATCTGCTCCAGGAAAAGAAAATAACAGTCTGGTGTTGCCAACACTTTAGATCCCCAGAGAAAATTAAATTTTATCAATGCTCCTTCACCCACTGGTCTATCATTTTTGAAACTGCACTTTCTAGCTAATTGCAAATATTAAGTTGAAAATACATGACAGATGCAAAAATATTTTAATAATACATCATCTTAGAGATGTAGATGGATGAGTGGATTCTGACAAGTGAAAACACTCAAAAAAAAAAAAAAAAAGGAAAGATAATGGAAAAAAAAGAGAGAGAAAATGATCCAGAGGTTAAAGTACTGAGCTGTTATTCTATTCTCAGCTCTGGCACAGACTCCTTGTTTGACCTTTAGCAAACAGGTTTGTCATCAGCTTTCCCAGGTGCCAGACCAGACCTTGAGTGCCTCAGCATTCCCTCCATAAAGGAGAGATAATCCTTCCCTGGAAAGCAATTGTGATGATGCATTGTGAGAGGTTTAGACACTGTGGTGATAAGCACCGTACGAAAACAAAAGATGTCAAGATAAAAATTGTACTTTCAGTCCCCCAACTGCTAGGAGGTATTTTTGAAAGTGACATTTTCATATTATTTATTATAAAGAAGGGAAATTTTTACTTCTCCTTTCAATTAGCATAGACAGCTCTAGTACAGTAAGCATAGTAAGCATCGACAGCTTAGACATAAGGCAGCTAAGAGTAAACGTGCAAACTCTGAGTGATGCCATGCAGTGCTAAGATTCATATTCAGACCTCTTCCTTTGGCACCCACCTGGGCTGAGGAGGAACATGGCTCTAAAAGCAGCTCTTGCCAGAGCTGGAGCTGGAGATGGACAGCCCGCAGAAAAGACTTGTTTTGAAGGGGCTTGGCACACTATTCATGTCCTGTGCAAACTCCTATTTATACAAAGCACACAAAATGTTCTGTTCTTAGCAAGTAAACCTGTGGAAATCATTGCCGAAGGATGCTGTGAGTGCCAAAGTTACATGGGTACAAGGGTGGAGAAATAGATTAAAGAGAAACTCACTGAAAACATGGAAAACACATCCAAATGACTAAGAGCTAAAATAGTTGCAAGCTGAAGAAAGGATGACACCTGCCTGCCCAGTTCTTGTTTTTCCCGTGGCACTAAGATACAGTATCACTGGGGACACAAAACTGACTTCAAAAGATCTTTGGATGGAGCAGTTACAGCCTTTCTAACGGCATTTCAGAATAAACTTTCCAGAACACACACTTTCTTTCTGCCAAGACCTAAACCACACCTGGCTCCAAGAAGAGCATTCAAGGTGATAGGCTTAGGCTGCACCAAGGCCAGGAGCTTCATCAGAGACCTTCATCTTCATTGGCTGGTGCTCTACTTTCTCCTCTAATACAGGCAGCCCACATTTTGGATGTCATCCTCTCCTTAGAAATAAAGACACAATTTTATTTATTTATTTATTTTTAATCAGTAGGAAACAGCCTTTATTTTGGAACAAGTTTGATTATCTAGTGAGTAAAATTTTCTTGTCACAGAGAAAAAAAAAATTCCATGTCAAATCAGAACAACTGCACACCTCATGCAATACCTCTTGAGTTGTATTTCTCCAGGGAATCAGATTTACCTCGGGAGGGAGTTTAACAAATATACGACTTAAACCCACTGATGGTTCTTACCAAACAAATGACTGATACTGCCATCAGCTCACAAGTGGAGGAATAGCAGAGAACTGCAAGGAAACAGCTGTCTTTGGGCGTGCCCGAGTGCAACGACATCTGCACAGGGACTGGTGTGTTCAAGGGCAGGAGAGAGTTTGGACAGGGTAGAGTCTCCAGAGGGAAAGGCCACCCGTGTAACCAGTGGAGCTCAGCAGCATGGCCAGCTCCCTGGCACAAAGGCTGGACTTGGAGCTCGGCCTCTCACCTCTGGCCAGGGCTTAAGGCAAGGTGTGTGAAGGGCTGTGAATTCCTCAGATCTCGTCTGCTCTGTGTCCCAAGGTGGAGATGATCTGATCTTTCAGAGAAAAATGCCCGTGTCATGTCTGCACCTCAAAAATTTAAACTAATATTAAAAAAAGGATAATCACTAATATTAAAGCAGGAAGATATTGCACAGATCAGATTCACACTAAGTGGCAGGAGATTGGTTTTTATATTTTTTTTTCCCCTCTATAAGACTCCAATGACAATGTCATTCAGGAATAGCTCTTTGTGATGTCAGCTGGCAAGAACTGCACAATCAGTTGCAATGTTTTGTAAGACTGTCAAGAAAACCCTAAACAATTTGTCCCTTGACTTGCAAACACTGCCAAATACAGCATCTCTCATGTCTATCTCTGCACACACACTTTCTGAGTCGATGAAAACACTTGAGAACTGTTAAAAAAAAGGCCTGTAGACCTTTTTTTCACATTGCATTTATTTTGCATCTTCTCAAGGCAAAAACAAGCACAAGTTCTCTACCAGCTGGGGTGCACTGTCCTGATTTTCATAGAGTAAATAGATCCAGACAAAGCTGTAAACATGTACAAGCACCAACCGAGGTTCAGAGGAATGAATGCAGACATCTTCACGTGAGCACCATAGCAACAACCTTCATTAAATATATTTAACCCTATCTTAAAGATACAAAGAAGGAGAGGAAAACTGTTAAAGCATTTGAAAAGTGAAAGACAAAGTGAAACTCAATTTAACAGTGCTGTTTTCCTCTTTTCCTTCACCTGTGGAGAGAAATTCTTTCAAATGAAAAATACATTTATTTGTCAGTCTTTTTAATGTCATTAAAGTATTTAGCTGTCTTTTTGGGGAAAAAAAGAGAGGGAGTAGAATTGTTGCTGCTCTCTGAGGCTCATTTTGCTTCCAGAAAGGCAAAATGAGAGCGGATAAAAGAATAAGAGAGGTGCTCAGTTCTTGTCCAGATCTGGTAAATCTCAGGCTAGGGAAGCACTACACAGAGAGCTGCATTCACTGCCTCTCTGGTTGTGCTGCTGCTAAAGATACCTAGGCTTTTTCTTTTTTTTTACTTTTTCTTCTCCTTCTCCCTTTTTTCCCCTTTTTCTCCTTTTATTCCTCTCCTATTTTTCCTTCTCCTTCCTTTCTTCCTTCCCTTGTTTCTTTCTTCTTCCTTCCCTTTGTACATCCTTCTTTTCTCTTTCTTTCCTTTCCTCTTTATTTATCTTTCCTTATCTTTCTCTCTCTTTTTTTTTTTTTCCCCTATCCCTCTTTGCCTATCAGAAATCAAAAGGAGGTGGATGCTGCACCCAAGGAACAGGGCAGGGAAGGGACAGGACGTGAAAGAGGGATGATATAGGTGAGCAGAGTCCTGGAGAGGCCCAGGACGCAGGTTGCGGCAGGTACAGTCTCAGATGTCCTCTCCCTCTTACAGTCTTCACTGAGGAAAAGAATGATGATGTGGGGATGTAACACATTGGGAATCCCCAAAAAGCCCCCCAGAGACAGGCTCCGTCCTGTCAGGCTTCCTGCCTTCTTCACAACACCTGAGCAATTACAGACCAAGGGAAGCAGCTGAGGCAGGGAACAACCTGTTTTCTCAATTTGTCTACCAGTTAAGCCTAAATCAAAGCTTGATTTCTTTTCCATGTTGTCTTCTAGGTAATTTTTGATCTTGGTAGAAGAAGTAGGCCTTTTGTCTTATTTTGACAAGTTCAGAGTTTTATACAGTTTGCAAAAACATTTCTATAATAAGGACTCCTGTACTTTGGTCAGCACCTATACGTCTTTTGTTCCCAGTAATCCCTTGTACCTCCATTTGGTAATGTGCACAGCCTGGCAGTCATGGTCTGAAATGCAATGGAAATAACTAAAGTAGGTGCTTTCCCCCATTGCTTGGTTGGTAAGCCCTGGCAAAGCACAGGATGAGGAATACAGCCCTGAACAGCAATCCTAGGGAAGCAGAGACCTATTTTTAATCAAAACACTTGAAGTTTGAGCAAAATGCTACTTCTACGATCTTTGTGGAAACAAGTTAAAATTTTCTTCAAGAAAAAGCAACCAGAACAGCTATTTTCCAATCAACTACAATCAACAGCTATGATTACAGTAATTTAAATATCATTATTTCACACTATTAATAACATCAGCACTTCAGACAAAACATGAAGTGACTAATCCAGGACAATATAAGCATTAGCTCTGAACTCAGTGCTGACTCCTGACTTAATGCCTATTCTGCCAGACCAAGAAATTCATTGGTATTCCAGAATTAGCACCTGAAACAGAGCTTCAGGAGGGCTGTGTCCAGACTCATCTTTTTAAAGCTTTTATACTCTCTCCATGCTGATTGCAACCCTTCCTGATGAGTCTATCCATACTTGTGAATTTTAGATTTGATAATATATTCATTTAACCTCGTTACAGCTTGAACAGGTTTCTTCCACTGAAAAGAAAGAAACTCGCATCCCCTGCCTCTGTCTTTCTTCACGCACATTTCACTGGAATCATAGTGAGAGAATTGGCTTGATAGCCCTTAGTTCCACACTAACATCTCTGCAATCACCTTTCTTTTAAGTGATGAGCTTCGCAGTGGCATGGAAACTAAAGCACTTTTGAAATGTACAGTATTATCAAGGAATAACTAAAATTATGTCAATAATAAAGATGTTCTTCTTAATGTGTTATCTGAAGCAAAAGAGTTTCAGTCCTTCATTCAAATTGTTGCATATTCAAGAAGTGCTTTTCTTATTGCTGCCTTCCTCCCTCAACTGCTCTCACAGGCCTTCGTGCTTAGGGCGCTTGCGAAATAGTGTCAGCTGTTCTTCACTCCTCATTGGGAAAGCATGGCATCAACTACTCACAACTGAGGTTTGCTGGATAAATGCTACACGATAGCACTTGTTGGAAAGTCCATTCTCTATTTTCTTGAATCTATTTATTCTGTGCTTCACTTTCCCCTCTGTTAAATGGGAGTAGGAAGACTTCTTTACCTTCTTGTTTATTCAAAACACATATGGGAGGAATGCAAGTAACAAGTCTGTATTACTGAAACAAAAAGACTTGCTTTTTAAAAGAACAAAAATCACTTCAAGTATGTGAAAGGAAGCAATGTAAATTACACTTTGGTGTACATGCCCACAGTGGGCAGTATCACATTGGTCATTGTCATTCCACCTCTACACCCTGCAAGGCTGCTCGCTATCACCAGGCAGTCCAAATGCAAATGAGTAATTAAAATAATCTGATGGGAATTATATCAAATTAAAATTCCCTAGTCAATATCAGGGTGTACAAGGATGAATAAAGCAGAAATGGATTTTATGTCTAAGAATTATAGTCACACAAAATGTATTTATTTCTTCTGTTTGTCTGTTTATGCTAAAGCAAAAAGAGAAATAAAAAAACCCAAACCAACAGAGTACAAACATATGATTCCTCAAAAAAGCTTCAAGGAGTATCAGTTAGGATACATTTGTTAACATCAATGGATCTGTGCTCAAGATCTGGCTCCAAGTGAAAGTTTCACTGGTGTGAATTTCACCACTGCTTCATAAAGTATATACACATACTTAGCTTGCTGGTTGTTTAATTCAAGCCTCAGGAAGAACTAAGAAAAAAAAAGCCATAAAATTTCCTCTTGGGACTGATGGAAAGATATGATCAACACTTTTAATTTCTGTAACACAATTGCACAGTACATGAGTAAGTATTTGCATTCCAGCCCACTGCAGCAGCAGATCCTGGGCACCATGGCATCATCCTCTACAACAAGAATTAGCAGATTTCTTATGTCAGCAATACAGCCATGCACTCCCAGGCAAATAGATCTCCAAGACAGCCTTTTAGGCTCTGTAGATATTAACTGTCATGAAAGGAGTCTAAAGATTTGTTGGTGTTCATTTTGATTAACACAATCTTCGGCGACAAAACCAAGGCTCTCGCTCACAGCACAGCAAGTTACAGCTGAGCATGGCAGTGTCTTGACCATATTGGCCTCACAATATCCTTTGGTCTCCTGTGAAGGGTCCGTACCTCACCCACCCAGGGCTCAGCCCCAGTCCTGGCTCACAGCGGCTGGAGAAGGAGCAAGAGCTGCGGGCGCACAAACCGGCAGCAACTGCTCAATGCAGCAAGTGAATTGCTTTCAGCAAAGAGGTGTTTTTCCATGTGATAGTGCCAGAACTTTGCTGTTCACCAGAAATCAAGATTCACTCATTCAAAAATTTCATACTGACAGTTACAAAGTGGTAAAGGGTAATAAAGGTAAATTTAACATCAACAGGTAAAGAGCAAAGGGCTTGCTCAGCTTCCCTTCAGACTGTGCCAAGAGACCTGAACAAGCCAAACGCTGAGGCCACGTGACTTTGTTGCCTCACACTTCTTCACCCACTAGTTCGTGGTGGCAGCTTTAGTTTCTGAAATTAAGACATTTGAATGACGGGATTTTCAGGCTTCAGACAAGTATATTAAGGATTTTAGAGAACTCAGACAGTGTAAAGACTACCCCTGTGCCAATAACAGTATCATAACTCAGCCTGGTTCGAGGGAACAGCTCTGCTTTCAAGCTTACGTTGCCCCCGCTGTGGAAGGCATTAGGAGAAAAAACCGACTCTCTTAAATAAAGAAAAACCCACCTATATGTCTTGATTCCTCTAGCACGTGTGAGCTGTGTCAGTCAGTTACCTCTATGTCAGCCCAGCCCCACAACTAACCACGAACAATATGCTGGTCCGGGAGCAGCAGACAGCTGTAGATCCTGAACTGAGCCACCTCCATCTAATTTCTAGATGATTAAATTGGTTCAGGATCAATAAGAGACCAAGCTATGCAGTTCCAGTGAGACTGGACTACTTTGGGACCAATAAACATGAAGGTAACTGTGGAAAACAGAGGTTCAAGGCTTCTGAAATGTAGGTGCCTTTAGAGTTAGACTGCAGTGGAGAATTCATTGAAGATCACATTTTGGATACTGAATATTTAAATACATACCCTAATACACTAATACAAGTCCTGAGATTGTGAATTTAGCCCTAAATAACTGGTTTAAAATTACCAATAATTTTATCCAAATATTCCATAACATGTTTTGCCTCTTTTAAAGGGCTTATTTTCATAAATTCAAGGAAAAGGGAAAACATAAGATTTTCAGCCATTTAAAAGAATTAAGCAAAAGAGGAAAAAGGAAAGTGGAAGCAAACCAGACTAAATGTTTTTATTTCCGATTTTGTTTAATATGTGTTAAACAAGTTTGTTTCTGACATGAAAGCCACTCGTCCTTAAAAATATTGACCAGCTCTAATCACACATTTGTTTGAAATTGTTCCCACGGCAACTGCAGCCAGGGGCTGAAAAGATGTTCTGTTTTCGTTTGAAGAAAGGCTTAAATGCTGAAAAGCTCCTTTGCTTTGCCCAAGTATACTGGTCAGTTCTTCTCCCTCCTAACCATGAAGTCTGGCACTCAGTATCCTTTCTATAAAGAGGTTCTGAGACCCGTAATGAAAATGTACCTCTGCTTTGCAGAAGTCATATATAGCAACGTCCAAGAGAAGGAGAAATAGATTTTTATCTGAGTATTTTTTCCTACTCAGTAGTATGGAGTCAAATTTCCCAGATCTTCTTCTTCTTTACTTTCCTTTAGTATCAAAGCAGTAAGAGAGTTATTCAAAACACAATCGGTATGTCTGTTGCATGAACCGTGAGAGGGTAGTGCCTGTACCTGTCTCTCAGTTAGGGGGAAAGCCACGACATTTAGCTTCGATGAGACACCATGACATTTAGATGGTCAAAATAAAGCAAAACAAATTGCCGCACGTCCCCTGTGCACAGAGCGCGCTTTGACAGCCAGAACATCCTAGCAGGATTTTGTGCCAGGCTGAATTACTCTCTAGTCCGACACGACACTGAACCGCAGTGCATAGGGGTTGTATTAACCAAATCCTGATGTCTTTATTCATGTAAATAATTTTATTATTGATTTTAAGGAACTATATGCATAAAAATTGGAGGAGACAGGAAGATGCATGGTCATTTCTGCGGGGTTTTTTTTTCTCCCCAAAATTTATAGAGCTTTTCTTATCACATGTTCTTGGCAAATATTATTTCCAAATACTAGAAGTGCTCTCTTCATACACTACAGTTAGGAAGAAAACCTCTCAAACATACACACACAAAGGCAGCAATATAATTATTCTCAGAATAATGTTTTTTCGTAATCTCATTTTATTCGTTCCACAGTCTAGGCTCGGTATCAGAAAATAACTTCACTCTTGACAGCAACATGCAGGATGCTTTTAAAGATCTTAGTCAGCACACATTGCATTAGTGTTACAGCTTCCTGCTTCACATCAAAAGCCTACAGGAAATTTGCTGAACCCGCGGCTTTTCTGTGCCTGGTTTGGAGGAGAGGAACGGCTGATGCTCTCGCCCACTGCAGTGCTATTCAGCAGCCACAGTACAACACAGAGACTGTGTTGCATATTCAGCAATTGGCTGCAAACTGCCTTGTTCCAGTGTTGGTATGATTTTTCACTTGTTTTTTTCATTCACAAGTGAAACGCAGTGCACTGGGGCCTCGGTTCCTAGATCTTTATTTATCCACCACTGGGCTTCACACTGGCTTCTTGGTTTAACTCACTCATGACTGAAAACCAAATATGGATGAAAAGAGTTGGCAAAAAAGCTTGTAGCCTTCCTTAGGTGTTTTACTCCCAGTGCTGTAGCCCTTTGAGATCAGCACTGTACTGTCGGTGCTGACAGGTTTTAACTGCAGAAACAGCTCTTCCCTGCCATCACTGTCTGAGCTGGTCCTCTGTGGAACCCAGGACCTCATTTCTTCCGGTATCTCTGCAACCAAGAACATATTCTTCAAAAAGTACTATAACCCATCAACAAGATAATCTGGTTAACAGCATGTTGGCTTGTTATACAAATAAGGTCAAAAGTTAGTTAACAGAATTGCGAATACAACATTTATATAAATTGAATTGGTTAGTTGCGGCTTTTTTTCTTCTACGAAAGAGTTGCATTATTCTAGATTTTGTTCTAATGCTTGTATCTTTATAAAGCTGCAAAAATATACTGATAGGTTCTGTAATAATCCTGGTTTGTTTGTTCCTTTTTTTTTTTTTTTTTAAACATGGCATACTAAGTACTTTATACAGTACTTGAAAAAAAGAAATCTTTCTCCTCCCTCTCTGCAGAACAGCATGACTTGTTTCATGCTGTAGTATCCTTGCAATCAAACGGACTGTCACGTACGCTTCAGGACGAATGTACGCCAGCCTCTGTCTAGAACTTGCCTCTCTGCAGGCACGAGCTGATGGTGTAAGTTCAGGTCTTGGATTACTTCTCACTTCCCTTCTACTTTATTATGACTGCTAATAACTCTGTCTTCTTTTACTGAAACTTGGAAGATGTTCCACTTCTTTCTACTAATGACCTGGAAGATGAAAGGAAGACTGTTCTTAGTAAATTTGTGAACAATACCAAACCGGGAAAGGCAACAAGCACACTGAAGGACAAGATAAAAATTTAAGGTTTTAACCAGCCAAATGAACGGTCTGAAGAGAACAGACCGTAATGCCATTGGGGATATGTGGAGAGTATGGTGCTGAGACTGGCATGGGTGATTAATCAAGAGACGTGGTTTGCAACATTATCCTGTTGTAAAAACCTATGGGCAAGGGGGAAATACTGTACAGGATTTATATGAAGTTGATGAAATATACCAGTATGGGAAAGACTCTTCTGAAGACCTCAAATCTCCTGTTCTCCTGGCGAGACTGTGTGTTAGCTGGGCAGGAGGGTAAGGGGGGCTTGGGAGGTTCTTTTCTTGAAAGGTGTGTGCAGAAGAGCAGTGTGCAGTATCCCACCAAAACAGAGTCAGCCAGGGGCAGCTCACCAGCTAACCACAAGGCTACTCAGTGTCCATCAAACCATCATCTAACCATACAACTGCAGGGAAAATGATAATATTTAATAATAATGGTAATAATTATGTAAGTATTCACATGTATTTGAACCAGTCAGGGAGCATCACAATCTCTTATATATTGTCCTGGAAAAAGGGAGGTTTAGGAAGGAAACCTGGGACAAAGCAAGGACGTGAGCCCAATCTCACAGCTTTCAGGATAGAAATATGGCTTTTTCTCTGTTCCCTGGTGAAAAACAGTCATCAAAGAGACAAATCTTTTCATAAGGAAACAATTTTTTCTGTGAGAAAAATATATCTTACAATTTTGGAAAAAAATACTCTGAAAAGAACTATTTTTATTAAAACTGTCATTGAATTACTCTATTCCTTCTCATCTGAGAAACTCAGAGCACGGAAATATTTAATCACTATATAGGAGTAGCAAAAAAAGAACATATTTTATATTGAATATTTTGAGAATTTTTGCTCATTAGCAGAACAGATAATTGGTTAAAAAATATTACAAGAAAGAATATGGGGCATTCCTATTGTTTTAGACAGTTTGAATACCTGAACCAGCAAACTTTCAAAGACAGCTTGTAATTTCTGGTTTCTCCTCAATGTTCTCCAAGATATAAGGATGGGGAAGTAGAGATTCCTTTGAAAGAGACCCTTTTCAATAATGCAACCTAGAATAACCCAGTTTCTACAGTACACAAAGATCATAGAATCATAGCATAATTTGGGTTGGAAGGGACCTTTAAAGGTCATCTAGTCCAACCCCCCTGCAAGGAGCAGGGACATCTCCAACCAGATCAGGTTGCTCAGAGCCCCGTCCAACCTGACCTTGAATGTTTCCAGGGATGGGGCATCCACCACCTCTCTGGGCAACCTGTGCCAGTGTTCCACCACCCTCATTGTAAAAAATTTCTTCCTTCTATCTAGTCTGAATCCACCCTTTTTTTTTTAGTTTAAAACCATTACCCCTTGTCCTACCACTACACGCCTTTCAATTTATGCTCCTGAAAGTAATTTTTTCTCCTTCTGAAACACTCTGCATAGGGATAATTTTGTTCAGTTAAGCAACTACAAAATCATTCACATATTGTAACAACATGTCACTCTCAACTGCACAAAATCAAGGACTAATGCCTTACACCAACGCTCAAACTTATCCAAGCTCTGCCCTCGGATTCTGAGTGCTATTTTAGCTCACAGTGGTATCTGCCACTTCCAGGTTTTAATTTATTCTCTTACTCAGTTATCTTCCTTCAAACAACAGTGGCTGAAAATACATAGCCTCTTTTCTGCAGGTAGCCTCTCTGTCATAATTGAAGAACATGCTCCAAAGAAGCTGACTTTTTTCAAATATAACTCACTTTTCTGCATTTATAACCAAATGTCTGCCTCCTGCTCTCCAGAGGAATGTCTGCATCTCGGGGAAAACAAATTGCTTTCAGTAAACGTGGCTCTCAAGCTTCCTGATACAGCTGAGGTGGGTAAAATAACTAGTGGTTATAGATACCAACAAGGACAGACTGCTCAAATACAGAGATGGGCATTATCAGCTCTCACGAATGGACCATTTATATCACAGCTTCTCTGCAACACAAAGGCAAATGGTGAGCACACTGTACAGTCTTTCCCAAGTGTTGAGCCTGACTTTCCCTACCTTGCTCCCTCTGAATGGCAAGAAAATGTACGGAAAGAGAGCAGGCAAGACCTGAGCTAGTGGCCTTTGCCAGCCGTTTTGCAGAAAAGGACTTGAGTGGAGAAGCAGAAGGTGGCAATGGCTGGGTCTCACCTGCAGCACTCTGATAGCAGGATAACGTTCATCACTTGCACCGTACTTCTCGGCTGGTGCAGGAGTTTGTACGAACTCTCATACAGCTCTCAACAGCCTGCAACAATACAGCTTTTATCATCCAGTAAGGAAAATAAACTTTATGCTGGTACACCTATGTCTGCACCAGTTACACCAGCACAGCAGCGAAATATTTCCACACAGGGCAGAGGGGGAACTAGGTCAGCTAAGCGAGCGGACTTGGCATCTGCTGCTTTGAAAGTCCTGCTGCCAGGCTCTGGGGAAGCTAGAGCTGTTGATGAAAGGCAGTGCAATTTATTGGCACTGAGTTGTATTAAGATAACAGCATAAAAACTTAACATTCCCCAGAAGAAACAAAGGTGTTAAAATAGTAGCTGGGTAAATACAAGATAATGAATGAAAGCAGCATGATTTCCCCAGGTTCAAATAAAGCAGACAAGAATTTTGCAGAATTGGCCTTATTAAAGAGATATTGGCACTTTAAAAATTAATCCAAAACCAAAACCACAATAGCAAAAAGTGAAGATATTACCTATTAAACATAACAATTAATTGTACAAAAATGTCAATCCTTTAACTTCCATTTTTTTCTTTTTTTTTGTAGTGAAATGCCAGGTCCATAAATGTACTTTCATTTTTCTTTACAATTGATTGTAAATAAACTTTCTTTACAAATGATTGTTACAATGCTGATAGCCTCTAGCAGAATATCCAGTCATTCATTCTTGGTATTAATTATTCTTCATGAGGCTTAGCATGTGTCTTCTACTTCATAATAATTAATAATGCTGAGGACAGGAAAATGAAACAGAAACTTACTGTAGGAAATCTCAACTCACTTGTTTCATGGAAACATTTTCAGCTCAGTCACTTCAGAGCAACATTTTGTGTCCACTCGAAGATATTTTTCACTGTGTGAGATCCTTTTTTATTAAAGAAACCTTTAAAATGAAATCTTTTAAATGAAAGTTTGATTTTAGAGTTAAACTAAACAACTGAGTAAGCAACATTTTTTGTGTGCTAATCCAATATCTGTATCTCTGACATGCCAAGCCAGAAATACAGAGAGAAGAACAATATTTCAAAATCCTACCCTTTCTAAAGGGAACTACGCAGGCTTCACGCTATTACCTATGACACTGTGATTTTTGTTACAACCGCTATTAAGAGATGTAGCGAAGAACTTCATTACTCAAATTAATTAGATTTCAGTAAAAGCATTCATGAGGAAACTACAGCATACAAAATGAACAACAGGATCATAACATGACACAGTAGAAAATAATTATGCACCTCATTGCAAATAGCTGCACAGGTCCAGAAGCATATGGATACTGAGACTGTTTAAATCTACGGACACTGGGGACCTTGAGAATTTTAAACAGTGCAGTAAGTGCCCATTTAATCTTAAATCTTAAAGGATCGAAGCATCTTAAAATAGTTTTCTTTGAGTCTTTATACGGCACTAGCATTTTGGCCCCTGCCAATGCATACCTCTGCTTTGATGAACACTACGTGGTTCTTCATACCCAACACCATGAGCAGAAAGTTGGGCAAATGGTAACACCAAGGAGCCTGTCAACGGTCAGGAACAAGATGAGAAGTAATAGACTTCCAGGGGAACACAACTAATTTTGGGATTAATTAGGGGGTCCTTTATTTCCAGTACTTTCAGATCTCAGTAAAACGCATTATACAGATAGAAAGGAGAAATCAAGAGGAAAAGCTGCTAAACCAGTGAGGCATTTCTTTGAAGTTCCAATTCTACAATGAGCATGATACTAGCACCCTTACCAGATAATTTTATCCTTTTAATTTAGTATGCTAGTTTTCACTGGGGTAGAGTTAATTTTCTTCACAGTAGCCTGTAGGGGGCTGTGTTTTGGATTTGTGCTGGAAACAGTGTTAACGCAGGGCTGTTTCAGTCACTGCTGAGCAGGGCTCACACAGAGTCAAGGCCTTTCCTGCCTCTTGCCCGACCCCACCAGCGAGGAGGCTGGTGGTGCACAAGAAGCTGTGAGGGGAAACAGCCAGGACAGCTGACCCCAACTGACCAAAGGGATATCCCACACCATGTGGGGTCACGCTCAGCATGTAAAGCTGGGGGAAGAAGAGGAAGTGGGGAACGTTTGGGGTTATGCCGTTTGTCTTCCCAAGTGACTGTTATTGTGATGTAGCCCTGCTTTCCTGGAGATGGCCGATAAAAAGTGGTTAATGAATTCCATGTTTTGCTTTGGTTGTGAGTGTGACTTTTCCTTTACTGGTTAAACTGCCTGTATCTCAACCCACGAGTTTTCTCACTTTTACCCTTCTGATTCTCTCCCTCATCCCACTGGAGGGGAGTGAGCGAGCGGCTATGTGGGGCTTATTTGCTAGCTAGGGTTAAATCACAACATTTGGCTACATCTGTTTAAAATAGGAGGTTCAGACAGACTCTAAGGTGTCCCTTTCTGATGTTAATTTAGTGAGAACGAAGAACATTTGCCCCATATGGATAATGTTCAAAATCCTGAAGAATTTGGCCTTATATTACTCATTTTATTGATGACCATGAAGCCAAATGGGCTTAATTTGAATGGTTTGTCCAGCACACATTCCTTGGAAGACTTCAACTGTGAAATACAGATGCTAATACCTATGGTACACGCACAGAACTGCACACAACAGCTGGCCCTCGTGTGTCCTCTGAACTACTCAAAGCTGAACGGAAGTCAACTCTTTACTGAAGTGGGCTATTACGTAGGTAGCACTTCTTTCATAAGGCACAAGAGATGTTAAGATCTGGACATTTCTTGAAATATGTATTGCATGATATTAAACAGATTCATAGCATGGCATGACTTTCCCTGGTAGAACAGTTACAATCACTGAGCTGCCTCAAATTTGCGCTGAGGTTGTGAGAGAGTTACAAATTAGACATACAGATCCTCTGTTAGGGATAATAAATTGATATTGCAATCAATATTCAGATGCTGCATTGTATTATTACAGCTGATTAAAGCTATTGGCCCCAGTGTCTTATCTGTGACCAGTACTGTCATTTCTTTTTTCTATTATAACAGCCTAGAGTTTGGGCTTGCGAAGAAATCTTGGAAGAGATTCACATTGGAGAGAAGGCACTTCAGCTTTCAAGCACTCCCTCCAGACTCCAGCACAGCTCCAGTTTTCCTGTTGGCTTTTCTTGCATAGGGCCAAATCCCTTTCTGAAACACCAGAGTCTCCTAGTATACAGCTCTGACCTACCTCCGAGGTAGGACAGACCCTACCTTTACCTACCCACCCCTCGGGGATGATGTACCAGATGTATTAAAATGTAGTGACTCTGAACTCCCACAGCTCTGATAGAGTCCTCTTTCTGTGAGAGTGACGACTTCTATGGAAAGACTGAAGAATGCAATAAAAAAATAAGTATGATTATCAGGCTAATTACTGCATACAGTTTCTAATGCTAATAGTGATATGAAATACTAATTGTTGTTTACTGTGGGATGAATATTTAAACTTGTCAGGGGAAGTGGGAGAAAAAAAAAAATGTTTTCTTCCACTTCGAATAGATGCCAACTGCAGACATATGCATGTTGTAACATTTTAATTTTCAAAGGGAAATTAGCACCCTATTAATACAAAGATATAGAAACTCCATCGATGAAAAATTGCAAAATATATGATCACAGTACCCTCAGAGTGCAGCATGCAAATACAGTTCAAAAAACCTGAAAATGGGCTTTAGTATCATGAAATACTAAAACACACATGCATTTCTTTTAATCAGCCTTTTCTTCTTCCTGTTTTTAGGGTTCATATTTACAGGCTTCTTTCTGCCAACTACAAAGGTTTACAAATTAACCCTTTTTGAAATGTAAAATTATCTTCTTATCAATTTAGAGAAAATCAGGAATAAGAACTTCAAAAATACCCACCTAAAATTGTGACTGTTGCAGCACTGCAATCAAAAAAGCTTCTGAAGGTATTACATGCCCATTTACATTTTTCCCTTTTCTACTGAGCAAGTGTGATGATATTGGTTCACCAAGAAAAAGGCTGTAACAGGTTGGAAATATTTAACACAGTTTTAAACTGTGGCCACAGTCATAGCTCAACTGAAGTAAACGTAGAAACAGTAGCAAAAAGCTGAAGTTACTCCAGGAGGTAAGGCTAAGTACGTATGCATATGCTGAAGATGCAGACTATGAGCTATCGCTGTAGAACACAGACTGCAGAAGTAATAACCAAGCCTATTAAGAATATAACATTAAACAGTGAATTATCTAGAACAACAGAAAATCAGAGAACAGAGAGACTTGCGGGTCATCCACTTAATCTCTTCATGTCATCTGCGATACCACAGCTTATTACATGAATACATAAATACAAGAATAGTAAATCAGTACTTACTTTATAAAATAAATAACCTTTCTATACAAATTATGAAAATACAGCTACCATAAAATCAGTGCAAAAATTATCAAAATGTACTGAAGGAACACTAAGTCCTGTCTGTCAGAATGTGCATCATAAAACACCCATATTTCATCTACTGCATCATACACTGACAAGAATTTTAAAAATGCACAATGCACATTGCTAACTGCACCATTCTAAAATTACAGCTATTTACAACGTAAAAAAATGAAATTAAAACAACACACGTATTATTTAGACTGCACACATCATTTTTTCCTCATGATTTTACTGAATTTTAAATAACTTCCTCTTCCCTAATTGATACTTTGAATGGAAGCTGCCCTCATGAGTCCATATTTGCACAAGAAGCCTTTTTGGAATTAAGAAAGTTCTTTTTCTTTTTCCTTGGAGAATTATGCAAAGAAAACATTGGAACTTTCGGCTCACGGAACAAAAATACCTTCTCCCCTGTGTCTAATAGCTCTATGGCTTCAGCAGTTGCAGTGTTCAAAGAAAGAGATGGATCAGACTGTTCCATGGAATGATGTGTAGGCGAACATCCAAGATGAATTGATGATGCTTTTTCCAAGAGGGCAAGTTGTTTCTTCTTTATCAAGCTACATTATGAAAAAAAATTAGTTGAAAAATGAATGCTTTGGCAAAGAAGCATAACTTCCTATATCATATCCTGACACAGAAGTGGTGACTTTGTAAGCTAAAGACAAATCACATTTCAACAGACAGAATTCTAATTCCATTCCAATCCACAATAATTTACATATCATTTTATGAGATACAAAACTGCATACAGAAAGGTAACCTTAAAATAAATAACCACAGAGAAGATGAGCAATATACATGAAAAATGTATGAATTTTGTGGATATATATAGAAAAATCTTTTTAGGCATGGACTATTACTGCTTATTGTATGTAAATACGTTGTAGGAAACAGAAGCACCAAACAGCAGAACAGTGTCAGAAAATGTATATTTATGAACTTCTTTTTTGATTTCTAACAGATATAAGAAGAACCTTTGGAGATGAAATGATGTATAAAAAAAACATGTATGTTTCTTCCTGTTTTCTCCTTACCTGTCTTTTCTCTCATATAGAGAAGGGATCTTTTCTAAACTCCCATTTATCAGATCTTGCCTTACTTTGTTCTCCAGTGCCTGCCACAACTCCTGGTCCTTCCTGAAGGAGTAAGAAAGAAAAAAATTCCCATCAGGAAATCCCCAAATATACACACTTTCCTCCCCCTTCTGATTTTAGCTACCAAATCCACGACAGTAATACCATGAATACAGTTAGTATTCAAGTATTTTTGCTGCCCTGCCACAAATCATTCAAATCAGCTAAAGTCACATCTCAGGGCATGGTCCCAAGGACCTTTATCTGCTCCTTGACAACTCACATCAGACAATTAGAGGGCCCGGTGCCACAACATTTGCTTTTCTCCCCTTCCCATATCATGGCAGGGAGTTGGGAGAGAGGGTCCAGGAGCACCTCTCCTGGATAGCACGGCTATTCAGCTGGTGTTAATGGGGATAAACTGGAGGGATGAAGGTTCTGGGAAACTACCTGTCTCTGAGAGCAAAGGGAAAAACAGTGGTCACTAGGCACTTTAGTAAAGAAGTACAAAGGGACAGGCATCTGCAAGGTTCAAACTTCCATTATTAGAAAGGAGGATCTCCTTTATATCTTTAGGAGCCACAAACACCTCAAATCTGGCGTGCTATGAACATTATAAATACAAAAAGCTGGAAGGGAAATATTTCAATGAACTGCAATTAAAGTCAACAAAGAAAATTATAAGCATAAGATTTATAAATCTATAAAATAACCATTTAATTCATAAAGTAATAAAACTAACTCTTTATCAGTCAATTTATTATAGTTAAAATATTCATGAAATAAGCTAACAGTTTCAAAGTATTTTTACCCTACAGAATATTTCAAAAGGAAACTTATGCACCTGTGTTTTTTTTTCTTTTTTTTGTTGCTGTCCAGTAAATACATACACATGTAAACCAATAATTTTCTCTTGGAATAGTCTACCAAAAAATATCACACCTACCTTTTCTTAGAGCTGCCAGACTCATCTGCATTACTGTCACTTTCAGCAACACCATCTGAATATTTACTGATGGAATCGAGGACAGAAAGAACCTCACTTTGTGAGCTGGAGGGCAGCAACAAGTTCAGGATCCTGTGCAACATTCCCATTGGTGCCCTTGTCAGCTTAGCTAAGTAACCTGTCAGTCGGAGCTCCTGGAGGATTAATGAGTAGAAAACAGATAAATTTAGCACTGAAAATAAAAAAGTGTTACCAAATTTTAATTACTATAATTAAAGAATTATTCCTTATAGAAACAAAAAATATTATTGAAAATCATTTTAGTGGTGACAGTTTTGGTGTCAAGTGGCCATAGTCCCATGTTCACTGCTTCTTGCAGTGGCCCAACATATATTAGCGTTTTCCATTTCATTCTGGATATAGGCCATGCAAATGTTAAACAACCAGTTGCTCTTAGCATATATGCTTAGAGCATGTACTCAATGCCCTTTGGTCTGAAAAATCATAATGCAATCATACTCTAGCATGTAAGGTTTAGTTAATTTATGATTCTATTATAAATAAATCCTTTCAAGGTAGCAATGAAGCGATATGGCATTCCTTGGTCTGTAAAATCAGAGGGGGAAAAATAGCCTCTGAAACCTAATGACAACATTTACGTGTTGCCATGGTTCAGTACTTCACTGATCTTAACACCAGATTCTGTGACAAGCTCAGAGAACAGCTTGTAACATTTGTTAAGAGGTAAAGGAAACATCTGTTTTTGTTTTGGTTGGTTTTTTCCTTTCCAAACGCCCTCTCTTTTTTGGCCCAAGGTCACTGGTAAAGCATACTCACATAGTGTTCAAATAGACTATGTTCAAATTTAGTTGATCCCTAGACAATCAACCAGCCCCATTTCCTGCTCCCCTCCAAACACCAAAACCCCGTTGTTATCTTCTGCTCTGCTGCAGAAATTACTGTGTCCTCAGGGCTGTTTCTGTGGATTTCTCATGTGTAGCAAATATGAAAAGTCTACAATATACTGAGAATTACATGAAAGAAAGAATAGAGCAAATTAAAGCAAGTTAAATGCCTCAAAGCATGCCAGAAAAAAAATGCTGTTGTAATCTACTCAAATCATAAATGTATCTCAGGTAGCCAAAGTTAGCTAAAACGTGCCAAATGTTTGAGATGACTCATGACAGTTGAGTCACCTCTGCTCTGTAGACTCCCCTATAAGCATCGACAGAGGAGATGACTATAAAGCCCATGTCACATAAAAAACCCACAAAGTCCCACCATGCAGTATAACAGCCAATTTCTATGTCCACAGTGGATTCAAGACGTCACAGCAGATGTTTGAACTCTGTCTCTTTCTTGCATGATGAATTTTCAGAGGAGTGAATGCACCTAGGAGATCTCTGTACCAAGTGAATCTTCTTTCAAAGAAGCCATTTCATGAAAAGTATACTTTGTAAAGGACAATTCTTTCTGCTAAATCCATGTAAAAACAAACAAAAGCAATTGGCCCCAAAGCAGCCCTAACCCAAATTTAGACAGCCACACAAAATAAAGACATTCAAAAATCTCCTTTTCCCATAACTGTTCTCCAAGCAGAGAACTCCTCTCCAAAAGGCAAGAAAACTAGCCACTTCCCAAAGTTTCTCCGGCTGTTCAGTGTTTTTACAGGTTCTCCATAGAAACCACTGAGATACTACAATGAACAAGACAAAATCCTAAGATTTATGAGAGATTAGTAAATCGACACGGTATCTAAAATATCCAGTAGTTTAACCCTGAAGAGGCACCAAAGCTAGGTAAGAGAGATGTCTGTTCAGGGTATGTAGGGCAAAAAATTATTTTATTCTTCTCTGGAGAGGAACACAAACAAGCGCTTAAATCTTAATACAGACACGTAATTAATTTCTATAGTTGTATACAGATTGTGTTGTACTTTTGGTCTTTAAAAACCCTTCTTCTAGAAACTTACATGAAACACCTTTAAGTGAGAATAAAAATGACCCATGTCTGTGACTTATTCTGCCCTTTTTGGCTAAATGGTCTCAGGACCTTTAACTCAGTAACTTACAGGCATATGATTGAAATATGACTTCAGTACTGCTTTCCTCTGTAATAGTTTCCTCTTTAAATTGTTCTTTCCTCCACTCTGACCCTTGCCTTTCTGCATCAAGTATGATTTGGACTGAGAGGCAACCCTTAATGTTTTTCTAACACAGCACAATCCACTATTAAGTCATTCTGCAAGGTGCACAATGCTGTCAACATTGCACCGGCCAGGTGCATCTCGCATACGTACGGCAAAGGCAGCGCTGACGTGTGAACACGCACCAGCAGCGAGCAGCACTTTCAGACACCCACAGCTACGGACAGGTAGCTGTGGTATGAATGTGATTCAGGTGGGATGAGTGTGATTCTTCTGGTATATTATATGGTAAGGTATCACAAAGATTAGGAATTCATTTTTTTTTCATAACATCTGCAAGAACCTCAATTGTATTATCTGAATTTGGCCAAAATAAAAATAGGAATGTATGAATCGTAGTTTACAAGCAGCAGAATTACTTTTAAGTATTTGGACTGAGCAATGTGTATTTAAACAACTAATGCAAGAATCAATTAACTCGACCCATGCTGTGTTTCAGGCTTCCTGTGCTGTTTCCACATGACAGTCTGCCTGCATCATCTGTTGTCTTTAAAATGCAACTAGTGTACCTGGGGCTATAGCTATGAGCTTACTTAAAACTAACTTCTCAGCCAGAGGCTTACGATCCCAAACTCACTATCATTCAAGCAAATCTCTTCTTGACCTAGATCTGCACCCATAGGGATGTAAGCTGACACACAAAATGTAGGAAACTAAAACTCATCTGGTTTTCCAGAGAGGGCTGCATCCACAGTTCTGAAAACTAGTCTAAAGGGGAAAATCCTCTTAAACAAAAAAAATGAGTGTAAGATACAGAGGTATAATGGCTACAGTTTTCTAATATTTGCCAATATAATGTGTTCTATAAATTCTAAGAAAACAAGGGGGAAAAAAGATTTTAAAATCAATTCCCATATCAGCTCACAGGATGAGCACATCTAAAAGTAGGAACACGTTACACTGTGAGCCTCAGTAAATTACTAGTCTACTAAGCACACACTTCTTTACAGTTGAATGAAGAGTAGTCAGGTTTGGAATTTTAGTTGGAGTTATTATACTATTATACTTGCTGACAACAAAAATTTTGTTTTGTATATCTGCCAGGTCAGTACGTGTAAGTTTTACGGAATGTCAATAAAGTATGTCCCACAACATCTCTGGGCTACACTTTATATGAATAAATATAAATACAAAACCCCAAATCGTATATCTGATGCATCTTTACACAAATTAATTATTTCTTCAGGGAATCTTATGAACAAAACATACAGCACAGTCCCCCAAGTGTACACTGACAGTGCACGTAGTTTTTCATGTGCAGTGAGGTGACAATGATGCTCTTAAATCTCTGTCTTAAAAATGTCAAAATCTGTAATTACCAAGTGTCATTGTTCACTTGCTAGGGTGCTAAGAGGACTAGGTACTGTGAAAATTATGACATATTCTATTTCCGTGCATCTGTAATCTGCAAAACAATGATTTTAACCTCTCAACTTGCAGAATACATGCCATGCTGTTCAGAAATCTGTATCTGTGCCAAAGAAAATTAACAACTATCACAGGAAGACAACTAAATTGTCAGCAACTTAAGCAACATGGTTCTATGCTGCAGAAAAGGAATGTCCAGCTCCCCCCCCCCCGCAAAGTGGTAGGATCTTGGGGAATATAGAATAAGGAATGTTAGTATTTATTTATAAAACTCCATAGGACAGAAGTGAGCCACAAGAATATTCAAAATCAGCATATACTTGGTTACTCCTGGGCAGTCCAGTGATAAATATGATTAACACTTCCAAAAGAAAAAGAGCACTGTCTTTGAACTGCAATGCTAAGAAAAGAGGCAAGGGCCCGTGGGAAAGGGTTCCCCTCAAAATGATTCACAGGCAACAGCAACAGCATTGAGCCACTGGGTTTGTCTCTCTTCCCTTCCACCAAGTCCTACACAGGTGCCTCAGCATTCATCCTAACATGCCACATATCCCGAATTCATACCTTTGAGAGAGAGGTCGGTGCTGAGGCTCTATCAGCCAAACTCAAGAGCAGCAGAAAAACACTTCATAACATCCTCTTCTGCTGAGCAGCTGGCTTGTTACATGTATCTTCTTCCTACCCTTCTATGCTCATGAGTATGGAAAGCTAAGAACCACAGTATGAGATTAATGCAGTATTCATGCTCTCTTGAAAGAGCTCCCACCAAGCAGTGACTGTTTTTGCCAGCCTATGAAATTGCTAAATAAACACTGTACAGGGTCCCAGTCATTCATTTAATTAGTCCAAGACTGCAAGGCAAAAGCATATTTAAAACCATTGAAATTAAACTATGATAATGGTCTTGGTAGTGCTAATCTGGAGGAGTTGGTCTGTGCTGTATAAAGTCTTTATAATGGCCAGCATTTTTGGATGCAGCATATTTGGTCAGAAAAATATATAATAAACTAAGGGGGAAAAAAAGAAAAAAAAAAGAAAAAAGCATATAAAAAGAATTTACAATGGTAAAATTTACAATTTACTATGGTCCACCAAGACCAATGACTTAAACCACAGTAGGACAGGGAAAGATCAGCAATATATCTGTTCTGACATTTATTTTCCAGTGATGCTGAACGAAGTTTATTTTATTTAAGACTTATATTTATCATATTCAACATACATCAGAAGCACTGCATGTTTGTTCTGGTTTTGTTTAGTGAGGGGGGGGCCTAAGGTGGCAGCTTCTGTAGGAAACTGCTAGAAGTCGCTGCCATTTGTTCAGTGGACTCGGCCGGGCCTAGGGCGGACCCACTGCTGGCCAAGGCCAAGCCAATTGGTAGCAGAATGTTCTGCGATAACGCCTCTGCGATAACGTATTTAAGAAGGGGAAAACAGGAAAAAAAGGGAGAGAATATGTGAAGCAGCTGAGCGGGAGCAGAGAGGGGGAGGTGTGAGCCTTGTGTGCCTTGCAGGCCTCACCCGCTGGGCGGCCGACTGGGCCCGACTAGGCCCAGCCCGGCTGCAAGAAGTGGAGAAGAGATGAGATATGAATGAGATGTAAAAAGACCCTGAGAGGCGTCTGCCAGCTTGTTGTGAAGAATTTTTCTTGTGAGAGGAACAGCTGCAGATGCCAAGGTCAGTGAAGAAGGAGGGGGAGGAGTAATGCGGCTCCTGGCCAAGATTCCCCTGCAACTCGTGGTGAAGACCATGGTGGAGCAGGTTGTCCCCCTGCAGCCCATGGAGGTCCACGGAGGAGCAGAGTTCCACCTGCAGCCCATGGTGGACCCCACGCTGGGGCAGGCGGATGCCTGAAGGAGGCTGTGGCCCATGGAGGGCCCACTGGGGCAGCTGTTCTGGAGGGACTGCACCCCGTGGAAGAGACGACCCACGCCAGAGCAGTTTCACAAAGGACTGTGGCCTGTGGGAGGGACCCCACGCTGGAGCAGAGAGGAATGCGAGGAGTTCTTCCCCCGACCATGAAGCAGCGGCGTAAAACAACGTGTGATAAACTGACCGCAACCCCCATTCCCTCTTCACCCCTGTGCTGCTCGGGGCGGGGAAGGTAGTAGAGATAATGTTAAGCCTGGGAAGAGGGAGGGGTGGGGGGAGGTTATCTTGTTCCCTGTCTCATTCTCCTGCTAGTTTTAGAAATAAATGAATAGTTTTCCCCAAGTCGAGTCTGTTTTGCCCGTAATTGTAACTTAAAGGATTTCTCCCTGTCCTTATCTCAAATCTTGAGGCATTTTTCTTATATCATCTCCCCCTATTCTCTCGGAGGGTGAGGGGAGTGAGAGAGAGACTGCATAGTCTGGTCCCGATCGGGGCTGAACTATGACAATGTTTCAGCAAAATACTCATTCAAGCCATTTGACTCTTTACCTGTCTTACAAAAAAAAAAAAAAAAGCTACAGTGAACAGGAAAAAGATAACATTTTCTCCCAGAAAAGTGTTCTGAAA
Organism: Chlamydotis macqueenii; assembly: GCF_036417535.1. Lineage (NCBI taxonomy): Eukaryota > Metazoa > Chordata > Aves > Otidiformes > Otididae > Chlamydotis > Chlamydotis macqueenii. Next base: position 71,050,569 of record NC_141559.1, read on the forward strand.
TTTTGAACTATTAGACAAACTGCAACTACAAATGGACAAATAAAGCCTCAAATTTAACATCACCTCCGAAAAGCGTTATAGCTGTCATTGCCCACATCACCATTCCGTGACCGAACGAATACCTGAAAATAGTGGACATCTGCCTAATCAGCACTACAAGTTATTTTAAAGGAGGATAAATTAATACATAAAAAGTTTAAAGTTATAAAGAAATAATCAGATTAAAATTCACCATCATGTGCATATTTACATCATAAGCACCTTACAAAGACCTGCAGCAGAAATTTTTATGAGTCTCAGCAGGATGCTATTTCTGTGAAGTCTCAGTAAAACATTAGGCGCCCTATTTGCAGTAGGCCACAGGGGCAGAAAACAGTGAGAAGGAACTGAAGGCTGGAACAGAATTCAGCAGCTCCTGACAGCCACATCCGCTTACAATACCCTGAACTGTCAAGGCCGATAGGGCAGCAAGCCAGTTTGAAAAAAAAGCAGTTGCAACAAGAGGCAGAAGGGAAATCAAAAAGAAAAATAATAATAATACTAAAAAAAAGAAAACCCAAATCCTAAGGGAACACATAGCTTGGATTTAAAACTGGAAGGCTGGTAACACTATTCATGACCTCAACAAACACCTTCAAACACTCTGCAAGAAACAGCAGAATGGGGTTTCAGTGTTCAGATTATTATGCTCAGAGGATAAGATGCTCTCAGAAAGTGTAAGACGAGGTTTGAATTCCCATTCTGCCTGATTTAATTCATTAACACCAAGTGAGATCTTCCATTCCAGGACAGCACCTTAGCCATCAGGCTGCCCGGTAAGTCTCTTCCAGCAAGGCTTGCGGAAGGACTTTGCTCTGAATGATGCTGGAGTGTCCCCACAAGCGGCAGAGACTGAAGTGACTATCACACTCCTGTGAGCTTTAAGAGATCGTGATGCACATTTTTTACCCAAATCAGAGTAAGGATCTGAAAATATGTACTACCTTCCACATGAATCTCCTAACACAAATATAATATTCAGAAGTCTCACTCCAGTTCTTCATGAGAGCAGCTGACCTCAAATAGACAACTAACTCAGGAAAGGATAGAGAGTTCAGAAACCTGAGCAGAAACAATCTGAGACAGAAAAAGCTGAGAGATCTTTTGTCTAACTGGTCCCTCCTTGGCTTCCTGGTGTCTGGAGCTCCCAATTTATGACACAGGTGACTATAACCACACCTGTCCCTGAGAGGGAAGATACTTGGATGAGAAAAGCTGCAACACCAAGTCTCTTTTCTGACATTAGCTACATACCTCAACCATGATCTGGAGACAAAACGTGGGGACAACAGCAATTCATTTTTAATGCCTTTTGTGGCACTGACAGGCAGCCAACGGAGAGCAGATTACCTGAAGAGGTGATGCTCATTTTGAAAACAACATGAGTAATGATACTAACAAATTTAATTAGCAGTCCTTCTATAATTTAGTCTTGTAACATGACCAATGCAGATAATTTCTAGCACTGATTAAAACCTAAAGTAACCCTTGTCTCATTATATGAAAATCAAACTGTGAACCTGTCTGTAAACCAGAAACTCGGGCAATTTAGTTCTCTCCACAGAATGAAATACAACAGGATAAACCCCAGAAAGCATTTCTAAGTGAACAAAAAGAAGTATAACTCAGTAAAATTCAAAGGCTGAAAGCAGGTCAGAATTAAACAAAGTGAATGATAATAGAGGCTGAAACACCAGAACTGGTAGTGACTATTAGCAGAACTGGGCCCAAATACATCTGTAATGGTTCCCAAAAAAGAAAGAAAAGCTGATTTGCAGGTACAGCTGTAATTTAAACTTGGAAGCCTTGTTCAATTTCATGCTTACCTGACTATAAAGTGCCAAAAATGCATCAATTTCTATATTTTCCAGAAGATCTTCAAGCACCACGCAATTCCATTGCTCATCTCTTAAGCTGAAGTGAAAGACAGAATTAACACTGAAATCTTTCCAGGCACAATGACTGTATTATAGGAAACAGTATCTGAAAGTCATCCACTCAGGAAGTGTATCTTTCTGTCAGACAAGTTAGGTGAGCAGTGTAACTTCTAAAATAAGCCACCTTCTCCTCCATTCTTCCCTGAACCACCAAGCAAACATGAGAGCAGAATCTAAGGCTATGCTCTTGCACACAATTCAAATCCAAAATCACTCCAAAGCAATGTGATTCAACCTGTCCCCATCGTCTTCCTTAAATTTCATCACCACACTTCATGGCAAGTTGTGGATCTTTTTGTTGCTGCAATATAACAGCCAACAGTTGACTTCCTTACTACTGGTGATTCTTTTATTTCTGGACCAAATAATGAAGCCATCCTTATATCATTCGTGAAAAGCAGAAAACTTGTTTCTTCCTTTGTGTTTTCAGGTAAATAGTAAAGACTAGGTGCAGTTTCTTTGAAGGCTTCACTGATGTATCTCTATAGTAGAATCCACAAGCCAGTAATCTATCTGCTTTTCTAGTGACTGTTTTGCAACAGGAGAGTCGTTAATCTACATCAAGTAGAGCTCGAGCCCTTTCAGAATTAAAGCAGACTTAAGAGTGCAATAACTCCACTCAAAGCCTATCAAAGCCATTTTTAATATATCAATTCTTTTGCAGAAAATCTTCTTTGTAATGGAAAGCACCATCTCAGGATCTTACATGAACCTTGAAATGTGGTAGGCTTATAATACTGTGAAATACACACAGAAATGTAATTTCTAACTCATGTAATGCTAATGAATGTAATACAATACAATTTTGCACGTTATCACCCATTTTTGCCAGGCAACCTTCATGACAAGATAGCTACTTCTATACATCTCCCAAGAGGCATATTTTTTTTTGTCACTGATACATATCTTCACTTAAAAACTGTCCAGAGGAAAGTGAAATTCAGCCTGTCTCTGAAGAATAGTTTATATATCCCATCAAAAATTACTGCATGACAGGGAATTCAGTCTACAGTGTGACAGTGGAGATGGAAATCCAATTTAAGTTGTCTCAGTTACTTCCTCTGAGCCCAGCAGATCAGGTTTCATTGAAGTCCCTACCTATCTTCTTGGGGGATGAAGGAACAGGATTAGAATTCTTTTCCTCCTTGCTGCTAAGGAGTATTGTTATTTTTCCATTGTCTCCATCAAGAAATGGTGATTGCCATACAACACATCACATTCTATATGTAACCAAGTTATTATTTATGTTATTCATGTTTCTAATTTCAATATTCCCAAGACTCCTCAGTTATGCTCTGGGTCACATCACAAAAATGCACTGTACCAACACAGATGTACAGTACCTCCCCAGGACAGCAGAACATTTGGCCTGCTGTTTCTCTGTGATATCTTATGGCCTATAAGGACTGCAGTAAAACCTGAGACCAAAGCACTCACCTTTGCTGGTGCAGATTTATAAGATGCCTACATTTATTCATGGCTTGCCTTAGCAGAACTGTCACCTGTCTGTCTGCATTCATTTCCATAGCTTCACTCGAAAGTCCCAATCCATCTGAAGTCCACTTCTGCCTACTCATGAGATGCTGCTGCTGAGCTGACTCCTTATGTAACATCTCATACTCCAGCTTCCTGTCAAGCTCCTCAATCTCCTAGAGGTTGAAAACACGTAACAATAAAAAGTCATAATTTAACTTGGAAGAACAAATTTCATTTGGAGTGAAGAAAAAAGATGGTATCAGAATTTCTGATATTACTTTATTCATTTCTCATTCTGCCTAGCCACTTGCAGTCATTACACTTTTCAATTCATTGCATGGCTTCAGTAAACATGACTTGCACGCTATGAATATGAGAACAATTCCAAAAGATATGAGTCAATTTTCACTTGTGTTAAAGGTCGATGCTCTCTACAACCTTCCACTGTAGAGGACATCTAGAAAGTACACTACCAACACGGCTGAGATCCAAACAAAAGAATGGCACCATTAGAATTCATCTATAAGCTGCATAAAGCCACTGAAACAGCTTGAGAAACTCTAACAGACTACTTTCAGTTATACTGAATCAATAACTAATATCAAAGAAGTGTGAAGTTAAAAGATAATAATTCACATTTAGTGTGATAAAATTAGGGTTAAGATACAATACTCTAAAAATCAAAGGGTTGAAACTCAAAGTCTTAAGTGGACTGGATCCCTCAAGCCAAGGATCTCTCTTTGGTCAAAGAGTCCAGCTAGACATCAGAAGCAATGCTTCATATTCCAGCTTCTCAATGTCACTGTTGTCTGACCTCAAACTTTAAGTTGCTTAATATTTCAGTGCCCTATTTCCCAACCTGTAGCTTGAAGAAAATGCTGAATTTTAATCTATTCGTCCACCTGCTGTACTCGGACTACAGAGTCAGTGGAGCGAGGCGTCTCTAAGTGTCTACTCCCTGCTCAGCAAGATTTGACATCAGAGCTTATATCCAATGTCCTAACACCAAAACTGAGTATTAATTTGTTATCTCTAAAGGGATGAAGCAAATACACATATAGCCAGACATGTCTGTTTCACTGATTGGTAAAACTATCACTGATGTCATCAGTATTATGGAATCTTGTGCAATTTGATGCATTTGTTTTAAAGTAACAGGTGTTAAAATTTGCCAGCTAGTGAGATAAAGGAGTTGGACAAAAACACAGCAGGAGACACAGGTTTGATCACCAGGAAACAGTCCCTGTAATCAAGTCTAACAGGAACTTCAAACAATGTCTAAAATACTTTCTTTTTCCCCCTAAAATAGGGCTCAACTCAGTTCGTGCACACTGGCTAAAGAATCCAGTGTTAGCTACATTAGGTGTCTCTTCTGCTGCTCCTTCAATTATTTTTCTTCATGCCTTCAAGGACAGAGAATTTAAAAGCCATGTCTTTGCAGAGCCCCCCCTTACACTTACTGCATAAAAGGCAGTAATTCCAGATTAAATAATTTTTAATAGTTCGTCTATATACAACTTTCACTATTTCCTACAGATTTAATACAAATTTTAAGCAAAACTGGAAGCATATAAGCATTCTAACTGCCATTCTAAGAGAAACTCTGTAGAGATGACAGCATTAAAATTTAACCAGGAGTTTTCACAGCAATAGCTGTCTAATGATGCCCTCTAGCAAAGAGGTTTTGCTCTTAAAAACCCATTTTGTTTGTTCTACTCCAGTGCTCTCCAAAGCCTCACTTGGATGGTTGCAAATAGTAGATGTAAAAGAAAAAAAAATCCTTACGAATACTGAGCACTGAAGGATTAAAAAAGGATTAGAAAACTGGCACATACCAAGTATGTAACAAATACGATGAAGGGAAGAGGCCTTTCCAGAGTTTCTACTATTTAAACTGTATGAGTGTGCTTGGAGAGAGAGAGACAGGAAGGAGGCTGTATATATGATCTTAAAAAATCTGACGATTAAAGCACATCATGTGGTTATGGATTTTACCATATGGATAGCACTATAGCATGAACAATTTCGTAACACAGTCGTGACAATTTACACACTATCCTAGTCATGACTCACAATTGCTGCTCAATTGTTGTCCTTCTGATCAATAAAACTTTAACATTAATTAACCAGCAAAATACTACTGTTCTGACTCTAGACCTCCAGATGCTACTATAATAAAAATAAATAATAATAATACGCAATCTTCCCTGGCTCTTATACTTTCTCCCTTTCTTTATTTCACTGAGTGCATTAAAGTGCACATAATTATCTAAATCTATGTGCTGGACCATCAGGAGCTGCAAACCAGCCCACTTAAACCAAACTCAAGCAAGCTACTGCGATAGTTGCTGTTTCCTAACAGGAATTTTCCTTTTCACAACTTCATTACTTACAGGATTATGTGCTTCTAAAATCTGAATACATTCCAATTTTGACAGGGTTTTTGATGTGCTCAGTTGCTCAAAGAGCAAAGCTTGTACACTTATGACAGCAGTATACAGCTCCAACATTTTGGATTTTTTAACAGACTTTCGAAAGGCTAAAGAAGCAATATACTCTCCAAGTTTATCTTCCAGATCACGCAGCTGACACTCTTTCTCAAGCAGCAATTCGTACTTAACCTAAAAAATACCAAAACACAAAAGATAACAAGATTAACAGAAAACCTTACATGGACGCTCATGACTTTACTGCTCTGTAATTAACAAGAAGGACTAAAGCAGCAAGTAAATCAATGCTGTTACATTACAGTGTATATATTATTTTAAAACGTGCTTTTAACACTACATTCCAAGCTGTTACTGTGTTTAAGTGATCAAAAAAAAAAAATTACAGTAAGGTCAGATATTTCAAAGAGATCAGGCTTTCTTTTAGGGTATTCATAACTTTAATGTTAAATATTAACCTGAAATAAAGGGTCTATATAATTTTCAATATAATCAAACTAAAAATTAAAATATAAATAAATCTATGCTTACCTATGTGATTGGTTAAATAGGAAGATAAAATACATCCTTCTGTTTAGCAAAAATACAAAATATATAGAAAGACTGTATTTAGTTTCAAATTGGCACGTGTCAGTTAATATTGACCAATGCAATTTAACCTACTATTCTTCAAGCAAATAACCAAAAATCCTCCTATATAAAACAAAGGTAAACTGTGAATCAAGAGTCTACTGGTTAAGGGATTTCAAACAAGATTAAAACTGGATTCAATAAAAATGATTTAACTCAATAACTATGCTGCTGTCACACATCTGATGGGACTTCCATAGAAACTACCCAAGGGTGAAAGGCAAGCACGTGCAAGCACACAATCAAATGCAATGTGACTGACAAAGGTCTCTGTGCTATACCACTGATGTTCACAGCCAGGAATATTGCCACTGTGACCATTTTTCTGCAGGACAACATGGATAGTAGCCACCTGCAATTCCCCTCTTTAGATGCTTCCATCCCAGCTCTTCACTCTAAGCTCCCTTTATAGTCAAAGAAAAGGAAAAGGTACTTCTCAGTATGTTTTGTATCCTAAAAAAATGCATTTCCACTGATGTCTAAGTGTGGATGTCTAGGTTAGACATTGATGGCTACGCTACATATCTGACTTTTGGGTAGCTGAATCATCAAAGTCAGTAAATAATTATCAGTTTGGTTTTATTCTTTCTCCCTGTATTATGCACATGGGTCCAAAAGTTGGATTGTAAGAGAGAGAGAAGACAGGCAGAGAGGAAGCACATGAAACCATGAGAGCTATAACTCCACTAGTTGGTGATGATATCAATTGCTGCCCTACGCCCTGCATTTAGGACAAAGCTAAAAGCACAGAAACAGCCCAGCTATACACTGCTGTATATCAGAGTGCAGGGTTTTTCCTCACTCCATCTTTAAATTCTCTTTTGGTCCTGACAAATCTAATATCTAATAGATTTCACAGCATACCAAAAAACTTTCCAGTATTATGTAATTATGCAATGCTCAGGTAACTACTGCCTGTGACAGAATGGAAGAACCACAGCCATCAAAGGAGGCATCTCAAAAAATTTTAAATAAGTTTTGGTTAAGTTTACTGTCACTGTGGCACCTGAGAACAGGTACTCACATGTGCATCCTACGGAAAAGTGTTCATCTCATCAAGTGTTGCCTCCCTCTTAAAGAACAGGCAGAGATGAACATCCCTGTTCAACTGAGATACCTGCATTATCTTAGCATGGTAGGTGAGTATCTTAGCATGGTAGGTGAGTATCTTAGCATGGTAGGCATCCTGCGGTATACCTTCACTCATGCAGTCTTAATCTCTACAGTTTTAGCAGACTATAATATAAGAATAATAATGACCAATAGTATTTGCCCTGCAAGCGTGAACTACAACACTGTAAAGATCAACTGTAGTCTTTAGACACTGTATAACTTCCCATCAGCACAAGACCTGATTTTGCCCTTTAGAATATCTTTGCACAAATAGAGATGGTACGTACTCAAGACATTAAAACCTCATCAGTTTTCTCTTCATGTTAATCAGGATTACACATTATTGACTCTACTCATGACTAGCTTTAAAGGAGCATTTAAGGAGACTTCCACTAAGTTTTTAGATCCCTAAGATGATAAATACGTAACATGATGCCCATTAATTTTCTCTGGAAATTTTATTGGTAAGAGACCTGCTAAGAGTGATTGCATATCATACAAATTCTATTATCCAGTAAATGGAGCTAATTTTAAAATGTGATTTGGAACCAAATATGCTTGTGATATTCTCATACTCATGTGATATTCTCCAAAGTCTCCATTACATCATCTGGAATGCCCTTGAATGCAAGAAACAGAAGGTTACCTTCAGGAAATATTTCCTGCTAACATGAATTAAGCCAACTACAAGACAAGAGTAAGAAATCATCCTACAGACATAAAGCAGTGGCAAGATTCCTTTTCTTGATATTTTTAACAAACCTCCATCTTAAAAGACAGACAATGTCTCTCAACGCTACTGTTAATCTAACAAATTGATCTTCAATAATGTAGGTGCGTGACACAAATAAACATAAGAGATATTTGAGTTAGGAGGAGAATTCAACTCAGAGATCATACTGCAAATATGGTAACCAAAATGCTAAAAAATAAGCTGCTATTTTTGAACGAGAGGCAGAGATTTCCAGTAAAAAGCAAAAGAAATGGCCATTTCCAAGACTACGGAAAAAGAGCTGAGCTGCCTTCCAGTACTTGTTCAAAAAAAAGCAGATGACATTTACCTTAGGATAGATCCAGAAATATCCATTTCTTGTTTCTATGTTTCAGTTTTCAGTAGGAAAAAATTCAATAACAATAGTTTTTTACACATATCTTTGTACATTCTGTGCAGGCAGGCAAGAAATCTATTAAAATGAATTTGAGGCCTTTTGTTTTCTGCAGCATGCTTTTTACTGAAAAGCAAGTAACTTTAGCATCTCCCATTTAAGCTCACAGTCCAGTAGTTCCCAGGCATTCAAAGATGCACACTGTACTCTAGCAGCACTGATCAGAAATCAAAGACAAAAACTTTTGCGGAACATCCTACAAGTCACAATATTTGTTGTGTATACAGATTGCAAAAGATAGTCAATCTCACCCTAACTCAGTTTTTGGGGGAGTTTGTTTGTTGGTTTATTTTTTTTTTTATCTTGTCAAAGTAAATTTATTTTCAAAATCCAAAGTGTTATTTCAAGATAGTCTTATGAGCCAGTGACATAAGACTTAAAGAAGTCTTTACCTAGAAGTAAAACTATTCCACATCTCACCGCCAAGCCAAATACTTAAAACAAAATAATAATTTTTTTTCTAAAAAATCTTTCTTCAAAAGCCTATGCACAAGACTAATTTCTCAAATAAGACTAAAATTTTTGTTCTGAAAGGCACATTTAATTGTTATACTATTGACCACTGTGATACAAGACAATGTTCTCAAAAGCAATCAGCAATTTTCAGAGCTGTATTGTCCAACTGCCCAATTCTTCAAGGTCTCAGTTGTGAAGTTTCCATTGACTTGGCTTCACCCCTCTTTTCAGCAGTAAAAGCTTTTGCACTCTTAGGTGATTCTTAAAGAGGGAACTGAAGTGAGTCCTTAACACTAAAACAGACACAATAACATAATATCAGAAGAAATAACTTCTAAAGGAAGGCAAGGAATTTACGTCCCATTCAGCCAGCCACTTAATACATCACTAACAACAGCTGCTGCATAGCAAGGTATTCAGGGAGATGCATCACTAGAGCAGACATCATTTTCAGACATCGTTTCATCACGTTAGAAATGAACTAGGCTGGACAACTAATGCCACAGGTCACCTTTCAAAACTCTGGCAATGTTGAGTTTTGACTTTACTTAAAAGCAAGAAAATGAAGATGAATGAGAACAACCAATGTTTTTGTTGCAAGACACTAAATTACTTATATTAAGATTTTCATTACAATAGCACCTATGTAAGGAATGGGCGAAAAAAAAAAAAAAACAAGCACACTTACCTGACTAGAAGTAAATAGGTACATTTTCAGAAGGATTAATGCTTTAGAGTCTATGTGATGTTCCCTATTCAGTGTATTAGAGCAGCTTCTTAACTAACAGAAATTACTACAACACAATGAGCTTCAACGAGTTATGACAAGATGCACACACTGAGGAGCGCATCCTTCTTTTCTTACAGCTTTTATTTACATGTCTAAGATACTGCCTGCCAGAATACATATATTTTTACAATACCTCAAAAAAGGGGAAAATATACGCTAGAGATATTATTTGTTTTATATGCCACAGAATTAGTAAGTAATATCTGAAGGCTGCCTTTGTGGTTTAAGCACAGAATGTGCTACAAACCTTTAAAAATGAGATTAAAAAAAATTACACAGAAATGTTTTGACAGGTCTGTGCACACAATTAAATTTAAAGTTAGCTTCTTTCTTCACAGGAGGCTCAGTTTCAGACACGAGGATTTTAAATGAAACCTCAGAATGGATGAATGAATAATGAATAGATGAATGAGTAAATGAGTGATCACCTTTAGTGTAAGTTTGAACCCATTAAAATGAATAATGAATAAGGATGGAAATGCAGTTTGACAACTCAAGTTCACTTACAAGGAGACATAAGAATGTATATTTTAATAGCAGCCGAATTCAAAGGCAAAAGAGATGCCATTGATGACAGAAATACTTACACTTTTGCCAACCACTTCAAATAACAGGGTGTTTATGTTGTATGCTCAATATATTCCATGAACCATGAAATTTATGGTTCAAACTGCAAAACTAGATACTATTTGCATATTACTAAGTATGAAGCCATATGTTAAGCATGCCCAAATACAAGGGATGGAGCACCTCTCCTATGAAGAAAGGCTGAGAGGGCTGGGGCTGTTCAGAATAGAGAAAAGAAGGCTCCGGGGAGACCTTATTGTACCTTTTTAGTGCTTAAAGGGGGCTTAGAAGAAAGATGGGGACAAACATTTTAGCAGGGCCTGTAGTGGCAGGAAAAGGGGTAATGGTTTTAAACTAAAAGAGGGTAGATTTAGATTAGATAGAAGGAAGAAATTTTTTACAGTGAGGGTGGTGGAACACTGGCACAGGTTGCCGCATGATGCCCCATCCCTAGAAACATTCAAGGCCAGGCTGGACGGGGCTCTGAGCAACCTGATCTGGTTGGAGATGTCCCTGCTCCTTGCAGGGGGGCTGGGCTAGATGGCCTTTAAAGGTCTCTTCCCATCCAAACTATTCTATGATTGTATTGGAATGACGTTCAGCTTTATCATTCAGCATCTGTTCAATAGCATACAGCAGATTAACTGCTCTTAACCCAACAAAATGTTTCTTTACTCAGCTGGTACTACTGTCTACCCCTAGCCACCAGAGTTTCCTTCTGCCTCTTCTCAGCTGTGAAATCACAGTTCTGCAAACAAAAATACACTTGTGAAAACCAAAGCTTGCGAGTAGACCTGATTTCAGTGTGACATAGAAGGGGATTTCGGTAGAAGCTGGATCAAATACTGGAATGCCAGTATTTTTACCACTGTGTTTTCTCTGAGATAGGTAACTGCTATTTCAGAAAGGAATAGCTACTTCCTCATGCACTAGACAGCTCAAAACAGCTATGAAACACACACAAAAAAAAAAGTAGATACAGTCTGCTATTGAAGATTTTCACAGCAAGGTCAATGATACTCCCAGGTGCTCCAAGACTAGGCTTCAAACTTCTTTCTGTGATCTCCCAGTTCACTACCTCCTGTCTATGAGTTGTTCTTCTCTGTCATGCTTGTTTTACAGTATTACAAAACTCATCCTGCTGCTGGCTTCATAAACATTAGCTGGGAAACCATTTTATAGCCATTCTGTAGTGAGATAGAACACACAGCACTGTGTGAAGCCAGCAGCAGTGAAGGCCGGAGAAATATGTCAGAGCTGTATTGTTCCATTGTCCTTTTTTCCTTGCCTTAAATTGGCTGTACAACTTCAGATGGTTAATTTTGAGTGAGATTATAAAAGCGTACACATCAATGCAAAATTTAAAAGTGTAAGATTCTAAATGACGAATGAAGTAACATTGCAACAGCCAAAAGAAAAAAACTACTTCTGTGATCAACATAAGTGTTGATCTGTGTCCTAACGATAATGTCTGAACTAATGATTTTCCTTAACAACAGTTTAGCTTCTTTATTGGGAAAAATCCAAAGCATTTGGCTTTTTGTAACTAATGTGCAGCCATACAATTAGAACAACAACAGGTATGCCAGATGGTGCACATAAAAACAAAAGAATATGGCTTAGAGAAGTTAGCTTTCCAATTTTAAAACAAGATTCTAACAAAAATGTAAGGCAATACAAGTATTCAGTACTTTTTGTAACGTTAAGAGTTTAGCCCATACTCCTTTCAAGTAACAAAACAAAACAAACCAAAACAGACCAAAATCTAAGTTTTGGAGGTCAGGGCATTAGGTATTGAAGTCAAAAGTTTAAATACCCCCACTAAAAGATTAAGGCATTCTTGGATCACAGTTATTAAATTATTAAAGAGTGCCAGAACACACTTGCCCATTTGTTGCACTGTTGCCTGAGCACCTGCCCTCACTTTCAAAGACTAGATGCTGGACTAGATAAACATTTGCTTTCATCATCTGCAACCAGTACTAATAATGTGTTAATTTCACTTAAAAGGAAAATTAATTCTGAATGAACATGTTGACCCAGTATTTTTCATTTATCTGGATACAAGTACAAAAAGCAGAGGAAAGAGGTGTAAAAACTGATTTTTGTCCAAACTGGTACTAAAATTGATATTGTAATAATTTGTGAAACTGTTTTTATCTACCCTTTTTTACTACCAATGACACCTGCTTGTTTTGCATAGTTCTTATAGCTGTGCACCACCTGTGTCTAACACAGTTATCATTGTAACGCCCTCTGATATACAAAAGTAGTATTATCCACATTTTACAAGTGGGAAAGATGAAACAACAAGATCTCACGGAACATCTGCTGGCAGAGAAGGAAAAAGCATCCAAAATCCATATTGATATTGGCTCCACTCTTTCCTTAAAGATTAACTTTAGACTGCGGCTGTGAGGCTTTTAAAAGATACCCACCAGAATCAAGGTTCCCTTTCAATAAGCTCTGTACAAACAAACTCAGCCTCTACCCAAGGAGTCTTTGGATCCAAGAACCCATTTCTGGGTTTTCAGTAGTGTTAGGAGAGGTCCAAGAACTAAATCTTGCCCAAATGATGCATGCAGTGAAGCACCGTCCCTGTTTTGAAAGCCTTACTAAGAAACCCATAGGATTTAGGGGAGTCTTGCAATCATACATATGTCAAGCCCCAGAACCACCCGAAGAAAAAAGGGTGAGACATAAAATCAGTTCTGTAACTGAGGTGTAAAAATTAAAAAAAAGCTTGAAATAGAATATCTTGACAAATGCAGGTAAGAGTAGAGAGACACGTCATACCACTAAACCTCACGCCTTTTTCATCTGGTTCTTATTCACATTGATAGAAAATGACCATCTTTTAATTACTAAAAATCTAGGTTTTGACCTAGTATAGAAAAAATTTTCACTTGCCTTATTCAAATTTTCATCTTTCATCGACTCTTCATAAATTAAAATTTTGTCTTGCAAAGATTTCTTCAGTATATCTATCTTATTTCTATTCCTGGATCCTGTTTTTTTCATTTTAGAATGCTGCTGTAAAAAGATGAGCACAAAATGCTTTACTTGTAAAAGGTATATGAAGATGCTAACATTAAGATTATAACTTGCTATTATTGGCAGATCCAGCAATTAATGAAACACTTGGCAAGGATGACTATCACTGACAAAATATTTCTGATGTGAAGGTGCTGCCTACTGATTCAGAAGATTCCTTTCAGACATGCAGACAAAATTGGAAATTTCATTTTTAACTTCTTTCATTTGAACTTCTTTCATCCTTTCCATTAAAACTGGTGGCACATAAATTTGATTTTAAACAAGCTTTAGCAGTGATAATAAGAGAAGATTTTAACTGATATGTTGTCTCCTCAGCACAGCTGAAATGAACAAAGAATATTAATTTAAGAACTACATTGTTTTCAAGACACAGTATATGAATCACAAATGAACCATGATAGTATTAAGGGGCACTGTTCCATGTAATCAAATTATTCTCGACCTTTATATTTCTTTACAAGAATATCAACTAAGTATAATGGACTCTTGGGGAAATGATAACATCTGTTCAACTATAAGGCTTTGCAAAGTCATTTCCCTTCTTTAGTACTTTACAAATTATTAAGGTTTTGAATTAGGCTAATTCTAGTACAATTAACCCAAGTTAGTTTATGTATTTAGAAAACATAACTGAAGAAAAACAAAGCAAGAGGAAGTAATTTTTATGATGGTATCAGATACAATGCATACAAGAAACACTTTTTTTCCTCCTATTTAAGATCTGAAAATAATTTCTAATTCCACAGGTTTTAGGTTTTTCTAGAGGAATTAAACATCCCTTTCCTACATGGACAAGTGAGTGCAGGGCATTCCCCTAAAAAGCTCCCTATATCTTTCCTTGATTTAGTGCCAAATTTAGTACTGTTTATGGGCTGCCAGAGAAATCCCAGTTTGGGCTGTAAAGCACTCAACTCATCCCTGGTAATCAGAGCCAGGCTCAGCATTGCTCCGATTTTTGGCATTTCAGTTGACTCTTCTCAGGGACGCAGCCCCTTTTGGCCACCAATCTGCTTCTTTGTATCTATGCTTTCTTCTTGGGAAAGCTGGAGGACATACAAGCAGCAGAAATACGCAGGCGTATGTGGAGAAAATATTTATCCAACTGTTACCGAAACAATTATCTTTAAGGTCCACTGATCCACACAGATAGAAGCACATGTCACTGTCACACCTCTGGAGAAGCTACAGACCCATATCTGCAGCAGAAGCCTGCAGATACACCCATGAACCCCCCACACATCCCCAGACTGATCCCACATCGTTCTCACCTGTTTATTGGTCATTGATAAATTCTGATCAACTTTCAGCAGTTCTGTGTCCCTCCGCTCCACCTCAAAAGTCTGAAGCAAGGTTCTTGCTCTTATCTTGGGCCAAGCCAAGCTGCTGTCCACCTGAGAGAAGCAGCAGTGCAGCTCTTGCCTCACTCTAAGCAATTCCTCTTCTGATAGTGAGAGGGGTAAACTTA
Organism: Chlamydotis macqueenii; assembly: GCF_036417535.1. NCBI lineage: Eukaryota > Metazoa > Chordata > Aves > Otidiformes > Otididae > Chlamydotis > Chlamydotis macqueenii. The sequence goes on from NC_141559.1 coordinate 71,065,712, forward strand.
GAAGCTGCCTGTTAAAAAAATTAAAGCTATCTGCTGTTCAGTGATATAAGTAATTTTATATAAAATGTAAGAGACATGCACACAAATACATTACATGACAATTACCATCATTTTTTCACTTATTCATGTATCAGTTCATGAATCCACACATAAGACTGAGCTGATTGGCATGTTCAAAATATCCTTGATGATACTTTAAATTCTGCATACAGAACTTCCTGGACAGTATAATTTCATTTTCAAGAGGAAACAGTTTTTTAATATTAAAAAAAAAATAGCACATTTCCTCTGCACAGAATCCTTCCACCCCTTCAGACAACACAAATCCTGAACTTAGGGCTGAAATAGAGAAAAAAGCTTCCCCGTAAAGTCTCCCTGTGCACTTAGCAGTGACAGCTACTGAGAGGCAAAAAAAAAAAAAAAAAAAAAAAAAAAAGTCTCTCTTTATTATAAAATCATATATGTCATCTCTCCCATCACAAAGTCACAATGGTTCTAGTTGTTCTTTTTAAAAGAAGCTTCTAGCACTCTGAACAACAGGGAATATATTTTAGGACTACTTTGAATCACTGAAATTTCCTGCTCTCTGAAGACTCTCAGCATCGAAGTCTGGGGAACTGATCCTCAGGTCAAGTTGAAGTTGACTCAAAAATTAAAGCATGCTAAAGCCTAAATTCATCTTCCAGTTGTGACCAACTTTAGACTACATTCATCTTCTTATCTTGTGACTGAAATATTTCCTTAAGAGTACTTCATAAAAAATAACATAATTTTTTGTTTGGAAATTTTCTCTGTTTCCCAAAAAATGTATTTGCATTTAAAGCAAATATATTCAGTATATTCTTTTAAAAAAGTAGTTTTCTTTTAAAAATATATTATACTGTATGTTCCATTAGGACTGATGCTTTTAATTCAGTATATCACAGTATACCACCTCATAATTTCACCAAAACATTTCTGAGTTTAGAAACCCTTATTTCTGTTTACTGATTCAGCAAAGTACAGCTAAATCCTAAATGAAAACATTTTAAAGCATAAAGTTTTTTTCTTCAAAAAATTACTTACTTTAAAGCAATATTGCTCAAAGCAAGCATTTACAGTATACTTAACCATATGATATACTCATATATACAGATATATAGACAGAGATATAAAAGAAAATACAGCAAATAACAGTTTTGTTATGTCCATATTTAAAAAGGGACTTCAAGCATGAATGATCTTCATATTGCGGCCTAACTCATGGTCTCTTTGATAAGCCAGAAAGTGAAAAGCTATCGTTGAAAATAATTCTTTGTGAAAACTAGAGAGTAGATGAGAACGTAAACATGAGAGCTGGCATCTGTCATTGAAATATCAAAATTGACTGACATAAATTGATTGAACATAAAGACAGTGACAGATTTTAAGCGGCTTTTGATAGGACAGTTGTGGCAATGCTGCATTTTTTGTATATTTTTCCAGAAAAAACAAACTGCTTACTGTTGCTGTTAGTAAAGACAGCATCTAACAAATACAACAGAGGACACTGTGGGCGGGAACACAATTATAATGGAACTGTAGGTTAGAAACAGGAAAGACTGCTGGGTCATACCAACTGCTTCCCTGCTCCTGCAGGTCTGCTCTCAGCAATGTAACTAAGAGATAATAAGGTAAGCTAGAAGATACATCGACAGGGCTTACAAAAAAGTATTTAAAATGCTGAATAAAATATGAAGCCCTTGAAATTAGAGCCAAAACAAGACACAAATGGATTTTTTTTCTTTAACAAAGCAAACGTAATGGTTAAGTTTTCTTTTTATATGGCTGTTATACGGTTTTACACCGTGCAGCAGGCAAACTTATAAAGATGCTGTCTGAACAAAATTGCCAATGCAAATGTGTTTTGCTTTAAAGAAGAGGTATGAAGAAGAAACTTTACTAATGTTTTTTTTTTTTCCCCCACCTCCTCTGTTCAAACTCTCATGCCTGGTACGTTTACTCCATAGGCAGACAGCCTAAGATACGTTCTCCTGTTCCAGTTGCTTCCCCTAAAGCTGCAATTTTGACAGCAGACTATTTTTCCATGTTCCCATGTCTCTAACGATGTCTGTAATTAAAGAGACGTTGCATAGGAAATGTAGTACTGCAAGTATTCAGGTAATAAAATAACTAGTTGTAAGTGTACTTGAAAGCTAAGAAGAAACGTTAATGAACAATGCAAATCTCTCAGGGACCTTGCTGCCCAGTCTGAGAGGCACCACGCAAAACAACCCTCGGCTGCAGCCGTGGTCTCTCCCTGCGCAAGGTCTCCCAATGGTGGCAAGGCCACCACCTGCCTTCCCATCTCCCCAGGGTCACGTTGTAGCAGGCAGCGGTGGCCACAGGGTGCACCTGGGCCCAGCAAACCTCTATGCAACATCGCCTGTGTCGTGACGCCTCTCTGGCTCGCGGCTCGGTGCCAGGGGCACTTCGTCAGCAGGGCAGATAGGCCAAGTTTGATACCCAGTCTCCAGCCCAAGAGCTGGAGAGGCAGGCTACTGCGCTGTGTATTTATGGAATATGTGGAAATACTGTGGCAGAGCTTAAAACAAACCCGATGAGTGAGGCTTAACTTGTGGCTGGAAGGAATATATAGAAATTGGACATGCGGCTAATTAGGCTTGACATACGAAATGACATTTCCAAAGTATCTGACCTCTGAGAACAGAATGAGAATAATAATGAAAGATGTGCAAGTGAAACCTGACACAGAGTGAATGGAAGTATAATAATACCACTCCACGTTTTTAGTTTCATAACTGCTGTTTCCCAGATTTCCAGTGCAGTACTAGGCGTGCTGGCTCACCCGTCAGTGCCCCGGGGGCTGAGTGCTTGCAAAAAAATAAATTCCCAAGTGCCTGACAGAGAACTGATCACTCTGGAATTATACCCAGACAGGTGTGAAAACTCCTAGTTCACCTCTGTCTGCAATAAAAACTAAGAAAAGGATGCAGAGAGATACTTGCATGAATACTGACTGTTCCCAGGTCCTTAATTTCTTTTGTTCTGAAACGGTCGTTTCCAGGTCTTGGCTTAGATTCTGCCTGGTGAGCTGAAGCAGCTCTTCAGCAGCCGTGCTCTTGTCACGCTCTTCCCTTTCAAGCTGTTCATGTTTAACAACGATCTCTTTTTTATGCTCCTCCACAGCTTCCAGCAGGAGCACCTTTGGTACACTGAGCTTTACCAGTTCTTGCACAAATACTCCATACTGAACACGTTTAAGCTCTTCAACAGTTTTCTCTGTTAGACTAAATAGAAGCTCTTTCAGCTCTTCAGTGGCCTCATTGTCAAGCTTTTCGGTAAGTTCTTCTAATTCAATGGTGTGATCACTTAGAAGATTTTTCCAGTGGCTCAGGTAGTGAGTCACCTCCTTAGTAGTTTTGAAGGGGTCTCCAAGTGACAGCTGCTCCTTCTGATGCTCTTTCTGCTGATTCATTAGCCAAAAGGAGGAACAAGGTTAAGAGAAGGAACATCTCAAATTCTAGCTCTTTAAATATGTATTTCATAGCAACACAAAATTTCATATTTTTGTATGTCAGTGTTCTCAAAACGGCTTTTCAGTGTCCAGAGATTTACCTAGCCCTCAACATGACGGCTTTGAGTGCATCTTCAGTAGGGCCTGTTGTGACAGGACTAGGCATAATGGTTTTAAAACAGAGGGAGGTAGATTTAGATTAGATATTAGGAAAAATTTTTTTACAGTGAGGATTGTAGAGCACTGGAACAGGTTGCCCAGAGAGGTGGTGGAGGCCCCATCCCTGGAAACATTCAAGGCCAGGTTGGATGGGGCTCTGACCAACCTGATCTGGTTGGAGATGTCCCTGCTCCTTGCAGGGGGGTTGGACTAGATGACCTTTAAAGGTCCCTTCCAACCCAAACTATTCTATGCTTCTATGATTCTATCTAGCAGGCCTGTGATAATTCAGATTACTGTTAGACAGAAGGGCTAACACAGGCCTGTGATAATTTGGATTGTTGCTAGATTGTCCTGGACAACTCCCTTCCATTTATCTCAGATCACCTGCAAGTCATCTTCCATTATGAAATGATTTGGAGCTCTCAGAGTTACCCTTGATTTTTAGATGGATGAGGTTAGGTGACATCAGTCTTACCACAAGCAGCCACAGGTACAAAATCCTTTAAACAGTTTTGTTTTTTAGCTGAATTTTAACTGTACTGTACAAGTCTTTCAAATCACACAAGGCCAGGAAACCCATAGAAAATGACAGCTGTCACAGATCTGTGCCATCCCCCTCACCGACTCCAGAAGCTCAGCTGGTTTGCACATTATAGAGGCTTGTCATAACCCCCTTGGACAGGTTAGACTAAGCAGACGGGCTTCACAAGTTTCTCCAGTTATATTACTTTCCTGTAGGTTTTTCTAAAAGAACAGCTATTACTTAGTGAATAATTAATACAGTGCATGGCAATACACAGTTAAAAGCAACAGACATTTTCATCCATGCTCCTGGCAGTGTTGACCCCTGTCTTAAGAACTACACTTTATTTTTCAGTTCTTTCCATTTTTAATTCATGATAAGCCCTGTGAAAATAAATATACTGAAAATAATTACCTTTTGTAGCATTTCCCGCTTTCGCTTGGTAATGAGTTTCTGGCGAAGCTTTTGCTTTTCTTGTTTTAAATCATGATCAAATTTCTGTTTAACAGAACTAATTTCAGTCTCAGCTCGGTCCAGCAGCATTCCCAAATGACCTTCACGTAGATGACCTGCTCTGTAATAACAGTGTTTGAAACCTGTTATCCCAAACTCTTAAGAGCAAAAGTATATTTCAGGCAATTAGTACCACAATAAGGTTCAACAAAGGAGACACACAGAATGATCTTTGTTTCTTTAGCAGTGATACCTGGGGGGATCAAATATGCAAGTGCATAACAGAAAGAGAATCTCAGAGATGAGTGTAGAATCGAGGCAGTTTGTGAAGGGAGAGCGAAGGTGTACGAAGAAGGAAGGGGAAGAAGGAAGGAAGGGAAGGCAAATGCAAAACCAATAACAGATGAGTTAGTAATGCAAGTGATATTCAAATGAGACATTTTAAACCTTATATATTATTCATAATATTTACATTTTTCATGTAATGCCCCTGGAATGCAATTTTAGATTTCTTTTATAACTCCTTCTCCTCATTAGAAACAATTTTCTATTTAAAGGATGTAATCTAATCAAGTAAAAACAATTAGAATGATTTTAAAGACACAAAGCAATCATATCCATGAAAAGATTTATATTCAGATTTCCTATTGTATCTACATCATCAGTAAAATTATAAAGATTTCAAAGTAATAGTGAAATACAATCATCTAACGGAGCAAATTCTCAGTCTTAAGCACACAATGCTTTCAAATGGAAATTTAAGACTATGGTCTACCTCCAGTTGCTGCAGTATTTAATTTCAGTGAGTAATCAAGATCTCAACCATGCCTGCAACAGTTAGAAAAACCTCCCTCTCCACAAACTCAAACTGAATTTTAAAAATTACTTGCTATTGTATTCACACCAGAAATTCCCCAAATCTTTCTCAGACAACAGAAGAACAAAGGAACATCTTAATTCAGAACAGGCTGTTGGATATTTTTGAGTTATAATTTCTAATATTAAACACAGTGGACTTCCAAAATGTGGAGCTGAAAAGGTCAACATGGAACTCTCAGTAGAAAGCACCAATTCCTGACCTGAACCTGGATGTTGTCCAAACACTTTCTGGTTTATTTTTCAAATCCTCATTTTTCAGAAGACATGAACATTACACACAGAGCCTGGATTCAGATGAATCCAGGGATTCCAGGTCCCTATTCCAACATGATACCCGGCCCAGTTAATGAACTAGAGTAGCAGCTAAACATTGCAAGCCCTTCCAGAAAGGCCAGAGTCTTATTCTGGTTCATTAGGATTTGTTGATACTGTACTAGCTTATTGCCAAATAAAATCCTCAAAATAAAAGCTACAAGGAATAAAAGAGAAGATTAATATATTACCTTGTTCACAGCACCACTGCAACCGTGGTGGCCAGATTCCACAATTCACACCTCTCCATCTACTGCTCAAGCATTCAGAAATATCTGAGCAAGCCATGAAACATCTTCCCCTACATAATGAATGCACTGGATAGAAACTCAGACCTGCTTTAACACACTGTTATGTCAACCAGAGAGAGTCTCCTTTTGTAGAGCTTTTCCAATACGTATCTATTCTATTTCTTTAATCTTCAGCAAAGAGGATTAAAATACCTCTCAGTACCTTCTCTGAGAGTAATCCACCAAACATCATTCTTGGATCTTTTGGCCAAGTCATTTTTGCCTTGAAAGTGATCAATGTTAAGTTTCAGTGTTATCTTAAAAAAAACCAAAACCAACCACCACCAAATTTCCTACCCCATATTTGGTAACTCTAAGTCTTGCCCCCCCCATTTTGATGAAACCCAAGTCAAAAGATTAGTGAATAAAAGGTAGATTTATTACGGTGAGGAAGTGAGGCAAGATAATAACCAAGATATTAATTTTTAACACCTTCATCCTGTCTTGTACTGAGAAAATAAACTCAGCCTTGCTGCATCCAATTAAAATTCCTGTCCAGAGCAGTGAAAAGGGGCTGTAACAGAAAAAGACAGATGTGCAGGAACCACCCAGCAAATGAGATATAGGAAAAGCCATGCAACACAGAATGACTGGAAGATGATATATACCTACCTAATCTTAGGATTAAAAAATTGTTTCAGGTTCTTGATTTATTTAGAGATCTAATATGTCCATAGCTCAAACTGAAGGTGATGCAGTATTGTAAAATCTATCTACTTATTCATTTGGAATTTACCTATTTAGAAATTCCAGATAATAAAAATAACAGGGAAAATGTCTACCAGCACAGAGGTCTATGGGAGTTTATGTGGCAACAGCAGCAGTATCACAGGTCAATCAGAGAGAGACCTTGACTCCTCTGCATTGACTTTTGGCAAAAAGGTACTGAGTACCCACAGCCAGTCCTGACAAATGGGACACTTTATTTAAATACGATCTTTAGAATGCCCAGTTTGAAAACTGGCTGCTCTATTTCATTTTAAATGTTCACAACCCTCCCTAGAATTTTTTTTGGTTTTATTGTGATTTTTATAACCTTTACTGCTGGCCACACAGAATCCTTTTCATGCTAATTTGAAATTGCCTTGCTATCTGATAAATTCTAAACATCCTAGTAAGCACCATTTTAAAAAGACTCCCATCATTTATCTGCTGCTTTATATATCCCTGAATCTGTTTACCTGTTGTGTACCTTATCTATACCTTCTTTCAGTTTCTCTTCTCCATATAAGCAGCTCTGCATTTTAAATTTCTATTTATAACAGTAAATTTAAGGCACTCTAAAGCTGGACACAATAGATTAATACAGACCTGTACCTTCTTTAGACAAGCAGATTCAATGCTAGAGTGAAAAATAAGAGTATATTATGGATACAAATAAGTACAAGCTCATTGGACCAGACTGCTCTTGCTGCTCAAATTTTAATATTCCAATTTGTAAATATTCCCCAAATCACTTTATAATGAAAAACAGAAATTCAAGTCCACCTAGCATAGATTATAACTTCCTCTGTGTTTATGCTAAGATATTTCACTTTGCCTGCAGAAAAAAGACTAGCAAGTAATCTGAAGTACTATGTTCTGGAGTTTTATAATCTCAACATCTAAAGAAGGAATAATAATATAACAGTTAGGCCAATGTTTGCCTGAAAGGAATTCCATTCACAGTAGGTCCAGGAAGCTACAGGAAAATAACTAGTTCTAGTCCCGGAAAGTCAGATGGGATTGCTTCTCTGCAAATGCCATCTCCAACTATAGACATGTTTCCTTTGTCCACAGAGCACTATGACCACGGCATACTCTGGGAAGTTTAACAGGACAGAGCTAGAGAATTTACTTGGTAATGTAAATCTTGGTAATGATGCTTGCTGATTTTGGAAGCCTTTGCAATTTGGGGAGGATTTTTTGGTACATTTTGAGTATTAAACGTTTCCTCTCTGTTTTGTAGTTGATCTGTTTCGTGACTGTTAGATGCAGTAACAGGTATTAAACAATGACTGGAAGCTATTTTTCCAGCTTGAGAAGTCCCAGTTGTCCCTTGCAATGATTTGAGCCACAGATGCAATGATCAAACAGGGGAGACTTTCTCAGGAAGGCTTTTCAAGTAACAACAGAATCTGGGAAAACATTTTAGAATATTTCTTATAATTTGATTACGAAGAGGCATGAACAATTGTCCCAGCAATTCATCTCCATACTGTACAAAGCAGACATAGACAACAAAGCCTTACCTTCATGCCTGCTAGGACAGTAAGTAACAAAGTCATTAGCTGCAAAATATTTTCTTAGAATTAACTTAAAATATAACATTCTAATGAGCATTTCCTGCTAAAAGAATAAAAAGATGTTTGAAGACAATTCTATTGTCATTGAGATAACATAGTCAAATGGCTGCCAAAAAACCAACTGAGATATTTACCTTTCCATCTTATTAATGAGACTTGATATCTGGGTTGCTGCTGCATTTATAAGAGCAGAGGCTTGAGCATCCCTTAAGAGTATCTTACTTATAAGATACTTTCTGTAAGCAAATCTTCTGTTCAGATTGTATTGCTTGCTAGCTTGAAAAAAATCCATCAGTTCTTCAATGTCTCCCTACAGGAAAGAATGTGAACAAATACATTTAATTAGATGTAATGTTCATTTCAGCTAACACCTGTGGGTCTCAGATCAGATTTGTTCATTAATAGCGCAAAGTTAAAAAGCTCTTACAAGTGATAAACAATAAGCTTGTATCAACTTAACTCTAATGATTCAATCAAATTATTACTGCTATTTTAACAAAATAAAATAAATCATGTGCTGAGCTTTTGGCCTGCGTACCTTAATATTGTGTGTATTCTCCTGAACAGTTAGTGCACCTCCTGAGAGCCCTGAATCAACAGGTCATTCGACCAGGCACCCTCAATTAAACACACATGCAATCCTACCAGTGTTAGTAGAACTGTTCCTGCTTAAAGCTATCTACAGGCTGAAAGGTCTTCTGAAACTGGGACCTGAAGACAGCATGTGTTCAGTAAGAGCATTAAGAGGCATCAGGTCCCTTCTTTTTTTTTTCCCTTTCTTTTTTCTTTACTATGTTTTGTATGATTAAATAAGTAGCAGGTAATATTTCCAATTTTCAAGTCTCCACTGACTCTAAAGACAAGGAGTGTTCAGTACAGCATTGGAAAAGCCAAGCCTGTTACACACAGGCTAGCTTAGAAGCTCCTGCTTCCAACAGTGGGGAACAGGAATGGCTTAGGTACCTATAAATGGGTCTGGTAGAGACTGGAGGTACGTGCACAATGGTCTATAGCAGACATCCTACTAGCATCAGACACCCAAGACAAGCTCTGATACTTACATGACCCATGTCTGCCCAGCCAAAACATTGTCAAAACTTCTTTCACTTGCCCTTTCTCCTACTGGCTGCCTAACTGTCTTGCACAAGCGCTTGCTGCATCTGTATCTGATAGCGGCCCATGTGTGGCTTTTCCATATTGACATCTGATAGTGTATTTAGTTTTAGGAGTGAGGCTTACATGTTTTGACTTGTGCTTTCCAGATGTTGCTTTTTAACCTTCAGGTACTCAATCTCTAGGACCATAACAATCATATTCTTCTTCAAGAAGCAGTCAGAAGAACAATTTCCAGAATTTTTGGAATCTAGAACACTAACTATCAACACAAATGGAGTAAAAAAAAAAAAACAAAACCCTTGAGGAAACAACTCAAGCTATTTTGTTGCAAGAGACTTAAAATGCAACTGAAACCGAAACTAAAGTCCTGAACATACTCTTCATCAGCATCTTTGATCACATAAGCTAGAGATACCCAGCCTCTCGAAGTACAAAACCATAGCACTTCAGACATACCATAATTTCAATAAGCTACACATTTGGACTGGAGGGCAGTATGCCTTCTGAAGTACAGAAAAGCACTTGATGCCTATGCAGAACAGTCTCCAACGGTACTTATCATTCCTTAGACAGTATCTGATTTGTTTTAGAAAATGCCATTCATAAAATTCAATAATTGTTCTCTTAGTTGCCTAAGTCCCTTTATTTGGGCTGAAATTACTTTTGAAAATGGCACTCTGGCATTTCTGTACCATGCTGTAGCATCCTGGCTTGTGTCAGACAGAAACAGTGTGGCCAAGCAGGAGTAGGGAAGTGACCATCTCTCTGTACTCGGCACTGGTGAGGCCACACCTTGAATATTGTGTTCAGTTTTGGGCCTCGCATGACAAGAAGGACACTGAGGTGCTGGAGCATGCCCAAAGAAGAGCAACAAAGCTGTTAAGGGTCTAAAACACAACTCTTACAAGGAGCAGCTGCGGGAACTGGGGTTGTTTAGTACGGAGAAGAGGAGGCTGAGGGGAGATCTTATTGCTCTCTACAACTACCTGAAAGGAGGCTGTGGTGAGGTGGGTGTCAGTCTCTTCTCCCAAGTAACTACTGATAGGACAAAAGGAAATGGCCTCAAGTTGTGCCAGGGGAGGTTTAGATTGGGTATTAGGAAAAATTTCTTCACCGAAAGGGTTATCAAGCACTGGAACAGCTGCCCAAGGAAGTGGTGGAGTCACCATTCCTGGAGGCATTTAAAAGATGTGTAGAGGTGGTGCTTAGGGACATGGTTGAGTAGTGGACTTGGCAGCGTCAGGTTTTCGATTTGACCCTATGATCTTAAGGGTCTTTTCTAACCTAAATGATTCTAGGATTCTACGCTGACGGCCCCATTAACACTAGCATGGGTAGACTTGGAACCAGAAGTTTGCTGCCTAAGCACAAATCTGCTCTCAGACCATCCTGTAGAGAAGAGTTTAGGGGCAGAGCCCCACCAATAGCTAGGCAGAGCCCAAAGATGTGCAGATATATCAAAATATTCACAGTAAGACTGGGGATTTATATTACAAAATTTCCCACTGCATGGTGTAGACATGTTTTCAAACTTCTGTCTTCTGCATGATACTGGGGAGCTACTAGTCTTATTTTCCCTGAGCAGTAAAGACAACCCAAGTACTTGGGTGCTTTGGAAACATCAACCATGAAAACAAAAGTAAGCACTAAGCACATAATGTTGTAGCAAATACATCTACCTCAATGTTGCAGAAGGCAGCTGTGCATATGCATCAATATACAGTTGTGCAGATGTCTAGATATGCATAATGATAGCATTATACGTTTTAAAATTATCCCTAAGAAAATTAGTTACAAAAGTGATAACATTCATCCTGAAACATATTTCTGAAACACTTCTCAAAAGTTAGTGTGGGTCTGTCTTCTGTCATTAGGTTAGGAATGGAGTGAGTTATCATCCTATTACCTGTATTTTAGAGTAATCTTCCACTAATGTTTTAGCTGCTTCCAACTTCAGTTCTCCCTTGAAAGTAGCATTTGTTATCTGTGTAAAAAAGATATTATGGAGCTCCTTTCTCTGGGTAATAGCCAGTTGTCTATAAGCCTTTGCAAAATATTCCTCCTGCTTTACCAGAAGTAACCTCTTCAGGTAGTCCAGCTCCAGTCTGTGAAGTCTATCAAGAAGATTTCTATATTCTACAGCAGGCTGCAGAGAGGAGAGAAATAAATACATCTGAAGTGATATTCAGTATTCAACATATTTTAAAGTATCAGTGCTACTAGCTCATACATATTTTACACACACTATGATTACTATCATTACAAGTTTGAATGAAGGCTAATACTAAATCAGTGTACACTTTTCACGGTTTTTGTCTGTTTGGAATGACAGGGGTTGTACAACTGTCAACCTCTAATCTAGATAACACTTCCAAGGCATAATGAAGTCTTTTTAGAATGTAGAAGCATTATTTAAGATAAGTTATACAAAACGACATGAAATTCAACACAAAGACTATATATGAAATTTAGGTTTATCTTAGGTTTCATGAAATCCTGAAATCCTATTAAAAATTAATAGATTCATGTAAGTCAGAACAATAAAACAACACTAAGCATATATTTTAACACCAATATAAATGAAAAAATACTATTCTACTACGAATCTCTAAAAGTTCTTATTATTGGTGACCTACTTTATCTATTGTTTTCTGAAAATTAATCCAAGAGCATGGTTTTAGAGTTACAACAATGGAGTAGAATTAAATGGCAATTAATTTAAAAGCTTCTTTGCATGAAATACTTTCTCATAGTTCTCCAGTAAAACTTATATATTCATAGTTTTAATCTCAGATGGCATAAACTCATTATAGAATCAAAACATATATGTCCCACTGAGCAAATAATGCTTCTTATGCCAGCAGAGCTACCTAACAGTAGTTATGCTGGTCTTGTTTTAAATTTCTTACTATTTATCTGGGGAGAACTGTCCTCTGCCCAGAGGCCTCCCACACCTCACTCCTCATTCCCAAGAGACACACTGCAGACAGCAAATAATTAATCAAAAAGGCAGGGAATATACATTCTGTGTTTTGGCTGAGAAGGGGAGGAAGTTATTACTCCAGCTGTTTTCACCACCATCTCTTGGATGTCAGTACGCCCGCTGCCAGGAGCACAAGTGTGGGCCATCGCTATCACTTAGCACATCCTTTTGGACCAGGTTCCATGGCAAGTACAAAACAGGAATGTGAACGGCAAGACATTAGTATATAATAAATGGATCAGGACAAGTATCGTATTGGCTTTAATTCTTTGTCTGCTTTCTACCATTCAGGATATAAACCAGACTGAAGCAATACAAATGTGCTTTGTAAAAAGAAAAGCCGCTTTGCTGAGTCCATAGTTAGTGTGAGTTCACATATTGAGTTTCAGTCAGGCCCCTCTCTCTGCAAAGATAGGATTTATCTCAGCAAGGTCTAAGTGTTAGAGGTCTAGTCTAGGCTCCTTCTATAACCAACAGAAGGAACAAGACTTCTGCAGAGTACAATTCACCTCATCCTTAAAAAGATGTCCACAAGTATCCCTTCCTTGCTGTCTTCTTTGACTTTCTAGCACCTCTAGTTCAGAATGTTCATATCCTACAGATATTTGAAAGCTCCCTAGAGTCATAATTTAAAATTCACTTGGAAATATGAAACAAATTCAGCTGGCTCACTAGCTTTGTGCCATCAACTTTCTCCACACAACAGCCTGATAAACCAAAGCTCTTCTCGAGAGCCTCAACATACTGTAGTACCTTTGATGGGTCACGCTTAGTGAAAAACTGCAATCATGAATTGTCATAAAAGCCCTTTACAATTCTAGGTATATGATATGCAAATTAAAAACAAACAAACAAAACCAACCAAACAACAAAAAACACCAAAAAAAACCCCAGAAGACCAAAAATTTAAGTAATGTCTACAAAGTGACAATATATAAGCAAGGAATATACTGGTCTAACAGATTATGCTCCTAACATAACTTGTCTCTATAATCAAACTGAGACAGCTGGAAACTCAATAACAAAATGCACTATTTATTCCTAGCAAGTCATCCTATTAATATGAGTTATAACATTAGACAAGCATGAAACATTGACTTGGGTATTTTAGCATTTTAAGCTTACAGAGTTGAAATATTCAAAACTTAACAGAATCTTCTCCAGATACATTAAGAAAAAAAAAAAAGGAAAGAAGAAAAAAAAAAAGAAAAGAAAGAAAAAAAGAGAAAAAAGAAAAAAAAAAAGAAAAAAGAAAAAAAAGGAAAAAGAAAAAAGAAAAAAGAAAAAAGAGGAAAATAAAAACAAAGAGAGGAAAAGAAAAACAGAGAGGAAGAGAAAAACAAATAGAGGAAAAGAGGAAAAGAGAGGAAAAAAGGAGGGGAGGATGGAAATCAGTTTTATTGTAGACTTATCTACCCTCTTTTACTTTAAAACCACTGCCCCTTGTCCTATCACAACAGGCCCTGCTAAAGAGTCTCTCCCCATCTTTCCTGTAGGCCCCCTTGAGGTACTGGCAGGCTGCTTACAAGGTCTCCCTGGAGCCTTCTCTCCTCCAGGCTGAAAAACCCCAACTCTCTCAGCCTGTCCTCACAGGAGAGCTGCTCCAGCCCTCTCATCATCTTCGTGGCCTCCTCTGGACCCTCTCCAACAGGTCCGCGTCCTTATGCTGGGGGCTCCAGAGTTCTTTACTCTTCTAAGAGGACAACTCCGTCATTCTAGTCTAAAAGATAAATAATCTATATAAAATCACATATGCAAGATATCTTGATTTTATACCAGATTTACCTTTTCATTCATTTTCTTCATTAATTCTTCAGCTTCTTCATTTGCACTTTTCGCTTTTTGGTGTTGAGCCTCCATTTTCTTCTTAGTTTCCAGATTACACTCAGCTGTTAAAGCCACCATCTTCCTTTCATACTCCTCTTGAATCTCTTTCTCCATTGCAAGAAACTGCTTTTTGAAAATTGAACTCATCCTCTTCTCCACATGAGGAAACAGACTGTGACTTAAGACCATGTTCTTCATCATCACAGCAATCACTTCTTTACATATCTGCATTCGATACGCTTCCAGATCAGCATCTGCCCGCGTCAAGCTGGCAACCTCCAAGCTGCAGAAAGGCAATCAAGACTGTTTGAAATTGCAGATTACAGGAAATTTCTATCAGAAAACAAGGATATGTAGATTCATTCAATACTGAGTAACTGAATGGCAGTCAGAGAAGTGCACAAGTATCACAGCATATGAGTTTACTAATCACGATAGTATTCCTTGACTAAAAAGCAGGGTGAGCCAACTTTTACTGCGGCAACTTTAGTAAGTACATCCATTCTTGCATTTCTATTTTAGATAGAAAAAGGAAAAGCTTTTCTTTTGAACTCAAAACATTCTCTCAGTTTAAAAGCAAACAAAAAACTCTCACAAAAAAAAACCCCACAACTGTTGAAAAGGAGATGAAGTATCTGAATAGACTATAAATTTCACTGACTTTGTAAAATAGTTCTGAACTCACTGACTCATCTTGACTAATACATCACTGCTTTGTGCTCTGCATTGGTGTATTTCCTTCTCTGCAGGGCAGAGGGGAAGAGGGTTTTGATTATGTACCGATACAAATAAATTAAAATAGCTGCTATCTCTGTCTCATGAACATTAACAGAGTTCTAGAAAAGACATTAAAACCAGAGTGAAATACAAGATTTTTTACAAAACACAATAAATGTCATGTTGCATATGAATACTTTCTCATTTATTTTTAGATGTAATTAAATTGGAATGATAATTATTCTCATTTCACATAGAGCATAACTACTGTAAATTCTGTAGCTTTGCATATTCTGCACTCAATTCAGGATTGGAGAATTAGGTGGGTTTTGCCCTTGCATGTCAATTCACAGCACTGTATGCTTATCTGTGTAGATTAAGTATACAATAATTTCTTTGTGACCTACAAAATACAGTTTTAAGAACTTAAATGCATTTTTTTTTTCAACTAAGCTAAATTGATTTGATTTGTTCCACATTCAAATCTTAGAATAAATTTCAAATCCATAGCAAAGGTCTTGGCAAGATTTCCCAAACAGAATGATACTACCTTCAGAATGGTATATATCAAAACATACAAGGCTGTAAGTACTTCACCTTCTTGTCAAACAAACTTTCCTTATATAGACAAATAAAGTTTAACTCAAAGTAAATCAGTGACATATTATTATCACTGCCCCTCTGTTAAACACAAGACATGTATTTTTCCCATTTAGAAATCAATGAGATGGAATTAAGTTGTTTTCTTACCATGACTCAAATACTTGAAGTATTTAAGAGACATTAGCTTAAGCTATGATAATTCATCACAAAGAGGCAGAGAGATTTTTCTGTTACAGTCTCTCAAAACCCCCAAAATGCACTGGTGATGCCCATACTTGTCTTGGTGATCTGCTCCAGGGCTGGCTGGTTGCAGCTGCAAAACCTCCTCCATTTCTCCTCTCCTCCCCCGACTCAAGAGCAGGAATCACTGCTGATGAGGCCAGATCCCTGTGACTGAAACATTGTGTGCCTAAAACATTCTTCACGGTAATCTGAAGATCTCATAAGAGCTAATATTTTCTATAATGTCCCCAAGACAACACAACAATCCAGGTCCTCTGTGCTGTGTACAGATGGGCGCTGCTGAACAGCACCTGCAGGTACATAGCCTTCTTGGGTGGCATTCAACTACATCCATGGTCAAATCACCCAGGGCACTGATCTCTTTCCTCTGCTTGGGGAGAGTCCTTCTCACTCCAGGACAGCGGGGCAGCCACAAAGGTGATGGCAGGATCAAGGGAACAGGATGCTGAAGCAACACAGCAAGCACTTGAAACAGGCAGCGCAGATGCGTATTTTCTCTTAAGTCTTTCTGTTTACAGAATTCTTAGGAATTCTGCCAACGTAAGCAGCTAGTACTAAGCTGTTTACTCACAACAACTAATTAAAAAAAAAAAAGTGTTTCAGTTCTGTGCAAATGCACTTAAATAAAAAGAAGGATCCAGAAAATGGGAGCTTTATGCTATAACACTTCCCTAATGACTGTCAGGCAGTGGTAGGAGGTTCCCCTTCATAGATTCACCAGTTCATTATTAGCCTGTAAAATCCAAGCCACCAGATTTATTTTTCTGTTTTAATTCCTGCCTCAAATCCAGCAGCTTGAACTTAATTGAAGGATATCTGTCCAGGTTTTCAAGCATCCCCTAACAGAGAACTGAACACCACTTTAATTAATTGTTTCACTTGATAATTCCTTTAAAACCTAAAAATGGTCACCGTATCCCCAGCTTGAATTCAGTTAGTTGAAACTTCCAGCTCTCTTTGTTTGCTGGAATAACAAGTTCCTTAGTCATTATTTTTCTGTTCTTCATGCGTGCACTGATAGGTGGTGGTCACAGCACCTACTAACCCTTTCTTACTGAGGTGTGAAAGATTGAATTCCTTGTCTCTCTCCCTGGAAGGCAACACTTCAGAGCTCCACCACGTTGACACACAGCTCATAACACAATATTTATTTCTTACCACAAATGCAGGATTTTTTCCAGCATGCTTTGAAAAAAGATTAAGTCACTCCTCACCCACCTCCTTGCTTGTTACTTTTCCAGTCTTCTTCAGCAGTGATCCAAAAATGAAAACCACACCCA
Source organism: Chlamydotis macqueenii (assembly GCF_036417535.1). Taxonomy (NCBI): domain Eukaryota; kingdom Metazoa; phylum Chordata; class Aves; order Otidiformes; family Otididae; genus Chlamydotis; species Chlamydotis macqueenii. The sequence goes on from NC_141559.1 coordinate 71,082,881, forward strand.
AACATCATCACATTTCCCATTGTTATCTTTTCCCACAGCATTGCTTTGTATTTACTGCAAGTCATTACAGACTAGACGTGATTTCATTTTGAGCAAGATTCCCATGCTCCTTCTCGCTCACAAAGAGAACTACGGCACCCAATTAACTCCACTCCTCAAGATCATAATGCCAAAAGCAGGAGGAGCAAGAGGTGTAGTTCAGCTAATGCTCACACCTCAGCAAGTGAGTGACCAGGCTATTAAGATCTCAGGTGTACTTAATCTGCAACTCTCAGCCTCCACTTTCCTGACAGCACATCTGTGAAGAAGGCAATGAAGCAGAAGAAGCACATGAGCTGTTCCACCAGTCCAAGGGTAAAAAGTATTACAGGCCACAGCTCTTCCAGGCCACATACTGGAAGACAGCAGCCAGACCATTACCCTTTTTTCAGTGGCAGCCTTTCAGAAAGGCTGCGTCTGTAAAAATTTGGAATCTACCTTCCACATGATGCGCTCTGCTTCTGGTCTGCCTCCTCCCACAGGAGCCAGCGGGAGCGAGACAATCTCATTGCATTGCACCAGAAACCTTGCTTCAAGCTCTTACTCCAAATGAGAGGTCGAGGGCAGCCTTAACAAGCTGCATCAATAAAGTCTTGGAGTCTTAGATGCCAACAGTCAGTACAAAACAGGAATCATGTACATATAATAAATCAAATGCTTTCAGACACAAGTCCATCAAAATAACTATGCTTACAATCACCCAGATTAAAAACGCAATGTTTTGTGACACCTAGGAAAAAAAAATCATAACCTGACACTTTGTGTCTCCTCAAACTGAGGTAGATTTAATAAGTTCCTTTAAATGCTTTGCACTCTGCTTGTTACAGCACTCCATGTTTAAAAGGTCTCACATCTCTTCCTGAGCATATTCAACATAATAGAAACATGAAAGCCAATGAAGTACAGGTAGCAGATGGCAACCTATTGATGAAAAAGATCAAAGCTTCTGTTGGACAAAAGCATGCAGAGAAAGGATGAGGACAGTACAGGAAGTAGGTGATACAAAAGTCTGGGAGGAAGAAAGATGAACAGACACGTAGAAAATGAAACTGCAAACAGCAAGTGTAAAGATTTTTCACTCACTTGGAGAGGAAGAGGATTTAAAGATCTGTCAGAGAAGATCTGGGAGGGGAGAATTCCAGACGCCAAAGACAGAGAAGCAGAGAAAGTACCTGAGCATCTGATGTTCTCCACAGACCTAATAAAAGAATATGGAAAGTAGCTAGGGTCAGGAGAGAAACAACTATAGTTAACCAAAAAAAAAAAAAGCCATAACACAAAAAAGGAAACTTCTCATTAACTACAAAACAATTGTATCTTTAAGTCTTATTATTCAAATCAGAGGCCTGCAGAGGGAATTTCTGAACAGGAGAATTAATAGCTGCTGAATTTAACAGTCCTAAAACGAAATAATGGTTTTCTGACACATTTTAAAAATGAATTCAGAGTTCGTAAAGATAAGAAACTAGTGTGACACAACTTTCTGAAGTCTAAAGGAGAGAAACATCAAACAAACTCCCCTTCAGTGACATTTTCTCACCAAACCAGGAAAACCTGCCATTTTCTGAAGTCTCATCTTCAGATTAGCCAATCAGTAGCATACATATTACAACAGCATCCAGAGGAGCCTGGAGCCCTATGGTAGCAGTTTCCGCAAAAGCATCCTTTCATGATAGACAATGCTCCCGAAAAGCATGTAATTTAGGGCCACTTGTGGATGGTTTGTCTCCACTGTTCCCGATGCCCCGCTGCAGCAGTGACTCGGAGCACCAGGGCACAGCAGCTGCACCAACTGCTGCTGGAGAGAGGAACGCAGCTGGGGAAGGACAGACAGACACACAACCACCCCCAGCCCGGTGGTGCCCACCACTGCTGCCGGAGCCAGAGCAGCATGTCTCCTGCACCCACGGTGCCAATGCCAATGGGACGGCTGCAGTGAGGAATGGAAAAGGAGGACAAAAAAGAAGCATTACGGTCTGTGTTACAGAGAGGTGAAGATGGAGAGAGGGTCAGACAGGGAGAATCGTACACGAGAAGTGAAGCAGTATGTGCCAGTGCTGGCTTTAGTAACAGTAAGCAAAGAAAGCCAATTCACGTACAAGGGCATCAAAGGTCTTCAGATGTGGTTTGTTTCTTAAATCATCCATTTATTGAGGGGTTATTAATACAACATCAATAAGTTGTGCTGTGTTTTCTTTTCTTTCTTGTTTTGGTTTGTTTGTTGGTTGTTTTGTTGGTTTTGTTTTTAATCGCTGTGTCAATGCTGGCCCTGTGTGCAGTGCCACAGCTTCCTCCCTTCAGGCTCTCCCTCCTTTTTTCCCTGCTCTGCTTCCCACAATCTCCTGCTGGCTTCAGTTACAAAAGAGACTGCAAATACTCTGGGGCAGGGATTTATGCAGGCTGCAGCACAACGAGGTGCAAATCTTCGCAGCAGCCCAAAACTGTGCTGAAGTAGAAGCAGAGGTAATGGGATGAGGTCTGAATGGCCACCAGTGGGTACTGACTGCTCACATTCTTCAGCCTCCCATGCTGGAGCAGAATGCATTGCCTTTCTCTGGTCTACGTCTGCTGCCGGGCTGGGTACAGCCCACCTGTATTAGAGGAGGTCTGAGGATGCTCCGTGCTACACCAGTAGCTGTACTGGCCTGCAGCCATCTCTGAACTGGGGGAGTTCATCCACCAGTCCTGCAACACAGTTATAGAGCTAGGCATAAACTCAGCACAGCTGAAACATGAGCCTACAGAGAAGACAGGACATCTTGTCAGTAAATAAAAGTGCTAAGAAAGGTATGTGATGATCATCTAAGGATGCTTTCACGTGGAAGATGATCTAAGGAACCTGAAGGTGCATAAGTCCATGGGACCTGATGAGATGCATCTGCGGGTCCTGAGGGAACTGGCGGATGAGGTCGCCAAGCTGCTGGCCATCGTATTGGAGAAGTCATGGCAGTCTGGTGAGGACCCCGATAATTGGAAGAGAAGGAACATAACCCCAATTTTTAAAAAGGGTAACAAGGAAGACCCGGGCAACTACAAGCCGGTCAGCCTCACCTCTGTGCCTGGCAAGGTCATGGAACAGTTTCTCCTGGAAACCATGCTAAGGCACATGGAGAGCACAGAGGTGTTTGGTGACAGCCAAAATGGCTTCACCAAGGGCAGATCGTGCTTGACCAATTTGGTGGCCTTCTATGACGGGGTGACAGCATCGGTGGACAAGGGATCAGCAACGGATATCATCTGCCTGGACTTGTGCAAGGCATTTGCACGACACCCTTCTCTCTAAACTGAAGAGACATGGATTTGATAAGACAGACCACTTGGTGGATAAGGAGTTGGCTGGATAGCTGCACTCAGAGAGTGGTGGTCAACGGCTTGATGTCCATGTGGAGACCGGTCACGAGTGGTGTTCCTCAGGGGTCCATGTTGGGCCTGGCCCTGTTCAACATCTTTGTCGGTGACATGGACAGTGGGATAGAGTGCACCTTCAGCAAGTTCGCCAATGACACCAAACTGTGTGGTGCCGTCGACACGCTGGAAGGGAGGGATGCCATCCAGAGGGACCTTGACAGGCTGGAGAGGTGGGCCCGTGCCAACCTCATGAAGTTCAACCAGGCCAAGTGCAAGGTCCTGCATCTGGGACGTGGCAATCCCAGACACAAACACAGGCTGGGCGTGGAATGGATTGAGAGCAGCCCTGAGGACAGGGACTTGGGAGTGATGGTAGACAAGAAGCTTAACATGAGCAGGCAATGCACCCTTGTGGCCCAGAAGGCCAACCGCATCCTGGGCTGCATCAAGAGGAGCGTGGCCAGCAGGTCGAGGGAGGTGATTCTCCCCCTCTACTCTGCCCTGGTGAGACCCCACCTGGAGTACAGTGTCCAGTTCTGGAGCCCCCAACATAAGAAGGACATGGACCAGTTGGAGAGGGTCCAGAGGAGGGCCATGAAGATGATTAGAGGGCTGGAGCACCTCTCTTATGAGGACAGGCTGAGAGAGTTGAGGCTGTTCAGCCTGGAGAAGAGGAGGCTCCAGTGAGACCTTATAGTGGTCTTCCAGTACCTAAAGATGGTAAAGTGGGGACATACTTTTTAGCAGGGCCTGTTGTGATAGGATGAGGGGTAATGGTTTTAAAATAGAGGGAGGTAGAATCAGACTTGATATAAGGAAAACATTTTTAACAATGAGAGTGGTAGAACACTGGAACAGGTTGCCCAGAGAGGTGGTGCTTCCAACCCAAACCATTTTATAATTCTATGAGTTACACGGTAAGTTTAGCTTTCCAGAAAAAGTCAGATTGCTGACAAAAGCAGAAACAGGATTCTCATGATATATAGCAAAAAATAAAAAAAAAAACCTCACAAAATTGAAAAAGATGATAAATTGAGCTGAGAGACCGGTGGCTCTTCAGAAAAAAAACTATTCATGAAAACTTGCCAAAAGTCTAAGCACTCGATTTGGCAGCAGTTTCACTATCAAATTCCTTTAACTCTCCATAGCAATACAAGGAGAGTAAAGGTATTTCAATTCTTAAATTAATCTGTTTAAAAAACATTTGAAAAATCCTGTATTTAAGAGACTGAGAACCTCTGCTTTGATTGCAGGACGTATGAAAACTAATACATCAGTGGTCTTCAGCAAACCAATTTAAAAGATACAGCTAGCTACAATACAGCTGTTGCAACAGAGCTCAGAAAATGGTATTTCACCGAAAAATTACTATGGAAAAAAAGCCTAAAAAAGACTCCAATCCTGTTTCCAGTGAAGTCATTACACATTTTATTATTGATTTTGAAAGCACCGACTTCAGCCTGGATACTAACAAAAGCATAAATAAATATTATGACTATACGCATTATGCGTTAATGCCTGAGGAGCTTCCAACTTTGCTGTGATCTGCTCAGATTTTTCTGATGTACTCAGATGGAGTGAATATTCAGATGAAGAAATGGCAGGAGATATCAATCTGCTTTCAAAATGATACAGAATGAAGCACCACCAACAGCACTACTCTCAAAAGCAGATGGTTTTCTGGATGAGATAAATTATTCTGGGTGGACAGCAGAAATGACTGATATAATTCTGAACATGATTTCTTCATAGTTAGCCATCATAAAAGAAAAGTGCCATTTTTTTAGCTGAAAAAAGGTATGTATTCATTAATTTCAAATGAACCGCTTTCTTCAGTTCCACTGTCTTATGGACTCCTACCACCTACTAAGCATTTGAATTTCTCTTATGGAAAAAAAATGTATAGTTTACACACTTGGCAAGTCTATAACAGCATTCATAACACAGAACTACAAACGCAGGGTTTGGGGTTCATTCCATGTGTATTCACTGTATCTTACTGTTATATCCATGTGATTATTATTTATTGTTGTATTCCTGCACTGTACACACTGCACAAAAACACAGCAATGAATATGCCCTTCCTTCAAAAATTCTACAACTTCAATTACACTTTTAAAAAGTTCTGAAATACAGAACTTAGCACCTCAGATTTTTTTTTTGTACTAACAATGTAACTATTTCTCACCATTTTCTATGTGGGAATATTTAAGTCTAGCTGCTACGACAATGTGATCTTTTATTCTTACTTTCCATTTGAATTCAAGGTTAAAAAAACCTCACATTTGCTCCATAGTAAATTAAATTGAGATATACAGCAAGAAATTTACATTTAGAAAGAAAAAGTGAACTTCTAATATTGTAGTAAATTGGTTTTGACTTTTCTGTCAAGGCTCTCTGGAGACAGTTTGATCCTGTTCTCTAGTACATTGGCCTCCATGCCCTCTACCATCAGAAAAAAATCAGCTGCAATGCACAGACATTACTTAGTGATTTTCCAAAATAACTGGCAGCTTGTACTGTGTATCAGCAAGCACGTTCAAGTTCATCTAGAGCTTTGCCAAACTCAAGGAAGCATAGCTGTACAAAATGAAGATGAAAAAGAAAAGCTGTAGTAGTGGAAAGCCATTTAAAGAAATTAACATATTGCCTTTAACATATCTGTTTCTTCTGAGAGTATGAGCATGGTCAGACTTCATCACACTGGACACAAAGCCAAACTGCTCAGCTCTCTTCATATTCTGTTCTAGGCGTACAGAAAAAGAGACCCACAACATGATCTTCCAGCGTACACATCAAATATTCAAGTCAGATAGCCTCTTCCCATTAGCATTCACTGCCAACGGGCCCATATTCAGGAATATACACAGTAAGGAACCTACTGAGAATAAAAGCCAAGCTATTTTGCTGCATAATGTGTATCAAGGATAAGACTTATTAAGACAAAATTCACAAAATGAGCAACTAAGAAGCTTCCTTATGAAATACTGAAAGTATGTTTTGTTCTCCAGCCAATCCTCCTGACATTGCAAACTGTCTACACTCCAAAGATGTCCCTGTCCATAAATATTGAACACATGCTCCTAATGTATTTGCTAAACAATTTGGCTCTGTCACTTCATAAAATATATTAACTATTAACATAGCTTTACGTTGTAAAGAGGACAAAAAAATCCTGCGGCTCTTAATTTTCTGAGTAATTTTCTCATTTATGCCTGGACAAAAGAACAAAGTAGCAGAATGATTCCAACCATGTTTACCATTACAGTGCAATTTAAAAAGAATATATCAATTATGTTGGCAAGCTTATATGTATGCCATGTAGAGAAAGGGGCACATAGCTGCACCAATTCATGCAGAAGGAATTATTAAACTAGCGTACAAGCAAGACGTTGTTGGTTGGCTGAAATCATCTCAAGTATCAAAAGTTCTCTAACAATAGCTCCTATTATTTGCCTTCCCAAATAACAAAAACCAGGATTATGATGCTAAAATTCATATTGGTATACAAATGACATGAAATTAATTGCACTCAAAATACCAGCCCGGTTCTTATTCTCAGTATTCTGCCACTCCTACAAGACAATACAAACCCCATCCCTTACAGGAAACCCAACTATATTATTTGGTGACACTAAATGGAATAAAACACAATGCAATATTGCTGAAAAACTGAATGTGTCTACAATTAGTAAAATTACAACATTTCATTTAAGCACAGAATCCATTCAACTTGACTGCAACTATCCATTAATAAATTACAAATGCACCATCTGTCCTTAAAGCAGGGAATTCAGAAGGATTGCTCCATTCTGATTTTAGCCTACATTGCTGTCATAGATGTTCTTAAGGCAACAGCACATTATTTTAGCTTTGTCTTGGAATCAGCTAAAAACCTGGACAGTGTACAACAGTTTAAGAAGTACAAGACTAAAATGAAACCTTTAAGGATCATAGATCAGAAACTAAAGGACTGCTTTGCCCCAACCTGCAGAATTAATAAGGAACCAACATTAAGAGATGAGGAAGCATCCAAGCTAAATATAATATAAAAGTGTTAATAATGAGAGATAAAACAAAGGGTGTATTATAGCTACTGAAGAAAGCAGAAATAATATTGCATGTATCAAATATAGGCGTTAAAGTAATGCTGCAGCCTTTTTTACCAACCAGCCTTCACGACTGGGAGGCATCTCACCCACCTCCAGATCCCTACAGCTGAGCTAATCAGCCCAGGCTCCAGGCTTTAGGGTCAGTGAGTGTAGCACCCATTTTTTTGGAAGTCTATTTTAGGATGAGAATAATCATACCCTAGAAGTGCCCTTTTTCACCCCTAAGGAAAAAGAGGAACTCAGGGCAGCTTGGTGTGGGAGTTCACATTGCAAGAGATCCTGTCTCAGTCAGATAAACTGCACCACCAGTAAGAGAGGAGAGGAAGAGGTATGTAGTAACTGAATACACATATTCAATGAGTGCAAATAAAAAGAGGGAAAGAATAGAAAAAATATGGTACATGCATCTGTGTGTCACCTCCTAACAGTAAATGAATTAGAAGGTCCAGTTTAAAACTGTAAGATCTGGGTGTCTTTGTGGTCCATCTACCATCCTCAGACTGGAAGAAGGAAAAGATAACTCAGAGGGTGAAGAAGGTTAGTGACTGTTTGCTAATGAGTATCTGTTTTATTCACTGCAATGCTCTACCTCCTTAAAGGTAGAGAAAATAGAAAATATGAGGAAAGCAGCAGAAGTAAGAGAGAAATTCGCACTAACCATGTAAGAATATTAAAAAACTTTAGCTCCTGGATACATATTCAAACCAAGAAATGAATCCTGTTTCACAGGCTTAGAAATAATCCAGTTATAAGAATAATCCTATCCAAAGGTTTGCAAGAATATTTACCTTTCTAAACTACAACATATCTGAAAATAGTCCAGTTTTTATTTTTTCAAAGTAGTTAGATATTCACTATCCCTGAAATAAATTAATATTGAAGTGACTTAAAAAATGCTTGATCCTGTTCTTCTTAACACTCACAAAATGATTTGCAGGATAAGTGTTCTCAAAGCCTGAGCTACTATATACTTATAAAAGCCAAGGACCAATATGCAATTTACAGAGATAAGTATCCCAATTATCAAGGAAATGCAAGAAATAATAATGCTGTTAGTTACCCTTTAAGAAAAAAAATTACTTCAATGCTGCCATAACTTTTCAGCTTTTACAGATTTTATAGTTGCATAATACTGCCTGTAACCTGACTTGCCAGGAGCTAACGGTAAGACTGAACAAACAAAATCCGCTCTGTCCTCACATCAGACCTTTTTATCACATTCAGCTGAAGAACAGACGACCTTTAACAGCAGCATGTTTCTGTCAAACACCCCTGACTGGCCTTTCAACAACATCAGGAGTGTTTCTCTGCTCTACCCAGCGTCCCTCTGACTGCAGCTATGTGGTACCTTTCTGGCAGCACTATGAACTATCACTCCTTATACTCTGATCCACGTGTTCACAAAATATGCTGCTACACAGCACCCAGCAGGGGCTCTCTCTTCTAGGAAAAAAGCCACCCTTTTGAATGTAGGATATGTTCAGCTGTAGCAGAATACACCCTTTTGACATTTTCTTATACACAGAAAAGTTTCCCTTTACTTAGTGAACCACAGAGAGGTAAAACCAGATGTTGATTTAGACTGGAAAACTTGCATGCCTAACGCCTAAGATGGAGCCGTGACTTCTATAGGTGAAGCAATATGAAATATGACAATTTTCAGTTCCCACAGATGTGGGGAACTATTTAATACAGTGTACTACTAAGGCAGTGTAGTTATACGCACAAACAGACACTATGAAAAAAAGTTGAAGTGCAGATACTCAAAACATACTCAAAGGTTCGGCTAATGATAAATGTAATAAATGTAATGTAATAGCAGTGAATTCTTACTCTTCTAAGGCCTGAAGCATGTTTCCAGATTCTTCAATGGACAGAATATCGATGATTTGGTCGTTCATAATTGTATCTTCACTGAAGAGATCACCTGAATTAAGCTGAAAATTCTCCAGTTTGTGATTTTGACTGAGTTCATGCTGTATCTCCTGAAAAAAAAAAAGGAAAAAAAAAAAGAAGTAAGCTTCAGATTATAAAAAAAAAATTACACTAAACATCTGATAGAATTTTATTACAGCTAACTCTGGGTGAGAAAGTTCCTACTTATCATCAAACTGTGCAGCTGGAAAGGGTATAAAGGGCTTATGGAATTCAGATACATATCTAAAATGAAATAAACTAATTGTGTTTCAGATTGAACTTGTCATATATATAACTTACCCAGAATACAAATAAAGAAATGAACAGAGAAGACAGAAGACTACATTGACTTCAGTAGGCTTGTGAAAACCTTCTAGGAGGTTATCTATCACTACAAACTTTCTAGGTCAATTTTTTTTTAAATTACCATGGTATACCATTACAATTTTATAAAAATTACCGTCTCATCATGAGATGAACAACATGAAAAACTATTCCTATGAATGATGGTAGTGACTCAGTTCACAGTTCAATGAGACTCCCTTGAGACTGAGTGCTAATAAAATTATTGTATTAAAAAAACCCACTATAAATATCTGATGCTAGGACCAAACTGGCCCTTTTAAATGTTTTCATTATCACAGTTTTTTCTGTAAAAAGAAACAAAGCACACCCTTTTCCTAAAAGAAACAAAAATTGTTGATGGAATAACTTTGAACAGCAGAAAATAATGCTGGAAGTGATTTGTGAGCTCCTCTGGTCTGTCCAGAGGGATGGGAGATACACCACCATCCAGGCAGAGGAGGGGTTCAAACCTCTGCGCGCACCTCTCTTTAGAGGACTGCTACAATGACTGTAGTATTCTGGTTTAGGCCTCTAGCTCCCTCCCATTGAAGTTGCTCCACTTTACATAAATACATAAATAATTAATAGAAGCAAAGACTGGAACTTGGGCCAATCTGATGAATATTTATCAGAGACTGTATCTTCTCTTTCTGGCCCAGTATGTACTGGAACACTTTTTCTAAACAAGCACAGCTTGGATAAAGAACACTGAAAATGCTCCATCCCCAAACCCAGCTGTTTTGCCTCATCACTCAAGAGATTAAGGTACATCCAAGGAACTAGACTAAATTCAAATTCTTATTCCTGACAATTAGAAACACAATTTGGACCCGAGTCTGCTGTGCTCAAGGCAAGTGGTCTAGTCCCTGTGCAACTGCTCATAACCTACAGACACCGTGGCTCCCTCTTATTTTGGGGGACAGAGAGGAGGAATATGAAAAGAAACAAATAGCCAAAGCATAATCTCCCTCTAGCTTGAAGCTCACATCCAGGTACTGACAGCAGTTCTTTTGATCGGATTATCATTCTTGCACTCCTCTCTAAAGATTGTGCTAAAGATTAGAGGTTGTCGAAATTACATTATCTGTGAATCCAATCCATCACTTGGTGGCTTTTTATGTATCTTCAAAATCTCTTTATACAATCTGTATTAGTTAGCAAGTTATATAATCAGATACGATCAATGAAGAAATTAAATAAAGTACTATTACAGACAGTATGACTCACCTGGTTTTCTTTACTACAGAAACTCCATTTTAATATTTGGGTTCGGTAAACAATGAAAAAAACAGCACTTGTCAATACAAGGGAAACAAAAAAAGCAATGAAGAACCCTGAAGCATGGATGGCATGGCTGTAGGAAATCTGAAATTAAAAGATCGTATTATTAAAACTACATTTTAAATATATATAAACACATATAAACCTTTGCAGTTTCTACACGAGCCAGAGTCAGAAAGGAAAAGCATGAGCTCTGGAACCATGAGCCAGCTAACAACTTTGCAGGCCTTTCACTTTAGCTCTTAATTTAATCTTTAAATAGAATTGCATTAAAAATTAATTTTTCCTTCATGCTCCATGTAGCAAAAGTTAATTCAGTGTTTGTTTAATTCTTTGAGATCTTTGGATGAAAAACATAGCACAGCTATTAGTATCATGTTTCACCACCCACTAGTCACTCTGCTGGGGCTACAAAGTGTAAATAATTAACGTGCTGCTTGCAAGCTGGGCTTGGCCATCTCTTGGAGCAGAAACCTGAGGGCATTCCATGGAGTCAACAGTAATTCTGCACAAGAAGTGATAACCAAATTTGGTCCACAATTTCAAAAGGATTTATTCCAATTTAACAGCAGAATTTTATCCTTTTACTGCTTAGTTTTTCTCTCTGATATGTTTTTGTACACTGAAAAACTGTTATATCTCTAACTGAAAGGAACTGCTTTACATCAAACTTTGCTGTTTCACAGGCTTGGCTCCTCAAAGCTGCTGGAGATGCTCAGCGCTCAATGATTTCAACATTATTTCAATTTAATTAGGTGATGTGTCAGTACCAAGGAGATCACCAAGACCCCAATACAGGCTACTATTCAGCACTTGCACAGTTCCAAGAAGATCCAAGTTTCACTTCACGGTATAGTACATGCAGAATCAACAACTGACTGACAGAGGTATGTTCAGTTTGGTTTTTTGTTCTGTTTTGGTTTTTAATGTGCTTAGTCTCAAATAATGAAACCCTTGAAGCAATATGAAGTTCATTAAAATGTTTCAGGACTAAGAATTTATCTGAGTAAGCCAGCCATGTGCTGAATTCGTTCTAAGACCTTTCAGTATCTTTAAGTTTTAAATGGAAACAAAAAAGAAAAGGAGGAGCAACACATTAATTTCCCAGTTCCATGTGTAATTACCAACACATTGTCTGAATTATTTTACTCATGTACCTTCCTACTGCTTTGGCCAATTGCTTGCATTATGCTCCCCTGTACTATGGCCAACCAAGAAGGACACCCAGCGTATCTACACCAGCCCCAGTACCAGCTCTCTCCTCTACTGACTCCCATTTGTCTCATTTCCAAGCACTGTGAAATTTAGGGATCTCTCTAGGCTTCTGGGGAAAGTAGGAATCCAGTGAGGCTATGGTTTCAGTGAAGCTGAAATGAAGCTGGTTAAGTTTTGATGGAGAAAAAGCACTGTCTAGGGAATGATCTTGTGCTTTCTAAGTAAAGTAAAAGGCGAGACAGTAAGCCTGCGCCTGGGCAGGTAGTTCTGTCAGAGGCTAAGTTTGATGGAGAAAAATGGACAGGGAATTATCTGTGCTTTTATATTTAAAGAAAATGGGTTCTGGAAGAATAGTCTATGTCACTGGGGGGCTGTAAACACAAGCAGGAGGACACAGCAGGCACCTAATGGCACGAAGGCATCCCAGCAGACATTGCGGGGCAGGGGCTAGAGCCCCCGCACAAGCCACAGCATCGGACCAGTGTTGCTGGCACTGCAGGCTGACCTTCAAACCATGGACACACCAGTGACCCTCAAAATCCATATCCTAAGCTAGCTTCTTAAGCCATCCCAATAGTGGGAAGAGGCATTACAGACCCAAGTTTCTTTCAAGAACTTCTGCGCTCCCACTGAGTTGAAGAATGCTGAGGGAAGCAAGCCTGGTAAAAATCAGATCAAGTAATTATTACCATCCATCCCATGCAAAATGCTTAGATGTGAGAACTTCCTTTTGTCCTTTTCACTACAGCTTCCTACTCAGCATCAAAATCACCCAGCCGAGGGCAGAGGCACGCAGTACTCACAGGCCCTGAAGTGCTGTGGGAAGATATCTGGCATGGACACTGAGATGAGCAACACTCGTATTTTTTCTTAAATCACAAAATTGCCTTGTCACAGGCAACCAAGCGCTTTCTTGCAATGGTGCAGAAGAGAAAATCCACAGGGTTTGTAAAGCTTTAAAGAACAGCATAGCAGCCAAGTGTGCAAGCAAAACACGTGAAAGCTGATGGGACCGACTTAGCACGGCACTGCCATGACTGCACAATTAATTATTCTCTTTTCTGTCCCCAAAGTGAACATTTGGTATCCAATTAGTCACATATGTGTGTTGGCTTCACTGCACCCATGAACACATTTAAATAATGATTTTTAATAAATAAAATCTGAGATTGAGAGCATTTACAACAGCTGAAGATACGGATGAAATAGAATACATCACACCTTTTTCAGCTGATCATAATTTCCTTGCAGAAACTTGTTTCATTCTGGAACACCTTATGTTTGGCCACAGCCCAAAGGCAAATATTACGCATGTGAAACATGATGTGTTCCATAATTTCTAACCTTTATTTTTTAAAAGTTAACAGTATTCTTCACACACCTCTACTGCAGATTTTCAGTACAAAACTTGTTCATTTACTGAATCCAAATGCAGCTGAGCCAATTTTACCTAACTATGGAATAGTCTCCAAGAACTTGTTGAGGTCTAACTATCAAGTTCAAAGCTGGGAAAAAAAAAAAAAAAACAACAAACCCACTATAAAGGTTTTAAGTATAGCAATAGATTGCAGGAATTTTCATGGTGGGCTGGGACCAATGTAGCTTACAGTCTTAGCTTAGACATCACCAACTGCTGCAGATCAATTCACACTGAACTCTACAGAAAACCATTCATGAAGCTATGTTCCTAACGCAGTCAGCTACTGCATAGCCTACACCTTTTCAAAAATATGCATTTATTTTAACTCCAAGCATAATTCTTAGCTATACAAACATTCAGTTCTTTTAAATCTTACTAGATCAGTACCCAGGAACAATGAGTTCTCTAGCTCATCCACAGTTTTACTTTATATTATGTTTAATTCTGGCTTTCATTTTAAGAGAATGCACACAGGCCTTCCATTATAAGAAAGCCAAGTCTGGAATTATATCTGTTACACTAATAGAAGCTAAGAGGGCAGGAGATCCCCAGCAAAAGGAAATACTGAAACAAGTCTCCAAACAGACTACTGATTTTAAAGGTGGAGAGGAACTCATGGGACAGGCCCATGGAAGGAATGAGCAGTCCAGAACTTCAGATTTTAAATGATACAACCATGGCAAAAATGCTCTGAGGTGAAAGAAACTATTTTCTTCTGCCTGACCACAAATAATCACAATGTTCTTGCCAACCAAGCCATGGCTCCTTAAAAAAAGACCCCTTTCAACACAGCAGCCCGTCAAGGTAAAAAGGAGTTGGGAGAGAAAAACAAGTTTGGTGAAGAGATTACTCTGGTACTGAAACTTGTAGACACAGTGGGAAACTCTAAAAAAAAGTATGCAGAAGAATAACACTGTTTATTGCAATCAATGTAATTTTGAAGGTTTATTTGGCCTCTTAGAAACCATATTAATTCAGTAGCCAAGAACAGGAAGTCATATTGGAAGGATGAGTAGTTAAAAAACTAAAGGCAAACATAAACTATGCCTCTCTCACTGCAGCTTTATTTCTCAGGCTCCTTACACAGATATATTTTATTTGTGTATCAGCATGTGTACGGGTCAGTCACAAACATACAGAAACCTTTTCTAAATAGGTGGAGGATAACTCCACCCTTTTGGAAAGGCAAAAAGCTTTCTCATGGTGGCTCTGCACAGGAGCAGGTGAACATATTCCTCATCACAGCTCTCTGTGCCTGGACAATTCTTCAAATGAAAAACATGGGTAGGAATGCAAAGGAAGTTTGTAGATTTTCCATACTAAATATTTCTGCTTTAAGACAACAAAGACTCCCTGTTTTGACTCCTCTGTTTTCTTCCTCTTAAAATCAGAGAAGGCAGAACTTGTATATGATTAACAGCCAATAGCTGAGTGATGAGATATAAATACATAAGTGCATCTTTAGCCCCTAGGATTTAGTTTAGGTTGTCCATAAGTTTAAGCATGAGAATCAATATAATATCGAGTCATAAAATTTACCTTGGTCTTTTCTTCTTCAATTATGGTGAATGATGCTGTCAATGATACGAGATGTGTTTTATTCTGAGAGATATAAAAAAATATTACACATATTAAAAAAAATGAGCAGAATCCACTGGCATACAGCCCAGAGTCTCTAGAAAAGCTTCTCCTTAGACGATAAGCTACACCTCTCATTACTCTTAAAGCTGAAATAAATCTGATAGGAAAACGCAGTATACTTAGGGGTAACACTAACAGACATGGAAGCAGCTGCTCTGTGGCATACACTCCCCTTCTAATCACACAGAGGCACAATCCAGTGCTCATGCAATTACATTTTTCTGTGCATATAAAATCTGAGTTGACAGAAAATGCACAGAACAGGAGCCAAAGTCAGTGTGCATATCTCTGCTCTTACGAGTCCCCGTTTTTCAAAGTCTTGCTTTCTACCACTCTAGTAGCACTCACATTGAGTGAATAATGTGCGAGTGAACACACCACGCACACTGAACATTTTTTTCTTCTAAAACAAAAGAGATACAGCAGTTGAAATGAAAATATATTAGCAGGTTCTAATTACGTGCAATTACGATAACCACAGAAAAAATATCAAGCTGTATTTCAGAAATTGAAAATTTTACTTTGTTAAAAATCACTTGTCCTGTCTTCTACTCAAAGCCGGGCTAACTCCACCATTGGACTCATTGTCTCAGAGCCTGGTGCAACTGAGTTCTCAAAAATCACCAAGGATGGAGATTCCTCAGCTTCTCTGAAAAAAACCTCTTTTAGAGCTTCACAACTCTTACTAAAAAAAAGCGTCTTCCTTACAAGCAAGCAGGTTTTCCTTTGCTGCAATTTGGTTTTGGTTAAAATAAATTATTTTCTGATAAAAATATGTCAAAACTTTCAAGCTCTTATAGACTACAGGAAAACACACATAAGTATGTGTAACATCATTATTTCCAAGATACATAGATAAAGTGGAGAGAAATACAAAAAGTACAGACAAAAGCTACAGGACAACACACAAACATACTTCACCTATTTAAGGAAGCCTAGGACTTCCTAAGCTATAAAGAACTGCTCATGTACTTATAAATTCATGGTAAACAATCAGAAAGCCTAAGAACCTAACTTCACTACACGCAGGCCTCATTGCCTGGGCAGACAAGAACCAACTTGGAGACTCTTTTCATACAAAAATTGTGAAGAGCAAGATAAAATTGTAAAGGAAATACCTGTGATGAACTCCTGAAAGTTAGCTTCACAGGCAGGGTCAAGACCCTGCCATCCCACATTTCTTCTGCATCAAGAAGTGCAGAGTAGTTGATTGCAACGTACTCTCCACCTGTTGGAGAAAAAAAACCCAACTGTGTAGATTAAGCAGGTGAGGTACCTCTATCAGTCCAATAGTAGCCTCTAAGTAACTGTGTCTACATTTTCTTGAACAGAACAGTAGCTACACTGACTTGGAAACAACCCAGTACAGTTGCACATCTTTTTTTACACAAGAAGATTGGGTGTAAATCTCTGAAGAGCTGAGCACCCAGCCCGGCTCAGCTGCTGTTACAGATGTTTGCAAAATTTGAAAAGCAAGTTCAATATGAATAAAACATCTGAGGAGCTTTCTGGGTTCCCCTTTAGACTGTGCTTTCTCACCAGCAGAAGTGCTCTCGTAGGAACCAAGCTGCAGTAAGCTCACAATGCTGTCTTCGAGGGAATTAAGCAGAGGAGGTAGTTACAGCCTACCAGCATAGTCCAGAGAGGAGGGATATGGATAGATTTGCTCTTTTCCATGCAAATTTCTCAAAGATCCCTGATGAAGGCTTGGGATAGAACTACAGCTTTTCCTTTCTGGTACAGCAGGTGCCCCACATCCAGAGTACGTGGCCACATGAGCCCGGCAACATCCTTGTATCTGCTACCTCTAAGAACTCAAACCAATTCAGACCAGGATCTGGAAACTCCATTAAATGATGCCTCAAGCTACTGAAAAGCATAATGTTTTGACTGATACTAAAACTCCACATGATTTTTTTTTTTTTAATAAAATGGACAGCCTACATTATAACCACTAACTGGTTGGCTATCCTCCCACCGAAACCAAAGAGAAATCTGACTTGAGATATCAGATTAATTTCGATTCACAGTGCACTGGAGCACAGAAAAATTATTATGGCTAACATGCAGCATGACCGTACACAGGCTAGTGCAGGCAAAGCCCTTCTGTCTGGTCCTAGTGGCAGGGTATAGGCTGAGTCCAGGACTGACAACGCAATGAACAAACCTTAAGCTATGCAGAAAACTGTTCTGCTGTATTTTCTTCTGCTTTGGTATTCTTCATGCTGATTTGTGCAACATATATTGGCTGCAAAGCAAGCTTCAGTTTCAGATTCAGTACTTATAAATAAATTAAATAACTACTCCAACTTGGTTTACTAGATCAGCTCTGCAAGCCATTTTTCTATTCTTTCTCAGGGATCATTCCTTCTCAAGAACCTCTGTTGAAAGCCAGCAATTTCTTGACATTTTCAAAAAAATCAGCCCTGTGATCAGTACCACTGCTCACACTGCTGTTACTAGAAATGGAGTCTGACTATCTCTTGCAACCAGACAGCTGCCCTGGATCTACCTATTTCCCTTTCCTATTTGGAAATCTTTCACCAGTAAAACACTATCATAACCCTCGATACTTCAACAACAAACAGATATTACTGAACAATTCTGAAGCTCCAAGAGAAATAAAACGACTCTCAAAAGCAAGCTGCTAATTTCCTACATGCTTGTGCTTAGGAAAAGGGAGATAAAGAAAACAAGAAAGATAAAATTTCATGAATGTGCAATGATCCAACTGCTACCAAAGGAACAGACTGACTCCAAGAGTGGAACAGGTTTCTCTCTCTATTACTTGCTTTGATTTTATAAATTGCTCAGTCTGGGGAGAACGGATACTGAGAAGAGCTGCCTTGTTTCTGATGAATCATCTTGCCTGCTTGCATGGCCTTTTGCCATTCCATTGTACCTCAACACCTCAGCAAGCTAATCTGCCACGTTTGGCTCAAAAAGGAAGACTGGTCATATTGATTAAAATGGCTTATGCAGCAGCTTTTAAAAACATCTAAAATGAGCAAATACTATAACAAAAGATTGCTTCATTCTGATGGCAGCAACTTTTACAGACTACAGGGCTCACTTCTGTGCCTGGGAGATCGCAAGAAGTTCAAAAATAGGAGCCAAAATGTGAGCGAATAGAATTGTAAACTGCAGCAGAAAAACTTTCCCAGAGTTTTTAACCTGTATTAACTGATAATCAGAGCATTTACATCATCATACATAAATAAATAAATGCCATGATTTGAACATATGCTCTTTCACAGATGTAAGCAGAAGCACTTCCCTGCAGATTTTCTTACCTTGCAAGAATCTTTTCCTGTAAATCTGTATACCATCTGTGGTCTTGTTACCACTGTTTTTTTGAACCTGTAGACCAGTGATATTGTCCAGGAGGGTAAGATCTGTAATGTTTGTGGCGAGCAACGTGTTGGTGTTATTAATCAGAAGTGTAATGTATGCAGTTTGAGGGTCATGTTCAACATCCACCTGAAAACAGAAATATTAATGGTGCAAAATGGCTGTATGTTCATCTTATCAGCAAAATTCATTGTCTTTATTACCAATAAAAGTTCATTATATGCGTGAACTTATTTTCTAAAGGCATTTGAGTGACCTGCAAATGGCACTACACTCAGTCTGATCTCTCAAGGAGATTTCCATCTTTGGTATGTCACGCTGTTGCTTGGAGACAAAGGGACAGAAAGCCAGAAGCTGGAAACCCAGCTCGTGCAGAGCCAGAAGTGAAAACAGGAATCTGAATATCCCTGTGATACCTCATACAACGCAGAACTGGATCATAACTTTATAACCAGA
The DNA here is from genome assembly GCF_036417535.1 of Chlamydotis macqueenii. Taxonomy (NCBI): domain Eukaryota; kingdom Metazoa; phylum Chordata; class Aves; order Otidiformes; family Otididae; genus Chlamydotis; species Chlamydotis macqueenii. Next base: position 71,102,006 of record NC_141559.1, read on the forward strand.
GTCTGGAAAATTCTTAACTTTGAACTTCTGTACCACGAGGATGTTTCTTTTGCAAGCTGCCCTCATGGCAAATTCATTCTCTCCGTGCAGTTTTGGTCTCTATTTCCCTTTTTCTTCACAGCAACCACACTCTCCGAAGGGTGCTGGCTGCCTTAATTTGCCCTTCCTACGGGAGGCCTGATGGAGCCATCAGTGGACATAGGGAGCTGGGCAAACAGGGGGAAATAAAAAATATTTCCTCCCTTCATTTTCCCATACCTTTCCCTTGCTCTTCCGTGAGATATAAGCAAAAAATGAGGATTTCAGGGTCTCTGCCTATGCTTCTAATGAGGCACAAATACATTCCATTATATTTGGGGAGAGGGGATGTAAACAGTAATTTAGATAAATTCCTAGAATAGAATAGGCAGAAAAAGTAGCATGTGTGTATCCACAGGCAGGTGGGGGAATATGGCAGCATTAGTCCCCTCCTTCCCCTAGGCAGGAGGTTTCATGCACTCTCACACACAGTTCATTCTTTTTCTCCAACCAATTTTGCATTTTCTCTCCATTTTGTTTCATTTAATAAAATTCTTAATTCAGTGACTAAACAAAGCAATCCTTCAGAGGTGTCTCAATCGTTTATCTCCTACCGTAATCTTCCTCAGCTGGTGAAAAGGCCACATTTGTTACATTTCTGATTAATATCAAATACATGTTTTGCATTCTTTATTTCTGACTGGTAGTCAGTTTTAAGCTAAATTGCAAAGGGGTTCAAAGAATTTGGATTTTTTTTCCTAGTAGCACTAAACAAAGCAGCAGATGAGAATCAAGCTGTAGGGAAGCTCTTGGATTTGACCACTCCTAGAAAGAATCTCCTCCATGTCGCTGCCATTGGAATCAGCGGCCACTGGATATCTCCTTTAGTTTGTTCCTCTATTTGACTGAAGATGTTTTTTCTTGCTTTTGGAGCAGATTATTATGCTGTCAACTACCTACAGGAACCAAACCCAATGACAGGCACTGATGATGCCTACTCCATTTTCTCTACGCTGCTGAAGCACACAGTGTGTGTCATCACCCCTTGCAAGCGATGTCACTTTGGGTACCTGGGAGAGTGGAGTGAAAGAACCACAGCAAGATCAAGGACATGCTAGGAGAAAAAAGAAGAGGAAAGAATTGCCATGAAACTGAAAGGAATTGAGGATCTTTGGGAAGAAGTTAGAACAACTAGAAACAGGAAAGGAGGACAAAAAATGTAGAATGCTTTTATCACAGATGATCTGCAATGAAAGAATGCTTAGGACACTGAGAAATAAGACAGGTAAATGTGTTAGAAGACAAATAGTAAAATTTAAAGATTTACTTCAGCTCTGCTAAAGATCATGGGCACTATGAAGTATTATTACAGAAAAGTTCATGCCATACTATGGAATGAAGCTCTCACAGGAGCACATTTCTGGAAAGAAGGAAGGGACTGGATGCTGGAAGCAGAGGTAAAATTCAAACACCTCAGTTTCAACAAGGGTATTTCTGTGATAAGGTGTTAGAAAAATCCTGACTCAAAGAAGTAAACATATGTCTTCTCCACTCTCTGAGGAATCACTCATGGTAGGAGGAGTAAAACATGCAAAATTCACTTTTTCCCATTTAAAACAGCTAAAGACCACCATATGGCCAGTCCACCTCTTAGCAGGAAAGCATCTGTTCAGACAAATTAAGACTGAAGTAGATGACAAGGTAAGCAAAGGAAAATAAAATGTGAACTGCATTTGAAGACAATCGCGCACAATTGCATAGTTTTCAGTAATTTACAACTAATAGCACTGCAAAATTATTTTCTGATAACTCTAGCATCTACAACAAAGTAACTTTGATCTTGTACAGCAGGGTTTCACAAATTTTAATGAGCCTGTGTGAAGCTGTGCTATGAATAGCAGAAAAAAACAACATGTAACTGTCTCAAACTCTGTTTCTGAGAAGTTCTGATATAAAAATTGTGAATCTATAGCTGGAAAAGCAGAAGATTCTGTGTTCCTGTTCTTATGTCTGAAATGCTCACTATTCAGCCTCATCAATTATGATACGCAGCCATTTCAATAACAACATTATCGGTAATTAGTGCCATGAGATACATATTCATTCTTCTCTATGCAAACGATCTGGTGCAGGTTATAAAGTCATCTCTGCTGTACTGGTTACTGAATTTTCTACCCTCATTTGCAGTATTTCAGTGGCTGAATTCAGATTTGTCTTAAAATTGGATGTGCTTTCTCTCTCCATAAGACAGGTAAGACAAACTGTCTGAATTATAAAAATTCACACCTGCTTCACCCAACGTGAAAAAAAACAGAGGAAAAAAAAGAAAGGAAAAATAATGGTCTAGGTAAATCTATCAAGCTATGCCACATAAAGTAAAAATAAAATGGAAGGTTTAAAATTTCCTTATAGTAAAGAGGTCTTTTCTCCTCATAAGTATTTTACACAAGTCAAATGAAACCTTTTTTTCATTATATATTGTGCTACAATTGAGTTCCACTGAATATGCAGACTATGACACATTGGCTCTTCTATGGCTGTGTGATAGGACGCCCAAAGACACAGCAGGCATCACGGGGCTCAGGGCCCCATCCTTCAAGAGGAGTCCATTCTTGACCAAGGTAGGGCACCTGTGGTGAGCCAGGAGAGCATCTCAGACGGCTTAGCTCATTCTCTAAAGAAGTTTTTCTCTATCTTTACCCAGCCTTGTGGCTGATTTCTAGAGTTCACTGGGCTTTGCTCATTTATAGTTTTACAAATTCACACTGAGGTATTCACTTTGACCACAATACAAAATCCCCTGAAGTCGGAGAAAAGATTTCACTGACTTCTTTCAGTTTTGAATCAACATTGCAAAACTGTGCCTCTTACAGAGGATGCAACCATTCTAACAGGATATTCTCCCTGTCGTAGTTCAGCCCCGATCGGGACCAGACTACGCAGTCTCTCTCTCTCACTCCCCCCACCTTCTGAGAAAACAGGGAGAGAAAATATAAGGAAAAACTGCTCAAGGTTTGAGATAAGGACAGGGAGAAATCCTTAAAGTTACCATCACGGGCAAAACAGACTCGACTTGGGGAAAACTATTCATTTATTACTACAAACAGCAGGATAATGAGACAGAGAACAAGATAACCTCCCCCCACCCCTCCCTCTTCCCAAGCTTAACATTATCTCTACTACCTTCCCCTCCCGAGAGGCACAGGGGGGAAAAGGGAATGGGGGTTACAGTCAGTTCATCACATGTTGTTTCACGCCGCTGCTTCATGGTTGGGGGAAGAACTCCTCGCATTCCTCCCCTGCTCCGTTGTGGGGTCCCACCCCTACGCCACAGTCCTTCGTGGAACTGCTCCGGCGTGGGTCATCTCTTCCATGGGTGCAGTCCCTCTGGAACAGCTGTCCCAGCGGGCCCTCCACGGGCCACAGCCTCCTTCAGGCATCCACCTCCCCCGGTACGGGGTCCTTCACGGGCTCCAAGTGGATCTCTGCTCCTCCGTGGACCTCCATGGGCTGCAGGGGGACAACCTGCTCCACCATGGTCGTTACCACAGGCTGCAGGGGAATCTTGGCCAGGAGCCACATTACTCCTCCCCCGCCTTCTGAACTGACCTTGGTGTCTGCAGCCGTTCCTCACAACAGGCTGGTAGATGTCTCTCAGGATCTTTTTTTACATCTTATTCACTTCTCATCTCCTCTCCACTTCTTGCAGCTGGGCTGGACCGAGTCGGGCCCAGTCGGCTGCCTGGCGAGAGGCCAGAGGGTGAGGGCTGCAAGGCCCATGAGGCCTGCGCCTCCCCCTCTGCGCCTCTGCCCCTACTCAGCTGCTTCACATCTTCTCTCCTCTCTCTTTTTTTTCTGTTTTCCCCTTCTTAAATACGTTATCGCAGAGGCGTTATCACGGGACATTCTGCTACCAATCGGCTCGGCCTTGGCCAGCAGCAGGTCCGCCCTAGGCCTGGCCGAGTCCATTGAACAAAGGGGAGCGACTTCTAGCAGTTTCCTACAGAAGCTACCACCTTAGGCCCCCCCTCACTAACAAAACCACGACACTCCCAAATACTCATCATGGGCACAATTCTGTTACCGCTTTTTGAAGGACATTTGGGTACAAACTTCCTATCAAATTAACAAGAAATTTGTAAGAAAACTTACCACACCACATTTCTGAAGGGTTATTCCAAATCCAGAAGACACTGACATATTGGACACATCTTCAGGCTATGGAGGAAGGGGAAAAGTCTACGTAGTATATGAAAATATCATCATTCACAAACTGCAGCACCAGGTAAATTTAGAGGTATTAAATGCCTTCAATTAAGAGCTTTGTTATCACAATAGTTAATCTTCTTATCTAGTTCAAGTGTGTATGATCTACCTATTCCCACAACTAATCAATATATTCATAGTTTGGCTATCACAATTCCCTAACAAAATACACTATGCACAAAGTTCACCAGACTATACAGATGTGTTTCATTACCAAGTGTCTATCAGAATTTACACAGCAATCATATAGTTGTATCTGTCACAATAATGCTTTGGAACTCTCACAACTAGTTGGTGTTGCTGAAGCCATCTCAAGTGAACATAATCACCTAAGACAGAATTTGAAATGTACTGATTGGGTAGTAAACTCCCAGCAAGGTTCACTTTTGATGTAATTGCTACAATCCTTACAAATATTAAAAGTCACAAACCATCTTTTACTGACCAGCTGGTGGTTAACAGAACACTCTCGTTTGAACAAAATCTTCTTTGTCCATGAGGGTATCAAAGCAAACAGCGAATGGCTCCACTGATCATCCGAGGCTGCAGAAGTCAAGAGCCGGTGATGGTCTTCACTTGCTTGAATGACCAGAGGTAAGGGCATTGCTGAAAACCAAGGCAACACTCTGCATTAGAGCCAATGCCAGCTCCTGAGCGGCAGCTGCTTCGCGCGCACCAGCTCCGGCAGATGCCAGCCAAGGATGGGGCTTGTGGTACCTGGTGCTCTGTTTGTACACAGCGACCAGCACACTCTCCCACCAAACCACTCTAAAATCTATATAGGCAACAGAGACAGGAGGCAAGACATGAAATAGAGACGGGATTTGCCACACAAAACTCAGTAGGAGTTAGAATAAAACTGTTTCCTACCTAGGGAACTCAGATATACCCCACAGAAAAGTTCTTGCCACTTAAATGTAAAGTGTCTAATGCATGAATTAAAAGGTTTCAGCCTTAAATCAACTGTAACATTTTCAACACAAAGACATTTTTAACAAAGCATAAATAACTGAAGCACTCTACAACATGAGTGACCTCAGTGCTAATTGTGGTCTGTGTCAAAGGTATCATCTGTCAATTAACCATTAACAATATCAATATATATTCAGAACAAAAATACTTCTCAGTTGAGTAAGGGTATCAGTTACGTTTCAGCTGAATTGGAGGGCCATCAAATCAAACGCTCCTCAATTTAGTAATTAGTAATATTATCTTACACTCTTATATTTTAATGAAAGATTAATTCATGATATCACACAAAATTACAAGAACCATTTTGAAATCATATCACTTTCATATATTAAAGCAGCTATGACATTAATAAAAGGAACTTATACAAAAATCAATAATTTAATATACTAAATTGTCTAAAGGTAAAGATGCTGAATGAAGAGAAAAAAAGTCATGAAATTTTCAAAAAGATAGTTGGCTGTTTATGTTTAAAGAAGATACTTTTTTTCATTTTTTGCATAATACTTCTCATTTATTACTTATTTTTAAATCCCATATTTTAATCATTAGCAGTATATATTAACATGAACAAAAACAGTCATTGAAAAGCAAAGATTTTTGGCAAATGACATTTTTCTATAAAGTTTTCATTTAAAAAAAACCTTTTATGTTAATGAAATATGAAAAGCTGAAGATACTAAAACGTCATTAATATGAGGAGCAGCATTTTTTTGAAAAGACACTGCTTTGTTGGAAGAACAATATAGAGAAACACTTTTAGCTGTAAATAGAAAAGACATGCACAGAGCATTCAGAACTGGACCCTTAAAAGGAGGTCCTATAAATGGCCTGGAAGCATTGATGCACATGAATCACTGAAAAAGGTTTGTTATCATAACGAATGAAATGCAGTGCTGCTGCTTACAGACCCCAGATGGATATGTGCACCTTGGGGAGCTTCCCATGCTGGAATAGCATGCTTTTTATTTGGGAGGGAGTGGTTTATATTGCACAAAATTGTGGATATATGGGCCTGTTTTAATTCACTTCTCTAAGTTTTACTTAAACGCTTAAACCATTGTTAAACAATGCAACAGGCTCAGACTAATCTAGGGACTGTGAAAGCAACTGGGTACACTTGGTGAGAATAGTAATATGTACAATTACACTACCAAATGTCTGCGTATCTTTGGGGTTGGAATTTTTTCAGGGTAGTCATGCATGGCATATTTCTGTTTCAAGACTAAGCAACAGCCCAAATCACTCAGGATAACAGCAGTGCTGAACTGCTGGGTACAGTACAGACCTGCTAGCTACCAGTCTGAGCCCACCCGGCCATGGAACCCCCAGCAAAGCCAAGCATCATGCTCTATCCCACCTCCAATGGCTCTAAACCTATGTTCCGACTACTGAATCAAGCCTCTTCATGGTTTTGTATAGATATGTCCAAACACTGAAAAAAAAATTAATTTTATATTCACTATGTCTCTCATATTAATGCAACTGCCACTCCATTGCTATGGAGGTGGAGCACCGGTTCTCCTTTTTGCTTTCCTGCCAGACCACAGGAGATGCAGTTTCCTTTACAGTAAACAGAAACTCTGATTAAAGACGTGGAGCTTCTTTGCAGGGCTTTGTAAGAGTCAGGAGTCAAAATGGCAAAATGTATAGGCTGGGCTGAGCAACTACTGCCTTGAAAGCGCTTCTTATTTAGCAGATGATTTCCTTCTGTGTTTTGGATGACGGAGTCAGCCAACAAGAAGGGGGTAACTGCTTCATAAAATATCTTTTGTTCTTGTGCCCTATGCAGCATGACATCTCCATCAGCACAACCAACTGCACTTTTCATGTGACAGCAAATTCTGATACTCCCCTCTGGAGAGTATCAAGTCCACAGTAACCCATTTCATTAACTGATCATGTTCTTTGACTCTGAATAAATCTCTGGATTACTATTACACAAATGAATCTGTTTTCAAGTTGTGCTTTGTCATCACTTACAATCCTGAGATAATGTGCCCAGCTCCCAGCAGAAGTCTCCAGGCATATTATTTGGCTGCTCTATCATCAGTAATGGGAGGCTAGGGATTTTGCAGGTTCTTGACATTATGTTAAGCAGCCTCAACGCTGATGATGATTACAAGGATACTTCTGCAGATTCCCTTGTATCTTCCCAGCACTCCGTGGAAGGTTTTGCTTAAATAGATTCAATCAGTGTGATGCATGTCCCTACAGCAACATGTGCCACTGCCTTCCTCTAGATTTTTTTCTCATCCTTCCTACTAATTTTTAACAATATAGACTGTTTTATAATACCCTGGTTTCCCTTGTCAGTAAAGAAGCACTTTTCTATCTCACTTATTGTAGTATAAACTGTCAGTTAAATAAAATAACTTTTTCCTGATCCGCAGTCACTACACATCCACATTATCCAGCTCAGTCCAGCTGACCTACAAGAACATAACTGCTTTTCCACATAACTTGCTGCATATTCTCAACAACAAGACAACATAATTGTACTTATCAATTTACCTGCCGTCTCTTTTCAGATAAGGTCCCTGATGGACTGTAGATGGCTGATGATTTCTTGAAAAGCTAGATGCTGAATATCTGAGAAGGGACGGTACAGGTATAACACATTCTGTGGTTTTCACTTCTATTCTGGATTTCCATTCTCAAACTGTTTTTTTAAACAACTAGATTCATCTGAGGTTGGAAAATGCTAATCCTTGACTCCTGAGGCCTTTCACTAACAAGCATTGAGCTTTCTTTTGGATACCTTGCTGCTCAGAAGTGTGAGCACACCATTGTCAGTGCCCCTTCAGAGATGCATCCCAATTCTGACACCAACTCTGCAGTCTCCTCCTTCCTTCCACTCTCTTTTCTTCTTACAGCTTCAATCTTTGCCATTTTTCTGGCTGTTTTCAAAAAAAAAGCCATTATCAGAGCTGCATGGTCTTCACTTTCATTAGTTTCTAAATGGCAACTATTCCCACTCCTTTTCAAAAGGGAAACTTTGCAAAGTAAGGGAATAGTTTCAGCTTTAAACACAGCCCAAACAGCCTCCTCTCAGCTGGGCTTGCCAGGCTGCCACTGGCACCCCTGCAGTACAACGCCTCAGGCCAAAACATTTCCCAGTGTTCAAACCAGCAGACAATGAGACTTATCTGGGGCTTTCCTGCAAACATCTCCAAAGATGGCAAGTGAAACAGTTCATCAAAGAAAGGCAGTAATTTCACTGTCTTTTGATATGTGAGACAATATCACCATCTTTACGACAAAATTGTCTTTGTTTTCCTTAATTAAACACTCCACATTTTTACAATGTATTAGCAAGTTGTTAAATATTTCATCTTACTTTTAATTAGCATGTTACTAAAATGTTTTCCCATTATTTCATACTTCATAAACCCAATATAAACAGACATGCCAGAATTCTGTCTTAAACTGCATATTCCTAGCTAATTACCAGTAGGTCGACTTTGTATTGAATTACAGTATGAAAACATAAAAACAAATATCAATACAGCTGAAGCAGCTGGAAGATTGGTGTAACATTTTACCACTCACGTTACTACAGCATTCACTCAGTCCCATATATGCACAGTGCCACAACACTATGAAATGACAAAAGCACAGTTGATCGAAACCGCTATTTAATGCTGTTCAGTTGTCTTTGCTGTTTTCCCCAGGCACTTATTTGCCATTCCTCAGCTTGGTGCACTGTTGTTTTGGGTGGTGATCTTTTCTTCTTTTGGACCTCCGGCAGCCACACTCAAGGTACAGGCAATGCACTTTGGAAGGAGAGCTCCCCACTCCCAGCTCTCACTGCATTTGCGTGCTGCTCAGAGTGTGCAAATACAGAGAGGATCTGACCTGGTACAAAACACACCTACTACGTGGAATCCGTGGCAACAGTGGGTTTGAGTTCATACGGGCTGCAGGTGGAAGGATGGCTACCTAAGAAAAGAAATTGTCCTCTGTTTGTGATAAGCATACTGTCCTTTGCTAAAAAGATAGTTTTGAGTAACGACAGGGCCCTTCAGTGCTAAAGCACAAGCCTTTACCACTGGACTAAATGGGCTGAGACCTGAACATGTTAGTGGTACACACAGACTGTCCTTAGAAGGGTAAGTAAGGCACTACAGTGCCTTACTTGACCTTAGTAGAAGTTAAAGTGAAGGTTACTCTTGGCCATGGCAATTAGGATGATATCCTAATTCCAAATAGGATGATACAAAATTAAAATAGTCTTACAATAGGTTTGCAGCAAAAACTCCAGGATGTCCTTAAGGCTCCCATACCTTTACAACACATCCTAACCTGCCAAATTACAGTAGGAAACTGAAGACACTGACAAGTTTGTGAAATGTCAAGCTCAGAATTAAAAATCATCTGACACTAGGAAGAAAAAAAGCAATTTAACTAAGACAGTCATCCTAATTCTCAGCTCTCAGAGGCTGCATATGTCAAGTCCTACATCTGCAGTCTGTCAGTAAAGTTTTGAATAATCTTGCTTTATTTCAGCGGGAAAGAAAAGAGTTAAACATACTTGCATACCTTTTTTTTTTTTTGTTGTTGTTGTTCTGAATTATTCCCTGTCCTGAAAACCATCCAGGATACAAGATCCAATTTAAAGTCCTTTCAATTACACACAACAATGAACAGGCAAAGGTAGTAATTGACTGTATTTCAGTTTTAAATGTTGCCATTAGCTTTTCTTGTTTCAAAGTCAAAGAAACTATGAGTATCAACAAGACAAAACAAATCTACTGTTTAGGCCTCTTTTGAGTAAGTCAGAGCAGACTCAAACACAAGTCTCAAAAATCCACTGTGTTCCACAATCACAGGGCTATTCTGGGATTGCTTTTTCTCATTTTATCCAGAAACAACTTGAAAAAGTTTCCAACAGCAACCTTGAGATTAGCGTGCTGCCACAAACTGTTTCACTTCATCACACTGCTATTTTAAATGACAAAGGTTTTAAGCAGAAGTTCCCATCTCACTGCTTTCACTGAGAACTTCTTCAGTAAGAAATAGTCTAGCACCTTGATTGAGCAAAAGAATAGAAAGCTAGCTTTAAATATGTTAAAAATTCATGTTTATTAGAATGGGACAATTCTCAGTTATAAAACCAAGCATACAATTCAGTGTTTGTAGCAGCCCCTCATTTAACATGTATATTTACCTACTAACAAAATGACAGAGATTCAACCACTAACAAAGAGATACGGCATGTCAAAATCCTCCCATTGCCCCACTTTTTCTTTAGTGCCAGAAGGTTCTTCTGAACTACAAAACTGCATGCATTTTCTCTCTCAGTGGATGGCACATTAATAATTTGCAACTCATCAGAAAGCAAGATGTGAGTACCAAAGAGGATGTTGAATAAATTCAGGAAAAAAACAAGGAAGCTCAGCAAATCTGAATTATTTGCCTTCATATTTAAATTAATAAACTCATTTGTGAATTAGCCATGGCACAGGGCAAATAAATTAGAGGCATCTCACTAGATGACTGCTTCAGAGCATGTAATTGCTTGGCAAATGCATGTCATGAAATCATCTTTTGGGAGGATAATGGGGGGAGTCATTTCAGACATTGCATTGCCCTGTTAATGTGCTGTATGAGGATGTCATAACCTTTCAGGGTACTCATCTCCACTACACTTGGGTGAAGTAGCACACTATTTATTATACACATATAGAGAAAAAAACAGACCAGAGATTCAGAGAAACTAAGTGATTTATTCAAATGTACACAAAGACTGTGGCAGTCAGCCCGCAGACGCAGCTCCTCTAAGCTGTAAGTGACTTCTCTAAGTATCGGGGTATCCTATTTAGATCAGATTAGGCCACTGCCACTGGAGATGCTCGGTGTATCTGAGATCAGTGACAAGTATACTTCATAGCCACTGTAAAGAGTATTAGAATCCCAGCAACACTTCCAGAGCCACTACATCTATGAGTCTTTAACAACTCGGTCCAGGACAAAGTATCTCAGTTATTGTAATTGCAGAGGTCTTTGAAAATAGCTTCAAGAGTAGGTACTGCAACAATGGTAGTAAATGCACAGAGGTTAAGCTGGCTTCTGAAAAGGAACAAGGTCTTGATCAGCTCTAAGTAATACGGGTTTTCCACAACACTGGGAACACTGGACATCAGAGGGTGCTCCCCTACCTCATTATGTTTAATGAGGAAAAGGAGGTCCTCCTAAAAATTATTTAGAGCGGAGTACAAACTAAGGTCTTCTCACAGGTGCTCCATTCTAGATGAGCTGTTTAGGGAGCCTAGAGCACCCTTGTTCCTAACTTCTGAGCAACCACTCCCCGGGGGCCCAGGATCAAGTGTCCCACTGATGATAGTAAGCCACCAGAGTACAGCTCCAGTCCCCTGCTCATTTGCACACCCATGCCCTTGGAGTCCTAGGACTCCCACAGCAGTGAAAAGAGAGAGAAAACAGTTACATACCTGTCATTCCCAGACATCCCGTCTCTTCTTGAAGCCACGGATCACCTTTAATAACCTAAAGTTAACACAGAAGTGAGCAATTATAAGAAAGAACTGTTTTCATAAATGTCTAATATTACATTCTTGTGCTGAATTTATGCTTCACAATTAGACAGAACCATGTTCCACAAAGCCTTGAGTTTCCCAAAATTGACCACCAGAAGAGATACAACATGAGTCTAGAGGTTTCCCACAGCTTGTCAAGCAGTAGGAGGCACTGCTGTCTCGTAGTATGGCTATGCAAGCTGGGGGCTCAAACTGCACTTACACTTAATATTATGAAGCTGAGCCTTTGTGCAATAGTGGAGCAGAAAGGTTTGCTATGAAGTATTAGCTTGTTCTTATAAAATAATTTTTCTTGCCATTTTCAAAGGCAGAACTGAGGACATTGGAAAATCCAATCACTAGGAGTCAGCGGAAATACTGGATGTGTCCACATTGGATGATCAAGTCTACCGACGTTATGCTCATTTTCCCTTTGGAGCATTACACGGAGCCTTTCAAAGGGACCACAGGCTAAAAACTGCTGCTTATGAAGCAATCTGTGACAGCCTCCCGCCTGTGCCCAGACCGCAGAGATTGCTACAGAAATCACAGCTCTAAAACGTCAGTAAAATAAACAGTGTTTTTAAGGATTGTTAATGCCCAGTGTTTTGATCAAGATGTAGTAGTCATACAAGCAAGCTTTCATTTAATAAAAATGCTTCCTTGCAGGACATAACACAGAGTTAGGAATGTTGGCTGACTAACAGCAATAGAAGCTTCTAAGTCTGTGGAGCGATGTGACCTGCACTTGCTGTTTCTGTTTGCTCCCAAGCACTGCATGTGAGTAATGTTAAGTACTGACTTATGTCAATATCACTGTTACGGTACAGCAAGTTAGGGGCAATTTTCTTCTTTGCCTGCTCAGGGAAGTCATCACTTTGATTATTGCTAGAGCTGTAACTTTAGTTAACCTTGTGTGACAATAGCTCTCACTTCACATAGGCCACTTTTCCCCAAAATAACAGAAAATGCAAGACATCCCACAAATGTGGATGCAGCAAGAGCGCTAGGTTTTAAGTGGACACTGCTCTGGAAAACAAGTACATATGGGATTGGAGGCAGCTCTTGTGGAGGAGAAAGAAAGGACAGAGAAACAAATGCAAGTGGGAATATGCAGCACACTCTGAGCAGCCCCAGGATGCAGCTCTGGGAAGCCCCAGGCACCGAGCTCTTCGCTAGGGGCTATTTGCCAATACCTTGTGGTATACTTCTCCCTGCACTCCAGAATTCTTGCACACAAACTGAGTTATGCCAAAGTTCTCTAATGCCATTATTAACTGGCAATCAATCAACTGGCTAAACAATCTATACGACCCTGAATTTTGAGTAGCCAAGCATCTCACAAACACAGAAAGATAAGAACAGGAAACTCCAACGGCAAACTTAAACAAAAAATTGTCTGGTGGATAGAGATATATGTACGTATACATATATCCATACACATACATGTATTTCCATGTACGCATATGGATATGCAACAATAGAAATCACATGTTAAAAGGGAATGAACCTTTGCCAGATATTTCTACAGTCATCTAGGGCCCTATCTGCATTAAGAAAAACTGTACCAGTACATGAAATGGACATAATGACAGCAGTGTAAAACACTGATGAAAATATAAAACACCAATATGATGGTGTATTATGTTAAATGTTGAAATAAATCTTGTTTATAAATATAAATCCCAAATATTACTCTTCTGCATATCAGCATATATATGAATGTTGAACGTCAACAGTTCCCTTGTAAATGACCCTGTAGCAAAAGCAGACAGTGGTCTAAGCATGCATAAAGGCATGCAGAAAATGGGGCTTGCTAGCTAACAAGCTTTATTTCCTACTTCCTAGGAAACCACTGTACAAATGGCTCCTGATCTTCACAGACTCCAGACATTCATTCATCTGTGGTTTTACAACAGCTCACACACAAAAATGCACGGTGCTTCTATGTCCATGTGTGTCAACTATAAATGGTACTACAGCACTGTTTCTTCTTCTGCCTTATCTGACATTCAGTTTTCAGCAGTCTGCACTGGAAAATATAGTCTGGATACTCGCACAATTCTTCCACTCTGCTGTAGAGTGCACCCATAATACCAGAGCGCATCACAAAGGGCTCTGCATCTATGGGCCAACACTCACATCATGCTCCAAAAGTAATTAATTTAATGCGTTAATACTGCCAGTAGACATTTTCCCAAGTTTTACATTAATTTGTTTTTCCAGTGGAAAAATAAGGTGAGGGTTTTGTTGTTTGTTTTTTTTTTTCTCGCAAGACTATTTCCTGCTGATTAATCCTTTTGTAATCACCCCACAAACTATCATTCGTGACTCCCTCCACTTCTCACAGCGGAGCCTCGGGTTTTGTCCACATGGGCAAAGGAAAACTACATTGACACCCTTTGAGATAGCTTAATAGATACCAAGATGAGGAAAACGAATTAAAAATAAAAGTTCTATCCTACACTGCTAGGGGCACTTCGAATAGTGGGCTGACTCCAGTAGGCAAAGAGCGACTAGTTAGAAAACTATCAAATGCCCCTGTTCAGGAGGAACAGCCAAGCGGAGCCACTGCCGGCATGCCGACGCTGCAGTGGCCCCACCACGCCGACCTTTGGCAGTTTTCGGGCCGCTACCCCCAGCCCAGGTGCCCAGGAAGCGCCCGTAGCCCCGCCGAGGCACCGCTCCCCCCGCTGGGCCCTCCGACAGGGCCGCTCCTTCGCCCGCCCTCCGCCGCCCCGGGCCCGCGGATCGGCCCCGCCGAGGGGCTGACCCGCCCCCCGCGCAGCGCCCTGCGGGCACACCGCCTTACCGCAGCCGCCGGCCCACCGCAAGGCTCCCGGGGCGGACCCGGTGCCCCGGCTCCCTCCGCGGGGCTCGGCGGGGGGCGGCCCCCGGCCCGGCCGCGCCAGGTGGCCGCTCCGAGAGGCCGGGCGGGCGCGGGGGGCCCGCCGGGGAGCAGGGCCAGCAGCAGGCGGGCCAGCAGGAGACCGGCCAGCAGCCCCAGCATGGCGGCGGGCGGCCCCTCCGCGGGCACGTAGGGAGCCGTGGAGACTTTCCAGGCGCTGCCCCGGAGCCAGACCGGGCCTTAGCAGCCGCATCCATCCGCCATCGGTCTCCTCCCACCGCGGCTAGAGCGGGGGGCGGAGGGGCCCCGAGCAGCGGGACCTCCCCTCCACTCTCGTCAGGCCGTGCCGGGCCGGGCCCGATGGCGGCCGCCGGGGTCTGCCTGCGGGCGGTGGGGCTGCAGTTCTGGGCCCGCTCGCTGCAGGCGCTGCCCGCCCTGCTGGCCCCTGCCGTCCTGCTGGGGCTGCTGCTGGGCGCCGCCGCCGCCGCCCTGCTCTGCCGCTGCGCGCTGGGGCCGCGCCGGCGGAGAGAGGTACGCGGGGCCGGCGGGCGGGGGGCTGGCCGCCATTGTTCCCCACCGCGGGGAGGCTCGGGCCTGTCTCGGGGGGAAGAAGAGTCAGGACCGGTTTGTGAGGGGCGGCGGCCCCAGAGGGCCCGGGACGTACCGCCGGCGTACGGCACAGCCGGGGCTGCCGGAGCTGGGCCGGGAGCCCCGGGCCCCGGGGTGAGCGGCGCGGCCGGCGTGTGCTCTGCAGCGGTGACTCTGCGGGCTGGGAGCGAGCTGGGTGGTGGGGTGGGCAGCCCAGTAGTTCCTGGTACACCTCTGTTGGAAAGGAATTTACAACTTTCTGCGTTTAAAAATTTACTGAAACCAACTGTCTCACTCGAAAAAGAGGGCAGTTTAAGTATTTATATATTCTGGTTTTTTACACTGAGGGTGGTGGAACACTGGAACAGATTGCCCAGAGAGGTGGTGGATGCCCCATCCCTGGAAACATTCAAGGCCAGGTTGGACGAGGCTCTGAGCAACCTGATCTGGTTGGAGATGTCCCTGCTCCTTGCAGGGGGTTGGACGAGATGACTTTTAAAGTCCCTTCCAACCCAAACCATTCTGTGAATCTATGAATATTGCCCTGCTGACCTGTATCTTTAACATCGGTGACCCAGAGGTTGCCTCTTGCAGCCATCACTTTTTGTACAAGGCTGTATTGCTTTTGGGGGATAGTGGAGGATGTACTCGGCTTGCACTAACCTGGTGAGATAATTTCCATCCTAAACTGGTAAGAACAATCCAATTTCCAAAGCATTTTATGAACTTTTCCAAAGTTCATTTTACAAACAGGACAAGCAGAGTATTAGCACTAACGCACAGCAATAACTTTGCTCTGAGGGTGTGCGCTTACATACCTGAGAAATAAAGGGAGTAGAACACATTAACAGTTTGCTTGATGCAAAACAAGCAGAGTTTCCTAAAGCATGTGATTTTGTTAATAACACACCTGCCTTGCTGTTTTAAGGACTGTGGTGGATGGTTCGTATCTGTTTATTTAAAAGTGTTTGTTTGGACTCCAGGATTGCAGAGGTAGCACATAGCACAGAACAGCAACTGAGCAGATACATTTTCTGAGAATTGTTATCGACTTTTGCTTCTTTCTCCCATCGCATTTAGTCCCAAGTTGTGCTGAATTGACTGGATGTAGCAGTGGTTGGCGCTGGCATAGCTGGGAAATTTGGAGCCCTGCAGAGCATCCTGCCAGCCTGCAGCGGGGGGTCTGGTTTGACTTGGTTTTTAACTGCACCTTTTTTCCGCTACAACAGCTCTGCTGCATATGCGTATCTGCTAGTGTTGATCATCATTAAGCATGACATAGGAGAAAAATCCTCTTGCTCCCAACTGCTTTTAAGTATGAGGTTTGAAACTCTGTTTGAAGCCATGCTTTAGCCTAGTAATGGAGACACTTCAAATACTGGATCAATGCATCCTGTAAAAGTGCAAGCGTCTCTGATTCAGTTGCTCATTTTCCCTGCCTTAATAGAAGGTATCTTTATTGTACTGCTACTTACAACTCAAATATAGCCATGTACAATTTTATCCTTTATGTTATTTGTGTCAATAGGGAATAGAAGCTGGCAGTTCTTTCTGGCCCAGATCTTCAGATGCATTTAGCTGTTTAAATACCATTAAAATCGATGCTACTGCTCTGAAACAGTTGTTTATTTTGAAAGAAAAAGAAACTACCCACTGGCACATACAGAACACATTGCAGGGTGGGCAGGTTGTGTCCTATTAGTCTGATTTCCCAAATTGAACAGGCCTGCCTTAGGCTGTCTGTGCCTGTTCCTTCTTCATGCTATATGCCCCACTGATGCTGTAGAGCAAGCTTGTTGCATGTATAGCAGGCTTGCACATATTCCAGCCTTCTGTATCCAGCGTAAAAGCAGGGATAGTTTACCTCAGTATGCCATGTTGCTTCCCAAGCAGCTGAGTTATCCTTGCAGTGGGAGCAGAGCAAATACATGGAGTTTGAAGCAGCCATAGGGACCACAGTAAGCTACTGACATTTGTCATTCAGCTCTGATTAATCACTATTCTATAGACCTCAGCCTGAATCGGTAGGACTTGGATGCATGCAGTTAAGTCCCTTATTGGTTTCATGGTACGTGCGTAGGACACACCAGGATAGTTTTAAGAAGAAGCCTTTAAGTGGTAACTTCAGACCATGTAGTGTCCTGTAATGCATTTCTGTCGAAAATATTCTCCTGTTAGAGTATGGCATTGCCTGGAGGCTCTTGTGACCCTTTGAATACCATAATGAGCTTGTCTCATTATAATATTCTGGTAGGTTAATTTGATGAAGTGTTACAGTTAGACTTAGTTTTTTTTCAACTTCTTAATGCTCTTAAAGGGGAGCTCAGTAGCACTTCAGTTGCAAAAATAACAAAGGACAAAAACAAATGGAGAGGAAGGCGATGAGATTAGAAATGTTAGCAGGAAATAAATGAATCCTTGAAAAATTCAAACACTTTTAAAATTACGGTGATGGAGATACCAAGGAGGGAAACTGAATTCTGGATGAATACGAACAGTCGGAGAAATAAGATGAGAAAAGTAGATTCTTATTTTGGAGTGCCTGTGATGTGAGGTGCAGCAGTGAATCTCATGTGGCTACTTCCGCAAGTCCCAGTCACTCAACCTAAATTTTGTGAAGTTCTGGTTTGGGACAAACAAGTGTCAAGATTGCGGGGGAGACTTGCAGCTGTTCTTTTGTCATTAGTAGATTTTTAGGAACCAGCATCTGCAATTCACTACATCTGGGACTAACCTGAGAATATGACCTGTTATTATTGAGCGTCTACATTCCAGAGAAATAAGAGAGGCAAGTCATAAGGAGTGAAATGTATTCAAAGGCTGGGCAGTTCTCTGTATTCTGAGAAAATTGACTACTTTGTTTGCCAAGTGGCCAAATAATTCAAGGAGAATATTTCCATAAGATAGTTACATGCGTAGAGAGTGTAGCCATATCATTAGACCACATCAAAAAAGCAGTTAGTGGAATGAAAACCTGAAAAATAATTTTAAAAGTATTCGAGGTAGGGTGGCTGCCACCTTTTCCTTCACTTAAAAAATTAATTGTGGTGCTGTGTTTGGATGCATTGACTAACATTAGTATTCTTTTTTGGTCTATCTACTGCACATATGCAGCATGAGATTTTGTTCCCACACAGTTTGTGTCCGTACCAGTGGCTCTGTGTGTTTGTTAGGGAAGTAAAGGCCAATGGTACAGGTTGCTTTTGGGGAAGGAAGATGGTGAACATTTTCTGATGGTTATTTCTTCCCACACGTAAAACATTTACAAAGTTTTTCTCATAGCAGGGGAGTAAAAATACTGGCGTTCTCTCCATTGCAGGCAGTTATAGACAGTTTTAGTTAACTTGCATTGACTGAGAAGTTTGAACCAAGACTGAGAGCTCGACTCTGTAGTAAGACATTTTTAGAGCTGATGAATTGATTTGACATATTTACAGCCTCTTACGAATTTTCAGGTTAAAAGTCTACTTTTAGACTGAAAAATCAAATTCATAAAGCTCATCAATTTGAAATAATGCTTCCTGAATATGTAAAATTCTTACTCATGTTCTGGTTATATTTTTCCAAAGTTACTGTTTTCAACTGATACTGAAATCATTTTCAGGATGGAGACGTGAGTGTATCCAGGTTGCTGTCAAAGATGTTTCCAGTGAATCCGCATGATCTCAGTATTATATTTTATCTGTTTTCTCTTTGAATTTCAGAAGGATGATTCCCAGAGACTTCTGGAAAGCTTCAACTCTGATGAAAAGGAGCATGCACTCTCAAAAAGTAAAGCAGAACCCTATACGTCAAAAGAGGAAATTCTACTGGAGGTAAAGCTCTCGTCTTGTTGGTGGATGTCCATTTTGCTGCATGTGACAATGAGCACATTCGGCACCTCATCCACACTGTCTTAATTTTATTGGGTTTGGAGTTGAGCCCTTAAAGAGTGTTCAGAAAAAGCATAAGAAGGAGAGTGAGAGTTGATGGCTCCTTATGTATGCAACTATTTTAGGCACTCATTCCATTATGAATTTCATTTTGGATATTTTAACTACTATCTGAGTTCTTTTTGCACAGAAACTTGATTTTGTGTCTACGTTGTCCTTAATTTCAAAAGGGTAATGGGAAAAATTAATACTGTTGACATAAGAAGAAGTTCTTAAGTACTGAAATCAGTGCTGCTAGCTGATAGTGGATTCTTTCCTGGAGAAGAAGGAGATTTATTAAACAAACTTTGACAGTAACAAAGTTCCCTCATCAGGTCCAATATGGAACAAATACATTTTTCTAGAGCCTCTTTAGAGGTTCCACCTCTCAGTTGGACTGAGTACATCAATGGAGGGAGAAAGAATAAATGAAGTAAAATGAGTATATTTGCAAACAGCAGCATCTTCAGTGGTTTTCTCACATAGGAAATTCTCCCATCAGGTATCAGCTGAAGATACAGTGCAGAGGTCAAATGACCACAGGTACTGAAACACCAGTGTGGTGAGCTGGGATTCAAGGACAATTACAGAAACAATCTAGAAAGAAAAGTAGGAGAAGGTATAAACCTAGCCCACTCTCAAGAAAAAATTAAAAAACTTTATTATTTTTTTTTTAATTGTGATAATCTCAAAATAACCTGAGAACCAGTCTTACTGTGTGTTTGTTAGATCAGTGCCTTTCACCCAAAGCTGATTGGACTGCTGTTGGTGGAACTAAAGATTGATAGTTAAACTGCACATTTTAAAAAATGTGCTGTTCAGCTAACTCATTTAGTCCATTATACATAAATTAAATACATGCAGAAAATCTTGGTTAAAGCCAGCCAATCTGGTACTTAGCTTGTAACAAGAACTGGTTTCAAGACAAAGAGAAGATAGATGTTATTGTAAACATTTTACTATTGGTTTAAATCCTGATGGGTAATTAATCTTCACTTCAGTTTTGTGATCAGGAATGGTGACAAACCATAGTTGGTCATTTTGCTTGAGCTGAAGTACAGCATAACAAGTGAGCATGAATTAAATTCTCTTTTGGTGTGTAAATCCTGTGGGAGAACTTAATGTAATGATATAACCTTATGCATATTACCAGTCCTTTTGAAATGGGATCACGTCTTTTAAAGTTGAGCATTCACAACTATATCCATTTCCCAAACCCGTTAGCTCATTTAGCTCATTTCTAACACATTAAGAAGTAACCTTGTTAGCTGAGGGAATTACTTTCTCCTATTCATCTAACTACTGAAGTTGTTTTGTTGGTTTTTTTTCTATTAATTTGTTCCAATTCCCAGAGGCTTTTGCTGTTACTAGCATCAATTGATAGTTCATGAAGAAGCAGAGATGGAAAATGCTTTTAGTTAGGTTAGAGCACTTCAGAAAAGCAAGTGTTTGATTCTGAGACTTTCCACATTGCAATAATACCATAATTACTGTATTAATAATAACTGTGTGTTATTCATGCCTGCTGAGAAGTAGGTTGTGTTAGTTCTAGCAGACTGCAATATGACTTTACTGCTTTGGACTGGAGCTGCTCTGCCTCTAGCCGTTGCAGAGCAATGGATTTGTTGACTTCTGTCCCTGAATATGTACTGAGCAGTGGGACTGCTCAGTATGAGCAAGTGTTCTACATGTTGACTGCTTGCTTTTATCAGTAAATCCAAAAATGACTTCTGGAAATAAATTGAACGGCAATTAAAAGGTGCAATGATAAAAGAGTATAATGAATGAATGACGTAGTTTTCTCTTCTCTTCCCATCTCTATTTTTAGACTCTATTAGTGCTTTGATATTTCCTAGAAAAATCTATATAAAGAAAATTGTGTTTTGACAAATCGGATTCTTTCATTTCATAAGACAAAACCAAAAAAGTTAGAATAGGAAATCTCCTAAAGCTTGGATTTAAACGTTCTATCTGTTGCTTATAGCCAACCTTTTATTAAGCCATACATAACCTCACAAAACAAAGCTGATTATCCCATTGTTCCAGTGCATAAAGCAGTGGTTAGGGAAGAGGAGGAGCAGAAAGTCAGATTACGTGATATAGCAGATTGTATGAAAGGAATGCATTATCTATAAATAAAGTTCTTTGGAAGAACTTTGGTATTTTCTCTAGATTATACATAAGGGTCTTTCTGGAAAAAAAATGATTGCTTTTGTTTAATCTATTGTTTCTTTATTTAGTTTGAAAGTCAGAATTTATAGCTGTGATGGTATCTGTGGAATAGTAGTTTCTATTATTAAGATAATTTAAATCTCTCGTGTGAATCTTTAGTTATTCCTAAAGCAGGGGGGGAATCTCAAAATGAAAATAACTGATGAGTACCAGCTATTACCTCTTTTCCCATGCAGAAGCAAAAACATTCTGGAGCAGTGGTGATGACAGAGTGATGAAACCTCTTTTCTAGGTCTTGTACTCTGAATGAGTCTTATGAGAAGACTTCCTGTGCCAAAGCAGAAACAGTCAATAAATAGTTATTTATCGATAGGAATTTCTAAGTTGTGTAACCAAAAGGGGCATGCGATGCTTACAGTGAACAACTGTCAGGTCTACTACTGTTCCCAAATGGTTTTCTGTTCTTTTCCATACAGGAAAGTGAGTTTCCTCTGAACAGTAACATCACGGCATTTGCATTAAAGGCAAAAGTGATCTATCCCATCAATCAGAAATTTAGGGTAAGGTTTTAGATTCTACTTGTAAAAGTCAATGACAATCATTCTGTGTCAGAGTAAATTGCAGAGTCAAGTAATGGAAGAAAACTTACAGCCAATCTACTTAATAGAGATTAATCTTTGTTTATAGTTGATTGACTCGGGGCTTATTCTGTAAAGCATCACCTGCTTTCAGCTCCTCGTAAAACTTGCAGTGCTTTATATGGTGTCCGGTCAATTTTCACTGTAGTCAAGACCTTTTCTTCCCGTTAACGTTAATGGAAGTTGGGTCTGTCCAAGGAGACATAAGAAAAACTCCACAAGGATCTGCCCTTCAGTAAGAAAACATGCACCCAGCAGATAACTGCAGCAGAAGAATGCTTTTCCAGGCGATGCAGAAACCTGTCAGTATGATGAATCTAAATTTATGTGGAAACACTTTTGCTGTTTATATTGTTTAATTTTTCACTTGAAGGCAAACACTGCAAATTGATGAGATGTTTATCTCCTTCTTGTGTTTTGTTAATTGATCTGGTATTTTACTGTAGCCTTTGGCAGATGGCTCATCCAATCCATCTTTGCATGAGAATCCAAAGCAGGCAGTTCTGCCTAATCAGGTCATGGAAACATCTATGTCAGGCAGCCTGGGATCCCTGAGCCAGGGAGACAAAGAGGACTGCAGTTCCTCCACAACAATACATTCCACTACAAGTGATGACAGATTTCAGGCTCGAGCCTTCCTCAAGGTGACCAGCTTCCCTGAAGTGCTAACATGTGAGAGGTAAGCAGTAAACCTGCCCTCATGCTTGGTCATTTTCTAGCATGCCCCAGTGGTTTTCTGGACAATCACTAAAGGTCTGGTGTAAACTAAAAGGTGGGCTTGAGCACATACATCCACCACATCAAGACAGGGTTATCTACTTATAACTCTAAAAAAGTGGTTGGGGAGATTAAAGTAATACATCATGCTGCTTGTTGAAAGTCAGTTTTTTATGCAGTTCTGGGAATCAGAACTGGCAGAAGCAGTCTCGTAAAAGATGTATCACTGTTATAGTAAAGAGATCCTTTTGTTTTGGCTGTGTGCTCAGTTCACGTGTGCAGTGGCGTGCTCGGCTGGGGATGGAGTCCTCTGCACTGTGCAATATCAAGTCACACAACCGGTGCCTGGAGAACAGCGAGTGGCAATGGTCTATTCTCTCCATTTTTAATGGGAAGAACTTGTGTCATATTATGGGAAAACTGTTCATTTCTCAGACACTCCAGTGATGAGCAGGTAGAGCTAATCAAAATGGCTTATCAGCTTTGATTTTCTTTCAGCTACACAACATCATGATACCCCTAGAAGAATACATATTTGTATTCTCATTATCAAGAATAAAGAAAATTGTAATTGTGTCACTATAGGAACTGGGGAAGGTAATAACAATGAAGAATATTTTCACAGTGCCCACTCTTAGTATAGCTGTTTTGATTTAAAGCTTTGTTTTCCTTTTGTTGTAGCCACTCATGCCTATATTTAACTTGCCTTTTTCAAAAGGGAAATGCAACTCCAATTTTGTTAAAGCAGTATTTTGTTTTGCTTACCTTTATGTAGAGATATTTTATCTGAAAGAGAAGGCAGTGTGGAAATGGAGTGACTTGACTGCCATTCTAGGGCCAATGGTTTTAGGAGAACTTTGTAATTAAATGAAACTATTATATGCTGCTCTTTTATGTGACCTTCATTGAGACTGATATTAACACATTTTAAAATCTTTGTTTTAGTTTTGATGTTAAGCTCTGCCTTTGCAGTCTTATTTTAAAAGATCTCGCGCGTCTTGATACTGAACTCAGAAAAGAAAGACATGTGGTAGGTACTCATGTCTCATTTATAGCTATTTGTTTTGAACATGTTAGTTGAATATCAGTTTAGGAAATAACAAACTACTGACTAGCTGGGAAGTAGTGTAGCGGAGTTGCATCTCTGTAGTATTCTCTTTAATTTTTCTCTCTGATCTGCATATATGTGAGCTTCACAAAGGAGTGAAATATAAAGGAATATATTGAGCTGTGAAATATAGGAGGACAGACTGGGTAATATAAAAATCTGGTTTTAAACTTTGCTCCAGAGAATAACATACAGCACTTGAGGGTCAAAATAATAGAAAAAAATATATAACATAATACATATAATAGATGAGTTGTTTTTTTTTTTTTTAAGGACAGTGCTTGTGCATTGTAACTCCAGGGACTCCAAGCTCCTTGAGTAAAATTGAAAATTAATTTCAACTAAGTCAGTACTGTTGCCATATGTACAGTAGTCCTGATTTTGTATGACAGAGGAATTAAGGTACCCATTTAAATTATAGATAGCTAACTCCATCAAGTCACAGCATCCAAAGCTGAGAGGATTAAAAAACCTAACAAACAAAAATGACTAGTTATGATCAAGTATAGAATCATTACTGTTACTGAGTTTTAGCTTGGTTAATATAAATCTGGACATAAAGTATATAGCTTTCTCCTCACCTTCTTTTCAAACCTCTGTTTCAACAGATGGGTCCTTTCTGATATAATTTGTTAAATGCAATGAGAATATTTCTGTTCTGGGATTTTCTGAACAAATATTTACACAATCCAAAAGAGGGAGCATGAAAGTAAACCTGGGAAGCAGCTTCTCTTCTGATGGGATTTATTCCCATCTACGTAGATGAGGAAGGGAACTTGAGATCAGATTCCGGAAGGAAGTTTAGCTTGACTAGAGAAGGTTAAACTTGATCTTGAAGTTAATCATCCATTTTTAAATCAAGATAAGTTAACAACAGAGTGATGTAATCACAGAAACACTGAGAAAATTAGCATTTAATGTACTTTGTAGCCCACTAGAAATTACCATAAGAGGCAGATGACTTTGACCTTTAGCTGAAGTTTTGAATAGCTGTGTATTTTCACTAGGAGGGGAAAAGGGCAAAAAAAAATTCAGTTCAGAGAATAGTTTCTTCCTTTTCCACTCTGCTTTCTCTGATTTTTTTCCTCTCAGTCTTTCTTAGTGTCAGGTCTAGGAAAAGGAAACATATCCTCTTCCTTCAGTGTTTTTCTGAATTATTTTTTTTTTCTTTTCCCTTTGTACAGTAAGTGGTATCTTGGTGTTGTGTGTTCAAAACTTGCCAAACTTCTATCCAAAACATTAGCAAGTGAGAACCAAAACATGACTGCTTTAACATTTTCTCTTCTACTCCTTTCCAGATTTTGCTTAGATGAAATGTTGGCTTTGATAACTGTTTGTATATATAAATGTGTTTTTATTTATGTTTTCACATGTTTAAAGTAGGCAACTTCTGCATCATCTGTTTTCAAGTACATGAGTAACAGACAGGTGGCTGTTAAATTTCACATATTTTTATCTTCATGTTGTAAAATGCTACAGCAGTTAGTAATGAAGTGAATTGTCTTTACACTGATACTCTAATCAAGGCAAGAGGAGAAGAGGTTAAGCAAAAATTATCCTGGAGTTCAAAACCATCTTTTTAAAGACAGTAGTATTACAATCTTTAAAAAAAAACCAAAAACCAACCAACTGTAAAATAGGTGTATTTTTTGTAAGAGAAGGTAGCTAGAACTTGAGATGGTTACTTTTGTGTTGTGTATAAAAATGATTGACACTTCATTTGACTACAGTTGAAATTATAGTAATGATTCTGTTATTTTACTTATGATTCACTATAGTCTCATTGATTGATTTAAATCAACAAAAGTCATCACAAAGATGTCCTTACAGTGTTGAACAGGAACTTACTCTGGGTTTTGTTTCCTTCCTTTTTAATAGATGTTTATTCAGCTTCTCAAAATATACCTCTCAGACTTTTGTCATAAAAAGAAGATTAGTGATGAGTTGTTCAAGAAGATCCTTTTAATTCAGGAAAATGTAAGTTGTTTTGTTGGTTAATGTTTCAGACCACAGAAAATAAGAGTTAATCTAACCAGTTAGTGCAAGCTGCCACAGCAGGCTGTCTCATCTACTCTTTTTCAACAGCAATGTTTTCTGTAATCTCTTTCAGAAGAAATGCAAAGAAACTCCCTTCTTAGTTTATTCTTTCCATTATCTTGTTCACATTTCCCCCTTGTTATTGTATGAGGTGATCAGGACAGTGATGTTTCTAATCTCTTACGAATACAAATATTTTTAGTTGAATGCATTCAAGCAAACAAAATGTTGTGAACCTTATTCACTTAAATTTAAAAATTTCTAATTTTTAGGTCTTTGCCTGGTTCCATGTATCATTACTGATAATAAAACAGCAGGAAGTAAAGTATCAGAAGGAAACTCAAGGGTTTTTTTTATCAAGGGAAAATATACTTACTTTGCTCTTTATCCTTTTTTTCTTCTGTGTACTTTTATCAAAATCCATTTTCCACTTCTGAACTGGATGACATACATTGACAGTCAATATGCATTTCAAGTGGAGTCACAGTACTATTTTCAAGATTATTAGAAGGAAAGAAAACTTGGCAAAACTGAACAAAATAGGAGAGCTACTGGTTCCACTTTCCTTTTTCCAGATTAGAGTCAGAAAAGTCTGGATTGAGAGCCACCTCCGGACATCATCTGGTCCAACCTTTTGTAGGAGGCAAGGAGTAACATAAGGCTATCCAGTGTCTTGCCAAGCCAAGTATTGAATATCTGCACTGAAGGAGACTTCCTCATTTCTCTGGGCAGCCTAGTCCAATATTTAATTCTTCTCACAGTAATGATTTTTTTTTTTTCTTTGTACAGATGAAATTTCACATTTAGGCATTAAAATCTTATTGGCTTGCCAGTTCTAGTTGTTGGGATTTATTTTGTTCATTTCGTCTCACAATCTGTGAATGAGTATCAAGAATCTCTATAGTTGTGCCTAATAATTTATTTCAGAATGGATTTTGCCTTAAAACCACTCCTCTGCCTTAAATCCTCAGGTGTAGCATTAAAGATGATTGTATTTACTAAAAGAAAAGTGAGATTTGGTGTGCAAATCCTTTTTTTCTGATAGACTTCTGGTAATGACTTCAAATTATAAACACAGAGATAATAGATGTTTCCCAATATAGCCTAACCCTCAATGAGACTTGACGACATTAATGTTTTCATGCACCTAACTGAGCTGCTGCAAGAAAAAGACTGAATCTGGTTTATTAGATGCAGTAATTGCTGGAGTAGGCCACTTGTTTAAGTGTCAATATGGGATTCCTGTGTCATATATTCTGGAGAGAAAGGTCTTGGAAACGTGACAGCCTTAGGGTTGGGATATTACATAAGGGGTGAGGTTGGTTGTGGGTACCGTGTAAAAGAGACGTTGGTAATAAGCAAAAGCATTATCATTGGCAACTACTGTGTGTAATACTGCATTGGCAAGACTGAGTATTATGTGATTTATCACATACAGTATTTTCTTCTTTTAATTCTGCGTTGTAAGAAAAATTCAAGAGATTTTGATGAAATTGCTTGTGACACCTGTCAAAATCTGATTACATTTCTTTAAGATGTAGAGTATCAGGTTAATGCATTGACAGCGAAAATTGTGTGACATTAAAGTAAATGTTATGTAAGGCATGTTTCAGCAACTGAAGCATCATCCATTTCAGTACCAAGCTACTAAGTAAGGATAGAAGTCTAGTATCATTAGATTTCATAAAAAAATCATCCTGATTTCAAAGGATTAAAAAACTTTAAAAGCCCATGTAATCATGTAGCCTCTAATTAGTCCCTTGTGAACAGTACAGGCATGTTCACCCATGTGTGCTAGCACTGTACAGGAGACACTATCTGATTATCATATCTGAATACTTCTCTGTGCTTTCAGACACAGTGTATACACTCATAGTTGCTATTTAAGATGGGGCATGCATATTAGAATGAAAATATTTGTGGATAGATTCAAAGGATTGTTAGTATGAAAGCTCATGGAGTAGTGCTTACTAAAACTTGAATTCAGTGGAGGTAGACAAGAGTCTTGACCATACTCACATAGTAGTAGAACTGTATGTGCTTGTATTGAGTGTGGTTCAGAGCTGCCATATATGTTCCTTCAGATTTCTTTGCTTGCTGCAGGAGGTGCGTTACCCAGACAGAACTTTCTGAACACTCTTGTTCAGCTTCCTTATCCATGAGCCACAACTGATATACAAATTCACTTCTGAATTTAGAGATTATATCTGTTTTTCTGTTTAACAAATTGCTTGTTTTTTCCCCCAGGATTTTGAAGAATTACAGAAACAACTTGACTCTAGACTCCAGAACACTCAGATGTCAGGAGCCCATAATTCAGAGTACGAGACTCTAGAAGATTTAGAAAGGAAAGAAAGAGAATATTCAGAGCACATAATAGATAATGTAACTTTCTAATTTTTCTCTCCTAAAATTTTATTTTAATGTTAGTCATTTGATGAGGAATGCTCTTTTATTTTTTTATGAACTGTTATGTTGACTAGTCTACAGTTAGTATTTTAGATATGCATGAGTCCTGAAAACATTTTTACATTGCTCCAGCAAAGTGTTTACAGCTCCCTTTGGGAACCAGTGTGTTTTTTATGTAAACTCTGTCTTATCCCACCGAGTTTAGAGCTGAGAAATGTCTGTTGCTTGTCAGATGGTAAGATTTATTTCAAGCCTAGGTATAGTCTTATTATATATTATCCTAGCACCTTGTTTTCTTCAGTCCTTCATAACTGAATAAAAGAATAACAAGAGACTACAAAACATTTTAAAGCTTAAATAATTACTATGAAAATAATTACCTTTTAGCATGCATTGCACATTTACTTTAGCAAAACATTCTGGCTTAGCAGCTCTGCACATTACGTTTATGTGGTTTTTTAATGTAAAAAATATAGTTTGATAGCAGGCATTTGATTCTCAAAGTGAAGTTTGTTTGGTTTTTTTCTCTACAGTAGTGTCATTGTGTCCAAATAGCTTGCAGGCTAGAAAACTGGAGGTTAAGAATACTCTGCATATTATTTTCCAGTAAACTGAGTAATCTGGAAGATCATCTTTCTAGTCTTGTTTTTGAGGTTTGAGCAAATTCACTGCTGGGGAAAATGAACTAGTCAGACTATGGCTCTGTGAGCTGCCTGCACTGATTGACTGTGGCACTTCAGCCCTGAACTAAACAGCCCATCATCTCCGCCTTGGACCTTTTTCATAGAGGAGTTAACATTTTTTTAATGTCTGATGGCGAAGTGCTTCACTAGGAATTTTCTCAGCTTTCTTGTGATTCTCTGTGTCTTCCACTTTATAGTGGAAGTCCTGGTAATGATGGTATGTCTGTGTCAAGTTTCTTTTGCAATTTAACTTCGCTCTTAGAAAAATTGATTGTTTAGAGTTCTCCAGAGTTAGTCACATAAAAATTCCCTGGCAGCCTCGCTGAGCAACATGAGGCAATTATTCACCAGCAGCAGTCATCCTTCGTGGGTCTGTCACTCCTATGCCAGCAGATGCTTTTCATCCATATTGAAAATTATTTCCCTGTACACAGATTTGTATAGTTCAGGACCTTGAACTAATCCACTCTTCCCTCGGTGATATAAAGGGGTTTTTTTTTGCAGTGCTCACAAATGCTATAGTCACAGTTTTTTGCAAAACTCACAGATACTTAATACAAATCTTGGCAATGGATAAATTTTCATATCTTTATGTGTACTAATAATTCCATTGAAGACTACACAATATTCACAGTTGCGTGCAGTCATAAGTTTTTGTGGGACTGGAGCCTAAAACTGGAGATACTAGAGATCCCAAAATGGGCGTGTACGCTGTGCTGATTCTGCAGAAAATACTTAATTCCAGCACAGTTAATAAAGTGCTTATGGAGCATGTGACTGTGAAAGACTTTGATGGTGAAAAATAGTGACAATTTTTAGTTTTCCTTTTTTAGCAAAAATCTTGTTTGACTGGAATGCCTGCTCCTACAGCTAAGTAAACTTCCCAGAAAAAAAGGACTGCAGTTTGTTGTCTTTTTTAGTTTTCCCATTAATACTAACAACATAGTAGGCTTTTATAGATGCAATATGTGGAGACCTAACAACAAAATCCTAGCTAGTTATACAGAATAACTACATTTAGAAAGGTCAGGATTGACGTACTGGTTATGTGCCACCAACATGTGTATCATTGTTTAATAAATAGGCTCTTCAGGTTTGCAAAATGTTCGCTATAACTAATACTGAAAGCTGTCTGTCGTCTCAGTGACTTGTATGTCAGTAGGCTCATATGCTTCTCACTCTAATGAAATACTTGATGATTAATGAGGGAACATGGATTATTTTTTGATTCATATTCCACAGATGGAAGCTTTCTGGAAGCAGACTGATAAAGCCCAGCAGGCTTTTTTGGACCAGTCAAAATGCTCAAGTGCCAAAGCAACAAAGATAACGATGGATCTGACTGAGAAGATGATTGCAGTAGAAGGCTTGTTAAGTGAATCTCAAGATTTGCAGGCAATGGTAAAGTACAAAAAGAAATAAAAGTCGAGAGCGATTTAGTCAATCTGAACACAAAGAATGATGCAAGTGTACAGAATCTGTCAGTCCTGCCTCAGGAATGATGTAGGCTGCTTACTCCAGTTGTCTCTTCCAGCTTTGTGGCAAAGAGCCCATTGCAGTTTATGAAGACTCACAGGAGGGTGAACTCTCTGCATTTAGTTCTAATCCTCAAAATACCAGTTAGGCAGTCATGTTAGGAAAAAGTGATATCCATGCAGCCGGTGAGCCAGGAACAAGAGCACTAGATCTAATGATGAAGGAGAGTCATTACCCTGGGCATTAGGAAGTTTCTTTCTCTTTCAGCATATTTATTCCACTTTGACTGAGAAATCCTAATTTAAATTTGAGAGTTATTCTGTGTGACCAATGACTTTAATTGGTATTGAAAACCCTTAACATCTCTTAGTGATATGGTCTCAAGAGGGAAAAATGTGTTTATAAGTGGATTGGCATTGTGCTTTATATTGTGTTAAATCTGACAGATCCTTTATTTGCTTTGCACAGGACATACTGAAAGAATTACTTGTAATTTGTAGATTAACAGTACAGTCAGAACCTGGAAATCACTGCCTTTATTAGTAATTTGGAGAATAAATGGATAGCTAGCTTTATGTGGCTTACTAATAAACAGATAAACCAATTATTAGCTCGTTAGTTTTACATTGGAACAGCTAAGTAAGCTGAGCTGACCAGGTATGAAAATAGCCTTTGGAGCTGATCACGCTTGACCCATACCAGGCTACTGTACAGTAGGTTCCTTCAGATGGGGAACTTCAGATGAGATGTTTGGATCCAGATACAGGAAATATTCCTACCTGAACTCAATACTGTGATGCTTGTATCTCATTGTAGAGGTCGTTGTCTGTGTGTCTCCATTAACTACAGTAGTTGTCACACTCTTTCGAACATTGCAGCATTGTGTAAAGCAGTTGCAGTTTCACCTGGGAAGTCTTGCTCCCTATTGTAGTCCCGGGCTGCTACTCTAATAGTGCAATTAGACCTGATAGGCCATAGCCAGTTATACTAATTTTTAGCATACTTACTGAAACCCAGCTGACCCTATACTCGAAGGCATCCCAGCACTATCAAAATGAGATGTGTGTCCCAATTTCAAAATGAAGGCCCATACTGGTGTGCTGTATAGTATCTTGAAGAGAGGTCCAGGACTTCTGTGTTACCTTTCTGTCCATCTTTCCCCCTTGAATATTTAAGTTTGTTCTGCAAGTTTGTTGTTTTCTTTTCCTGCCTTGATGTCTTCTTGACAGCTAGAAATAATGAAAATCACCAGTAGTTTTAGATTTGTTCTTGCAACTGAACATGTAGTAAACCCACTGCTGTCCTACACCAGTCGGGATTTTCAGAAGTATTTAAGTACATTAAGATTATTATTCACATGGTCTTGAGAAGCCTCCATGGTTTTCTGTGTAGTTTGGAAATGAATAATTCAATGAAAGAACAAGCTCAACCAGAGACCTATTCTTGTTTTCTAAACAGGACTTTCTAATGTTTGTTTTAGGACATTCAGGAAAGGTTATTCAACTGGGAGCTTATGGTGAAAATGATTGATTCACTGAAGTCCTATATACCAGAAGAGTGCAAGTGTAGATTAAATATTGTATCGAATATTCTGGACCATTTAACTGTAAAAAATTATCTCTCAGTACGACAAAAGGAAGAACTTTTAACAGATCTGCACAAGGCCTTCTGGGAACAGCTGGCACATTTTAGTAATGGTAAGTACTTAGACTGCAGCTGGTGACTTAACAAATATGGATGTGAGTTCTCGTTATTGTATTAAATAGTAAAAATATTATGGCTTCAGCCCAATACCCATCCGTTTTAAAAAGGTGTTGATGAATTTGCCACAAACACAACAGTTGTGAAGGGTGGATGCTTAGAATGGGAACGTTGGCTTTAAGCCTTTTAGGTCTTGTTCCAGGCATTACTATGAACTTACTGTACAGTTCACATAATCTATACCTTATTTAATTAATTTGAAAATTGTAGAAGAGTCATATTTGTTATGAGTAATTGTAAGATTTCTCCACTTACTGTTCATGTACTTGACATTGTTGGTGATACTGGCTAGCGTTAGGGACAATTAATAGCTGTATATGTGCAGAATACTATCTTGTGATCTACTAGCATGTGGAGCCAGAAGATACACAAAATATAATTGTGCTATCACTCTTGTGAAAAGATAATTTTAAGGCTTATGATCTTCAGACAACCTTCTCTTTTATTATGTTAGACTTAAATACTTTTCCTCTTCCTCTTACACCCCTTCACATTGCCTATCTGTAAAGCAGACAATTAAAACAAAGTCTAAGCTGACTGACCCACTGATTTAAGATTTTCCCTTTTTCACTTTGCGTGTTACCTATTGCCTAACATGTTGAGAAACATACCCCTAACTTCTCTGATAGGGGCTGTATCAAGGGCTCAGTGCTTCCCATTAGCACTCATGGAAAACTATAGTACATGTTCAGCAAAAAGGAATACTGTGAGAAGTATTTTACTCTCGCATGTTTTCTAGAACCATTTCTGCTACTTGTGGGCATATTTAAGGCAAATCATCCTAGCAAAATGGCATTAGGGTTAGAGTTCAGTGAACTAAATAGTCAGAATTAATGTAGTTTTGTTGTGGTGTATTCTTGTTTCAGTGCTGCTCATTTGCTTTCAAGCTTAATGTTGATAAATTGTGCCATGGTCAGCAGTTCACAGGATCACAGAATTTTTGAGGTTGGAAGGAACCTCTGGAGGTCATATGGTCCGCATCCCCTGCTCAAGTAGGGTCAGCTACAGACAGTTGCCCAGGACCGTATCCAGATGGCATCTGAGTATCTCCAAGGGTGGAGGCTCCATGACCTACCTGGGCAACCTGTTCCAGTGCTCAGTCACCCTCAGAGTGAAAAAGTATTTCTTTATGTTCAGAGGGAACCTCCCATGTTTCAGTTTGTGCCTGTTGCCTCTGGTCCTGTCACAGGGCACCACAGAAAAGAGCCCGGCTGTGTCTTCTTTGCACCCTCCCTTCAGGTATTTATATACATGGATAAGATCACACTGAGCCTTCTTTTATCCAGGCTGAGTAGCCCCAGCTCTCTCAGCCTTTCCTAATAGGAAGGGTGTTCCAATCTATCATTCCAGTTCTGCTTTCATGGCCTTTCGGTGGAGTCTCTCCAGTATCTCCATGTCTCTTATACTGGGGAGCCCAGAACTGGACACAGCACTCCAGATGTGGCCTCACCAGTGTTGAGTAGAGGGGAAGGATCACCTCTCTCCGCCTGCTGGCAATACTTTGTCTAATGCAGCCCAGAATATCATTACGCTTTTTTGCAACAAGGGCGCATTGCTGGCTCGTATTCCACCTGATATTCACCAGAACCTCCAGGTCCTTTCCTGCCAAACCGCTTTCCAGCTGAGGGGTCCTCAGCGTGTACTGGTGCCTGGGGTCGTTCCTCCCCACGTGCGGGACTTTGCACTTTCTGTTGCTGAACTTCATGAGATTTGTGTCAGCCCATTTCTCCAGCTTGTCAAGGGCCCTATGGATGCCAGCATGACCCTCTGGTGTATGAGCCACTCTTCCCATTTTTTGTCACCTCTGCAAACTTTCTGAAGATGCACTCTGTCCCATCATCCAGGTCACTAATGAAGATACTGAGTAGGATTGGACTCAGTATTGACCCCGGGGGTACAGCATTCATTACTGGCTTCCAAGTGGATTTTGTGCAAGTTTGCAATCTGTCTCACTGTCTGCACATCTGGCCTATATACTTCATCCTCTTCTCTATGAGAATCCACCAGGAGACTGTGTCAAAAATCTTGCAGAAGTCAAGGTAGACAATATCCACCATTGTTACCTCATCTACTGAGCCAGTCATTTAATTGCAGAAGATGATCAGAATTCCCATGTTGCAGACTTGCTCCACTTTAAAAACATGAATTAACCATGTGAACAGTTTGGTGATACTCAAGAAGTCATGTGTATCGTGATACAGGTTATTTCATGGATGTTTGCACCTAGAATTGACATGCCTAGCTCATAGTTTTTGCATAGGTTCAGCCACTAACAAACATGCATCTGTGGATACTTTTTCCCCCTTTTTGTCAAGTTTCTCTTGTTCTAAAGCAAAAATACCTCTGTCAAGGCCTTGATTTTATGCAAAGTAGGTGTTTATAGTTGTATATAGCTGTATATTATAGTTAGTACAACCTGTGCAGAAGGGCATTATCAACCTCCTGGTTTTAGACAGAAATAAAATGTGCTTTAAAAAAAAAGTCTGGAGTGCAGCATTTTCACATGAGAGTCTATGTTCACCTTGCTTATGAGCTCCTAAATACATAAGTTAAACTACCTGTAATTCACAAGCAGAACACAAAGCCAGCAAGACTCTGATCCCAGGAAACAAAAAAGAAAGTAGTAAAGTATCAAGTAGTGTTTAAAAATAACAGCTGCCACATTTGTTCAGATGACATTTTTATTACAGGCTTTCCTGTACTTTCAGTGCACTTTCAAGTGTTTTGTCAGTGCATCGTCAGCCTCTGCGTAAGCACAATAAATTAGCATGGAGAATAAATAACATGCTCGGTGCTACGGTATTGTGCTCCTTTATTTCTCTACGAAATAATCTCTACAAAAATCATAGTAAAGCATCTTGATGTGGTGGCAGAACAGCAGCCACAGATGACTATTCTTTTGCATTCCCCTTGAGCTGACTGCGTCAGGAGTGAAGTACTGGTCTGGGGCAGGGCAAGTGGGGGAAATGCGTGAAGTTCTTCTTAGGTGGACAGGCACCTAAGAAGAGACATGAAGTAGTGGCAGAACATAGAAAGTACCAGTTCCACTCTGCAGCATAGGGTACAAATAGACTCATGAATTTGTAAATCATCTGGAACTATAGGGGGGAAGAACTCGATGCCAAATATTTCACAGTACTAGCACAAAATCAGAGGGACCTTGACAACTTTTGGTGCAGGTTCCTGGATGTCACTTTGGAAGCCTGGTATGACTGCATGCCAGTTCAAGTTAATCTGAACTAGCGCTGCTTTAGACCTTTTCTCCCCACCATATGTTGCTATCCCTGTCCTTGCAGCAGCATTTACATATCTGCAATTAGGAAATGAGTCACTTCTGGACCTTCCTGAAGCAGGAGGGGGAGTTTTGGGATTCTGCAGGAGGGAATCTGTTTCTTGAGCTGACACATTGCCTTTGCATGAGCAGTAGCACCAGCGAAAGGGAGAGTGCATGGTAGTGATCCAAAAACCTGATAGATTTAAGTGCCCTGTTACAACCTAAAAGTTCACATCTAAAAAGATCATCAGGGTAAGAGTCAAATTTGAAATCCTGCATGGTAATTACTACACTCAGTAATGTATTTCTGTGAGCTCACGTAGTGTGACAGTAGCAGATGCTACTTTCTCCCTGTGGAGTTGTCATCTAATCGTCAGTGGTTTATGTTCCAGAATGTATCCAGGAAAGTAAAGACCTGATCTTGAAACGACTGGAGTGCCGTGCAACGAAGAGAGAAGAGTTCAAACACAGACAGAAAGCTGAACAAGGGAGTCTCCTCAGTAGAACTTTTCATAGTGAAGATGTTCATGATTTTCTTAAGGTGAGCACGTAAAAGGTTATTATCACTGTTGCATTAGTTTTTAAGGCCAGATATTTTGCAGATTTCTACCAGTTCCATAAAATTGGGATTTCTGAGTCCTCCTGAGAGTCATGTACAGTAGCACAGGTGGGATAGGATCAGACCTCCTATTGCTTAGGCTTTGCCTGGAGATTTTTCCTCCAGTGTTGGTCTTGTTACATTAGAACAAAATGCCAAAGGGTGTTAAAGCTAGATTGCATGTTTTGTAGAAAACATATTTTAATTACATACTCTGCATTTGGTTCAGTATAGGAAATCTCTGGAGGAAAGTATCTGGCCTGCTTTACAGAAGAAGGCAGACTGCACTGATCTAATTACTTTTCTATGAGTGAGGTTACTGAGGCTCAA
Source organism: Chlamydotis macqueenii (assembly GCF_036417535.1). NCBI lineage: Eukaryota > Metazoa > Chordata > Aves > Otidiformes > Otididae > Chlamydotis > Chlamydotis macqueenii. Next base: position 71,138,345 of record NC_141559.1, read on the forward strand.
AATAATATCAAATTTCACATAAGCAGAGGGGAAACTCATTATGATCACTGGCAGGATACCTTAGAGGAGGTTTGCAATTGATAATTTAATATGGTATACAATGGCCAGTGTAATGTTTTCTTTGCCGTATTTTTTATAGAGGTTTATGGTTACTGCTCAGAATGTATATACGAAATCAGAGTTCTTAGCTGTAAATGCTGAGAGCTGCAAAACTCCTATAACTGCTACGAACTACAGACCGAACTTATTAAGAAATTAAAAAAAAAAATCAATCCTCAATTTTCATTAAAAGAAGTCAGGTAAAGTGGTTACATCCAGCAGCATTCAAGTTTTTATAAAATCTAATATCTTAGATAAATTACTGTATGAGAAGACCCATATTCCAGCTGTAGCAAACTGTCAGAATTTATTGATCTCAACACTGCAATTTTGTATTGCAGGGCCAAGTTCTTTAATTATACTGTATGAATTGGATAATGCAGTTACTGTTCTTGTATGCAACACCTGTCTGGCAACACCTCACTTCAAAACAGAAGGTTTCAGGCACTTTAAAACAGTAGAGTACATTTTACCTTTTCGGCTTTTCGTAACTTGAGACAAATAATTCTATCACACATTTTTGTAGACGTTGAGCACTTGTGAATGTATTTTCCTTATGCACATCATTCAAAACTCTTGGACACCTCCAAAATTCATTGAACAAAGCTTAGAAATTTTGCGTTAAGTCCTCTCTCCTACAAAGTTAGAGCCACACAGATTTGTGTAAGGGATGCCCTGTTCTGTACACCTTAGAGAGCTAACAAATACACTTAATTAAGCTGTAGACTAACGATCTGCTTGTGATAGGCTGAGCAGGAATGGGCAGCTTGCACTTCATGCTGCAGAGCAGAGTAGAACTGAGTCTTAGTATTATGAAATGCCTGTGTGCAAATAATAAAACAAGTCAGAAATTTAAGCCTTTCTGCTGCCACAGTGGAGAGCACCTTTTGTCCCAGAACAGGTGGGGTCTTGAGTCCAGAGACTCTTTGAAGAATAAGAAAAGCGTGTATGTATCTACAGCTCTCATGATTTGACTTAAATAGTCCAGTAATTATCTTGTGCAAACAATCCCCTCAGCATTGACGAGATATTTTAAACGTGTTTCATAGTTTCACAGCCAGCCCAGTAGTGAAGGAGTTGGTCCTGAATCCTCACCATGAGCCTAGACTTGTACCCATCAAATGCACTTTTCTTCTCTGCCTTCCCTCCTCCCCTTCATCAAAGGGCTTGCACCACCATGGTAGCAGCCTTGGCAGTAACTGACCTTTCTGCTGAATTTTAAGTGGTTGCCAATTAAGAAGGTGAATTTTGCATTGAACTTTCTTTACACCAGTTTCTTCTGAACACAGATTGAATGGTAATAATTTAGTTCTTGCAGCTCTGGTTTTTTTTTATATGACAGAATGACCTAGATAGTAAAGGTTAGAGTCCCTGTGTCGTTCTGTCTCCTTCATCTATATTTCCACTGGAAAAGGAGCATTTTTGTTTTGTTTTTTACTGGCAGAGAATGAAAGAATGATCAAGTGAAGCACACAAGCCAAAAAGTGCCAGTTACAGTAACCCAGTCTTGCTCAGCTCTGCCCCCGGTGGACATACAAGTTACAGCAATTAACTTGTCGATTCTGTGTTAAACTACGATTTTGTGATGTGAATTTTGAAGTCCACCTCCACAAGAATGACCTGTGCGTGAAGAGTTTACAAGCACTTCTGTGCTCTTTGACACACCTAATTAAGAAAACTATGTTTACTATGAGAATTAAGAGGCCACTTGGCAGTTTAAATCAAAATATGGAATATTTATGCATAAGACCACTCATTAGTCTGTAGGATGAGATGTTCTTTGTGAAATTTAGTCTTTCATTGCAGCACATGAGCCTGCCAACACATCACAGTCCTGGCTTGAAGAAAAAATTGCATTCCTCTTAAATCTATGACCAAGGACCAAATGAGGACCAAGTCATACATCAGCCTTTTAGGGACCACCGTGGAACATGGTGACCAACCCCGGTGCACAAGTCATATACGGTGTGATACAGCTCTAACTAAGGTGTCTGATGATAATGTTTGATGGCTGTTCTGCACCTCATAGTATGGACTATGATGAAGTAATATTCATACACAGGAAAGCAGGTTGAAAATCCCATGATTTCACATGTTTTCCAGTAGTGGGTACATATTATTTAACCTCAAATTGCTGAGGCTATGGAGTTTCATACTGAAGACTGGATATGCTCAAATTAAGGTGGTAAGCAAGTTTCAATTCCCTCTGAGTCTCGGTTCCAGATAAACACTATTGTGATAGTACATGGGAAGGGGATCAGGGAAGGGATGGAGAGGGTCACAAGAAGCAATCAAAAACTTTTCAGCTGCTTAAAGATACCTGTTGTGTTTCTTTTAGACTTACCATGAACTGTTAGAGGAGCATCGGCAAGCACAGTGGGAACTGGAGGAGGAGGATGACTGTGAGAGCACAGAGGCTGTTGCAGATCTCTACAAGGTGATATGTGTCTTTTACTAAAATAATTCTGAAGATCCTCTGACCGCACCACACAATGTCAGGCTTCAGGAAGGATTGGGGAGTTGCAGGAGAAATCATGGCAGCTCCAGAAAGCTAGGCTGGCAAACCAGGAGATGGAGACAAGGCAGTCTTCCACATTAGCTTTTTTTTTCCATTGTCTTCCCAACACATTATGTGTTCTAACCTCATATTAGACAGAAAATGACTACGTGGTCTGCCAAAATGTGCTGTCTCGGTAGCTGACAAGGCTGCAATAACATTGAGGGCATACAATGTCTGGTATTACTGCTAGGAGAGTGACTTCATTTATGTAGCATAATTATCTCCTCTACACCATGGTAGCGTGATACTGTTGTTAGTTAACTTCACTACATCTCCAAAAATAGTTTTCTCATCTCCTTTCCTCTCAGAGAAATTGTTTTGACACTAGTTAGTTCCCTGAAATAAGTTCAGATCTTTGGTATGAGTATTATTTTTACACTTCTTTATGTTACTGATTTAGAAAATATGTAGACACTTCATGCTTTTGCGTCATCTTTAATTATTTTCTGTCTGCACTGAAAAAAGATAACATGATCTATCCGATGAAGCCCAAAACTGTAGCCAGTAGTGACCTTAAATTAGGCTGGAACTAATCACTTTCAGCTCAACAGAAACCTTGTCATGATTAATTATGACCAGATCGGGGTGTTATGGAAACTTGTAGTCCCTATCACATTAGGATAAGATACCCACACAATCTTAATTAGTGCTAGTCTGCATGCGCTTTTTCAAATTGAATTGATTAAAAAAATAAAGCCACTGTATTTAGAACAAATAGTTTTGCCATGGTTTAATGTAATAGTGCAAGCAACAGGATATTTGAGAACTACTGCTTTGGAGAAAGGAGAAATTTGTTTGGAGGGCTATGGCGGTGAATCAGAGTAGATTAATTGTACAAAGCTATTTATTTAAGAAAAGTCAACATACCTGCTGATATTAATGTGCATAGTCCATTCTCCAGAGTTACTAACTTCTCCACCTCCTTCCTCAATTTACATGAAGTCTCTGGAGACCGAACATTTTTTTTTCCCCTGCACGGTTCCACCTCATTTGTGAAATTATATTTCTTTCTTTATTGTGTACTCTACTTTAGCGACACAAAGATCAGAGTGAAAATCCTATTTCTTTTAGCACTGTTAGCGAAGATTTCTTTTCCATTAAAGAAAAATTGATTTGAGTGAATTAAGTGTTTCTAGAATTGCCAAGTTGCCAGGAGAGCTGCACAAACTTGAACTCTGCCAATTCACCCAGCTCTAAGCCATTATATTCCATATTACAGCTGCTCTCTTATTCCTGGACCCAAACAAACACTACCAGACATGAAAAACTGCGAATACTGTGATCCAACTGGCATATGTTGAATGAAGGTCCACAAATCTTAATTTCCACTTTCCTATAATAAAACATTTTTATTGTGACAGTTAGTGTAATGAACAATGGTACTTTCTCCCCTTAACCCTAAATACAGATACTGCAGACTGTTTTAGGAGAGCAGACTGCTTCTAAATGTACATTTTAAGCAGCATAAGCTAGAAAGAAGAGAAAATACAAATGAGCATAGCCCCACTGTGAGTAAATGGAGCTGTTCTGACTTCTACAGCTGAGGGAAGTGCAGTAGTTATGTGTGTCATCCATTACCTGGGGCATAAAAGAAAAACTAGGTTTGTCATTAAGGGGAGGAGTTGCATCTCACAACCACAGTGCCTTTGATTCTCTCTCTGCCACCCGACACTTTCAGAGCAGAAGTGCACCTTGGACAAGCGGAAGCCCTTTCCTGGGCAGCAGTGCTTTGCTGCTTCACTTAGTTTCTCTGAGTTTCTGCTAGGGAGACGATCCTACTACCAGTGGGGAAGGGAAAATACCCATGAGAAGGCAACAGGGATTTGAGATACTCCACAGTGGAGTGATGTGACTGCAGCTCAGGTAGACCTAAGAAGGCAAACATTAGGCTAACCAGCTGGATACCAACAACCCTCACAGGGCAATAGTCAGTGCTGTGCTACAAGATGTGTGTCCCAGTCATGTTTGAACCAGCTAGTTTGAGCACATCTGCAAACACTGCAGAGCTCTGTGTTGTCATTCCGGAGGGTCTGTACTCCCTGAAGCTTGACTTGCCTTGCACTTGTTTGGAAACTTCGGACTCCACTGTTTCTGTTCTACCATGAGCAAGGAAAGGGTAAATTAAAGATTTAGTTAAACATCCTATTGTTCACTTAATCTCCATATTTCCGTAAGTGCAAGCATGTGTTACTAAGTAAGTAAGAAGACAAGAAAAGAAGTTCACCAGTAGAGAGTTTTGTTCTATTGCTTTTTTATCATTCCAGTAGAAATGGAAGCCTAGGAATATTACTGAAAAAAACTGAGTTAAACTCTCTAAAGTCACCCTGGCATGCTCCACAGATATTTAGATGGATAGTCTTGGTCCACAAGACTTCCAAAGATAGGCCAAAAGACATTTTTAAAAGATGCATTCATAAATCTGTAAACAAAATTAGAGTAGAAAGAACTAGAAGTAATTAAATATTTAAGAGTTCAGCCCAGTTTTTATTTTGTTGCAAATAAAAATTAGCCATGCAAAACAAAGTATTTATGCTTTCCCACACACAGAACTTAACTGAGATGCCTTACTAGGAGCTAATTACCTAAATCCAGGAGAAGGCAAATCATGGTTTCTCCATAACCAAGGTTTAGCAATAGCATCCTATATGCGCCCTCTACCAAGTGGCTCCTACTCTCTACTGGCCCAGGATTAAAGAATTATCACATATTTATTCTGGGCTGAACAGTCTAATATTGGCCAGTACTCACAGGATTTATGGTTCCAGCTAAGTTGGTGCTTGTGTACCCGTTGCCATCTTGACTTTGGTTGGAAACCCCCAGAACTGGCAAGAATCACACTACGCTTTTCAGATTAGTGTCAGCAGAACCCGAACCATGGTGGGGTTATTTTTCCACATCCAAGCCCTCTATTTTCTTAAGTTGCTTTCATGGTCTTTGGGGCATCGTCAATATTGCAATTTACCAGATAAATACTAATATCCTAGTAAAGAACAGCCATGTTGGTTCAGACAAATGACCATTTGGAGTAATATCCAGTAAGTTCATGTACTGTAACAGCACCAGAGTTAGAGAGATGCCCATCCAGTCAGCTAGTTAGGTCCTATTCTCAGGCATACCTTCAGCTAAGAGCAGTTACTAGCAGCTTTCAAAGCAACTGTCTTAGGCCATACAGGTGCCTCCATCCCATATCAGTTTTCTAAACTATCCACTCCCATTTAAGTGCTATATCAAAACTTGCACTGTAGATGACAAACCAGAATAAATCCTCATGGAAGACAGCCAGTGCAAAGTTCCCAAGGGTTGCACTCTGACAAATTCACTTCACCAAGCAGAGAATCCAAAGTGCCCAGCCATCGCCTTAAGCTCATGGTCTTTAGCTGCTGTATTTGAAAGCCGTTACATCTTTTTTTTTCAAGGGAAAAGGACCTGGCAAGGTCTTATATGTGATAAAGGCTTATATGTGATAAGAAGTTTAGGCTTTCCATTCCTCCTTCAGTTGTGCGCTAGAATGATTTGGCTTGTTTCAATGGTTACCTTGATTTGTCCTATTGTAAGCAAGCAGGGAAGCAAGCCTGACAGACTTAGTTTCATGAGTAAGTAGAAGGATAACCTCAATGCAAGAGGTGATATTAAAATATGGGGAAAAGGTTACTGTGTAACCAAACAGGGAACCAGTGCATATTCTGGGGACAGAAGAAAAGGTGTCACTTACCTGTAAGTGCCACTCACTTCTGGGAGAACATCCTTACCTTGTTCTCACATTGTTTTTCTAAGCCCTTCTCAAATTTCTGTGCCTTTTTTGTTTTATTTTTCATTTTTTCCCCTTTTAGACAGTTTGTGAGTTCACTGAGATAGATTTATATAACCCTCTAGCCTGTAGTGCTACGGTACATCAAAGAATTATCCAAATTGGTGGATAAATATGTAAAAATGCAATGATCTGGAAGCTGACTGTGTTTGCATAGAATAATTGAGTAGGTTTGGTTTATGTACACATGAATAAATCAATTAAAATGATTTAACCAAGGTCAATGGAATCTATTGATGCCTGAAGTGAATGAATGAGTTATATTTGGAGGATGGCACAGGACGTTTCAGCCATACTAGTAAGTGAAAATAGTGCACTCTAGGTGAATAGTCTGTTTCTAGACACAGACTCCATAACTGATTTTTGAAGTGCAAGTGGAGGAATGGGGGCAAGTGATTTTGGTTATCACAGTGTATCATAACTGAAGGAGGAATTGGTCAGAGGTACTTGAATGGCTCAGCCTAATATTCATAAATACAGTCTGCACAGTTATCCCACACACAAGGAATATTGTGTCGCAATAACAGTTTTGTTTTGGCTTGGGTAGCTTTTCAATTGCAAGAATTTTACTGTAATTTTCTTTTACATGGCAGCAAAATCACCCTCCCCATCCTCAGTATATCCTGTTCTGTTTCTCACGATCTCTTGAAAAGATTAATGGCTTTGGAAGTCTGTCTCAAGTTTAGTGTATCAGATGTTAATCAACATTTAATCTTTTCTTTCTCCTTTTTTTTTTTTTTATGAACTACCTGCTTATTTTAGTAGGGAAAGGAAAAGTGAAAAGAAGTTGGTGGTTAACGATTCATTATTAAGAAAACAAACATGCAGATTTCACAAAAGGAAATCAATTAACAGCTAAAAATTACGTAGTCCATGGTAAGGTAATTATTTTTCTTCAGCCATAACATCAAAACCATAAAAACACACAATTTACTGTCATTTATAATTCCTCTTTGCTGATAGCAGTTCATCAGAATGTTATTTCATTTGACTTAACAGAACATAGAAATGCACAGACATTTAGACTAAAAGCTATTAAGTAATGGGTGTTATCAACAGGCAAGGCAATAAGCATTTTATGAATGGGTAAACGTGAATGTGAGGTCAAAGCAAAGTATTTGATTTTTTCTTTGCTACTAAAAGGGGAAAAATCTATCTTTGTCAAAATAAATAGTACAGAGACTCTTTCATTGCTTTCGTTATGTAATTTCATTAGCATAAGATATGATTAAGGATGCTTTTCATGGAGCAGGCTGCATTTTTAGGTATCCAGAACTAGCTGCTTTTCAAGGTGACTCACCCACAGCTTGTCTCAGGTGGAAATCCATATCAAGAGACCTCCACCTCAAATGCTCACTTTTGAAAATTTTGCCTGGTGAGTTATCCCCAAAGACTGAAAGACAACATAATCTAACAGATTGAATTTGTGAACTCTCACCATGCAAGTTCGGTGTATTTCTGGGTTTGGAGACGAATTACATTTGATCTGGTCATTTCAGTCAATGCTTTTGAGGTCTTTATCTTTTCTGCCATGTTTGCCCACTCAGTTATAATTCTGGAGAAGATTTCTGTTATATTTGTAGAATCATATCTAAATTTTTCATCCATTAGCCACAACTAGAGCTAATACAAAGTTTATGGTTTTGTAGTTCATGCTACCTGTAACCTTGATAGAAGGCCTAATATCCTTCTTCAGTCTTTTCTATCTCATCACCAAACACGTTGCTCATTATATGTGATAGGATTAGGACAGGACAGGAAAGGACAGAGCAGTTGGAAGGGACCTACAGCAATTATTTAGTCCAGCTGCCTGACCACGTCAGGGCTGACCAAAAGTGACTGATTACCAATAAAATTGGCCTCAGTGAAGCGTCAGCAGTAAGCTGAAGAAATTCAGTCCATTTTTTGGTATTCATGAAGGGTCACTATGAATGTATGTGCTGATACCAGCTGCCCAATACGGATAGCCTTCATTCTGAAGTTTGCTACTTGCCTTATTGCATAAGAAAATTTACTTTACCTCTATATAGATTAACAGTTTGTCAATAGTTAGCTCTGGTAAAGGACATAACCTTATCTACAAAGACATATTTCTAAAAAGAGAATACACAACGAGAAGATTGAAACTGCCTTCTAGATCAGTGAAGGACCAGTGAGGGGACAAAACTGGAATTTCAGTGAAACTCCATTTTAAATGCATGGAAACCAAACTTCTTTTTTTTTATTAACATGTTCTAAGGATTATTTCAATGTCATTGTGTTTTACTGGTGTTAGGGTACTTAAAAGCATGGTACTGGTTTCATTTTGCAATTAGCATTCCAGAATTCTTCATGTGGAAGAGAAGTAGTTCATGCAATTTTCTTTTCTCCATTTAGCTTGAGTTTATAAGTGAAGTATCTTCTAGTGGCCAGTGATGTCCGAGAACATTTGGAGTATCTAAGAGATGTTGAATCTCTGTGCTAAGTAAGATACAGAATGGGCTGGGGGATGAATCTCTTACCTTCTAAACAAGTGCCCTAGCCATTGAGCTTCTGGAGATACATACAAGAATGTTCTACAGCTTTGTCCGGAAATTTTAATTATTTTATTGAAATGCTGTTGTGTTCCAAGTTAACAAAAAGCTATCACAATTTAACACATAGCTGTGCTTTTACCTTTTAGAGATAATATATGCTAGTCAGTGACTGACATTTAAAATCCAGTACAACCAGCCTTTCTAAATACGTTTTCCTGCTTCACAATTTCATTACTCACTTTATTCTCCTCTGCATGTAGGAACCTTTTAATCATTTGAGTTTGAAGGGGAGCATTAATATTGTTCTTTGGTTTTGTAGTGAAATCTGAGAAGTTGTGTATTTCCCCTGGTTTTTGACAAAATTATGTATTTATTGCCTTGTTTGAAATTCAGATGCACTCAGCATTTTCATCTGAGCTCATTTTATTTCTGCATGTACCCCATGGTATTTCTTTATGCTTGATGAATTTCTGTGGAGATTTTTTGAAAAGCTTTGAGATTGACTGCCAGGTACTACAAACAGGTTCATTCAACACTGCAATCAGCTGTTCTATTAATGGAATCAATTTGAATAAATTTCTTTAAGTAAAAGTTCTAAAAATAAGAGATGGCATATCAGGACGTTTGTAAGAACTGTTTTGTAGGGGTTCTAGTCCAAAAACATCTTGGAAGCAGTAGGATTTTTTAATTGTTTTCTTGTTTTTCCTGTGGAAAATAAGCTTTATAGTATGTAGTGCAACATGCCTGTTCACAGACAGACTTTAATACCATTTCAAATGGAGTACTTTCCTTAGAGTACAAATAGTTTTGAACTATTTTGTTAGCTTGAGTCGTTTTGGTAGAATTCAATCACATCTGCAATCTTTCCTAAATGTAGACTTCCTATTGCCCCTACCAGATTTAAAAAAAGCCGCTCCACTGTGGTTTTTTTCAAGTGCTGCGTTAGTAGCCGTCACATTGTACGTGTGGTTTGTGCTCTGGGTAGAGTATGCTGTCGTGTTAGGGTCTGGGTTGCAAAGACTGCCTGGGGTCTAATGTCCGTATGATTAAGTGTTGAGATTAAAAAAGCCAATGGCCAGTGAACACTGAAGTGAAGTTAGTATTTTGATAGTCATCACAGATTGTGGTTTATTTTGTGATCCTGGACCACAGATGAGACCAGAAAGTGTAGGATTTGTGTCCTGCACAGAGGAGAATTTCTAACAGAACTTAAAGGGGAAATGTTTAGTCCTGTTAAAAATCACTGTCCCGGGGACTTAAGGCACCTGACCAGGCTTCCTGTTGCTTTGTGTGCCAGTTTGCAACAGATGTGAGATGTAAAGGACATACTGCTTGGTCCTGCTTGCGCTCCGTGTATTCACCCAGCATTTTCATTTTTAAAGGGACTATTGATGAGAAAAACTGGAGCTAGAATTCTAACCTCACTTTCGTACAACAGTTTCAGCAGAGGGCCATTTTGCAGACCAACAGTTAAGCACCTTTGATCTAAAGATAACTTGGCCCATCACATTAGTGAGGTGATGTAGGTAAGAAATTTTGTGGGAACAGGACCTAGTCACATTTTTCCTCCGTAACTATGGATCCACACTAGTAATGGCAAAGGTAAGTATACAGTATAATTTGAAGCTGCAGGGAGTGCAGGCAGAACTCTATTCCTTTGATCTTTAAACAAAATGGCATGAAGGCAAGTAACGAAATACCTTCTTTATGTTCAGTGCAAAAGATTTCCTAGTAAATAAAAATACAGAGCTGTCAGCATGGCAGGGAAATGCTATCAGTTCTGCAGCAAAATGTGTTGCAAAGTGATTTAGCTGCCATACATAGAACTCTGTTTGTTTTAAGAATAGTGTTCCTTAACACCCTGACTGAGATCTTTTGAGATTGCAATAGAAATGCCACAGACTCTTCTAGACTGCTTCTCAACTATTTGAGACCCAGGAGGAATTCTTATATCCCTAAATACCCAGTAAAGGCAGGAGAATTAACTTATCCTGAAAGGCTAGTAAAGCTCAGAGAAGAGATGGTTTACAGAGACAGAGTGTCGTTCTTTAAATGTTGCATGGGATGCGGAGATTAGAAATATAGCATCTTTGAGCTTTTGTTAAATCCCAGAATTTGGAGACTTGAATTTTAAAATAAATAGCAGCAGAAGAGATAATTCAGACAAACCATTTTGCATGAGTGTTGGCAAGCTAAGCCAGACTAACAGCTACACAGATTATTAAGATACATTAAGATACAAATCCTGCCTCTTGTAACAGGAACTGGTAACTCTAATAATCAAGGAGTAGGGGAGATCCATCCTTCAGCATGCGATGTACTTGTGTAGCAAATGTTACCCTGATGATGCTGTCATGTCCAGATTGTGAGCAATAGCTAGAAATGGGAGAATGTTACCAGAAATGAGGTATCTGATCGCTATGTCTCCAACTACCAATTCTGACACTTACACTTAGTACCCAGTTTCAGAAACCTGTAGCCCAGTTTAGAAGAATTCATAGCACTTTGAGATTAAACAAAGCCAGTGGAACGTGGATTCTGAAAATGCTGCGTGCTATGTTTAAACAGGTAAGACTGGAAGAAATCAAGACAGCTCATCTTGAAGGTGCAGTGAACACTTTTGAGAGTGTTGTGTCTCACTTTTATCCGTAAGAAGAGGTTACTGCAGGGAGCTCTTAAGCTATTTATTTTTTGTGAAACAGCTCATTAATATGGTGATTAGCATCCTAGTGGGATCCCAGGAGGAAAGTAATAATGTAGTATTCAGTGCAGAGTTTGAATATTTTACAATAAATAAGAAATAGAAAGAAAAGATTTTTAAGAAATCTATTCATTCAGTGGATACTAATAAACCAGAACATGAAACAGGTAAAGGTCATGTGGAAACACTACATGAACCACAAATTTATCGTTATGGGGGGACAGAACTAGATTTCACATGCTACCTAAGTTCTAATCATTCTTTGTTTCTGAGTTCTTGACTCTGCAATTTAACATCCTTTTTTGTTTGGTTTTTTTTTTTATTTTTTTTCATCTTATTTTCTTTTTTATGATAGCATATCTAGCAGGTGCAATGGGTTTCTACACAATAGTACCAGTTTGTCTTCCAGGAAAAGACAAGTCCACAAGAACTTTTCATTACTAGAAGTTGCAGATAAATGTTTTTGACATTTACATAATTATGTCTGTGTTTCTATTGAGAGTTTCTCAATTTTAGTGACTTAAGAGATTGTAATTAAACATTTTTAAAGAAAAGAATATAAGTGTTTACAGGGGGGCTAACTGATTTACAGTGAAAGCAAAACCAAGTAGGCAGTAAAGCTTTTTGGACTGGTGAGATGGTGTGGAACTCACACAAAAATAGCTCTTTTTACTGCTGGAGTACCGCAGTGTCCGTGTGACCTGTGTGTGTGTCTGTTTTCCCTCTTCCACTGGGCAAAGCCACCTGCCCTCTTGCCTTCTCCTCAGGGATTATCTCAAATTGTAGCAAGTTTGCAAACACAGCTTGTATCATCAGTGTGTATTTGACAGTGAAATTACGTGTTTTGAACAGGCTTTTTAGCTTGGATGCCGTCTGACTAAATCACCCATGCTCTTCTTGCAAGTGAAACAGCCTCAATTGAAAACTGCTCATATGGGACTGGTTCTAATAAAACCAGCAGAAGATGTTTGTTTTCCTAGGCTTTAACCTGTTCTGCATCAGAAGGAATTTGAATAATTCTGTCATTTCAGAAGGCATTGAAGAGTGTTATATTTTGGAGCACAAACTATATAATACGACTTGTGTCAATTTTGTCTATGTAAATGCCATACTCCCCCTTTTAACTCTTCCTTCTTTCTTGCCTTCATTCATTCATATCAGCACCTTTGAAAAGGTGCTTGTGAGGTGGTGTGCTACACCAGGTTGTTTCCACAGCAACTTCCAGAATAAGTGTTTTTATAACATGTCACCTTAGCCAGTGAAACAAGATATTCTTTATACTGCAGTTATATATGGGCAACCGCATTCAAAGTCTCATGTGCTTATGCCACTGTTGCATTTTAAACACCCTTGTATACCTTGAACCAAAACATTCAGGTTGTTCCATCTACAAAACCTGGTCTCTTTAACTCAAGCATTAGTGGCATTGGATTTTAGCTCTAGGGATCAGTCACTGGCCTAGTGTCTTCACTGGGACATGGTTCCCTCAGTGGCATCATGGAGACATGCAATGAAACAGCTCCAAAGGGCTGAGGGGGTTCCCTTTCTCACTTGTCTCTGTTCCTCTTTGTTCCTCTGTTAGGAGCTGTACTCTAAAGCTTCCCATGCCTTAATGGAGTTGGTGACAGAGCTGTTTCTTCAGACCCTACCTGTTGTGACCAGCCTCTGTGTAAGAGAGTGTGAGCTTCTGAAAGAGGAATTGCAGGAGAATTTGATCCCTCAGCTGGAGAAATGGGAGACCCACCGCCAGAGACGCTGGAAGCTTTTCCAGGAACAGCTATTGCAAGAAAAAAAAGTAAAGCCCATATTATGTTTTGGGACCCCGGGGTCTAAAAACAGGGATATGGAAAAAAGTTATCAATGTATTTATCTGTAGGGAGAATTTTGTGTATAAATGTGCAGTCTGGGTCCAGACTTGGGATGGACAGTTTGACCTGCAGTATGGAGTGAATATATATGCTGTGCATGTAGACTTGCATAGAGGAGTCAGAGAGTAATTACCGAACATCTGTACACAGTGTTTGATGGCTTTGTCAGCACATAAACACTTTTTGACAAGGCTGCTGTCTGATGTCCTCCACACGTGAGCATCTACAGAACAGTTCAAAAAACGCTGCATCTAATCTGTTTGGAGAGTACAAATGAGTACAGTTTACAGGAAAGGAGGCCTTATAATGCTAAATATTTCTTAATATTTTTTATGTATGAATACTATAATAATTGGAAACATATCATACACACTTTATATAAAAAACTATTCTTTACTCTGAGAAGGTGAAGAAACACACATCCAGCTTTCCTGCTCTTTGTGCCCAGCATAGCGGGCATTGAAATTAGAGGAGAAAAAGAACAACAGTAAATGTGGAGGCAGGTTATCTTCAGCATTAAGCTAGAACTTAAATATGCCTTAAATTTATTCATGCAGTGCTATGTCTCTATTAACACTGCTTTGAAGACTAGCACAGCTTAGTCAAAGAAAGACCTTCTCTATACAGTGGTGTGCTCCTTCCCAAATGTCAAGTATGCACTGCAACATATAGAGTAATTGGAGCTTCTTAAATAAAGGGTTGGCAGTTCTTTAATACTGGCAAAATCATACTTTTCCCTAGCTTCATTCTCCAAAGTGCCTGGACAATGCAGTACATGCATCGTTATTAAGGTACTAACTGAATCCCTAATTGTTGCAGACTGTTATAAGGTGTTTAATTTTTCCACCCACTCTATATTTAGAGTTCTTCCTTGTAACTCTGTGATCCAGGAAACTATGGGCTTCCTACTAAATCTAGTAGAGTGGTTTGCTGACCAGTGGTTTTAGAACACCCTTGGGAATACAAAAGTAAAATTATTTATTTGAAATTCTTAGCCATTTCCTTTTTTTCCTTCTCTGTTTTCTTGTAGAGGAAATAGAGTCTGGAGTTACACAACATGCACCTCCCTGATCATTTTATGTTTACTGTAACTCACCTGTTGTCTCAGCTGTTTTGGAAAACAGTTCTGCTTGCCTCTTCTGTTTCTGTGTCACAGGACTATCTAGCAAACTAAACTGAAAAATGCTTAGGACTGACTACTGATGCCAGTGAGTCTGCTCGCATGCTTTAAATTAAGGGTGTGCATTTGTGTTTTCTAGGACTGCTGGCTGGCATTTAGTGTTTGAATTTGGCCTACCTATACCTTCAGTGATTAATGGAACAATGTCTGACCTCAACTTTTTTTATTTTGCCTCTTTTTATGAAGGATTAGATTCAGCACCTGACTTGACAAGCTTAAGCCTCAGGGTTGCTCTACATTTTCCCATTCACTGAGGGTTCACGAACTGCCTGTCCTTGTACGTGAATGACCGGAGAAGCCTGGTCTAGTAGGTGCACGACAAGCATGTCTTGTAGTGCATGCAGCCCAAAGCATCATGGTGGTATCTGCTGTCATTAAAAAACACAGCCAGAGGATGAGGAGATTCTGGTGTGCAACTTATGATTAGTCTCAGAAGTCAGAATGCATGTTAGGGCATCTCTGCTCTGGTCCTTCCACTGTCCCACTGAACCTTCCCTGTTACTCAGCGCCAGAGAGGATGTTGTGTAATAGCTAGGAGACTCTCGACAGAGGGGGAGATCTCAAGTCTATAAAGTTTTGTTTCAAAAATGCTGTTTGTGCATTCCTCTGTTGCTGTGATTGGGCACAGTATTGAGTGGTGAAACGACACACTGGGATTTGTTCTCAAGGGATTATAAGGATTAGTTCATCTCCAGCACCGAGTTGCTGAATAATAATAGCTCTTTGGGCAGTGCTGTATGATGGATTCGTTGCATGTGAATTCAGTTCCAGTCATGCCCCAGCATAGGTTATTTAAATTAGAAGATTGACTTTCCATCACTTTCAGTGTACCATAGCATTCATAACATAAAGCAGATGGCTTCCTAGCTGAAAAAAAAAAAAAGAATAAAGAGTTTGCTGACATCATTACAGTAATTACTGAGCTGTAGAGGAATTCACTTAGCAATGACAGAGCTTTCACATTGGTCTCTGGGTCACCAGCACTGCAGTTGGACCTTATTCCATATAAAAATTTCCTGAGCAGCAGACAGAGCTGTCTTAAGGACAAGTGCTTCTGTGGAATAAGTTCCTAAAAGAGACAAGGGTTTCTCCTAGTGGAAAAATGTGTGATTCCTCAAGATTATATTCTTTGCAGGAGCTTAAGTAGCTTTTTTAACTTAATGCCTGTGGCTTTTTGGAAGTGGCTTGAAGTAAGATGGGAAAATGTCTGCTCTATCTCCAAGGAGAGCATGCAGGGAGATAGCTATTCCACCAAAGCTAGGCTGGCAGATTTTCCTGTATAAACAAGTCTGAAAAACATCACACAACATTACATTATGTTCAAAAGCAAAGTATTTATTGGCCTTTTCCTAGTATAAATGCAGCAGCATGCACATTTAAGCAATAAGCTGACACTTGTGTCCTACAAAAAGGAGCACTTGGTTTCCACTTTAAGAAGAGAAGAGAGATCAGACACTTGTGACAGATGATCGTATTGTTTAGGACATCTCATAGATGTCACAGTGCTGAATATGACAGAAGAGCCATAAATCAACATTCGTATTGACAGGCCTTTCAGTTTATCAGACATTTTCCCGAGGGAGATATGTCTTTTATTTGCCTTTTGATAAATGTACTACACTAAGAGTTACATAGTCACCTGCTTTACAGCCATGGAGAGTCTAACACCAGAAGGCTTTTCACCGGAGCATTTATGTGTGTTTTTCAAGCTGGCTCAAAAAGACATTTCTCTCATTTACTTGAACTGCCTTTTTTCTTTCAGATTATCTTTCCTAGCATTTATATGTATCTGGAATATGATGTCCTTTGGGAGAACAGAATCTCTTTTACAATTGAAAAGAAAAAAAACAGTTTCATATTTAACTTTTGCCTTACATGCTTGAGGATGTGAGCGAGGCAAATGAGAATAAATGAGTAATGAAAATAAATTTTGAGCATTTTCCTACCTCATGATTTCTGTAGACAAGCTCTGCTGCCTGGGCAGCAGTTGCAGGGAGCAGACTGCTGTACCAGGCTGAGGTACTTGCTTGGCATTCAGTGTACATCACACCCCATCTGCAGGCTGTTAGGGAGAAATTGCTTTCCTTCGATTTCCTGAGAATCTGTGCTAAAAATGTCAAACTGAGAGCTGCAGAAAGAAGATTGAGCTTACTTGGGTCTAATTTGCTGTTGTATCTGAGGTCTAACTCAAAATATTTTATGGGTTTCATTACCTACCAAAGGCATATTTCTCACCTTTATTGCCAGAGAGTAATATGTAACATTAGCAGTGTTCTGGAAGGTCTTCTAATGGACTTGTTGCCAGGAAGCAAAACACTGAGAAGCTTACAGAGAAGAAACGAGATGAGGACATTTCTGTCCATCCCCACGTTGTTGCTTGACAGCCAGGAAGCTGAACCAGCATCTGCATATTTAGCATCTGCATATTAGTTTTGACACAGTGTGCCTTTTAGCTGTCTCTGAGCAAAGTAAGACCATCTCCAGGACCAGGAAAGCTTTGAGAGGTGCCTAACGACTTGACCCAGCATTGGAAGGTTGATGAAGCACAAGGCCTGATCTTTCCAACTGGTTGGATGAAATAGTTGTCTCTTTTTTGCTGCTTTTCAGCCATATGCCAGCAGCCTCGAATTAAGATTCCCAGAGGATCTTTGCTGTTGCATTTGTGCCTGTATGTGTGAGTTCTTTTAGTATTTTGAAGGTGGAAAATACCCAGCCCTCCCAGCCCATCCCAGTGAGCTGCTGAAGTGTTACTACCAATGAAACATACAATATTCTGTTTATTCCCAGCTGATCCTTCCCTTCTTGATCATCTTCCTAACAGCCTTTTTAAGACAAAGCACTGGTTTAGTATTTCATCCAAATCTCAATCTTCCTTATTTATCATCCCATCTTAAATGTGTAATAATCCCCCTCCTTTCCTCTTTGTTCTCTTACTACTTACATGGCTGATGTACTTCTACTGTTCAGTGTAATAACTGTATGCCAAGGGGATTTTATGCTGTGTTCTGAGCTTTCCATTGGTCTCAGGGGGCTGAAGAGACCTTTTATAAATTTTGCATACAGCTTACCTTAAATGCACACGCAATGGAAAAGGTGACTCATTTTTTTACTTTAAAAGAAACTCTGTGTTCACCACTACAGAATCAGGCTATTTCTCCATAAACAGAAGTAAACGATGACTACAGTTTGTCCTGTCTTTGTTATCATTCTGAGTGCCTTTTTGGATAGGATAGCAGCAGAGGTACTGAGTTTTGGTTTCTTGACTGCAATATCATATAATTTACTATTCCAGTTGTAATTCTCCCATCTTCTATATTTTAGTAATCTATATCGTATTTGATCCACGTGCTGTTTGAGAGTTAGCTGTAGACAGGCCCTTCAGAAGCAACATGTCAGTGAATAACCAGGTCTCCAAAAATGATGGGAAGCCACGTCTGAGCCACAGGCAGCATCTCATTGAAAATGAAAATACTTCTAGAAGGTAAAAGGTCATTTTCAGCCCTTCTTTTAACTGCTGAAAAAGATGTTAAAATACACAATGTGATGGATCTGCGAGGCATATGCAGAGAAGTGTGAAACACTAGGAAGCCATATCCACAGAGCTGCTAAAGGGAAATACTGATACAGTTATTACTTCAAGCAAGTATTTGCCATCTGTCATGATGATACCTGGAGACCTGATAGACCTTAATTTGACACTTGCAGCATGGAACCAGAGAAAGCTCTGTGATTTTAAGAATTGCCTAGACTTGAATCGGTTGAGGTCTGGCTACACAGGTATGTCTTGCGGGTCTTTCTGAGAGCAGCCTGGTGGGCTCCCCGGCACCCTACAGACTTTTGGGCTGTGTTTCTCATGCTCAGCTACTCTCTTGCCATCTGTCACCTGTTGTTGACTGCCTGCCCATCCTTCCCAGGCATCCTACTCTGGAGTATGTGTTTTGGTAAGGTTTTCTGTGTGGAGAGGGGTCGCTTATTTGTATTGCTGTGTATCCTACAGAGAAGGCGCTATCCAAGAAAAAAATACATCTTTTATTTTAAAGCCAAAGATTATGTGGTTTCTGATGTTCTGCCCTTCCCAGGGGACTTAATTCTGTGCTCACAGATAAAGCTTCTCTCCTGCACAGATCACTGCTTCCCAAGGAAAAGACTATCAAATCCAGTAGGAAAGCCCAGTACCACTCCTAGTTCCTAGCACAAACAATTGTGCAATTACACATCTGATTATTTGCTAGACGTATTTATCTACTGAAACCTCGCTGTCTGCAATAACGCAAAATTTAGTCCCTCATGTTCTGAATGAGTCTAGAACATTAAGTGATGCTGTCAGAGAGCCTGAGTACTATATTTAATTTAGGGCTCTGCATATGTCTGCAGGCAACCTGCATTTATCCAACTGCCAGTGTAGCATGAAATATACTTTTCATCTCACAGTAATAGAGTTTGGGCCTTAGAACCATTTCATCTTATGGCTTATTATTCACTAAATTCTGGCAATACACTCAAAATATCTTAAGTTTCTATCTCCAAAAGTTTACAGTCTAATGGCAAATCCATCAAAACACTTAAAAATCAAATTCTTAGATGTAAATGTCACCCTGAAGGAGCTGTAAACTTGCACTCCATAGACCTAATCACACAATCTCCATTTCTAACTATTAGCACTGTGTACTATACACAAAAGTATGATGGAAGATGAGATCTTTATTTTGTTCAATGAAAATAAAAACTACATTCTCTACTAGTGGAAGAAAAAAAAGCCCCAGCAAAAAGCCCACTGCTAGTAAGACTCAATGCAATATTTTGTGTCATATTTTTGTTTTCTCTTGTTCCTCTGTTGCTGCAATGGGAAAATCTGTAGGAGACAGCTCATGGCAGATACAAACCAGTGCAAAGCCTCCCTTTCTTTTCAGTGAGACTTCTTTAAGGTTTTCATTAGTGAGAAAAAAATATTTCTAAATAGAATAATTTGAATTCAGCATGAGTTTTTCACTGAAAGAGGAGAGTGATTGTTTTTAGGAAAATAACATCAAATAAACCCCTGTTTCATAACGCAGTGGCTAGAATGACTGATATCAGTGTCTTACATTGTAATTTTTTCCCCCTGCTTTTAGCTGTGGATAAAGGAATATGCTCTGTCTGCTGTGATACAAAAGCACCTGTCTGAGAAACAAGAGAAGATAATTCAAGGTGTCATAAGCAGACTAGGATGCCTCAATGATGAGTAAGTATGGTTTTATTAGTAAGCAGTGGGGTAAAGCTGCACAGCTGCATGAGGAAATCAAAACTTGTGGACATTACATTGTGGAAAGCAGTGTTGGGAGTTTATGAGCATTTTGAGACAGTTCTTGAGGCAGTTACTCTAGATTTTTTGTCTGAGTATGAAAAACAAATTAAAAAATAGATATCGTGACTCCTGGTAAGTAGAAAAAAGAGAGTCTTCTGTGATTTGTCAAGTGATGTGCTTTCTGTGTATCTACTGCTATGTTTATGAGTGACTTCTAATCTTGAACCAGCCTCTCTTTGCACTGTGTATGTCACATTGGAGTTGGATATTCTTCAGGATAAAATGTTCAGTCCAGTACCATTCAGTTCTACTTTTGCTTTCTGCTATTAGAATGCCACTGACCACAGCTTTGAGTGTTAATGACTCCTCTCTACCATTCTTTGTCTGTATTCACCAAGGAAAATTTTAGTTTTTTCTCATCTTTGTACAGCTAAACAACTTTTTGATAGAGATACTTCTCAAAAAACCCCACAATTTTGTGTCATCTGCCTTTTTCTTGATTAAGATATTAAATTACTTCATTCACCATGGTCTTCACATTACCATTGAAGATCAAAGCATTTGAGGACTTGTCTATTTGGAATATTGGTATTATTGCCATTGCACTACTTTATTTTGGCTCTGCTTTTCAGTTAAACCTTACATTTTGAAATTCTCTGACTTCAGCATTTCCCAGGATTTTGTATCTAGCGAGCTCATGGTGCCTTACACATAAATTAGATACAGACACAAACTATATCATCCCAAATGAGCACACAGATTTCGCTCACCTGGTCCAAAATCAACTTCAAAATTTCCTCTCCTCTTTAAAATTCACCACAAACTTGCTCCAGCCATGTCTGCCCTGCCAGCTAATGCTAGCCTCTTCAGTGTCTCTGCAGAGTGTGCCTCCTTGCTAATCCAAGACATGCTGTCCTGCGTTTTCTTCAGCTTGAAGTAACGTTCCTGCTGTTCTGATTGCTTTCTCTTTTCATCTTCTTTCAAGTCTCTTATTAAAAACACTTCTATTATGCAATTACAGATGATTATTTATCTCTTTTCTTCCTATTTTTATTTTAATTTAACAGCAATGTGACAGAACTAGAAGTCTGTCACAGCAATATACATTCTTTACACGTGAGCAGCTTTCCAAGGCATGCTTTGTATGAGAAGACATTACACAGAGTGAATAGTAATTCTTGTAATCTTTGAGCCATAGGTTTGCTGAACACAGGTGTGCCAAATCAGCAGACAGCTTAGTTGATTGATTTTTAATGGTCCTTTTACAGGTCTGTTACATATATATTGCAAAAGCACCGCCTTCTGCTGTATTCGGTACTCACAAGGTTACACCTCCGAAGAGTTGGAATGGCAGTCCTGGCCCGCATGAGACTGTCCAGGAAGAAGAGCTTGCTTCAGGAACTGAGAGAGCAGCATACCCTGCAGAAGGGATCTTCCCCCTGCCAAGATGAGGACCAGTGGCAGCTACAGAAGGCAGTGGTAGGTACAGTGTCCGGGTAGTTTTTCTCCAGAGGTCTCATATGCTATGATGTCTGACGTTAGACGTAGCTTTAGAAGATCTCAAAACATAAGAATGTTCAAGTTCCAAATAGAAAGGATATTGTCTCTGTCAAAAATACACTCACTTTATCTCCTGGCTAGCTATCTGTGATATGTGTTATTTTAGCAAGGTTATTTAGCTATTTATTTTATGTAAAAACACTAAGGAAAGAAGGCATGCCAACATGTATAAAGGACTTCTACACAAGTTACTGTTTCAGAGTAAGACGAATTCCTACTAATTCTGCTAGGGATCCAAAAATACACTTGAGAAGTTCTCACTTCAGCATCAGAAGAAATTCTTCCCTCCACCAGACCTAGGAAGTACTGTCATCATTTTTCATTCTTTTTTCTTTCTCCTCTGTCCATGAGATGCTCAGCATCCATTCCTCTCACATCCTTACAAATAAAGTGGCTCCTGTACATCAAGGAGGTGGGAGAAATTTTAAGGGATTTTTAGACTTAATATTCCCACAGGTCGCTTTCAAATTTGTGACTGTGTTTTTTAGGCGTAATCCGTTAAGTGTTGTTGGTTATTTACTTACCTGCATTTTATATTTACCCAGAACAACACCAAATTTCAGATTTCAGCCTCAGAGGACACTCCTAGCAGGTGTCAGTGATAGCCCCTGCCCAACCCACTGCTGCTGCACGTATGAGTTGAACCCATCCAACATTTTGCAGCTCTGTGCTCCGTGCTGTTGCTGTGTGATTAGCTGAGAGATAACATTTTGCATCCCTTCAATTACGATTTGCATAATACAAACCCTAATTTTCCACTTAGAAGAGGAATAAGGAAATTCTGTCTGCTGCCGTTTTTGTATTTGATACTTCTATTGAAGTAGTTCCTGTTAAGTGTGAAAATCTCATTAACCTTCAGAAGAAATAAAAAACAAAATAATAGAATACAAATGCATATTGCTGCATTCCTCTTGTTACGTACTCCCTCTCACTTAGCTCCCACAGGGGCGTTAATTGGTGCAATCACTGTTCCCTAACAAAAATGAAATGTCCCCAGGTATTACTGTTCCATTGGTCTCTCTCCATTGTGGCCTCTTTCCAAGGCCAGCTAAAATCCATCTCACAAGGAAGTGCCTAAAAATACACATATAAGATCCTTGCTGCCAAAGAAGTAGGGCCTAGGTGTGCAATTGTGAAAAGTCAGAGGAAGAATGATGTTATGAACAAGCTCCAAAACCAGAACCAATGTATAAGGAGTTAAGGAAAAGGTTAATTTGCAGACACTTAACCAGAGTTTTAGACTACTGTGTTGTTTGAGCTAAACTTGATTTGATCTTGTGCCAGTTTTAGACTGATAACATGACATTGGGTCTCTTAAAAAAAGAAAAGAGAAATGGTTTGATGACATTCTGACTGTTAAAAAAAAGAAAAGCCTCATAGAATCATAGAATCATAGAATGGTTAGGGTTGGAAGGGACCTTCAAAGGTCATCTAGTCCAGCCCCCCTGCAAGGAGCAGGGACATCCTGAGCTATAAATAAAGACATGTCAGAATAACCCCGCATTAATAGGGACATCATTATTTTTCCACAGATGAATGTGGGCAGAGCCAATTCTTTTCCTACTTGCATTTTTTGTTTCCAAAAGGGAATTAAATAGGTATTGTCAAATCCCCCAGAATAATTTAATGTTATTTGGCCTTAAATGAGAGTAGTAATATAAGAGAAACATCAGCAACTCAATGCAAGGCAATCTATGGAAGACTAAGACACATAAGGAAGACAGAACAGGTTGTGCTGGTGAGTGTGTGCTGTTGTGTGCTAAAGAGAGTTTAGAGGGAAAGTGGATTTTAAAAGAAGCATAAAAAATGGT
The DNA here is from genome assembly GCF_036417535.1 of Chlamydotis macqueenii. NCBI lineage: Eukaryota > Metazoa > Chordata > Aves > Otidiformes > Otididae > Chlamydotis > Chlamydotis macqueenii. Next base: position 71,161,732 of record NC_141559.1, read on the forward strand.
GGCAAGTATGGTGCAAAGACCTCAAGAGACTAGAACTCTTCAGCCTAAAAAAAAAATGTGTCTTCTGGAATGTCATAGGTTTTACAACTGGCATAAAAGATGTGAATAGGGAACAATTTTTCACTTGTTTCGAATAAAAGAAGAAAGCACCAAGCAAAGCTATTAGATGGCAGGTTGAAAATTAAGAAATGTGTGGATAAGCTGTAGAACTCACCACCCCAGGATACTATAGGTGCCAAGAGTGCAAATGTTATCCAAGTGCTGTTAAACATCTTCAGTGGGGCTGAACTACGACAACTGTCTCTTAACTTGAAGCTAAGTTTGTCAGGATATTTAAAATGGCAGTGCTGTGTTTTTGTCTGATTACTAGGAGTCCCACATTCTGGAAGAGGAGGAGAAGCTCGAGGAAGAAGCGCAGCAAACCCATTTAGAATTTCACCAGCAGCTAGTCACAGAAATTCAAGAAGCTCTCCAGTTTCTTCAGCAGTACATGGAGCAGGTGATTGGGCGGACACTGCTGCAGCATGCCCGACAGGAAGCTGGAAAAAAGAGTTCAGATGATGGACAAGACTTTAAGGTATGAAAGTTTATAGCCTGGAGAAGAGAAGGCTCTGGAGAGACCTGATAGCGGTCTTCCAGTACCTCAGGGGGGCCTATAAGAAAGATGGGGAGAGGCTGTTTAGTAGGGCCTGTTGCAATAGGACAAGGAGTAATGGTTTTAAAATAGTGGGGAGTAGATTTAGATTGGAAATTAGGAAAAAATTTTTTACGATGCGAGTTATAGAACACTGGAACAGGTTGCCCAGAAAGGTGGTGGAGGCCCCATCCCTGGAAACGTTCAAGGCCAGGCTGGATGAGGCTCTGAGCAAGCTGATCTAGTCAGGGATGTCCCTGCTCCTTGCAGGGGGGTTGGACTAGATGACCTTTGAAGGTCCCTGCCAACCCTAACCATTCTATGATTCTATGATTCTAAGTGTTCAATAGTGGTTTTGCAAACAAAATGTGTGCTACTTTGCTGAAATTGAAAGTAATTTCATTTATACATTACCCTATACCTGGAATTGTCTACAGGAGACCATTACAACCTGTGTTAAAACTGAAGATACCTTGCAAAGTATTTACAAACTAAGACTTCTATAGAAGTACAGTATTTTCTAGTGACTTGCTGTAGCAGCTAAAACAGGTTTTATTAAGCCAAACCACAGAACAGAAAAAAAATTGAGATGGTTCTTGATGACAGAGTAACAAAAATAAGGAAGAAATGGAGATGGTGATCTACTGATGAAGGTTTTATGGTGAATTAATAGTATTTATATATTAACAGCTTAATATTATTTCGTAGATAAATAATGGAGTAAAAATAAAACTTGTTTCATAGGTTAATAGAATTGTTCCAAAGTAAGTTTTTGGATTTTCTGTATAATGGGAAGTTGTAGAGCTACACATATATGTATTTACTTTGCTGGCAGTCAGGTTGACAGGTAAAATAGGCTATAGAGATTGAACAGATAGGGGAATGGCCCCTTCCCAGATGGAGGTGAGGCACATTAGAAAGATTTTTCTGTGATTTTTCATGTTGAAATATTCCGTGGTTGAATAGAAATACCTGGTTTCCAGCGTCTCAGTCTGCCACATTTTTAAAGCACAAAATTCACAATTAGATTGGGTCTTGCGTTTTATACAGATCAAAACACTTCAGTTTTTGACTTAGAAAATGAATTGTGACTTGTTCTATGTAATACAGGAGAGACTGGTGGAAGCTGCTGTAGAAAGTGTGTATGGGACCAGCAATAATATCAATAAACTGGTGCAAAACTACTATCAGCAATTAGGAAAAATCACAGAACACTATGAAGGGAAAAAGCTTCAACAATTTAAATCCTTACAAGGTATGTATGATAGTGACAAATAAAGCATAATTCTGAGGGTTTTTTAACAGATAAATTATTTTTCTTATCACTGTAAAGATTGCTTTTAAAGATAACAGAAATTTGGTCTTTAAGCAACAAAGCTAAATGAATGTGTAGGTCCATTTCCGTCTTTGAAGGAGAAGTGGTAGAACTGTTATTATTAATATTACTTGAATTGCAGTCATAGATGAAGGACACTGTTACTTGAAGTTTGGTACAGACACACACAGAACGATGGCCCAGTGTTGAAGATTAGAGTTTAACCATGAACTCTTGTTCACCAGGCTGAGATCAGAGATACCACCATAGTAGTCACAACCACCAGCCTCAACACAGGGCAGAAGAATTTAGAAAGCAAAGAGTTGTACAAGTGTTAAGTTGTATAGCCAACATCTATCATAAACACTGTTCAACTTTGCATACTAATATATGCAAATAAAATGAATCAATGAATCGAATATTCATAAGAGGAGAGAGAGGGTATATAACAGGCACCTACAAGCTGACTCTTTTCCCTAGAAGGGAGGAGATCTGGGTTTGCAGTCCCTGCTCCCATGTTAGAAAACATAAACAACATTGGCAGACAGTCTACTTCCTCTGAGGTGACTGCCCTCAGCTCTGGTGAGTTGATTCTTATATTCGGTCTTTTTTTTTTTGGCTCAGTGGAATGTTGTGGTTCTGAAGCTGAGGAAATGCATTAGACGAGACCCCCAAAAGCAAAGCATACCCATCCTGGAACACTCTGAGTTACCTCATTGTTTCTTAACTGTCAACCATGACCTTCTTACAGGTTATGAAACTGCTGAAGAGGCTGATGAACTGCTGGATCTCACATAAATGCAGGCAGTTTCTCCTGGAATTATTTTTAATTGCTCGGTTCCTTCAGGACAGGAGAACAAAAGCAAACTGTGATTATTGATTTCTTTTGTAAACACTCTTCCCTCCCCTAGAGTGAAGGCTGTTGGCGTTAAATGAAGTTAGCAAGTTAGCAAAGCAGCAATATCATCAGAGGCTAAGTATTTGAGACACATGGAATGGATTTTTTTTGCTAAAAGTAGAGTTAGCAGTTTTAAATAAAAATTATTCTTCAGCCACAGAAGAGAGTTTTTGAAGAGGAACAGGCGTATCCACTCAAGGCTGAGATCCAGAGATTAGTTGGTAGTGTGAGTCCCAGTAGTGAGCTAGATCTCTGATTATAAGACAGAATCAATCTGTTCTGCACTGCCCTGTTGTGAACCTTGAAGACTTCAATGTTGGAAGCTGAAGTGCTAGGCAAAATCTGTACAGGGATTTTTGACAATCTGTATTTTAGACATTGGCAGCTAGCAAGGCAGTCAGTTACTGAAGTTCTCACAAAGTCCCTCCGAAGACTTCTTTGGCCCTGATTCAGCCAACTACAGAGTCCAAAATCCTTTTGATTTGAGTTCTTTAAGCGGGAATAAAACGGAAGCCTGTTCCAGAATGCTCCTTTGATCTGAGCTGAGATGGGTGTCATTATACGCTTGAATGTTCTGCTTCATCAGTGTTTTGATACTGCTCTCAACTGGTCTCCCAGTTAGGTTGTGAGGCCTAGAATACCAGTCACTAGAACCACAGTCAGCTTTCTAGTGGTTGCTCACTCAGATTATTTTTTTTTCTCCTAGAGTTTGTGTAGTGTATTATTGTTTTAGTGTATTGGTGTTCCATGAACTACAAGGAAACGTGTAAGCGGAGCACATTTTATTTTCAACCAAAGAAAAAGAAAATCCTTTTGCTGCAGAGTACAGCAACCTACAGACATGAGAGAGGATGAGAATATTTATGTTGGTAATAAAAGCAGGATTGTTTTAGATTTAGATGGCCAGAGAGACACCCAGCAGAAATCCACAGATCAGATGAATTGCTGCAGTTACAAAGTATTGCAAACATACTTGTGCATGCTGCAGCCTGGCTGAGGTTTTCAGTATTAACAGATAAGTACTTCAGCTTTGTTGGTGCTTTTTACATTAGGAGTGAGCAGTGTCATCTAATAAGGGACTTTGATGCTTTAGTATACCTAGGTCTAAGTCCAAATTTGTGATGCAAAACCCCACTCCTTTCTCATTTCTACTGCTGTATTGGCCCCAGAAGCACTTAAATTTCTGTCTGTGATTCTTAACAGCCTGAAGTTCTGCTCCAGGGCACAGCCAGACACCCTAAGAGGCTAGCCAGCCAACTACTTTCCATCCCAGCTCAGCCAGGAAGCAGAACATCCAGGTTTCTTCCTTTTCAGATGGGGCTGATCTCAGGTGATCTCCAAGCATGATTAGCACATTGAGAGAGTGATCCGCATCACCAAATACTCTCGTAACTTTTCTCTCTAAAATACAAGATGAAAAAAACAACTGTTGGCAATAGAGCCACCAACTCTGTGGTAGTCCTGGGGTTAGAAGGGCTGCATAGGAAATTTCTTGTATACTTCATTCAGTGGTAGCTAAATTTGAGTAAGGACCATACTGCTGTGCTTCTTTCTCCCAGTGACTGTGCTTAATGTCAGGCTACAGTAATTTGCTTCTTTGTGCATCCCTTGGCCTACTAAATCTGAATTTATGATCTGTCTGGCCACAGGAAGAAAGGTGGAGAGTATCTCCCCTCATCAAGCCAGCCCAGCCTAGCGTAGAGCACAGGCAGTCACTGCTCTCTGATGGTGCTGTTGGTAGGAGAGGTGTCTGTCAGCCTCTCCAAGCATTCAGAAAGGTCGGATGCTCCCCAAATGAATGTTATGTACCCTAATCTGTTATGTAGCCATCCATCTCCCTCCTTCTGTGTTCTATTTAAAAGCAGTAGTGTAAGGAAATTGGTCCTATCTGTCAGACATGCCCCAAGCCTTGCTGCCAGGCAGGACTTCAGGGTCAGGAGCCAGGTCAGCAGATAAACACCAAGTTGCTCGCAGAGTGTCAGCATACACAAAAGTACCAAGAATACTTTGCCATCAAATGAGGGGATATCTAATGAAGTTAGGCGTTCCCAGGACTAAGTGGCCTCTCAGCAGAGGATTTCTGTATATTGCATTTTTTGTTTAGTTATTACAGTTCTTACTTAAGGCATCAAGGTCTTTTCATAAAATTTCCCCTTTTAATTCCATGTTAATCAGTTAGCCTAGAGAGAGAAGTAGATAAGAATAGGAATTCAGTGACATTACTGTCTCAGCTAAATGATGCACAAACTATTGTCTGTGCAACAGATCACAGTGGCAGAGTTAGAGTGTGTGAGAAGTACTTGATATCTGTAAAGCAGTAACTTTGGAAAGACTACCTAGGACAGGGATTATTTTGTGCTGATGCAAAACATAAATTGTAAGGTTGCCACAACTCAGAGTTTGTAATTTTGAGCAGAAGGTTTTACAAAAACATTATTTCAGCAGAAAGAGGTGAAAGGAACAGACTTAAGAAGAAACAAGAGAATGAACTGGCATTGAAAGAAAAACAGACCAACGGCCTTCTGAACGTATCATCCACAGTCCATCAAAGGTAAGAGCAGGCAGCAGCACTGCTAACTCCATTTAAATGTTGTGAGTGTTTGCAGATCTACCTGAAAGTCTACCTGCATAAATGCCTTGGGTTTGCATTTTATATTTGTCTTTGATGGAAAATAAATACCTGTTGCCAAATTAAGTCTACCCTTTGATCTCAGAGAATTACTTTCTTATTAAATAAACTTTTTGATGCTCGTTAATTACAAACTGAAGAACTATACATAGTTTGAAAAGAGAGAATGAAAAACAATGCCAAGACATATGCCAGATTTTAATGAAATTTAACATAAATGTGGCATGGGAACTGATGTTGTAATTCATTACATTCCATCTTTTCTGCTTTGAACATCAAAAGTGTTTGTTAGTTTGCTGTTGAGTAAACATAGTCCATAATGAAGAGAAAATGTTGGAGGCATAAATAATACTTGAAATGGCAAGATTTCAGTGAATGCCTTGGACGATCAAGATGACTTGCACTAAATTTAGAGTGGAATCCCTCAAATGTTAATTAAATAACAATCGTATTTAATTCATTACTGATTTTATGAAACAATTCAGACAACAAGCACTGCAATTCCAAAGGAGTAAGTTGTCATTAAAAGCTGAGTGACTTGGCATGCGCACAATACATTTTTTATAATCACTTTATTTCTTTACTCTTGGTTTATTATCCAGAACAACACAACATCTGCAATTTTGACATTCTTTTTCAGACGTTCTGTTACTTCTAAATTGAAAGAAATCATTGCCCATTTTCTATTTTGCATCCTTTTTTTGAATTAGTGTAAAAATTGATTCATATAATAAAGGGCTTCATAAAAGATCTATTAGTTACTCATTATCAAGTTTATAATTTATTCTGATATATAAATTCACTTCTAGCTGTTTTCTCAGTTTTTTCTCTCGTAATCTATTCTAGAGTCTTAAAACAAAATAGTCAAATTGGCCTTTATGCAAGTAGAAATACAGTATTGAAGAATGTAAATATTCCGTATCTAAGCTGGTCTCATAACTGTTAGTAATCAAACTTATTTTCCTATTGTCATTATGATTTCTTTTACAGTCAAATCCCAGTCCTATATAAATTAATGGCAGAATTTCCATCAGTTTGTCTAACTCCTATTAAACTCAACATAGATTGTTTTATTTCCTTTTGCCCTTGGTGCAAGGTTATGAGTGTGAGTTCAAACAGCAGATTTTGAAAGCTAAACTTCTGTAAGCACTGACCATTACAACAGCAACTTCATTATGTGTAGATGTCAAAAACAATTTGTGTTATCTCCTTCCATGAGGAATGTGATGAGTGATTGACAGCATTGCTTCAAGGTAGATCAGGCAAGAGAACAGAAGAAAAATACAGATTCAGCAAAGTTGCAGCCATTCAGGTTCTGCCGTATTAATATTAATCTCTAACCAGCAAAATAAAACAAGCAAAGAACATAGTTTACAGTTATCCTAATTGGCAAGTTTTGAATTACTGTGTTTCTGGCTCAGTCTCACTCTAGTACTGAAGAGCCCTGAACGAAATGCCTAATTCATAATCCCTTATCCTCACACCAGATCTTCTAACAGCTTGTCTCTTTGGCAAGCAAACAGTAAAGCTGGCTGTATAAACATACAATGGTTTTGAAAGCAGACTTCAACATTAGAGCTGAACTCCAGCTCCCAAAGTCCAGGCATGGACAACCTAAACTCCTGTTGCTATTCCTGCCTCTGAAAGGAGCTTGTATCCTGTGGAGGGCCAAGGCAGGTTATTAAAATAAGTAAATCTTGTCTAAAAATCTACCACAAAATTTTTTGTCCCAACAGAATCTGGACGGGACAGTATTGTTAGTGAGCCTTTCTTTCTACAGAATCTTTTAAATACACTTTGCTAGAATTGTATTCCTCCCTTCAGTTGAACAACATTGGTACTTTTAAATTTCTCTTGACTAGGATGGTGCTGCAGCAAAAGAAGGTTTTAGCTCAATTTGAACTGCAGCAGCAAATTCGTCTGGAGTCTCTGAAACAGAAGCTGCTGGGATTGCATCACCTGGAAACCGAGTTGGAGAATCAGCTATGGGTAAATCAGGGTAAAATGACTCACAGATCTGAAGCATGGCAAAACATTGGACAGGTTGTAAAGGTCTCTTCGCTGTCCTAGTTGAAATCAGTGCCAATATTCACCACTGTCTTGTATGAAATGCTTCCCTGATGCTAGCCATATTGTTTCCTGCCTGAAATTATATAAGCCTCTTTTGTCACGCCACGTCTAGAATAACATAACCCAGAATCAAGCTGTCTTGTGTTAACTGATTTCTGGTTTATCCTTGCGTGCAGGAAGCAGAGCAGAACTTTGTGAGAGAGTTGGCTGTGCTGGCCCGAGTGCCAGGGGCTGTGAAGAAGCCTTCCAAAAGGAGCAAGGCAGCAGGTTGGTACAATCCTGAATCGTTTAAAATAAACCACATCATTCCACATATTAGTGGCTATTTTGCTATATACCACGATAGAGTTACTGAATCAGGAAACTTGAAATATTTGTATGAATTTACTGCAGTTTTAACAAATTAGGCTAATTCATTATTAAAGAGACACTTAGAGACAAATTGTCAGAATAGCAGTTGTTTCCTGATCCACATTTGGAGTGGAACATGCAAATTCTCATCCTTCGAGACACGCAATCATTCTGTCATTCTCAGAACGAAACATTTGGCATTACTTTTGAAAGATGCTGAAAGGTGAGATGGGTGCCCGAAAGGGAGAAGCAGCTCCCTCATCTGGACAATTTTGAAGTCTCTCTCCCCAGTCAGTTGTTTTTGAAGTGTGCAGAGCTGTTTGCTCTGGTAGGCATCATGTGGAAGCCTCGCGTAAGGCCCTAAAAACAATGACTTCTTAACATCAGATTATTCTGATTCGAATCACATAAAATTATGACTTGGCTTTGCTTATGTTTACTGGTAGTAAAAAGGCATTTTCAGTTACTTGCTAAAAAATATATGATAGAGCTTTCTACTGTTGCACTTCGTGGAAACTTACTTCAGTGTTCAGCAAGTGTTAAAGTTCAAGGTCTGCTCTGTGAGAGCTAACCAATGGTTAAAAAAAACCAATATACTAGACTAATGTAAAGTGGAGTTGTTCTCCTTGGAATAATAATATGTATGTATGAAATGTTAGAGTGTATCTTCTTGCTTTAGGTTAATCAAAACCAAACAGGTTCTACTATGTGTTATTCTTTTTTTTTAAATCCACATGCATATGGAAATTCAGGGGAAAAAACAAAAAGAAAGACCTTTCAGTCACCAGAATCAGCAGACAAAGATGATTCTCATGAAAATATTGAAGAGCCCTCTGGACTAACTTCTGGTTTATGCAGGTACTGTAGAGCCTAAAAAAGTGATATGTGAAAAACTATTTATAAAAAGCAGTATGAAATCTATTTCATAAGCACATATGTCAATCAAACCCAACATAGACTGCCTACATTAGCTGAACTTCTTCCTTCTCACATGTACTTGACCTTTTTTTCCCCTCGTATTCTTTTTTAAAATTAGGAAAATAATCTGAGTTTGCTTGTCTGTGCTGCTATGTGGTTTATAAATGAGTTTGATTTTAGGTAGAGAAATGAGAGATACTGTTTCCAGATTTCCTTTAATTAGGTTTTTTAAAACCTGAGTCACAGACAGCATAAATCAGCAGAGACAAATGAATCCAATGGAACTAGGCTGACATGTAGCAACCAAAATATGGTCTGTGGTATTTAGGCTTTCAACTTCCACCTTTATTTCAGGAACAAAGGCAAGCGCCAGTCTTTGGCTGATGAGGGTAGCAGCTCTAACAATTATTTTCTTGATAGATGTTTCAGTTGGCTTATGCTGGGTTGCTAACTAGAGGAGAAGAAATGGCTACAAACCTGAAAGATGCCAGCTGATTACTACGGGCAGATCAAACCAGCCAGCTGGTCGCTGGGGCTTGATATATTGAGCAGAGAAAATCCTGTTGACAGGCAATGCAAACAGTTGGTTCTCAGGAGCCACAGGCCTTTGGGGAAAAGTATTTATCCCCTGAGTGACCTCAGCCTGGGACTGACTTGAGGAGATGGCTCCTTTCCCTGATGGTATCAGCCCTTTTCACACACTGCTTTCCCACAGCCAACAACGAATACGTGTGTAGGGAACAGAGACCCAACAAAGGAACGTTTATCTTTATGCAACTTTGTTTTGGCAGCCTCAGCACAGGCAGCTGAAACCAGCAAGTGCAGAAGTTATATAGCAAGTGCGTTTCTTCTCTTATCAAAATGAATTTAGTTTAAGAGAGAATTGTAGAATCTGAAAAACTCTGTCTACGATTTTGTTTTATTTTTCTTGTATATTTCTTTCAGAGAGAGGTTACATAGTCCACATGGAGGGGAGGCTGAACCAAGGCAAAACTCGAAGATGCAAAAAAAAAGAGGCAACAGGTAGTAAAAGCATTTATATGAGCTGTCTGAACACAGAGTACGAAAGCATTCTTCTGGGGAATCTCAGCAGCTATAAATACTTACTGAGCTGCTTTACCGAGGAACAAAGAAGAACATCAATAATAACTGAGAAATCTTCTTTAGCTACAGACCAAGAATCAATCCTGACTTCCTTTAGCTGTTAATAAAACATTCCCACTTGGTTTTGGTAAGGGGGAACAAGGAAGTCTTTAATATAAGGTCTTACAGATTGCTTGGGGAATGTGTAGGGGAGGTAGTTTTAGATTAGCAATATACCTGAGGAAAGTGCGCTTGTAGGAGAGCAGATCCACACTAAGCTGGTTGCCCAGGTTGGTTTATCTCAGTAAGGTTTCATTACAGTAGTGATGGACCATTTGCTTTTGAGCCCTAAAGGTGGTAGATTGGGTCTTGATATTTTGTAATTGCTGCTTTGGACTATCAAAAATCGACAAAAATGTAAAGAATATGTAAACAGACTTCAGATGGTATTGGTACATCAAAAGATTACATTTGGTCTCTCTTTTGTTGTATTTTAGTGCTGGCAAGGCTATGTATGCTTTTTTAAATTTGTACAAAGATTTTTAAATTTATTTGTCTGCATTTGTCTGAGATTTCAAATTATTATTTTTAGGAAGAATGAGAAAAAACTGGTCTACCGTTTCGTGTTTTATACTTCAGTTTCTAGTCTTCTTCCTTAAGTGCACTCTTTTGTTTCCAGCATACTTTGTTATGCTCATTATGTTTCGTATGGAAATTCTTGTTATGCAAAGCAGCTCGTTCTTACTGGCTGTCCAGAGCACCTGTATTGTGTAATAAATTGCCCCTCTTAAAGCAATCTTACAGCTTTCATGAAATGAAAGTTTTCTCTCTTTTTAAAATGAACATACGTTTTGATAACTAAAAAGCTGTCCTTTTGGTGCATGATGGAAAACACTGCATCAGTTATGCAGTTTACCTTGGATAAAAGTGACTTTGCCAGGCACGTTATGCATAATTGTTAAAGGGCTGATTTTCTCCTTGATCATTGTAAAATACTTTTTTTTTTTCCCTAAATTATAGCACTTCAAGCATTTGATTCTGGTGATTCAGCAGTTGGTCTCTATGGTTTCTCTGCCTTCCTGAGCCAGACATTTTAATTGCTGCTTGTTGGGCTTTTTTTGTAAACCCATGCAGCCTGTTTAGCTCTGGACATCTTAATTCTGCAGTGCACTCTATATAGATAGCAAGAAGGAAGCTTTTACTGTTAGAGTTGATGATATTTTCAACCATGCAGCGCAGCAGCTGCTCCTGTCACAGTTAGGATGCAGTGCAATCACCCGAGCTGGGTATCTAATTACAGAGCGGGGTCTCTCATCACTCGAGCAGGGTCTCTGTGGATGCACTCTAACTCCCTTGTCGCGGCAGGAGTGCAACGGCTTTTTCTCTACCTTAGAGAATGTGAAAAGGTTCCGATTATCCCAAAAGCAGGGCAGCAGTGCCCTCTCCTGGGCAGCTGGCGGGGTTTCCCCCCCTTGCTGGTGGAGGTGGCAGGCAGGGAGCACGGAGGAGGCAGGGAGGTTGCTGGCTCTCGGCGAGACCCCTGTGAATCCCCCCTGCCAGCATCCCTGCTGTGGACTTCCTACAAGCAGGCATTTCTTCTCATCTCCCATCAGCTTTCTGGCAAAACACCCGCTGCTCTTGCCCTGTTAACCAACTCCTCAGTCTCCTTGAGTTTTTCCATGGATTCACTGTCCTGTTTGAAGTCCTGTACAGATTCTGTGCATGTCATGGCACTTACTTAACATCACTCCCTGTCAGTGATGCAGATATTGAACAAGAATGAGTTTTATTAGACCAAGAAAAAGTGTAGCAAAGGCCTAGCTAAGCTCACAACAGTTGCTCTCCAGTTAAGTAAGCAACGTTCCAATTTTATGATATGTTGTTTTAACTATAGTAACAGTCAGTATCTGGATCCTGATGCTGAAGATCTCCCTCCCATCTCCTGTTATAGACATTACAGAGTGAATTTCCGCCCCCCCACCTCTGGCCCCTAGGTTCAGTTTAAATCCATGTGACTGCTTATCTCAAAGCCAACACAGAACAGTACTGAAAGCAAGGCTTTTTTCGTGATGTAGTGAAATACTTTATCACCAGCTGACCAGACACAACTCATTGCAATGGTCACAAGTTCCAGCACAAAAGTTCCAATTACTCATCAGGAAGAAAAGATCCTCGGCATTAAATGGGTGAATCGCTGGAGCAGCTAATTCAGAGAGGATGCAGAATATCCATCCTTGGAGAGTTTCAACACTCAGCTGCACAAGCAGCCTAACTTTGAAGTTAGCCCAGCTTTGAGTAGGAGGCTGGACTCCATGTGATAGCAGATGTCAGATGGTGAAAACGGAGATACCTAGGTGCCAGTCACAGCTCAAAACACTTGCTTTATAATGTAAATCTATAAAGCACTCTCTCTTTAGTTTATTCAGAGGGGCTCACAGGGAGCTTTGATCATGCTTTACAGGTACATATCAAAAACACTTCCAGAAATTCAGGGGAAAAATGCCACGCTTTTTTCCTCCTCTTTTTAACATCAAGGAACAACTATTGCAACAATTCGTGGTTGTATTCAACCTCATTCACAGCTTTATGACAAGGGTGTAGTTTAAACAATTCCTAGGCATGGTGTTGGAGTCATTGAGTGAATTATTTATCATGAAAGAATCAAAATAGCCGTCTCAACCGTCTCTCTGGTGTAGAAAAATGTGAAAATACTTGTCATGCAGAAATCTTGCTGAAAGGCAGCTTGGACCACACTGAAGAGGTGTGCAACTTAAAAGACTTGTACGTTGGACCTTCAGGCTGGTGCCAGCCACTGTGCAATGTGGGCAGTTTAATTCCTGGCATAATCAAGTACTCCTAAGTGTAAGAAGTCATGCATAAAGCTCCTTTGATCCAGCCTGTGCACACCATAAACCAATACCAGGGCAAGCACCAGGTTAGCACCTTCACTCACTCTGTCTTGGCATCTACAGCAGTCTGTGGGAGTCATTCTGACATCCAGAGGTCATTACGTAAAACAGCTTTTTGGTTGCGTTTCTTCCATCTGAACAAATACATCTTCCATGTGTTCAGCAGAGGCTATGAAGGGCTTAGTGCACAGCTGTCCAGCCTGCTCCGTGCTGTCTGGGAACCATCTCTGCCCTGGGAGGGCTCCTGGTCTCTACACCCTCACAGCTATGGCCACTGATGCACTACAGAGCATCAGGAGAGGGGACAAGGGTCTGGACCCTGCCAGCTGAAGACTTTCAGGAAGAAGCTGATGTACGTGCAGGTTGGCTTACTTCCACTTGTGAGGAAGAAGCTGCTAAGCTTAAAGCTTTTTAAAGCATGTGTGACCATGTAAGCATACATTTAAAGACAGCCTTGCAGGTACATCTCGCTGGGCTAGAAAAATTGCAGAATACACAATTGGCTGGGGGGTGGGGAAGCAGAGGTGGTATGCTGAGACCTTACTTTACCCATATTCCTGCAAATACTTTGTTATATGCTACACAAAGAAAAAATATCTCAAACTCTGCATTTTTACTGTATTATAAGACTCTTCCACACAGTTTATTTTTAATTGAATACTCCTCACTATTGTCACTGAAACATACCTGGAAAGCTTGTGCAAAGTTCACCAAAATAATGGTGAAAACTATTCTCAAAACTGTTCAGAGGGCTGAGATTTCATACTTGGCCAGGTCTACAAGAATTAGCTGGTGCCAAGTAGACTAGCTTGACAGCAAAGGCAGTCAAAAGGAGACACCTTGTCATTGTGCATTAAGCTGTGCAACTCCTTGCTCCAAAAATGCCAAGATTTTACATGGGTTTGAAAGCACCTTGGCAAATAAAATCATGGCAGAAAAATCCACTGGCAGCTACAAAGATGCTGCTACTTCTCAAGAAATTACAAGGCACTGCAAACGAGGGAAACAGAGGAATATTAGCATTGTATGTTTGTTCTTTTCTTCTGGCCTCCCTTCAGCTTATGTTGTTGGCTACTGGAACCCAGAGAACATGGTCAGCTGATTGGGAGTCTGCATTTTTAGTTCTTAAGGATGAAGATCAGTGTATTGCTAAGAGAAACATTTAATGGCTGGCACAGCTGTCAGTTTTGGTACAGCCTTAGCATCATCAGTAACAGGCTTTGCTGCAAACACAAATTCGAACATGTAGCTGCATTGCTCTGTAGCAGACAAACTGTAACACAAGACAAACTGGTCCAAACTATCACTCAGGAAACAATCCATGGATCCAGCCTTCTCTTTCACATCACTGGATTGACAAAAATAGTCCTCAGACTGGTCACAGGGACTAATTTCAAGGGGTCTGCAATAGGGAAGAGCCAGTATGATATTATTAGGACTATGTCAGGTATTAAAAGGTCACAGCCCGGCTGCAAATTTTTAAAAGCTTGACAATTCAAGAAGCATGAAAGCTTTGCATTGCTTTCTTGTAATTGAAGAAACAGCAGCTTCCTACTCACAAGTTCACAAATTGAACATCTCCCAGCTCGGTGTCTTACAAGGGAGCAAACTCAAGTATAGTTTCCTATTCTGCAGATGTATTCAGGATCACCAGCTAATACACATTTTATTTACTGTTTTACTTTTTCAAGGACAGGTTAGCGGTGTATGGGCAGGGGTAGTGCTGTGAAATAGGCCTCCAGGTGGTAAGAGAAGCAAAACTTACCTTGCTCAGTTTAAACCCCCACCGTGAGCCTGTGCCAGCTCTCCGATGGTGTATCCCAGTAACCATCCCAGTGAGGCATCCTTCACTGCACCTGGTGACCATGCAGAAAGGTACCTGTGCTCCAGAAAGTCGCTGCTTAAATCACATGCAGGTAGTATTGCATGTCCAGAATGCAGAGATGCAGGCATAGGACAGGATCCACAGGCGTCCTGCAGGCTGTCCCTCAGCAGCAGCGTGGGAGCAGCTGTTAGGCTGCAGGGGCTGATGAACATCACGAGCACGCTACCATATTTCTCCTCGGAGAAATCATAGTGGAGTTACATTGACCTGACAAGCACAGTCTGTCTTGTTCGCACAGATGCACTGAACCATTAAGTGCCTCACAAAAACCCACACATGTATTTATTCAGTCACTTCACTGTGGAAAAGCAAATGCATATTAACAACTGTGGATCTTGACTAGCTTGTAGGCAGAGTTCTTTGGTTTAGGATGTTGTTCAGCATGTAGGAAAAGTGGAATCCATCAATGCTGGTTAGACAACGATAATGTCTCTCCCCTCAAGCATGATAAGCCTCATAGACCGAGTACAAGATTTACTGAGAGGTGAGCAACTATTACACAAACACATACAAGAAAATCACTACGGAAATTGTAACCAGCAGTTCCAAAATTTTCACACCATGTCAAATAATTTACCACATAGTTTCACAAACCAGCTTTATTTCTGTTGTCAGGGTTAGATTACCAGAAGTGTTGCTGACCCTGTCAGCACTCATAGCAAATGGGCTGGAATAGGACTGGAGATGGAGACTTAGCATTTCAGGATTGCCTTACCTGCTAGGCTGTGGGTTATTCCAGGGCAGGTTGTCCTCAAGCTCCTCTGCTAGCATTATTTCAATTCTTTTGAAAACCTGAACCACCACGTGAGCAAGTTATTTCACTTCATATAAAATACCTGAACTACCAAGTGAGCAAGCAAGCCTACGGATAAGGGCAAACT
Source organism: Chlamydotis macqueenii (assembly GCF_036417535.1). Taxonomy (NCBI): domain Eukaryota; kingdom Metazoa; phylum Chordata; class Aves; order Otidiformes; family Otididae; genus Chlamydotis; species Chlamydotis macqueenii. The sequence continues at coordinate 71,177,305 of NC_141559.1, forward strand.
CCAGGCAATAGGAAACATGAATTCGAATCCTTGGCAGAAGGGGTTGTTCATTAAAAGCTTTATTTTTCTCTTCCTTGGGTGCAATCAATTCAGTTCACTTCAGGCTGAATTGCAGTGTTTCTTCAGTGGTTCAGACCAAAGCCAAAGCAAAAAGAAAAGCTGGCTATTCAATCCAGCTCTGCTGCCAAGTATTCAGACCAAGCTGATCAAAATGGAGTTTTCCAGGGTAGCCGTTCCCTTCCTGGACAAGCTGGAGGTGACAGCATACTGACTTCAGAATAAGATGACAAGCTCCAGGTAGGCTACTTTCCGAAACTTTTACATCCCACATGCACACAACTTATTGCTGTGTGGAGAGGACAGACCAGTGCTATGTGGTCAAGAACCCCATCTAGATAAAACCACTCCACTGGCACTGCGCTGCTACAAGACTTTTCCTGGTGCAGCTTTGTAGTGAGGACAAGGGCAAAGCCCAAGGGGAGGTGTTTTGCTGACCTGCTTAATTTTGTAGCACCTCACCCTCCACCACAGCCCACTCTTCCCACAACATCTGCAACACAATCGGACAAGTAACAAGTGACAGAAAAGGCGTCTTTACATAGTTTTGAGAGAAAGCATTTCCTTCACTCTTAAAGAAAAAGAGAATTTACGTCCACTTTCCTCACCTTACCTGCAACGTCTTGTTCATGCCATGGCTAAACACTGTCCCAGTTCACTCAGCAGAGAAAACCAGTATGAAGTCCAATACAGCTCAGGTCAAACTGGAGCACTGCATACTGGTTCTGTACTACAGATGAAGATGATGGCAATCAATTACCATTTCGAGCAAATCAGTTGCAGTCTTGAACGTCTTGGGGAAAAAAAGAATTTAGGTCTCATTTGGCCAAAACTGAGGCAGCTGCAATGTAAATGGTAAGTATGTTTTTACTGTGAACTCTATTTAATTAAGACAGATTATGGCATGTTATAGTATGCATATTCAGACATCTATATATTTAACACCTCTTGTGATCTAAAGTGGTTCCTTCTTTCACATGATGTCAGTCTAAAAGACAATTTCTCTTGAGTTTCTCCATTCTAAATTTTCAATCATCGAGCAACAGCCCTGGAAAACAGAGGAAGACGCTTAACCCATCAATTAATTTCCTTTATTTCACAAGCTTTGAATTCAGAAATTGAACCACAACTAGTAGATCTTGATACGGTAGAGTAAGTAAAAATGCATGTGATTACAAAGGAAAAACTTTGTACAAAAAACTTTAAAAATCCGACAGCAACTTGGATTATCTGTAAGTACCAAAAGTCTCATGCAGAGGGAGAGCACTACTGCCCAGGTGGAGAAATCCCTGCAGGGTGGGAATGGCATTGGTATGTATAAATTATGGCTCTGTCTAAAATGGAAACAAGAAGGACACAGACTTGGAACATAGTGAGTGGGGACAGACAGCTGCTACAGAGACCATTTGTCATTACATGTCCCAATGTTTTTCTGTGTCTGAGAAGTGCTTTTTGGGTTTATAATAAATTAAAGATGAAACAGAAGCTGCCTATACTACTCTACTGCATACTTTCAAGATGGCCATTTTCTTCCTTCATAAGTGTTTTTGGTGATTTCTCAAATACGAACATTGATCTTGGCATTGTGTCTAGTCAATTGTTGGCAACGTGTTCTAAAGGGACTCACTCACAGAATGCAACTTGCATAAATAACTCAGTAACATGCATTAACTACTCTAATAACAGCGAAAGGGTGCAAAGGAACCATCATTCAGTTACGAGACGAAGCTAAAACCTGTAGTCACTAGAGGGGCAATGGAAGAACCATGCTTTAAGGTGACTATGGCATGAAAGCACAATTGTGAGGCAAGTAGTTCCAAGCAAACACACCACACTATTATCACCTCTTCCTATACAAAAAAAAAAGAAAGACATTTCGGTTTTTTATTTCCATTAGTACCAAATAAAACTGTGGAGTCAATAACACAGATATTGAAGGGAATGGACATTATTCCCGTGATCCTTCATCCTTGTCTTTCTGTCCATCATCATTTTTCAGCCAAGACTGGTAATATTAGAGCGACCACCAGGAGGTGCCACGATGCGGTGGCCAGTGCGGCGTGGGTTATTGTCATCTATCTGAGCTCCTGCAACAACAGAAAATTAGGAAACAAAGCTACGAAAAGGAAGGAAACAGCAGTGATCAGATTTCACCTGGCTAGTTCCAGCTATGCTTCCCTCGCGTCATCATGAGCTGGTTTCTCTTGAGCCAGACCCCTGACTGAAGGGTAAGGAGACCTGCAAGGCACATTTCTGTGCCTAGCTCCAGTTGCCTTCAATGAGAAGTGTAGGACTAAATGTTTGGGATCAGATTGATGCTCACCCTACATGAGGCATTGTTTTCCAGTGACTTGAAGAAGAGCCCATGCAGGGAGGACAGCCTACAGACTGAGTTCCCTTTGTGAGATCAGACCCTGACAGAAAATATTGCTGTTACAGCTAAAAGAAAAAAAAATTGTCTATATGCAGAGTGGGTTTTTCAAACTTGTCTCATTATTTAGAATACCTGCCCCCACTGAGTCCATGGGTTAACAGTACAGTAAATGTGATGTTAGTGATCGTAAATCCATCTGGAAAGTAGCAATGAGCTGATGTAAACTCACACCCACTTCAGACTGTGTTTTAAAATGTTTCTGCCAGGCTAAATATTGTCTGACCACATTCAGCTTCCTAAAAGCAATGTAAGGCTACTGTAGAAGAGCAGAATCATTTTAAATGCTATTGTAGTCTCTGGTTCTGCTTAATTTCTTAAGAACACAATAATGTGTGTTTGCCTGATTCAGATCAAATTCATACCACTAGGTGCCTTAGTAATACCCAGATCCAGCAGTGGACTGTCAAACCATAGCTTCAGATGCTTATGAAAATCCCATGTGTTGGTTATCATTATCAGAAGTCAAATTGCAAGCTTTTTTTTTGCTTTATGTAGATTTACGTATCTGTATGTGCTCACCATGGCCCCAGGTGTATAGGCAAAAATGTACTCCAACTCACCAGAAGGATTTTTTAAATTTTTGCTCTCCTTGGCCTTTCTTCCAGAACTTTCATTTAGTTTCTAAAGACAGGATCTATCAGGGATTAAAACTCCACCATCGGCTCCCACAGGGGAGAAAATCCAGTGACTTCCATAACATCATAAGGAGCACCTTATCTACCAATTGGGCTGTAGACTTTTGAAGGATAAGGATTTGACATACTTATAATTATCTTCCAATGACAAGAATTATTTCCAACAACTCCAAAGGGTAATTTTCCAGTCTGTTTTTTATGTTCTATGGAAAATGTTTGTGGCACCAAGAGCAAAGAGGACAAGAAATACTCTAATCTGCATATGAATAGATTCTGCACATGGTTTGCCGACCATCGACAAGGACAGTTGAGGTTTCCACATCTAGCAGTTTCTGGAGATGCAGCAAGAAATAAATCTGAGACGTCGGAGCCCCATTAAATTGCACTCGGCCGAAGTCCCATCAGCCGTACATACCACCGAGGGGCCTCAGTCACATCAACCAGACACCTCACCTAACTGCAGTGGGTCAGGTTAACAATACTAAAAGGCTGCATGCAGAGAAAAAAATTAGATTGCAAACATTTGGAATATTTGGTAATTTGTAAAATATTCCTAGGGAAACAATGCATAAAAACATATATATACACACTCATATATGTAGTCACTAAATGTGTGCGTGTGTGAAAGAAAAGTATATACATACACATAAGTATATATAGTCCCTTTGTATTTTATTAAACTGGTAATTATGATTGAAATTTATCACCAATAAACCATAGTCAAGGCTATAAAACATTTCTCATGAGTCAGGCCGACTTACCTGATAAGCTAAAATTAGACTGATGGAGGTTTCTGATTGGTGGGGGCTGGTTTTTGGCCGGGGAGGATTTAGTTGAGGGTGCAGGAGTTGCGTATTTTGGCGTAGCTGGGATTTCATACACAGGCCCATCATACATTCCTCTGGAGACTCCTTGCAGTCCTCCCACCTAGATCAAGAGAGGAATAAACACCCAGACACTGAAAGCTCTGATAATGCTCCCTATTGATACTCCTGCCTGTATGCAGAGACCTCTGAGCACAGAGCTATATTCTGCATTAGCTGAAGCAAAAACACACCTGTAGTCTCATCAAAGCTACACTCTGCTTTATGTATAAAGCAAATTATAAAGCCTCCCCTCTCCATTTTTATATACATAAATTATAAGAGGGAGATCGTTATTAGGCATCCTTCACAGTCAATAGGGAAAAATGGGATTTGAAAGAACAGATCTGACCTAAGATCTTTATTTTAAGTAACATCAGTCACCATCAGGTCTTCTCTCTCCATTCAGAGTCTGCTCAGCAGGGTTGGTTCAGTTGCTGAATTCCACTCTGGTTGTTGCAAGACTGACACCCACTACACTGACTGTAGCAGTTTCACTCCTACCTGTATTCTCTCTGCTCCTCCCCTTCACATGCAGCATGATCTTCATTAAAACTCATTGAAAAGTGGTGGCAATTTTTAAATTAAAATTTCAACGTTTTCCACTTCTTCTCATGAATTTCTCATAACTAGCAGTTATATACTAGACTGTGGCATGGGACCCACTGGTCATTATTTGTCAACAGAGTGTCTGTCATTTGAGCTCTGATTTCAGTTTGAGGTCTCTAGATTTTATCCCTGTACAGTTCCTGTAAAGAATATGAGAAGACAAACATAACAGCCTCACAGGCCTTAAAATCTTAAACTCTAGGAAATAATATTTTTAGAAAACAGCTCCAATTTTCAGGAAGAGCCTGAAGCCACTGAATCCAAAGCTCATCAAAAGGATCAGAAATCTGTGGCTTACAAGATTTCAAAGCCATTTCCCTAACAGGTCAGGAATGAAATTAAAATGCTGTATAGGAAGGACACTATTCACAGCGTTTGGTTCAGCTCTTAAAGAAATCAATGCCTTTTCCTTGCTTTCGGTGACGGGGACATCAGGCTCAGAAGAGGCACCATCTCCCAGGGCAAGCCAGAACTAATGCCCAGAAGGGACCAGCTGCCGATTACGGCAATGAAACCATCTCACAGGGATCCCCAAAGGCAGGAATTTATACTGCCATCCCTGCTCCAGGGATACACTTACACTGCTATCCCGTGCCTGTCAGAGTTTTGCCGCGCCCTGTTTGACATGTTTTTTCTATATTCCTTTGTCATGCACTGACCTATTGAAATGGGGGCTGACTGACCATCATTGAGTTTTTCTAATTATTTCCAATCAATAAAATTTGATAGTGGCAAAAGAAACACATACATGAATCTGCTCTCCCTTCCCCTCAGCAGGCAGCAGAGGGAGCTGCAAGAGCAAAAATTATCAGTGTTTTTCTCAGTCCTTGCGCAGACCTGGGTATCTAAAGGGAAGTATTTCATAGGCATCTAAAATCAAACGTCTTTCCCAAAATCCAGGTCTGCTTGCAAGATGCAGGTTACTTAGTCCGGTTTTGTGCAAACTTCTGCTATAAGACACCACTCTGATATTTGTTTTTAAAGTGGTGTTTTCAGCATTTAAATGACATCGTCACTCATTTATATTGCACTCCCATGTGCTAAGCCCTTGAGAGGCAGATATGAAGCGAAGGCCCATGTCATCTAAGTGGGTAATGTAAAAGTGTAACTGATTGGTATTTTACAAAACTCTTTTGCAGACACATTTGATTTTTACAGTGCCTCTTCTCATAAGAAGAGCAGAGATTTTGTATCCTACAGCTTGACAGAACTTGTGTAACAAATGATGAAAGATAAAAACTATCAACATGCTCATAGACTTAATTTCAGCTGCTATCCCTACAGGCTATGCTTGGTTGAAGAAAACAGGGGTCAATTTTTCTTATTACCTGTGCTCACACAGTGGCTTTATTGCTCAGTGGCAGGAAGCAATTTCCAAATAACCCCGAACTAGTGCCAAGCCAACTGATTTTCAACAGAGGAGCACTAATACAATTCAAAACCAGAAGTGACTCAGTCTTAATCTTGGTCTTGGCCCGAGATTTTTATTAAACACAAGAGAGAAGTTTTCTGAGCTGTGAATGCTGCTAGTACTCAGCGAATGCATCACCAACAGTTCAGAGATGCCAAGTGTGAGTATCTCCAGCTTACAAGCTTTTCTTCTCTGCAGTGTGGCTGGTCAGTAAGCAAAGCTCAGTAACAATTTAAAATTCTGTTTTTCTTCTGGCTAATCCTCCTCTCAAGTAAGTTTTAACTTTTTCCTGAATTTTAACTAACAGGAAATTCTATCACTATTCCACTTCCCTTCAAAAGCCTGTACAGCTGGAAATGAGGCAATTCCACCAACTGGCAATTCTATGCTCTACCCATTGAAGCTCACAGTGTTAATTAAGTTCCATTAGTTCACACTTGCAGAGGAACCAGTTTTTCGGTCACATTTTGAACAAGTTATATATAGTCCATCTGACACAGATTCAGCACAATAATAACAAAAAACCATGCGCTACTGTGGTTCCAAGAGTGTACGGCTATAAAGAAGATTAATATCTGACATTACCTTATTCCTGATTTTGATGCGCTGGTAAAGATATTCAGGGAAAGGTTTGCGAGGGATGAAGCGGCCCATTCCCTTATTTACGTGCAGATTTCCATCTTCAAACACAATCTTCCCTTGGCTTATGACCACAAGCGGGGCACCATGGCACTCCATTCCTTCAAAGATGTTGTACTCAACAGCCTGAGGATCAACCAACATATTCACTGCAAGTTCGGTACAAGATCTTTTTCAGTTAGTAACTTATAGTCTGTATTTGTTGTCAATAGTTTTAGACAGCTGCCATTGAGAGGTATATAAAATTGTTTTGCCTGAATGAAAAGCAGTACATTTTGATAGGAAATAATCTCTCTGATGAGATTTTCCTGGATCAGACTTCTACTTTCCATTGCTCACTTTTCATCAATGCTTTATCTCATTTATTTTTGAGGACTTTCCATATTTATCTAGAGCCTCCAGAAGTGCAATCACCTTAATCAGAAGGAAAATTGTGACTCAGCTGCCAGATACGCAGAGGACGTGGTCCAACCATGCACCTGCTGTGATTGTGTAAGGGAATTTCAAAGAGGACAGCACACATTCGTCTGAAAAAGCCCAGAAAGGAGTAGGAAAGCCTGAATCTAAATGGGATTAACTGTCAAAGGGCAGTTTGACAGTTTATTACTTTCTTGAAAATACAGAGATCCCAAGACAGAGAAATAGAAACTGAACCACCTAAACTTACTTTTTAAAGGTTTCTAAAGGCTTGTGTCTTTTTAATATAAGCCATATTACTGGATTTCCAGTAAAACATTTGGAAGAGTTCCCCAATATAAAAGATAAAATCATCAAACAATAAGATAACAACTTGGAGATACACAACACATAAAATAAAACCTGCCACAGTCAAAATCAAAGCAACTGTGAGTCACTGGTACTCTGCACTAAGGGCAGAGAAGTATGTGGCAAAGCTTTGTAATTAAATAGAAAATCCCAGCCATGAAGCTGCTCAGATCTGTATTATCAAGATATTTAAGCATCTGTCATAATTTAGAATGCTGTTGATTTAATAATGTGATTTATAATATCAAGTGCTTCTCAGGTAAGCAAAAGAAAGGGAGCTGGTTTTAAAATTGTCATCACAGTTTTACTAAGCTCAGCTGCAGACCTGCTGATTCACACCTACTACAGATCTGCCACAAGCATGCAAAAAATTGTGCAATGGAATATGCAGAGAGAAAAGAAATCCTTCCTGATCCCACTGCTTCCAATGAAAGGTTTCAGTACCTTCATCTTCTGAAATATTTACCCATTTCAGAACAAGGGTAAGCAGTTACCCTACTCCTCTATATCCTGTGCATTTGGTGTTCATGTGAATTAGATCAACATTTGAAAATCAACAGGGACATTTCTGTTTTCTTGCTGGTTTTCCTGCTCTCCTTACCGATTTATGGCTTTTGGCTGTTATAGTCTTCACCTTATCAGGGTCCCAAATAACAACATCAGCATCCGATCCTACTGCAATCCGGCCTTTTCTTGGGTACAGATTAAAGATTTTGGCAGCATTGGTGCTGGTGACAGCTACAAACTGGCTCTCGTCCATCTTGCCTGTGGCCTGAAAACAACATGATTTGAGCAAAACACGCTGATAAAATGGGGATTTACTATTCAGAGTACTGAATGGTCAAGGAGATATTGGAAAGCACGTAGTTCATACATATGGTGATGATACATGAAACAGATTTTATCAAGAAGGACTTTATACATGGTACATTACTTGGGAGTTTCAAATAAATGAGTGTGTTGCTCCTGGCAGCCCAAAGAACAGCCCATCAAACCTTAATGCAGGTGATACCATCAAGTGGCTCAGTTGTCTAAGGTCCCTTTCTCTCCACACTGATGCCGAAGGGTGTTTTGTTACTAGTCCTAGTAATCTCCATTTAAATGTTTTAACAATTTTAAAACACAAAAACTTGCGAGTATTAGGAGATTAAATAGAAGATCAAGATTAGGGCTTTTTTAGAAACATTTCTTCCAAATTAAGTCCATTCTACGATGGATGGTAGTATTAACAAACTTACACTTCTGAGTAGTACAACCCCAGTTATAAAGTCCTTGCCTGGAGGAATGTCACCACCAACTGAACTTTTTATACAGTCAGCGATGGCTTAATAGCAGCTGTACACAGCAGCATTTTGATTTCTCAGGAGGGTATTTTGGGGTCTTCCCTGGCAATAAGCAAGAATAATGTTCCAAGGAAGAACAACACTGCCAATTTTTTAAATATTAAATAAAGACTTATTTCCTGTCTGGTAAAACATGAGATTTGCAAAATATAAGCTACTCAGCGGTGCAGGACTGAACGTAACCACCTGTAAATCCCACGTTGCAGCCCTTGCTGCAGCTCCTTCCCTTTGTGGGAGTAAGGAAAGAGAAACAGCCCCGGCTGGCTGCACTTCGCTTCCCTGCTTTGCCTCTACACAGCAGATACCTGAAGCTGCTTCTGTGCTTGGAATCTCAACAGTGGTCCCTGAAGAACACGGTTATTAAACACAGTCTGGGAGAACTGCTCATGAGAGCATTGTAAATCCTACCACTTCCCAGTTTGCAACATGCATTCAAGCGTAATGCAATGTAAGGTCATGAGCGTGTGTGTGTGTGTGTGCATGGATGCGTATGTGAAAAATAGACAATGGAGGGAGGATATCATTATTTATTAGGATCCATGGAACCATCAAAAAATTGCTAATTTATACCAGCACCCCACCGCAAAATATGCCAGTACAAATTACATGCAATGTTCTCCTTCAAAGCATTTGATAGTCTAGCCTCAGGCTTGGCTGCCATCCATTTGTGATTTCTCAAAAACGATGAGATACTTCCCAAATTCAAACAATCCATTCATCACGTTTATACAGGGTCACTTCAAAATCATTAAAGTGCTCCAGATCCTACATCTCTGAGAAGCATCCACTCTGACACAACTGGCAAATTCAGCGGTGGAGTCTCTGAAGCCTCAGGTCTAATAAAACACGATGGTGCTGCACTGTCAGAAGTGAAACACAGCCCTGAGTTTATAAGACTGGAGAAGGTTTTTGAAATGGTTCACCTCATAGTAGCACTCTCTCAGGGAATTCTCAGAAATATATTAGAGTCACTTAAGTACTGGCCAAGAGTCTCCTGGCTTTCATTATCCAGCCAACACTCAATATCTTTTTAGTCCATAAAAGTAAGTCATTACTTACTACAGCTTTGTCCCAGACAACAGTCATTCTTTCCTCAATTCCATTGACCCCTTCGGGAATCATAGTGAAGTTGTCCTTTCCAATCGCTTTCTGGGCAGTGCTATACGGGCAATGTCCACTTCCCGTCACCTGCAGGTCCCCACTGTGGAGTTAACACACAGAAGGTTTAGACCAGGCATCACCAAGGCTACCTTGGTCTCAGACTAGTTGTGAATGGACCTTTCAAGCCCACACACCAGAGGCATAGGCCGTAAATCATGTCAGCAGCCTTTACGTGTTGGCTACAGATCACTGAAGAGCGACAATGGCACTGAACATCTCCACCATCCCCCTGGAGCACCCTGAACTCCCAGATTACAGCTCCCTCGGGTTTCCAGCTGCTTATCGACAGAGATCAGGCACAAGCCCACTAACCAGGACAAAGGATTACTCTAGGATTAAGGAAATGATCAGAAGCTTGTATGAAATGTCTGCCACTCTCAAGATAAATTAATTCATAACCATGCTGAAAAATAATGGCAAATTTTACAACGCAAAGTTATGAGCAGCAGGCTTGTTTCCCTGTATTTCTCCCCTGCACATGTATTTTTGTTGCAATTCTTACACAAATATTTCTTGTCTGACCTTCCAAAACAGAACCATGAAAATAAAAAAAAAAGGAAGGAAAGTTTTTATCAGGTAATCTTCTAATTTAACAAATAATGGCACAGTTCAAGTCAAACATGTACTCTGGATTTATCAAATTTAAAAGGTCTTACACAGAAAAAGGCATGGATTTAAACACAAAAAGAGCTAACAAATAACAATGCTTTTATTTAAGAAGGCTTTTTTTTCAGCCCAGAGAAAATTTTTTTTTGCAGAGAACATAACTGGATCACAACTGCTCTTGGGAATAAGGAGGAAGAACATAACCAATGTACAGAATCTTGTAAAAATAGAAAGACAAAAAAGAAGATAGGTTCTTCAATATCCACAGGAAACAAGTGGTATTTTTAGGTCTCGATTAAGCTTACAGGAGTCAAGCACACCGAAGCACACTAAGATTTCTGTTCTATCACTCCAGAAGGGCCATGTCCCCAACAGCCTGTCATCCTTTTCTTTAACTGATTATCTATGTTCCACCTCTGAAACATCTGAATGATTCTGGTCCATAAATTTAAATTCCAGCAAGCTAATAAATAGCCAAGTACAGAGGAAAAAAGAGTCACGCATCAGTAATTCTGAAGCACTTTTCTGGGCTGCCATCCCTAAAGATTGCTGACAGTCAGAGAAGAAGCTTTGGTGTTTTTTCTAGTTCTTCACCCTGCTCATGTCCATCCATCCATTTTTCAGCAGAAGCCAAACCCAGGTATTTAATAGTGAAAAGGCAGCTATGTTTTAGCTATTCTTGATTATTAAAACCATAACAGTAAGTAATTACTTACTATAGCTTTGTCCCAGACAACAGTCATCCTTTCCTCAATTCCATTGACCCCTTCAGGAATCATGCCTAGTGTTACTCCATAGGATTATACCAAATCCATCAGTTAAACATTCATTTATTCTAACACAACAATAAAGTCAGAAGATCACAATGCCATTTCTTCCTTTTTGTTGCTCTTCTGTCAGCTAAAGCTTCTTGTGGCTTACCCTCTCTCTCTTTCTGCACTCTGGTGAATACAACCATGAAAACAGCCAGGCCCTGTACCACCGCCCGTTTCCCTGAGGTTACATTGCGCTTCTTACACCACGCTATTAATTCCTACACCTGAAAGATAAAAAGGAGTTGCTTCCTCTGAACTCCATTTTCCCTCTCCTCTGACATTTAACGACATTTAACGATATGCACTGCGCTCCCCAGTCTAATCAACAGAAGAATCCTGAAGCTGAAGCATATCACTTGAGAGTCACCCAGCACGTCCTGGTTAACGACACGGGCACCCCTGTTTAGATATACGCTACCGTCAACTGGGGGATGAGCATCAGATCAACTGAAAAACTGAGAGACAAGAAGGGATCACCACAGAAAACACCTCCAAAAGAGAGAGTGGTGGGAATTAAGTGGACATACATATTAAGAAATACTAGCCATTTAGCTTAAATAAGATGTTAGAAATAGAATGCGTCCGTCAGAGTCAATCATCTAGCATGAGGATATAAGAGTCGTAGCACGATGTTGTGTGATTTGGTATGCTGTTTGCTTAGCATTGCTTACTTAGCATGAGTGGCTAGATTTGCAGAAGCCTTAGGCTGCAAGCTGTGAATTTTCACTGAACTTTTGCTGAGTTTTCATAACTTTTACTGAGTTACATAAAGGATGGCCCTGAGACCACTGCAACAGAGGATAAGGAGGCAACAGCCATCAACAGCACCTGGAAGGTTCTAAGACCAACACGAATCAGAAGATAAAGAAGCTACAGCAGACAACAGATTCATCTCCCATTTGATCTCCTCTTTCTTGGCTGTTCTTATTTTGAGAAGTTGCAGCTATGGTTGAGGGCTGCGGCTGGACAAGATGTGGACAGTTAACGCTGTCTGGAGACAGAGAAGGAATCCAGTAAGGTGTTAGAAGACCCCAGACCAGTAACTACCATTGGACCAAAAGGCACGTGTAAAGCGCACGAAGAGCGCGTGAAGGGCGAGTGCATGGATTGTAAGGGTATAATTGTCCAGGGGTTTCTTTGTTCTGGGTCACTCTCCAGAGACACCCAGCCTGAGCAGATTTTTCCCAGCTGTACCATTTGAATAAATTATTTATTTTCTAAGATTCAATGCCTGAGACTCTGCTACAGGATACCTAGGGTTTGAGCCATGGGGATAACATTGGATGCCTGGACAGCCTGTGAACTTCTTTAACATATGTGCACCTTTAAATGCCACATCAATACTTCATCATCTTAGTCTTCACCGTAAACAAGGTTTTCACGGCAGATTACATCTTCCATGAAGCACCAAGATCTCGCATCTCTAGTTCAGAAGAGATGGCATATCACAGTGGCAATATTGCAGCAGTACACCACGGAAGATGAAAGCTACCTCAGGTGCACAGCCCACAGATGAAACAAATCTCTTGAGGCAAATCCAATCCACAAACACCATGAGACATGCTGGATTTTTATACATTCAGCTTTCCAGTTAAAAATCAATTCTTTCTCTGGAAAACAGCACAAGCAGTATGCTGCATACCTGCACAGGAAGAATGTGGTAAGGATTTTTTAATGAATGTAAAATATTCGTCTCCTAATGAACAGCACAATAGAAAAGTGAAATACTGTCTTTACCACCATCCTTGCACAAAATTCCCCACAAATGCATGGCAGACTGATAAAACATACAGTTCTTTTTTTAGTTTCACAGTATAGATTTAGAGTATTAAAACTGAAAGCAGGCTAAGCTGCTGTCATTTAAGATCTAGGACTTTAAGCCACTAGGAAAAAAAAAAAGCCATTTTTGCATGCTTGGAGGATAATGAAAACTTCTGTGACTCCTCAGTTTGTCTTTCTGATGTTAGTGTTAAAAAAGTCATTATTTGGATTGCAGTTCTAAAAATTCTCTTGCTATTTTAGCTAATCTGGTTTGACCCATATACTATTATTTTGGGACTCTCTTCTACCAAACATATAGCCATGTTTGATAAAGAGCCAAATATTTTGATACACGTTCACGTGCGCTGGCTAAAAGCCTTACCCTCACACAATGAGCTTCACTCTTTAACGTGCTGATAGTGACGGATCAGACCAGAAAAGTAATTTTTCTTCCTTGTCCTTATTTTAAGGAATAGAAAGCTCAATTATGGAAAATAATTTCTGCCATCAGACCGTCAGAACAGAAAAAATTCCAGTGTATTCTTACCAGAACCGCACATAACTCAGAGCTCAGCTGTGCATTCACTGGTAGTGCTGTCCTTGCAGCAGCGCTAGGGCAGCTGAGCTAAAACCTGGGCTTGCTGGGCTGCACAGCCTGCAAGGAGAGATGCGTGCACACTGCAGCAGTGCCACTGATTGACGGCAGCTTCCCATCGCGCATACAGGCCCATCCACATAAAGGGCAGCTCTGCCCTACCCTGAATTACACGTGCAGGGGCCTTCTATTACCAGCCACATTGGCACTGCCTGCCATACAGCCTGCCAGTCACGTGGAAAACTCATCTCAGGAGGAAATGTTTCCTGAAGACCAATGGGTCACTTTTAGGGTTCAAATTCTACTGCTCTGCCTAGAGCACTGGAAACCCTAGAAAGGGGAGACAGCAGGTGAGATGAGTGCCACTACATGGCATTAAATAAGGTTTTGAATGGTAAGTTGACCTGCTCACTCCAGCACTAGCAATCTGTCCTGGTGGGACTTCAGCTGTGACTTTCCATATAATTTCAAAACAGATGGTTAAGCTAAAGAACACCCGCAGCTGGCTACAGGCAAGAAATAGCTTCAAGGACGAGTTTATGGTCTGGGTTGCTGGCAAGGCATTGCTGATGCCTTCTTTTCTGTATGAGAGAGATACTTTTCCCTCTGCTGTCCACATTCCTTTAATCTCCCTAGTGCTATCTCTCTCTCCCTGCCAGCTTGAAGACAGTCAGCCCATACCCCTGTTCTGTCAAGTGATGGCCTCCAAGGCCTGTCTCCACCTGAGTTCCTGACAGTCTCCTTTGTAATCCATCTTGGCCACTTCCTCTTGCCTGACATACCGTCTCTATAGGTACCACTTATCTTTGCTGTCTTCCAGCTTGAGGACCCTGGAACCAATAAAGACACAATGCAAGCTAAAAGTCAAAACAAGGCTGCAAGAGCTAAACACAAGTAAACTTACACAGCTTTGGTCCACCCTAGATGAAGGTAAACTACCAAGTCAGAAGTTTTCAATACACAGGAGCTAAAACCACTGAACTCTGCTACAAACACCATTTAGCTTAGGACAGCCTAATTCCCAAATGTGCTCACAGCTTACAATCCTGCACCAGCTTTGACAAAAACTGTACAAGGAAAGTTTTCTTGGTTCTAGATATCTCTGCATTCAAGGACAACACTGATTTCAGGAGCTGTGCTTGCCAGATATGACCAGGGCTTAAAACTGAGTCTGTTCTCACAGATGGAGGGTCTGTCCACCGGCACGTTACTTAACCTTGATGGTGAGGATGCTCTCCGATCATGTATCAACAATTTGTCTGGAGAAAACAGAGAACTAGGGAGAAAGCCAGTTCAAAGTCCTAGGCTAAAGACTCTCTAGTGTTGTACAACTAGCAACCACTTGACAAGCAGAAAGAAAAAGAATTGATTCCTGAATAGCCCCTCTGTCATGCCAACCAGGAGCTGAAGAGTCCATGCCTGCTCACCTGACTGACAATCTGAACAAAGGGATGTGGGCATCCCTGATTTTCTATGCCCCTTCTCTGCTGTTTTGTGTACGAGACTGGTCAAAAGCAAACGGAGCTGATCCTTAGATGCTGCATCCCATGTGGCTTTTGCACTTGCCGGCCATCAGTCTGTTAAAAAAAAAATTAAGATCTTACCATGCTAAGAGTGAATTTAAGTGATCTGGAGTGGTAGGATCAGGGCTCAGAGGTGGCGAGGTCACAAAAGCTGCAGCCTTGGCCCAGTTTTTGCTCCAGTAATGTGTCCCATCTGTCCCCAAGCTGGCAGTGATCGGCTCTCCGAAAACAAGGGGACCTTGGGGAATGCAAGGATACACAGGAACTGATTACAATCCATTCTCTCTTCAGCACATTGTACGGCTTGCTGCATGCAGTCATTTATAATTTACACATTGCTACATGGCCAGCGTAGCTCCCAGAAAATTAAGCAGCCCTGGCTTTGTCTCTATGATAAAAAATTAATCAGGAGGCTCTCTGAGCTACACATGCTTTTGATCAGCATATTTACAAAGCTCCCTTTCTAATCCAGGAGGAGCCAGTTCAGATCTGGTTTTAATTTGTGCTGTTGTAATCACAGCCACGTTCCCTTTGTTGCTCCGCTTCGGAGTGCATTTAGGCGGAGGATGGGCCCCAGCAGACAGACGCCTTTTTACTACTCCCAGGTTGGGCACAGCACCAGCAGATAGCAGCACATGCTCACCAGCACCACACTCCAAGTCTCCAAGAAT
This sequence comes from Chlamydotis macqueenii, assembly GCF_036417535.1. Lineage (NCBI taxonomy): Eukaryota > Metazoa > Chordata > Aves > Otidiformes > Otididae > Chlamydotis > Chlamydotis macqueenii. The sequence continues at coordinate 71,193,193 of NC_141559.1, forward strand.
ACAAATATCAAGACAATATTTTGCTCTTTGTCTTTTCCGTATCGCTCACGCACTTTGTAGCACCAACCAGCAGAACGGTCCTGACTCACAAATGCAGCTTTGAAAGCGGCTGCCTCCAAGGCTCACAGGTCCCTTTTGGGTGCTTCGTAACCTCCACGGCCCCAGCAAGCAGTGTCAACCCACAAGCATCCCCAGTGCACATCTGGGTCAGCCTCCAGCAGCAAGGCCAGGAGGGAGGACAAGGCACCTCTAACAGCAGGTTCACCACCCAAGCCACCCCTCAGAGGGTAACATCCTGAAACATCCCCAGAAGGCAAGAGGATGTGGTAGGCCTTGCTAGGAAGAAAGTATCTCCCTCTCATGAACAGAGACACAGCACTCTAAGGGAAAGGTAAGAGGGAAGACAGGATAAAGAAGAGTTATAACAATCTTCAAGGGGACAGAGAGTCCTTATAGATTGTGGTGAGAGTTTCTGAACTGAAAAAATGTAGGTTTTCCCTTCATTTTTCCCAGCCCTAAGTATTTAAGGTCTGCGATGGTGTTACCAGTCTTCGGTAACCTCTCCCTGTATCTTGTGATTTGGGTCAAGATGTACAGGTTTTTCCACTGACCTTCTATTTGAAAAAAAAAAAAAAAAAACAACCCAAGTTTGAGGGAGAAGAGGAAGTCCTTACCTCTCTTTCTAGCCAGTGCAATGATATCAGCCGCACTCTTGCTCATCACCTTGGTGATGTACACTGGGCAGTTTATTCGACTGGCAATGGTGATGGCACGGAAAACTGCTTCTGCTTCAAGCTGAGGGGAAAAAGAGGAGGAAAAAAGTTAACTGCAAAAGCAGACTGAAGAGAGAATGAATTGGAGGACTGAATCATATTTCTCACTGTTTAGCAAGAATTCTTCATGGGCTGATTCTGTTTTTTCCATGGAGAGAGACACAGTGCTGGGAAAAAGGGAGCTAACCCAACCTCAGACATTGCGTTAGGAGTAAGAACAGCCTGGCTGTACTCTCCTCATATAGCTGCCCCGGCACAAATACAGCTCCCTGGCTCCCTGCACCCCAGGAAATGTCACATCCAAGCAGCTACCTCCCTCCCATTTTTCTGCTTCAGACTTCTACCCTGCAGTTGGAAGGAGAACGAAGCAAGGAAACATTGCTCCAGCTCAGAGACAACCTCTGAGCTCTCCCTGGCAGCTTACCCTACGCAATCTTTACATAAGGATGAGGACAGTGAATGTAAAGTATTCTCAAACAGCAACTTCAGCACTATGGACTGAATTTAGCCCATAATCCATAGAAGCTTTTGAAGCATTGCCCAGTAAGTCCCCTCTGTCAGCAAGTGTAAAGGCAATCTGCTCCCAGGGAGCCATCTGGGATGTAGGCACACAAAGCAGTCATCTTCAGACAGAGGGGCAGTGCTTCCCATGGGCTCTGGAGACTCCTTTCCCCACTCATCAGTTTTATACCTCGTTCCCAGATGGACTAAGAGTATCAGCATCTTAATACCTAAAACTCTGTTGTGACTGAAAATACTAACGATACAGAAATTTCTCTCCAAGAGCTGTGCTACAAAAGTTGAGCAATTTAGCCCTTCCAAAACCACATAGCTTAATTCTTCACAGTTCATAAAATCTTTTTTCTTGAATCAGACTGTCACTTCAGGTTTTCCCAGGACTTTTCTCACAACATTTGCCCTGAAAGCCCCAAAAGCACCTGCAGAAGACCAGGGAAGGAGGCAGGACATCTGTACCTCAGTGCTGGGGCTGAGGTGGTCAGATGGATAGTCAGAAAGACGCAAAATTCCTTTCTGGAAACTGCAAATGCAGATTTTCCTTAGGCCCTTGTTCTCATTAAAAGGAAACAACTCCATTCTTTTAGAATAATTGAAATGGAAGTTAAACAGCAAAATGAAAATGTACATAAACAGTTCAATAGAAGAATGCAACCAATTAAGCTGACTCCTTTTGCCTTGGAGAGAGGTTATATAAAGATCTGCAAACCACAACAATCTCTTCAAGTTTAGCCTCAAATCTCCAGGACCTTGCCTCTTTAGTCTTCAAGGAAAGCAGTCACTTCCCACTCCTGTCCTCCATCATCTCATTAATGGGTTGAACTGTGTACATTAAGGGACATTCACATGCCTCCACCTTAATTCCTTCTCATTAAAGAAACCCTATCCAGATGCTTAAGATGATCCATGCCAGAGCCTGGTTTTTATTATACAAGAGCTGCATAAAATGAGCTGCCTTGCAGCATCTTTCCATTCTCACATACTTGCATTTCTACAGCCTGCATTTCTATCTGCTGGCATAAACCTAGATTTGTACGTGGGCACATGCATGGTATGTATGTGCACACGCATCTTAAATGAGGCTTGCAGCCAAAGCTTTTTAATGAATGCAGTTATTCCAAAGCCTAACCCACAAGCTGCACTGCTGACTTTTACCCGGATAAGCCCATTTTTTTTTGTCATCACAAATCAAATCGCACCAGTCAGGCTCAAAAAATCCTTGCACACCCGTGCCGTGCCCAGGGCAGCAGGAGCTGTGACTCCTGAGTGTACAAAGACACACGTATCCCCGGACTGAGGGAACGCACCTGCTGCAGCAGGGAAAGGGTATTTCAGGCAAACAAACAGGCTGACGGGGATGTGGACTTTTCAAGGCTTTGAATAACACTGGAAGAAGCTGTGGGAGAAGCAGACTTGCCTCTACCATCTGCACATACAGAAGCCAAGCTCCGACACGACATGCTTGACAAAACATTTCCACGAACAACAAAATGAGTGAAGCCTCTTACCTCCTCGGGCCTGCTCAGGGCATGTCCCTCGGGTCCGGTGATTCCCATCTCCAGGATACGCTTTTGTTCCTGCAGCACGAGAGATAAATGCTGACAACCGCTCCAGGATGAGACCCCTGCACCAGGCATCCCCTGGCAAATTAACAGCCATGTTTTCTGACTGCCCCTTTTTTGTCTGTGTAAAAGCAGCCGCGTAAGCCTGCTGCCAGGGCAGGATGACTGAAAACACTGGCTCTAAACCGGTCCCATGCCCCCCATGCGCAGCCAGCACAGATTTCAGGGGAAGATTTGTCGCTGCAGCGCGACAGAGCATATTTGTGCCTCAAGCCATTGGGTTGCACCATCAGAAATCTCCTCTGCCCTCCAGAAAGTCTTATTTGACACCAAGACACCAACCCAGGGAACAGGATTTAATCAATGTACTAAATAGTAAATTATGGACACTTCCAGCCTGCAGTTCTTTCTTCATTCGCACGTGTTCCTCTCTGGCTGCAATCCATGCAGCACTGTTACCTTCCTTAAAACTCCAGCATTGTTGACAATTCATGAAAACAAAGTCCTGCCTTTGGCACTCAGATTTCTGTAACACTTTTCTCCTACAGAGTGAATCACTAAAATTATGATTTCACAAAAGCAAAAAAGTGCCATCCAGCTGTGAGGGCACTATGTCCACACAAAAAACCCCATCTTAGGACCAAGGCAGGTTTGTCAGAAAAAAATCAGTGCTATCCAGTTTCACAGCAGTGAGATCAATTTTTAAAACTAGATAAAAAGCTTAACCTATCTTTTAATTTAAAGTCAAGCAGTGGTATTGGAATAAATTTCCCTTTTTTGTAGAAAAGGGAGGTCAACCACTTTTGGTAAGGTTGGTCCACGTCTCCCAGCAGAACAGAACTGGGACCAGAGCTGCTGATGTGCCTCCGACCCTGGCCTGCCCTGCCCACAGGTCTCTAATGAGCTGAGTTCAACAAATGTAATGACGCTGTGATGCAGACAAATGTCCCCGAGAGACCAGGATGAAGTTACTGAACTTACTTTACTGTGTCATCTAATAAATATTTGATCCCAGGTCCCCAAGGGTGAAAAGCTCACACATTACCAACATACTCCAGCAAAACCTGAGCAAGTTAATATTCACATATACTTTTGCCTTTGCTGCAACCAAACAAAGCTGAAAAGGCATCAATAGGAGTGTATTCATCTGACTCCGTAACTGATATTATTTTGGTTAGAACATCATAATGTTTCATAGGTATTCTTAAAAAATAGCTGTTCTAAATGATTAATGCAACAGCTCTGAAAGTGCCAGTTATAGACTTCAGATAATTAAAATACAACAAAAACTGAAATTGCAACCATATAATATAAAAAATAGCAAGATGGCAAAGAACGGCTCACGAAGTAGGACAGATTCACATTCTAAAGGAAATCATAAAATCAGTTCATATGACAAAATTACCCCCTGTAAGAGGATTTTATAGTGATAATAAGATAGAATATTTGTTTGGTAAGATCAAATTTGTATTTTCACAAAGGTTAGTCTTGCAAAACACCCCTGCAGGCAGCTTTCTTTTCACTGTCCAAAAATACTCACTCCTAAATAAAAGCATAAGGAAAGACTGATTTTATGAGACATGGCAATGGTAAAGAAATATGTTGATGTATAATATAATTTACATTTCTTTACTACTTCCTCTATTCCTAAATGTTCATATTTCATGGCTGTATATTAAAGCTCACCAAAGAGAAATGTAACTGAAACAGATTCCTATCAGAAATGCAATTCCACGAGTGCACCTTGATTTTAATGGGGAACATATGAAAACGTCATGGGTGCCACTTGATTTGTTTCATTTTGCCATTCCTACAGTAATAGACTTACTATGTTTCTTATGATTAATTTTTGTTCTACTAGAATATTTTATGTTGTATTAAAACCATAAATTATATATTTTGGTAGTTTTAAATTGTATTAAACTTCATGGTATGTTTTTTTCCCTCTTGAATTCAAGTGACAGTTTTCACCTGGTTTCAGTGGGGGAAGGACACAACTGCACTGTATGTCCCTGTTGACTCCTCACTTGAAGGGAAAAGGGAAAGAAGGCTCTCAAAGGGAGTAAATTCCTACTAGGCAGACAAAGGACAGAATCCCACAGAAGAAAAAACAAAAAAACATAAACCCATGTGGGCAAGAGCCCTTACACACTGCCCAACCATTCAAACCTTCACTTGAGATTCTCCCTTAACCATGAGACAAGGTGGCTTCCCCAGTCCAGATCTCAAAGACAACCTGGTTTTAGCTATTGTAATTTCCATGTCAGCTCTGCAGCCTAGTCCTTAGGAGATAAGCCAGCAGATAAAGAGCTCAGCAAATAAATCACTCAGCTCACTCGGAGCCTCACAGACCTCAAAGGGGCTCTATGCACGTAGAAGGGATCAGAGCAGGGAGACATCTCTGTAACAGCCTTGAAAGATTCATCTGCCACAGATGTACAGTCATAAAAACACCCACCCAAACTCACCCATTTTGTTTTATAGTGGAATCTTGGCCTATGAAAGACCAGTGGGAGGTTCACTATCGACTGCTGTCCCTGGGATACCTCTTTCAATGTGCTGTGTCACACTCTAGCATGAGGACAGTACCGACGTGGGGGACCTGACCTGCAAACAGTGCACTGGGGATCTGAGACATTTTAATGGAACACACTGAATTTGAGACCAGTTTCCTCGTTCTGAGAGGCATCTTCAAAGAGCATTGCTTACAATTTAATGTATATTTTTGAAATGTTTAAAAGATCACAGTGGCTTATTATTCTCAAATTTCTCAAATTTCTAAGAATATTCTCAAAAATAGAATCATAAAATCATAGAATAGTTTGGGTTGGAAGGGACCTTTAAAGGTCATTTAGTCCAACCCCCCTGCAAAAAGCAGGGACATCTTCAACCAGATCAGGTTGCTCAGAGCCCCGTCCACCTGGCCTTGAACATTTCCAGGGATGGGGCATCCACCACCTCCCTGGGCAACCTGTGCCAGTGTTCCAACATCCTCATTGTAAAACATTTCTTCCTTATACCTAGTCTAAATTTACCTCCTTCTAGTTTGAAACCACCACCCCTTGTCCTATCACAACAGGCCCCACTAAAGAGTCTCTCCCCGTCTTTCCTGTAGGCCCCCTTTAGGTGCTGGAAGGCCACAATAAGGTCTCCCCGGAGCCTCCTCTTCTCCAGGCTGAACAGCCCCAACTCTCTCAGCCTGTCCTCACAGAAGAGGTGCTCCAGGCCTCTTATCATCTTCGTGGCCCTCCTCTGGACCCTCTCCAGCTGGTCCATGTCCTTCTTATGTTGGGGTCTCCAGAGCTGGATGCAGTACTGCAGGTGGGGTCTCACAAGAGCAGAGCAGAAGGGCAGAATCACCTCCCTTGCCCTGCTGGCCATGCTCCTTTGGATGCAGCCCAGGACAGAGTTGGCCTTCTGGGCTATAAGCACACATTGCTGGTTCATGTTGAAATAAATAGGTCTGAGAGCTTTATGACCCACTCCAAACTCACTATGCTGCTTACGCTGATAGCTGCAGCAAGAGACAATTAAAGCTTCCAGCTTCCCAGCTCCACTTTTTGACCCTGAAACCTCAGAGCAAGGTTTCATATTGTTCCACTTCACTTGTCTCTGCCGGATTCAGAAGAGATCTTCTTGCTTCCTTCTGCTCCCCTCACCCAGTCCTCACCTGCTGCCAAGGCAAGGAGCTGTCTGGATCACTGCTCTGCCTCATGGATGCTCTGCCAAAGCAGAGAGAATGACCTCCATCCTCTCATCGCAGGATTTATACCAGTGGTGTGTAGGGCTCAGCAAAGGTACTTACTAGCTCGTTCTGTTTTTCCAACTCATAGTCTGACTGAAGGGTTTTACTTCTCCTCTCTTGTATCTATCTTCTCACAAAATGAAGAAAAAAATGACAGTTCACTCACCTGAGCTATCAAGTCTCCATTTTCAGCATGGACCAGAATCACAGCCCCAAGACTTTTTAGAAAGGTAAAGGCTTCATAAAGCTGCAGGTAGTACAAACAAGGAAACACTGCTGAATAAGGAAAACACATCACTTAACACTCAGACCTCTCTGTTCACCTCAGTTTTGCTCCTTCTGTGCTGGTATTTATCTAGGCAAATGGCAAATTATGTCCCTTCTCCACTCTCCGCTTTCTACACAGAGCCTGAGCCGCACTGCTGGGTGCTGCCTGACCCAGCCAGCCCCAGACGAGCCTCTGCTCTTCTGCACCGAGATGCGGCCAACGGTCCCCAGCGTCCCCCTCGGACAGACTGCCACCCCTCGCACTGCAGGGCTACCTCTTCATGCCCTCCCACTCAGGTCTATGTTTAGTAGTCTCTTTTCCGCAGTTTTAGCAAATGTAAAATGCAATTATTCCCTTGGAATGGGAATAATGAATGGACTACAGACACTTTTTGTACAGCCAGAACACCTCTTTTCTGAAGTGCAGGCATTTCGCACCATATTCGTAGAGCAGATAGTGTCAAGTTTTCACCACCATCTTTAATCCTGCAACTAAAAGTTGTAATATCTTCTCTTGAACATCCTTTTTGTCACTGCTTTCTAAGACTCAAAGCCCACCCATACAGAAGGGAAACAGTTGATCCTATTGCTTTTACTGAGAATTTCTGAGCACAGACCTACTGAAATGTTAGTTCCCTTTCCAAAAGGTATTCAGCTAACGTGTTCTCTGCTTAAACCAGACTTCAGCAATGTGGGAGCCCAGTTTTCACAGATCAAATACAGAAGACACAGTTTATTCAGCACCCAGTTTTGCATTAGGGCTAGCACTGAACGGGTCGGAACACCCAGCCTGTAACACGTGCATTCAAACGAGGCAACAGGCATTAGTCCAGGCACACATTAAACATTTTTATGTATTTCTCTTGGCAATTCCAACAGGGAGTTGAATTTAACAGGCATTGCCTCTCAGAGAATATTTATATTATTATGTCTAAAATTCCAATTAATACCACATTTATTTTAAACAGTTATTTAAGAGACCTAGAGCTGTAGCTCTGGGAATAAGAAAGAAAGAAACATTTTCTCAACTGAATAAGCAAACATTATTATTACTAACAGATGCCATTGTCCATTTACAATGACCTGACACTTATGAATGGGAAAGTTGAAGAGTCTGGAATCTGTAATGAGCTTTGGACAAACAAGCTCATTGTTATCTCCAGTCCTAATGAGAAAAGGCCACCTCCCCCAAAGAGCAACTCCATTTAGCTGTTTATAGCAACTGAGAAACTCTTGACATCTCAAAACTGCCACCGCCTCGAGTGCTTCATCTTTTCGTCCCTCTCTGACCTAGAGTTCTTGAAAGGTAACAGGGAAATAAAGTGAGGGCAAAATCCCGAGCAGTGCCGAGTGGTTGCAATGTTGGGAGACACCAGAAAATCTTTGCAGAAAATGAACAGCATACACTTGAAGGAACACATGCAGATCTTCAACACCGCTCGGCACTGACCCTCCAGACAGAATAACTGCTCCGCTGCACATTTCCCCCAGTGCCACTCAGGTAAGAGGGAACGTTTCTCTGGGATTCAACCTTAGCAACTCCTCAAGCACTGAGAGGGAGATCACAGGAGGGAGGACAGATCACAGCAACAAAAGCATTCAGAGCAATACCTGGCTGTCGGACATTTGGTAGAGATCTTTGTAGGCCATGTAGACTTGAAAAGAGTTCACACCTGTTCCAAGACAAAATTCAAAGGTATTGCCATGTAAGTGGATTCTTAAATTGTGTTTGAACAAAAACTTCAGGAAAAATAAGTCATAGAATATGTCTGGACCAGGCTTTTCACCACTGACCGCCAGAAATAAAGCACGGCGCCACAGCTGCATTACAGCTGCTAGGACTAGAAGCCTGGATCCCCTTTTCTCTGGTGGAATTTGTTGGACTCTGTGGGTTGCCTGCGTTCAGCCCTGGAGAAACCTTGTCACCACCACAAATGAGACTGCTTGTAGCCAAATCATAGACCAGTGATGGTGGCTAAATCAAGCAGGTAAAGCTTGTAAAGTCTAAAAGAACTTGCGTAAGGTTCTGTGAATCATTGGTTTTCTTTCTAGCTTGCTTTAGCTAATCAGGAAAACATTTCAGCTTGACCTGAAACTCTGCTTTTCAACAGAGAGACTTCCAGTTAGGTTTCTTCAAAGTACTGAGAAGCTGTAGGAACTCTGTATCTGAATTTGCATGCAGACTTGCTTTTTCTTGACCCTACTGCCAAAAGCACCCAGCTTAGCTGATGGAAGACACTGGGAAGAAGTGGAAGCAAAGCGTGAAACCAGTTACAAGGGCAGCTCACCATACCTCTCCTTCCAAAGACAGAAGGATTTATGTTGGCAGTCATACACCATGAAAGATGACAGCTCCAAATTTTAGAAATCAGTAAGAAATGCTAATGTTGAGTGTCAGCAGCCAAGAACCAACTGTATTAAAACCACTACAAGTTTTGCTACTTATTTAAAAGATTCAATTATATACACAGCTTTGTATTCTAAGGGAATGGCAATTCCAAATATCTTCTGTTCATATCTTCTGTACTTACGAATTTATACTAGTTTATAAATTTGCCTTATGCTTCCGTCTACTGACAGCACCCCTAATTTGGTACAGGGACTGATCTCAGAATTTTCTAGCTTAAAAGAAAAGTAAATTCTAAGCTAAGTCGTGTATGCTGCATCGCAAAACAGCTGTCATTAAAACCGTGCTTCCTAGGGCAAGAGAAAAAAGAAAGAGATCTGTTCGTGTTATTCATGTTGGCTACACTGAATGAATAAGGCTCTCTGATGAAGATAAAACTCCTTCATGAGTCTAAAAGATGCAGATACATATCCTCAGGCAGAGGGTATGGCTGTTCACACGCACACACAGAGAATTTGTTTATTCACAATTACAAGATAAAAATACCCCAGGATACACGCAAGATAAAACCTTGAAATGATCCCTGGTATTATGTCTCCCTGCTAAGGCCAAGCAGCTCAGGGAGAAATACGAAGCGGGAGCCAGTCGCTCCTTGTAGACTCCCACACTGAGCAAATCCAGTCTGGACTGTGGAGCCCTGTCAGCCTGTGAGCCTGTCCAGGCTCTTCCTATTTTCCTATTCTCAAGTTCCCAGAAACAGGCATGGCCTTTACTAGCTGCAACTCCTCAGCCTATTCCTCATTACACGGTTTCAATGTATTTAGTATGTTCCTGCCTTAACACCTTTAAGGTTGACGACACCTTCCCTGGGGCCAGCGCTTAGAGCTGCATGCCTGCAGCACCATCTCCCCTCTGACCGATCCATCTGCCCAACCTGCCTTGGAGGAAAGCTATTCACAGACCCACACCATGTCTCAGATGTCAGCTGCACCTGGGAGCCACCATTCTGCACGGGTGACCATGCACACGTGAAGCAGCGACAGCCGTGTCAACGCTGGTCCAAGTGATGTGACTAGCCTCAGTGACGGCACAGGACTGAATCCTCTCGCACCCATTTCTCTGTAAGCAAAGAGCAGGGTTACCTATGGCTCTCCTTTATCCACTGGGACCTAGCCAAAGGCAATTAATTTAATCACAATCCCGCAGGAGATAAGGCAGCTTTCTCTGGGTATTGTGGTTGGAAGACATACATTGACTCAAGTAATATATATTCTCTTCCTTTTTCTTTTATTGCCTTTGTATCTTCTTAGGCCCTTTTCTGACCTTGGTAAAACTATTGAGTTTTGCTCCCTTGGTATGACTATGAGTTTTGCTCCCGCTTACATTAATGTTCTCCCTGAGGTCAACGAGAGTAGAAGGGATCTCAAGCCTGTCCCTTACCGACAGCTCCCACAGTGCCGAAGCAGACTTCTCCCATTTAAAAGCACATCCACACCCTTGGCTACCTCATCAGATACACACAGAGTGGAAGGGCATCTCATGGGCTGCCTTTACAGCCAAGACGGTTTGAACCATCCTGCCCTGCGAAAAGAGTACCTTTACAAGATACTAAGAGAAAATAACACCAATTTACATCTACAGGTATCCAAGATTAGACTCTTTGCCTACTGCCTTGATCTGGTGTCTCCATCTATTCACCGGAAATATGTGGCTTTTCAAAAGACCTGGTCCCTGTCCTACTGACCTTAATGCTTAACATTTGTTACATACTACATTCTGGTTAATGTTCTGCTTGCTCTCACACCACCAGTACTCAACAGGATCTTCTCCAAATCTCAGACAGTGCTACAGGTTTTTTTGAGCAATGACAAAGTGCAGTAGCTAAAGGAAAGAGTGAGGTTTCCGTCAACTCCGGTCCTTTGCACATCCTGGAGAAGCCCAGTCCCAAATTAGCTGCTGAAATGCTACAAGCCTGAGTCTTTCTAATCAACATTTGTTTCTACAAAATCTGCAGGCCCTTCCAAAGCCTGTGTCTCCTTAAATTAGCTTTGTATTGATTTAAAACTGATTAATTATTCAATTATACCTCATGACAGGGCACCTCAACAGCAGCTCTGTGAGCTCCCGTTATTCATGCCGAGATTGTATTAGGCACATGCAGCACTGAAACGTGATTAAATGAGCCCTGTTCCTCAGCTAACTCACCCACCAGACAATCAGCCGAGAACAAATTCAATCCAGATTCCCAGCTGATGAAAACCAGCGTCATTCCATTGACATCAAGTCTATTCGCACCAGCTGGCTCAAATGTTTCCAATTATCAGCAGATACTATCCATCCATCTGAAAGCCCCTGCCAGGCTGAAATATTTCCTATTGTGCTTGTGCTTTCACACTCGCCCTTACCTTAACATACGAGAGTAATTCACATTGACTGCCTGAGACACACTGCAGCATCCCTGAGAACAAGGGTGACCTCCTGGTGCTATTGCCACCGAAGAGGTCACCAAGGGCCCCATCACACATCCCGGTGCAGGAACCGACAAACAGATTCCTGCTTCCCCTGAAGAGTGAAAGGCAGGTCAGATTTATATTGAAAACTCACATTTCTATAGTTGGAGAGAACTATTAACCTAACTGTCTGCACCAGGCTTTTAAAGTAAGCCCTCAGGCAAATTTGGGAGTGCTGAGCCATCTGTGATCCGGGAGCTCGGGAAAAGAGTATCTAACCTTTGAAACAAGGCACAGAACACTTGTCTGCAAGTAGAGACGGCTAATGCACAGCAGCACATCCACACTAATGCTGATAGCAGGGAAACAGCACAGATTTGGCACCATCAGTGCTGACAGATGTCATCACCTTGTAAAAATCACCTACATTATACAGACCTATGTAAGACCAGCTGCAGTTTCTCTAAATTATGTGTAATCGTGCTGATTGAAGGGTTTTGTTGCCTAGAATCTAGTTACACAGCACATGTACTGCTAGCACGCTGCAATACAGGATAAATTCCCCTATGTGACTGAGCCTCCATAGTATCTCAGTGAACTGCTCACTCAAAACTATGATTTTGCTTTGTTTTTCCACTTTGATAGCACATATCTATATAAAGAGAATTTTTCAAATCTAAGTCATCACTAGGACTACCTCTTACAAAACATGCTGCATATACATATTACTTAGATTTCCCAACACAAAGGTCATTCTGATTTACCCATGGTAACTAAATACTATTTCAGAAAATAATTGATAGCCTAATTAATATTCATGCATTTTCAAGGAAAGTATCAAGTGAAAAATATTTGAAAAAAAAATTGTTTCTGGACAAAAAAATCCATGCTGTTAGGTAGAATTTTAAGAAACTAGATCAAAATTATCATTTTCTGAAGGCTAGATTCAATTGCCCACACATACATATCCGGTGCCACGAACATACCCTCCATACATAAAACTACCACACTGAGCTGGGATGTATAGAAAAGGATTTACGAGAGGTTTAATCCCTGCTATTCTGGAGTGGTACCTGGAGTCCAGACAGGGTAACCTACAGCATCCCACATGATAGTAGACCTGTTAATTGAACTGAATCAAGCCCATAAGTATCTTAAATAGATTCCTAAATAAGTGACCCAGTTTTTGCAAGTCCCAAAACAAAGCATCTTCTAGTAATTTCAGGGAAAGCCACTGGAGATCAAGCACTTGAGAAAATCAGGACATTTTTTCAATATTAGATACCTAAGTTTAGCATTACTTTTTTCTAATAACTTGAACCTATTTTTAAAAAAGGTATGTTTTATTACAAAATCTAGTTTTGCAATAAATTACCCTAAGCTATTGTGGAGAAATGAGCAATAGCCTGTGATGGTCGTTTCTCAAATACATATGCCCTTCATATTTGGGCTTAATTTGAGGCAGCTAAATGGGCAGATTCCAGTCTAGCTAAAATCTGAACCTCTCCCTTTCAACGTCTCATTCTCTCCATTCATGAAACAGAGGATCTAAAGTGACTGGGCTGATTACCCTAAACACTGATCTCTGAATTTCATCTTAAAATAAAACCTAACTATGCAACGTCTGAGCCTATTTCCACATGTACAAGCAAGCATAATGTGATGCATTTGTACCTGACAACACACACATCCTAATTTTCCATGTCTATACTGGCGTAAACCTTCTCCCTCCATTGGCCTTGCTGCTAACCAGCACCATGCACAAAGTTTTAGGTCCATTTTACACAGCAGCAAGTGAATACAAAAGTTCGAGGTAGCCAGCATAACCAGCACCCGTGCATTTCTGTTCTGGACGATGCATTCATTACAATACTTCAAAATTTCACCTCCATATGGTATTTCAATAAAACCAAAAAATACTACTAATTTTCACTAACCTTTGTCTTGCACCAGTATTTCCAGCTCTTCTCGAATCCCATCATACCAGCTGGTGATGTCCACATGGAGAGAGTAATCACAACAGGATTTGGTGTCAGCTGCCTCGTGCCACTTCTCAAAGGAGGTCAGTAAGCTCGATCCAGGTTCTGGAAACACGTGGTCAACTGAAAAAGAGATTCCGTGTCTGTTACCCAGCCTGTGCACTGTTCAGATTTCCCCAGTGCCCGTAAGGAGCCTTCCAGCATTTCAGCCAAAACAGCAGCCTGGGGGCAGTTTGTGTGCAGACCATAACTCTGGGACGTTAGCCAGGTCCTGCTGTCTCAGGTATAGCAGACTTTGTGAACAGTCTATACAAATACAGTCTATACAGTCTGGCAACCTGCTTGGTGCAGCATCAACAGGCACACAGCGAGAGATCCAAACATCTCACCATTTAGGGAACATTTGTTTTTCCCTTTACTGTTTTGTAAGAGACCACAAGTTCTGGACTTACCCATATTTATCACCTGACGTGTCCATTTCTATACGTTCCATAGTAAGCATTATTATTAACTAGTGCCTCTCAGTCACTGAATTGGCCCACTCTGCCTTACCCATGTATCAACGGAGATGTCGAATGCTTTCTCAGCAGCCAGAATTGGGAATATAGCCAAAGGTCTGACCAGAGACGATGTAGAGCACAAACACTATATGGCAGATTGAGTGCACTGCAACTATGCATTTTCACTGCATCTGATGATGCCACAATGTTCACTGACATAAAATAAAGATATGACTACCTATGCATGTATACTCATCTTTGCAGGGCTAGGTCAAAAGTAAGTATGGAAACAAAGAAAGATGGGCTTATAGGTGGCATTTGCAAACCTAATGCCGCACAGGAAGCCTCAAACGGAGAACACACACTAAAAAGAGTAACAAAAGTAATGAACAGCAGTGCATTTTGTGCTTATGGCCAGAGATCCTTTCAGCCAATACTTGCTGCTGAACATAGGCAACAGATAACACCACTCAGCAAAAAAAGCCACATTCCAGTTCAGTGGGAGCAAAACCCCTCTGGGCAACTCCTCTGCACAAGGAAGCTAAGACAGTTCGTGTCGCCTCACGAAGTCTAACCAAGGGCCAAGCCACTGCTAGTAAGAGATAAATCCTGTCCTGCCATCTGGTAGACAGAAGAAAGGTCTTTAACAACTGAAACACTTCTCCCTTCCTCTAGTACATCTCTGGTAAGGACTTCCTCAATTCCTAATGCCAAATCCAAGTTCATAAATAAGCATCTTGTTATTTCCAAAGCCCCTGAAAAGTCACTAGGTGGGAACAGCAGATCTTTCTCAGATTTTCTGTGCCATATACTTACAGCACTAATTACATTGTTTTTCAAAAATCCCAAGAGTAGGTAGGTATATTATCTGTTGTGGTTTGTTCTATATTTCAGAGGAAAACCCATGAGACACTTCCCCATGTCCCTGTTTCTTTCTGAGGGTAGGTCCATTTTCAGGCCAACCCTGCGTGACAACGATGAATGGATCTCCAACACAGGACCCAGAAATTTGAAGACGGATTGCAGAAGATCTCAGAAAATCAGTATGAAGTCTCCTATAGCTATCCCCCCCTGTGCTACACGAGCTTCCGTCTGATATGGAAAGAGCTGGTATTGCTAGTACTCACTGATCATGGTGGTGCCCCCTGCTAGCGCTGCTTTTGTGCCTTGGTAGAAGTCATCAACAGCAGTCATTCCTTGGTAGGGCTTCTGTAGGTAAGTGTTGACGTCTATTCCCCCAGGAATAACCATGCGCCCATTAGCCTCTATGGTCTTGACTCCTCCAGGAACAATCAGATTCTCTCCTATTTGCCTAGGCAGCAAGGAAAGGCAGTATTATTTTACTTAAAGAAGCACAGGGGACAGAAGCTATTTGAGGCATGTAGGGGACAGGAACCATGGGGCCATACAGAAAGAACTGGGCCCTCCAAGGAAAGGTGAAGCTCAAACACCCGCTCTGCACAGCACTGGTGGAACAAAGCATCCGCGAGGCTGCCTAGCCGCGCCGAGTGCTCGGGTTGCTTTGCATTGCTCTAGTGGCCAGTAAAGAAGCCAGAATGCACCAGCATTAAAAAATTATTATTTTTCAATATGATTCTTATCTTTAAACAATTACAAATATGTATAGTCAACGCTCTCTTGGGGACTCCAGTTTTGTACATTAAGTTCTTAAATGAAAACAGAAAAACATAGATCAAATGTGACAGCAAACTGGAATTGTAAATATATGGCAGAAGCACAAGGCTTAAGGTTATAATTACTTATAACTTAAGGTTATAATTACTTTGTAATCAAGCACTGCAAATTTATCCTTAAAAAAGAAACCTAAATAGCGTAACATACACCATATCAAATATTCTTTGTCATTCTCTTAAAGTTAAAACTTAGTGAAATATTCTGCATAACTGTGTGGAAAAATGTTAACTGTTGCAGTCTTTTTCCCTTCAGTTCTTCAAAACAGGATTTTTTTTCACAATTGAAAATTTTAATCCGTCCCCCATGCTGATATCAAGCAAACTCCAGATAATTACAATCAAAATACTTTCAGTGTTCACATGCACAACTATGAGTAAATTAACCTTTAACATTTTTATTGTCTACCTCATATGGTGCCAAACAGGAAAAGGTATGGGTCTGGGTGGGAGCCGTGTCTCTGCATTGTTACATCGTAATGTATTTGGGCTTAGAGATCACTAAAAGGTAGCTGAAGTTCACTCAGTTTATCTCCTATTACAGACACACAGTCCTTGTCTTAATTTCCTTTTTCCGGGGACAAAATAACATTTATCCACAGCTAAACAAATACCCCAGACATCTGAGCCACTGAATCTGTTTCTCCCATATTAAAATGCAACACCCACGTTCGGAGCAAAACACAGCAACTGATTAACAGCCAGTCGCAAGAAGCTAGGACTGAAAATAAATACAACTGTTAATTAAAACCAGAGGAAAAAACAGGGATAATTATTCACATTGGAATTGGGCCAAACCGTCGGAGTTAATAAACAGCCCCCAGAGGTCAAGAATTCGTTTCATATGCTATGCAAAAATGTCACCTCCAGCAGCTTGGCTCCCCCAGTGCCCTGGGTTTCGGCTGGAGGGAAGCACAGCCGTTTGGTTAGCAAACTCCCCGCCAGCATCCCGAGCCGGGTCTCAGCCGCTCAGTGCTGAACAGATCCAAAAGGGCTTCCTCCTGAGAGCTGGTAATACCAGGGCTTGAAGCCGTACAGCTCCACATCTGGCATCTGACAGTCGTCAACACGTACGGCACTGGGAGCATGCCACAACCTGATCCAGCTGTGAGGAGCGCTAGTGATACGGTGACAAACAGGCACTGATGCATATGCAAAAGCCAGCAGCAGCCCAGCACGTTCAGTTGCACAAACAAGTTGCAAGATGCTTCTCCGCTGTTTAAATCTGACTCGCAAAAGCGTACTGTAAGGTACTCCGACCCATGAGCACAGTGAAAACTTGTGTAATGTTAGGTAGTTTCACAGATAATAACCCACACCCCAGACTTTAATCAGAACAATCCTCAACCTTTGTACACTGTGTGGCTAAAAACTGAACTGGGAAAAAACAATTACTACGAATAATCTCCTTCAAATATGTCTAAGGTGGAATCGCACTCCAAGGACTACCACATCTTCTGAAAATAACAATATTAAAGAAAACCTACACAAAAATATAAAAGTAATTCATTTTTATTTTCTTCCACAATCAGTACCTACCCCTGTTCCAAAAAACACATATCCTAATGAAGTGGAACAGTGCTAATTATGTACGGAAGTTTTTCGATGACTCATTATATTCAGTGTGCAGCTGAGTTAACAGCTTATTTGGCGATGGCTGAAGTCATCCATGCTGAAGTGACATGGGACCAAATGGCCTTTGTGGATGATGCCGCATTATCACCTGCCAAGAACCTGCCTCATCCCTTGCCCTGGTATCCAGATGAAGGCTGGGAGAAGGCTGGCATTCAAGGTTGTTTTTATTCTGACTAGAACACAGAGTAAGAGATAATATGACAGGATTCCTGAATTGCTGAGTCGTTAATTGCTAAGTGTACGTTAATAAGAAAGGCGTTCAGTTACTTGTGGGTGAAAAAAAACGACAGCGCAGATAACTGTATTCTAGACACTGTACAAATGACTGAGCTGGTTTTCTGATGCACCAGCAACTAGAAAACTTACACTCACAGAAAGCTGATGCTGTCTATCATCTTCAGTTGAATGAGCTGGTAAATTCTGTTGTACATGAGCTGATTAAAGCACAATGGAAACAGCAGGTTTCAACTCATCATAAGCTGAACCTGTGAAAGCTGAAAACCTCCCCCAGAACTCAGCGGAGTTCTGTCCTTATCAAGCCCAGATCTCTTTTAGGCATCTGAAGCTGCCCCTAACTTGGCTCATCGCCCACCCAGCTCTGGAGACCCCGTCCCCAGCCACCCAGCCCACACAGTTGTTAGTTCCCTCCAGCCCAGAGGAACCTGACCCATCCCCTTGGCGGGGACGGAACAGAGGACAGCAAGCACCAAGCACCAGACTGTGACCTGCCTCTTGGCATGGAGACTGGGGCTCGTTTCCTCTGGTGGAAATGAGAGACAGGATAGATGTAAGCAAAATATATTATTTACATATCAAGGGCAATTTAAATTACTAAATAACTAACTTACTATTTAGATACTGGAGAACTGCCTCTCAGCTGCCACCTGAGCGTGCAGGGCTTAAGTTTCAGCTAGGAAAAATCCACATGCACCACTGCACCCTTGTACCTAGAGAGCCAGTTTCAGCATTGACAGGTAGGACAAGGCATCTGCCAACCTCCAAACTACAGCTGATCTTCAAACACATTCAATGTTCTATCTGCCTTCCTCTCTGCAGGACAATCTGCAGGGACACAAGCCTTAAAAGACCCTACTTCATTTCACTAGTCCGCCAGAGAAACCCAACCCTCTATCTTCCAATCAGTTTCCACTGCAGAATAAGAACATTAACCCAGATCTTTCATATCGCAGCAAAACCAGAACACTATTGCCTATTCTGAGCTGAGTGTTTTGGTGGCTGCTCCATTCTGTGAAAAGAATTCTGTATTATCAGCAGGAACTGCAGCTGGAGAGTTAGGGCATCCACTGAAATGTGGATGCCTGTGGTTCAGGGTCCTGCTCCAAAGGATCCAGAGCAACATTTAACAACTATGTTAAATATTGAGACACAATGGGCAGTTCCAGCTGAAGAAACTAAAAGAGACCAATCCCAGAAAATACAGTGCTTCCCTAAACTGCAGAATTTATCACCCGAACACAGTTAGGACCAAAGCCTACCTCATACCTCACAAATCAGCTGCTTTTCAGAGCAGGACTTCTTGCACAGTTTACAAAGAAAAAACTTGGGTCATCTAAACCCAGGAAACGAGGCATGACTAGGGTCTTGAATAGTAAACCTGCCTCCTTCAGGAAAGATAAAGGCATTTTAAAAATTCAGATCCTGTCTGTTTACTCACTATTAATCCCAGCTATCTGGGGCAGCTGTGATGCTTTCTGGAGGTATGGGTCCATGCACGGATTTCAGAGGTAGTCTCACTAGGGCATATGCACTGCAGCAAGGGCTGCTAAAGGGCAGGGCAACTGAAAGCTTGGCATTGCTGACCTGTCTACTGAGTACCACTGCATTTCGGGAATCACGGCCAAAAATCCACAGTGGTTTCAGACTCACAGCATCTCATGCATTTGGTTGTTAGATCAGCTCCGATGCTTACAAGTGTTACTAGGAAATCTGCATCTGAGCAAGCAAAAGCAGAGAAAAACTCAATGAAAACGCCTATCAGAGAGAGCACAACTTGGTTGATTGTTGCTATTTAAAAAATATCCATGTTCATAAATTTGTGCCTTCTCCACTTAAAACAATATGCTCCTTTCACCACTTCTGCAATGCAAGTAATACTGCAACTGGAAAAGCAGAGTGCAGTATTAAAAAGAAAATGCATAGTCCATGGATACAAGCATTCAGAATTTTTTTTCTGTTATAATGACCTGAATCATAAATAATGTAAATAGCCACAGATATGCAAAGAATTAGACTTCTAATTTGATTATATATTCTTAAGAAAGGGAGTTCTAAAAACAAGTAGGTAATGAATTATTTACCAGATAACCATAATTATGTTCCTGTGCATTAAACTCTAGCTTCTGGAGACCAGACTTGTTAGGTCACTAGTGACAATTTTCAGCAGTCAAGAAAAAGGCTTTGATCCTTGTGTACACCAGAGTGCTTGTACAGACTACATAACTGCAAAACTAGAGACCCCCATCTCCACCAAGCCAAAGTAGAGCTACACAAATAGACATCTCTGTTACTGTTTCCGAGGCTATCAGTAACATGTATTTCATGTTTTTTCACCTAAGGAATACTTTCCTCGTTCCTGTATTTTAAATCCTGATAAATCAGTAGGATTTTCTTTACAATTGTGTGAAGATTTAAGCTCATATACCTTTTCTAGGCAAGAAAAGGTATATATGAGCAATGCAGAAAAATGAGAGAACAGAACATGCTACACTTCAGCAGTAAGCAACAGGGAACTGAGGAGCAGGTCCCCATTACCACTGTGTAACACAGGGCGTATTTCTGTGCCTACAATCCTTTACAGCATGGCTGCATTTGCCATGATTAGATGTGCAGAATAAAGCTGTAACGCGTCTTCTGTCATACATGGACTCAAAAAATATCCATTGTCCTTACCATTACTTCTCGTGTTGAGAAGGCCTACTTGCCTTGAGTATTTCTGAAGAAACTGGGATTGAACTGTTGGAAAAGCAAATCAGTAAAGACATTTTCTACTTATCTAAACTTAATACATAATTAAACACTCCTCTACTATGGCTCCACACCTATAGGTAACTGAGATGCTACCTGGAAGATTCCAGGTCAGCACCATCAAGAAATCACAGTAGTCTATACTAACAGGCATGCAAAAAAAGTTCAATATTTTAAAAAACCAACTTTATAAGTCCATCTTCAAGGTATATGTCTGCATAGAAGGAGTGGTCATCATTGATAATTCTTCCACCTTTAATGAGTAGTCGGTCACTCTGGGGGGAAAAGAAAGGAAGAAATGTGGGTTTGTTGAAATACATAAATATAATAACATACTGATGATACCAAATAGGCTTATATTATACAAAAAGCCATTAACATCAAAGCATTAACACTATATAAAGGTCTATGCCATAGATTCAGGTGATACATACTGAATGTATGGCATAGGAGAGGAAAAACATAGTTTCACTGAATGTTTATTTCTGTTTATTTTGGGGCACGAGGCCTCATGGTCATCACAGTCTTTTTTCCTCAAAACAGCACTCATTTCACATGGAAACACTTGAAATCCTGCCACCTCCCCCTTTTACCACCACTTGACCATACAAAGGCCAAAAAGGGAAGAGAAACCACCAGAATAAACTGCCCAACACTGGAACGGCCAAGCTGAGCTCACTTGGGACTCCTGGCACCCCTGGAAGAGTAACGGAGCTTGAAATGAGAAGGGACAAGGTCAGGAGAAGCTGCTGAGCCCTGTAATGCAGAAATTCCTTCCCTGGGAAGCTGCTTTAAGCAACTTCAGCTCAGAGGCAGGGTCAACCCAGCCGCTCTGCCCAGGCAGCCAAGGGACATGGCCCACAGCTTGGGTCTCCCATTCTGTGCTACAGACCGACAGCAGAAAATCCAGTTTCTAGTGGGCACGAAGAATGGACTGTTGTCTCCTTTGTGATTCCTGCAGGATGAGGGTTGCTCATTAGTCAGGGGCACTCTGTACTGAGGCTCCCCACGCTGTATCTCACTCACTCCATAAATGAGGAGGGGAGTGCAGCCTCCAAAGTTCGGTTTACCTGAAATACCACATGAACATCAGAGTGCTACTGCCTCCTGGTATTTTCTGAAATGCCAGAAAACAAACATTTTTTTCTGCAAAGAACTGTTCAAGTACCAAGTCTTCTCTGGCACTGTTGACAACAATCATCTGTTTCCATTTTTCTCTATTCTCTATTACACTCCATTCTCAAAAATAAATTTTACAGAAAGCAAACTTTACCATTGCATATTCCTATGAGCCAATATTTGAACTCCATCATACTGGAAACGTCAGCACCCTAGCACCTACCCAGACACAGGGAAAGTCTGTAACTTCAGTACTATGCTGCTTTGGACTGGGGTAGAGTTAACTTTCTTCACAGTAGCTAGTAGGGGTCTGTGTTTTGGATCTGTGCTGGAAACAGTGTTGATAATGCAGGGCTGTTTTAGTCACTGCTGAGCAGGTCTCACACAGAGTCAAGGCCTTTTCTGCCTCTCACCCCACCCCACCAGCGAGGAGGCTGGAGGTGCACAAGAAGCTGGAAGGGGACACAGCTGGGACAGCTGACCCCAACTGACCAAAGGGATATCCCTTACTGTCTGGCGTCACGTTCAGCAGATAAAGCTGGGAGGGAGGTTGGTGGGGTGGGCGCTGCTGAGGGACTTCCTTGGTTTTTATTTCTCTCCCTTTTTATTAGAATTTTTTAAATTACTGCTATCATTTGATTTTATTTCAATTATTAAACTGCCTTTATCTCAGCTCATGAGTTTTCTCACTTTTACCCTTCCGATTCTCTCCCCCCATCCCGCTGGAGAGGAGTGAGCGAGCAGCTGTGTGGGGCTCAGTTGCCACCTGGGGTTAAACCACGACAAGTACATAACGCTTTTGGAAAGACTTTTGCCAAGGGACTGTGAATGCTGAAAACCTCTAAAGTACTTAGAACCTTCTTTCTTCATTCACATACAATAAAGGCATTTATTGCAAATTATTTCCTTGGCTCACTAAACAACAACCCAGAATCTCCATTTTGTCCATGTTTTATACTCCTCACTCCAGACTCAATTCCTGGTTTAATTACAGGATGACTCACACATATAAACCATGCACGTCTCAAGTTCCCAGCTTAGAAAACAATTAAACAAGTTGATATGTCTCCTCATCTGTAAAACCAGGACAACAATACAGAACTTCTAAAAATTTATTGATTAAAAAGCGCCCAGTCAGAGCTAGGGGTGTTACAACAACCTTTGGTCAATGTATCTTCTCAGTTACATGTAGCATATCTACTTTTCAGCTTGTATTTGAACCTTTTCCAGGTTCGAAGCCTGTATAGCCCTCTATATCATTCTAGAAAAGCAAAAAGGGATAAACAGACATTCTAAGGGGAGAAAGAAAGAGGAAAAAGACATTTTAAATACAGTCCATGACAAAAGAGTATGTGCACAGAAGGTTTGAGGCTCTTCTCCATGCACTGCAGAGGCGAGATGACCCTGTGGGGGAACCAAGACACAGAACTACAATGAAATATGTCCCCAGGACCTGCCCCTGATGGTGGTACCCTCTCTTTAAGGATCGAGATAAGTGCAAGTCCTCAGTCTGGAATTTGCCAGAGTAGGCTCCCTGTTTTCTCCCCAGTCTCTCTACCGTCATTTGTAATTGCAGGACTTGTGAATCAGCAGCCTGAATGGTAATAAATTATTCTGCTACGTGCTGGCAGTTGCATCTCCTCACCACGACGATTTACTACACAGACTGCTGACCTGCAGAGACCACCATCTTGTGAGCTCTATTTTAAGCTCATTCAGTTGCTGTCCTAAACATTAATACTGTCCAATTACAAGAGGTAAGAGCTTACTGATGCGGGCAGGGACCGTTACCACAGCACTGCATCTGTCACTGCTAATGAGTCAAAAATCTGCATCCTCATCAAGATGTCTTACATTTTATTTCTTTTAAAACAGCAGAAGATGCATAATAAATTGAAAGATATGTAATCACGTGGGAACATAAGACAGACAAAAACAAAGCTGAAGTACAACCCCAGAAAAATAATTATAGACATAGGGATTTTATAAGTTTTTATATATAAATATGCATATATAAGTGGCAAAACTAGGTATTAGAAGAATATTAAACTAAAAAGGCTATAAATACTGTCTCAAGAAGGCATGCAATTATGTGAGTCATCCATTAAATTAAGCCTCACTTACAGTTTATAAAGGAATACCGAATGTTTAGCTACAAGTCTCTCCTTCAGAATTTCGGAGGGTCTAAGAAATTCTGGTAAAGAAAGAAAACTGCACTTCATGGAGACTTTCAATGTTCTAATTCCTGACACCTTGCCATTCAGAAGAAAATACAAACCATTCAAAATTGTTGCAAAAGAGAGCAGGTCCTGCACCTGAGCTGGCGTTTGGCTAAGGTTGCCCCTAGGCAGGAGTAGGAAGCCGTGGGAGACGAGGCTGCCAAAAACCAGCAAATCTTGCTGCTCCTCAGGTAGCGTGCCAAGCCACTGGGGAAGGTGCCATAGAACCTTGCCCAGCTTTCATCAGGACCTCACAGACGTGGAAACATCTCTGACACATTTCTATTCCAGTAAATCAGCAAATGCAGCAAATTATATACAAACATAACTGACTAGCAGGGAGGTATGGGTTAACATTGACCAGCCATTTGCTGCACACTTCATGAAATAAACTTTCATCCAAACCCTTGGTCAGCGTGTGAGTATTCAGCCCCCACCACTGCCCAAGCATGGGCTTCGGGCACAGGCACACCCTGCTCTGAAGGCAAAGGGATGCTGCCAGCCTGCACCGCTGCCACAGCCACCGATGCCTGGGTGCTGCAGCACTGGTTTAGGTCACCAGTACTTGCTGCAGTGAAAGCCTGGACAGAAATCTGGGCGCACACGGGGTCTGTGAAGTGGGTTAGCCCCCTCGGGCACGCAGCCCGGCTATGTATAGTCATGGGCCATTTATTATTTACCAGGGGTCTGCTGCCAGGCAGGCTCCTTGTAGTTTTTTTACCAAGAAAAATTTCTGGCCAAATGCCCAGCAAAAAAACAAGGACCAAAGTCGTCTTCTACCTGGACAATGTTCCAGGCGGGAGGACAGCCACACTCTGGGGAAAGCGGGCATGGAGGTGACCCGAATCCCATGCATCACTCAGATCAGGGGTGACAACAGCACAAGCCTTCACAGGGTGGCTGCCACCTCTCTGTTCAGTTAACAGATGTCTCGGTCTCCGGTGCCCTGCCTGCTGAGCCCTAAGGGCTCCGTAACAAGTTTTCTGTGCATTGCCTGGCAGGAGAAGCTGCCAGTCTAGCTCTCCCCGGCGCAAGCCAAGGGAGGCTGTCAGGACCCTCTCCTCCCTCCAGCCTGCCAGGGACAGACAGCAGAACACAGCAAAACTGAGCATTGATTAGGTGCCAAGATTCAAGGGGAAAAAAAACTCCTGCTCTCATTGACATGGGAGACGTGGAAAGCACCACTGTAAATCCAGGCCACTGCTCAGCACTCACTGCGGGGTGGGGGAGCCGAGTCTCCTCCACCCATCGCTGCTGCGATGATGCGACTGCGTCAATGTCACGCTGTTTGCTTCCGGGCCTTCTGCCTGGCTGTGACACAGCATCAGCACAGCAGCGATGCTTATCTCCTTCTCCCTGCAGCTCCATTGTACAAGCGCTCCGGCACCTCCCAGCTCAGCCCGCTGCCAAGCATGATACAGCCATTCCTGTTCCTCACAGCTCTTCACCTTCAAACCCCCTGCACTGCTTTCCTGGTGGTTTTTTGCTAATTGCAGTCTAGCTTCTCCTTCTTAATCTGGCAGCAAAGCTACAGAGCTCAGTCCGTGACATGACAGCAATTTTCATGGCAGCAGAAGGAGATGCCACAAACTCAGCATCCTTTGCTGCAGGAGGAGGGGCTGGCCGCTCCCACGCGAGGCGGTGGCTTTTGCTCCCTTACAACTGTTGTTTGCATTACAGCGAGCACGACACGAAACATCTGTAATCCGGTGACCGGCACAATTTGTACAAATTGCCTGTTTTGCTGGGTTTTTAGGAGCCTGGCTTGGCTCTTGTGAAGCGTGTCCTATTTTCACACGCTCCCAACGGACAGCAGAGACAAGCAGCGTCCGCATCAACCTGCCGGGTGACGAGCCTGAGCCCTGCTGCGGTCCCCAGCTCTGCAGTGGGCTCCGCGCAATTACAGTGAGGTCAGATTCCCTTGGTCAGTACTCTGGGCTATTTGTAAAAATGACCCAAATGTTAGAATCAAATGCTAGAGCGGGAACAATTGCAAAGAAACTTAAGATTAGCCTTTTTTCATTCACCTACTCCATTCAAGAGCTAGAGGTATTTAAAAATACTACACACAACAAAAATCAAATATACTTTTTACACACGCAGTTCTCAATCTGCTTCTGGAACTACTAAAAACCACAGTAACAGAAGAAATAAAACTGTCATCTTCCAACATAAGACTTACTAAATATGTATATTTCAAATTGGTGTAGCATGTCAAAATAAAATGCAGCACAAGTCATAGCAAACCACATGCTTCTCTTCAATATCGACATTCATGGTCCTGCACTTGCAGGCACCTTTCAGGGAAAACCACACCTCTATCGTACAAGATGGAGCCTGGGGAAAACAAAAAAAAAAAAAAAAAGAAAGAAACCGCCATTATCTATTCTAGCCTTATAAAAAGATGCAAAGAGATTTCAAAAGCAGTGTTTTCATCAAGTAGCAGCACCTATCCAGACTGTAATTCTGATATATGCTATAATATTTTTCCTTTTCTTCCATGAAAGGAATGTCTATCTATTACAACTCCAGCTCTAAATCAAGTAAATTATGCCTTTTTACTTACTTACAGTTTGCTTTGTAATTTAGTTATAATGAACTTCATACAACATACCCAGCACATGGGTCTAAGGGCTGCTTCATTCTTGGGTTTGGACTTTTACGATTGCTGCATTGCAGCCACTGCCAACTGAAAAAGTCATTGCAGCACTCCCAGCCCCAGATTTTCCAGGCCTAAAGGAGGAGGAAACACTCAAGAGTGATTTCATCCTTTGTGTAATTTTAAGAACTTACTAGAATACACCATTGTCCTCGCATCTCCAGAGCAACAACGGCTGTATTCTCTAAAATCCAGATTACTCAATGGCCCTGAAGATGACTAAGGATTTTATGCTAAATAGGCATTTGAAAACAGTTTAAATCCCAAATCCACCTGTATTTCCAATTCTCTGCCTATAAACGCATGTGGTTTAAAAGACATCAGATTAAATACAACAGACATAAGGCACGAGGCTACGTTATGATACTTGGAGCCAAGGCATTCATCTTTACTTTTTTAGCATTCAAGAATTCTTTGTTGCTAAGGCTTTAATAACACCAGTGGGAGTTAGAAAAGACACAGCATTCCCAAGTTAGAGGGAAGGTTCAAAAGCCGCAGGCCAATGTTTGTGTTCTCCTTTATTACCCAAACCTCAACAAGTAGACAATTTGCAAGGGAGCAGTTTCTCAAAGGCAAAAGTTCGACTGGCAGACAATGGAGGGAGACACTCGGAGCTCGTCGGATGCTTCCGTGCATCCCTCCACACAAGCTTATCTCCCATAATATACAAGAGATTCTAAAAATATTTATTTTGTGGATATACTTGGATGTCTCTTGTCAGTGCCGGTCAGATTCAGACCCAGTTGTGATACAATACCATTAAATTACCTTGCTTTTAGCAAAGTACTTACAAATAAGAACATTTTTAAACTTAACAGCAAAAGAAGAAAGACATTCTTCCCATGAGGAATGCTTGCTTAAAATCCTTTCCTAAGGATCAAAGAGCTGTAAATGGGATTTCATGAACTACTGTCTGCTTATTGAAGACGTGCTTTTAATCAGCACTAGCCTTCCTTTGGAATTTCACATCTAGGTTACCCTCCACAGGAAGTAATTTTTAGCTAGGGTGATCCCTGAATGAACTCAGGGATGTCCTTGTAAAACACTGTATCCTTGAGGCATCATTTCCCATAGGCTACTAAAGGAGAACCCTGGTTTTAAGGTTCTTTTCTTAAATGCACTCCGGTATATGGCAATTCATTTAGGAAGGATTATGTTGACTGTAGTAATGCCGTCTCTTGGTCTGTAGCCAATATATTCATTCATCTTTATTCATTTAAAAGATCTGATGTTCTTTTGTTTCCCCTTTGGAGACCTGACTTTCTATTCAGCTAGCAATTTTACTCCTTAATCACACAGTTTAAAAAGGCTACTCCTACAGCTACAAATTCCACCGGGATTTCTTCACTGTAAATGTCATCTTTACTTTGCCTTTAGAAGGGAAGCACAACAAACATCTTACGGATGACAATATTCATTGGCATCAGCAGGGTTTTCACTAAGTATGGACTGGAAGGTTGAACCCATTGCATTGTGTGTTTTTACAGCCATCTCTTGGGTCACACACAGGCTACATCAATTAGAGCTGATCTCAAAATCTCAGCAAGCCATTCATAGGAAAGGTTAAACTTGGGAAAACAACAGCCTTTTACAGCACGGTTGGCTGCTGTGTGCCACCAAACTGAAGATGAGTTTTATCTAAGTTCTAGTCAGAAACCTGCATTGGGTTACTGGGACACATCAGCCTCGGCACCTGTCGTGGTCAAAATCCGGCAAAGACCATGAGGAACCCCGTCTCTGACGGAGGAGGTGGATGCAAGGGAAACAGAATAGTAGAAAATGTCTTTGAATATGATGTTAGTGATGGCAATTCATCATTGACTAAATGTGGTGGATACAGATGCATTTTGCTTGCAAGTACAAGACACTTTTTGCTGTCTTGTTGCCTCACATATCTACTTTTCCTGCAAGTCACAGAAAGTTGCAACACTTGCTGCTCCATGGTCTCGGCACCACGAACAACCCTTCCACAGTCTCTTAGCTCTGAGCAGTACACACTCCTCCAGCCAGCCACCTGCAAGGCGGGCAAGGGTGATCAGCTTTACTTAGAGAGGTTTTACACAGAGACTTTACTGAAGTCAGAAGGGACATTTATTATTCGGTAGGAACATACGCAAGAGCTGAGGCCTTAAACCTCATCAGGACATACACTAATGATGAAAACTTCATCTTGTGACAAGTGCATCAAGTGACAAGCAAAGCAATCCTGAAGCATCTCTGTCCCAGGGGACTAAGTCACCATCTTTGCCTGTTGCAAGATTAGAAACCTGCAAATTATTTTGCTTCTCATCTCTGTTCCATCTCTCTCCTACCTAAAAAGCAGCAAGAAATTTATCCCAACTAACCCTCAGCGTCCAACTGCTTCACAAGCCAGTGGGCTTTCCTGGCTTCCACTCCCATAAAGGCAAATGAAGCTTCTCCTTTTTACCACCTGTATAAACACGCTTACGAAAGAAATGGCAGCAAAGGAGAAAACAGACCCTGACGTCTTGTCAGGAAAGTGGTTCACTGCCAGCAGCTGCCCTCAACACTTGTAAGGAGATTCAGACTTGCTGAGCAACCACCTCACCGCATCAGTTGCCTTCCCAGACAGGCACTGTCCCCTTTCCAAACCCACCCAGCTTCCAGCAAAGCACAGCTCAACTCCCTGTGGTGGTACCAGCTCTGATGCTGAAAACTCTGATGCCCTGCTGAGGGCACCGACTGACGAGCTGGCTGTGGCAGCTGAAGAAATCACCGCCCCAAACCCTTCTTTCTGTCCCTCTGCCAAAGGTTTCAATCTCCACAGAAATGTCCCCAGAAGGTTACTCTGAATGTCATTTAAGACACCAAATTCAAGTGGCTTAAACACTGTGGCCACTTTTTCTCCCCTAGAAAAATGAAAAGACTTCATAGAATCACAGAAATGGTGATTTCTGGAAGTCCAACAACTTCTACTGAAGCAGCTAAAGCATCTCCAGAGCTGCCAAGTCCAGTGCAATACACAACGTGAATTCACAAACGTTCATCGACAGAGAAGTAAACTGAGAAGGGCCAAGTCTACTAAACAGCCACAGATACAAAAATGTAACTTTGAGTATTAAGCAAATATTCAAGAGTAAGGAGGGATCCAGAAGTCCCAGGCCTTGGTGTTTTACAGCAGGACAAAAAGTGCTGTTTAAATCAGTCCAAATCTTGCGCCAACAGCAGAATAACAATGTGAGACACCATTCCCATGCCCAGCACTCAGTAGGCTTTTCAAACACTTTGGCAAGTCACACACCACTCTGCGTGTAGCTTCATACTGATAAACAAACGTGGGTGGGAAAAAAGCATGGCCAGGGGAGGCATGGAACAGACCTAGACGCAGACTTTGGTTCCCCAGTCCAGGTACTCACCATGCCTTGCATCTGTAGGACGTGTCATCTCCGGTGCCAAAAGTGAATCGGCTGGTGGCTGGCAGCTCTCGCTCTGTCTCACATCAGAACACCTCAGGCTACCCCAGCACCAGCACCCCAGGCCAAACTGAAAGTTTCTCATCTTGACCCTCAGTACTTAGCTTGAGACCAACGTCTCACACAGCAAAAGACCAGAGGAATGCTTTTTTTTCTCTCTCAAAGTATTCTGCCACATTCAGCTGAAGCCTACTTATTTCTCAGCTCTCTTCGCGTCAATCAATTCAAAAGGCTACAACTAAAAATTATTCTCTGTGCCCACTCCTATGAATTTCTCCAGCCTCTCTTCATTTTTTTTCTGCATCTGCTTCTTTTTCTCATCTTGTGCCAGCTCTTCTCTTTACTTGCGAAGCTCAACAGTGAGATCCTTCCTCTGTAACACCACATTTTTGAGCTCTCTGTCTCCCCATGCCTTACAGTCTGCCAGCTCAGGACCAGCAGCTCCTTCCTCCATTCATAAGTCAACCCTTGAACCCTTCCCAGGAATATGACTGCCTTTTCAAAGAGATTCGGGCACCATTTGCCTCTCCCATGTCTCTCCTTGCTTTGGTGACGAGCTATTTTCTCTTTGCTCCGTAGAGTTGTCTTCACACCTCCTCTTCACTGAGCTCATGCTGATTACATTTTAATGGTTGCAATCGCTACTGGCACAATCAAGTCCTCTAACAGACATTCTACAGACCACACACTTTTTTAAAAAATCGTGCTCTGTATACAACTGTAATTTTCAGTTCAGCTGGGCTGAGGCCTTGCTTGAAAAGTGCCAAGCACTACCAAAGCACACAAGCCAAAATTATTTACAACAGATCTTTCAGTGTCATCATCCCCATTGATTCCCTGTAATATGCTGCACAAGAGGAGTATAACAGCGACGTTAAAAGCAATGGGCGGGGCAGGCAGGGGACATATCCTGGAAAATCTGGTCTGCATGAGAGCATGCCTGCACAACTGAAGCACAAAAGATTGCCACCTCATGCAGAAAAACACCTCAGTAATGGATGTGGTGGCCGACTGTACAACACAGCCTGAGAAATACGCTCCTGCAGATGCACTCCTGGCCACCCTTATGTTCTGCACATCCCACTCCATCCCCAGCTAACGCTCCTGGACCAGGGGAGTGAGACCTCCAAGGACTCCAGCACAGCACAGAGGATGTGACCGAAGGGCTTACGCTCACTGATTGAGCCCATCTCTATTTTATGTCACCCAGAGACAGGTCCGGTGCTTCAAATACAGAGATCCTTCCCACCATCATTACAGTGAAAGTGGCCCAGTGTCTCCAGTTCAACTCGATGGCAAACAACAGCAAGCCTGGATGCTGTGTGGGACTCATAAAGGGCAGCAGGAGAGTCACAAACAGGATAAATTGCAGAAGCAATTTAGAGAGAAGTTTTGGCCAGGTACTGACTGCAGAGAGTGCCTGTGGCTGGATGCTGTGGCAGGATGCTGGGTGCTCTTGTGTGCTCAGGACGGCTCCTGGCCCCACGCAAGGAACACAGGCTTAGTATGGGAAGATCCACAGCAAAGTACGAGCACACAGGACACTGTCAAAAATTAGCTTCTCACTATTCCAACAAATCCAGGAGCTAGTGTAGCTCCAAAGAGCAGCTAAGGGATGTTAAGCACAGTAACAAATGACATTTTAATATAATTTCATCATCGCTGCTGTTGTTGCATAACTTTACAGAGCTATGACATTTCCTCGGAGTCCAGAAGGACGTATTTCCTTCACGGCAGGATGAAATACCTAATTTACCATACTGGAATGGGGCTTTCAGAAGATACATGCAGACTCGGTGGGCTCTTGGACAGTGTGTACAAGGCACAATCACAGTGTGTGATTTGCTTTTGCTGGAGGAGAAGAAGGGTCAAAAGTGTAAAACATTCAAATAAAAAAGGCAGTCCAAGTCTGATGCCTGCCAACTTCACTAATGGTAATTTATGCCTTTGACTTGGTCACAGAACTCACTACCGTTAATGAATATTCATCTATAGAAGCTTCAACACATCCCATTTCAAACACAGCAGGCTGAGGCTTGGGCTTTATTTTTCCCAGCAATCCTCTCACCAGCACAGAGAAGGAAATTTGTGAGAAGTAAAGAAATTAAAACGAACTGTTCATTCCAAGGCAAACACTTGCAATTCTTCCAGTTTCTTCTTTTACTGCAGACTGGAGAGCAAACAACCAGCTATGGGTTGTCTCAAGAAGGCTGAGCCACGGACGAAGTACCTGACGCACACCCAGCGGGCAGCCAGGGCCTCCGCTGGCCCAGAGGCACCCCGCGTCACCCCAAGTCCCAGGATGCCCTGAGGAGAGAGGAGCTGTCACCCAAAGAGCCACTGCAACACCCAGGCTCAGCCTTGGCCAGCAGGCCCTGCTGCCTGTTGCTAGTGGAAAGCTGTACGAATGCAGCACTTCCGTGCCAACAACCCTGCTTTTAGAAGGAGGCTGTTCCCCTCCTGGCAAAATATTTTGGCTAAAGGATTTTTTTAATTTTGAGAAAACCTCGAGGTGCTTACACGCCTTGTAACACTGGCTCGAATGCGGGTTTTAACCACCAGGTTTGCTCAGGAAGCTGCCACACCCACCAGCCATCCCTCTCTCCATCAACTGGAACTCGCCCTGCACCTCAGCAGTGCCAGCTTTCCTGAGAATGCCCACCCACCCAAGCCCCTTCGAGCTCACCTCCGCCCCGGTTTCCACAGCAGCAGGGACCCGATCACCCCACTGATCTGGCCCCCCGAGGGGAAAGAGGGCACCAGCCTGGAGACTGACCCCCGTGATGGCGAAAAATCTCTGCTTGTCCGAACTCCGGGGGAAATATCCCCCGAAAGCCCCCTCCCCGCCATCTCTGCATCCCCAGCCCGTGTGGATGCGGTGCGCCCGTGGGAAACAATACACTGACCCACAGCACCCAGGTCCTTTCTTTCTGGCATGGCGAGCACGCCCCGCTGTAGCCCTGCTCGGGGATAAAAGATGGGGCGGCAGGCACGGGCAGGACGGACGGTTATCATTAACTCTTTGACTGCTGATCCCCACCGCGTCTGATGCATTACCAGCGCGCAGGGGTGCTGGTGCTGGCATCATGGCGCTCTTTGATTTTCCACGCTTCCCCCTCTCTCCTGGTTTCCCCCTCCCCAATCTCTCCGCACCCCCAGCCCGCCCTGGCTCCTACTGCCCCCTGCCCCCGCCGGGGGCTGCGCTGCCCCTGCCCTCTGCCGTGGGGGGGAGGTGGGGGAGCGGCGGGGGCACGTTGTGCTGCGGATCGTCCCCTCCCTCTTTTGTTCTGCGTCGCCCGGCGGCCCAACCTCCCCCGGGCCCCGCTCCTCGGGAGGGCGGCACCGCCGCCCCCGGCCCCCAGCCCCCGGCCCCGCCAGCGCCGGGACGAGCCTCCCGCCGGCCCTGCCCGCCCCGACCCCCAGGCTGGCGACAGAGCACAGAGCGCTGTACGGGGGGGCGAGGAAAGGGGAAAAATAAAACAAAACAAAAAAAAACCCAGAAAAATAAAATAAAATAAAATAAAATAAAATAAAATAAAATAAAATAAAATAAAATAAAATAAACCAAAATAAAATAAAATAAAACCAACAGCCCGAGGAAGAGGGGAGGGCATCGGCGCCCGCACCCACCCATCCCCGGGGCTCCCCGGCCGCGGCCCCATAGCACTGCGGGCCCCTCCGCCGCCCTCCGTGGGGCACTGCGCGGCCGCGGCCGCTGCCGCCTCCCGCCCTTCCCCGCCCCGCTAACAAAGGAGCGAGGGCAGCGGCCGGCTGCGTGCCGGCATCCACTTACCGTTATGTGAGGGATGCTCTTCTTGCCCTGGTAAGACATGTCGGCTCTCGCCAGCGCCGGGCGCACCAAAAACAGCCCGAGGAGCAAGCCGAGCCCGGCGGAAAAACACCGGCGGTCGAAAGAGGAATAACGATTCAGAGCGCGGTGGGGTGATGGGGTGGGGCGGGGGGCGGCCCGGCGGAGCTGGGTAATGGAGGCAAAGTTTCCTCGCCCAGAAGGGGAAGGGGAGCCAGACAAACCCGGCACCTTTTTTTTTTCCCCGGCTGCAATAAAACAGGGACGCGGCTCCCGGGGTGGGGGGTGGGGGGGGGGGGGGGGAAGGGCGGCGGGCGCTGCCTTTCCCGGCGGCAGCAGCGCCCTCCTGGCTGCAGGTCGGAGCGGGATTCGCTCAGCTCAACCCAGGAAGCGCTTCCTTCCCTCCTGTCCCCCACCCCTACCCCCTCGGCCCCCCTTCCCAGCCCATCAATCCAGCCGGAGCCTCACTCTCTCCCTCCCGCACCGGCGCCGGGAAACGCCACCCCCCCCACACCCCACCCCCAGCTCCGCCACCGCCCCGCTCGCAGGCTCGGGTCACCTGCGGGGTCCCACGCGTGGGCTCCCGCAGGGTGGGGATGGGGGGGGGGGGGTGATCCCCGGCTGTGGGTCCTACCGCGTAGCGCATGGCAATGGCACTGCCTGCTCTGTCCCTATGGCACCGACCCCATGGCACAGCCCAGTCCTGTCCCCACAGCACTGCCCAGCTCCGTCCTCGATGGCACTGACCCCGATGGCACTGCCCTGCTCTGTCCCACCAATGGCTCTGACCCCAACAGCATTACTCTGCTCTGCCCTTCTTTTCACTCTCCAGTGGCACTCCCCTTCTCTGCCCCGTCCCCAGCGAGGCCATGGGGCTGTACATCCCAGCACAGTCAGGCCAGGCCAGGTGGATGCGATGCCAGCAGCTGCCAGAGAGGAAAAGCGAGGAATTGAAACCTTTCTGACTCGCAGAGTGCCCCCCTCCATCCACCATGCTTCGTTAAGGCTCCATGCACAACTGCAGGAAGGGCAAGAGGCACAGCAAAGCTGCGCCCATGCTAATCCCCCACAACGACAAGCACATCCCTGCGACACACACACAGATCTGAGGCATTTCCCACCCAGGCCACATCCCTGACACATCTCCTCCAAAATCACAACTCTGCGCTTGCAAAAAGCTCTGGCAGTCGCTACGCAGGGGTCAGGCATGTGGCTGCT
This sequence comes from Chlamydotis macqueenii, assembly GCF_036417535.1. Taxonomy (NCBI): domain Eukaryota; kingdom Metazoa; phylum Chordata; class Aves; order Otidiformes; family Otididae; genus Chlamydotis; species Chlamydotis macqueenii. The sequence continues at coordinate 71,228,100 of NC_141559.1, forward strand.
GCTTACAATGCATCTTCCTAAGCCAGTGGCCAAATCTTGCCTATTTTACAGCCAGTCCCCTTCTCACCCCCTCGCAAGTCCAGTCGAGAGCCAGACAACTTTGGAGGCACAGATTGATCCGGGGAGGTAGCATGCAATGTTCTCACTGGCCTGAGCTGCAGGCTGAACTGGGAAGCAGGGAAGATGGGCAGGAGGCACCAAGGATGTCCCAGAAGATACAGAACGTTCAGGATATGTGCTGTGCCCTCCCGCTGCCCCAGGGCACTGATGGAAAGGACGGAGGGGTTCAGGTGAGCTGGGAAAGAGCAGACTGCACTGCAGCTGGCAGCCTCTGAAGGCGACCCCGAGGTCGTTGCAGTGAAGTGGCACCACAGCAGGCGCAGCGTCCCGCCAAGCCCTGCCTGCTCGTGCTACTGTGCCACCACAGCGAGCACCCACCAGGCCATATGGGTGGCCGTCTGGCACCTACACCCAGCTCCCAGACCAGAGGGGACCAGCACCCTATCCGTGCTCAAATTGGAGAGGGGGAGAAAAGAGTGGAAACTCTCAGTTTAGCCTGCGGAAAGAGCAGAGCGTGGACAGGCCGTGCCGCCTCCAGGCCGGGTGCGAAAGGAAAGGGAGCATCTATGCAGGGACAGGACTGCAAGGCCGCATTTCTTCCCGAGGAGAAATCAATGACAGCCCCGGTTCCCAGGGGAGCCAGCCCCCGGGTCTGCCTCCAGCCTGCATGCCGCAGACAGGGGTAAGATGGAGAAGCACAGGTGGCAGGGGCTACCCAGCCCCACCGGCCCCACTTTTTCCTGAAGTCGACAACGTGAGAGCCGGCGGCAGCCCCAGAGGTGGGGAACCCCCGAGCAAAGGTTCCGGCGGGTCCCCGCCGCCTGACGGGCTCCCTGTCCGGGAGACAATGACGGCGCGTGGCGCCGGGAGCCGGGAGAGAGTCGGGGTCTCTGCCCGAGCCGGGCTCCGCGGACCTCTCCCGGCGGGCCCAGCAGCGGAGCGGGGCTGCTTTGTTCCGGGGGGCGGCAGAGAAGCGCCGACGCGGGCCGGACTGCCGCCCACCCCCCGCCCCCCCCATCCCCTCAGCCCAGCCGGCACGGGCAGCGGTTTAGCCGGCAGGAAGGGAAACGCAGAAAACTCATCGCCATCACTTACAAAGGGAAACGATTTCTGGGCTCGCCTCCCTCGCCTCGCTCGGGCAAGTGAGATAGTTTAGAGGCCAGCAGCACCCTATCCAGGAGGCGGGGTCCGTACCTTCCCGACCTTCCGTGCCGAAAACTCCCCGGCCAAGGCTTTCCCCGTACCCCAGCGCCGGCGAGAGGGGCTCTGCGGTTCGGCTCGGCCCGGCTCACGGGGGCGGCGGCTCCCGCCCCCCGTCCCGGGTCCCCGCTCACCTGCCCATTGTCCTGGCCCTGCAGCAGCTCTTTCCCCGCGGGGTATCTGATCTCCACGCCCGGTGTCTTGTCCTCCCGGTCTCCCGGGGAGCTGATGACGGAGCCGGAGACCTCGCTGATGTCGCTGGCTGTCTCGCTGTAGTTGTCCCCCCCGTCCAACATGTCGTGCCGGCTGCCGCTCCGCGGGGTCCGGGACCCCTTCTTCCCCACGCTGTAGGCGTCGAAGTCGATGGTTTTGTTCTCGTAGGCCCCCTCCACGGAGGCGAACATCCCCCCGTATTTCTGCCGTGGTGTCTGGGCTGTCGTACCCGGCCTTGCTAGATACACAGGCAGGTCATCTTCTTTATTCCAGTTCCTCTTTCTCTCGGCCATCCTGGCTGTCCCGATCTCTCCCTCTCTCCCTCTCTCTCTGCCTCCCACTTCTCTGCACCTTCTGCTACCGGGATAGGCTGCTAGTGACCATAAAAATGAATGGATGGATGCAGCAGCGGCGGAGCTGGGTTGGCTGGTGGGATCTTTCCCTTAGGGAGATGCAAACCTCCCTCCCCCCCACCCACCCCCCGGAAAAAAAAAAAAAAGGGGAAAAAAAAGGAAAAAAAAAAAGAAAAAAAAAAGGAAAAAAAAGGGAGAAAGAGAGAGAAATAAAGAAATCCAAGCGGGATTTAAAAATAGCTGTGTTAGTAAAGAGCACGTGAAAATAAAGTACAAAGAGCGGCGAGAAGAGGGTGGCAGAGGCAGGTGATTGGAAAGCCCTTGGCGAATGGGAAGAGCAGCAGCGATTCCCGGAGCAAGGACCGCAGTGCACACGCTCCCCCGGTATAAAGGATGGTCCAGGGGGCGGGGGGCAGGGGGCGGGGGGAGCCCGCCGGTGCAAACAGGGGCCGAGCCGGTCACCTGCTGCTGCGCGGATTCGCGGGTGGGGGGGGGGGGGCGGGGAGGGAGAAAAAGGAAAAAAAGGGGAAGGGGGGAAAAAAAGCCCCAAATCTCCCCTGAACGATCCGGCGGGAGTTTCTTCCACTTCGCACACTCACACTCCCCCCGTCTCCCGCCGCAGGAGGAGGATGCAGCGGTGCCCGGGTTGCGGGGGGAGGGAGGTCGGGCGGGGGCGAGCCAGCCCCACGCTGCCCCCCACCGCCCAGGGTCGGTCGGCGGCCGCAAGGGGAGCGGCGGAGAAGAAGTGGCGGGGGTGGTGGGGGAGGAAGCACAACCAGACCCACGGGGAGGGCGGGGGGTGGGGGGTGGGGGGGCGGCGCTGCCCTCTCCCTGCCGCAGCAGCTGGTGCCCGGGGGCGGTGGCGGCCCCGCTCCGCCCCCCTCCCCGCCGCTGCTCCCGACCCCGCAGCGCGACGCGCAGGCCCTGACACGGAAGTGATCGCGTCGAGCGCTGCCGGCTCCTCTACCGGTTGTGGAACGGCGGGTCGGGCGCTCCGGGCTCCGCGGGCGGGACACCGGGCGGGTACCCGCCCGGTGTCCCGCCCGCGGAGCCCGGAGCGCCCGACCCGTCGCCCAGGCGGGAGCTGTCCCTTCAGCACCCCGGGCGGACGACTTCGGGAAGAGCCCTGAAAGGCGAAAGGCTTCCTTTGGCCGTGAGGGATGGTGGTTCCCCAAATCAAGGAGGGTTTCTTAAAGCGGGTGAGGTGGAGGATGTGTTGCCCTCAAGGCTCTGAGCAGCCCGCTCCTGAAAGTCCATCTTTACCTCTCTTTTATGATGCCTGAGGAGACCATCCGCTGAAACCGCTCCTCTCTCATGCAGCCAATCTCAGACAATTCTGACACGGCTCGTATAGACCACATAAGGAACATTTTCCATTGCTTGGAAATAATATATTGGAACAAACTGCCCTGAGACGGACTAAATGACTAAGCAAATTTGCAGCAGTGAGTCGACTGCAAGACCCATTTACTGCTCACGTACAACATGGTTATGCCATTTGAAGACAAGCCCAGCCACATAGCACTACTGTCTATGGCCTACAGGCATGGCTGGTGGTCCCAGCATGAGAAAAAATCACACGTTACAAATTGATCAGGAAATTGGGAGGTTGAAGACAAACGTCCCCAGGATTTCATCAGAAGCAAGTCCAGATAACCATCTTTCTCATTAACAGCTAGCCCTGGACCAAAACCATGTAAAAAACAGTGATGCAATGCACTTGAACATTGCCAAAAGGAAAAAAAAAACTTTATTTCTGCATTTGTTATAATGCAGTGGTACCTCCTGTCTTGAATGCCCTGGAACACTGTGTTCTTTGCATGAGGGGATTTAGGGAATTAGTCAAAAGTTCACTGATCATTGGTTATTAACACACAGATTTTAGTAGCTGCAGCATAATGACTGACATTTCTGAGCATATATTGCCCACAGTTCCACAACTCACTTAATAAACCTTGCTGCCACGTTAACACAAATATCATACAGAGGTTTCACTGGTGTGTGGAAACATAAGTATAGCTTATATGACATTGCCTTGTTGCTTCCTTAAATTCTCTTCTTGTATGTGGACAAATATTGATTTTTTGTTGTTGTTGTTGTTGTTCCTAATGGTAACATTGAGATTTATTGATCATGTTGGGGAAAAAAAAAAAGTCAATTAGTTCCTCCACAGGACACCAAACCCTGATAGTTAGTGAAATATGCAGGTGGTACACAGAGTGTGATGTGTCTTTGTAAGTATTGGAAAAAATATTAATTTTATAAGATTTCTTTCCCATCAAGAGATTCATTTGAACCTCCAAAAAAAAATTCTGATTTCCCATCGTAGATCCAATATGTTGTACATAGTGCACATATCTGCTAAATGAAGAGCATCTTTTATTTAACATCCATAAAGCTAAGAAAGACAGACTCTGCTTACATTTGGGATCTAGTTAGAGAACATTGTTCAGGTTTCTAGAACTGCTCAGGGTTTTTTTTTGAAATAACAGAGAATAATGCTATGTTGTTTGGTATTAAGCTAGGACATTAATCTTAATGCTAATACATAAGGAGGCCACAAGACTCAGAGAACATGTCAAATCAATGCTTTAGAAAACAGCATTAAACTTTCAAGTTAGAAATACACATAAAATCATATCATGGTCCTTCTTTGCTTTTAAATAGATCTTTTTCATAGTGTATCCCTCAGTTTATTAAAAACTGTGTTCTAAGTCAACAGATGCATACTGTTCTTCTGTTCACTAAGAGAGAAAATTGCAGTTTTAGGTGCTTTAGAAGCAGACCCAGCTACAGCCTGATACCCTGTCACCCTGCTTGTTTACCTAAAAACATGTATGCAACTTTGGAGAAATACAGTGCTTTGGTATATTCTTATCCTGTCTTGGCATAGCTTGATGAAAAGAGGACAAAACTTGATTGAAAGTGCACCCTCTTCCTATAGGACCTTTATCTTTGAACCAGTGTAGCATCAATGACAAATTAATTACATTCCAAATAGACTAGACAATAAATAGCAGAAAACCTGGAGACATACATGCTTCACACAACGAAAACCTTCAACAAAGGTCCAACAAGAAAGGAATCACTTACCGGCTTGGCTCCAGTTGTAGCTGGAACTCTTCTTGCAACAGTGTGAACATCAAGAGCTGGAAGAGGACTTCCCTGGTGCAGGGGGCTCTGAGAATACACAACATACATTTTGCACCTATTTTTGCTATTGTGCATTTTACAACAGAATCATCAGACAAAAAAAAAAAAAGGCATGAACAGCCCAAAGGGAGTGACTGTAAGAGAGACCCAAGTTTTCCTTCTCCCAGAGGACTGACTCGAGCTGCTGAGTCACTGAGTCAGCCTCCCTCTTTCTGCCCTACATGACAGTTGTATCTCTGGCTGCAGTGTTCTCCCCCAACAAACTCCCATCTCGTGGATCACCTATTTGCATTGTCTCCTGACACGTAGGAAGCATGTGTGCATAAGTGCGCAAGCTAGGGAAGGCTCAGGTTTCCCATTTCCTGAGCAGCGATCCAGCCCATAGTATTCTGCTAATTCATATTAATTCTGCCAAATCTGTAAAAGCTAAGGGCAGCTCCTCCTCCAAGAGGAGCAAGAGCTCAGGAGTACCAGTTTCCTTACCCTGTTAGCACTCCAGGCGGCCATTTTCTCAAAATGGAGACTTTCTCAGTTGGCTATCTAGGGATACAGCTGTATTTACAAATATATTTCAGAAGCCACCATTTTCAAGTTGAAAATAATTAAAATTATAAAGGTTTTAATTTAAAATATGCATACATTTAATATACAAAATTATACAAATTATACATTTAACTAACATAGAAAAATACATCTTGTTAACAAGATAAAATGTCAACATATCTTACATAATTTAAGTGAGAGTTACAAATCTGTGATAATCATCAAGTAGACTTTGTGACTTCATTACAATTCTGTATCCTCCCTACTTACACTGAAAATTGATACATATGTACAGTTGATATTCATGACAAATGTCTTAGAGTGGAAATCTTTGCTGAAAAGTTATCCAGAAAGTTTTAATGGAACAGATTGAAACAAGAGTGGCCTTTCATACTACTGAAGCTTCTCACTTAGCTGAGACGGATTTGACACCCAGTTACAGAGTGGTCATGGGTCAGAGTTTAAACTTTTTGCATGTATTTACAAACACCCCTCCCTCCCCAGTCTAGCTGGTACAGCTGGTTAGTGTCACACCATAAACCCCAGCCTTTTTGTGCATTCTTTGGCACCTCTTCAAGTGGATCCCAGTTTGTGGCCCCAGCAACTGCTCTTCATGACTTCTGCTTACCATCCCGCTGTTGGCTGTGCAAAATTGTTAAATAGCTGCACTAGAGCTCAAAAGGCAAGATCTCCATACATTATTCATTCCAGATTTCTCAGTAATACCTCAGGAGGTGGGGAAATTCATTGTTTCAGTCAAACAAATGTGCACAGTAAGTCTTTACTCATTTAATTTACATGCTTTCTTTTTCCAAGTTCCAAACAAAAGACAGAAGCGCAATTTATAAACAAGCTATAAAAATCTGTTCCATGCTGGATCTTGTCTTACATACTGCGAGCCATGTAATGATTTTCTTTTAACTATTTACATCTTCTTGAAAACTTGCTTGTCATCACAAGGAGCGAAATAGAAGACCACATTGCTCCGATTTTCAGGTCCTCATTTTTTTTTGGCCTTTTTTTTTTTTTTTGTAGCTCTGTACTAACAAATTGCTCTTAATTCCTAAAAGATAAAATTCACTAATGAGATAAAAACTTATTCAACTTTCCCTAAGATCTGCTTAGGACCATCAGAGCGTACATGAATTGCCTCACACAGGGGCAATACTCCTTTTTTTTTTGCACAGGAGTATTTTTCACCTGTTAACTACACTTTATCTCTTTTTAAAAAGTCAAAACCACAATTTAGAGAGTGGAGAAATGTAGTTATTCAACATCAGTTACTGCACAGTAATCTCTCACATTGGAATTTGCATTTGCATAGCAAGAGCCATTCCCATAGCAAGAGCCTATGTTACACAGAGAAACAACAGTGAATAGAGATTTATACCACAGATCCCAACAACTGCAAATCAAGGCAACTCTCCACAACTACTAATCTCTCTTTTCCTCTGCTGTGTGCATAGAGAACATTAAAGCATGATGCTTAAGTATCTATCATAGGTGAGCATTTCTTAAGCCAAGTAGAAGCAAGCATGAAATTTTGGTCCCAGGGAAGCCAGTGGAAATTTGCCAGTCATTTCAGTGGCACAAGCACTTCATCCAGTACTTTCTTTTTTTTTTTTGGTTTACCTGCAACTTGCAACTCTCCTAGTTGTCAAATAATGGTTTATGCGTGGATTCCAATGGCAGAACTTAGCTATATTTTCATTCACATCCTATATAAGAAACAGTATATTCTCTTTCCTAACATTTGTGCAGGGGCAAAAATTCCTGCCTATTATCCCATGGCTACTGATTTCTAATGCAAATATGTTTGGAGCCAAAGGCACAACATATTTTCAAGGAATTCTGCTAAAGCAGGAAAGAGATTTGAACAAGTTTCTGTAATCCTAAGGTCTGTTCCCCCTCTGCCTCCTTAAGGCACTAAAGGATTTCCAAAGGATTAGTGGCAAAACCCAGCATGCACATGTCCCTCCCTCCACCCCACAATCACAGTAATTCAAATACTAAAATCCTTCATCTGCAAGTGAGAAATACAGGTAGATTTATGAAACACAGATCAGAGTTTCCACTTTTTAAAAGGCCACAAGAACAAACATCAGCCATGCCTTAGCAGGAGGTTTATCCTGGGAACTCTTCTGTGTATGTGAAATATTTCCTGGCAATTGTATTATTCTGAATGTAACATGATTATCATGCTGGAGTCAGTCATTGTTCTTCCAGTATCTACCATCCATGGTGGTGTGAAGAACGGAATTCAGGATTTAAAAGTTGCGTAAGGAGCTGAGGAAATACTGTAAGCTTATCCTGCGATGCTTTGTACAGTAGAATATATGTAAATAAGTGAACTGTCAAAGAAATCATGTTTTCCATGTAACACTGCCCATTTTGTCTATTTAGGGTGACAGAAGAAGATTGTATTTACTTACGCAGAACTTAGCAGCATCTCAATTTTGACTGTAAGGAATTTGGTCAAAGCAATATCGTGCATATAAAGCAATCAGAACAAAGTGCCCTATTTTGCATTCTGAGAAAGTTTAACACAAAACAATGATACATGTAAAGCATCTCCTGGCACGTTTACCAGAGACAGCACATCTAAACAAGTTAACGTCTGCTTAGGGAAGGAAACCTGAACAGACTGTGACAATTAGACAACACTTTTCTCTTCACCATAAGGCAGCTAGAAAATAATAGCTAGGCTCTCTGTCTCAGCTAGTAATCTCACGTCAAAAATTTTACTGCTTTTTTTACGGTGATTTGAAGTAAAGTTGAGATTTTAATTCCTGATCCTCAGCCACATGAAATGAACCCACTGGTCTATCAATTTAATTAATAAACAAGCTTTTCCAATATCAGTGAGACAATTTTCATATTAGGAGGTGGTAGAATTTAAAAGAGATCAATGTGGTACCAACCACAAAGAGTGAAGCATGTTCTACATTCCTTATGCTAATCGTTTTAGAATGAAACCAAATGGCAGAAAGCCTAAGATGTTACAAAATGGACAGGCTCGTTATCAACATTTATAATTTATAATTTGTAGTGGGAGATTATTCATGAATACTAGGAAAGAGGCATGATTTAGTTCAACACTTAATTCAAGAGTAAGAAGTAATGTTTAATTGCCTGAGTGTTGTAGAAATGATGTGTATTTTCAGGTGGCTAGTATGCAAATGGATAGAAACCTACACATATGTCATCACTTTATTTTAAGAACTTGTAGTTAAGCTTCAAGTGTTACCATGCCAACGTGTCATCTTGTTACTAATCATAATCTAGAAATGCACATTACATTAATCTGATTTGGGATTCCACAGTTTATTATCCTTCTGCCTCCTTTCAAAGGATATCTGGAATTACTGGGCAACTTAGTATTGTAAAGACAGCACATTTTAGCAGTTAGCTCAAAATTAAAAAAAAAAAAAAGGAAGTACAAGTCATAAAACAGTTCTCAGAACTGAAAGTGCATTACACTGTAAGGATGGTTTGAGAGAGCAGTACCCACGGCTGCTCCCGTTCAGGTCAACAGGAGTATTGCCACTGACTTCAACAGTGCTGTGTGCCTTTAGTTAAAGGAGGGATGGATGTACCCATATGATCTCTTACGCACAACATTCACATCTCCTGCCTGCACAAATGGATACTCAGACAAGAATAGTAGGGGTCCTGAGTGCATAAACCTGTATTGCATACTGTGGTTGCAAAATATGTTTGCATTTTGTACTATTAAAAACTAGTGGGCACAAACCAACCTATTTCAGGACAAGCCTGTATGACATCTTATCAGTGTGGCCTATTCATGAGGTTGAAATAATCCAGAGTATCAGGACACAGCGCTTTGATGTTCCAGGTGCCTCTCAGTGCACGTGAAGTACATTCCCAGTTCCTACTTACCCTTGTAAAAATGCAGTTCAGTTTCATTTCCTAAATAGCTTGTACCCTCAAGTACCACATCATCAGAAATACTAAAGATCCTAACTCAGATCAAAGCCTCTTCCAGGAATGCTCAAAGCCATATGAGACTGACGATAGTACCTGCCCACACAAGCAGACCCGTGAAGATGGAGATCTGTGCTTAACTTGTTAATTTCCTTAAAATGCAAATGCTGAGATCCCAAGGAAACAAAACAGGATGAAAACTTAAACTACACATTGGGTTGACCTGCATGGCCAACTTCCACTGCAGGAGATGGCTAAAACGTGGCGAATGGTAAGTCAAGGGAACTTCTCAGTTCTTCCCAAGATGAAAACAGCTGTGGCAACCACCAGGTCAAAGCATCTTTCATCCTTCCTTCAGAGGTGTATTGCTTCTTCTGTGTGACTGATACATTCTTTCCTGGATAAGAGGAGAGGGGGGGAAAAAAAAAAAAAAAAAGAAAAAAGCATAAGGTAAGCATCTGGATTTCCACAGACTGAGGAATCATTTGTTCTTCATTCAAGGCCAAAATAAAGCATTTGGGAAGCAGTGTGCCTAGATGCTGCCACACAAATGTAACATAATGGCAGTGTTAAGAGAACACATTGTGGAAACTGAACTGTTCAAAACACATTGACATTCCTCCGTGATTTACTGATTTTAAGATGAAAAGCACATCCCATACTTTTCCCTTTTGCTGCTCCTTCTTGTAAACCATTTCCTATCATCTGTTTATCAATATGGGAATGAATACTCCCTGCCATCTTCCCAATATAATTTCATAATCCTCTTGGCAGGGAGTTTAATGGATAAAGTTCATTCCAAGGATGACAGTTATCACAAATCCGACCTTCCAAGTAAGTCCTATTTCTATGCCTCTTCCAGAGCAATGTTCATCATTTGAATTCTTTCTCAGATATTAAGATTCAAAGCCTGGAAAATATTGTATCTGGCTTTGCAATTTCCACTAATACTGGCATTATTACTGTTAAATGTCATCAGTGGTACACTGCCTGCTTACTTAACTCTGGCTAAAACGTGATGTCTACTGGAGACATCTTAATACATCAGGAGTACAGGAAATTATAATAACATATAGAATTTTAAACATTGGTATATTGTAATTATTTTGTAATTATTATTATAATAACCAACTGGTTAGAGTAATTAACTGTCATTACTAAAACACGTCCCATTCACCAACATCCCCTCTAGAAGAGACAAATTAAAAACTGGGAAAGAAGAGAGCCTTTATGGCTTGTACCTTAGGATGGAAAGGTTTAGTCAAGTGTGAAGAACAGACCAGAAAAAAAGTTCCTGGCAGAGTCATAAAGGGGAGGCGATTACTTCTGGAGAAGCAGCTAGATGGGATATTGTAGGACAGAAAACCAGTGGGGTACACAAAAGTCAGTAACTGAGGCAGGAGAGTGCCAGCTGGGCAGGAGCACATCTAGGAGTCCTAGTGATGAGAGGCATTTGGAGCCCTTCCATGCTCCCTAGGTCAGATCTCCATCTTGGATCATAAGGTGGGAAATGTTCAGATTTGCTTCTGATTCAAAACACCACCAGAAGCTTTCTTTAGCCTTCTGTCATAGTTTAACCCTCCTCGGGACCAAGCTATGCAGCCGCTCACTCACTCCCCCCACCTTGTGAGGGAATAGGGGAGAAATAGTGTAACAAAAAGCTTGAGGTTTGAGATAAGGACAGGGAAAGATCATTAAAGTTACTGTTACAGGCAAAACAGACTCAACTTGGGGAAAACTATTTATTTATTGTTATTAATAAAACCAAAGCAGGTTAATGAGGAAGAGAACAAACCCAACTTCTTTCCACCACTCCCTCTTCCCAGGCTCAACTGCTTTTCAATCATCTCTACCTCCTTCCCCCATCCCTGAATGGCAGAGGGGGAAACAGGGAATGGGGGTTATGGTTACTTCATCACACATTGCTTTACGCTGGTCCTTCCTCCTCCGGGGAAGAACTCCTCACATTCCTCCCCTGCTCCAGCATGGGGTCCCTCCCACGGGCCACAGTCCTTCATGAAACTGCTCTGACGTAACGTCCATTTCCATGGGGTGCAGTCTCCCTGGAACCGGCTGCCCCAGCGCGGGCCCTCCACAGGCCACAGCTGCCTTCAGGCATCCGCCTGCCCTGACGTGGGGTCCTCCATGGGCTGCAGGTGGATCTCTGCTCTTCCGTGGACCTCCATGGGCTGCAGGGGGACAAACTGCTCCACCATGGTCATCACCACAGGCTGCAGGGGAATCTTGGCCAGGAGCCGCATTACTCCTCCCCCTCCTTCTCCACTGACCTTGGCATCTGCAGCAGTTCCTCCCATAAGAAAAAGTCTTCACAACAGGCTGGCAGACGCCTCTCAGAATCTCTTCACATCATCCATCTCATCTCCTCTCCACTTCCTGCAGCTGGGCCGGGCTGAGTTGGGCCCAGTCAGCCACCCAGCAGGAGGCCAGAGGGTGAGGCCTGCAAGGCCCACAAGGCTCGCCCCTCGCCCTCTCTGACCCCGCTCAGCTGCTTCACATCATGCCTTCTATTTTTTTTTTCTGTTTTCCCCTTCTTAAATACATGATCACAGAGGCGTTATCAGGGAACATTCTGCTACCAATCGGCTCGGCCTTGGCCAGCAGCGGGTCCGCCCTAGGTCTGGCCAAGTCCACTGAACAAAGGGGAGCAACTTCTAGCAGTTTCCTACAGAAGCTACCACCTTAGCCCCCCCCCCCCCTCACTAAACAAAACAACACCACTGTCTCTCCCCTTCTACGTGTACACTGTCTTTTCTCTGTGATCCCATCACTGTGCATAGGAGCTGGGGACGACCAGAGGATGAGTCCCTAGGGGCTCCTAAAACAGCTTGATTTTAGAAGACAGAGAGGTTGCAATATTAGTCCTTCAATTGCTTGCACAGGAGCCACCCATTGTGGCCAGCTGTCAGTTTACTGACTTGTTCAAAGGGAAAAATGTCCCTAAAGTATCAGGTCTGAAAATTGGTGTGGCCCAAATAATGGAAATCTGATTCAAACTTAATTCATTCAATGATCATATATTTTTTTGCACTTTAGTGACCACATCTTTTGTTATCTACCAATTTAAACCTAAACCAAGTTCTCCAATTTTCCAAAGTCAGAGATGAAGAATGTTTGCTAAACATGCATTGCTAGACCAAGGAGCATTTACAAATGTAGAAGTCATTATTTGCATTACATTTCCTTCAATTTTTGTAATGTTTTCTTGAAATGTTAGCCATCAATTACATTTCTTTTCTTGTTTTTGTCAGACTCATCACTTTCACTTTCACATTTCTTTCACCCTTTGTCAGTCCTTGCTCCTCCCTATGTGAGATTATCCTTCCTTTTATCCTCCACTCCAAGTCTTTTTGAACCCTTGTGCTCCTCGGAGTCTAATTTCCTTCACCCTTCTCTTATTCTTTTTATTCATACCACTTATCTAAGTAAGTAGCATGGCAAAATAAACACTACTGAACTCTTTTGTAATTACTCTAGTCAGGGAGGAAGTCTATTTTGTGAAATGCTTGAGGAAAACAAAGAAGGTCTTCATGAAGTCACTTTACCAAAGAATAATATCGACCAAGCATTTCCAGTGCTTAAGCACAAAGGTGCAGTTTCCAACAGTGCAACACAGTGATTAAAAACCAGCTGAGTCTTTATCAAGAGTGGACCTAGGAATTTCAGCATGGGTATTTCTGGTGCTGAGAAATTTGCTGGCCTCCCGTCCTTTGTAAGGGCTAAAGCACATGCTTGAGCAATGGTGCAAAGGCTGGGCTCATGTTCCTTCACATCGCAAGCAAAATCAATTTCAGTCACCAACAAAAAGAACTGCTAATGCAGAAGGTCGTTAACAAAACTGATTTCTTCATGATACTACACCCTTAAAGAGAACCTTGCAACATAAAAGTGATAAGACTGTGCACTGCTCTTTAGGCCAGGACTGAATAATTTCCAACATAACAAAGGTCAGTGATCCATTTTCATGCACTCACTTCAGTCTTTTACCACCTCTGTGAGCTGCCAGCACTTATTTGTTCTAGCTGCTCCCAGTCCTCCTCATCTTTCCTTGTTCATCATGTGCTAAGTACCAGGAAATTACAAGATCATCGGAAGGAACCTCAGAAGGTCGTTTAGATCAATCTAACCAAAGCAGAGTCAGTTACAAAGTCATATCACTTTGCTCAGGGTTTACTTAGTCAAATCTTGAAAACCTCCTGGGGTGGGGAATGCACAACCTGCCTCGGCAGCCTGTCCCACTGCTGGGCTCTCCTCATGGGGGAAATGCTTTTCCTATATCCAGTCTGAACCTCCCTTCCTTCAACTTACGCCCACTGTGTCTCATCCTCCCACCATGCACCACTGCGAAGAGTACAGCTCCATCTTCTCAGTTACTTACAGCTTGTTCAGAGACAGACAATACGAAGAATGCAATGATCGAAATGGTGCTGACTGGTTTGCACAAGCTCATCCACCTCAGCTCGTACTGGTGGAACAGAACTAGTGCTGACCTCCTTCTAAAGAGGGTTGTCCTGTTTAACTTCTCCACTGTCTGTGTCCACTGCTGGGGCCTGTGGTCTCTGTCTCTTGCAAAGCACAGAGTGGAAGCCACCTTGCTCCCCTTAAGAAGACAGAGCAGTGAAAACTTCGCAAAAAGTTTCACAGTGTGTATCCAAGTCAGAAAGAAACGAGCCAACATAAAGGCTTTGAAGACAAACAACAGCAGGGCTGGAAGGAAAAAAAAAAACAGCTGCAGGACTGTACACACATTCCTAAAACCTCTACGGCATCTTCAGAGAGTGCCTCTTCTCTTTTTTTTAATTAATGAATGCATGCACAAGATTTTAAGTTAAACAGTTCCTTCCATTGAGAAGAAAAAGATGGAAAAAGGAGGATGCTATTTTATTCTAAACCTCTGAAAGAGGACATGAAATATGGTGATGCCACATAAAAGCATATAAAAATAATATCTGCTAACTTTCCAAGTATCTGAGGTGGGTTTAATTATTAGACCATCACGCAGTTCCAACTGCTTCACTCTGGCTTCTGAATAATCTCAAGCAATGCATACTAGGAACATTTCCTCAGTATCTAACACACCGCATCAAAGATCTGAAGTCACCAGTACACAGCAGGTGCTCTATACCTCAGCCCTGACATGCAGGGTGAGTACACCTTATTTCCATTGTTTTGTATCATTAGAGGTATTTGAAGTGAAGAAAGTGCAAAATTCAAGGAATTAATAAAATTTCTTTGTACCCAGCAAGGAAATACATATTTTTGCTATTGTGAACAAATATTTGAAGAAAGTACTATGCAACATCTGAACAGAGTTTCTGCTGTGAAATAGAAAAGATTTGGTCTGCTGTGTCGCTGCCTTTATCAAGGGTCACATATTGTCCTTTCTGTAGTATGACTTAAGCACCGCCAGCTTCTACCTCTATTCTGGAGCTACAGTAGACAAATGAGAGAAAACACCTGGCATGGAGGCTATCTGAAAGTGCTGTTCTTTCATATCTGATAATAAAGTTTCAGATATTTTACTTGGTCTAACTAATATAATCATGAGCATCTAGTCATTTTATCATTTCTATTAATTACAGAAATCAAATGTGTCTGTGGTACATACACAATTTAATAGAAAATTATCTACCATAAATTATTTCACGTGTGTTTTATAGTACCTTATTTTAAAATGTAAACATATTTATTTAGAAAATTTTTTATTACCTGCAAATAGAAAAACTGGCAAAAAATAAAGTAAATACAGGAAAGGAAATATTATAAACTTGCATTTTGCCATAATACACATGGGATCCCTTTGCCATTTGGTAAAGAATAAGCAAGAGCATACTAATCTTTGCTAAAACATTTCATTTCTGTATTTGGAAAAAAGAAAATCAAATGTATTCAGTCTAGTCTTCTCATTCACAAATTGCTGCTTATAAAGTTCATTTCTAGTTGATGGATTCACACTGGAGCTCAAGATGTGTGAATCTCATTAAACTCTGAATGAAGACGTATCAATCCCAGTTATAACCAAAGGCCAACAGAGCTTGCCTGTATCTCAGAGGAAAGGAAAAGCTACACCAATTGCATCTCAAGGAAAAAAAAAAATCAACCAACTAACCAACCAGAGATGTTGAAAACCACAAATAAATTATATGATCTCCCGTTATTAAATGAAATCATGCTATTCTACATTTTTGTGCTTAATGAAGGTATAAAATATTAAATAGTGTTACATTTACAGATCAGATTCAATGTCATTGGTCTGGCACTATGCCAGTTTCTTTCTTATGAAACTAATGGTGTAACTGTGGTAAAATGAATTCATGCAGTAATGAATGAAGTTTGTCTTAATCATACTCAATGCAAAATAAATTTGTTTAATTAACAGTTGAAGATGGACAGTATACAACTTATAAGCAGTGCAGCTATTTAATGTTGTGGATCTCTTAAGAAAAATGTCACACACACTCATTTTCACACTGTTTGGAGAAGAACAATTTGAGAGCCTTAATTAGCATTGGGTAACCACAGTGAACAGGAGTTGCAAGTGTGAATCTCATAAATGTACATGGACAGTTGAATTCACTGCTGTGCCAAGTGCCATTCTGTTAATGTCTTCTGTTAATGGCCTATCAATATATATAGAAATAATACATTTGCTTTCAAAAAAATGTCTTCTAGAATAATATCCTTGCAATCCTTTGCAGCTTTGAGATGCAAATCCTTACAGAAGAATCCCAGTGTCTAACCTCCTGCTCATCAAATTCCACAAGTTTGCAGGCAGGCAGCAATAACATACACACTTATAAGATCAGTCACTAACCCAAAATCTTGGAAACGCAGCCAAAGCAAGCCAGCTTGCCAAGAAGCTTAGGGTGAAACACTGATATGAAGCAGCCCAACAATTTAAAATTACAAACTAGGAAACTTCGAAGTCTGATCACAGATTGTTGAGAACAGACAAAAAAGGAAAAACCAGCTGGAATGTTGGGGTTTTTTTTATGATAGAGTTCACCCAGTGCTAGTCCTAATTAAAGAGTGGCCCTATTCCAATTTAAAATAAGAAACAACTAAACGACCCTTGTATTCAAAGCATCTTCCATGGGACCTCGTTTACTTTACTGGTTCGATTTTCCTGTACAGGTACCATCCCATTTATATACCCCAGAGCTTTTACTTGCCTTGAAAATCTAACAACACTTATTATATATAGGCTCTTTTTTGTGCTAAGGTAAATTGAGGACATGACCTTAGTGTTACTTACATCTTTCCCAATAAGACAGTTATAATGGATTAAAGGCTAATACAAATGACTTAACCTCACACTATAGAGACGATAAGAGCATGACATGTCCACATATGATGGCAAAGTGGTAACTTCTATATAGCAGGCACATTGCTTTTGAGAAACATCTCAAAACAATAATGCAACTCAGTACAATGAAAAAGCAAATTTCAGAAGGATTATCTTGTCAACTCAAAAATGGAGACAACATCTATCACATGGATATGTCGCTGATGCTAGTTAAAGAATTGAGCATTATAAAAAATTACCAACGGTAACAAACAGTAGCAACAACCGCAAGAAATGCTTCACATCTGATGTACTTCACTGTGTGTTTTAGCACCATAATACACCCAGTTGCAGCTAGGACATATGGTGTTTCTTCCAGTGCTGAATATGCAACATCCAAGTTGACACACAACAGTCCCACAGCTCCAAAACACAACATGCAATAGAAGCACATTCAACTTGGTTATTTCCCAATCTTTTGAGCTGGTGGGGCACTCCTTTATCTTACAGTTTCTCAGAGAGGTATCCTTAACATAACAATCTTAATGATAAGGTTCTGTTGGTAATGTGCAATACCAGTTTCACAGACCAGTCGTAGAACATCACTGGAACAGATATATTTACAATAGGTAACAGCCATGAATCTTCTAAAAACATGCTTTATTTGCTGAGTTTGATTTAATCTCTTTATAGCAAGGCATTGCAAACTGAATTGACAGACTGTGAGGGGAAAGTCTGTACCTCAGGGCAGCACCCTGGTCTGTGGGGGATGCTGGAGAAGCCAAGGAGGTAAGTACAACCATGAAAATCTGAAAGACCTGCCAGGTAGAAGAGCACAAATAGTGAGCAGGACAACATAAGATCCTTGGAAGCAGAGGCAATCTGAGCCCTTCAATCTCCGGAGCATGCTATCTATTTACTAGATGATCTTCCCAGCAAGTCCTATCTGCTTTTGCATAGGTAAAGGCTGCCCAGAAGACCAAGGGTTCCATTCATCTAAGCCACAGCAACCTTTGGGCCGGAGGGGTTTTGTCTGGGGATGGCAGTGATGCCTGCAAATGTGGACCTGCTTATTGTCCTTCAGAATTTTAATGATCTGAAAAGCATTATAAATGTCCAACAGAAAGCCATTCATTTAAATTATTTGACTTAGGAGGAGTCACAGGCATTTTTTTTTTTAAAGTTAAGGTCATTAAGAATGGCTCACTCAATACGAGACAAGATTTTATGACTCACAGGAGACTGGGAAAATCAGCAGCAACACTGCATTTATTTTAAGTGTAATGTTTAGTCACCAAAGACACTTCCAGAGTTATTGCCTCCTCCTTAGACACATTTTTTTTAATTGCTGCAACAAAGCTGCAGCAGTAACAAAGAAATACCTTCCCCTAAAATGCACAGTCATAGAAGTAACTGATCAGCAGGTTTGCCTTGCTGCTGTCAGCCTAAGAAAACTGGGCAAGTGAATTCACATTTCAGCATTTTTATATCCCACTACCCCTCCAACCATGCAGGGAAAAATGATGTATGCGCATCCAGAACAGATTAAGTAGCATCTGAGGAACAGGATTTCTAGATGCTCTGCACCCCATAGCAAGAGCTCAGGAAGACAGGAGCACACCAATATTTGAGCTTTTTCTGTTTTGCTTTGTTTTCCTTGCCTGATCTTTACAAAGGCCTGTTACAAGACACAATAACTGCTACAGTAGGCTGGATGTCTTTTTTTTTTTTTTAAGTAGTAATCAAAGCACTATCATTACAAGCCTGTGAACAAATCACAGGCTTTCTGTGGTTACTTCCTCACCCTGTTCCCAGATCAGCTTACAGCAGGTTTGTGTGACAGCCTGCACAGCCCTCCCTGCCAGAGACAGGGGATGCGCAGCCGTGGTCACAGGAGCACTGTGGGGTTGGTACCCTTGAACACCCCACAGCAGAGCCAGACAGTCCACTCATCACCCAGAAACCCTCCAGACCAACAGTGAATTTTGCTCAGAGGCAGCGATCTAAAGAATGTGGAGTTTAACTGCAACACATCGTTACTGCAACATATTTTAATGCACCACCAACAGTAGAGGTCTAAATAGTTTCATCCCAAATCTAACTACTTGAAAATTATTGATTAAAGAAAAACATTTGCTATTCCCATCAATACTTACAGAGGCAAAACAAGTTTCCCTGGTCCAGCTCTACCCCTATGGTGGAGGATTCAGTATACAGCATATGACCTACATAGCAGGAACGCGAACTTTGTTATAATCCTGTCCCCCTGAGCACTGAAAAATTTGGAAATCAGACAGGATGAACGCAGTGGCCCAGATTCTCTCTGTCATTTGGGCAGTTTTGCATTGCATCATTAGTCCTAATTCACCCTGCAGGGGCCATGGTCATGACAGTGAGCCACAAGCCCTGTTGTATTATCGTCCTCCTGCTCTATGGCTGGAAAAAGCGAGAACAAGCTCACCATCCAGGGACCCCCTAGCTGCTAAAATGTCACTCCATAGCTGTAGATTGTAAGTATAAATTACAGTAACCTTTAGGCTGCTATAACTTACATTGGAAATATCTTTATTGAATTTTAATTACATGCTTGGGACACACGTGCCTGGACTATTCTCCTGTCTACACTGTTTGGACCGGTGTCTATACTCAGACACAGACCTCAAGGTCAGTCATAAAACAAGCATGGGAACAAGCACAGTGTGCCAACATGTATTTCATCTGCCTTTCCAGTACCATCATATTAGCCACTATGCCAGTCAAGAGACTTCCTAGAATAACCATGTCCTCCAATACCATTAGGACACCAGGGATTTGTAGGCCATCTGACTACGGGCATGCTGGTGCTATGTGAAGAGCTGCAGCTGACCGACATCCCAACTACAGAGATACTAGGATATGTAAATATCTCTTCATCCTCTCTTCCAACCTCATTGAGCTTTGCACCCATTATATCTAAAGCAAGGGGATGCAGGATCTCCAGTATCAGGTGCTGACATGTTAGGGTTTCTACATGGGGTTACTAAAAGTGGTCAGAAACATTTTGCATGGAACATTTGATTTTGATGAGGCTGCAGGAATCACGCCTGACTTCCTGCCAGGTCCCCTTCCCTGTTCTTCAACAGTACTCCTGGCAGGTTGACAGAGAGTGGGAGTTTGAAAGAAGTTATTGCTTCAGGATTGTCTCAGAGATTGCAGAGCTCCTAAGCTGCTGGCTCCTCTACAGATCTCATTAGGCAGGTTGCCAAGAAACTCAGAGCGGAGTATCCCTGCTCATAAACCCCAAGGCTGCCAGCTCCCTGTTAACTCACCAGGCAGAAAGACGAGAAGCAAGAGTCTGGAAGCCCTGGAAATGTGCAACTCCTTGGCATCCCAAGCAACAAGAGGATCCAGACAGATTGCCTTGAGCTGGGGACCCCAGAGCCTTCTGATGACTCCAGTTCAAGGTGTCATTAACTTTGGACTAGATGATGGTTGTAGGTCACTTCCAACTGAAAATATTCTATTCATTAAGTATTGAAAAAATACTCATTTTCATTTCAGAATCATTTTCAAATCAGAATAAAATCAAATTAAACAAATCTAGCAAAATCTTCTGGAAAATAGCATGATCTTTTTCCATGCTGCACCACTTAAATAATGGGCTGTTATGTCTGGTGTACAACATATCTTGTGGTCCCGTTCCCTAAACATACAGATTGTGCCACTGCTCAGCAGACTGAGCTTTCATCACATTCATCACCTCCTCACCCTTCCTCTTTATCCCAGGTATTCATGCCCTCCCAATTTTATTTTCAAAAGCCAGCCCTTTAGGGTACAACATGTTTTGTGGAGTTTTCCCCTTTAAACATACGTGTATAGCCATACAACTCCAGAGAAAGCAAGTAGAAAGCAACAAAACTTAAAAAGACACTAGTTTAGTATCTTTATGTTGTCTAAGTCAAACAGGATTTGATTTATTTTTCTCAAACTCAAATTACCACAAAGCTCTATATGCAGGTCAGCAGGCTTATGTAACCGTGGTGCATCTGGCTCTCTGCCCCAAATAAGTACGACAGAATATGCTGTGACTGCTTCACAACCTTGTGCACTGTTCATCAAAGGCTCATATCCATCTTTTTTTCCTATTAAAGGAGATCCACTGAAATCTCAGCTTTCAGTTTTCCAAAGACCTGTAATTGTCACTTGTTCTCAGCCTGGTGCTTACAATCAGACACACTGGATCATTTTCATGAGGCTTTTTTTTTTTTTTCACTATTGCTCATCCATTCAAGTGCAGTTTTTTTTTTTCTGGAAAGAAAAGATTTTGAGTTACTTCATGTTAGTTGTATTTTAATCATAGAATCGTGGAATCATAAAATCATTTAGGACCATTGCAAAGGACCTTTAAGATCATTGAGTCCAATTGTTAACCTAATACTGCCAAGTGCAGCACTAAATCATGTCCCTAAACACCACCTCTAAACATCTTTTAAATGTCTTCAGGGATGGTAACTCAACCAGTTCCGTGGGCAGCCTATTCCAATGCTTGATAACCCTTTTAGTGAAGAAATTCTTCCTGATATCCAATCTAAACCTCCCCTGATGCAACTTGAGGCCATTTCCTCTTGTTCTATCACTTGTAACTTGGGAGAAGAGACCGACACCCACCTCACCACAACCTCCTTTCAGGTAGTTGTAGAGAGTGATAATGTCTCCCCGAGTCTCCTTTTCTTCGGATTAAACAACCCCAGTTCCCTCAGCAGCTCCTTGTAAGAGTTGTGCTTTAGACCCTTCACCATCTTTGTTGCTCTTCTCTGGACGTGCTCCAGCACCTCAAAGTCTTTCTTGTCATGCAGGGCCCAAACCTGAACACAGTATTCGAGGTGTGGCCTCACCAGTGCCAAGTACAGGGAGACGGTTACTTCCCTAGTCCTGCTGACCACACTATTTCTGATAGAAGCCAGGATACTATTTGTCTTCTTGGCCACCTGGGCATACTGCTGGCTCGTATTCAGCCGGCTCTTGACCAATATATGCCCAGGTTCCTTTCTGCTGGGCAGCTTTTCAGCCACTCTTCCCTAGACCTGTATCATTGCATGCAGTTGTTGTGACCCAGCTGCAGGACCCAACACTTAGCCATGTTGAATCTCATACAATTGGCCTTGGCCCATTGATCCAGTCTCTCCAGATGCCTCTGTAAAGCCTCCCTACCTTCAAGCAGATCAACAATCCCGCCCAACTTGGTGTTGTCTGCAAACTTACTGAGGGTCCACTCAATCCCCTCATCCAGATTTTTTATAAAGATATTAAACAGAACTGGCCCCAATACTGAGCCCTGGGGAACACCGCTTGTGATCGGCCAGCAGCTGGATTTAACTCCATTCACCACGACTCTTTGGGCTTGGCCATCCAGCCATTTTTTTTACCTAGTGAAGAATATGCCTGTCCAAGCCATGAGCAGCCAACTTCTCCAGAAGAATGTTGTGGGAAATAGTGTCAAAGGCTTTACTAAAGTCTAGATAAGCAATATCCACAGCCTTTCACTCATCCACTAAGTGGGTCACCTTGTCATAGAAGGAGATCAGGTTAGTTAAGCAGGACTTGCCTTTCATAAACCCATGCTGATTGGGCTTGATGGCCTGGTTGTCCTGTATGCACCATATGATGGCGCTTGAAATAATCTGCTCTACAGCCTTGCCCAGCATTGAGGTCACACAGGCAGGCCTGTAGTTTCTTGGATCCTCCTTCTGCCCCTTTTTGTAGATGGGCATCACATTTGCTAACCTTTACTCAACCTGAACCCCTCCGGTTAGCCAGGACTGCTGATAAGTGATTGAAAGTGGCTTGGTGAGCCCTTCCACCAGTTTCCTCAGTACCCTTGGGTGGATCTCATCCAGCTCCACAGATTTGTGTGTGTCTAAGTTGTGTAGAAGGTTGCTAATCATTTCTCCTTGGATTATGGGGGCTTCATTCTGCTCCATGTCTTCTAGCTCAAGGGGCTAGGTACTTTGAGAACAGCCAGTCTTACTATTAAAGATTGAGGCAAAGAAGGGATGAAGTACCTGAGCCTTTTCCTCATCCTTTGTCATTATGTTTCCCCCTGCATCCAGTAAAGGATTGGAGAATCTCCTTAGCCATCCTTTTGCTGCTAATGTATTTATAGAAATTTTTAAAATTGTCTTTCATAGCAGTAGTCAAATAAAGTTCTAGCTGGGCTTTAGCACTTCTAATTTTCTCCCTGCATAACCTTACAACATCCTTGTAGTCCTCTTGAGTTGCTTGCTTCTTCTTCCAAAGTTCATAAACTCTTTTTTTTCCCTGCATTCCAGCCAAAGCTCTCTGTTCAGCTAGGCTGATCTTCCCTGCCAGCTTGTCTTTCAGCACATGAGGATGGCGTGCTCCTGCACCTTTTAAGATTTCTTTCTTGAAGAACGTCCAGTCTTTCTGGACTCCTTTGCCTTTTAGGACTGCCTCCCAAGGGACTCTGTCAACCAGGCTTCTAAACAGCCCAAAGTCTGCCTTCAGGAAGTCCAAAATGGCAGTTCTGCTGACCCGTCTTCTTACTTCTCTGACAATTGAAAACTCTGTCATTTCATGATCACTGTGCCCAAGACAGGCTCCAGCCATCACATCACCCACAAGTCTGTCTCTGTTCACAAGCAACAGGTTCAGTAGGGTGCCTTCCTTAGTTGTCTCCCCTAAAAGCTGTGTCAGGAAGTTATCATCTTCCACACACTCCGGGAATGTCCTAGACTGTTTCTCTCCACTGTATTATATTTGCAGTAGATGTCTGGTAAGTTGAAGTCCCCCACGAGAACAAGGGCTAGCAACTCTGAGACTTTTCCCAGTTGCTTATAGAATATTTCATCTGCTTCTTCATTCTGGTTTGTCAGTCTAGAACAGACACTCACAAGGACATATGCCTTGTTGGCCTTCCCCTTGATTGTTACGCATAAACACTCAACCCTATCATCATCATCATTAAATTCTAGGCAGCCAAAATACTCCCTAACATAGAGGGTCACCCCACTGCCTCTCCTTCCTTGCCTGTTCCTTCTGAACGGTTTATAACCATCCATTGCAGCATTCCAGTTGTGTGAATCATCCCACCATGTTTCTGTGATGGAAACTATATCGTAATTTTCCCATTGCACAGTGGCTTCCAGCTCCTCTGGTTTGTTGCCCATGCTGCATGCATTAGTGTAGATGCACTTCATTTGGGCTATTGATCCCACTACATTTTGCAGGGGAGAAGCCCTAATTCCAGCATAACCATTCTCAGGTGCTTGCATGGTTTCTAACGCATCCATAACCCTTGTGTCTTTGCTGTTGCATGGCTCTCCATTCACTACCTCCACTGAGATGGCAGACTGAAGGACCTCGCTAGCACACCATCCCTCAAATGTTGGCATGCCATCTCCAGGCTTATCTCTGCTGAGCTTGGTTTATCCCTTTCCTCCTTCAAATCCCCCTTCAAATCTAGTTTAAAGCTCTTTCTATGAGCCATGCTAACTCCTATGCAAAGATCCTTTTCCCACTTCAAGACAGGTGTACCCCATCTGTTGCCAGCAGGCCTGGTGTTATGTAAACTGACCCATGATCAAAAACCCCAAAATTCTGCTGATGACACCAGCAGAATACTGCTGCTTCTTGCTCTGCCTTTTCCTTTGACCTTTTCCATTTTGTCACACATCTACCAGTCACCTCTGTGAAATGGCCAGGGACTTCAGACATGTCCACAGGACACAGCTTGGAGGAGACTACCCAGACCTAGATGTTGTAAAAATCTCTCAATTAAAACTAGGTCAAGATATTGTGCAAGGAAGGGGACAGAAGTGAACAGCAGATGCCCATCTCTCATGCTGAAAAGAAGTACGCGTAGATCCATGAGTCAGCATGACCATCAAGCACAAACTAGAAAGACCAAACAGGACTTGGCGTGTAAACCAGCAGGCTGATTGACAGACAGTTCTTTGAGATCTCTCAGAGGTACCTGGGCTGAGTAGCATATGAGAAGTAGGATTTCCCTAGCTTTACTCCTGAGTTTGAGACTTTTCATAATAAAGAGTCCATTCTGTAGGTATGGCTTCACATCTTTTTTTTTTTTTTTTTTTTTTTTTTGCATTTAATTCAATTTCTACCACAAATTAAAATATTGACACTCGGCCCAGACAACAATTTGATACCAAGTTCACCAAAACCAATGATTTTATCTGCAGAAGTATAGCTCTAAAACTTCCTTAATTCCCATCTGTAATAACATCCAGAACGTAGCCTGTTAAGTTCATTCACAGAGCAGGCTCATCCACTGTGCAATTTTATGCTCAGTTAATATATGCGTTACTATCCTAAGCCCAGTTAATCAACGCTATCTATTCTGAAAGCAGAAAAAAAATTCTGTATGTCTATCACAATCCATCAGCTTTCCCCACTCACTTTAAGCAATTAGTTTCAAAGACAACCTGACTAAATTTACATAAAATACGTCCCTCCCTCTTGCACCTTGTTAATGTATTAGACTATAGTTTTATAAGGAGCTCTTGGAGATCACCAGTGGCAGATAGGTATCAGAGATGACGCTATGCCTTGAGCACACAGTTCCAGGAATTTATGACAGCAGCAATTTCCTGGATCACCTCATCACCTTCAATGGACTTCCATGCCTGAGGAGCAAGAATGCTATTTACTGTCAGAGATCCTCTGAGTCTGTTTGCAGAGACGCTATGGATGCAGATAACCTCTGCGTTTTTTAGATTCTGCTTTGAATAGGTCTGTGAGAAAAGACCAGTTATCAACAGACATAAAGCTGCAGTTGAAAGATCAGCAAGATTCACTGGAAACCCTCTGAAGAGGGAACTTCAGTCATTTGCAAGGGGAGAAGTGGGTGGAACAATCTGTTTGGATAAGATTTGAGGGGCGGGCTTCTTATGGCCAAAATGTTTGGTTACTAGGGTTTTTTAGCCAGGACTTCAGCTGGCATAACTTTATAAGCTAGCTCAGTTCTAGACTGATGGCTTAAGCAGGTGGTGATGTATTTGTGGCTTCCAGTTAACGACTCGGTCTTGCAAACCTTCCTCACACAGATCTGCTCGAGAGTGTTGGAATGGGGACAGTATATTGAGGAGACTTACAAGATTAAGCCTAAAGTACTAGGACACAACAGTTCTGTTGGCAATAAGCTACTGCAAGCAGTTGCATAAGCTGAAGAAAAGCAAGAGCAATAGTTCCAAGTGTCTGCCTTTAGCATTACATTTACAGCTTTTCCCTGACTGTCCATGTATTAAGCAGATTGCAAATTTGTATTGAGTGGAGGGAACAATCTGGCTATTTACAAGGCAGTTAACCTTTAGGAATGACCTTTGTTTTAACATTAAACTGGTCTGCTCCTTGTTCAGAGGCCCAGCATTTTCATCACTTGGAAGATGAGAAAATATTCCATAACTTTCTGTGAAGATAACCATAAAGAAGATTTCAGCCTTGAAGTCTGAAAGATCTTGGCTGATGCAGACTAGGCTGTATAAAGATGCAGTCAATGCAATCCTGGGACTGCGACGAAGCACAGACAGTGGCACAGAGCACATGCTAGGATGGGAGAGAGAAAATGACTTCGCTGTGGAGTATTCCCATTGACTTTCTTCTAATCAAAACAAACATAGCACACCTATCTTCGTTCAGAAGTTATCTGCCAGTAGCAGCTAACAGCAGGACTCCTCAGCCATATCATTTATCCAGTGTTAAGCTGGGACCAAAAAACGAGAAACAATGGTTGGCATGACACCATTTCTATGACCTCACTTCAGTGTTTTCTTGTTTCCAGGGCAACTCAGAAAACTCATGCCAGAAAATCCTGTCATAACTGAAAAAATAGATTTTTATTTTTAGATTTGGTTAATCCATCCATCAAGAAAAGGAAATGAAATCTAATGAAATAGAGAGCTGCAGTAACGCTGCTGTAGGATAAACACAATGCTGTCATTGACTACGTCTGTGGAAACAATTAACTGAAAGTACAAGACACTGGCATTTATGGAGGTTCTGGGCTGATTTACTGAGGTAACTTTTATCTTAGTGAGAGATTTCATAAAAATATTTAAAACATATTTAAATACTATACCCTTATTATGCCTTCTTTAATTTGCTTGGCTGATTCAAAATCAATCTTCTGATGAAAGACTATAGGAGCCAGAACTTGCCTTCCGTTCACCTTCAAAGAGACAAAACCAGTGAAGGAACCTTTGGTTTTCTCCACAGAGAACATATGATGGTCCCAAATTGCATACTAATAAGAATAATTATTCAAAATCACAGTAAGTAACAACAAACATTTTGTTAGGCATAATGGTACATCTTAAACATGAAAAAACATAGAAGGAGTACAATTAACAACTAGAAAAGCAGAGTTCAATTAAATAGCAATTCCACTGTTTGCTTAAGCACTTCATGGGTGGATGGTTCATGCCACTAAGCCCAGTCTTCAGTACTGCAGAACTGTTCTAGCCCCAGGAGACACAAAGCTTCAAAGATTCCCTGTTGCTCCATGGGAAGACAAACCCAGAGATTTGTAAGGAGACCAGCTACAACCAGTCCCACTTCACTTCATCAAACAGGAGAGATGAGACAAGTCTCCATCAGCTTCCAGTTTGCTTGTTCTCATTGGGAATATTTGGAAAGGAATTTGAGGCAGGCCATACTCCTCTCTCTTCAGGACATTTCTCCAGGACAATCTTTCCTCAAGTAACTAGGACTTGCTATGTTATACACTATTACCATCAATAATTACAGTCCTATTTTCTAAATGCAAAAAATGAGGTCTGGAGTTCAAGAAACATGCTCTTTGTCATTCAGCAAAGCACGAGAGATACTTCATAGGGCTAATTAGTACCTCTTCTACACTGCTGTCTAATAATGTAAGATATGTTGTAATAACGTATCTGGAAGAGAAAAAATTCAATTCCAACAGAGGAACATAGATTATTGGAAGTGAAGCTTAATGTTTTCAAAGTCTGAATTGTTCACACAAAGAGAGATAGTTCAGAAAAGAAAGTAAAGGGAAAAATTACACATTTCCAGAAAACTAGTGAAGATCAGTCATTCAGCAAAGTACAGATCTCCTGCTTCCTCTGTCTCATGAAACATAAATTATGTCACAAAATAACACAATTTAAGAAGTCTAAGAAAAAGTCATGTGTTGTGGTTTAACCACAGTCAGCAATCTAGTACCACGCAGCTGCTCATTTCCCCTCCCCAGTGGATGAGGGAGAGAATTGGGAAGAAAAGAAAAATTGTGGGTTGAGATAAAGACAGTTTACTAGGATAGTAAAGGACAAGATAATAATAATATCTATATAAATAATGATAATAATAATAGGAATAATTGAATACACAAAACAAACAATGCACAATTTCTCAGCAGCCGACAACCTGACTACTGATACAGCCCATCCCAAGCAGCAATCATGGAATGAAAACTGAAAACGATCCCAGAACAATTCTGAAGAGTGAGAGAAAGAGCAAAAGAGCTCACCAGCCAACCCCCACTTAAATACTGAGCACGACCTTTATGTCATGGAGTACTTTCTTTGGCCAGTTTGGGTCAACTGTACTGGCTATACCCCTCCCAGCTTCCTGCATCTGCACATTAGCAAAACTTGAGAAGCTGAGAAAAGTCCCTGGTCTCTTTATCAACAACTAATAACATCACTATATTATCAACATTCTTCACAGACCAAATCCCATACTAAATCCAAAACACAGCAGCTACTGGGAAGAAAATTAGTTTCATCCCAGCCAAAACCAGGACATCATGGCACATATCTCCTCATATAAGTGTTGCACTGTTTACAAGGAGAGAATTCAACTCAAAAAAGAAGACAAATTAAAATATAAATACCCGCTGCAGTGCTTTTTAATGATAACAGATGACCTTCTCTTTTGACTGAAGGCCTCAGGTTGGAGATAATACATCTAATGTATTACCAGCTATACCTCATTCACTTCCAATTTACATTTTGTATCTCCCCAGGTAATCATTATTTAGTGATAAAGAAAAGACAATCCAAATCTTCCTTACACCCAGAAGTCATTTTATTTTGAGCTATATGAATTAAGGGATGTTGGCAAGCTCACAGGGAAAAATAGACCTTCACTGAAAGCATGAACTAATTTTTAAATAAAATGGTTCATTCCTCCTTATTTCTTTCCACCCTTCCTCACTCCATTATAAATAGATTTTAATGTGATGTCTTTGGAAGATTCATCAGCAGCATTGGGACGAACCAGTTCGAGTGGCATGCTCCTCCAATGGAGAGCAGCTTCACCAGCCACAGCCTCCTCTGCAGCTCACATCTGGGTGCAGGCAGCTGTGAGGAAGAGAATGACTGTGATTTCTCTCCATTCAAACCCCAAGCCAGCATTTCACTTGCAGTACCAGACACTAGCGACAAAGGTCAGTTCTCCAAGTAATTTTTAGCCAAAAACCTGGAAGGAGATTGTAACGGCTAATTAACCAGACATTCTGTATCCCATACCTTTGGTTGAACATACAGAGCTGCTGAGGATCATGTGGCTGATTATCCTGCAAATTCCATAGCCTTCAGCCTAACAAAGGGCACCAACCTCATAAAGAATGACACTAGACAACTTCCAGGTACCCTTACCTCTTTAACATTTCTTCTGGAGGCATTACATTTTCTTGCTTTGCTTCAAAATATGTAAACCACTGTCTTTTGCAGAAGCAAAAGGAAATACACACATTCCTCTGAACTTCCTCTATCATTGCCCAAGGGATTTAAGCACAGAGGTGGGCGTTCAGCTACCCATCTGATTTTGGTGCCCAAATGCCTTGGGTTTATGGGCCATGCCTATCCTGTTATTACTGTAGACTAAACCTTGAAATGTGCTCAGCAGCACTTCGCCTGTGGCTGTCTTTTCATAAGACTAATACACAGAAGCAACTCTCCTATGTTCAATTTATCTACCTCACCTCTGACAGAAAGAAGAATAATGTGGATACTTCTCCAATCCTGCAAATCCTTGGTTACACAAGGAACAAGCAATATGAGTAAGAGCTTTTCCAGAGCAGAATCTATTTTATCAGCAGAGATGGCACACCAGTAGGAATTACTGGGAGACTTTTTATTTCAGAGAATCTGATATTATTGAGCCTGCTCAAGTAATGACCATCTTGAGATGCCTAGGGGTGTGTTGGCTGCAAGGTTTAACTGCTCTGCCTCTCTTCCACCTTTCTGACAGCACCAAGGATCCTGAATTGAAATAAATACCTATGTGAGCAAATGATAAATACCCAACCATTCCCTGTGTCCCACCAACGAGGAGGAAACACCTTTTCTTTCAAGTTCTCTTCTATCTAGTTACAACCCAAAATTAGAATAGAATATTCTAATTCACTAAATTAGTTCTGTCAAGGACACAAAACCAGCAATCGCTGTCTCATTAGCTGCTCTGCAGCTGTGTGGAACAACACAGCCACCAGCTAATGCAAAAGCCATCTCTAGCCCATGACCTGGAGGAGGGAGCGGGTAGAAGTTTGCGTCTGGCAGCTGCACACCGTGTCTTCTACCCCTTCCCTTTTCTCCAGAGGAGAGCTCATTTCACAGCCAAAATTTTAGTTGGTTCTTGAGCACAAACAAAACCACCTTTGTGCTGAGGAGAAGGGAAGCAATACAAATGGAATTGCTGACGCAGAATCTTTCTTTCCCTTTTTCCCCCCCGCAGAAAGCTGCCAGGACAGCAGCAGCCTCTCTCAGGGAGTGGGCTGACAGTCTTAACAAAGCAAGTCACAAAACTGATCTGGCTTTTCAGGGCCAGACAAAAAGGAAAAGAGCTGGGACCCCTCTAAAGCAATGAGAGATTTCCTTTGTGGGGCTGAAGGCTGAACGAAGGCTCACGAGAGACTACAACTTCAACTGTTTCTTTTATTTCACTGATTTAGGCTTGAGTGTTATTTCACAGGCTTAGCCAGCAACTTCAATTAGTAGCACAGTTGAGCTGTGGCTATGGGAGTATTTTTAGGCTTGGTTTCCAATGGAAACAGCATTCACCCCAAATGTGTCTCTCTGTGCCTGCATCCCTGCGTTATTTTTTAACCCAGTGGCCATACTTAACTAAACCAACTTAGGTAAAAAGCCTCAAACTTCCTTCAAGTTTCCAAGAACACAGAGGCCTGGTAAAAGAAAGCAACTTCCACCAAAAGCTTCCTCATTATAGAAAAAGTTACACAAGTTAGGATATTTCCCCCTAGTGAGTTCACATAGGTCAACACTGCAAAGCTTCAGCTGGGGCTCAAGCCCCTGGAGTAACTGTCAGCAATCTTCAACTCATGGGCAAATCTGGTTTAGAAATCTGCTGCTTCTTCCCACTTACATCTTCTTTTGTCATCAGGACAGGTCCCTGTGACAGACCAGCACTAGCATTTAGTGATGCCTGTTGCCTAACCACCACATAATTTTTTCTTTTCTCCTGTAAGGTGAAGTGCAGAGTCCTCACTAGCACTGGGCTGTTTCCTTAGACAACTGTATTCAAAAACATGGACTTACCTCAGCTTCACAGAAACCACCTTTTCTTGGGTTTCAGTAAAACACTATCTTCGATAAACAATATCTGCTTCCTTAAGTGCACACATGGGATCCATACCGGACTGTCTTTTGACAGTGTGATTGCAGAATGCAACAAATGAAGATCATATATGCCATAATTCATGGGTTTTCCCAGTGAACAGCGCCTCTGTAATTACTAACCTGTTCCATGTGAAATTGTCTTTGAGTGCCAGCATTTCTCATACTCCACAAGTCAAGGTCCTAATCCACGTGGGACTAAGTGCTCCTTCAATGGACCTAGGCATTACATTAACCAGGGTGCTGGTTGCAAACATCCCTCAATTATTTTATTTATCTAGATAGCCAGATCCTTCACTAACTTTACATTGGTAATGCAAGGTTACCATAGCAACCTCTGTGTGACCTGCATAATCAAGATAGCAGAGAAGAGCTGATAGCTGAATTAATGTATTTATTAGCCTTGAATAGGAAACTTTAAAGATTAAAGATTAATGATCTATTAAATTCACATCTACTGTACTCACAATGTTACATCTACTCCATCTACTTTTCCTTTTTGAAATAGATTTCTCTTTAAATGCTAAACTACAGTATGTGATACATTAAGACAACAGTATTTAAACTCTTTTCTATTTTCAGTTTAGCACAGAATCAAACTGTTTTGTGCAGTCCAAAGACTAACGTACATTTTACAGTATTGTTGACCAATTTATTAGCATCCTGTAAAAGCTAGAGTTCTTAACCAGATTTGCAGATTGTATACAATTCCACAATATTTAACATAAACAAATTCAGAACTAGTTAGCCAGCTTAGAGATTATTAAAGACAGAGATCACATTCTCCTGCAATTTGCTTTTTATTTTCCTGTACTCAACAGGTTCTTTTTGAGAAGTCACTAACTTGCATTCAACTAGAGACTTGCTTGCCAGCAGTCTACTACAAGTTCATAACAGATCAACATAAATTTGTAAGTTTGCTTGGCTGTTCTGCAGCAGACAAAAGAAGACATTGCTTCTGAATCCAGGGCTGAATGAAAGTTGCTGACACATCCAAAATGGTGACATGAAGGAGATGTACATAAAGAGAGATACTGGGGAACTGAACTAAATTTTTTTCTTTTTTTTTTTTTTTTTTTTTTGCTGGAGTGTCATTAGAATACATGTTCAGCTACTGTAAGAATGTCAAGCAGCAGGCATAGTTTTAGTATGTGTTTCCTTCCTGACTGCTACACAAAATGCCTGAGTGTGCACACATGGTCTCATATCAGAAAAGCATGAGTAGCTCTCTCTGGCTTTTAACTGCTTCAGGTCCGGGACAGGCAAGAAATTCTTATTCTGAGTAATCATCCAAGCAAAAGAGACACAACAGTGGGCCTTCAAGTGAGACTTAAGTAGCATATAAGTCATATGGTGACCTTCCAAGCAGTCACGAAATTCTGTCTCCAAGAGACAGTACATAATGTTCATTGTTCTCTCTTAGACATGTTCCCTTTTATATATATATATATATATATATATATAATGCTAATATAATTCATCTCTGAGCCAATTCCTTCTCCCAAAGGCAGCAGGATTACTTTTCTATTTTCAGAAAGGAGGGAAATTGAGCTTCAAAATGCAGTGCCTCAGAGCCATATTCTATAAAATGTCCCACTGATATCAGTGGAGGAATTGACAGGGATGAACTAAATCCACTGCAAGAATCTTCTATCACTGCAGTCTTGACACAAAACGCAAAAGCTTTTTTGCCCTTGGAGTCTCATAAAGCAGACAGTGGCTTAAGGGATTCTTGGACTGAACAGCTCTATCATAAGATGGACAGCTGGAATTTTTTGGGTTTTGGTTGATTGGTTGGTTGGTTGGGTTTTTAGTTTTGATTTCTTACTGTGGGTGATTTAGCTAACAAAGAACTTTTGTATCTTCCGCATTTGGCCTTTTTTTCTCATTGCTTCTATTGCAATCTGTAGAGAGTATGGGAAGGATAGGCTCTCACAAGTCCAGTGAAAAATTTGCTTTTGTTAGTCCACAGCTATTTTCTGGTAAAACCACTAATTTCAGAGATATCCAATTAAGACTGGGGAGGTGACAAACTTATTAAATTGAGTCCATCCACCTGCTTTCCAAGTATTGACAGAGTTCTACTTAATTCCAATCAACTTGCATAATCCACACCGACCCAAAAACCGTCACACCGTATGTCTAACTTCACACTTGTAACATTTAGACTTTTAAGTTGTTTTAAGGTTTTTGGCTAAGATTTTTAGAACTTGCCTTCCTTAGCCTCCCAGCTATATTTAAATGGCCTGTTTTTAAAAAAGTGCTGAGTATGTCCCACCACCACAGAGGTCTGAATGCTGCTTAGCTTTTCCTGTTTGCTGTCCCGTATGTCATGAGTTAATCTTCAGAAAGTCTTTGACTGTACTTTTTGCAACATTCATGTCCACCACCAAGGAAAAATTCTTCCTGTGCTCCTAGTGTAACAGAAAAATGAGAAGGGTTTTTTTTTTTTGGGTCCATCACCATTGCATTTCCTTGTGCCTTTGAAAATGAACATTACATCTCTCCAGCTAATACGACTGTACTTCAGTTCTTCTCACCTCTTTGCACCCTCCTGTGTTCTAAGTCTTTTATTTTAATTGACTTCAGAAAAGGTTTCATTAGAGAAGACAGCACCCTGGCTAGCAATTAAAATATATCAACATCATTTCTGCAACCCTCCTTTGAATCCTAGCCCATCTCTCTCATTTTTTGCAGAAAAGGGTCAAACAGTCTCTAAAAACAAGGCAAAGACAAGGAAAAATATCCACAGATCTATCAAAGTGTTGCCTAAAAATTTTGTAAATTATTTTTTTGTGTTAAAAGTTTCAGTCACTTTTGTTGATTAAACTAGCCTAAAATAGCTTATCTAAAATATTTAAATAAAAACACATCTAGTAAAAACCCTTAGTGGTGCAAAGACTGTTTCTTTTTCTATCCCATCAAGATTTGTGTTGACAAATAGCAATGTTGGCATCACCTGCATTTTAAGGGTGACTTTGTATGTCACTTTTGACTCTAACCTAGTGTCTAAAGCACAAGAAAATTGGGTTCACCTTCTTTCCCCTCCCCAGACTTCTTGGGAAATTTTGGGGAAGTCACTTGGCCTCTGTGTGTCATAATTGTCTCCTTGTAAAAACAAGGATGTAAGTACTCCAATGTTTAAGCACTCACTTAAGCCCTCAGTTTACCTATGCATTTAGTTAAGTGTCTCTTGCTATGGAAGTTAATAAATTTCTTTCTACGCTTAAACACACACTTAAATGGTTTTCCTGATATGGCACTGCAGTGTACATAGTGTAGTCCCATCTCTACAGTGATATTAAAAATATTTTAAGCTAAATAAGAGTGTGTTTTAAGCTCATGAACCAAGTTAATATTTTCTTTCTTAAATCCCAGGCAATCTTGTCCCTGCTGTCTCTGTTAAAGAATCAATGTGGTACTTGGCTGCATGTGACCAAATTGAAGCTATTAATCTCTCCTGTTTGTCATCTCCAGATTAAAGTGGTTTTGCAACTGGAGATGATAGTATAGCATGCTCCTGATCTTGAAACAAAGCTCCCTCTCAGGAGGCTTTACTTACATGTAAAGGATAAAAATTGAATGTTTTGTGAATAGCACCACAAGCAAGAAGGAAATTGTTTGTGCATTCATTTAAGCTTTGATCCTGCCTAACTGAAGTGAACAATATTTTACTATTGACTTTAACAGGAGTTACTTTATTGCAACTAAAAGCATACAAGTAAGTATTTAATACACTGTAAACAGCAAATAATCTTTTAGTCTCAACTTACCATAGTTTTTTCAAGATTGTATGATTATGAGAACAAAGACCATATGTTTGCAACTGTCTGAAAAGTGCCTGGTTGAAATTTTTTTTTGCTTTTTTTTAGCAAATATTTGGTTTTAAAGGCATTTCCTATTCCTATTTCCTATTTTGTGAAACATATTTAGAAGCAAGGAAATACATTTTTATTTAGACAATTTTCAAGTATTTTGATACACAACACTGAAAATGTGTTTGTTTTCAACACCTGACCTACTGAGGTGTTTGAATGTGATTTACAAAAACATCTTAAACTCAGTTAAAATGTTAAATTTGCATTAATATTTTTGGTTTTGTCTACCTTAGCAAGTAATTAAGTGCAATAGGAGCAGACAGAGCAGAAAGCTGGTGTTAAGGACCCAATACTCATACCGTACAAGTTTTGGAGGCTTGATTTCAGAATAGCTTTAGTCTGGTCCCACGGACTGAAAGCCATCAGAAGCTGGAGAGCATTTTCCAGTTTAGACTCACTTAGAAGAAATCCATTTTGTCTTCTCCACTATGTTATCTATACCACAGCAAAGAAGGGATGAACAGGAGATGAATTTCAAAAGTGCAAACTAAACACTCAGGCCAATACATCCAATTTGAATGCAAACTAGGCATTTACAGCATGTAGAGACTTGTATATGGTACACCAGTTAGCCATCTACGTATCTTTGTAAATTTGGCACTGCAGACAACACTTCTCCCAATCTGGTTCTGAAAATCAGTGAGATCCAACCTGGGAAGCAGGGAATCACTAGTATATGGTGCACTGCATAAATGGTGCCACATAAATTCATATACAACTTAAGGAGACACCTTCACAATAAAAATTAAGTTTTATCCTGGTTTTGGCTGGGATGGAGCTAATTTTCTTCCCAGTAGTTGTTGTGTTTTGGATTTAGTATGGGATTTGGTATGTTATGAACATTGATAATACACTGATGTTATGAGTTGTTGCTAAAGAGACCAAGGACTTTTTCCAGCTTCCCAGGTTTTGGTAATGTGCAAGTGAAAGAATCTAGGAGGGGTATAGTAAGTACAGTTGACCTTTCTGAAAAACATTCCATTTTAACTGTAGTAAAAAATAAAACTTACATTGTTACAATGAATAAGTATATTTCTTAACTAGAATTTAAATAACAATTTCCATCTCTTGCTGAGCATGAAGCTCAGGAAAGCTGACAGACTGTCCCATGCAGCCTAAGATGAGCGTTACTTCACTGCTGGCAGTTTTTCTCTCAGTGCTCACTCTGCATCTCCCACAAAATGAACTCTTTAAACAACAAAAGAAGTCGGGACAAAGATGATCAAAAGCATGCCTTTAAGTGGCCAGCTAGTGACAGTGTGCAGAACATTAGTTCTTCACCTCTGGAGACCCCTTCTACAACCCTAAGTAATATGAATGTGTTGGATCAATTTGTCCCCATTACAATGTGAGTAAATAATTTCTTATAAATAGGTATGAAATAAAGAAGTATTGCAGATCTGCAATCACAGAACCCCTGCTTTTTGCCAGGACAACTAGTTTTCTTCATCATTAGCTTTCTATTCACTCCCTCACTACATCTGGTATGGTATTTGCCAAGACAGTTGTCAGTTTTATCTGGCATATGTCAGATGACATCTATGTTAAAAAACCCAGGATCTTAAATTATATTTAAGTATTTTTAAAATATATATTCAATCTGCATCTGTTGAATAAACTATTCAATATAATCAGAGATTTTAAAGATCTTGTGTGAA
Organism: Chlamydotis macqueenii; assembly: GCF_036417535.1. Lineage (NCBI taxonomy): Eukaryota > Metazoa > Chordata > Aves > Otidiformes > Otididae > Chlamydotis > Chlamydotis macqueenii. Next base: position 71,265,018 of record NC_141559.1, read on the forward strand.
GAGTTATGGTTAAAGCTTTACAAACATTAATTTAAAATAAACTTAAACCTAGCAAATATGAGAATCTGTTGCACGGTAATAAAATCCCAAGAATCACTGCTTTCTCATTTAGGTGGGTAAAACTCTCTTGCCTTGACTAGCATACAGCATAAACAAGGAAGACATCCCTCTCTTATTTGTCTGCATCAAGATTATCTCCTTTTATTTTGTCAGATTTGTCACCAAGACTAATGCTGCCTACAATTGTGTGAAATTAACAGTTTTCCCATTTTTATGTCAAAGGAATAAACGAAAAATAAAAAATCCAAAAGCAAACAAGATTCCGTTTCAAATGAGTAAATTTGTGTTGTATTTGTAATCCAACAGCGTGACTGATTTCATTATTGTGGTGATGTACAGCACAGTCTGTGCCCTCCTCCTGGACACATACAATGCAGGGACACTTAACGTGGGAGGCATGTCCAGAAATCATAAATTGGAGACAGAACAACAGGAAGAAGGGAACATCACAAAGCATATTCATGCCTGAACATTAGTCATTCTGATCTGGGTAAAAAGAAAATCACCTTTAGACCTAAACATCTATTCATACATAAAACTTACAATATCATCTATTTTCTTCTAAGATAAAGGGATCTGCCACAGCTCCTTGCTGAAGGGCTGGTTTGGTGGCTTTTCAAAAGCACTACAAAGCATTTCAAAGATGGAACAAATAAAAATATTTGAACAACTATCATTACTTACAGAGGGGCATGCAACAGTAGACATTTTTTATTTCCATTTGCATTCTAGGACATGTATAATGCAAAATTGCTCAGGTCAGGGTGGAAATCTGTGGGTAGCCAGGGCTGTGTAATGTTTTCGCAGCCAAACTCAAAGTCAAACTCAGATGTCTCATCTTACAGACCAGGCATTCTTGGTGAGGAAATCTGATATTCTCACTGTTTTCCTTCATGCACTGCAGGAACCTGACTTTTAAAGATATTTGGATTACCACGGAAGGACTCAACTAAAATCTCTTTACCAGAGACACTCTTTCTATTTTCTGCCACTCTTCATCAAGACAATGTTCTGCCTCGTACTTTCTTCAGTCAGAGCAATCTTAACTCTCTTAACAAATCTTCAGAAGATCCTCCAAACTTTGAAGTCCCTGTATTTCTAACACACAAGTCTTTACATATTAATTTTCTTTAATTGTGAAAGCAATGTTTGCCATAGCTGAGTACTCTTTTATTGTGCCCTTACTAACAGTTTTTCCATGTTACAGTGAATAAAACCAAGTCCTAATCAGGTGATGTGAGGTTGTTCTTTACCTCCCTGCTCTGGTAATCTCCTTATAAATCTGTATCAAATCCAAATATCTCAGTGTCAACCAGTGTAGGAGATTTGATTTTTAAAACTGAAACCAAACCTCAGCTCTCACTTTCCTTACAATTAGTCCTAGATTCAACTCCATCTGCTGTCTCTTGGAACTTGCCTTTAATGAGACACTGAAACTCTGTTCACCCAGATACATGATATCTACTCAGGAATCACAAACAGATGCTTCAGTTAAAAAAAAAAAAAAAGAAAAGAAAAGAAAAGCAGCACTAAATAACTTGTGCATTTCTGCTGAATTACTTTAATGCACTACTGACCCTTTACAGGTTCTTTGGCATAAAAGTGTCTCCTTGTTAGAACATGCATATATTTAAATTAAAGACGCTTTGGCAACAAACACAATATTATGGATTTGCACAGAGATGCTCTGAGGATAAACAGTGGCATTATTTTTTCACATGAAGAATACAACTGCTACCTTACAAGAGCTGGCCATGAGGTTGTTGCTTTTCAGATCAAGTCTGAGCTTCAAACTACAAGACTTCTCTCCTACAACTGCACTGGACACTCATCTTCTCAGAAACCAAGCCAGAAACACCAGCAGTTTGAACACTGGTTTGAAATGGTACACAGAGATCATGAGTTTTCTAAGACAGTCTGGAAAGAGAAGAAATATTCATTGCAAAATAACTTTTTAGCAATATTGCTTACTGGGCAATGTTTTCTAATACAGTACTAGACCAAGCTTTCTGCTGGAGTAAATGAGTACAACTCCTTTGACTTGAAAGGAGTTTTGCCTGATTGCAGCAGCAGAGATTGCAGTACTTCATGTACTATGTACTCTGTATCTGTAATACGGGGTACGTGAAATGAAATACAGAGGAGAAATAGCATTGAGTTTTTTTCTAGAATACTTAGGTTACACAGGAGTGTCAGATCGCTTGTAAGTAATACAGGTCTTCTTAAATCCTTACCATTTAAAGTCTTTATTTTCTATTTGCCATTCTTTAGAAATTTGTAAAATATATTTTTGTCAAAATATTTTACTCTAGGTTTTGGCATGTGGCCTCCTGCTGTAAAGATCTCACTAAAGGTAATAAAATTATTAAAAAATTAAATTAGTTCTTTCATGTCAAAAATTTCTAGGGCTTCAAGTCTATGATCTCAGTCATTTAGGGAAGTGGAAGTTGTTAAATCACACTGAAGAAAAGTTGTCCCGTTCCTGCAGGAGGTAATACAATAGTATCCTGGACTTCAACAAGTATCTTTGACACAAAAATTTTTGTATTTAACAGCCCTTGAGAGAATCTTACCTCCTTCACGGGACTGGCAAAGGAGTAATTTTTATCTGTGAGAATTTAACAAGAAATAGAAAAAAACTACCTTGTCTGTTGCACTTTTTAATGGCAGCTCCTAGCTCAGTGGTGTGCAGTGCTGGAAGAGCCCCCCCGGAGCAAGGATCAGGTGGAGTGGGCCAAAGGGACAAGATAAACTAATTTGTCATCTGGCTATACAGTTTATGGGCTATGGCTGGATGGGTTATGGCATTTCCATATCCTTCCTCATACTCCTATCACCTGCACATACAGTCAATGCATAGGTAGGCAGACAGAGAAAGGAACCAGTATCTGCAGTGGGAGAAGGTTGCTACTGAATTTCTAAGGACGGATGGAAGGCACTGAACTGAGAAATAAAGCGTCAAATGAGCTAACACGTTTTTAGATCACAGGCTGAATCACATAATGACAGACGATTAAGATATCTGGGAAAAAGGACATCTAGGCAAAGCAGCATGGATGATGTTTTCACAGAATTTATTTTGAATGATATTCAGGGTTATCTCTAAGTAGCTCAGAGAAATAAACCTAATCTAGGTGTACTTACAGTAATAACTGCAAATGATCCCATTAAAGAGCTGCCATAACAGACTCAGAAGTTGCCTCGGCATTCAGAGCCAAGAACGAGCATGGAGAAGGATAACCAGCAGTAATGCTACCAAGAGCAAACTGACCCTGTCTCACTCCACTGCTTATGAAAACTAATGATGTCTGCTAGGAGGTCGCTGGAGGAAGAACCACAAATCCCAGGAGAAGGTAATGTGTGTCTGAGAAAGCACATCACATGTCGTGTCCTGAGAACCAACCTCGATGTGCCCGTAACCCCTGAGCAACCAACTGGCTAAGAGACACTGCTGAGCCCCCAAGTGAGTTTCAGAAAAGCTGCCAGGAAAATACGTGTGCAGTACCAAGTACTATTATCTTGTTTCACACTTTTTTCCAGAACGCAGCGTTTGGTGTTTATTCTCATACACCACTTCTAAAAAGTGAAGAAAGCATGAGAGCATTAGAGGTATTCAGGGAGCAGCACACCCATCTCGATCAAATTATGCAGTTCAATGGTTTCTTGACATTAAATATTGATAGAATAAATAATATCTTTCAACAAAGACCTGGGTTACCTTGGTACTTGCTGACTTAGGAAATTCCTCTTCTGTGTAAAACCGTGGCACAGAACAAAAAAAAAGGTAAAAACCACAACTTGTTTAAATGACTTAATATAGAATAGATATTTGCCTTGTGGTCCTGAAGTTTTAGGTGGATATTAAAGTGTGATTTCTGTTTTAAAGGATCTACTTTGTCATGATTTGATTAGATGGACTCAAATGGCAAGTATATTTTCTGTTAGACTTGGAGACGAACAACATAAAAGCCTGCCTGACCCTAGCACAGCTGTGATATTCACATGGCTGACTAGAAATTGTCCTATTAAAGATTTCTAATGTCTAATTCCAAACCCATCCTCAGATTCACACTCACCAATGACTGCAGGAAGGCAACCAGAGGCAGTAGTGTGTATATAAAGATTTAAAGCCCAGGCTAACTATATTAGGTCAAATCCTATAGTCACTACTCTTCTCCTCCTCCTCCCCACATGAGTATTTAGGTAATTGACCTGCTTAAGCATTTTTAAATGTTAAGCATCTTTAGCATTCAGGCAAATCTCATGCTATTTTCAAGCAAAACATACATTTCCAGCCTTTCATAGGAAGCTACCAACTAGGCCTGCCTGTGCCCGCGGTACAGAAAGCCGTAGGAATGTCTCCGACTTGACCCAGTGTTTCCTGTGTAAATGAAGTGGCGCATGTTCCTGCCAGCTCCCCTTGGCTTGGGGTTGTGCAGATATATCCAGCTTCTCTTTTAAGTCAGAATCTACACCTTCAGTCCATTCAGTTCAATTTGGGCCATTTGGATTCAGTTTCAGCTTTGCATGGCAAGGCGCAATGTAATCCTCAGGAAGCACTGGATTTCGAGGGTCTGCTCAAAAAATCAGCTCTTAGTGCAATGCTGAGCAAGGGCTTCAGCTGTGAAACTACAATTTCTGCTTGCAAAAAATTCTCCTGAGTACCACAGTATAAACACTGACCAAAAAAAAGCAGATACAAACATATGGTAACCATGAGCAATAATAATTCTTCAACTACTGTCTTAGTACGATGAAACAAAAACAATTTAAATAGCCTGAAGAGCTGCTCCTAAATGTGCATATATATACAAGATCTTTCTTAAACCAGTTATTGAATTATGGAAAGTGTTCTTACTAAAGAAAATGGGCCTACTATTGTCTTTAAAACAGCAGGATCAAGCCCTTGATAAAATGATGCAAAAACCAGCCTTTTGAATGTTCGTAAGTCATTTCAGATAACATATGCATAAATCCGAATGACAGGAGTACTGACATTATGCTCACTGGGACTATGTTCAGAGAACTGGAAAGGGCAGCAAAGACATATATTTAAAATTACTTATGCATAGGAAGATGTGAAAGAGTTGCAAAGAGTACATAATGGGGGGCATAATGAGACAGATGGAGGAAACATTGAATTTACTGTGAAAGTGAGGAAACTCTGATTTGTGATAGAGGGAGATGGAGCAGCAGGTAGGAAAGAAGTACTCAGACTCTCGTAATGAATCCAATAGCATGTGTCATTAACAGTAATGCAAGCATTCAGGCAACCAAAGGATCAAAGTTTGGACTATGAACTATCATTTTTGTGGAAAAGTATCTCTTTCAAGCCTACACAAGTTTTCAATAGCTATATCAATGTCAATTATTCTATCTATTGATGAATATAGGATTCCTGCATCTCCCAGGTAATCATTCTGGCACTTTTCACAAAAATTAAACCTATTTAATACAAATAAATCAACTTCCCATTAAAATTATGTCAGCTTTTAGTACATTTATTTGTATTGGGTAAAACTTTCTCAACTCTCCCTTCCTGACAAAGGAAGATCCAGTGCTTAATGCCCTGCCCTTGGATTTAGACCAGACTTTGATACCCTGGTTTGCATGACCTTGGACTTTCTGTACCTCAGTAAAAGATAAAGCTGCTATATTTTAAAGGCACGGTGAAAAGGGAACTAGGTTTAAGAGCGAGGAGATCTTGAACATGATCAGAGCAAGCATTACACAGTTCATGAAAGGCAGGTAAATAGTTTATACAAATTGGATGACTCAGCAACTGTCTAAGTCCAAGTGTTGACCAGAACCAATGAAAAGTGAGAAATCTAACCTTCTAGTGTGAATAGGAAATATTATTAAACTTAGTACTTCAGGTAAAACTACAATGATTATATTAAGAACAATTTTAAATAGTTGATTTTAAAACTATCCTGATGACACGTATTTCTACTTAGTTTGCTGGCTTTTTTTTTTTTTGGTAAAGGCAACAGAATAGATTATATTCATTGACCATTGTGTAAAAAATGTCAGATCTGCATTTGTCGTCAGAAATGGTTATATTGATTTTATTGAGTTTTTCAAGATCGATGTGCTGTATTTGAAAATTAACACTCCTCAAAATTAGCATACAGGGTTTTCTGTGTCTAAATGACACTGTACAGAAAAGCAGAATCAAAATTAAATAAAACTTATTTACTATCTGTTGAGATAATACATTAAATGTTCATTTGTGTTGAACTTACCTTTTATTCTGCAATGAAAGTCATAGTGCACCATACTAATTCATCATCATCTCTCTGAACCCACAACCAGGCTGCCTCTCCCCACTCTTTAATAATGTAGATGAAACCAACTGGCAAAGTCATCCCTGGGGAGAAAACAAAAAAACATACATCAAGAATACTATTTTCATTAGCTTTTCAAATCACTGACATAGCATAAATGCAGGCGCTGGAGCATTTATCTTTTTTAGTGAGGAAAGTCAATTTAGCCATGTCCCCAGTTCAGCACATCATTTCATCTGAGCTCTTACTGTTAAGTCAATTGTTACCCCCTGGCCAATACAGCATTCAAGTTACAATGCAATTTCAGCACATGCTTAAAAATGTTTTGTTTCAGCAGGAACACAGCTTTCTAGTATCAACACTTCCTTATCAATTCTGTGAATTTCTCTGTTATTTATATATTTTGGAGATTAACAAAACTTTAACAGTTATTCATGTCAGTCACTATCTTCTGCATTAGCTGGGCAGTCTAAATAAAATTTACATTAAAGCCTGCAATTTTGGAGAAGAAAGGTGTTAGGACTTTAAAAAATGTTTATATATGGCCTGAAATGGCTTTGCAAATTTGAGTCCAAAAGCTACCAGCAAACAAAGCAGCTGTTTACTAGGTAGATTGTGTGCAAACCTTGCACTCTACAGTTAAGACTGATGCTTGGGTAAAAGTACATCTAAGTGGAGAGGGAGACCAGGAATTACAAGAGCCAGGGTGTACTAATGAAAATACTGGTAACACGTTCATAACAAAGTGGTTCTTAACATGTAATTAAGTGCTGGATCTCCTTTCCGTGGTATACTGCAAATAAAAAAAAAAAATTATGTGGGTTGGAGAGAGACTTGACAACCTAATAGAGTTAAAATCCATCAGGGTTCACTGAATGAATAGAAGCCAGCTCTGCTTCAGGAAGTCCTTGAGCAGCAAATGATCAAAGCCCTGGAGAGTTATCATCTGCCCTCTTTTCTTCCCCAAGGCATCTGCTTTCAGCTGCTGGCTCATTTTTTTTAATGGATCTTCCTTTTCTGGCCACAAATGTATTTCTGTCTTTCTAACCACAAACAAGTTTCCATTCTTTCAGGATGAGAAACAACATAACCATTTGGCTGTTTGCCTTCACTAGCTGTGTTCTAGCATATGACTGCAGAATACATGAGGATGTAAACTTGCAAGTGAGAATAAAGTTGACTTTTTTTTTAGGAAATTATGCCTAACATAACTACATAAGTAATTTCAATAAAGAACGCTGTAACTCCATTGCTCAAAGGATGTCCGCTCTGAGGTGTCAGCACGTGTGGGGATACCACACTGGCACAGCTTCCACAACCCCTGCGCTGCCACGGCTCTGCAGCAGCAAATCCCCTTTTGCCAGCTGTAGCTGCTGTTGTCTTGTAACAAAAAGGTCTGAGAAAGGCCTTAATGATGCTGCTCACTTTATTAATTCTTTCAGAGTGTAGAAATTAGCCAGATCCAACTGTTACACACCACTGGGATTGAAAAAGCCATGATCTGCCTGGATAAAATCCTAAAGAGCACAAAGAGACCTCTAAGGGCTCTGGCAAAGGAAGGAAAACTCAGCTGGCTGTTTAATACTGCTTCTGTCTCATTTAAAGCTGCTTTCAGAGGAAGAGAAAAAGAAAACTCCCAACTGCAACTGAAGTGACACAGCAGTAACAAACATCAGCTCTCTCCACAGGAAACAAGGTTTTGTTCGTCACAGCTAATCTTATAGAAAGGCTGTCAGCAAAAAAAAGTGTTGTCATGGGGTTTCCTCAGCAGCCAGGTGAGTAAACAAAATGGATGGGAATTCCTGCCTAGACAACACCTGTTTCTTCATTTTGACCCATTCCCTCTCCCCTCCCCAAGAAGTCCTCCAGCACCTGGGCTCCACGCAGCCAGGCACATGTGCGTCCCCAGCCCTCGGTACACAACGTGTTCTGCTGTCTCATTTTATTTATCACATCGGAGTCAACCCACCTGAAAACTTCTGATCCTGGCTGTGTGCTGTGGAGGGACAAAGGCCTCCACAGCATGGCTCAGCCATGAGTTCTTGAAACTCTGGGGAACAGAAGGAGACTCCACTCCATATTATTTTTTTTTTCTTTTTAAAAGAATAGCCTAATGCATCATATGACATTTGCTTCTTAAAATGCACCCACAAGAAATTTAATTAAAAATGTTTTTTCTCCCTTCAGAATCACTACAAGATCAACATACATACACATAAGGCTGTCCAGAATATTTCTGGTGTTATGGTGCTTTGCTCCTTCAACAAACTGAAGATGGCCCATGGAAACACTAACGTGGAGAAAGACAAGCAATTACAGTACTTACATTATTTGTTTCTGACATAGGTCATTTAGCAGCATGAAAAGTCCTCCATCACTAGAGGAAGCTGTTCATATAATCACCACAAGCAATAGTGTTTCTGGCTTTAACTGTGCTTTGATTAAATATGTGCTAAAAAATTAAGAATATATACAGATTTGTAAAACACAATCATCAGAATTGAGAAACGGAGATTTAAGTACAAATCTTTGTCCTGCCTGACACACATTTGCCTGTTTTCCTTCTAGCCTTTTCCCCCAACACCACTTCATCTCTTTTTCCACCAGCCTCTGCTTCTGCTCCTGGATGGATTCCTGTTTCCACTGTTTTTTCCCTTACATCTTTTTCCTCTCCCTCCTTACCTCCTTTAAAGTGGGTATGAAAGAAACACTTTTAGCCAAGACAGCCTGCTAGGCCTAAATCCTTTGTAATTTCACTATGGCTTGTGAACTTCATGAATAATCAGACGCCATGTTACCCGAAACCTGACCAGACTCTTTTCCATCACCTCCTGTCACTGCAAGAGTTTAGGAGCACTCCTGAAGAAGACAGGCAGCTGAGCCTGGAATTAAGTCTGGAATTAAGGTTAAATCCTTTATTAACAGCCATAAGAAAGCTCAGAACTTCTCAGCAGAGAGAAGATCTGGTTTCACTGTGCTGGGAAAACCTCGTGTTTGGGGAGCTGGTGGGTGAGGTTTGGTGGGACCGCACCTTCCCACGTGGGAAGCACATCAGATGCAGGCTGCGAAAGAGCTGAGCGCCTTCCTACCAGCTGCCTGCAACATGGCTCTCTTCACTGGTGCAGATTGTTAAAGGTCAGAGCAAGAAAAAAAACCAGTCTTTTCTGCAAGTTAGGAATTGTGCTTGTCTTTTGGGTTGCACATCCCAAACATGAGTGTTATGGACTCACTTCAAACCCACCATGTAAGCAGTCCGAGCTTGCGCCCTCTCAGGTTACTTGTGTCCAGTCTGAACAAAACCAGCAAGTAGCAAGGACAAGGGATAAAAATTAGGCATTGAAATCCAAAATTCCCAACTTGGTGATGAAATATGTGATTGCCAAGGCGCTAAAATCCTCTGTGAATCGGGCCCTAACTGAACTTTAACTGAATCAGTGTAAGCCTCCACTGCAACTGGAGTGTAATTATCCTTCAAAGACGACTTTAGATCATGCAAGTATTTGCAAGCTAGAAGTCTCAACTTACACCTATTTGATAGATATGAAAATTAATAACAATTCCAGATGCAAAATGCTAAGGAGTAATTGCTGCTAAATCACAGCTCTGGTG